>NW_024870753.1:4887500-6087500 GCF_019054845.1 Dipodomys spectabilis
GATGCAGGTTCACCCACCACGTGAGGTTTCCTCAAAGCCAGAAGGGCATAGCATGTGTTCAAGCTCTGGCCCTCCTGGGCCACCAGCAAACACAGGTTATACAGAGAAGTACTTCTCACACCTGTGCTTTTTCTTTCTCATTCGCGCTCTCCCTCTCTCTCCCTCCCCCCACTTTTTCAGTCCCCCACCCCACCCCATTCCAGCTCTCACTCGCAACTCCAATAAAGCACCCAGGATCAAGGCCTTACATAATGTCTACGCCAGGTTGGGGAGAAGGAACACAGACATTCATAATCTCAGCGTTGGGCCTTTGGGTTCCTCAGCAGGCAAAATCAAGCACAAATGTACTACCAGAGCCAGTGTGTTTGTAAAAACAAACAAAAAAAAAAACCCTGCCTAGTCTCCCAAAGAGGCAGGAAAAATCAAAGCCTCGTCATTTAAAATCCCCACACAACAGAATGAAGAATCAACAAGAGCTCTCAGAAAAAGGCTGAAGTTCCCCCATGCTCTCTCCCTCCCCAGAAGGAAAGACAAACAGAAAACAAATCAAAAAACAAATCTGGACTGAAAGGAGCAATTGTCGACTGAATAGCTCTGAGCTTTCCTCTCACCCTGGGACACAAGCTCCCTGACCACAGGACAAGAATGAGAAGCAACTTCTGCAGCCAGTAGGCATGGGGCAGCCTGCATCAGGCTGACTCGAGTGATAAGGATAGGTGTGTGTATGGGGTAGGAGAGGGGACAAAAAGCCACAGGCTTCATTTGTACCAGGAAGATAGTTTTGAGGCCAGGATCATTCTTTTAGTAGGTGCGTGCCCTTGTTCCAAGTCATTGGAGGCTGAGCCTCAGTTCTCTCATCTGTAAAAAAGGATAAGTGCAAACACTACATCCACATCTGGTTGTGGTGAGCCCATGAGCCACTAGAATATAGTTTGTTGCCTCTAAGACATGTGTAGCAAATGTAGGAAAGACCTCTGGATCCTGAAATGCAGGGAGAGCTCCAGACTTTGAAATGTCCATTACCTTACTCAAGTTCTGTGTGCCTCATCCGTGGAGAGGAGAGGTATGGAAAGAGGAGGGGGCACTACAGCTCACTCTCTACTTTGTCCACTTCCCTGAGGGTTGGTTGTCTTTCTCTAAAGAAGATCCCAGTTCCTTCCTGGTATTGAAGGCCTCCTCTCTCCCATTTCTTCCTCCACAAATCGTTTAAGATATTTTGTTTATCTACTTCACATTTGGTTCCATACTGAGACTATGCTCTTAAATGCTTTAATTGGTGAAGGATATCAGATTCTCCCTTGTGAAACATGAACTCGTCTTTGCCTTGTCATAACAGAATACTTCAGGCTGAGCCAGGCACTGTAGTGCGTTCCGATAATCTCAGCTACTGAGGAGGCCAAAGTGGGTGGATCATGAGTTCTACACCAGCCCTAGCAAAGTTAACAAGATCCTGTCTCAAAACCAAAATAAGAAAACAGGACCAGGGACATAGCTCAATGTTTGCCTAGCCAGCATGAAGCCCAGGGGTTCAATTATTGGGGGGTGGGGGTGAATGAACACTTCGGGATCGAAACAGAAATGTATTTTCTGGAAGCCATGAGACAAAGATCAAGGTGCTGGCAAATCCCAGTCCTGATGCAGGTTCTCTTCCCGCTTCGTAGATGGCCATTTTCTCCCTGTGTGTTTCACATGCCTTTTTCTCTATGTATTCGCAGAGGAAGAAATGTCCTTGCATCTCCTCCAGTTCTTATAAGGCCACAAATCCTATTAGATTAGGGCCCCACCTCTACAAACTCACGTGACCACCTTCCACGCTTCCTTCTAGGCCACTTCCAAATGTCCCCAGGTCGTGGCTATATTCTAGCTTCGAGAAGGGATGTAGAAGGTCACTATCGCTCAGTTCCTAGCAGTCCCTGACCCGGTGAGGGGGTTGCAGGTATTTGCTTTGAAAAAGTGTAGTTAACAGAAAGCACCATGTATGTGTGGACTAAAGACAAGGTTTTATTGGCCTGGAATGGAAGATGCCTAAACTAGATACAACCCAAATTTTTACCATGGAGAGCTGAAAGCACTGGTAGAGTGAAGATTGCCCAAGGTGTGGTGGTTCACGGGGTCACGCTGGGAAAAGTCGAGCCTTTGAGGACAGTCTGAAGATCTCTGAGGCAGTTACAGAGGACAATGTATTCCACAGACTCGCTCTCAGAAACAAAGCGCGGGATTGCGTGGCTCACGAGCTGAATCACCATTTCCTTTCTCCACATAAATATTATCATAATGGCATTAAAAGGAAATTCGGAGAAGGAAAATAAATCACTTCAGTTGACTAAACTCAGTCTAACAACTAATTTTCTTTTTGTACATTCTCTTTGAGTCCTCGCGTTTAGTTTTGTGTAATTAAAATCGAGGGAACATGCAACTAGTATACCTTAAAAAAATAAAAAAAAAAGGCCTAGATGGTGGGGAAAATGTTTTCTGCGTTCTTACATAGTCTCAGTAGCAACTCTATTTAATGGTAATACAATAGGCACTGAGCAGTTCCCTCTTTGTTGGCATCGAGATGGCTCCTAGCCTTCTACTAATGAAATAGCGCTACAATGAGAACCCAATGTACGTGTCTTTTTTCTTCTGCTGTAATATTCCTTAAGGAAAAATTCCTAGAATCTTAATTCTGAGGTCAAGACGCAGAGTAACTTTTGACAATTTTTGCTCTTACCAAATTTTCATTCAATACCTACTCAGCGCTAGACATGGCGGGGCGGGGGGGGGGGGGGGTCCACAGTGGAGCAGGGACAAGGACATACAAATGATACCATGTAGCAAATGACCCCCCTGTTGTACAGACTCTGTTTTGGAGGCCTTGGAGTCTAATGAAAACAAGCAAAGGATGCACGGTCAAGCCAGCATTTCCAGAATAGAGCTAACTTGTCCCGAGAACTTGAGGCTGTGCTACCTTGGTGAACAAAGTGGGGAAGGACATTCCAGCCTGAGAGAAGAGTAATTCCCGGGTCATGGCATCTGGAGAAAACAGGGTGGACTCTAGGAGCATCCGGGCATCGATGTGGGTACAAACAGGGCTTGAAGAAGATGGTGATGAGTGGAAATGAGACTGGCAGGTCGGTGGGGCAGCCTACCTGGCCACCAGACTTCCAAAGAGGGCATCAGCCTCCAGCAATCCTGCTTGCCTCCTTCTTGTTCCCACATATCCTCAATCCCCACCCCCAAACACACTGGACCCCCAAACACACCCCACTCATGGAAGTTCTTCCTTCCAGGGGAGCTCCCTCTGACTCGCTGGCAAACTCTCCCAGACAGCGTTCTCAGGGAAGCGCTCCTAGCCCTCCAGGCAGAGCTGGGCCACCAAAGGACATAGCAGGCACTGGGTGAAGGGGTGGTGAATTGCTCCACTAACTTGAGTCATTGTGAATGCGTGTCTCTCTCAAACTATGGAGCCCTTGAGGGCCCGATCTGCCCGAGACGGGGTGTATTACTTGCCGATCTGCCCAAGAAGGGGTGTAATACTCGCCTCTGATCCCTACCTGGTTCCTACCCAGAGCCTGATATTTAAGGGAGAATCTATTTAAAGACCATTTTTCTTGATTGGAACTGAAACTATGTTAAAGGAAAAGAAATGGAAGAAAGCCGGGCACTCAGCTACAAAGGACGCCACGCTTTGTGCCATTTCTGTGGGAGGCTGAAGGGGTACGTGGGGCCTTAGAAAAGGCAGAAGCAAAGCACCTCCATGTCCCTTTCTCTCGCATACCTCTGCTTCCCTCTGCTGCCCTAGGCCTCCAAAGGCACCCAGGTGCCTGCGGCCTCTCCTTTCCTCTTCCTTTTGGAATTGGGGAGGAGGGTGAGGCTGGACCAGAATGAGGCCTTTGCTGCCCGCCTCCAGTTCCTGTCCTTTTTATTAAATTCGGGGCTGATTTGGGCTGTGTGAGCTTGCTCCAACCACCTGCTGTTTAGCCAATTCCTTTCCTTTTTTCCCTCTAGTGACTAATAGCTGCTCTTTCCTGGGGAACCTGAGCCTCCCTCCTCCTCCCACCTCCACATTCAAAGGCAGTTGGTCTGGAGTCCAGAGGCCTCCTCACCCCCATGGCTCCCTGGGGTGGGACCACCCCCCCCCCCTCTCTCTTGCTGGAGGTATAGCTGTGCAGATGAGGTTGGCCTGAGGGGGTGGAGAAGGAGGGAAAAGAGTAGAACAGAAGGGCAGAAGGGAGACTGGCTGGGGAAGGAGCTCAGGCCCGATCCTGGAGCTGCTAGAGGAGCATGAGAGAGGAGCCCCGGGGTGGGGGGTGGGGAGGTACACAGAACAGTGGGAAAAGCAGTCAGAGAAAAGGGGAAAGCCAAACAACGTGACCATTAAAGGAGATTTTCCAGCTTGAAATATTCGCAGAGATCTTGTTATCCTTGGGAGGAGAAAGAAGAACCACCGTGGAGACTGTGCTGGGGACATCTGGGGACAGTCCCAGGGAGCATGGCCACGCATGGCAGGAGTCCATAACCAAAGCATCCACTGCAGACTCTGATGCTGGGCCGGCCCGGAGGCAGCTGAGCATGCGCAGACCGGCGCATTTGCATACGGGCGCGCAGGGCCCAGGCCCAAGGCCGATTAGCAGTGACTCCCGTTCTTCCTAGTGGGGCTTTGCCTGGTAGACTTGGTGCGGCACGTTGGCACACACTGAGAAGCTGCGTGTGCCATCACGGAGAGGAGGGGCACAGTGATGTGACCAGTGTCAGACTCGCGTCAGGACTGCCCCGCATCAGCCCTGGCCTGTGGCGGGTGGCATCCCTTGAACAAACTGCCCAGTGTGTCTCCAAGACCGTGGTCCTAAGCCCTACTGCCACTCCAACTCTGACCTGGAACCCGTGAAAACAGAGACCTGTCAGTGACCACGAATTACCAGTGTTTGTCACCTTCCCCATCAGGGGCTGGTGGGAGCCACCAGAGGGGTGTGTGGGTGACCCCAGGTCTCCCAGCCCTGTCCCAGGACCTCTTCTGGACTTCTCTCCGTTCCTGGTGCCCACATTCATTCTCTGTGTCTCTGTGTCTATGTCTGTGTCTGTGTCTGTCTCTGTCTTTCTCTGTGTCTGTCTCTGTCTCTCTGTGTCTGTCTGTCTGTCTGTCTCTGTCTGCCTCTGTCTCTGCCTCTGTGTCTCTGTCTCTCTGTGTCTGTGTCTGTGTCTGTCTGTCTCTGACTCTCTGTCTCTCTCTGTCTCTCTGTCTCTGTCTCTTTCTCTGTCTCTATCTCTGTCTCTGTCTGTGTCTGTCTCTGTCTGTCTCTGTCTCTCTCTCTGTCTCTGTCTCTCTCTCTCTCTCGTGCATTTGCACATCATTCCCTCAGCGCAGTGTGCTTTCCCACCTTCTCTTTGCCCCGCTGTCATCTGCTCTGTCCTCCAGGCTCAGCATCAGTGCCTCTTCTTCCAGGAAGCCTTCAAGTTACCTCCTTACATTCCTTTTGTGGAAGCCTGCCCATGGGGAAAGGGAGAGAGAGAGACTGCGTGTGTTATTTGGGGGTGGAGGGATTGGTGGGGGTGAGTCTTTCATACACACCCTGTTTATGTCTGATGCCAGAGCCCCAAGACCACCACAGAGCACACCCGTAGCCACGTGGGAGCTTTGCCACCTGCCCACCAGCTGCCACTCTCTTCCAGCTCTTGGGGAGAAGCCACAGGGGCCTGCAATGTTTTCTGGGTCACTGCTCAGCACCGGGGGACAGAGCTGCCTGCCTTCCTGACACTTGTCTCTCTCCAAGTAAGCTGGGAGCACCCCCACACCTTGGCAGGCCCCCTCCTCATTCAGAAAGAGTCTGTTGTCACGACGCCGTTGTGTGCAAGGAGTCAGGGGTCTGAGGAGCTTCTGCTTTTGCAAGTGAAGGAAGGGCTGGGTGCAATCCCCGCCCTTTAGATGGGCCTAAGGGACACTGCAGAGCCAGCCTTCCCATCAGTCCTCCCCCTGTGACCCCTGGGAGGGGATGCCCTCCGCCCTGGACAGCCAGGCTCTTAATTATCCAGCCCAGGGCCAGTCCCCTGCCTCATTCAGACCTCAGAGGATCCTCTGACCACTGTTTTTAAACAGCTCCCTTTCTGCAATTGCTACTGCAATTGTGCCACGCCCTCTTCATTTAGAAACCTCGTTTCTACCCACTGGAAGCACAGCCAGAGGAAGCCAGTGACCCTGTGAGCTGTGCTTCCACTGGGCTGAGCATTTTCCACCTGTCCTCTGCCCATTCTGGTCCATCTCCATCTTCCCCACCCTGCTCCAGCCTCAAGAGGCTGCCCACTGGCTCTCCATCTGCCAGCCTCCTTGAATGATGGCTTGTTTGAGTGTGGACAATGCAGGTATCAGGAAGAGACGAGGAGACAGGTGGGAGGAGAAATGGGATTTCTTGCCATTCTGCCTCCTCTCCTCCACCATTCTGGTGTCTGTGAGCTATGTCTCTGTCTCCTCTGGCTGTCCCATTCTCTGATCCTCTCCCAGGCCCGGTGGGAGGTTCCCTGTTCACACCTCTGTAACTTGTCTCTTCATCGGAGCCCTTCATCTGCAGTCCCTGAAGCGCCAAGTGCCTCCTGCTGAGACTCAGATGCCGCTGTGGGCTGGTGTGCACAGCCAGCGTGAAGTAACTGGATGTTAGGTCCCCAGGCTGACTCCGCTCGTTCGCATGCCCAGGCTTGGCCGTCAAGGATGTGTGAAAAGGAAGGCAGAGGAAAATTTGAGGGGGACAGGAGCGTGGCTGAATGGGACACACCCCTCAAACCTCTCCCAGCCCCAGAACAACAGCTTGTGCTGTGTGTGTGTGTGTGTGTGTGTGTGTGTGTGTGTGTGTGTGTGTGTGTGTGTGTGTGTGTGTGTGTGTGTGTACCAGTCCTGGAGCTTGAACTCAGAGCTAGGGCCTGAGTGCTGTGTTTTAAGTTTTTTTTGTTCAAAGCTAGCATTCTACTACATGAGCCACAGCCACACTTCTGCCTTTCTTGGTAGTTAATTGGAGATAAGAGTCTCACAGGCCTTCCTGCCCCAGGCTGGCTTCGAACCATGATCCTCAGATTTCAGCCTCCTGGGGAGTGAGGATTGCAGGCGTGAGCCACTGGTGGCCAGCTTAGCATGTGCATTTTTAAAGGTTATGAATAAGAAAATTTCAGAGTCTCCCTCAGTGGCCTATCCTCATGATTCATTTACAACTCTCCCTGGCAGAAATATCACCAAATCTTTTTTTATTATTATTATAGTTGGAAACTCCTTCTTCTTAGTCTAAAGATAAAGGTGGCCTCCCTGCTATTTTTCCAGGGAATTGTCATACATTAGCACATAGTATTCCCCACAGTTCGTCTCATAAATGGCGACTGCAAAGAACACTGGATGTGCGTCCAGCAAAACTAATCTGGGCTCTGACATACCAATCCAGGTGGCTCTAGGCAGCCCACTCAACCTTCTGGAACATGGACACCCTGGTGGGCCTTCAGCAGCCTGTCTCCTGCTCTGTGTTCGTGGACACAATGAAAAGATTTATGTTAAAAGGGGTGACATTGATCAAGATATATTGCATGCATAAAAAGCTTTGTTAAATGGCACCTCATTTGTATAACTACTTAAAGATAATAATAATAAGTGATTAGCTGTGGATGCATGCAGAACTCTGATGTTAGTGGATAACACCCCTTCTCTTCTGCATATTTCTTCTCAACGTTGTCTTCTTCAATTCTTCCAATTCTCCAAAGAAATCTTGCTAGTATTGTGTATCCCTGGGGCATGGACAGTAGAGAGGGGGAGCCTCAGCCACACTCCAGCCATCTCTACGATAGGGGGGTACACGAGAGGAAGCGTAGGAGGCCGTGAGAGCCTGCTTGATCTCAGGAGAGGCGGCGGGTCCTGCTGTCTGCTTTGGCTGGCATCTGAGGGATGGGGGGATTGTCCACCCCATGTTGACAACACAGGAGGCCACATCTCCATGCCCTCGCTAGGAAACAGAAACTCAGCTTGTGTGCGGCTGGCTGTCATGGAAGGCTCAAGTGTAAGAAGTAATATTCATGGGGGATTATGAAGGACGCACGGCCCATCTACTCCTGCAGGGATGTTAGATTTTTATCCCTGGATCAAGCCAGACAATCAGAACTGTGCATCTGGACCAGAATGTGCTTCACTCCTCATAGAAGCAGATTTACCGACTTGTGTTTAGGCATACTGTTTTAAGTTTGCACTGAAGCGATGCTTAAAGGAAAATCTACTTAAGTCTCGCTATTGCATTTAGTGCTGAAAGATACTTTTTTAAATTGCCTGTTTGATCTCTCTGTCCCATTTTGAAGTCCCATGTGGGAAATTTCCCTTCGCTTCAACTTCTCCCGGGAAACAGGTTATCATTTCACTTATGGGCAATGGATTTTTTTTTTTTTTACAGTTGGCTTCCCCTGTGTCTTTGGTTGCTAGGAAGCTCAGACTTTATGGCAAGGAATTTCTATGTTCTAGTTCTCCTATTTCTGTTACTACTTTACTTCAACCTGATCCTTTGTCTGCATTTTCTATTTTGTCCTGTGCTGTTCTTATAAGCTATCTGAATTTCTGGAAAAGAGGGGCTGGTGATTGAGAACTCTGGAAGTATTGGCAAAGTGGTCTGAGTAGGTCAGACCAAAAACCAAATGAAAGCATGCATCTATTCAAAGATGGACTCCCTCCCAAACCAATCCTTCATCCATCCGTCAGACATTGGTTGCCATTTCCTGAATATTGAGTGTAACATTAAGGTTTAAGGATACAGAAGCAAATCTAATATCCATTCATCCAACAAATATTGACTGGGCCTTTTCCAGAGGGCAGAAACAGAGCTATGTATAGCCATTACCCCGTCCCCCTCTCCCCCCCCCCCAGATCTCACCGAGTGTTGGAGAACTCAGTGATTTAACCAGAAGCTACCCTGAAGCTGGAGGAACAAATTCACAGAGGAGACACTGGGTGGACAGGAGTACCTGGCATGCACAGATCAGCTATGCTTAGATTCTGAGAGGTTCTCCAGGGAAGACATGTTCTACTGGTAACTGAAGAAAGACAAGGGGTTTGCTGGAAGATGAAGAGGAAAGACATTCAAGACATGGAGGGACCGTGTCATCAGAAGAATAGGAACAAGGAAAGTTGTGTTTTATGGCATGTCCTATTCCTGTGATCGAATATTACTCAGCCATAAGAAAGAGAAAGGGCTGACAGATAGCATGCTACCACTGGGATGGATTTCAAAAGCAACATACTCCCTCATTCCATTTATAGCACCTCTTTCAAAGAAAATGGCAGTGGTGAAGAGACCTGTGCATGCCCGGGGTTGGGCAGGGGGGAGGGGGAGGGAGGCAGTGTGACCACGAATTGATGCAGAGGGCCTTCGGAGGAGTGGTGGAAGTGTTTGGTGTCACCATCGTGGTGATGCTGTAGGCATCCCTACAACACACTCATGGAACTGTGGCCCAAAATAGAAGTCAATTTTACTGCTCGCTAATCTAAAGGGGGAAACAAAATGTAAAGTGACCCAAGAAAAGTTTTCCACCGCTAACAACCTTACAGAAGAAAGAAATATGGGGGTGGTGGAGAATGATGTGCAGTGGCTCGCACCAGTACCTGCGATGTTTTGTTTCTTAAAAGAGCTGAAGGAAAATAAACCACAGCTCTGCGAAGGCCATGTGTACACAGATCTTCATGGTGGCTGGCAGCCATTGAGGGGCTCTAAGCAAGCAAATTACATAACTGGATTTGCATTTTTTGAAACAAGCTCACGGACTGCAGTATAGGCAGTGGATCATAGGAAGTCCCACAGGGTACAGGGAGGCCCAGGGTGCTCGGGTGGTTGAGGAAGTCTGGATGGGTAGAAAGGGGGCTTTGAGCTGGGCAATGAGAGGAACTACTTCATACTCAGCAACAGCTTCAGTGCAGCTCCAGAGGCAATGGAAGGAAGGAGGTCAGAGCTGCTGGAGGCCTGGGGGAACCTGGAGGAGAGGCCGGGAGAGAGGCCATGGGAGCTGAGCTCTAGACACCTACCTGTCATCTGCCTACCCAGCTTCCCTGTCTCTGTCCCCCTGGTCATCTCGTCAGTTTAGTGATCTCTACTGGAGATCCAGCAACCCTAGGTTTCAGAGAAGACTTTTCTCTCCAATCCCTTCCACGTTCTTTCTCTCTGGGGTCGATTTAGCATTTGCAGGAGGCGGGGTTTGGAAGTTCAGGACAGAGGGAGCAGGAGGAGAGCTGAGTTGTATTACTGTCCCCCAAGTCCTGCCGAAAAATGGCTTCCTAGTACTTTATCTGCCCTGGATATCGACTGCTAGGATCTTATCAAACTGTAATTACCCAGCCTGGGTCTGTGCTAATTGGTTCTCTAGGGGAAAGTTACCTCCAATCTGTGTGTTATGGGTGCACAGCAGGAAGCGATTTGAGCCAAGAAGGCTGTCTGTGATGATATGTCAGGGATTGCTGCAGAGACTGAGAACGGAAGCGGCGGCGGCCTGACCAGGGGAGGGGAGCGGAGCATTCCTTGGGCTCCAATTCTAACATAAAATGGTCCCCTGGCCTCATGACACAGAGCTCCCGGGCTTGATTGGAGAACACAAGGTGGAAAATCACTGTCTTCCTTTTTAGAGACAGGAAAAGAAGAAAGGAATGAAGGGAGGGGGAAAAAGAAGGAAGAGAAGAACAGAGAAAGAGGAAGGAAGAAAGGGAAGAAGGGAAGGAAAGAGGGAAATAGGGAGGAAAGGGAGTGAGGGAGAGGAAGGGAAGAGGGAGGAAGGAAGGAAGGAAGAAAAGGAAGGAAGGGAGGGAGGGAGGGAGGGAGGGAGGAAGGAAGGAGATTCAGGATTGGGCTATGTTTTTTGGCTTTTTTTTTTACTATGTGACCTGATTAGGGTACCACACTATCACCACCACCATCAAACCAGAGCACACTGGACCAGATAGTACTCACCTGAGCAGAGACCACCTAAGACCTAAGTTGTTTATTGTTACTATGTGGCTGGTGGGTGTAAAAGCAGAGTCGGCCAGATTCTCTCCTTCACGATTATGAAGAGACAGATACTGAGTCACTGAATCGTTTATCAGTGGGTGGGCTGGGGGGTCAGAGTTCACCTGGAACAGCTGGCATTATGGATGGAGATGAAGATGTAAGCAATCAGAGAAAGGCAGTAGGGGAGAAGAGAGAAGAGTCGCTATGTTGTGAGAATGATGGGGTCAAGGAACCAGAGAACGAGAAGACTTTGTGGCCCCGGGAAGAACGATCCAGAGCTATAAAATGGATCCAGCTCTGTGGTTCTTCCCAGATTTCTCACCCACATCCTGGTGTTCTGCACCCTTTTACTAGCTCTCCACCATCGCCTGTCACCAGCTCATGACTCACTGCCAGACAGCGCGGCCAGCGCCCACGCCTCTTCCTTCTCAACCCTGTCCTTCCCTCCCCACTACCACCAGTGTGGTCCTGAAGCCTGAAATCCCCAGTTCTCCTGGCCAGCCCTCCACCTCCATCCTCAGGCTTTTGGTTTTGTTTTTGTTTGTTGTGGAGCTTGAACTCAGGACCTGGGTACGATCCTTGAACTCTTTGAGCCACAGCCCCACTTTCTGGATTTTTGGTGATTAACTGGAGATAAGAGTCTCACCAATTTTCCTGCCTGGGCTGGCTCTTGACCTTGGTCCTCAGATCTCAGCCTCCTGACTGGCTAGGATGATAGGCGTGAGCCACTGGGGCCTGGCTTCCCAGAGGCATTTAACTCTAGCTGTTCCCCCCCACCCACCCACCACCGCACCCTACCCACAGGATCTCTTGTCATGTGATTTCCTTATTCCAGACATCTTGACGGCTTCCCAATAGTTATTACACAAAGTCCAAAGTAAACAGAGGTTCAAGACATCAAATCTTTTTTGGTTCTTGCAGCCATAGTTTTAACTCCCAACAAGCAAAGTTCACACAGGTCAGACAGGGCTGTTGGAAACACAGGACACAATGTCAAGACACTCCAGTTTCTCCTTCACTTACCTCCTCCTCCCTCCAGCTGTAGAAAACGGTTCCAATTCAACATGCCGGTTTATGAGAACAATGCATCTTCATCCACGACGCCCTCCCTCTGTAATTTCCTTCCTCTGCCTCTTTTCTGTCTCCCTCTTCTTTTCTCTCAGCAATGCTACTGGGTACCATTCTTCCCAAGTCTGTGTACCAAGGACTTCCCAAGCAAAAATAGGTTGACGGTTTGAAACCAGCCGTGATGGTAGCATTTATCCCAGGGGAACTGGCAAAAGCTACGAATCAGAGCTTTTCCTGCCCTGGTAGACCTGGCTAAATGTTTACCAGCACACTCTTGGATCTCACTGTCCAAAAGAGAAAAGGGGCACCCAAGAGGCCAAGAGATTTGCCTGAGGTCATACAACCAGTTGGCATGATCAGCTGGGTTCTCTGACACGGTTTCTTCATGGGCGCTTTCTTCATGGGCGAAGCTGCTGCAGGCTTGGACGTGAAGGGTGCTTAGAAATAGATAAGAATGGATAAAAACCAATGGCACAGATTATTATATGAAGGAAACAGATGCCATGGTCTTCAAGTTAATAGTTTGCCAGGGCTAAAAGTGGAACATGGAAGCTTCTCTCCACAGATGGCTCTTTTGTCCCTACCCCCACCACGTTCCCACTCCCTGCGTGGAGGGGTTGCTGAGGGCTGAGGAGCAGGAGAGGAGACTTTGTGTCTTCTGTCTGAGCTCTGGAGGAAGTGACAGAGGCATTCCCCTGCCAATTACCTTGACGTTTTGGACTCCACTTTGCTCTGTAATTAGTGTCTATTTGTCTCTCTTCTCTCTCTCTTTTTTTTGGCAATTTAGAGCTAGTAGGGAGCCCATGTTATTTCAGTGAAGGGATAAAAAAAAGTGGATATGTAATTGAAATCCCATTCTACTCCTCTGGGAACCTGGGCCGTTGCTTCCTTCAGTGCATGATAAAGATTCAGGGCTCTGAGCACCAGCACATGAGTTCGTTGGTGAAGATGGATCCCACCGGAAGTCCTGAATCTACTTGTCTGTTTGCTAACTATCTGTCTGTTTAAGATATTTGGTTTGCGTATGGTGATAATATTGTACTGTGCAAGCTCTTTAGAGGTGAAAATGAACCCAAACTGAAGACGGAAACAGACACTGCAGATATCTGCCCTCCACACAGAAGCAGAACAATGATCAGTTGTCACAGGTTTTATCAGGCATCTTTTGTTTGCACATACAAGGTTTGGGTTAGAGGAAGTCCATGCCCAGTTGATGACCTAAGACGCTGGCCCAGAGGTGGTAAGAAAGAGAATACTCTGGTAGTAGCTGTGTATGATCAGACCAAAATGAGTTACTCTATTAGGGAATTTGGGTCTTGGCTAAATAGGGCATGAGCTCCTGCAGGTCTTCAGAGGCCTCCTGCCATAAGGCAATTCTCCTTGGTAGTGAACACGGAAGCGTCTGGTCCAAAGTCAACCTCTGCCGTTAAAATGGTGTCTCTCAGCCCCTATGTGCATCATGAAGACACACCACGGTTAATCCATCCCATACCTACCTAGAATCCAACCTTACCATTCTCGGCCCTCTAAAGTGAGACCTGGACTCAAGTAGATGATTTTTCTTGTATGCGTTAACTAGTTTTGACAAGTTTGCTGAGAATGGCCACAACTCCCTGAGCCACTGTCTACAGCTGGACCTGGGCTGGCTGCCCCCCCCCCCCCACACAGTGCCAGCCCCACCCCTCCCACTCAGAGAGATGGAGGCCTCCAGCCACCTCACATTCTGGCTTCACGGTCTGCATGCTAGTCCCACATACCCTGTGGAGAGTAATTCAGAAATTCCCCACACTGCAGTGGACCCTAATCATCACAACACAGGTGCCTGGGCCTAGAATCTGACCCTCAGCATCTGTGACTGGCAGCGCCAAGTACCAGACTTCTGGATTGTTAACAAACTTCCAGGGTCACACTGGGTACTCGTGCTTGAGAACGGGTGTCATGTGACTTTCCCCAGGCCTGAGAGGACTTCATGACAGAGACCACGATTCCATCACTTCTTTTTGTGCTCCCCATAGCCAATGCCAGGCTGGCTGGCTCAGTACTCAGTATTCAGTGAACCAGTTCATAGAAATCCTGAGCATGGGTTTGCTCTCTTCCCATCCCACAGGTAGACGCTCAGGTAAGACAGCTCTGGTGCCTTCCCTGAGTCTCCACCCACCCCACACTTCACGGGGATAGTTCGCAGTAGGTGCAATGTGCCCACCACGGCCAACGTCTCAATGACACCCGTGGGGTGACTTCACAATCTGCTGGGCCCCCATGACCCACACTTGTCCCGGGGAATGAATGTCACCTCTGAGGGTCACGTACAATCAGGAAGACAGAGATCCAGATTCAAGAGGAATAGTCCCAACGTCACAGCCCTGCCCGCTGGACAAGTCTCGGTGTAATACTGAATTTCTATACCCCCACACCCACACCCCTCCACCCACCCACCCCCTCTCCCCCCCGCCACATATGCACCTTCCTCCTGTTTGTGTGAAGGTGGCACTACTTAAGTTTTACAGAGGCGCAAAATGTTTCAGAGTCAACGATCCAAGACATCACTTTGTCACCTGCACCCCAAGGCATGTTCCTGTAAGCCTCCACACCAGGGGATGGTAATAAGGGGTTCTCAAAAACGCGAGGCAGGCCAAGCTAAACAAAGAAATCCTCCCTACTCGCAGATTTTTTGGAAATGCCACATGCACATATGTGCAGCGGCATTTCCCCCCAAATTTTTCTTTTTCTTTCTCTCTTTTCTGGAACTAGATGCTTCTTAGGATTTCTCACAGATGTTGTCCTAAGGTGCGTGCTTTGTAAACCTTGATCTGGCAAGGTTCTCTGTGTTCCCATGCCAGTTGCCCATTTCACAGATGAAGAGACTGGGAGTGGAGAAAAGAGCAAAGCACCTGCCTGCCCTCACCGCTGGTGAGTGCTGGATGGAGGCCGATGCTCAGCGAGACTGAGATCATTGGCTTTAGCTCCCGGAATTTCACCCGAAATCACCCTGGGTCATATTGCCAAACACCAGCAAAAGGGTCTCTGTAGCCAAGACTAAAGCTGGCAGCTTTCGGCTTTTAAGCTGCAAGGGAACATGGTCTCTTCTCCAGTCTCCAGGCTTCCCTTCACTCAGAAGGGAGGAAGCAGGCATCTGTGGAGCATCCCAGTCCTTACCGTTCTGCAGCTTGCCCAGCCTTTTCCCTTGTGTTAGCCCCCAGAGCCTCAGAACAGCCCAGGAAGGAAGAACACACAGGAGCCCCAGGCCACAAGGAAGTAAAGCCATTTGTCTGAATCACTCAACTAGTAAAAGGATGGAATTGTGTTGGACTTGGACTTGAACCCAAGACCTAGTCAGATTTATTCCCCACCTACCCTTTGGCCACAGCCCTCTATGACTGAAAGCTCTTCTCTCCAATCACTTCCTGATCGGCGGACATTGTGCTTGGCCAGCACTGGTTAATAGGCAGAGAAGTTCTTTGCTCCCCAGCTCAGTTCTCCAGGGACAGGGGATCACAGTGAGAGATACATCCCCCGGGTACAACTACGTGTCTAATTCCTTCTCAGGGCCTTCTTAAGCCCTTGGCCTCAATTATGTTCCATGACCAGCAAGTGACACAAATTAATTATCTGCTGGGAAAAGAAGGGCTTTCTTTTATCTCTTTGAAAGTAGTCACCTTCTCATTTCAAGGATTGGCCTCATAAATTCCAAAGAAGGACAAAGAAGATGGCTGCCAACAGGAGGGACGGAGGGAGGAAGGAAGGAAGGGAGAGAGAAGAAAAGAAGACAGGCATAAAGGGAGAGGGAGAAGGCCGGGGGAGACGAGGGCACACGTGTGTAAGAGTTCACCCCCTGTTAAAGACACATGGGGACTCGGATACGGACAAGTATACAGGAAAGGCTAGGGTGCTCCTTTCCAAGACAGGATGGGTGTCGAGAAGGCTGTCGTAGGGGTCCTGAAGACATAAAGTCTGTGTGGAGAAGCTCCATCTTGTTCAGTTTGCCCTCATGCCTCCAAGGACATCACAGAGACCAGCATCCAGTAGATGCTCAGTAAATGTCCATCTGTTGTACGGAATTAATTCTTAGACATTGGCCAAGTGAGTGGGGCAGGGAAAGTCACTCAGGGAAGAGATGGCAGGGTGAAAGCAGATAGTTGGGGTGGCCAGCCATATTCATGGCTTCCAGGGAGTAAAGGAATCATTCTAAATTCCTTTATCATCCATGAAAGGGATGGGAGATTAGAGGTATACCCTATTGCTCTAGACTAATGGGAAAGAGGGGACACTGTAGATAAACCCCCAGACACGCCTGGACAGCACAGCCTGGGCTCTTGCCAAACCACATTCTACCAGGAAGCACACTGAGATGGGATCCAAGAGTCATGAAAGGTGCCGTTGCTGGTCTCAAGAAACCTGCGCCCATGTGAAGCAGGGAAGAGAGTGGATGGCCTGGGGACGAACTGGTCTCTGCTTCTTGCTGTGACAGTGAAGCCAGACAAGGGACAGTGAAGCCAGGCCCAGGAAGCCAGACCTGAGTTTCAATCCTGGATGTACCATGGGTTGGGTAAGTGAAGTTGGCTGGCGTGATAACACCACCCAAGCACGTACAGTTTGCGTACGTAATCTCTGAACGTAGTCCTCGGAGGTGAGGCGACAAGTATTTCTTATAAATCCCACCTTTTGGAGGAGGAATCTGAAGATCAGAGGATGACCTGGCTAATGTCACCCTGAAAGCAATAGATCTGAGATTTCTACACTCCACACTCTGTGCTGTGCTGCACAGAGAAAGCCAGGCTCCCTGAGCTGTATCAATGGGATTCCTCACTCCTAGCAAGAACCAGAAATCCCCACGCCAGCCTGTGGATTTTCGATCCTCGTGCTCTTCTGTTAATGGGCCTTGGGAGAGGAACTGCTGTGCCTCATTAACATAGAGGTAGGGACCCCAAGACTTCTGGGCTGCCTTCCCAGCTTCCTGGGTGCCTTGCCCACTGCCCTTCTCTCCCAGGTTGCTGCCTAATTATAGAGCTGTAGATGCAAATTATTCTAATAACTGGTGCTAATTTATACACATTTACATATAATTTGCAATTCACTTGCTGTCCATATTTAGTTAAACTTCACTAATTCAGACCAAACTGGGGAAGTCTGATTTGAAATGATGAAGACTCTAGCTTACAGAATACTTCAATAGTTGGTCACTGTTAAATTGTATATACAAATCAAGCATACACAGTAAAAAAAAAAAAAAAAAAAGACATTGTCAAAGTGGTCTTTGAACTAGGTGGGTGCAAGTAGCCCATGGGAGGCTGACAGTCTAAGGATCGCTGTTGTAGGCCAGCCCAGCAGGGTCTGAGAGACCCCATCTCCACAGAGGGAAGTTAGACTTGCTGGTGCACATCTATGATCCCAGCAACCACAGGAAGCCTATAGTAGATGGATCAGCTCAGACAGGCACCTGGGCAGGAAATGAGACCCTATCCTAAAAGTACTCAGCAAGAAACAGAACTGGAGATCTGGTTCAGTGGTAGAGCACCTTCTACCAAGCACAAGGTCCTAAACTCTAGTACTGTAGTAGTAGTAGTACTAGTACTAGTACTAACAATAAAAAAAGTTATCCTTGAAAACCCTCCTTAAAGCCTCCAAAAGCTTGACTCTTGTAAATTTAAAGGCCAAAATTTAATTTCTTTCATGTTTTCTAGATTTTTGGGTTGTAGACGACAGGATAATAGGTAAATAGAAGCCTCTCTCCCTTTCTCTCCCTCCCCTCTCTCCCTCCCCTCTCTCCCCTGTGATTTTCTATGTTGGAATCAGGAAGTTGAAGTAGAATTGTGTGGTGTGACTCCTTCTATTAATCCAATTTGAACTACAGAGATTTTCCTAGTACGAAATCCTCTATCTTCAAAACATGTAGGTTAGAATTAATGAAGATAGGAGAAGCCCCAAGGCAAGTTGGGGTTTGATAATTCATTGAGTCATGCAGTCGTGGCTGTGACTAAAGAAGTGCAGTGTGACACCCAGGCTTGAGGCACATGCACTAGACGGTGGCATTGGAAAGATGATAAACACACATCGGGATGTGTATATTATCTAGAAGTGTATCCTGAGCAGAGATTCTTGCTCAGATGATTTATGGAGGGTACATGCCCTTAGCAGTGAAGGATGTGGGAAAGGGCAGGAGAACTGGTGAGCTATGTAAAAATATATCTCAGCTGGAAAGTAGTTTCGCATGGATGCATGGCAAGTGTTAATGGAAATCATTAAGTCCACCACAGAGCTAGTTATAGTCCCACCTTCAGGACCTGTGCTCACCTCCCTCCCGTGCATATCATTGGCTGAGCTCAGCTCTCAGAGCCTAGAGATGAGAGTCCCTTGTCAGGTAGCCAAAACTCACTGGATAAAGGGTATCTCTCTGAATCAGACACGACCAGCCTCGACTTCAATCACCTTTGACACAGCTCTGAGCCGCATCTCCCAGTCTAACTCCATCCAGATACAACATCTCCAGAATTCGGGTAGATCATAATTTCCTGGAGAGGCGTTTGAAAAATGCATTATAAAAGTCTGTTTTTCATTGCTAATATGAGACACGTTGAAGGCCAGCTTGGTAAAGAAAGGAGGTTTACTTAGCTTACAGTTCTGGAGGTTCAAGAGCATGGCCCAAAGGTTGGCAAGAAGACCCCATGGTGGATGAGAAGAAAGCATGTATAAGGAAGGTCCTAACGTGAAGTAGAAAGCCAGAAAGAGGCTGGGTGGGACCAAGCTCAGGTGTTCATAACACCCCTTTTGTGAGAACTATCCAGGTCAAGGAACCATGAGCAACACATTAATCCCTTCTCTTTGGCCAATTAACATGATAGCACCAAGACAGTGGACCATTCTCATGCCTTGTGGCACGTCCAAACAGCCTAAGACACGCTGTGTTGTGAACAGAGAATACGAATGTTCACCTTCCCCGAGACAAGATGGTGAATGTGTGTTGTTGTCTATTTTATATTAATGCTGTGTTTGATCTTTCTTGCTGGTGGGTTTTAAAAAATGCATTCACCAAATCAATAGCAACCTCCCACTTACCCAAAGCCATGTTAATCTGCTCTAGTAAATTTATGATTGATTGGCATAGCAGTTACATTCGGGAGTGCTATTTAGTGAGCTTCACGGTAGCCCTGTGTCTAACTGCCAGTACCCATGATGCACCTGGTGAGCAATACAAGACAGGAACCATGTGACTTATATCACAACGGACACCTCAGTATCTTCTTAATCAGTTCGGGTGTCACGGCTTCTTGTCATTCTCCCTGGAATATGATATTGTTTTCTCATTTACTGTCCTGGTGGAGGCAAGTAACAGCCAAGGGCATTCCGTTGGCCTTTCTTTATTCACTAGACTTTTATTCTACAGGTCAAAGTCCTAAGGTGAAGGTTATATCTTCTGCTAAATATGTCCACACCAATTATAATTCAGTAACCAGGGGAGAAACCAGTAAAAATAGTTGAGCTGTTTTGACACATACACTGTCTATTAGCTAGGCCCCTCTGACCTCTCTAACAGGTGTCATAAATGTGCTCCCTGTCCCCTGTGTCCACTCAGACTTTGCCTCCAATGGACTTCAAAAGACTCTGGGCTCTGTTTGTCCAGTACCTGTGCAAGTAAATCAGTGCAGATTCCTTTGGGGGAAGTCCCAGGGGAGTTATCACTGGGACAAGAGCACCATGGTGTTCACAGGGTCCCGTGTCATGGAACCTGGCCTCATCTCCAGACAATAAGTTCTGGGTATAAGAATTAGGTCAGGTGTGGAAAACAGATGTGCCATCTTAACTTCCTATTGGAAAGGCTAAGTTGGCCTTATGCTCATCTGTTCTAGATCTCATTTGCATAGACACATGTAAAGGAAACCCTTTGCTGGATGTCCATCTTTGTTGCCTTTGGGAATATCCTAATCTATGTACCAACTCCTGAAATCCCTACAGGCCGCAGCTTCTACTACTCCAACTTTGCTGGTTTATTATAGTAATTATACCCAACTTGCTTTTGACAATTAGATGCTACCAGCTGGTCTCTGCCATTCTGGGATTTTTATCATTCCTGTTTCCATGAGAGAAACCGGTTCAATAACAGGAGCTCCATGTGATGTTGGCAGAGTCCTCGCTGAAGACTGTGGCCCCAATAAATGAAGTGTTCTCCTGGGCTTGCACAGGGTTAGCAGGCAGACTTTCTGTGGCTACATAACAGACCCACTCGAGCATGCCCGCTGTTCTGAGCCTTTCCATCTCTGCCTACCCGTGGTACCATGGCAAGGCTGTCAGCTCTGCTTCGATTCACACAGGCTAGAGGCCCCTCAGCCAGGTCTTAGAACTATGACTTGGGCTCCTTGCCAGAGGGCTGTATTTTGTGTCGTGGGAGAATGGCCTGTGTTGAAGAGCTCTCCCAATCCAGGTCCTCCTTCTGGACTCACTCCTGATTCCTAGCTCTGCTATCCTATTGCCATGTCTTACAGCTTTGGATGTTCACCTCTAATCCTCTAGAAGATCCAAGAATTCCCCGATCTGGCTCAGCTGAGATTTGGCCCCAGTTATGACCTGGTAGCCAAGAGAGGGTATGGAAACAGATCCTGAGGAGACCAAGCACAGGGCTGTTCAAAGTCCTCATTTGAGGTCCCTGTGTCGTCTTCCAGAATGCAGGGGCCTCTGTCCTATAACTGGAGGCTGTAGGCCACTGGGGAAAACACAGGAAACTGTAGAAGTTTAAGTCTGAAGTACCGCCATGCAGATACTTCCACTCAAGTGTGGGGACCTAGACCTCTCCTCTTAGGACCCTGTTTTCAATACAGGTATCTCACTGGGCTGAGAAGCCAGGCTTTCTGAAATTCTGCCACTCTGATAATTTAGTCTTGTCCCTGGCTGGCACCCTGTCTACTCGGGTTGAAGGCATGGAGGCTCACTCTAAGTGCTGACGATTTGCTTTAAAATTGTTCATTTCAAATTCGGGCCTTCCATTTTTCTCTCCTTAGCAAATCAATGGTGCTCAGCAAAAGCTATCCGATTCCCATAATCCCCCCTAAATACACTCTCCTTTTATGGGCTGAATTGTGTTCCCCCACCCTCCCACCCACCCAACATAAAGCAGCTGGACTATGGGTGTATCCATCAGTGAATGGGATCTGGGTGGGGTTACAAACAGCATCTGTTACATGGATGAGTAGATCGATGGATAGATGGGTAGATACATAATAGACACACAGATAGACAGATGATTGGTAGATATGGATAGATGAGGTTGTTTAGAGATAGATGGAGTGATAGTGATAGAAAGATAGATAGATAGATAGATAGGATAGAGAGGTCCATATGTAAGTAGACAGATAATGAGTTGTAAAATAATGCATGAGTAGTTTGCCAAGATCAGCCAATATAACTCTGGCAAATGGAAAATACTAGCTTTAGTGCCGTAG
The DNA here is from genome assembly GCF_019054845.1 of Dipodomys spectabilis. Taxonomy (NCBI): domain Eukaryota; kingdom Metazoa; phylum Chordata; class Mammalia; order Rodentia; family Heteromyidae; genus Dipodomys; species Dipodomys spectabilis. The sequence continues at coordinate 4,908,964 of NW_024870753.1, forward strand.
GCCCCTCTTACAGTGTGTGGCTGGGGATGGGCGCCAGGCAGGACTCTGCAGTGTCTGCGGGGAAGATAGCTGTTGCCGAGACAGGCTGGGTCAGCATGCAGAGAGGAAGGCGAGAGTGGGCAGGGGAAACATTGGGCTGAGATGCAGTCTGTCGATATCAGTCTCCGCTGACACCAAAGGAAGCAGCAGCAGCAGCAGCAGCAGGGCATTCAGGCAGAAAGCAGGGCCCCAGCACATCACAGCTGTGCAGGGGCCCAGGACCGTGTTCACCATGATCATCTGACCTCAGGTCTTCCACCCTGAGGTGGTAGATGAGCTGGATCTTGAGGGATGAGTGGCCTCAGGTAGCTGAGCCAGGCCCCTCCCTGCCTCGTCCTTCAGTGTCCTGTTAGGAACTGGTCAATTAGGCTTCTTCACTCTAAAGATTTTTGAGGGCAAGAAACAATTAAGAACGATTAACGTGGATACCTGTTCTCTCTCTCTTTTGTGTAAGAACAAGTGGGGAAATCTGCCTTCATTAAGCTGCTTTCCATGTGGAAGGCAGTAGCAGAGCTTCTGAGCCCCTCAGCCTGCTTGAAGATGAAATGGGAAAGAGCTTGTCAAACCTCGTCCTACAAGGGCAGGAAAGGGAAGTCAGGAAGGCAGAGGCTGGCCGGGAGGATTGCTCATCTTTGAGAAACTATCTGGAGAGCCCTCACTGAGCTGCCCAAGCGTGCTGGGGTAGAGAGGAGAAAGGCAGATAGACAGCTGTGCAACAAGAGGTCGTGGTGAGGCTGAGGGAATAGGGCAGCCACGCCCTGCCACCTAGCAGGCCCTGGAGAGGACCTGGCTTCAGAGGCTGGGGTATCATTTAATGGCTGGTAGTCATTAAACATCCTATTTCAGGCTCTGGACAAGGCCACATGTCCCTTTCCCAAGCCCACAGCTCTGCATCCACTGTGGGGGAAATCACTGTGGTAATTTGCTAAGTATGTGTCCCCAGGAAGGAGACTGAGAAGGAAGAGAGGGGGAGAAGGAGAGGCTCCTGGGGAATGTCCAGAGGTGGGGCCAGGATGGACCCAAGAAGGTGACAGGAAGGCACAATGTCACCAGGGGTAGGCAAAGAAGGTCCCACAGCCTATAGCAGAAGAGGAAGTTTCGGAAGAAAAAGGCACCGCAGGGTAAAGAGAGACGCTGGCTGAGCCCATTCTCTGCTCTCTACTTTCTGTTTCTCCCAGAGTTGTGGGGTTTTTTGTTTGTTTTTGTTTTTAACGACTGTGGCTCCACTGCTGGGCTTTGTTCCAACCCTGCTGCTACCTGCCGTTGCCCGCTGGCCTCTGCCTTAAAGAGTCCCCAGAAGCCAGAAGGGTTAACAGTGCCAGTCTATCGAGCTACCTTCCGGGTCTAACCATCTAACCCACCATCCACCTTCTCCTCACTGATTCTGTTAGTAAGAGAAGTCTCTGGAAGCTAAAGCTACAAGGGTATGGACATTTTGGGAAAGGGGGTCAAGTATCACTCATTGACTCGATTTCACGTTTTTCCTCAAACACTGTTTAAGTGCCTGGTGGAGCAGGCCTGGTATTGGAAATGAACACTCTACAGCCCCTACCTCTCTACCATGGCAGGAGAGCAGGGATGAGCTGCAGGCTCCTAGCCACAGGGCAGTGACAGCAGGTCTTGCAAACGCAGTGTGCAGGAGTGGTGTGGGTCATTAGGGGTTAGGTTGGCTTTAGCTAAGCAGAAAAGGAGGTGAGAGAAGAGATTACAGGCAGTGGGTACAGTGCGTGTGGAGGTATGAGACGTGGAAATTATGCTGTGTGTGTGTGTCATCGGAGAATGAACTGTCTGGTCAAGTCAGGATGGAGTCTCTATGGGGAAGTGGTGGGGAGTGGACTTGGAAGGCCATAAATGACTGAGCCCCATGGTTTTCCACTTGGGAAACCACAGAAGGCTGTCGAGGTCCTAGAGTAAGCGCTGACATGGGTTTGGCTGTGAATTCCAGCTTCCTGTGGTCATTTGTCAACTAAGCACAAAAGTGCATTGTGAGAGAGAGGGTGATCTTCTCCTCAAGTGTTGGGGGGGATGGTGACAGAGTTGAGGGGCCGTGAGGCAGAGGCACAGAACTTGTGCCCCTGCCCCTCCTTTGAGTTCATTCTTGGGCAGTTTTCTTCCCCAGGAGGGGAGGCATCGGGGGAGGGGAGGGAGCACAAATGGGCCAGGTGTGTTCTGGCCTTCATTGTGTCACATCCTGTGACCTTTGCTCTATGGCCTCCTTTGCCAAGTTTTGGGGGCCCAGAAAGAGTACACTTGGTGCTGAGGAGCAGGATAAGGAGAGAAATCCTCATAGACATCCTAGAGTAAGTCAGTGCTGATAATCCTTGCCACAGACTGACAGTTCCGAGCTCACCCTATCCAGATACCCAGACTGCCCATGGTTATTTAATCTGATAACCAAATACCTTGGCATGTTCAGGTCAGTATCGGTATTCACTTATCATCAGGGCATAACTATTCATCTGGTTCCTTCTCCTGTTAAAAGGACCGAGTTTTGCATAATGAACACATCCACCTTACACATTCGCTGCAGCCTTCGCTCTCACCGAGTCCCAGTGGGGCCTCAAAGCCTGACTCTAACATCTCCTTGCCACCTTTGTGATGGAAGGGAGACATAGGGCTGGTGTTCACCGGGTCCATCTAAACACGCAACCTGACCTCTCTGAGCCTATGACCTAATTGGATACTTGGAAAATAATGGTCTTTCCCAGCCATGGTGCCTGGAAAATGGCTGCACACACAACAAAATGATGATGTTCTATGATTATTCAAAGGACGGAAATAACGAGCACTATGGCATAGTCCCAGAGGCCTTGCTGCCATCCTGGCCCCTGATCCAGTTGGAGACCCCGTTCCTCCTTGGAAGGAGGCTGCTGATACCAGAAGTCCCCGTGGAATTTAGACCTCTCCTTCCTTCTGCTCCTCCCTTCCTTTGGAGACTGACAGCCAACCCCCCCAGCACTCCCACCCCTCAGATCAACTCCATCAAGAAGCGAGACTTCCCTTTGTAGCACAACAAACACACGTCTCTTATTCACCATCCCCCAGGACCCTCGGTGGCACCGCGTACAGCTTTGAAGTTGGGAGTGTGTTTAATGCACGGGGGCCCCCATCTTGGTTCAAGGACAGTATTTTAAGTCCCTGCGAAGATCAGAACAAAGTTTTGATGGCAGAAAGAAACAGAGTCTTAACAGACTTGAATGATAAAAAAAAAAAAATCTCATAATCTCATCCAATGGTGGCTGCCAGGCCTGAAGAGGAAGAAAGAAAGAAACGATTGAGGGGGATGCATGACTCTTATCCCAGCCAAAGTCAGCCTCTGCGTGCAGCTGCCTTGACTTAGGACAGGTGCGGGGCTGAGGGTGCGTGGTGCAGGCTGCTGTGGACAATGGGTAGAGAAACAAACCCAGCCAATGGAGGCAGGGCTCTAGGACAAAGACATGCTGTGGGGCAATGACCAGGGTCAGTCTTCGGGTTGTTCCTGGAGAAAGATGAGGCAGATGGCTCCTGAGATCAGGGTCTCCTGATGGGTTCCAGAAGGCTTAACCTGGCTCAGAACACGGGTGGAGAACAAGAGGAACCAGCTTCACCAACCGTGCTGCGTACGGGCAAAGTGACCTTGAGGATGCCCAGCCTAGGACAGAAGGGAGCCTGGGAAAGCATGGTGACCTCACTGGTACCTGTGGTTTGGGGAGCGCATTTCACTGTGCAGACAGAGGTAAGGCCCTCAGGCTGGGTTCCTGAGGGAGGGGCAGAGGGGAAGTTTATTTAAAGAGGTCATCAGGAAGTTTTAAACCCTGCTCCTCCCGTCCTAACAGTGAAAATATAATGTCTAATTGCCAAAGGTGATTGATGCTAAGGGATGGTGGGGATCGAGCTAAGAGCATCTTATTCATCGTCGTGTCTTCTGGAACCAAGCATGATGCAGGGCATGCACCAGGCCAATGATTTTTAACCCCTAATACTCACTGTAACAACCTACGGATGTTCGGTGCCTGGTGGCCATTCCCAGAGCCTCTGCATTAACTTCCCTTTCTGACAGACTCAAACATGAGTGCTTTGTATAACTGCCTAGGGGATCAAAGTGACATCAAGGCCATGAACCCTTGCTCTAAGTCATCAACGAATGGCAGCCGGATGAATGAAAGCTTTGATGAATGAATGGAAGAATTGAGGTGGTTCCAGCATGCTGAGTTTTTATTGTGGTGGTTTGTTTTGGTTTATCAGTTGTAGGGCTTGAACTCAGGGCTTGGGTGCAGCCCCTGAGCCTCTTTGTGCACAAGGCTAGCACTTTACCACTTGAGCCACAGCACCACTGCTGGTTTTTGAGTGGTTAACTGGAGATAAGAGTCTTACAGAGACTTTTCTGCCCAGGCTGGCTTCAAACTATGATCCTCAGAGCTGAGCCTCCTGAGTAGCTAGCATTATAGGCGTAGCCACCAGTGCCCAGCTCCAGCATGCTGGTTTATGGGGGGCAACACCACCTGTGCGACCACTGGCACTGGTCACTGGCATGGGCTGGTGAACAAGTTTACAACAGGAGGCCCAATTATCCATCAGGAAGCTCTCTGTTGAGTACATTATCAGCAAAGGGAACTTGGGAGTGGCTGAATCTTCACCACAAACTACCAAAGCTGGCTGTGTTAACTTCTCATCCTTGCTAAATTCTGGAGGGAGTCCTTGTAGGTATAAACCTTCCATTTTCTGCTCAGAAAACCAGGGTTAGAAGCAGCATAGACATTTTTGCTTATGTGTAGTGCATGACCAAAGGGAGCCACTACCCCTGCCAAGATGAGGTGGTTGTTAAGCTGCTCTGTTTCCTTAGGTAGAACCAAAAGCTCTGGATTGGGTCAATCTTGGAACAGAGTGTATGAGTACATGTTCTGTTACTGCAACAACATACTTTGCAAAGAAAAGCACATATGGGGCAGTCTGTTCAAGATCAAGTGGTCCCATTGATTTGGCTGAGTCCCATCATGGTGGACCGTGTGAGAGGAGAAGGATTTATGAGAAAGACAGTCACAGGATCAGTCGGGGAGGCACCAGACAAGGCAGGGCCTTACCTGATGTTCAGCCCTGAAATCAGTGCCTTTATGATCCACACCTCACCCTACCTCACCCTGCCTCTTCAAGGCTTCGCAGCTAGTCAACATCCCTGCCTCGCACTGAGCTTCCCACATAGGAACCTTTGGAGAGTACATTCAAACCATTGCCAAACCATACGCGCTGAAGTTAGCCCGGGAAGCTGAGCTCTTCTCAGTATTAATGCAACTCTCCCCCATCTTTCTTTCTCTGTCTCTCTGTCTATCTGACTGCCTCTCTCTCTGTCTCTCTCTCTCTCTCTCTCACATACACACAGAGTAGCTGGAACAACATGATCAAGCTACCAATTAGGCAGATATGAAGCTTAAGAGGTTCCTATTTACTCCACTGTGAACCTAAGCAAAACGATAAGGCAGGAGCCTGAGAATTGAAACCCAAATCTAATAAACATGTCGTCTGCCGTTGTCTGGAGTCTGCTTTCTGCCAGGGACCAATGACTTCTTGAACTAAGTTGAGTGACTGCAGACTTCTTTGAGAGCCTGTGAGAGATGACTCTCAATGCAGACTGGGCACATGCGCACACAGCACAGGCCCACTGGATGGTACCCTAGCTTGCCGCCCCTCCCCCCTCTCCCCCCTTCCTCTTCCCCTCTCCTCCCCCCTCTCTCTCTTCTCTCTTTCTCTCTTGCTCTTGCTGTTTCTCTCTCTCTTTCTCTCTCTCTCTTTCTCTCTCTTTCTCTCTCTCTTTCTCTCTCTCTCTCTCTCTCTCTCTCTCTCTCTCTCTCTCTCTCTCGTACGTATCCCTCACAATGCTATAATGTCTATGTAAATTGGGTCTTTAATACCCCTTCAGATAAATGGCTTCAGAAAGCACATGGATACAATAGTCTGTCTCTGAGTTAACATGATAGGCCCTGCCTTCCAAATTGGCTCAGAGAAATTAGCAGGAAGGAAGGAAGGATCAGACGGAAATAATAAACCTGCTTACCTGCTCATTAATTTAATCTCCTCCTCCCCCTCTCCCACCACCCTCTCTCCATCTTGTGGTTTTGCTACCCGTAAAATAACTAGATAACTTTCGAAGTCCTAGATGAAAGAGAAACTGGGTCTGGAAGCGCTAAGATTAAAGGAGAATTTTTAGGATTAGTCTTTGATTTTCTCCTTTCTTCTTTCTTTTTCTCTCTCTCTAATTTTTTTTTCGTTTTATCTCAGAGGTGAATGAGGAGGTTCCCTCCTGTTCTCCTTTCTGCTGTGCAGGCCAGCTTCCCCTGGGGTATCCAGGCAGAGCTCACAGACCGTCTGGGATCTGGGGCAGAAGGTGCAGGTTGGGTCTCGCAAGGAATTCTCAAGGAAATTGTCACCAGAGATGTGGCTCAAGTGGTAGAGGGCCTGCCTAGCAAGCACAAGGCCTTTAGTTCAAAACCTCAGCATCACAAAGTAAAAGCAGATTGGCACCTGATGCTCACTGTGCTATCTGCTGCTTACTGAAGGCGTAGTGTAGGGGGTTTCTCTACTTCCTCTCATGGGGTGAGCCATCTTCTTATAGGTTGGGTTTTTTTTTTCTAAAATACCTTTCTGGGAAGCTCTGGCCCTTAAAGCATCTGAAAGGAAGGAGGGAAAGACCGTGGCCTAGCCAGCATGCAGGATTCAGGGAGATTCCATCAGGTCTGCCTACTCCAGGAACAAGGCTGTGGGCATCCACAGCATCGCTGAACCGGGCATGTTGCCAAGAAGTGTCACCTAAGTGTGGGGAGCCCCTCCCTCCCCCGGGGCACCTGCCATCTCGTTCTGTGCTGATGAACACAAGACCGCCTGTCCCTGAGCCCCAGCTCCAAGTCACAGTGTGTTCTTAGACTTTTGACACTTTTCCTGAATGGCATCTCTGGATAAGAGTGATCTGTTTGAAAGAGCTGAGCCACCAGATCTGACTTCATGACCCCAAAGCCTAGCAAGAAGAAAGCAGAACGTACACAGATACGACTAATTTGGGGTTGGAGGGGGAGCCAAAGGGAGCACAGATCAGCAGCAGCAGGCTCTGGCCGGCAGACACAGGAAGCCCAAAGGGAAGAAGGGAAGAAGGATAAATGCAGCCACAGTAACAGAACCAAAATGGCAAGAAGGGAAGTATAATAGAAACAAACCAGGAGTCTGCACCTGTAGGCATCCAAATGCAAGTATTGCTGAACTTTCAACCCCCTGACCCAAAGGTGGCCTCCTGATAACTTCCCCCAAGGCCTTGCTTGCTGCTTACTTTTGGGATCCAAGGTCTCACATTTGGACAGAAAACTCTTCTCATCTAACAACAGCCCAAGAGGAGCGCTTTTAAAGCATATAATTAAAAAATTATCGAGCCCCCTAAAAGCTCATAGGTAGGTGTGCGTGTGTGTGTGTGTGTGTGTGTGTGTGTGTGTGTGTGTGTGTGTGTGTGAGAGAGAGAGAGAGAGAGAGAGAGAGAGAGAGTGTTAAATCCTGGGGGATTTAACTCAGGGCCTGGGCACTGTCCCTGTCCCTGAACTTTATTGTTCAAGGCTAGCACTCTACCAGTTGAGCCACAGCTCCACTTCTAGCTTTATTTTTTTCTTTTGAGCTTAATTGGAGATAAAAAAAATCTCATAGACTTTTCTGACTAGGCTGGCTCAGATCTCAGCCTTTTGAGCAGGTAGGATGACAGGCATGAGCCATCAGTGCCCAGCAAAAGCTCATGTTTATATAGATGATAACCATCCCTATTTACTGTGCCAGAACTTAAAACTGAGAAAATGTTAAAATATTTATTTTAAACACAATAACAAATGTATTATATGTTACCATAAGAAACATGGATTACAATGGTCCTAAATCAAATAAAATTAGAATGGTGACCTTGTTTTACATTTTTACAAGCCCCCTCCCACTTCTCTCTCTCTGTGCAAATCTTAAGGTTTGAACTCAAGGCCTCATGCTTGTTAGGTAGATGCGCTACCACTTTAAACCACTCCCCCAGGACTATTTCTCAGCAGATTGTTAGGACAGATCTCATTTCTCACTCAGTTGTGTGTCTGAGCAGCAAACCACATTCAGTCATTGCTAGAACCATGGGTACACAACATCATGCCCAGCTTCCTCTGTAGAGGGAACTCAGGGATTATTTTGCCCAGTCCATCCTGGAACCTCAATCCTCCTACCCCCAGCCTCCCACGAAGCCCAGGATGATGCTTGGTGTGTGCCACTGTGCCAAGCAATGAGTTGAGATGGGGCCTGAGGAGCTTGTCTGCTGGGTTGGCCCCAACCAAAATCTTCCAGATCTCAGTTTCCCAAGTAGCGAGGATCGCAGGCATGAGGTACTGTATCAGGCTCACCAACCTCTTTAATATCTGCCTTAATTGAAAACAGCTGGGTCCTCGTAGCTGTTTCCAGTTATAATCTGTTATGATATGTTGTTTTGTTGCAGGATATGAATAAAATATGACCTCACACAGATAGGTGCTTGGAAGGGGAGGAGTGTTTTAATAGCCTTCTGATAATTGTAGATGTTCATGGAAATTACAGCAAGACTCGACAAATGGTAGTTTCTTAAAGGTTAGTTGCAGCTTGGAATCAGAAACCTTTTCATATGCTATTACATTAAAACCCATTGATCCGCCTGGTTCTTCAAATGGAATTTTACATTGTGAATTGATCGCTGGAAGATATCGGCTCGCTGAATTATGCAGATATCGCAAATGTGGTTATATTCCATGATAGGATATTGGGAAAAAATCACATTTGCTTAATATCACCTCCAATCTCATCAGCAAAGCCTCGGCACAGGAGAAAAAGTTCAGGGCGTAAGTGCCTCTGGGAGTCGGCCTTTGTGGAGGAGGAGTGGGTGTGGCTGACTTGATGTCAGCCCTGGACCAAGCTGGCCCAGCCAATGGCCTGAGTCCAACTCACCACAGAACGGGAGACAAAAAAAAAACCCTGCAGGGGTTCTGATGAGACTGGTAGGAAGCCATCCTCAGGAGTTTGTTTGAAGCCAGTTGGGGAACCTACATAGCCCACCAGGAATCAGTGGAGATAGGCGCCATCATTTTATACACACACTGTTGGCAATTAACCTGGTCTTAGACATTCAGTGGTCGCAGTACCAAATTGTTAATACAGCCAGCAATTGGGCAGAATACCTGTCCAGTCTGTGTATCCCGCCTTGTTCACTCACTAGGTTGGCCTTATTAGGCAGAAGCAGAGCTGTCTCGGTGCTACTGGGATTTCATGTGCCAAAGCGGTTACCGCAGGATTGCTGTCCAGCCTCACCCCCTGCCTGTGATCCCAGATCCTCTCCTCCTCATCAGGCGGGAGCTCAGTTTGTGGGCAGCACTGGCGGATGGAAAGCGATTGGTGGCTGATCTCACTGATCTTCTGTGAGGTGCTGGTAAAGTGCATGGTAGCTAGCAGCCCAAAGGACTTGGGGTGACACGGTCCCACAGTCCTGCATCTCCCCATTAGTTCATTCCCTTGGTATCCCCAAAAGGCATTCCCATGGCAATGTCTCCCTGGGGACAGCCTCCCCCCCCCCCCCCATGAAGAAGGAATTTCTTGGAGATTTTTGTGGATGCCACATCTGGCTTTCCAGAATAGTCAGTTTCTTGTAGACGTGTTATTACTGGACAACAGTCAGTCCCGACCACCAGCCTTGGCCAATTAACTATGGGATGGGCCTGAGTAACGTCTCCACCATAAAGCAGGTTGCCACCCTATCTGCCCTCAGTGAACTGAGTCCCAGACTTAAGGAAGGGATGCCCTGCCCAAGTTCCTTCTTTCCTGGGGGGGAATCTCCCTTGATCTTAGGGTGTTCTTTATTGTCTTCTGTGCTGGCAAATAGTTAGTTCTTCATAGTAAACTATTCCTATTGAAATTTCTGGGTAGTTTCTCTCTCCTAACTAGACCATGATGGATGCAGTATGAATACAGATTACCCCCAATCCTGAGTAGGCTTGAAACGTGAATCTTCACAATGGCGACGGATGCTGTCAATTGCTTTTCTCGAGGCGACAGTGTTCCTCTGTTCATCTGCTCGAAAATGTTTTTTTTCCCCCCACAAACCCAAGTCTGGACAGTCATAATTTGTCTGTCAGCCCTTCTTTCAAGTTAAAGGGCGTTTTGTGCAGAACACTGCGTTTCCGCTAACAACTGAAACACTCACCTGTGTGCTTTTCCTCCAGACGAACGTAGACAGCACATGTTATTCCTCACACTTCTCCGTTGTATTGCACAGAATATTTAACAGACATGGGCTTAGGAGTCCAGCCTTCATCAAATGAATACTATTCACTGCCTTACTGAGACATTCGGAAGGAAAACTGGGTTGATCTCTACAAGTGCACCTTACCAAGGATCTATTTAATAGTATGATCTGTTATCATTGTTAATTTTGCATTGTCCCTGCAAGCACCAATGGCATGAGAAAGGGTGCCAATGTCCTAAAAATGGTTTTGAGTTCATAGACTTCTAAGAAGGACTTAGGACAGCATTGGCTGTCCCTAGAACTAGAGGACCAGAGGAAAAGACCAGTGTGTAGCTAGACAATTTATTTGACTTTTCCAGACATTGCCTATCTCATATTTTAAGGGGAATGGATAATCTTATTCTATTCTCCACAGAAGTATATAAGTATGAAATGAGGTATACTACGGTATCATACGTGGCAGAGATAATAAGTTATAAGATAGAGTAAGTTCTCAATAAAGGGATATTTGGTGGAACAAAAAAGAAAAGAAGTAGCTGTGAAAGGAGAAACATAGAGCCCTGGTTACCTCCCAGCTGGGGCATCAGGATACTATTATAACAGTGAGGTACCAAGATAGAGACTCAACCTCTTCACCCTGCCCCCAACAATTTCAGAAGAATTTGTCATGTGGGTGATATGGTTGTCACTCACCCACTTCTGCTGCCTCTTTTCAAGAGCAGAAATCCTCTTTCCCCCACCCCCAACCCCAGGATGTAGGTTTGAACTCAGGGGCTTCATTCACTCAGTTTGCTTGCTTGCATACTTAGCTGATGCTCTACCACTTGAACCACTCTGCCAGCCTCAGTTTTTGCTGATTAGTTTGGAGATGGAGTTTTCTGCCCAGACTAGCTTAGAATTATAATTCTCCAGATCTCAGCCTCCTGAGTAGCTAGGATTACAGATGTGAACCACTAGTGCCCAGCTGGAAGTGATCCTCAAGAATACTAGCAGAGAGGGCTGGTCACACCGGTGAGGGACAAAGAATAGCCTCAGAGCCCCGCCTTGCTTGGGAAGTGAGTGGCAGCCAGGGATCTTGGACTGCACGCAAAGACTTGAGAGTCCAGAACACACAGCAAGTGCAGCTGCTTTTCCCAACACAGCTCTGGCTTTCCTGAGCTTGCTGGGGGAAGGTGCCCCCTTCTTCCCTGCCAACTTCTCTTCCCCACCTGGTACCAAAGGGCCTAGCCTCCAAGTCACAATTATGAAAGCTACGCAAGGATGCTAATTGCTGCATCTGACCTCCCTTCAGACAACAAGGGAATCGCTCTCCCTAATTAGCCCTGCCTCCGGCAGACCAGCAAAGCCAAATGTTTATTATGGGATGAATGCACTTACTGTAAATTTTGACATATGCTGTAGAAAGATGTTGGATAAATAAGACTTTCAGAGGCATGGGTGGCTTAAATAATGAATACCCACTGCATTGGGTGATAAAAGGTTGGGGGGAGAGGAGAGGAAGGCAATCCAGAGGCAAAGTATCCAGTAACCATGTTCAGAGCCAGGGAACCGACGTGGCAGTCAGGACATGGATGTGGAGGGAAGTGATTTGGGGGTGTGGGGCAGGAAGGGGAGGGAGGGGAAGGGAGAAAGAGGCTGACACATCTCCACCTCACTGGGGCTTTAGGTATCCCTGGTCCTGTGCGGACATGTACACCGCTGCCCACCCTTTTCCTCCCTTACTGGTACGCTCTGGGAAGCAACCAGCAATTGTGAAACAAAGTCAAAAGAAGGGTCAGTGCCACCATCTCCCGTAGACCCTAAAGCCAGCGCTTGTGTGGATACAATCCCAGGTTTACTGTTGCTGCCTTGCGTTGTCCCAGGGAAGGGAAGTGGGGGTGGGGGGGAGTAGACGGGAGCCTGAATTTACACCTCAGTTTCCTGGTCCAGCCACCCCCCCAACATACAGAGGAAATGATTGCTTGTTGTCAATAATCCCAAGGCTTTGAGGCTAGGGGGGCGGCATTTAAGATAAGACTGATGGCTTTACAGTTCCATAGATCCTGGCAGGCCTCATTCAACCAGGTAAAATAGACCACACAGTATGAAAGCCTGAATGAGGAAAAGACCCCCATAGCCTCTCCCAGGAGGCTCACCCCTGCAGGGCTAGACCCCAGGCCTCACCTCACAAAAGCCTGCCAAAGCCCAGTGCCTTGGGATCTAGCTGATCAGGGAGACAGGGATCTTTCCAACTCCTTCACAGGGGTTTGTTGAACACATAGGTACCAAGGCAACCCGAGGGCCTTTGCGGTACGGGCATAGACAGACAGCCAGGCCCTGTGGCTCATCACCCACCCCCAGGGGCTTCTCTTCAGACCCAGCTAGGTTCATCTTAACATCAAGTACCACCACGTCTTTTAAGCCACCAGGGTGAACCTGCGCCATGACACACACACACACACACACACACACACACACACACACACACACACACACACACACACACACACACACACACACACACATTCTGCATGGCACAGAAGAATCTTCTTCTCTCGGGGCCTGTCATTGTGGATTTTGCTGTGGAATTCATCTAGAAATGACACCTGGATTGTTCACAGATCAGAGACCAGACCAAGGCTAAGATTCACAGAGGAACGTGTGGGGAGCAGGTTGGGTAGGAGGAAAGTAGGGGAGATTTGGATAAATCCCACCATCTCCTTCCTTTCCACACACCTGCCTGGCACCAATATCTACCTACACAGCCCCTCAGGTTACATTGGCCTCAGGGTCGATGCCAGGCGTGGCCACACAGAAAGCCCCGGCCAGGGCCCCAGGCCACAAAGACGCTTTCCTGTGTAGCGTTGAGTGGTCTGGGCTGTTCACTTGGGTTTCTCCTGGTGTGTGCTCCCACTCCCTGTCCCTTGCCATTTCTACCTCATTATTCTCCTCTCATTCTGAGGAACTTCCAAATGTCACTCTCTCTCTCTCTCTCTCTCTCTCTCCCTCCCTCCCTCCTTCCCTCCTTCCCTTCCTTCTTTTCTTTCTTTCTTTCCTTCCTTCCTTCCTTCCTTCCTTCCTTCCTTCCTTCCTTCCTTCCTTCCTTCCTTCCTTCCTTCCTTCCTTCCTTCCTTCCTTCCTTCTTTCGGTCTTCCGTTCTTTCTTTCCTCCTCTCTTTGTGTCCCTCCCCCGGGCTGTGCAGAGCTTTTTTTTTTTCTACTCCTATGGTGTGCACTGACCTTTCCTGCTTCTCCCGAGGACAAAGCCGGGCCTGGCGTGCTCCTAACTGGAATTGGCTCTAGAAGTTCCGGTAATTGTGCTGTCTGTGAGGCCCCTCCTCACCGCCTGCAGATGGGCCGCTAATGAGGTGACCAATCAGCCAGGGCTAAATAACCCCCAAAAGGGTATTTTCCACCCTGGCCTGGTTTCCAGGCCCCTTTTGTGCCTCTTTGGGGACCTGTCCACTTTGACAGGGCCACAATGGGGACTGTTCCCAAACCCAACGCTGGGGAGAACAGGCCACTCAGGCCATGGTCACAAGGCCCTGAGCCTCAGTGGAGCCTGAGAGCAGTCGGAGGCCCTGCCTCCCAGGCAGAAGAATACAACAACCACCACAGCACCCCGGTGCTCCCACGGAGTGGCAGGCCTGCCCCCTGCCTGCTCCTGAGGGGCCCTGTATTCCTCATCGCTGGTGCCTGGCACCTGCCAGAGGTGGCAATGCCAGCCAGGTGGAGAATCCTGAGCCCCACAAGGCCCATCGCTGTTCCTTGCCAGCTCATTCATACACACACACACACACACACACACACACACACACACACACGTTCTTCATAGGCTGCCAGAGGTTCAGCAGAATGCCCTAGAACTCCACAGCAAGAGCCTGACCTAGTGTGTGAGGAAGGGCAGCCATCGGCTCCATCTCACAAATGAAGAAACTGAGGCACAGAGGATTGCTGCCCAACACTCTGCTAGGCTGCCATTGGGCTGAAGGAGGGAGGGGACCCCAGAAGCGGAGGGAGGGAGCCACCAGGGCAACTTTAATGCAAGTGAAGGCAAGTCCAGCGCAAGTGTAAAGGGGGGAGGAAGTAGGAAAGGGAACTAATTGCTTCCGAAGCAGCTCCGGAGTGTTCATCTTCAGGTATGGCTGGATCTAGGGGGTCAGATGATAGTCTCAATAATCAGCCTTTTCTCTCTCTTTGCTCTACTCTTGGCAACATTTTTTAATACCGAGATATGGTCAAATGTATAGATTTTGGATGAACACTTCAGTGAAGTTTTTGCCATAAAAATCACCATCCAGGTCAAGGTATAAAATCCCTACATCCCAAAAGGCTTTCTTTGGTCCTACTGTAGAAATCAAGCCCTGAGGTATACTCATTGTGTTGACTTCCTCATCATAGATTAGGCTCTCCTCTCCTGATTTCATACAAATAAAAGTGTACAGTGGTACTCTCCTATGGCTGACTTTACTCAGTTGAGATTCTGACTGTGAACTCTAAGTTTCTTGTGTGTAACAGGACTTGGTTCTTTACATCATTCTGTGACATAGCACAAGCTGGTCTTGTATTTGTGCTACATATCCAATTCACCTAATAAGAGCAAAGTGCCTACGAGCATCTTTGAACATATGTTTAGTGAACAAAGCCGTTCCTTTCTGGTAAGCATATCAACCCAGGAGCAGAGACACCAGAATACAGAATATCTGTACACTTGGTCTTTGTTGCATATCCAAATAAATTTCCAAAGCAGTCATTTATCCCTACTGGCATTAAATATTCTGAATATTATAGTTCTTTTTCTGATAGATGAGTTTCAATGACTTTGCTCCAATCTGTAACTGTCTTTGTTTGTTTTTACCGGTCATGGAGCTTGAACTCAGGGCCTGAGTGTTATCCCTGAGCTTTTCTGCTCAAGGCTAGCACTCTACCACTTTGAGCCACAGCTCCACTTCCAGTTTTCTGATGGTGAACTGGAGATCAGAGTCTCACGGACATTCCTGCCCAGGCTGGCTTTGAACTGCAGTCCTCAGATCTCAGCTTCCTCAGTAGCTAGGATTACAGGCATGAGATACTGGAGTCCGGCTACTGTTTCTCCTTTATCTTATCAGTGTTATTTATGACTAAAAGTTCTTCATTTGATAAATCCGACTGAATGGTGACTTTAGGTTCAGATATATGTGTGCATATATATCTTGCTGATGGAAACTCAGAGCAGCTCACCATACTCTTTCTGGAAACTCGGTTGCCTTATCTCTCATGTTAAGCTCTGTGATCCCTCGCGCATTAATTTTTGTGAAAGGTGGGAGTTATAGGAGAAGCTTCATTTATTCCCACACGAATAACCAAATTAACCCAGCACCCTCTACTAAAAGGTGCACCCTCCTCCTCCCGGAACTGTGCTGTATCACGTGCTGCAAACCCCGTGGCTGTGTGTGTGTGTGTGTGTGTGTGTGTGTGTCTGTCTGTCTGTCTGTCTGTCTGTCTGTCTGCTATTCTTTCTTCCCTGTTGGCCCCTGGTGCCATGGCTGCATGTGGTGGCAGGTCTCAGCTGTGACCCCCCCCCCAATCATCTTAGCCATCCCAGCTGGAAAGATAGCCTGCGTCATACCCCCCTCCTACCCCACCCACCACAGGAGTCCCAGCACCCCTCCTGGCTTTCCACCCTAACCCTTGTAAGCCATCGTGATAGATGAGTACTGATTGGCCAATGTTCAATCACATACTCATCCCTGAACATGAGGTGACAGTTGGTGAGAAGAGGAAGTGCCCCCCAAATCTCTGGATGGGGTAGAGTAGGCAAGGCTCTTCAAAGGAAACTTGAAATGCCATCAACAAGAAGGGACAGATGTCAAGACAAGCAGTGATCCTTGAGGATCAGGTGACTGCTTTGTGTTTCACTGATGATCAGATGATCGTTGGTGGCCTCTGGACTTGTGGGCTCTCTTCTCTGCACGGACGTCGGCACGGAGCACACGCTGGATGCCAGGCGCTCAGGCAGGCACGGCAGAGGTGTGGAGCTGCTTTCATACCTCCTGCACCCCCTCAGATACCACTAGGACTTGAGCCTGGAGAATGACCCCCCCCCTCCCATTGCCAGATCTCTCTGGCACCCAAGAGCTCTTGGCTTGGCGCCGGTGTCTCAGAGTTCCCAGGGTCAGGCCGCCCAGGGGGACGGGCCTGCAGACTTCCATGACATGCCTCATGTCCCCAGGTGTGATTTCCAATGAGCCATCACTGCTCCACTGGGGACTAATGACACAGAGAGAGCGGAGCAGGGAGGCTGTGATTTCCAATATGCACCGCCAGTTATTACTACCAGGAAATGGATTTTTGGCTGGGTAATCAAAGTCAAACCCCTCACTCTCCCCTCCATCAAACGCCCCCCCAATTCCCCCCCTCACCCCCGTCATACCCAATGTGCTCTTATGACACCTGCTTCCGGTGACCTTGGCAAAGCAAATCCAAGTCCATTCCCTTCCCTCCCAGGCCCTCCTCTCCTCGGAAGGGGGGTGGGGTGGGGGGTGGAAGGACAGGGAAGGAAGAAGGACGAGGTCATAGAAGAGGGGTCCTCACCTGGCAGCCTGCACGGGAGAAATAGAGCAATAATGTCAGAGGTTTAATCAACCTTTGAAGACTTCACAGTGTTTGGACAGAAGTGTGTGAATAATATTCATTTGGATTGGCACCTGTGCACACCACTGAAAGGAAAATAGCATTTTGTCGCCGTTGTGATGAGGAGCAAACAGTGTGGAGAGACAGGATGCGCGACTGGGAGCTGTGAGGATGGTGTGTTCTGTTTTCTCCCCACACCCCTCTTGGTCCCTCCTGACACACACACACACATACACCGTCAATGTGACCCTGTGACTCCTTGAAAACCCAATGGCTTCCAGTCAATGCCTGACATTCCTCATCCTGCTTCTCCAGACAGGGTTAAAGAAATGCCTACCAAAGACACCCAGCCCCAGCATGAGGAGTCAGCCTTCTTGTTGGGCCTGGGGGCCACTGGTCTGTGGGATGCACTTGCTCCTCTGTGTACGGACGCAAAGACCCTGCGTGTCCTTCCATCCTCTTGGGCCTGGTAGGAGGATCACAGTAGGAGAGGTGACCCTGAGAGTCAAGAGGGTTATTTGAAGGTGAGGCCGGCCATTCCCTTCTTCCCAAAGGGAGACTGGACACACCCCATTGGCTTTTACCTACAAGACTGTTGCATTGAGGACCCCTCAATGAGGAAACTTCACATATCCTACACCTGATCCCAGTCTTATCCAAACGCATAAAAGAAACTCTGCACCCAGCCACAGGCGTTGGGGCAAGTTGGGGGAGGTGGGGAGGGAGCCAGCCCTTGCTCTGGAATGGCAGATTCCCTAGGCCTGTGCTGCCCTCTGACCCCCAGGAAAGCTGAGCCCTCCAGGTGTGTGGGGGGGGGGGGGGCAGCAACTTGCCCCTCCCCCCCGGCAGCCACTGGGCTCTGGAAATTAAAGACTTGCCATGAGAAAAAAAAAAGAAGAAAAAAGAAAAACAGTAATGCGACTCATTAATAATTTTATATCAATTACATGATGAAATGGTATTTTGGATCCAGTGGGTTAAATAATACATGTTGTTATAATTGCTTCCACCTGTTCCTCTTTACTTTTTAAAATGTGGTTAATAGAAAAATGTTAAATTACATAGGTGGCTCACCTTATATTTCTACCAGGCAATCCTGCTTTAACCACTTGCAAGAAGTAAAATTGGGGGCTGAAAGGTATGATGGGGTAAAACACCTGCCTGGGACATGCCAGGCCCTGGGTTCAAACAATCCTATTGTCAACAATATCAATAATAAAATAATAATAAAATTGATTCCCCATCTCAATCGTTATACAATAATTAAAATCTAAAGAGATCAGTGATTTTGATGTAAAAATAAGATACCCTGGATGAAAATATGGTATTTTGTTGTATGATTCTTGAATAGAGAAGACTTGTGAGGTGACAAATCACAGACACTATTCTATAAAGAGGTTGATAAATCTGATGTCACAAAAAGCAAACATGTACACAAAAGACTTTTAACGCCAAAGACAAATTGACAGGAAAAATATTTGTATACTGTGGAAAAAGTAGATTTCTTAATATAAGTCCTTGCAAACTGGCATCTCAAAAAGACATGCAAAACCCTATAGAGTTGGCAAAGGATGTAAATTAGCTATTCAACAACAACAAAAAAAGGAATTTGCAATCATCATTACATGCATAACAGAAGCCCAACTTTCACGATGAAAGGCATGCAAACTTAAAGACAGGACACAGTTTTCTTCTAGTAGATTGACAAAGCATGACCAAAGATCAGGAGGTGAATGGTCTGGCACTCTTGTAGGCTGTAAAAGGCAACTTTTGAAATAACAATCAAAACATTTAACAATAACTATCAATACTATGACTCCTAGAATTTTACTTCTAGGAATTTCTCCCACATATACACTCAGATAAGGTGATATAAGTGCATAAAAATGATCAACCTAGTATCGCAATAGCAATAATCACCTAATCAATGAGCCTAGAGACAGCTTAACTATGTATCAGCAGTAATGAGAGAAGTAAAGATTAATACAGCCATGCCCTGGAATACAATATAGCAGTGAAAAAAGGTTAAAAAAAAAAAAAAAGGTAAAAAGAAAAGTAAAAAAAAAAAAAAAAAAGGCATGTATTTAGGTATCCTAACTCAGATTAATGAAGAAGAAAATTACCAAAAAACTTAAGCATGCTGCAATTCTATGTATATTTATAATGACAGAATTGTGTATGCTGGGCTGGGCACTGGTGGCTCATGACTATAATCCAAGCTACTTAGGAAGCTGTGATCTGAGGATGGCAGTTCGAAGCCAGCCTGGAAGGAAAGTCCTTGAGCCTCTTATCTCCAATAAACTACTCAACTTGAGCTCTGTGGCTCAAGGGCTATCCTTGAACAGAAGAAGGTCAGGAACAGCACCTTGGCCCTGAGTTCAAGCCCCAGGACAGGAGGAGGAGGAGGAGGAGGAGGAGGAGGAGGAGGAGGAGGAGGAGGAGGAGGAGGAGGAGGGAAGAGGGAAGAGGGAAGAGGGAAGAGGGAAGAGGAAGAGGAAGAGGAAGAGGAAGAGGAAGAAGAAGAAGAAGAAGAAGAAGAAGAAGAAGAAGAAGAAGAAGAAGAAGAAGAAGAAGAAGAAGAAGAAGAAGAAGAAGAATTGTGTATGCTGTAACCATATGAAATCTTTCTAGAAGGATCAATTTGTTGAAGGTAGCTGTCTCTCCATGATGAGAAGAATTCAAGGGCAGGGAAGGAAACATTTCTGTGTGTATTCTTTGGAGCTGAATGAGCTCCTCTATTTTTTAATGTTTATTTTTATCATCTTTAAGTCATTGTTTGAAGGTGTCACCATGTAACAAAGCAGCTGATGCATACGATGCCGCTCTCTGTGTCAGACTCCTCTAGCTCATGTAGGCCTCCTGTGTCAAGCCTCTGAACACCCTCACCTATGAACAGATGTTTACCATCACTGGTCATTTGGAAGATGAACACCAAAACCAAAATAAGCTGCCACCCCCCCCCCCCCAGCCTCCCTCCCATAAGGAAATCAGAAACAAGATGTATTGAGGAAGAGATGACGAAAGGAGGACTCCCAAAAACGTACAAAGAAGATGACTTCACAACTCAGCAGTTGCACTTCTGGATCTACGTCACCATCTCCACCACCACTACCATCGCCATTACTACCACCACCACCAACAGCAGCATCACCACCATCATCACTACTACAATCACCACCATCACCATCACCACCACCACTATCTCCACCATTACTTCTCCCCTCTCACACTGGGATGACTGTTAAAGAACTTTGTGGCTTGCCTTTAACCCATTACAGGGTGTCATTTGCCCAACATGACAGACAGAATTGACAAGGCCACCAAATGCTCACCACGAGCGTGACTTCCCTATTTCCACCGTGCTGAGTGCCACGCAGACCGAGCTCATCTCTGCTGGCGAGCTGAGTCCCAGCTGCCATCCCATCCCCATTCACCCCCAGGGGGCTCCAAAATGAGATTTTGGCTCTAGCCATGTTGGGCCCATCTCTAATGGTTCTCTGGATGTGTCTGCCAGCAGGTGCACAGGCGTAGCTGGATTCAGAAGGGTCTCTCCTCGTTATCTATTTATTAATCCAACCGAGTGGAGCTGGGGTGCCTCGGCCTACCCCTCTGGTCGCTCTGGCGATGGCTTCATGACTGAGCCTCTTCCTCCCCCATCGCTCTCTTCTGCTCTGTCGGCCCCGTCTCTGTCTACCCCCTTTTTCTCCTCCGTTTTCAAGAGCATTGGCAGAAATTGTCAGGGAGTTGATCAGATTTATTCAATTTAGACTTAACAGGCCTGGGACTCCTATTTCTCCTTCAGGTTCATAAGGTTTTTGATTCCATTTACAGGTTTATTCATTTATCAGATATTCGTTTCAATTCACTTTAAACACCGGGCTCGGGGAGATGAGTTCAGGGGGGAGGCGCATCGTTTATTGCACGGGCTCCTCCAAGAGCACTGACCTCCCCATTTCCACGTGGGCCGGGGCACCTGGTGGGAAGCCCTTCAAGGAGGCTGGACGCAGAGTCTACCCATCCTGGGGTTTTTCCCTAGCTAGCCTGGAACTCTGGGGTGTCCCAGTGCCCTTGTTCTGGACAGTACACACTTGGGGAGCACTCCCTTTCCAATGTCCAACCTCCTCCTCCAACCCTCATTTCCCTGGGGATACAAGGGAGGGTCCCAACATCTGAGGGTCTCAGGTGTGAAGACCCCATCCCTCAGCCTCTTGCCCACCTGCCCACCGTCGTTACAGTCCGCCATACACTCCCCCATCCAGGAAAAGATGCTGTCCAGCCCCCCGCCCTCTAGAAAGTGGAGACTCTGAGCCTTCTGTGAGAAGCAGCAGGAGGAGGAGCAGCTCTCAAGACCCTCCCCCAGTGGGGACCGACCACCCACTTACCTAACCTGGGCTTTGAAGCTCCCTACTGCCAGGAAAGCCCTACAGGCCGCCAGCCTCCCTCTCCCTGACGCACCGAGCTCAGCTCATTTCACTCTCCGTTTGCCATCTGTCCATCGTACTAGGAAAGAAAAAAAAAAAAAGAGATGGGAAATTTTCCCATGATGTCTACAGCGTGATCCAAGCCTCTCCCTGTCTTGTCATTCTGATTCTATTCACCTGACGAAGATGTGGCAGACCCCCTCCGCCTTTCTCATTTTAGACATGTCATTCTCCCCTGTTCAACTTCCCACGGCAAAGAGCAGGACACATCCTCTTGCTCGTACCTCTGGCATTTGGCCTGGGCCTAACCAATAATAGCCTGCTCCCACCAGGACTGCGGGGGTCCGGGCAGGTAAGGCTGGGAGTGAGGCCCTGGGACGCTTGCCCTGGGGGCGGGCTCGCTGGGAAGAGGAGTCTGAGTGTCAGGGCTGTGAGGTGTGAATAGCAGAGGATATGGGATGTGGGGTGAGGGTTGTCCTGGCCAGGATTTCTCTTGCTAACAAGCAGTGACAGTTCTTTCTGCCTCTCCTTTCCCAGCACCTATAAACCCCTCGATTCCAGGTATCCTTCCCGAAACTCCGGCCCACCCCTCTCTCTGGGAGACAGGAGGCCAGGTATTCTGCCACTAGGACCAGAGCTCGAAGGTAGCAGATGCTGCTCTAAAGGGGTCCAGCCTGCCTCAGAAATGCCCAGCCTTGTCCAGAGGTCTTCCCCTGACATTTGCTCCACGAAAGACACAGGTACCAGGCATGGGTGCCAGAAGCTAGTACCCCACTGGGCAACCAAGGCAGCCCTATCATCATTCTTGAAGCTGATTCACTGGCCGGGTGCACCCGTCTCTACTTGTGAGGGCTCTGGGGTATCAGATGTTTTGACAGGATGACATGTACAAAGAGGAAACAGCTACAATAATCTCCCTGTAAACCTTGAACTTGCCTCGTATATCCATTGTGTATGCGTGTGCGCATGCACACACACACACACACACACTCGTGGGCCTCTCCCACCTCAGGCTTCTGCAGAGGGAAATGAATGTCCTTGGAGAGGCTGAATATGAAATGCAAGCCACTGTTCAGTCTTGCTGACCTTACAGAAATAGAGAAGACAAGAATTTTTTTTCTTCTCCTTGTCCCTGAAGCAATATCCAGAGTGGCCCAGAAAGAATTGTGATGTAACTGTGTCTCCAAGACAACTGATTCCAGAGAGGCCAAGAAAAGAGGAAAGAAAGGAAGATCTGCCCACAAGAGGAATTTTCTGGAAAGCCACCCTTGAGAAAACATTTGCTTTGAGTCCAGTGTGCTCTGCGTAGGCCTCTTGTTAATTTTGTGATCATCAGTACATTGGTCTCTCTAGGAAATGGAACAGTAGATTTGCCATCCGAAGTATGGAAGGTTAGGACAAGGATTATTTGGGGAGGCTCTTCCTCCTTTCTTTCTGTAAAACCCTCCTCGCTGCCCATCAAAGAGGCTTCTTGCTCTTTGGGTCTCTGCACCCACTCAATATGCACACCTATATTTGTCCAGATAGTGCCCTGTTCTAGGAAGATTTGAAGCCCCTTGCGTGTTCGATACGTGGATACAATGAATGAATCAATTAAAGGGCTAATGGACGGGAGAGTCTTTGAAATGTCTAAGATGAAAGAGCTTGCTATCATCACATTAGTTAGTCACTCAGGATAGCTGAATGGCATTTTCCAGGAGCAGAGACCCAACCAGGAACTCTGGCCGGAAGAGAAGAGAGTGTATCTGAGACCAGGTGTAGCCCACTTGACCTACAACAAGGACTCCACTCGGCATGACCTTGGAGAATGGATTCCAAGCTCCAGGATTGTGAAGGGCAGCCTAGGGCTCTTACAATAAGGCAATGATTCCACAGGACCTTCCCCGACAAGGCACTGGCTTGCGAGCCTCGCCATGCCCAAATCCTCTCTGCCTGCGGCCGCCTGCCCACCCACTCTTTTCCATGCTCAGAATCACTGCATCCCTACTGCCTCCAGAATCTCAAAAGCACAACAGGAGGCTCCTGTTCTGGAGCCTGGTATTGGGAACGGGGTGGGGAGGGGGAGAACCCAAGGGGAGGCAGAACTGATGTGATGCCCAGCCGGGTCTGTTGGGCACTGTGGCGCAGGAGGCTAGATGATTCAGTGTGGAAGCTTCATTGTCCCCTAAGAGAAATGCTCCAAAAGCCACGCCCTCCTCCTCCTCCCCCCACCTCCCCTGCACCGCTGTACCCTGGCCTCCAGACTGTCATATTCACATGGTTTTACCATGTCTCCAGGACTGAAATGGACTTTGTCCCCAAACACCTGACCCCATAACTTTGTCCCCAAACATCTGACCCCATAATTAACCCCATAAGTGGCCCTTTGGGAAGGAGAGAACAGCTAATGATAGGAAAAGGAGGGTCTGGGCTGCATGAAGCTATGAGAAGCAGGTTGAAAAGAATGTGTGTGTGTGTGTGTGTGTGTGTGTGTGTGTGTGTGTGTGCCTTTTTGCTCACAAACCAGCATCAACATCTCTGTATTTATATTGTGCATGCATGTAATTGTATGTCTTGGATACAATGTGTGTGAGAGAGAGAGGGGGAGGGAAAGGAGGAGAGAGAGAGAGAGAAGGAGGGAAAGAGGGAGGGAGGGAGGGATATGGAGAGAAGGAAAAGGTGAGGGAGAGGGAGAAGGAGAGGGAGAGGGACCCTCTAGTACAGTAAGTCTGGGCTTCCTTACAGCTCTGTGCCTTGTTACTGCAGTGCAGCCAGAGCCCAATCATTACTACCAGCTGGAGACATCATTTGGTGTCATTTGGTTTTGCAGAACTCCTACCAGCGAGCAAACCCAGGAGGGGAGAGTTGTCTTGGAAAAGAACAAAAAGTAAGAGAAAAACAAGCAGCAGAGAAAGTCAGAGGGAGGGGAGGAATTGTGGAATCTGGAAGAGAGTGGCGGGGGAAACAGAAATATGGAGCAGGGAAGTTGAATCAGGTCTGGGGGGGGGGGGGGGGGGTGAGGAGTTGACCTTAGGACAAAATGCAGACGTTTAGTTACTATGTGTCAATCAAAAATAAAAACAAAGACCTGAACCAGGAGAATTGGAGGTGTCTTTTGAGCCATCTGAAAGCACTCTTTCCCCCTTTCCACTTTCCAAACTTATTGGAGAAGTTTTCCAGAGCCTGGGAGACAGGTTTCTGGCAGCCATTTCCTTGGAGCCATCCAGATTGGAACACCATCAGTTTTCACAATTAACTTTGCTTTGGATCTGCCTCTGAGCACCTGGAAGAGGAACGCGTAGGACTCTGTCATCTCTGCCATTAAAGATCTGGTGAAGCCGGGCACCAGTGGCTCACGTCTATAATCCTAACTACTCAGGAGGCTGAGATCAAGGGATCGCAGTCCAAAGCCAGCTGGGACAGGAAAGTCTGTGAGACTCTTATGTCCAATGAACCACCAGAAAACCAAAAGTGGTGCTGTGGCTCAAAGTGGTAGAGCGCTAGCCTTGAGCAAAAAGAGCTTGGGGATAGCATCCACACCCTGAGTTAAAGCCCAGGACCAGCATGCCTGCACACACACACACACACACACACACACACACACACACACACACACACACGATCTAAGCCACTGGATTCCTTCCATGCTACCACTGTCTGCATTCTCCTAACTCCATGCATGGTGGTGTGGGGTGAGCATCGTGGAGGGGCTGGATGGAGGATGGACAGGCAGGAATTCAATGCCAGTCAAAGCTTATCCAGAAGCCACTCCCATTTCGCACAAAGTCCGGACTTGGAAATAGCATCCTCTTCCCTCTGACTCTAGAAATCTCCCCCGCTTTTGTAAATTCTCTGCAGTGCAGCATTCACAACTGCCTCATTAACTTAGCCTTGACGCTAGGAATTCTTAAGTCTTTTTGGCTAGCATTGAATGAGGACTCTTAGAAAGGGCAGCTGCATTCCTGGGTAGCATCTAACCTTCATGGAGCACTGGGATAGAACACAGAGCCATACATGCGGGTCTCCTGCAACGTTGGTCACACACTGAAGTCTGTTCTCAATTTCCTGTTCCATTTTATTTAGGAAAACTCGGAGTACATCCCGCATTAAGAAGAGGGAGGGAAACTCATCGGAAATACAGCAGCGGGGATTAAGAATCAGCAAACACCACGAGCTGGTGTGCATGTGCCATGGTTTGCACATAATTGCTGCCTATAAATGTTGAATAGATGAATGGATAAGTGAAACTCAGAAGAGTAATCAAGGAAACACACACACACATACACACACTCACTGTGTGTATACTTTAAATGTGCTGGTGTTGTTGAAAGGCAGATGAACTTCATGGCGGGGCCTTCACATCAGGGTAATTAAACTTCTTGATAAATACAAGGACCCCTGGCCCAAAGCCTTACCAACAGGGTCAGCGTTTAGTTAAGTGGGGGAGGCTGTGTGTGTCCTATTAAGGGTCTCAGTAGATGCTGGTGAATGGCTAGGTTGGTCTTGGGATCTCTGGATTAGAGCAGAGCAAGGGGGTTCAACGCAGCATGTGAAGCAAAAGCCCCAGATGCAGGGGCAGAAATCTTGGTTTCTACCTGGCAATGAGTCTACCATGCGTTCTTAGGCAGGAAAGCACATCCGTTATCTGCCCTGAGTATGGTCATTTATAGAAGTTAAGAGTCACACAAGCTCCATTCCCTCACAAAACTTCATGTTTCCATAATCAATTAGTAGGCAGAGCAGGTGTCAAGGTCACCTTGAGGAAGTCCTTGACAGGCCTTTAGGCTGCCTCCTGGCCTTACAATCTCCACTGCCCAGGTGGGGAAAGGAGTCAAGGGGAACAGGTGCCTGGGGGCAGGTGTGTTCAGCTGCACCATCTCCACAGCTTCCATGAAGAACAGGAGAATCAAGACCCAGGTCTGGGCTCCCTGCCCCTCTGCCAGTCACCCCAATCTTCCGGAAATGGCACTGAGGAGAGGCTCTAAATCACGTGCGGATTACAGTCGTTCTGTTTGCCTTTTTCCGCAGTAGATCCGATGATTTAAATTAGGTCTCGATTCTTGTTTAAATTATAGTTTACTGTTCTGCACCCTGCTCAGAAGTGAATTACCTTAAGCAGCGGTATTAATAACATGGTTATAATTAAGCCTCATTACTGCAGGCAGTTTGCTGAAACAAATTGCTTCTTCATTATTATTATAGCACCTTTGGTAAAAAGACATTTCCCCAGAATGCGACCTTGATGCTTTATATAGTAAAAGCCGAGATATGATAGAGATGTAAGGATGAATTAGCATCTTTTTCCTTCTCTATCCGGCTCATTAGAAGGAAAGGAAAGCAAGTCAAATCCAAACAGCCTTGATGACAATTTTAATCTGTATGAAATGGATAATGAATAGTTTTGAACTTTCTGCGACATTTTTGTAATGGTGTTTTATTTATACGATGCTACTACTAAAATGAATAAAATTTAAAAAAAAATACAAGATGAGGAACAGAGAGGAGAAAAGCCAGGGCGGTCTCCTCAGACAGCCAATGGCATTGAACTTGAGCTTGTTATCATCAATTGGTTTGAGAGTTTCTGGCCCAGAGCCGGTTACACCGGGGGAGACAGAAAAAGGGAGATGGCTCTGTCTATTTATTCTAATTTTGCTCCTTTGCTCTGGCCTCCAGGCCTGGGAAAAGAAGGGGCCTGAGAGGAATGACCTAGAAACTTTGCAAACCAAGTCTGAAAGGCATGCAAACTTCTGAGAAGGCGTGGAGCCCCGGGTAGATTCATTGTTTTTCAATGTCCACCGGGGCTCCAAAAGCGTTGGCAGGGCATGTCTCCTCTGCCCGCCCCCCCATCCCTACCCAAGGATGTACTGAGAAGAAAACCCGCATCTCTCCTGGCTTGGTCACTTCCTGTTTTGCTTATTAATTATTCCATGTGATAATTAAGACTCTACAAACTAATTTCCCACTTAGTGATCTTTTTGTTGTTGTGGGTGTCATTTGATGTGATTATGGAGCACTTCGCGTCACATCAGAACTTCCTTAGAAAAAAGGCTCAGATGGACCAGCATTCTTGCGCGGGGAAGTTGGGAAGTGCGTCCACTCACCCACCCAGCGGCCTCCTTCCCTCCTGCGAGGCCAGGCCCACTACTGGTTCCACTCCCGGCTGGGGCCTTACTACCTGCCTTGTTCCTCTGCCAGCAGAGGTCCTGACAAGCCCTAATCCATCTCTCCTGACTTTATCTCCAGCTGGAGACTCCCTAGCCCCACAGCCAGTGATGCCATAAAGACACTCTTTATTGGCCTGCATGTTTCTGTCACCCAGGCTGCCCTTAACAGAACGGGTGGCATAATCAGTAGAAAAAATCCTCCCTCCCCTCCCCCTCCCCCTCTCTTCCTCCCTCACTTGGCCCTCTCCCTTTGTCTTAGAGAGATAACAGCCCTCATAAGCCCATCCACAGCCAAGGGACTGACCTCCAGGTGTTAAAAATCTTCGGTGGGGGGCGGGGGGCAGGGGGGGGGGGAAGAGATAGGCAGAGCCATGGTGTCCCATCCACCCCCGCCCCCCCCAAGGAATATAAAATGCCATCCCTGAGAGTACAAGCTCCTAGAGGCAGGTCTGGGTTCCAGGTCTAGCTCTGCTAGCAACTAGCTGTGTGGTTTCATGCAAGTGCCTTGGCCATGCTGAGCTGCATGTTCTCACCATCCCTACCACATTCACTATGGTGCCTGTCCCATAAGGGTTCAATGGGAAGACACGTCCAACATTTTCAGAGGCGTGCCTGGGAGGCCGGGCCACTCTAAATGCTCACTAAGTGGGATCTGTTATTATCTATCCTTATCCCACGTGCTTTCTCTTCTTTCCCTAGGGAGGTGGCTCTTGTCCTATGCTTTGCACCAGATGACAACTCAAGTCTTCAGGAGGCCCGGGAAAGGCCAGCAGGCCAGTTAGGGGACTCCCTTTATCACACAAAAAGCCCCCAAGAATAGCTAGGCCCACTCAGAACAGGTGTTCAGGCCTGGAGCTCTAAATCCTCTGTGGCAGGGCTGCTGAGCTCAGCCCGGCAAATGAGTAATGATGAGGAGACGTTCAACTCCTTCCTGCTTCTTTACTGCCTGGCCCTTGCCAGGCTTTGCTCTGGGGTTCATTACCAGTCACCTCCCACAAGGGCTTTCTGTTCCTCTCCTCCCCTTCTTGCTTTCTCCCCCACCCCTAAATCAGACACTGGAGGTAGCACAATTGTCCTTTAATGCTAGAGCGTCAGCAATCTGCCACCTCGTGGGGACCAGTGAGTGTCGAATTAGAGTTCAAGTCAAGAGGTGTCAGGGATGGCTTTTCAGAAGCACTTGAAGCACAGGTAAACTGTGCAATGGGCAAAGTGGAGAAGATGACCGAGACAGAAAGGGAGGAGGCTGCAGAGTGCCCGCCATGCTCAGGAAGTGGGGTCAGCCGTTGGGCTGCAGCCCAAGGTGCCTGGAAGGGTGACACAGAGCAGGGGCCTGAGCCACAAGTGCCGCCCGCACTTGATGGCCCCAAGGTCCGCAGCCAAGAGCCCTGACTTACTCTGCAGGGCTCCGGGAGGGGCTGAGGGATTCGGGGAAAGGGAACTGGTCATTTCTGTGTTTGTTTTTGAAGGTCACTCAGACAGCCGTGCAGGGATTGTGGACGCAGGGAGTCTTGCGTAAGCCCAGCCGTGTCTTCCCGAGTCCCCAGGGTCTGCACCAAGGCAAGCAGTCCCCATGTGTGCTCACTGAAGAATCTGGGCCCTGTGATGGAGACCCACCCTCTGCCTAATGTGTCCTCAAGAGGCAACCAGCACCTTCCGAAACCCACTCCCTAGATGACTCCCTGTGTGACTGCCTCTTGTCTTGGATCTACCCAGCTCTCTGCCCTTGTTGGGCAAATCTTCTGAGGAACGCAGCCCAGGCCCTGCTCACACCTGTACATGCTCTCAGCGCCATCTCTGTGGCCGCTGGACATCAGAACTATGTCTCTAGAGGGTCCTTCGGTCTGCCACCATCCCCAACCCCTAGCCACAGGTCTGGCCTCCTCCCGTCCCCCCACCCCTCCTGCCCACCCTCCACCCCCCATCACCCATGCTATTAGGACATTTAAACTCAGAGGTCATGTTGCACGCCTCTCCTGCAGGGGTCTGCGTGTGGCATTTGAGGCACAAAAGTCACAAGGCTGAACTTTCACACCCTTCCTTCTCTTGTCATTCCCCTACTGGGCAAAGAATTTGTGAGTCCAATTGAATGACGGCAAGTGTGCAATCAGATCAAAGGTCACTGCGGAGAAAAGGCCTTGCCATTGTGAGTGACGAGATGGGCCTCTCCAAACCTTTTTCTGGGTGTTTAACCCCACACGAGCTGCGCCACAGAGAGCTGGAAGTCGGCTCCTCGTAGGCTGTGACAAGCCCAGCACCCTCCCTCACCCGGCCTCACCAGAGGCAGATACAGGCCCTTCCCAGGGGAAGGAAAAAGGAGCCAAAGAAAGCATGGAGACCCGAACAGTTGGTGTGGTTGCTTTGGTGCGGAACTTCTAGCTTGCAGGAATTCCCAGCCCTTCATTTCTTATGGTGGGGCAGAGCACTGGGCGGTGGGGCTTGGGGTAGGAAGAAGGGCCAGCCATGGGTGACATCATCTAACAGACAGCTCTGGACCATAGTGGGGCCAAGGAGGAAAGGGAAAAACAAACGGCAGTGACTTGGACTCCTGCTGATGTCCTTCTCAACGCCATTCAATTGACTTGAGGTAGTCTAATCGTACGAAGAAATGTCAGGATTCGATGGACAGTGGAATATTTGTACTGGGTGTCTGTATTGAACATATATGGACTTTTTTCCTCCTTTGCCTAAACAATAGTTTATGAGGGGCTTTTATTTAGCATTTATATTGCATTAGGTACTTAAGCGATCTAGAGATAGTTTGAAGCGTGCAGGAGAATTTGTATAGGTTATATGCAAATGCTACGCCATTTTTATATAAGGGATGTTACGATTTGAATATGAAATATATCACCCAATAGCTCATGCATTGAATACGTGGCCTCCAGCTGGTAGTGTTATTTTTGGAGACTATGGAAACAGGCAGAGCCTGGCTGGAGGAGGTAGGACTCTGGCTGTGGGGGATATGTTCCTGGGGGCTGAACTTTGTGGCAAGACCCTTCACCTTCTTTCCACCCTGCTATGAACTGTTCTTCCATGCTCTCCCCGCCACAGCGAACCCAAACCTTTCAACAAAACAAATCTTCTCTCCTTCCATTTGTTTCTATTGGGAATTTTGTCACAGTGGCAGGAATGTCTTTCTAATACAAGGGTTCCTCACAAACACTGTACTTATCTATGACTATCTTACTCCCTAGACGGTGAACTAGATCAGAAATGGCATCATATTCTTTTTTTTTTTTTTTTTTTGCTTTCTACTAGCACAGGGCTGATAGATAGGGGTGGTTTCCAGTTAATATTTATTGATTCAGTTAATCACTAAATGGCAAGAGAAAGAACATGTAAGAATACTGGATTCATGCATTCTGTACCAGGTGACAACTTAGACATTTATATTACGCATCACCTTCATCAACACCAAGCTTGCTAACTAGAGAGTGTCAACTTTGCCCTTAAGAGGCCTTTAAACTCCAGAAGTTGAAGATAGCCCAGATGCTAATGACTTCAGCCTGGAATCCTGCAGAGGATGGAGATGAGGAGGTTTACCATTTGCCACCAACCCAGACAGAAAGTTTGCAAGACCCTATCTCAACAGAAAAATCTGGTAGTGACTAAGTGCGCACCTATTTATTCCTGGCATGAGAAGTATAAATAGGAGGATCAAGATCTAGGGGTAGCCCAAGCCCACAGAAAGAAAGAAAGAAAGAAAGGAAGAAAGGAAGGAAGGAAGGAGGGAAGAAGGGAAGGAGGGAAGAAGGGAAGGAGGGAAGAAGGGAAGGAGGGAAGGAAGGAAGGAAGGAAGGAGGAAGGAAAGAAGGAAGGAGAGAAAGAAAAAGAGAGAAAGAAAGAAAGAATGGAAAGAAAGAAGAGAAAGAAAAGATCCTATCTCAAAAATATCCAGAACAGAAAGCACTGGAGGTATGACTCAAGTGATAGAGTACCTGTCTAGCAAGCATGAAGCCTTGAGTTCAAATCCCAGTGCCACCAAAAGAAGAGACAAATTCATTCAAATCACAGCAGTATTTGAGCCAGTATCTATTTGGTCCTGAAGGTCACCTTTGAATTGTCTGTCCAAGACAGAATCTATAATGATACTTTTCTAGCTCCTGAGTATATTCTCCTGCCGTAAGCCTGTGGGTCCTGGGTGGAATTGATTCATCTGCCAACTTGAAGGAGCCCTGTGACTCAGATGGATCTTGAAAAGCGTGTCGGCTCCCACCCTGGAACTTTGTTCCAGGAATTAGTCCAGGCAGAGTCAACAGAAACAATCCTGTATGACAACAAATCCAGACAGGGCTCTTTGCTATTATTCAGATCTCCCCTGGCTCATGGGGCTGAAAGACAGGAAATGATCTTTCCCAGGCTCCTGCCAGCCTGGTTGTGATGAGTTCGCTCAGAGAGACTTGCCTAAGCGGGGAAACGGGAGAGAGAAGGAGATGCCACATTTGCTCCAGCCACGTGGAGAGGTGTAGCCTTCCACGCATCCTCCCGAGAGCCGCTGGCTTGGGTACTCCAAGAACCTAAGATCACTAAATGGAAGATCCCCTGAGGTTCTGCTTCCCAGACTTCCTGAAAGTGAGCAACTGCTTCCTGTCCTTTCAATGGCTGAAGAAGTTTCACTCCTTGTCTTGAATTCATTTCTTTACTGCTTACCCCAAGCAGCTTCTTACCTCCTGACCAAACCTTGGTGACTGGCACAGAGGTGTTCTTCAACACCACCGGACCCCAAGTGAAGAGAATCTTATCCTGAACCTGCTGAGAGGCCTGCTGGGGGACCTGAGTGGAACGTTCTGGAAGGTCAAGCTAAGAGAAGGGAGATTAACTGAAACTTGATGACATCATTGGCTTCCCTAACTTCAGATTTACCTTACTAAAGCCAGTGCTCACTCAAACTGGTATTTTGTTTTTGCTGATGTGTCTTTTGTCTACAGAGCCCCAGCCAAGAACCCAAGATGGGAACAGAACTTCTTTCTTCCCCATGCATCATCTGTACAAATACTTGGGAGCCGCCGTGTGGAGAGAGTGATCTACTTTACCAGTTAGGAGCAAGGATCTAAGCAAGGCAACACCAAAACCCACACTCTGAGGCCTTCACATGGTGTCCTGTGCATGGTTTACTGGAACTGTTGGTTTTAGAAAGAAAAAACAGGAACCAGACAAAGGAAGTTCATTGTTAGGCCAGGAAGATAAACTGCCTCAAGACTAATTTCCCTGCACATTTCAGCCCAGTGGTCTCTGATTTTCTTTTGTCTCAGCAACTGGAAGTTAATTGAGCAGCTACTGCCCTAAACTTTTGTGGGAGACAACTATAGGACTGGAGAATAGAAAAGATGAATGAGAATTTTTTTAAGGAAGAAAAGGTCACTGTCTACTATACAAGTCTAAAAGCTGCACATTTATCATGTTGTATGTATGAACGATCTCATGCCCACATAAAGTTACACACACACACACACACACACACACACACACACACACACACACACACACACACACACACACACACGGGAAATCCTTGGCTATTTGACCAGAGGGGGCCAACTTCAGAGCAGGGAACCTGGATCGCTGTCCCTGGTAGTGGGGTCCAGGGAGTCCAGCCCAAGCTTGCTCCTGGCTGGCTTTCTCAGGAAAGGTGGTGCGGGCCCAGGAAGGCCAGAGGGGAGGCTGCGTCCTTCAAATTCATTTCTGGGCCAAGAATGGTTTCCAGCCTCTTCATTTGCATCCATAATTGACAGCTCTTTAGCGGCTCATTAGGAAAGTAGGGCTCTTTGTGACCAACAAAAGGGGGACAAATCCCTGGTGTGTGGGGGGGAGGGTTTGTCCTTGAGAACTGGTTTAAGAATCATAGAAAGCCAGCAGCTGGGTTCTCAGGGACCTGGAGCTCCAAGGAGCTCAGTGGTGATTGTTGGCCATGCGCCCCAGCTATTTGGCATTCTGCAGTGAGCCTAGAACCTGGATGGGTGACCCTATTATATTAGGGAAAGCAGGAAACCAGGGAGACCTGGGCATCCGGAGAGTCTGCTAATGACCTCCTCTGGGTCTCATTGGGTCCAGTCTGAGCTCTCCAGTGCTTGTGGAACCAGCAGGCCATAGATGAACCCTCACAGTAGCTGCTAAGAGGGAGTCTTGGGAGAAGAAAATGATCCATTCCTTCTATACATATTTATTGGGCTCTGTTTATTAGGCATATCCCATGTACCAGTCATTTTAATCCTCATAATAGAATTATAATACAATAACCCTCTGCGTTTATCTTATAAACAGGGAAATCACAGTACAGAAAGGATTATTAGCCTATTGGAAGTCACAGGCGCTCTGAAGGCAAATCTTTCAAGTCCAGTAACCATGTCTCCCACAGATGCACGAAGTACAGCCCAAGGACAGTGGGTTGGATGTTAGAGAGATGTGTGGACAGAAAGGAGGGAGAGGCCGCTGCATACTAGGGAAGTCAAGGAAGACATCCTAGATGAAGTCACCCTTGAGCTAAGTCCCAAAGATGAGTAGGGTTTGGAAAACTAGATGAAAAGGAAGAGAACAAGGGCTGCAGGTCAAGGGTAAAGGGTGGACCAAGTGATTTAATACTAACAGAAAGTCTAGTGTCTTCTGGGAGGGGGGCACATGCTCCCCAGTAGCAGTAGACTGGGGAAATGTGGAATGAGGAAGAGCAGAAGGTAAGCCAGGAGAGTAGAAAATGTCAATCAAGTAAAGAGGAGAGGGGCCACAGCCTCAGAACTGGGAGCCACAAAAGTGCTTGGGAAAATAAAATACACACAATGTTAATTCAAGAAGACGATGCACAGGTGGGGTGGGGGAGGGGGTTGGTCTATTCATGACCCAGGCAGCCTGACCAGAGCCCAGGCTAAGCCTAGGGCTAGCTCCCGGCTTGTGTCAACCAATGCACTTCCTGTGTGAGCTTTCTGTCACTGTAACAAATACCTGAGACAATCAAATTGAAAAAGAGAAGTAGGCTTATCTCGGTCCCATTTTGGAAGTTCAAGTCCATAACTGCTTGGCCCTGAAGCTTTGGGCTTGTGGTAAAGCACGCCAGTGTGGTGGGCTAAAACATCTCAACCTCGTCACCAGGAAGCAGAAGAGAACGAGAAAGGGACAAAGGTCTCACCTTCCTCTTCAGTGTCAGGCCCTCAATGAGCTAAAGACCTCTCATTAGGCCACGCCTCTTATGGGTTCCGAAAAATGCCACTTACTAGAAAGCATGAGACTTTATTAACACCTGAGACTTCACGGGGAATTCCAGCTCCAAATGTCGCACTGCCCTGCAGACTCCCGCAGGCTTTAATCCTCTGCCCAATGGTGCTGGCTGCCAGCTCTGCCTCCCACTTCCGCCTCCTCCTCCAGGCTTCACTGTCAGCCTGGCTTTATACACAACATTCCCTCACACACCTGCTCCCCTGACCACCACCTCTCCCCAGCCAATCTCTCTGGTCTTACAAATCCCCTCTTTAAACTTTGGGTCTCACTAACCTCCTACAGTTTGTTGTAATGTTTCTCTGTTCCTCCACTAGAATCTGAGTGTGGTTTAATGCAGTTTTCCATTTTCCTGACATATTTAGTGGCTTATTTTATTCCTTCATTTTTCATCATTATTCTATCATGTCTTCTCTTGCCAAGTAGATTACAAGCCTGGCACAAGAAAAGGCCCATCTCTTATTTCCCCCTGGCTCCTTCCTTCCTTCCTCTTCCTCCCCCTCTCTCTGATAATCTGGTCCAGGGACGCTTTCTTTTCTCAGACCCTTACTCATTTGGAGTCAGGTTGGATACATTCTCTGTGACCCATTCTTTCCTTCGTTTGCTTGCATACTTATTCTTTGTGGGCCAAACAGAACTATAAGCAGTAATGGTCAAGTCCAAGATTAAAACGTAACCATGTAAATTAGAGTGTAGAACTTTCCTTAAGCAGTCTTTTTTTTTTTTTAACTATAAACACATTAGGTATACCTACATGCAACTGCGGACAGATTTTCCTCTGAAAATGTTCCATTTTGTGCCAGGTTTATTCAGTCAGAGGAAATTCTTATTCGCCCCCCCCCCAAAAAAAAAATGTAATAGAAGCATTGAGCTACACAGACACCTTCTGATTGAATAGACAAATCTACTGTAACTTTCTATCACACTGGAATTGGAAAAACCTATGTTTGGGGTTGTATAGTTTTTATGACATAAACTACTACACCAAACACTTAAGAGGCTACTAATTTCCCGTCCTATAACTAATGTCTATTACAGTAGAGTATCTACTAATAAAATTTCCCACTTAATGGAAGAATAATAAAAATAAAATGTAGTCACGCCATGCTTAATGAGCACACATTCCGTATTCACTGTGTGAACAGCGAGTATACCACGTGTACATAAACCTCCATGGCAGGTACTTAGCATTCCAGGAAGCCACTTGATACAATCAGGACCTGGCCTAAAAATGAGCTCTATGAGGTTGCTGCCGGCACAACACAGTGCTATACATTCTTACGAGTATAGGGAACTGGCTACAGGATACTGATTTTAAAAAGTATTGTGGGAGGGGCGGGGGGCTGGGAAGGTGGCTCAGTGGTAGAGCGCTTGCCTTGCATGCATGAGGCCCTGGGTTCAACTCCTCAGCACCACATAAGCAGAAAAAGCCAGAAGTGGTGCTGTGGCTCAAGTGGTAGAGTGCTATACTTGAGCTGAAGAGCTGAGGGACAGCGCCCAGGCCCAGAGTTTGGGCCCCATGACCAACAAAATTTTTTTAAGAAAAAGTATTATATGTGGTGAGTAGATAAGTCAGTAACACAGGCACATGTTCTCATGACTACCAAGTATTGCTGCACACAACTGTGAGCATTGTATGGGGCACCCAGTAGGTGCGATGATTCTCCCTGTATCACCACCAACACCTGAGCAATGTATTACACCAGTCTCTACGATGGCTGCAACATCATCAGCAAGTCCTTCAGTTCTGTTATGTTATATGACACTAGCAGATACACAGTCCATCACTAACCAAAATGTCATTATCTGATGAATGATTGTATGCTTTTCTTAGTAATTGTTGTAATAAGTGGAGGGAAAAATCAGATAGAAGATCTGAATAGAACTATCGAACAAATTAACCCAATTAACACTATAGAACATTCCACCCAACTGTAATTTGAATAATTTGATGCAAATTGTTTCAAGCACCCAAAGAATTTTCCTAAGACTTAACATAATTTTTTTGGCACAAACAAGTCAGTACATATAAAAGAGCCATATAAAATGTTTTCTCAACTGAATTGGGCTGAATTAGAAATTGATAACAGAAATGTCTCTGGAAAATACTCAAATATTTGGAAAATAAGTAAAATATTTCTAAATAATCTGTGGATCACAGAGAGTTTAAAATATGATTTAGAAAGTTATTTTTAGTTAATTAAAAATAAGATATAACATGGCTATAATTGTAGAAAGGCACAAAATGACTACTTAGTGAGAGGGAGAGAGAGAATTTTTGCACCAAATACTTCTAGTAGAAAAAAAGAGGAAATTATCAGATCAAAGAATGCACCTTCCATCTTAAGAAAATTGACAGAGAAAATTAAGGAAGCAGCAAAAGAAAATTACTAATAAAGATCAAAACAGAAATCTATAAAATAGGAAAAAGAAAAATCAATGAAATCCAAATTAGATTCTTTGAGAGTATCAATAATGTTGATAAATCTTTACCTAGGATGATCAGTAAAAATAATAGAAAGAAGATAGAAATTACCAATATAAATAATGAAAGGCATTGTAACTGTACAGATTCCATATTAGAGACTAATGAAGGTGTTTCATAAATAACTATATGCCAATAAGTGCAACAACTTACAAAAATAGATAATTTTGAAGATACAAATTACCAACTCTCACTAAAGAACAACTAGACAACTTGAATAGATTTATATCTATTAAAGAAATTGAATTTTAAAGCTCTCTGAAAGACTGGATGCTGATGGATTCTGCCTGTAATCCCAGCTACTCAGGAGGCTACAAATTGAAGATCCCAGTTCAAAGCCAGCTAAGGTAAAAAAGTCACGAGACCCTATCTCCAAAGAAGTGAAGGTGTCACTCAAGTGGTAGAGCACTAGCCTTGAGCAACAAAAGCTAAAGGACAGTTCCCAGTCCTTAGTTCAAGCCTCAAGACAGACAGACAGATAGACACATACATACCTTCTGACAAAGAAAACTTTAAGGCTAAATAGTTTTATTGGTAATAACCACCACAAAAAATTATTTTTTAAATAACAATTTTGCAAGTCTTCCAGAAAACTAAAGACAAGGAAATACTTCTCAACTCATTCTGTGATGTGTTAACTATGCATCTGAATTAGACATAGATATTGCAAATAATAAAAAGAAAAAAGCTATTGATCAATCTCATAGATGAAAAAAAAATTTGAGCAAGTTGAGTCCTAAGTTGAGGTAATAATTATGAGGAAGGGGATTTAATCCAGAAATTCAGGGTTGGATTAACATTCAAATTTATTAGTGTAACTTTCTGTAAAGATAATTTTTAAAAAGAAAAACCATATGCTATCAGTACATCAGATGAAAATGTCAGAAGAAAAATTCCAACATCCATCCAGAACAACAGTTCACATCAAAATAAGATCCTTCTCAACCTGACAAAAGGCATCTAGAAATATGTGTAGACCAGGCACCCATGGCTCACGCCTGTAATCCTAGCTACACAGGAGAATGAGATCTGAGAATGAGATCTGTTTGAAGCTAGCCCAGGCAGGCAGGTCTGTGTAACTCTTATGTCCAGTTAACCACCATAAAACTGGAAGTGGAGCTGTGGCTCAAGTAGTAGAGCACTAGCCTTGAACATAAAAGCTAAGGGACAGTACCTAGTCCAGAGTTCAAACCCCAGGACTGGTAAATACACGCAAAAACCTTGTGTTTCTGTTCAAGAAGAACAAAGATGCCCTCTTTAGTTTAACATTGTGATGAAGCTTCCCTTAAGTAATTTTTTTAAATGAGAAAGTAGAGTAAGAAGAATTGATATTGGGAAAGAATGAGAACAAAATAAAAACATTTTTTCTTCACAGACAACAAGCTCATTCACATAAAGAATCCAGTAGTATCTTTAAAACACTACTAGAGATGAAAAACGCATTTATCAGAATTGGAGGATAAATATTCAAATCGAAGTATTCAAAATAAATATTCAAAATGAAAATACAAAATCAATGTTTTGTATACTAAAAACAAATAATCAAAATATAACTGAAGAAAGCTATCATTTATAGAAACATCAACAACAGTATGAAATATTTAGGGTAAAATCTTCCAACTTTTTGAACAACATAAACAAAGAGTCTTTAATATGGCTGAAATTTTGAAAAAACTAAATACACAGAAATATCTACTTTGTTCATGAGTGAGAAGAATCAATGTTGTTAAAATGTCAATTCTCTCCAAATTCATCAATGGAGTCAATAAAATACCAACTAATGTTCCAGTATACCTTTTTTCCTCTGTGATATATTCCTACTATGAAACCCAGGATGGCCTCGAACTTGCTATGTGGTCAAGATTGGTATTGAACTTGTGATCTTTCTGCCTATATCTCCTTCATGAAAGAATTACAGGTAACAACCACAATCCCTTGCTCCAGGATACTTAATAGTATTTGATAAATTCATTTAAAAATGTTAACAAAAATAAAGTAGACCACAAAACTTAGAAGAGCAAAACCTTTCTGTACTTTAAGAGTTATCATAAAAAAAGAGTCATCATAAAGTTTTAGTGACCAAATAGTGAAGTATAAGTTTGTACTATGCACATTATTTTTGACAAATTTATCAAGACAATTCAGAAAAAAGGAAAAAAAATATAAGAACAATTTCATATCCACCTCCCAAGCTATGAATTTTAATTATATTCTATGCATCCTATGCAATAATTAACTCAAAGGGGTTACATAGACCTTTGCTGGTCAGAATTATCTTTTTTGTTTTAAATTTTATTGTAAAAGTGATGTATAGAGGGGTTGCAGTTATACATACAGTAAGGAGTACATTTCCTTTTGAATATGTTACCCTCTCCCTCATTTCCCCCCCCCCCCCCATCCTCTCCCTTATGAGCTTCCAAGTTGTAAAGTTCATTTCCAACATAGCGTCTAGTGGATGTCACTGCTGCATGAGTTCATCCTGTGTCCCACCATTCCTGTGATTCCCCTTCCCTTCCCCGAGTCAGATACACTTATATATAAGACAAAGGGTGCAGAAATTTAAAAAAAAACATTGACAACAAGGAATAAACCAAAGGGCAGGAGGAGGGGCATGGAAAAAAAATAACTGCAAACAGTACAATAAAAAAGCCTTGTTTCCATTCCTGAAGTTCATTCCAATAAGCATCATTTTATACGGTCATACGCACATAACTATTGAGTCATTGTGATCTTCTCCTAAGAATATGCTCCTTTGTTCTCACTGTGGGTTGCTTACGGTGCTTTTAATCAATCATGTCCGAGTATAATTATTTGTCTTTTACTATCCATTGGATTACCTTGTAGATTTATAGACATATTCCAGTTATTACAAAAGAGGGAAATGATGCAGCCTATGTTTCTTCGGGTCTGGCTTACTTCATTTAATATAATTTTTCCAACTCTTTCCATTTCCTCATGAATGGGACAATGTCATTCTTTCTGATGGAAGCATAGACTCATATATATATATATATATATATATATATATACATATATATATATATATATCACATTTTCTTGATCCATTCATCCACTGAGGGGCATCAGGGTTGATTCCATATCTTAGCTATCAAACATTCTCTTGAGAGAAACAATTTAAAGGAAAAAGGATTTATTTTTGGCTCCTGATTTCTGAGATTTCAGACCATCTTGGTGGGGGACATAATGAGAAAATGTAGCTCATCTCATGGCAGCTAGAAAGCAGAGACAGACAGCAGGCAAGAGGTGGAGAACCAGACCTCTAGGGATCTACTGCCTCTAACCATGCCCCACTACCAACAGTTCCCAATAATGTCATCAGAGTGGTCATCCATCAGAGGACGGGTCCGTGCGTGAAGTCAGAGTGCAGTAATTCCCACAAATGCTCCTTTTGTGGAAATAGTCCCTATCCAAACTATAACAAGATGTAAATGTTAGCCAGGTGCTGATGGGACACGCCTGTCATCCTAGCTGTTCAAGAGGCTGAGATCTGAGGATTGTGTTTGGAAGCCAGCCTGGGCAGGAAAGTCTGTGAGACTCTTATCACCAATTAACCACCAGAAAACCAAAAGTTGAGTTGGGTCTCAAAGTGGTAGAGCACTAGCCTTGAGCAAAAGGAGCTTAGGGACATCAAACAGGACCAGAGTTGAAGCCTCAGGACTGGCAAGATAAATATAAATAAATAAGACATAAAGGTAAAATATAAAGAGTTGGAACTTCTAGAGTTAATACTGCACAACATGTCTCAATAAAGCTGTGGAAAAGCGAGAAGGAAAGCTGGGTATATTGGCCAAAGTAGATTTCAGTACAAAAATAATCATCAGAGATTTTCTCTTTTAAAAAAATGTCATTTCAGGGCTGGGAAGGTAGCTTAGTGGTAGAGCGCTTACCTTGCATGCTTGAGGCCCTGGGATCGATTCCTCAGCACCACATAAGCAGAAAAAACAAAGCCGGAAGTGGCACTGTGGCTCAAGTGGTAGAGCGCTAGCCTTGAGCCGAAGAGCTGAGAGACAGCGCCCAGGCCCCACAACTCTTCAAGAAGATGAGATCTGAGGATTATAGTTCAAAACCAGCTCAGGCAGAAAAGTCTGTGAGACTCTTCAGTTAAGCACCAAAAATCCAGAAGTAGAGTTATGGCTCAAGTGGTAGAGCATTGCCCTTGAGCACAGAAATACTCAGGGATAGTGCCCAGACCCTGAGTTCAAGACTTAGGGATGTACAAATAAAGAAATACAAAAAATAAAACAAAACCCAACAATTCATTAGGCCGTTTGCCATTGTGAAAATATCATAATGTATACTGATACAAACCTAGACGGTGTAGGCCTATCATTCCACGTGGCTGTTTGATGGAATCAAGAGATACTTTATAACTTTGAGTCAAGCAAAGATTTCTTAGCCATAAATAAATGAAAGAACAAATTGGTAAATTGGACACCATCAACATTTACAACGCCTGCTCTTCAAGGATGCCATTAAGAGAATGAAAGGACAAGACACAGATTGACAGAAAATATTTCTAAATCAAGTTGGATGGAAGGATTTGTATCCATAAGTACCTCTCAAAGCTCAGTAAGTGTAAATGCTTGAGGACAGGGTTTGACTTCACCCAAGAAGATCCATGCTGTGAAGGATCAGAGGAAAAGATAAACAACATCATTATTCAATAGGGAAATGCAAATTAAAACCACAATGAGACACCAACATATATCTCCTGGAATGGTTGGAATTAAGAAGTCTGAATGTAGTAAGTGCTGCCAAGGAATCGATTGGAATTCTCGTACACTTCTGGAGCATGTAAAATGGCACCACTAATTTGGAAAGCACCGTGGCAGTTTCTCAAAAGTTTAAACAACCACCTACTGTGTAGATACAGTCACTCCTCTCCGAAGAATCTGCCCAGGAGATAGGAACGGATACATCCACACCAAGACTTCAACCCAAATGTTCATGGCAGAATTATATGTAATAGCCCCAAACTGGAAACATTTCAAATGTCTGCCAATGGGTGATTGGAGAATGGCGGAATATTCGTGTCATGAAATACTATCAGAAATGAAAAGGAATGAACTATTGGTACTTACTACAACACAGATGGATCTCAAAATAATTATGCTGAGTGAAAGAAGGCAGGCAAAAAGGGTGCGTACTGTATGCATCCATTTATATAATTGTAGGAGATGCAAATGAATCTCTGGTGACAGAAAGCAGATCAGTGGTTGCCTAGGGATTGGGGGTGGGTTGTAGGAGACAGGAATCACAAAGGGGCCCAAGGAAACTTTTGGAAATGATGGATATGTTCGTTATCTTGAATGTAGAGGTATGTCAAAACTCATCAAATGGTACACTTTAAATACGTTCAGTTTATTGTATGCCAATTATATTTCAATGAAATGAAATTAAAAGGTAAAGGGATTCACAAAGAGACACAGGAGCAGTAGGTAAAATGATTGTTTTTATTTCTTCCTTTTCTCTGATCCTAACTTCCCAGCAAGGCCTGGGGACAAGAGAGAAAGGGAGAGGGAGGAGGGAGGAGGAGGAGGGAGAGGGAGGAGGGAGGAGGAGGAGGGAGAGAGAGAGGAGGAGCTGATGTCAAGTACTAGCCATCAGACAGACTCAGACTAGGCTTCTTTCTCAAAGACGCCATTATTTTCCAGTAAAGTTTGGGGAGCACCTCTCTGCTCTGTGGCTGGCTTTATAGACTACACCCGTTAACACTCCACATCTTTGGATTCAGAAAACACAAGCCTTTTATTCCCTTGAGAAAATCATAGTCCCCTCAGGAAGAGCAGGGCTTCAAGGCCATCAGCCACTTACGCTTTGATGTGATGGGTTTATTGGTTCCCTTGAACTCTTAACAGAGAACATGGAACAATGGATGATTGAGGGAGGGGCAGTGGGGGGAGACCACCATAAGGAAAAGGAAGAGTACATCCAAGGAAGATCCTAGCTAGGCTCACTGAGGAGACAGTGGCTTCAAGAACTCACTTGGCCACTGTAGATCACAAACCACCCAGCAGCTATGTGTCTGGTGCTTTGTGCCGTGTCCCCTCAACCCTCCCAAGCCCCAAGGGAGTCAAGAATAACCCATCCACTAAAAAATTATATTAAGTGAAGTAAGCCAGGCCCAAAGAAACATAGGTCCCATGGTTTCCCTTATTTGCAATAACTAGTATATGTCTGGGACAAGCAGAAAAAGTCAAAAACTATGTACATATGACCAGATAAGATGATGTTAAGCGAAATGAACCCCAAGATAGGGACACAAGTGTTTTTTCTTTCTTGCTTGC
Organism: Dipodomys spectabilis; assembly: GCF_019054845.1. NCBI lineage: Eukaryota > Metazoa > Chordata > Mammalia > Rodentia > Heteromyidae > Dipodomys > Dipodomys spectabilis. The sequence goes on from NW_024870753.1 coordinate 4,952,396, forward strand.
TATTGTTTCTAATGTATTTATAATGTACCATGTGGATTTTTTTGTTGCTTTGTATGTTCCTCCCCCATAGTATAACTGCTGTTTTCACTGTATTTGATGTTGGTGCCCTGCATCTTGTATATACACTTTTCTAATTTGGGGAGAGGAAGGGAAAAAACAAAATGCTTCAGTAGGGATACAGGTTGACCCATTGTAACAATGATATGCACAAGTTGTGGAGGTGGGAGGGAAGGGATGGTAGGGGAAAAACAAAGGAGGAGGTAACAATGCTTGATAGGAAATGTACTCATTACTAACTGTAACCCCTCTGTACAGTATTTTTACAACAAAAAATATATATATACAGAGAGAGAGAGAGAGAGAATAACCCATCCACTGTGCCAAAGAGACCCCGGAGACTTGGACAGAGTGCAAATGGCGGGACCAGGGTGTGAACCTTCCTCTCTCTGGCTGCAAAATGCCAGGTTGTCTCTTCTAATTGAGAAACTCCTGCCCTGGCTCAGCAGATCAGCCCAGGATGGACTGGTCACCTTACCCCTCAGGCAGCAGAAGGACTGCGCGCAGACTCAGCCAGATATTTCCATGAAAAGCAACACAAGCCATGAGCTGGAAAGCTAAGCTGTAACAACAACCACTGTAATCACAAGAGTAATAGTAAGGGCAGGACTAGCAGGGGCTACGAGGCCCTCGGGCCAGGACTGTACTAATCGCTCTACAAGATGCTCTCATTTATCCCTCACCTCAACTGTATCCCGATGACTTTATTACCTTCATTTTACAGAGAAGGGAGCGGAGGGTGAGCGAGGTTAAATACTTCCTCCAAGTCACACTAGCTGGTGAGCTAGGAGACCAAGTCCCCAGCACCCCGACCGATGAGACCAGCTCTGAACTTGTCATCTGATGCTGGTGTATGTGTGTGTGTAGGGGAGGGGTCTCCCTGGCTCCTCCACAACAGGGGAGGGTCTATTCGGACCCCTCCTCCCTCCCCCCCCCCCCCACCCCATGGCGGCCATGTGAGCAAACACCCTGCCTCTCCCCAGGCAGGGGATGCCCAATTTGCATAACTTAATTAAATTCTGCATTCTCGCTTTCAGAGGAGCAGGCCTATGAAGGATGCTGAGTGCATGGTCTTAAGGCAAATCAACGCCGATGATGAAAGAGCCTATTTCGGTTAAGCAAATTATGAGGAGGCGGGCGATGTCCTCACTCTAATAATTTCCCGTGAATTATTTATATGGAAACTGCAATTACATCGGGCAAAACAGTGTTGTGTGCATAAAGCTCACTTAATTACCCAACCACCTGTTGGGACACAGGGTCTTCCACCAGCCCATTCCTTCCCCCAACAGGTCCTTCCAGCGGGAGGGCAGGGGTCCCACCCACCCGAAGCAGTAAGAAAAGGAGGCGCACATTGGGCTTTCAAGCCTGAGCCCCCATCTGGCTGCCTAGTGACCAGCCTGCAGCTACCCAGAAGTTCTCTAGGGCCGCCACAGAGCCCTGGCCTGTTCAGGGCTCCTACCTCGTTTCTGCACAGGGAATGGGAAGGAATGGAGTGAGAGAGACAAAAGAGAAAAGGGGAAAAAATTTAAAATAAAAAAAAAAGCAGTCCCACACCCTTTCCAACAAACCCTTTAACCAAAGCAAACGAGACCCCTTTCATCAGTGCCCGGTTGTTTAACTGGAAATGAGGGTTACCATAGCAACCATCCTGTCACATAGTATTTCTTACCACTTGCCAGCGGGAGAGGCGTTGATGTGTGGAAAAGAACCATGGCTGGGTGGGGAAGGTCGGGGGGGAGGGGGTGGTGAATGGATGAGGGCAGAGTTTTAGGGTGCTCTGTTTGTGATCCATTTGCTGACACACAAAGGTCACACAGGCCTGTCCCTAACCTGAAGTATCTCCATTCATCTCTCCTTTCCAGAATCATGGGGGTACAACCTGGGATGGGGGGGGTGTTGAGGGAGTAAACATCTCCTTCTACTTATCCCCCCGGGAGGAGTACATTGTAAATGTCAGTAACGAGAGGAAGCTGTCAAAAATACATGAAATCCTTGATGGAATAAATGGAGAAACATACGTTCTTCTTTGTTCTGTGACTGTTAAAAAATATATCATGAAATTTTCTTCAAGGAAAAGTAAAAAAGAAAGAAAAATAGATGACCGTCAAGAAAGATGCAACAGGAATCATACTATTCCAGGAGTGGGGAAAGACACCATCTCTTTATCCCAATCTTGAGGCCAAAGGCTAGTCCTGGGTCTGAGCTGAGAGCTGGGTCTGATTAGAAGATAGAAAGTGAGTGAGGTTAGGAATCTGTAGATCTGGGGACTGGGACACAGAAAGCAGGGGCTGCCTAAGAACGGCTGAATATCACAAGTTGCCAGGAGCCAGGCACTGGTGGCTCATGCTTATAATCTTGGCTATTCAGGATGAGGCTGAATCTTGAGGGCTACAGTTCAAAGCCAACCCTGGGGGAAGGGCCATAAGACTTCCAAAAACCAGAAGTGGAGCTAGGACTCGAAGTGGTAGAGCACTAGCAGTGAGCAAAAGAACTCAGGGACTGCGCCCAGGCCCAGGCCCTGAGTTCAAGCCCCATCTCTCTCTCTCTCTCTCTCTCTCTCTCTCTCTCTCTCACACACACACACACACACACACACACACACACACACACACACACACACACACACACACGTTGCCAAGAATCAAGAATCCTTGATATAGGTTTCTGTCATAACACTGACCAAAAGTTCAGGTATCATTGTATCATCTCGAGTTCAGGTATCATTGTAGCGCTCTGATTTATTTCCCAGCCAATGGCCTTCGCTAACAGTGGATGAAATATTAATTATACTTCAGTAGTTGAAATTTCATGATGTTTCCACACTCAGAACAGGCCAGGTCTTCTACCCTGAGCTCTATCTATTTGTCATGTGCCCCATCTTTTAGACTAAAACCTGGAGGCTGAACCATGTGACCTACCAAGGTACAAAGTTGAGAAGTGATGAGACCCAGCTTGCAAATGCAGCTCTTCATGATTCAAAACTCATATTCTTCCAGCTCAAAAGACGTTTGGAGATTAACATCTAAGCTTCCAGCCCAAATCGCTGCTGTAGCTGATCTCTGTCCGGACCAGGACAGGCTGCTTAACAGGAATGAAATGGAGTGTTTTTTCTCCTTTAAAGATTTACCATGTATAAATGTATGAGAATATTAAAGGCAACAATTAACTTTATTGGAAACCTTATATTCTCCAGCCTCATTAGAGCTGCCAACAAGATCTATTATTAGTATTACTATGCAGATACTGTAATAAAAAGAGTATTTAAAGTGGATAGTTTGGCAATGAAATAAAATAGCTTTTCTCACTCTGTTTCTTTTCTTTTTAAGATATATGTGTGCATCAGGGATGGTCTAGAGCAAGGTAACCCCTCCCCATCCCTCAGGGGAGCTGAAGACTGAAGAGCCCATAAAATGTCCCTTTGTCACTGTGGTAGGCGATTGTGGTAGGCAGAGATCAGGGCAGTGGCAGGCAGAGATCAGGGCAGAGGTCATGGGAGCCCCCAGCCCCGGGAAGGATTGCCCCTCGGCACCGGTTGGAGGACTGGGATTCTAAGGAGAGAAGGCCACAGGTCCAGCCGGCTGTGTCTGCACACAGTTATCCGACCACTCCTTCTCCGTATCTGCATCCCTTTGCAGCTCATCCTCTCAGAGATGTTCAAAGCCAGAGTGTGATTCCTCTCACCTCTTTCTGCTTCCCTCCCACATCTCTACCTTCCAGAAAGGAGGACCCCGTCTCCTGCCTTTTAATCCTGATCTGCCTCTCCTGCTAGCTAAGCTTTCCTCCAGCCGCCCTTTTTCGACTCAGTAGACCTCCTAGATGATATAGGAATTTGTCGCAGGCTGGTCCCAAGAAGATGGGGAGCCTGGGTGTGCTCTGGCCTCCTGGATGGTTTCACAGCCTGGAGAAGGGGCTGTACTTCTCTTGAGACTTGTCTGTTCCTTCCTGTATGGTGACAGCTTGGGTTGGGGGCGGGTTCAGCCCCCACAAATGCCCAATGCTTAGTTCACCGGATGCCTTGCTGAATGGAAAAGTTATTCTGCGAGCACTCACCTAGCCAGCCTTGAGCCACATGAACATCATGCCTGAAGCTCACCATTTACTGGAGGCCAACTGTTTCCCACCGTATTTCCATCACCATCCTGTAAGGTAGGGACTCTTGTCTTTATTTCGTAAATGCAGAAAGTTACATTCAGAGAGGTGATATAATTAAACCAAGCATGCTACTGCTGGCCTGGCCTTTTGCCTTCCAACTCATCTCCCTACTTCTACCATGATGTGCCCTGCAATTCACTCTCCATATGACAGAACACAACAACCCTGTTAGTCACATGTTTCCTTCATGGGGCCTCAGGTCCTTTGCACTGGCTGTTCCCTTCTCCCCCCGCCCAATGGTCTTCCTCCAACTTATCTCTCTATCCATTCAGGTTTCAAATCAAAGAGGTCATCTTTTAGGGCACTTTCCTAACCATGTCCTAGTCTGTGCTGGTCCTGAAGCCAGTCCATGCATCCTGGCCTAATCTATACACTGTACCACCACGTGCTCAAGATCTAGAGTAGCATATGACACACAGGAAGGGCTCAGTAAATATTTCTTGAGCAGAGCCAAGTGTTGGTGGCTCATGCCTATAATCTCAGGAGGCTGAGATCTGAGAATCACAGTTCAAAGCCAGCCTAGGCAGGCAAGTCTGTGAGACTCTTATTGCCAATTAAGCACCAAAAAGCTGGCGGTGGAGCTGTGGCTCAAGAGTTAGAGCTCTAGCCTTGAGCATAAAAGCATAGGGACAGTGCCTAGGCACTGAAATCAAGCCCCAGGATTGGTGCCCCCCCACACACACACACCAGCAGCAGCAGCAACAACAACTTTCTAACAAATATTGGAGCACTGGTCCAAGATTATAGGCCAGTGAAAGATAAAAGCATCCAATCAAATTCAGGACTATCTCACCATAGCCAAAAAGCATGTCTGTCTGTATGTGGTTTAGCAATTCAGTAAAAGAAGTAAGGGGTGGAAAAGGAGGGGTAGGTACCCAGGGCCACTCACAGACCATTCACCAAGGATTTAAAATTAGATCCTTCAAACGATCTAGCTAGAAGCCTGGTGGAAGTCCCAGCTGAGGGTTGATCGAAAACCCAAGGGACGACAAGCCCTAAGAAGGAGGGAGAGGGGAAGGCTACAATCAGACAGATTCATTCGAAATCCCAACTCAGTGGCTGACGATTTGGGCCGTTGTTTGAAGCCATCAGTGTGCCAGGTTGCCCACATATCCACACACACACAGTAGGGCGTGTGTACCGCACAGCTCTGCACCATTGTGAGTAAACCGTCAGCAAGGCGGTGAGGATTTCTGACACGTGCATGCCAATACACGGCAGCTATCATTGTCGTGGCCTTGTGATGAGAAACCATCCGCAGGTCATGTAGGAAGAAACACAAAGACATGAACGCAGCTCCTCGCTGCCGAGAAGACCACCGTGAAGAAAAGTCACTGAACAACATTTCCGGGGTGGATTTCCTAGAAGAAAAGGTTTTGGTTAGAGGCTGGGAGAGGATTCACACCTTCGTAGCCACATTATCTCAGAGGAGACCTCAGGAACACTTCTGGGGCTTCTCGGCGTGTTTGTTTGTTTTATTAAACATTAAGCACACAGGACAGAAGGGTAATATTTGTTCTGTGTTAATGGGGCTGATAGCACAGGCTACTCTCAAGTGGAAGACACTCTACCAGGGGCTGTCCTAACCCCTCCAAACCCACTGTCTCCACACACACAGGGAGCCCCCATTTGCGGCTGGGCAGTAGGCCACATCACCCCACAGAGAGGCTCTAGCTTAGAGCAAGCTCTTCACTTGGCAGATGAGAAGAAAGATTTGGGGAGCAGATATGATTCGGTGGATGCCAGTCCCGTGGCCTCAGATTTCCATGGGCAGAACCAGAGAAGACAGCTTCCCCCAACCGCCGTGGAGGGATGGCAAACACGGCTGTGTTTTAAGTTCTTCACTCATTCCCGTCTCCTACCTTTCCTACCTGTTGCATCCGTGGGAGTGTGCTTTGAACTTGACCCTGCCACCTTGCCCCTCGCCCATGCCTCTTCCACATGCCTTCTCCCAGTCAAGGGATTTGTCAGCATTGTATATATTCTCCCTGCTGTTTGGAGTGGCTGGCCTCCCAGGGCAGTCGCAGTATACAAGGAGGGAAGCCACAGAGGCCCAGCTGAACCTGTCACTTGGCTTATCGAGGCCCAAGCCTAGGGGAGTATCTGAAAGATTCTGAAGTCCTCAGGGATCCTACTTCTGGGGACCCCAACTAGCTTCCTGGCATATATCTTGTCCTTCTGCGGTGTCTTAGATGTCTGTCAGCCTTTCTGGCATTGAGTATGAGATGTGTGCCACGAGCCACATTTAGTCCTAAGCCAGTGATGGCTTGAGCCATCAAGGTGCTAGAAGTTTCAGGAACATTCTACCTAAAATCTTCTTTTCTCTTTTCGCAGTTGATCTCTATCGCAGCCATAGGATAGCAGTCACTGACCAGGATCAACAAGTCAAGGACCAGGAGTTTAGGCCCAGATTCTACCCCTTTTCCAACCATACGACTGGACAAGTCAAGACTTCTGCTCCCAGCTCCACCAAGGGAAGAAATGGAGCTGGGTGAATAAGAGACCCCTTGGTTCTAATATTCTAGGCAGGTAGAGCAGGCTACCCACTCTACCAGAGATAAAACTGAGTCTCAAATGCCAAAGCTGATTTGCTCAGGCTCCTAGAACAACTGTAAGCCGGGCATACTGGTGTACCCCCTAGAGTCCTAGCACCTGGGAAGCTGAGGTAGGTAGACTGCGAGTTCAAGGCCAGCCTGGACTAAATAGCAAGACCTTGTTTTGTTTTTTGTTTTTTCTTAAAAAAAAAAATGAACCTCTCCTTGAATCCTTATCCAGAAGCTTCTCCTCCAGCTGTTTCCAAGGACCACACTGCATAGCACCGAGACAGAACATTTCTACCACCACAGAATCGAGGTTCATCAGGCAGCACTGGTTCATAAATTATCTAAAATCCACATTTCCCTGCTTGCTGAGAGTGAGGTCCTGAAGGGCAGAAGACCCAGCATCCTCCTCTTCGTACCTCCAGTAGCTGGCCCTATGTTTGGTATCAAAAATGTGCTCAGTTAGGCCAGGTGCGGCAGTGTATGGAGATACTCAATCTTTGATCAGGCAAAGAGTTGGCAAAACTCAAGCTGAGAAGCAACCTAAAATAAATTCAGAGGGCTGGAAGAGAGGCTCAAGTGGCCGAGCACTTTTGCCTAGCAAGCTAAAAGTCAATGCTCATTTACTGGTCAGAGCTGCCAGCTGGAGGGAGCCTTACCCTCTAGCCAGGACTTGGGTTTGAACTCCAGGCTGGCGACGTTGTTAGTGGAGGGTCTGCACAAACCAAGGAGAGACCTCGCCTCGATGGCGGCCACCATCTGCAATGGAAGGTGTCACTAGTCTATCTGTGCTTCTTAACGAAGTGAGGGGAGAGCCTGGGGAGAGCTGGAGTGGAGAGAGTGGGAAGAAGCCCCCTCCCTCCACCTCCCGCCCTCCAGGAATGAAGCCAGCAGAGGGCGCCTCCTTTCCCACCTCCACAGATAGTTCCAGTCCAGCAGCTGCTTCCTTTAGCACCAGAAGGCCACCCTGCTAATTACCAAACCCAAACTTGGGATTTGCATTTTTATGAAATACTTACACAGAAGGCAAATCTTCTTCCTTAAAAAAAAATAAAAATCAAGATGGATAGGGGGAGAAAAAGCTCATACCAGTACATACTAATTCAATCTAATCTCGGTCATTTCAGTTTCCATAAGAAAGTGCTTTCATAAAGCTACAAAGCTAACATCCATAACTCTCCAGTTTCCCCAGACAGGACACCTCTGCATTAAGTTTCCCATTTATCTTCAGAGATGACAAATCATCCATTTATAATGGGATCTAATAAAGCGAGCTCCCGTTGCTGTTCTTAGCTGCAGGAATGCACCTTGGACCGGGCGATGCCGCTGCTTTGGGGGCTGTCACTGACTCATCTTGGGGATCCCTGACTAGCTAGGCTGGGTAGTGCCAGGCTGGGTGCATCAGCACACACAAACAGAGTTGTGGGGACAGGTGAGTGTTGACAGAAGGAAGTATGAGCTATAAGATCAGGTGCCTTGCTCCTGAAGCTCATTTACATACCTATGCACATGCACACAACGGTGCCACATGTATGCACATACCACACTCGGCATGCGTGCACATTGTGCCTTCCTAAGACCACTATTGAAGGGTCTGGGCGTGGTCAGCTAAGGTAAGGAGTGCTTGCCATAAAGGGGACAGTTTGGGAATTGTCAATTGGGGCAGTTTTAGGGTCTGGAGAGTGACTGGCCCAGGAAGGATGAGGAGTAGACTGCCCCAGGGAAAGGTCTCTGGGCAGAGCTCCTGAGCTAAGGTGATCTCAGAACCCACACCAGTAACAAAGAGGGAGAGGCAGGGGACAGCTCAAGGGCATCCTTGGCCAGCCCTGCAAGGCGCTCTGGATGGAGGCTTGAAGGCACCTTAACCACCCTTAACCCAGACCTTGGCACACATAGTTCCATCATTCATGGATGTGGGCCACTCCAGAAGGGGCACGGCTGTGGGAAGGTGATGATCGGTCTAGCTCAAGAGCTCTCTGAGGGGCCAGTCCCTCTCCACTTTCCCAGCAACTGGTCAACCAGGTGCTCATTGATAGGGCCCCTGGCAGCCATTACAGTGCCCACTATACCTCAGATGACCTGTGTTTTTCTTCCCTTTCCATCCCATTAGAAAGCATGGTTTCATCAGGCCATACCTGTGATCATGGGTGGGCCAAGGAGCTCAGACCACCTGCTTGGTCAGCTCTGGCCCCATGCCTTCTCTGGCCAGGTGACCTAGGGAAGTCCTTCAGACGAGGCCTGATCAGCCCTGGTTCATCAAACCCTTGGAAGCAGTAGGTATGGGGGACTGAGCTTAGAGCTCCACAGACTGAAGGGCGCAAAGACAGGCAGCTCAGTGAGCCACGGTGAAGCCTTCTGAGTCCCAAACTAGCACTGTTCTCTGATGGATACAGAAGACACAGGCTTCTCTCCAAAATCAGTCTATACTTACTGCTTTCAGGGCACCTGCTGGCCTGGTTGGAAAGTAGGTTTGGTATCCTCCTCTGTCTCAAATGAGTGGTAAATGCCCTGTGTTCAATCTCCAGTAGATGGGAAGGATGGTCTGTGCTGCCTCTAGCACCATTTTTGAGTTTAGTCAGAGCCTGGAACTGATGAGATGGTCAGAGACGGAGGGAGGGAACCCTCCGAGGTACTGGCTCCCACCCCAGGCAGGATCCCCTTGTCTTCCAACGGGCTGTCCCAGGAGCTGACACAGAGCAATATCCACGTACAAGCCATTTATTCTGGAAGTGAGATCAGGAAATATCAGAAAGATGGTGGGAAAGGAAGACAGCCCAGAGGAATGTCTGTGATTGACCAAGTTTCCACTGTGGGAAATTGAGCTGGATCCTGTCCAGGATTCTGGGAAGCAGTGGAAAGCATCGGCCTTTATATACTCCCATTCCAGGGAACAGCAAGCTGGGACATTTAGATACTATCTCCAGTGTTGAAGGCCATCAGTGTGTGCCGAACAAAGAGGGGAGGGGAGATGCATGATGGGCATCTGGAGGATCTGATACACCCTTGTCCCCACCCCCACCACCCCCACAATTAGCCTCAGAGCCTCTGCCCAAACGTGACCAATGACCAGGAGCGGATACCCCATGCTGCATTGCTGGACAGCTCCACTCCTCAGAAAGCCTGCTTAGGTCAAGTCTATAAAAAAAAAAAAATCCATTCATTGCTCAGTCTTTCTAGTACATTCCAGCAGCTCTGCTAATCCCTTGGTATCTAAGAAGAACACCCAACACCTGTTAGATTGAGGAAGTTTATTGTGAATGAATGGAGGCTTATGCAGACAGCTAGCCCGGCTTCCAAGGAATGGACACCTTTTTCCTGCTTCTAGCGTACTCTCCATTTATTATCTTTGTGATCAAAGTCTCATCCCCACCCCTAGGCCATCTGTTTTAGCCAACAGCGTAGGGCCTGGAATCCAGCCAAGCCCCAGCAGTCATTCCTATTCATTCAACAAGCAGCTAGCAAACTTCTACTTCATATCAAATGTCCTAAGGCTCTTTGCTCTGGCTCACTGGAGGTAAACGTAGATAAAGGTAAATAAAGGTAAATGATGACAGCGCTTATTGTGACTTTAAAGAAATAAAAGGATAGTTTAATTAGGAACCCTGGGTAAACACACACACACACACACACACACACACACACACTTGCTCACAACCCCTTTGCATATTTCTTTCGACCAAGTCAACTCCCAGTGCAGACCCTGAGGCCCGGCCAGCACACAAAACACAATCTTTTCAAGAAAAGATCCACTAGATCCTTTCCACTAAAGGCTGCAGGAGAAGGAACACAGGTCTTGAGGGAAGGAGAACTTGGGTGTCGGGGGCCCTCCCCCAAGGAGCTGTGGCCCCCTCTGCACTGGGATAGGTCCTCTGAGATGTCTCCCTGGGTGGCGCTAGGGGAGTGGATTCGCTCCCCCTTCTGAGACAGGGCTGGGATGGCAGGGAGAGCAGCTGGCAGCAGCCAGGCAAGCTCAGCTTTCTAACTGGAGCCTCGGGCTTAGCGGTGCAGATTACAACAGTAGGTGATGAGCGAGGCTCCCACCGCTGTGGAGACTGTGGAAATCCTGTTACAGGGCAAAGGCATTTTAGCTACAGCTCCAAATTTCAAAGAATGATTGAGTTGGAACGTGGCAGGCAGGAGGCAACTGGGGACCAAAGTTATATGACTTAAACCGAGAGCCAGGCTTGAGAGGGCTCCTGGGAAGAGGAGAGATGCGCCCCCTCCCCCAGGTATGCAACTCTCCGGGGACCATCCAGAGTGAAGTCTGGGTCCTCCCTCCCAAATGTCCATTCCTCTCTCTCCAGCCTCTGCTCCCTGTCGGTGAGCAGCAAGAGGAGTCTCCATCTGCCTCAAATCCTGCCTTCCTCACCCATCTGGAAGCTTCTCCTGCCCCATGGGGCTCTGAGCACGGGGCTTCTGGCACATGTAAATGTTCACTAAAGTTCACAGAATGATCAGTTGGTTACTGTCTCAAAGCCTTGTTCACACACACACACACACACACACACACACACACACACACACACTGAACACTCCTGGAAATCATCACTATGCAGCCTTGATTCACACACACACACACACACACACACACACACACACACTGAGCACTCCTGGAAATCATCACTATGCAGCCTTCCTCACACCAGCAGTACCCCCCCCACACACACACCTGCTAGATGGAAATCCCACTGTAACTGACACACTGGAGGCAGGCAGCAAGTTTGTACCGGGCACCCAGGGAAAGATGAGCTTTGGCTGGGAAGGTGGCTCAGTGGTAGAGTGCTTGCCTGGCATGCATGAGGCCCTGGGTTCGATTCCTCAGCACCACATAAGCAGAAAAAGCCACAAGTGGCGCTGTGGCTCAAGTGGTAGAGTGCTCACTGAGGACAGTATCCAGACCCAGAGTGCCTGCACGACTGACCAAAATAAATAAATAAATAAATGACCCTTGAGTAGTATTTGCTTTGCCCTATTAAGTGGGGACATTATTTTTTTTTTTGACCTGCAGGTCTTTATTCTAGAATACGAAGGGCCATGTTGTATCCACCCACCCCCAAATTTTACCCTTTCATTAATGAGGTAAGTGGGGACATTATTAAGTCACAGGGTTTAGGGTCTCTACAAGAGACATCATCAGCTCCCCTACCTCCATATTGACCCTAACTTGCCTTTAACAGGGAGCAGATTCATGTAATAGTAGGAGTAGTCGTGCCTGGAGACCATGAGGAATTTGGGTTCCAATCCTACTCTTTCAGATCACCTGGCCTTCCAGAACCTCTGCTGCCTTATCTGTAAGATGCCTGCCCACCCACCTTACAAGCCATGCATCAAGACACCGTCCATGAAGACATTTCTCCTCAGTTACCACAAGAAGAAATTAACCAAATGATGCCATTGCTATTGGTAGAATCTCAGTCCTGCTGACTTCCTTATAAACCCTGGGAACCCAATGCAGAAAGAGCACAAGGCCCTTTGGTATATGGCTTGATCTTTACAACAGCTCTACCATATTTACCCTTTCCAGACTAGATACAATGGGTCCAGATTGTTTAGCTGGGAAATACAATGCCCAGAACTGGAACCTGGGTCCTGAGGCCAGAGCCCAGAGCTTCTCTCTCAACCAAGAACAGCTGGCAGCCACAGAGAGATGCTCACCTGGGTAGGGACCCATTGCCTACTAGACAAACTATTCCTCACGCTCCCATCACTCCATGCTCCGCCCACTGGTAGTGAATGTAGGGGATGTGACAGAGTGGATCTGGTCCCTGCTGAGGAGCAGCTTGCAGTCCAACAGGGGAAATGCAATGACAAACACAGAGCAGCGGGTCACCGTCCACCTGGGTCACCAGCAAGTGACCTGGCCAGCAGTATCACGAAGCAAAAGGGAGAAAAGTTCCTGCACTTGGGAGCCCCTGGCATACAGAATTGAAGTTTCTTCCTAGGAAGGTGTCATGCAGAGATCAAACAGGCAGCTCCACAGAGACGGAGCACCCCATCTCTGCAGATGCTCTAAGGAGTGTGGGCTGATGACCTCCAGGTCACTTTAACCCCAGACTTTCCAAACCAATGACAGATGTATCTGTTAAAAGAAAAAAAAGTCCCATTTTAAGAACAAGGTACAAGCGACTCATGCTTATAATCTTTAGTCACTCATGAGGCTGTGATCTGAGGATCACGGCTTCAAGCCAGCCCAGGCAGGAGCGCCTGTGACACTCTTACCTCCAATTAACCAGGAAAACACCGGAAGTGGAGCTGTAGCTCAGGCGGCAGTGCACTAACTTTGAATGAAAAAGCTAGGGGACAGTGCCCAGGCCCTGAGTTCAAGACCTAGGACCAGCATGCGCGTGTACATGCACGCATACACACATGTTCATTGTAAAATAAGCAAGGGGATCTAGAAAGGTCAGCTACCTTCTCTCTGGAGAAGCCGGCATATCTCAGAGCGGGGCCGAGATCAACTGCTCCCCAGCTCAGCTTAACAGGCTTCGTCTCCTCATCTCATATAAGCCATTCTCCCCTCCAGCTTCTCCTGTCTGGCTCCTCCAGGCCAAGATTTAGAGTGGTAGCTGCCTTGTGTGCTCTCTCTCTCTCCCTCCCTCTCTCTCTCTCTCTCTCTCTCTCTCTCTCTCTCTCTCTCTCTCTCTCTCTCTCTCTCCCCCCAACCCCCTCAAGGGAAAACAAGGAGAAGGCATGCAAAGACCATCTGAAAATCCACTTGTTTGCTTTCCTCTTCTGAGTCTCTGCGGAACACGGCTGGCAGTGTCCCAGACAAACAGGAAGCCGGCCTCCACGGCTGCTTGCCCTTTGCAAGAGCTCTGGGCTACTCCTCCTCTCCAGAAAGGACCAGACTCCAGGCACTGCAGGCAATAAGACACAGAACAGGGGGAGGGGCGGGGGGTGAGGATGGCCTTCATTTCTCTCTCTCTCTCCTTTTGTTTCAAAGCTGGCTGTCCTAGGGAATCCTCCTAAGTCAACTGAAAGGCTGTCCCAGAGAGGGCAACGGTGGCCCTGGGGGTCATCTCCCGCCTAAAGATGACATCGCAGGGCCACATCCACAGCAACTCCCTAGGCTAGCTACCAGCGGAGCTCCCTGGCCCCAGGAAGACTTACATTGCTGCTGTTGAAATTATGCTGAACTGGACCCACAACGCCCCGGCCCCCTCCCCAGCAACACAGCTCTTGCAGCCCACACAGGCTCCCTTTCTGTCCCCACCCGCCTGCTACTCACTCGGCAGTGAACTCCCCCAATTCCCAGACTTGGGCTCTCCTTATACCGGGATGCCTCCAGATGTGTGGAGATCACTGAGAGGAGAGGGTGGAAAGGAAGCCTGGGACACATCAGGAGAGGGAGGGTAGATGATTCATAGATCGGGAGGCTGGATGATAGATCGGGAGGCTGGATAGGGCATCTATGGAATGGAACAGAAGGGTCCTGTGCCCTGACCCCATCCCCCAGTTCCCAGGTAGGACTTGGGGTGAGGGCAGAGACCCGGATTCAAGGAAATCATGGAGCAACGTGAAGGTAAGTGGACTACTTACCCTAGAAAGCAAAGTTCTGATTTTTTGTGTACTCTAAATAATGATTCAAAAGAAAACAGCATTTGAAATGCTTGGGGGACAATCCTACTAGGAGTGGGGGAAATGGGCATGAAGGGGTTTTTTCCACAGCGACAGTGACTTTGGAATGAAAGGCTCTATGTCATGTCTACTTATCTCCATTCTGATTCCTCCTCTTCTCCATCTGCCCTCCCCTTCCTCTTTCCCTCCCCCACATAGGGCACAAAGTCCTCCTAAAACCCTCTTCTTCCTCCCCGGATGACTTTGCTGTGGAGCTACCTGAGCTCCCAGTCTCTTTTCTAGTGGTCCCCAGGGTACAGAGTAAGCCAGCAGAGCCAGCATTAGGGGCTGTGTTCCCCCAAATTTTTATGTTGATGCCCATTCATAATGTCTCTGTAGTTACAGACTGGTCTTACAAAGACAGTCAAGTTCAAGTTGAAGCCATTCGAGCGAGCTCTGATCCTCCAGGACTGGTTCTAAGAACGGGTCTGTGTCCCTCTCAGATGCACCTGTTAAAGCCAGCCCCCAAGGGTGGCCATGCTGACAACACGGCCAACTGAGCCAAGGATGAGCTTAAACAAGGGGAAAAGGCAAGGCCCTGGTCAGAGAGCCCTGTGTCCTAGCAGGAGGAGGGCTCACCAGGGCATGCTTGCTGGGCCTTGCCAAGAAGGCAGCCTTCTGCCAGGCCAGAAGACAGCCTCTTCAGAAATCCAACTCCACCTGGCTCTGATCTAGCACTTTCCTGCCTCCCAAACTTCAAGAAAATAAACTTCTATTGTTCTGTTGTAGTCTGGAGTACTTGGCTATGGCGTTCAATCACAGCATTCTGGTACACCTGGTAGAAACTTTAGCACATGGATACACATACACACACACACACACACATTCCTATATAAAGCCAAGGAGAGACCCAGATGATATCTTCCATCCCAAGCCTCTGCAGGAAGCAAGCCCTCAGACATGGACTGTGTCAGCCCAAGTCTGTGATCTGTCCAACAGACAGGAGCACTTTCATGCACTGGCCTGAACAGGTTAACGGCAGGTGTGCGAAGCTGGTTCTCCATGCAGCCTCCACTCCGAGGCCTCCCCTCTCCTGGAGGGCTATCTGTCCCCTCTTCCCTCCACCCCAAGATCCTTCTTTTACTGAGCCCCAACTTTCTGGAGGTGGGCTCCAGACAACACCCTACTTTGTTTTGCAAGAAGAAAGCGTTTTTAATGAGGCAACAGTTTCTCTCTGGCAGAGAGATCTGTGGAGACGGCACAGGCCTCATGCCAGTGCGAAGGCCACTTGCCAAAGCCCAGTTCCCGTCTTTAATTCCCCGGCTCAGCGGGGCGGGCCTCTTCGCCCCGCCGGAGGGAGGGGGGAGATGGCAGGGGGACTTATCGGTAGAAGCAGATGCCCTCCCAGGGGCCTGGCTGCTCCTGCCCCAGCACAATATCCAGCTGGATGGGAAGGGACTGGGGGCAGAGGTAGGCAGAAGCGAAGGAAGGGGACAGTGGCCTCCCTGCCTCCCTACCCCCATTCCCGGCTCCCCCACAGTCCCTGCCGCACAGTTGGAAGGGAGGACAAGAGACAGGGCAAGGAGGCAGGAAGGGACCTGCTGGAGATCCAGGGGAGGCTGGCATGAGAACAAGAGACAGAGATGGGAGGGGAGCTGGCCCCCACAAGGCCGCCTCCAAAGGCTGCAGAGACACTTCAGAACACCCATCGGTCCCATTTGCCCATCTTCTCCAGACTGCACCGCCAGTGTCTTGGGGATTAGCAGCAGCAGGGAAGCCTATGCCCTAAGCCAACTGCCCTGGCCCAGCAGAAAAGCTCCTCCCTTCATCCGTGGAGTGATCGGTGCGGTAGCTGGAGAAAGGAGCCTGCTCCCCGCAGGGTGAGGGACAGGAAAAGCAATCACAGTATTCACAGATTTTCTGATCATACAACAGAAATCCCTACACCATCAGGATGCTCTGGGCAGGCAAGCAGATGCATAGAAGAGAAGAGGCTAGGGTCGTTTAACACGTTTTTAAACCAAAAAGACAACTGCATAGGAAACAGTTGCTTCCCACAACAGGCCCTTTGTGAATCTCAGGGATGGATCTGGAAGGCCAGAAGGTAGACCAGCATCTCAGCCAATGGTGGTGGCAGGCACAAGGCTATTTGACTGTTCCTACACTACCGGTAGGGCCAGGAGGTTGAAGATCAAGCCTCTCTAGAAGGCACTGAACTGGGGAGCAGGTTGATCCTACCTTGGAATCCTAGCTCTACTTCTTATTACATGGTACCACAGACTAGTTTCACAAATCTGAGCTTGCTTCCTTCATTTTAAAAATAGAGATAAAGCTAGGTGCTGGTGGCTCACACTTGTAATCCTAGCTATTCTGGATGAAGCTGAGATCTGAGGATTGTGGTTCAACGTCAGCTCAGGCCTGATGAATCCAAGAGACTCTTATTTCTAATTAACCAGCAAAAAGGCAGAAATGTAGCTCAAGTGGTAGAGCACCAGCCTTGAGTGAAAAAGCCAAGAGAGAATGTGAAATCCTGAGTTCAATCCCCAGTATTGGCACACACACACACACACACACACACACACACACACACACACACACACACATACACACACAGATAAGAGGATCTGCTTTGGGAGATTATTGATCTGCTTTGGGAGATTATTGAGAGGTTTCTTCGGGATGATATGAGAGTCAGGCACACAGTAGGTGTCTAATTAATGTCCTCCTTTTTACCCCATCCTCCCAACTCCATCTGAAATCCCTAGTGATAGAGAACTCACTGCTGTACCAAGAGGGTTATTACACTTGGCTGGCTCTCATCGGTCAGGAGGCTATTTTGTTTATTGCAAAGTAAATCAAAATCCACCCCTTATTACTCTTCATTGCTCCCCCTGTGTCCCCTCGCTGCTGTCATAAACAAGATGTAGGAAGCACAGGAGTGCACCCTCCTTCTTCTTTAGGAGAGGATGCCACCATGTCCCGACACCTTCTCCGCTCACCCATCGCCCATCCTTTACACGCTCACTCAAAGCACAGCCAAGCCATGGTGACCAGACACAAAGACTCGAATTCTGAGTCTGTTCTGATCCAAGAACTCTGAGCCGAGAATCTCAAGGTTGGTTTCAGAGGAAACACCGCGATCCAAATTTCTCATTCCCAATAGGAACTAAACCCAATGCACTTGCCAGAAAACAGCTCTTTAAGATGAGCCAGCTCAGTCTTCTCTGCAAAGCAAAGCTGTCCCCAAAGGCTCCATAGGAAGTTTAATATCGCCATAAAGCACCTTATCTTCTCACGCCACCTCTTTCTCTTTCAGGAAATAGTCTGAGTTTGCAGTGAGCGCGCCGCCGCCTCTCGCCCTATCCCTTACCTGATATTACTTTGGCTCCTGATAATTACATTAGGAATAGAAACTGATTTTATGATGCTAATAATTATACATGCTTACAAAACAGATGAGTCTGGGATCCGGAGGTGGGGGGGGGGGGGGTGGACGTTTATGGACTCGGAAATGAGATGTTTTGTGGTAGGAAATGGATAGTTATTTCCAGGTTTTATTGCTGTGTTCCTTAGGACTCTCCTTAAATCTTGTTGGTAATGCCTTGCCTGTATTGCCATCCATGCATTTTGTAAGACTTGGCTCATGCGTCCTGGGTGTGCTGGGGAAAAATGTCACTAACATCTGGGACCGGATGAAGTCAGATGTGACAGGGCACGGGCCAGCACCATGCCTGGGTACCAGTGAAAGACATCCCGTAGAACGAACCAGAAGGAACTGCTCTGGTGAGCAGTTCTCAAAGCGGGATCCTACCAGACCTAAATTAACAGGCCTTGTAAGGGTAACCTGGTTCAATCATTTCTTATTAAAAATGAGTAAACTGAGGCCTCAGGGGCTCAGGGGTGGGTCTCAATTCACCCAGCCGTGAGCACAGCGGGCAAGTAGCACGTTCAAACCACCATCTTGGTTCTCTCCCCGCAAACACCAGGTTACTTTCAAAGCACAAGGAATATGAAAGGGCTGACAGGATTCTCCAGTCTAGGGGTTACCTAGAAATCACCTGGAGATACATTAAAATGTGGACTCAAGTGTGGGCTTGGGCATGGCAGCCTCAGTTCTTGTATTTTTTTAAGGCACTTAGGTGACAGGATGTACAGCAAGGTTTTATGGGATTTAGTTATGGGATTTGGAGCAAGTCACTGGGGCAGCAAGAGCCACAAAGAAAGGGGGCTGCCCCTTCCCTGCCTTTTGCGGGTGAGAGTTTTGGGGATTTGGGGTTTTGTTTTGTTTTTGGTTCGTTGTGGGGCTTGAACTCTGGGCTGTCCCTCAGCTCTTTAGCTCAAGGCTAGCGTTCTACACAGAGCCACTTCCGGCTTTTTCTGTTTTATGTGACGCTGAGGAATGGAACCCAGGGCCTCATGCATGCAAGGCAAGCGCTCCACCACTGAGCCACCTTCCCAGCCCTGTGAGGGAGAGTTTTGAGGCAATGACTAGCAGACCTGTTGTGCAACCACTTCTGACTGCCTTTGAACTTGGGTCAGCTGGCCAGTGGCTATCTCTGACCTGTGGACTCATCCCACAGACTGTCTTGTTTGTCTACGTTGAGGGGAGTAGATGACCTTTCCTCCAAACTTTTACCCAATACCAAAGTGATAGGATCCAGGGAAAAAAGAAATGTGTCTCCCTTTCTTTCACAGAGAAAAATCCCAGAATCTATGCTTGGCTTTTGTCTTTTGCTAGTTGTATAGTTAAGTTCTTCGTGATATCTGGCCTTAATTCCTCTCACAATTATGAAAGTCACTTACTTTTCACTCAACAAGCACTTTTTGAGTACTTCTTTTTGTCCTACTAGTGTTTGAACATAGTACTCACACTCACTAAGGAAGTGCTTTTTGCTTTCGTTGTTTTTTCAAATAAGAATCTCCTACCTTTTGTCCAAAGCAGCCTTGGATGGAGATCTTCCTACCCTTACCTCCCCCGTAGCTGGGATTGAAGGCATCAACCAGGCATAAACTTTGAGTGCTTTTTAAGTACAATAACCATATAAATAGATTTCCTCTTTCTTCCTTTCTTTCTCTCGTTATTTGGGGCTTAAAGGGAACCAGATTTAAACCCCAAGCCTGACTCTTTCTCATCATATATGTTTACTGAATTTCTAATTTCACCGGACTCACCTCTCGCCCTGCCCAGCCCTACGGCTTTGCTTTGTCACCCTAATTAGGAACCCTTCCTCTCCAGCCCCCCACCCCCACCCATTCACCAGCTGCCAGCAGGTTGGACTCTGCCTCTTTCCTATCCCGTCCCTCTCAGAATCTCCTTCCCTAACCCACCAGGCCCCTCTTGCAGACAAACATTGATAATGAATAAATCTCTTTCAGAGCTGGGAGTGGGCTGGCGTGTCCATGGGGAAGGCCCTGCCGACACAGGCAGGATGGATGGTTGATGGGAGCCGTGCCGTCAGCTCTAATTAACGTATTGTTCTCTGGGCTCCAGCAGGATTATGGATGAGCTCCACAAAGCGGCCCACTTAACCTGAGCATCCTGGTCCCAATCTATTACTTTTCTCCACTGGCTTCATTCAGCCTGTAGTTTGGCCTGGTGTGGTAGGGCTGTGAGCATGGGCACAAAGCCAAGAGAGCTCAATATGAGGAGCTCCCAAAAGGCACAGGCCCACCTTGTTCCTACCCATAGGTTAGCTTGTTGAAGGCCTAGGCTTGTCCACTCCCCGTTCCCCCCCCCCTCCCCCCGCCCCAGCCCTCCCCAGGATTGCTGCCTGACAGAAAAACATCAAAGCAAGCTGAATGGTGACCTTCCAGTCGTACTTTTCATTTGCATATCTCAAGAAGTCTGCCTTTCATCTCTGATCATTCTTACATCAGGCAACTTTTGCTGGAGGGCTGTTACAGCCAAGAGTCTCTCACCCTCATGAAGTGTGCGATCTAATAAGTCTGAGAAGGAACAATGCAGGAAGACAGACCACAGCCCCAAGAAGGACCTTGGCAAGAAGGGTCTGAATGAAGTGATTGATGGAGAGGGAGGCTGGGCAGAGGGACTGTCCGAGGGGCCTTGGAAGTGGTCCAGGCAAAGAGGACTGCCTGCCCACGTGGCTTTGAGGGGATGCAAAGGACAGCATGCCAGGCCCTTGTGATGTGTTTGAGGAGTCAAAGGCCACATATTGGGCCAAGTACAAAGGAACACAAGGGTCCCATCACAGAGTTTGGACTTCATAGTGGAGGAGAGTCATGAACTTGAGTGGAAGAAATGGTAGACGTGGGTATAAAGAAAGTTAATGAGCCGGGGATGTGCACAGATGTGAAGAGAAAAATACACTGTGGAGAGACCAAATGGGAAGCTTTGCAGCCTCCAAAGGTCCAGGAGGAGAATGCTGACGACCGTCTCCAGGAGATGTCGCAGGACGGTACCCACTTCTCTTCATCATCTCCTCCTCCTGCGATCTGGTCTCCTCCATTCATTCTTTTTTCTTTCTCTTTTTTTCATCATCGTGGGTCTTGAACCCTGGGCTTGGGCAGTTCCTGAGCTCTTCAGCTCAAGGCAAGTGCCCTACCACTTGAGCCACAGCACCATTTCTGGTTTTCTGATGGTTCATTGAAGATAAGAATCTCACGGACTTTCCTGTCCAGGCTGGCTTTGAACCACAATCCTCAGGTAGCAAAGATTACAGACATGAGTCACTGGTGCTCAGCCCTGGAGGTTTTATGTGAGGTGCTTGCCATTAAAATTCACTACAGTTAGTACTCAGTGTGAATGTCATCTCACTCCCAACCTAGAATGCTTTGCTCCAGATCATACAGCCAGAAATCAATCCCCAATGTGTCCAATAGGGTTATTAACTACCCTAAGTTACAATGGCCCAAGTCTTCCCATCTTTCCCCCTCACTTGTCTCTCAGAACATACAGCAAGAATTCAGTCCACTCTTGATATCATTGGCATTTTACTTAAATTTTATCAGAGAAATGCTGCTACTATACTGGATTAAGAAGAATGACTCTCCAACCACCCTACCTCCAATCCCGTGACCAGTGGGAGTCATAGAAACTTAGAAGAAAGATGGAGGAGTCGAGCCAAGACCCCTGGACCCACAGTCCCTCTCCTACTACCACAGAAGAGCTACTTACTTAGCTGCTCTGAGCTGTAATGTCCTTGGCTAGGAAATAGAGTTATTTACATAATTTACAGGTGGTCGTAAGGATTAAAGAAGAGAATGTGCATAATAGAACACACGAGAGCCCAAGAAATCTTTAAGTGTTATTTTTTTCTTATATTATCTTCTTATAAATGCAAGGACTTCTTTGAACCTATGACAAAAAGCAGGGCCAGTGCTCTGTTGGCAAAGCTCAGTGCTTCGGAGGAAAGCATAGGCAAGGGAAAGCACTGAGCCTGAAATGGGAAGACCTAAGTCTAAGAATAGACTCGCCTTAGTTGGCTGTGGAATGCTGGGTGGGACCGAGGCTGCTGGAGATCACTGACATCTCCATTCTCCTCTTCTTCCTGGACCCGAAGCTGGACTACATCTCCCAGCCTGCCCACTCACAAGCTGTAGCCATGTAACTATTTTCAGGGCTTTGGGATGTGAACAGACACTAAATATAATCCTCACTTGCTGTTTTCCATCCACCTGTCCAATGAAGATACTCCCAAGAGCCTAGTCAACAGCAGAGACATGAGACAGAGTAGCCAGGGTCCTAGACAACTCTCACTGGAGAGGGTCATAGTAGAGAAACTGAGCTGTCCCACAGGAGTCTCTGGGGGTGGGGTAGGGTGGATGTTTGTTACAGCATTCGCCCACTGTGACTGTTACGCTTGACAAGTCAAGGTGTTCCCCTTACCTGAGCCCCAGATTCCCATCTGTCAGGAAGATCTGTGAACTAACACCTGTCCCCTTGATATTGCAAGGTAAATCTGATGATGCACACAACAAAGAGGAAGAATTTTTTCAAGCAGCTTCATGGTTATAGTTAGCAATGTAGCCCTCAAGTCTTATCATGAGCCTCTTATATTCCTCCTCTTGTGCTTTAGCCAATGAACATGGGTGAAGACAGAGGAATGCATGAGGACAGCACACTAGTCTTAGCGACTTCTGCTATTTGGTATTGGAGAGAAAATTACATCAATTTACCTATGTTCTTATGCTCCTTTCTCCGTGTGTGTGTGTGTGTGTGTGTGTGTGTGTGTGTGTGTGTGTGTGTGTGTGAGTGTGTGTGTGTGTGGAGAGACAGACAGACAGATCTAAATAGATGTTTATAACATTGAGGGCAGATATCAAGCTGGTCCTACTGAAGCCACTGCAGCCATCCTCTGGGGTAAGACAGACATCATTCATCTTTGCAGTGAAGGAAGCTGCCATCCCTTTTCTGTGAGTGAGTAGGGATGTGGAGGATCAAGGCCCCCTGCCCTCCCTCAGGGACAGGAAGAAGTTGACAGTGGACACAAGTCACCAGATAGGCACCACCAGTGCTTTGGAAAGCACTGGTGCATACACAAGGCACTTGTGTGTGATGGTGACGGTATGCTTGCAGCTTGTCAGGTGCATACATGTGTTTGAGAGGGAAGTGTATAATGTATGGGTCTACTAAGAGGTGTATCCGTGTGTTACAAAGTGTGTGTGTGTGTGTGTATGTGTGTGTCTCTACAGGTGCATGCTCACATGTGTTTCGGATTTACATATGCATGTGTAAGTTGGTGTGTTTGATGGGTGTATCTATGTGGGTATGCATGAGGTACTCACATGTATGTGTGCTTGCGCATATGTCATGTGTGCGCCCGTGTGTGTGTGTTTGTATGTGTGTGTGTGTGCCTCGAATGGGAGGAGGCAGAGGAAGAGAGGTGCAAGAGCCAACTTTGGGTAAAAATTCCTGTCCTGCCCTGAAGGGGAAGGGACTGGAGCCCAGGGGAGATCAGCACCAGGACAGAGATCCCCACCCCTTCCTGAAGCTTCTTCCTGGAAATTGTGGGATAGAAACATTTTCCTGGAAATTTCCCAGGTCCTGTGGAAGGCACTCCTTCACACCTTCACTGAACATGTGTTCTGCTCTAATCTGCAGCAGACCCAGGGCTAGACTGGGGACATCCCCCCATCCCCCCCCACACCTCCCTCACCCCCCCCCCCCCCGCCCCCCTGGCTCCATTCCCTCTCTGTCCATCCGTCTAGCCTCTCCTTTCCAGGCCTGGTGGACTTTACCACACAGCAGAGAATGTTTCCAGGAACAAAGAAAGCTGGGAGGGCCAGCGGGTGGAGGAACTGAACTGGGGAGGGAGGAGGCAGGAGCGGCTGGAGCCCAAGGGGGGCAGAGCTGAGGGAGGCTCAATTCTCAGCCCTGCGGGAGGCCGGGGAAGAAGCTGCCGGGTTAGGGACAAGCCCCTGACATAAGGGGTTTTTGCACAGGCGCACAAATGAGAGAAAGAAAAAATCAGAGGAGTTGAAACCATACAAATTTCGGGTAATAGAAAGAGAGGAAAGAAAAGTGCGCATGGCCTGGGTCTCGTCTCAGAAAGGTCGATTCCAAGAAGACGCGGCCCAACTTTATATTACTTTTCAGAAAGCCAGTGAGCTGAAAAATAACTCTCACCTTTTTTTTCTTCTTCTTTTTTTTCTTTTTGTATTATTATTCGTATCTTCAGAGTTTCTTTCTCACATTGTTTTGTGCATCTCAGTTGTGCATTTCTCCCTGGCCTGATTTCATTTGGAGATTTGGCCTGTGCCTGGAGCGGGGAGATGGTCTTCTAAGAATGCATTTATTTCCACTCCTCTGCAGCTCTGCCCAGTGCAGAGAGAGGGCGTGGAAGGGTGGGAGGGTGTGGCCTGGATTTGCACACCTGGGAATCTGTGAGTGTGTGTATATGTATGTGTATGTATGTGATGGGGACCACAATTGTACATGGCGGGGGGCAGGTATGTGTCTGTCTGTCTGTGTGTGAGCGCATGCGTGCAGGCCGGCCCTCCCTGCCATGACAGGACCCTGGGTGACTGGGTTTTCTGTTTCACTTGAGTCTACAGTGGCAGTGACGGGCTCCTTCACCTTTCGCCAAGCTCGGTGAGGCGCAGCTGTTGTTTGAACCAGGGAAAATGTCAGCCCCCAGGAGGAGTGCAGCTTTAACTTAGAGCAAGCCCCCAGGAAGCATGGCAGTGCATTCTGGGTATTGTGCTCTGGATCCATTTGCATTTGCTCTTTCCAGTAACTAAGGGCTGGTGGGTGGTGAGAAGAAGTGGGGGGGGGGGGGAGGGATCTCTCAGTACCCACCACTGGCCCACCCAGCATCCCTGCATTCCTGGTAAGCTCAGCACCAAAGAATGCCACAGAGTGAGGAGGAAAAATAAGCCCCTGCCTAGCTCCCCCTCAGCACTCTTCACCTGGCTGGCAACCCAGCTGGATGCTCCTGGCCTGCACAGCTGGCTCCAGGCTCTCTGGAGAGGTGGAGTGTTCTGGAGCTCATCTTGCCCCAAGGCACACATGCCTGGGATCTTCCCCTGCTACCCTAGACCCCGTTCTCTACAGGAACCACAGTCCACGAGGACCACCCTCCTATTTAGGCAGGGGAAGAAATTTTGGCTCAGAGAGGTTGAGGTACTTAGGAGCTCACAGTAAGCAGAAGACCCAAGTTCAACATTTGCTAGTGCCTATTCATTGGAGAGCTGACTGCTTGCCAGGAGAGAGAGAGGGAGAGAGAGAGAGAGAGAGAGAGAGAGAGAGAGAGAGAGAGAGAGAGAGAGAGAATGGAGAATAAGAGAGGATTTACTGTTTATCTTGGGTTCTACCAGGCCACAGGCAGACTCAGGCCTGGGAAACCTGGTGGCTCATAAAAGAGGCCCATTATGGGGAGTTCCAGCTACTGGAAGTCTGCAAGGCTACTTTCTAGTCTAACCCTTGGGCATCATCTATCTCTACTGCAGAATGCCAGCGGGAGGTAGTGAGAAGGTTCTGTGTGATGGCGTTCCAGTCACTCACACTCAGTGCGGGCGGGATGGGTGCGGATGTCACACACAGGGCTGGCGTGAGGTTTGAATCCACGGGCGAGTATGGAAATGCCTTGACTGGCTGGCTTCCCTGTGGTCCAGGGTAGCCTGTGGGTGGACTGGGCCCTCTCCCGGCCCAGTGGGGAAGGCTGATGTGGTGGTCAGCTTGCTGGTGCGCACCCGTAAGGCAACCTCTGCCTGGACTGACCACTGTGCAGGACCCAAAAGCAACTGAGCAGCTGCACTGGGGAGATTCAGGTCTGCCTGAGGCTAAGTCCTGGGGAAAAGGTAGCCTCGGAGCCCACCTTCTCCTGGCACTTTTGGCTCTAACTCTCTGAGCAGCCTTTGCAACAGCCCCAGCATTTTTGCCAGTCCACCACCGATGTGCTTACCCGTCTGCAATGAGCAGCATGGTTGCAGGGTGGTAGAGTGACAGCGTGGGTTGGAAGGGCACAGAGCATGCGTTCGCTTGATCCCTTCCTTCTACGTGAACTGGGGGCCAGCAACCCCATCCCAGAGGGGCACAAGGAAGCAAAGGAGTCGAAGGAAGCAACAGATGATTTCATGTGACCCAGTAGCCTAATTAGTCTAAAATGAATATCATAGCCCGAGCTGTGTGACCTTGTATAAATTACTTACACCTTCTGTGCCTCCATTCCCTTATCTATAAAAGGAGCCTAATATTAGCACCCACCTCATAGGGTTAAATGGGGATTAAATAAGGATTAACGGAGGATTAGAAGAGTTAATATTTATAAGGCACTTAGAACAGTACCTGTGACAGGAAGATGCTCGGTGCGTTATAATTGTAATCCTTCCTACGATTGCTTTTGCTCTCGCATCTCCTCTTTGAAGTGAGGAGGCTTGCTAGTCCATTTCCTCCATGGAGAAACTGAGGTTGGAGGAGCCGAGTGCAGGCCTGCACTCGACTGCACGGCCCCTTCATCCAGTGGCCTTTGGTGGCTTTTCCTCTGTGAAGAACTTTCCAGAAAGGACTGTCCAGGCTCCTCTGTGCCTTACAGCCCAGCCCCAGTTGGCTTTCCCACGGCCTTCCGGGTGGAGCTGCCGCCACCCGCCCAGACCAGATGGGAGGCACAGTGGGTCAGGTCTCCTCTGGGGGGCAGTGACATCTGTCTCTCCCAGACAAGGGAGCTGTCTCAGGAGAAGAGAGCCACCAGGCTGGCTCAGGGTGACTCCTGCTCTGGGACTTTCCAGATGTTCCCAGATCAGAGTGCTGGGGCTCTGCCTCTCTGTCCCTTCGCAGTTCATAGCCTGGAAGTCACGGCTGTCACTGAAGGCATGAGAACATGTATGTGCGCGGGGGGGGTGCATACATACATGCAGGTTTGTGTGCGTGCATGTGTGCATGCATGCATGTGTGTGCGTGCATGTGTGGGTGTGTGCCTCTGTATGTGTACATGCATGTGTGTGTATATGTCTCTCTGTGTGTGTGTTGGGGCAGGAAGGTAGGGAAGTATAGAGGTCTCAGCTTCCCAATTCACCTCCAGGTGCTCAGGACAAAGGCCTCCAATACAGATCAGAATGACAGGATTCCTTTAAAGATGCCTCCTGAGGGGGTGTGGAGACCCTTCCCCAGCTCCACATACCCAGGCACGGCTCACACACGCACACATGAATGCATGCACACACACACATACACATGAATGCATGCACACACACGCATGCACACACACACACACCCCACAGATGCACTGCAAACGAACAAGTGCAAAGCATCTCCGGTGCTGTTTCAGATGGCAAGTAATTGAACCGTACCCTTGTGGTCTCAGAGAGGAATTTCATCCATTTTCATGCCTGGAGTTTTCCTGTGGAAATGAACACGCCAGACATTCCAGCTCAAGGCGGCGAGCAGGAGAGCTCAGGCACTAATTCAACACCTCTCAGATGCCCCCCATCCTCGGCTCCTGAGAACAGATTCACAGTGTTTAACCGGCCCAGAGGCTGCCTGTAGCCAGGGTGCTTGCCTTCCCTTCTCAGTCCCTCCCAGCCTCCCTTTCTCTGCCTTTGTTTCCTCCCTTCCTCTTTTCCGATTTCTTTCTTCATTTCCTCTCTCCCCGGCCTCTTTGCAGTAATCTCCTCTTCCCCCCTCTCCTCCCTTCTTTTCCCAGTCCCTCTGCTGTCCCCTCCAGCAGAGAATACCTCCTCTGGCTCTCTTCCTCCTGTCCTGTCTCTGCCTTCGAGGCCTCCTCCTCCACCCAGCGCTGGAAAGTTCTGTCTGTGAGGGAGTTTCACTTTCCTTCCAGGGTTATGGCTGGGCGGGGTGCGGCTGGGGTGCCCGGGGTGCTAGGAAGCTGGTTCGGAGCCTGTGCATGTCTATGAATACCAAGCATGTTAATAGGTTAAAGTAAATCTAAAGTAACATTTGAAAGCAGAGAGATGAAAGCAGATCACAGGCCAAAGATCAAACAATCTCGAGCCACTTCTAAGCCTTTTACAGCTGGAGATTATTAGCATTTGAAAGTGAAGAGCATTAGAGGGAGAGAGGGGGGAAAAGTTGGAAGGAATTTTTGTTGTGGAGATAAAAAACTGAAATAAATGACAGTGGAAAGGAAGAGCTAGAAAGAGGCTGCCTTATTTAAAAAAAAAAAAACACATTAAGACAGAGGTTGGGGGGAAACCTATGGTTCTATTTTTAGCTTATCAACCAGCATCTGTGCTGAGGTTTTTGAGGCCTCCCTCTCCCTCCCCTTCCTCCCCCCCTCCCCACATTCCCTCTCCCCTTCTTCTGGTCCGCCCCATTCCAGGGAGGAGGCTTCTGGTTCTGGGGCATTCTATTGGACTCACCTTGCCCTCCAATGTGGAGGCCCAAGTCCCAATTCTGGGGAACGCTCTGGGATGAGAGCCAGGCCATCCTCTGTGTTCCTGGGCCTCTCTGCCCCATCCGCTCCCTTTGGGAGCTGTCCAGCTCCTGATGATAATCCAAGAATATCTCTCAGTTGATGGGACGAAGAGATTCCTCCTCCACCTGTGGTTTCTTTTCTGCAATCACATGATCAATCATGACTGCTCCCTCCCCACTACCCCTTGGCCAATCCAGTTTGCTATGTCACAGAGTAGGCTGGGAACCCAGGCCCCGTGCGGTAGAGAGTGCTGTTTAATAAAATATCCCATACACTTTTAATTCAGTCTGTACCTATTTCCTAAGCCTCTAGTATGTGTCAGGTACTCTGCTAGGGCTGAGAACAAAGGACACAGGGTTTCTGTGGGGCTCTTTTAGGCTAGTGAGGGAAGCAAAGGTTAAGTAAAGAGACTGTGGGTTAGACTCAGGGGATTTGTTCCAAGTACCAAGACCATTTTCCTCCTGGAATCACACGCATGTGAGATTTGAGTCACTAACATTGAACTAGAAAAAAAGAAAACGGGAATGATAGATGCGAGGGGAAAATAAAATGTCTTTCAATTTTTGGAAGATCAAAAGCAAATGTTGGCTCACCCCTGTAATCCTAGCAACTCAGGAGACTGAGATCTGAGGATCACCTTGGTCAAGAGATCTGAGGATCACAGTTTGAAGCCACCTTGGTCAAGAGAGTCTGTGAGACTCTTATTTCCAATTAGCCACCAGAAAACAGGAAGTGGAGCTCTGGCTCGAAGTGGTAGAGTGCTAGCATTGAACAAAAGAGCTCAGGGACAGTGCCCAGGGCCTGAGTGCAGGCCCTACGACCACCACCACCACCAACAACAAAAGGAAATGTGTGACAACTGACCTCACAACATAGAGGAAGCTTAAGTGTCCCCATTCGCAGTGGACAGCATCTGTGAGGGCAGACGTTGCCCTGTGGCAGCACTGGGGCATCAGGTAAGGTGTGGCAGAAACAGGATGAAGCATTGGGTAGACTCTGGATACCCCCCTGCCATCCCAGGGGCTGTGGGAGAGGGCCTTTGTAGAATTGCACCGTGGGGGTAGAACAATGAACAGAGGGTACTGGACGTCACTTGGGAAGGTGAGGTGCAGTTTTGCTCAGGACAAGGCCATCTTTAACCTTCCCCCAGCTCCCGAGCTCTCTACATGGTAACAACTAAGTTCTCATACAACCCAGAGTAGAGACAGAGTTACAAATGGATATTCGCACCCCGCCGCCCCCCCCCCCCAAAAGCCATTTCTGTATCTATTTACCTTACAGCAAAGATCAGCCAAGGACTGTCAAGCAGGGATTTTTGTTTAATGATTCATAATCTCAAGTACAGGCTAACTGATCTTAGAAGTATGCCCACCATTGAGACTACACAAGCTAATAGAAACAAGAAAGAGAACTCTAAAAAAAGAAGAAGGAAGGAAAGAAGGAAGGAAGGGAGGGAGGGAGGGAGGGAGGGAAGGAGGGAGGGAGGAAGGAAGGAAGGAAGGAAGAAAGGAAGGAAGGAAGGAAGGAAGGGAGGAAGGGAGGGAGGTAGGGAGGAAGGAAGGAAGGAAGGAAGGAAGGAAGGGAGGGAGGGAGGGAGGGAGGGAGGGAGGGAGGAAGGGAGGAAGGGAGGGAGGGAGGGAGGGAGGGAGGGAGGGAGGGAGGGAGGGAGGGAAAAGCCAAGACAAAATCAAGAGTACAAGAAAACTTCAAAAACATATGTCATAAATATTCTCATAGAGATAAAGCACATATTCCACCCCAAACAAGAACAGAAGAAAGATAGACAGAAAGATAAGAGATGGAAAGATAGACAGACATAGACTATTACATCTAACAATCAAAGCACAAGAGAGAGCTCGTGGCTATTAGCGATGATAGCAAAAAAAAATTCAAAATTCAATAAAAGTTTGAAAGATAAAATAGATGAAATTTCCCCCAAAAGTGGAACAGCAAGGGAGAGAATAAGACACAGAGAAAGACAGATAATGGCAGAGAAAATGAGAACATTAAAGTATCTGTTCAGAAGGTTAGTCTTTTGACCATTCAGAATTCCAGAAAGGTTCTGAGAAAATGGAGGGGATAATTATTAAAGAAATAATAGAAGAAAATTTCCCCAGGACTGAGACATGTTGATTTACAGACCGAAAGGAATCATGAAAGGTCTAAGGTACATGACCACGACATTTTTAGACACTAGAGAGGAAAGATACCAAAGCGCCTAGAAAAGCCACCTTCGCCTGGTAAGAAGGTAGTTTTCCTGGCAGGAAAAGAGAAAAGTAAGCTACAGATTATTGGCTACATTTACTCAGCTAACCAATAAAGTTGGTAAGGATTTCTCCGGTTCTGTAGAATCACAAAGAAAACATCATGAGAAAATGAAAAGAAATCACATCAGAAATGAGAGGAGGCATAGTTTTACAAGAAAGAAAGTATAATTATTGTACAGTACTGTCTCGGGAATGAACAATTTTACTTATGGTTGTGTAAGAAGAGACTATTGATTTAATTTTTCAAAGTGTGATATAAGTTCACTATGGGAAGGAAGATAAAGCTCTGAGCGCAGATTTTTTTTTTTTTTTTTACCACAATGGGAAGTCAGTAGAGAAGGTCAAAAATTGTTCTGTAAAAAATAAAAATAAAATTAGAAGACAGCTGGGCTCAGTGGCTCCTATCAGTAATCCCAGCTACTCAGGAAGTAGAGAGATCACCAAGATAGCATTTTGAAACTAGCCCTGGCCAAGTGAAGGAGTCTCCCAGCTCAACAAAATGGCTGGGTGTGATGGAACACATTTGTAATTCCAATTACCCTACGTACAAGTTACGTACAAGTTACATGGAAGGCATCAATAGGAGAATAGCAATCCAGGTGAACCCTGGGCAAAAAAAAAAAAAAGAGAGAGAGACCCCATTTGAAAAAACTAAGAAGAAGCAAAAACAGCTAGGAATGTGACTTGAGTGGTAGAGCACCAACCTAGCAAATGTAACTCCTTGATTTCAAATACCAGTACATACTACAAATAAGAAAGAGAACTCCCATACTGCCATGTATATGAAGCCATGAAAAGTCTTTGCACAAAAGTGCAAAGGTGATGCTTCAGGAAATGCACTGTAAGAACCAAGTATCACCGCAAGTATAGGGTACCAGGAGCAACTTGGGAATTCTAGAAGATCCCTCTCTGGGCAAGACCAACTCACTTCCAGGCAAAAGAAAGAATCAGAAAGACCCAACACAGGAACCAAGAGAAGGCCAGTGAGCCTGAGTGTGTATGGAGGAGGAGAAAGAAGAAAAACAGGAGTGAATGGGTCTCCATTCCCTGCTACAGAGACAGCCCCAAGTAGACCAGCAGCAGCGTCAGAGGTGGATCGTGAACTGTTTGTTGACTTTATGTAATTGCTGCTCGTTTCTGCTGGTTTTGCTTTATGTGTATAAAATTTGTGCTCAGGAAGCCCAAGCCCTTCTCTTGGGGGAAGCATCCCTTCTCTTCCCGTCTCTGTGCAATCTGCCAGGGTCTTCTCTTCCTCTGACCTTGGGGTCCTGCCATGTGTTTGAACAAAGACTATTATGTTCTCACCTATCCTATCCCATGGCACAAGGACTCTGCCTGAGGAGGCGCAGGCCACTGGGCATGGAATCTGGAAGCGTGTCCCCTTGCCCCTGAATAAAGCCAGGACTCTGGTCCCCAGCAGCACTAGGTGAGGTCCTTCTCTCTCCTCGGGGAGGAATTGAGGGTGGAGACAGGCATCACCGGTCAGAAGGAAAGAAGAGAACAAATATAGGGGCCGTAAAGAGTACGAATCTTCCTGTCAGGAGATGGAGGGGGTCCATGGCAATCTGGGCCTTCCAGAGGAAGAAGAAAGATGGGAACAGAGGTCGGAGGTGCCTAAGCAGGCTTGGGGGGGGGGGGGGAGAGTGGGGAGGGGAGAGGCCTGCCTGAGAGCCCTTCCCATTAGATATGCCCAGAATGGGGAGAGCTGCTATGAGAGACAGCCATGCTCCTCTGGCTGGCAGGTACCCGCCCCCTGGTAAAGCGAATGGCACCAAGCAGGGATGCCCAGGGCTCTGGCACAGAGCCGGAAGCTGCCAACTGCAGAGCTCTTTTATGCTAATGCCACTTGTCAAGCCATCAGCTCTGGGGGGCAGCTGGACCTGGCAGGGAGACAGCTCTGTCCCCTGGGTTTCGCTGCTCCTGAGTCTCTCTAGGTCTTCGGCGATGACCAGCATGAGCTCAAAGCTGACGTTGCAGGACTGGAGGGACAGGAAGGGATGCCATGGGGGCTACAAAGGGGAGAGGACACCATTGATCCTCCCTGAGGCTTTATTCCAGAAAGTTTCATTCATCCCTAACCTGCACCCCACCCCTATTCCAAAGCAGGACTAGAACTGGAGGCACAGCTGGGTTTTCCCGATGGAAGGTCTGGTAGTCAGCTTAAAAACCTCAAATAATTAACTTACAAAGAGAAAGGGTTTGTTTGGGGTTCATAGTTTTGGAACTTCCCCATGGCCCATGGCTAAGGGGCGGGCCAAGATGACGCAAACTGTTGACCTCGTGACCAGGAGAGTCGAGGAAAAGGAGAGGACATGCCCTGGGAAGACACACCTCCAAAGGCCTAAGGACCTCCCCTGAGCCCCCCCTCCAAAAGAGCCACCAACTCCATAACTCTAGTGACCAAAGGACACATGGACTTTTGGGAGACCCTCAGCATCCACATTATAGCAGAAGAGACTGGAGAATTCGTTCTAGAATGTGTAGTTCATCCTCAAGGGCCCTGCCTGAGGTTGGGGGAAGAGCACAGGGCATTAGGACCCCGAGGCTGCTTCTGTCCTTCCTACCTGTTACTTCTCAGACAAGACACTTTACCTCTGTGGCTTCCACATGCTCCCCTGTGTACAGCATGTATGCTAAGCATTTAGATGGTGGATTTATCTGTTGAATTCACTGGCTGCTTCTCTTGTATCAGACTCCCCGATAAATGATGAAGAATGCTGGCATCTGGAAGATGAACATTCTAACCAGGATCTAATGACCTCAGATCTAATGACCAAAGACCTGGGTGTATGCAACTCAGTGAAGATAGCAGATTGGGGATGGCGATCTCCCCGAGCCAGCACCAGTGTGGTAAGAAAACAGAGAAGCGACAGTTTGAGAGGAGGAGTTGGGAGCCTTTATTGGAGTGCCGGTGGTCTGCAGATGGACTCCTGTCACAAAGACCTGAGCCCCGCAAATACACTTAACACTCTCAGAAAACCGAGCCATGAGAGCCAGAGAAGGAAAAAAGAACAGACATACAGTAGCAACAAACCAAATCAGCTCCAACAGGGAGCTGAAGTGGGGTACCACATTGACCCGGGCTGGCCTAGGCCTAAATAGGGTCAGGTCAGAGGGCAGGGTCACAGGGAGCTTGAGAGTTTACAACCCAAGACTGGCAGGTCCAGGAACCTATTGTCCAAGTCCCTTCCTTTGTCTCTAGGAACTCAGGTTACACCCATCACCTGGGAGGTGGACTTCCCTGCCTCTACCATGAAGACAAGATGGTGCCAGACTCAACTCCCTACCATCCACCATGTTGGCCAAGATGATGCTAGCTAGATCCAGCATCCCAACCTCACAACAGCTTCCTCCCTGAGCCCCAAATCAGTAAGAATCCCCAGAATGATTTTAGAGTGGTATGGCAGGTAGGATCTGCAGGGAAAGCTGCTTTCTGCCTTAGGAGGTTGGGAACATTGGGGACCTGGGAAAACTCTGAACTTGGAGTCCAGAAATACCCATGGTTGGGCCCCACCTCTGTCCTCCTGGGTCTCTGGAGGCATAGGTCCTAAACACAGTGATTGGCTGAGCCTTCCTGAGGGCTGACTTACCCAAACCCTTACCTTCTTTGAAGAGAGCCAGCCAGCATGGGGTACCCCCAGGAATGCATGAGGGGTACAGCAGATGATCCACACCCCCCCCCCCCCCAGGGATCCCTGTGGGCAGCCTCCAAGAGGCGTGGGGGAAGTCTCCTGTAATTGGTTTATAGATGGTTCACTCAACATTGTGGCTAGATATAAAATATGCTCACTTAATAGTCTCTAAGGAGACATAAGGCCTTCCAGACCATAACTCCAAGCCCCTAGCTTCTCCTGCCTGACCTGACACCTTGTTTGGCCAGTCCAATTTGATTTTGATCTTAAATCTGTCCTAAAGGCGTCGAAGCAGTAGCCCTGGGGAGAGGGAAGAATAGGGCAGAGGGACACGGTGGCTGAGAATTATGACGCAGACCCATTAGGAAAGGATGACTACCCAGCACAGCCGGCTACCCCAGGGTGGGGGGCAGGTGGAGGAAGCTGTCCCTGCAGCATCCGCAGGCTCTGCCTGGCAGGCAGAAAAGAGCCAGGAGAGAGGAATTGTGGGGGCTCTCTTACCAGCAGGCCAGGGCTGCAGTACTCTGTGTGAGCTTTCTGGGAACTTCTGTGTTCCAGGTACTGTTCCAGCCTTGGTCAGCAATGTCCTTCCCCACTTTGGAGGACTCTGAGACGCTGGTCCTCAATGTGTGTAGGGAGAGTGCCTTCTACAGGGGTAACAAGCGTGAGCTTATAGTCCTGCCCAGAGAGGGCCAGCATCTTATGGATGCTTCTCGCTGACCTGACCAGGGGTAGGGGTGGAGGACAAGCAGATGGAGACCTGGCGCTGCCACTGGCTGCCACCAGCAGATGAGGCCACACCAGAGGCTGGCCAGAAGTGAGGCATCTCCACAGAGCGTGCTCTTCCAACACTGGAGTTAGTGCTCACATTCTCTCCTCTGTGAAACCCTTCCCAGACCTCCTGCCTTCAGGTCAGCAGTGGCCATGGACCCGGAGCACTGTCAAGGTGACCTTGGACCAGGCGCCTCACTTGCCTTAACAACAGAACCCAGGATAATAAGAAAGCACACCTCGCCTCTTAGGATCCCCGTGGATTATGCATGCAGCTGTCTCAGAGCTGACACACACAGAGAAATTAATCGGGAAGCTGCGGCTCTTTTTTTTGTCACATTCCCTGGAGTAAGGATGAGGAAGAACCCAGGAAGTGTGCTGGGTGTTGACTTCCCACGGAAGCATGTCTGGGAGTGAACGATTCATGAATGAATGAAAGAGCATGATAGTGTAGGGGACACGAAGATCCCAAAGCAAGGCTCTTCTCTACAATGCTTCCTCTCGGGCTGGGGAGTCAGATGTTACCCAGCCCAGATCAAAGGCGCTGACCAGGGCCAGGAGTCTGAGAGCGGAGAAACAGTGTGTCTGGCTAGGGAAGACTCAGACACCCCATCCTAAGATCACAGTCCTTTACATCCAAAGGGCGAATTTGTGAGAGAGCTGAGCACCCCCAGTTCACTGAATTTACTCTAAATTAACCTTCTATGCTTCAACCCAGACTTCCCAGGACACTTTGATCCCTGAGAATTAGCCAAAGGATCATTTAATGTCCAACGCAAAGGGTTCAAAAACATCACAAAGCTGTAGTTTGTGCAGGCCCTAAAGACCATGTAACATTGCCCCTCCTCATGGAGCCAAGAAGACAGCAGCTCAGAGGGAAGAAACGGCTCCTATGATTGCAGTCCCTGCCTCCTAAATGTGTTCCCTTGGAGCCTGTCACTGGTGGGAAGGGACAGAGATAATGTCCCCAAGTTTGGGGATTAGGAGAGTGGCCATCCACATGGGTAACATATCTGAGGCAGAACTAATTGTTTGACCTCCATCCTCACCTCCTCTACTGACTGATAGGAAGCCCTGGTCCCTGGCACCAAAGGCTCCTGCAGCCAAAAGGGTGCAGACAGGTGGCCCCCTGCAGGACAGGGATGGGGGTGTTCCTCCGGCCTAGCAGGGACCCTCTGTCAGCAAAAGGCCTGCACACAGGGCTGTCCCCCTGAGAGGAGCCTTGCGGGCCTGGGAGCCCTCCAGCCGGTATCGAGAGGATTTTCATAAACATACCAGCCTGCATCTGGACAGCAGTGTGGAAAGCTGCACTGCAACCCCCTGACACAGGAGAAGCAAGGCTTCCAGAGGTGGTGAGATGCTCTTTGCCATCTCCAAATGCACCAGCCGCGTCGCAGACAGGCTTCTGGAAGGAATGAAAAAACATCCAGCTGCCAATGGCCAAACAAAACCCCCTTTCTGAGGTCTCTGCAGGAAGGGAGTAAAGAACCTGGGGGTCCTGGAAGTGGCAGGAGCCACCGAGCCCAGGCTCCTGGGGCAGGAGTCCCAGGCCACTCTGCAGCGCTCTGTGGCTTGTGGTGGGTTCCAGCCCTCTCTGGGCAGGGCCTGGGCATCCTGAGCTGGTTTGTACCTTCAGAAGAGGGGAGTGGGGTAGAGGGGGGCTACCTTGTTTTTTCTGTCTGCTGGGGTCTCCTGGGATGTGACTTTACTTCCTCTTGAGATGCCTCCTCAGGCTGGTGGGGGCTTGGCTGGGTCACTTAACCTGGGCTACAGTTTACTCATTTTTATCTGGGGAAAATGAGGGACAGGGGAAGGGTGCTAGATGACATTTAAGGCTCCTTTGAGCTCAAAAAGTCAACTGTTTTATGGTCATTTGCAGTCAAGGAGTAGCAGACCAGCACAGGTTATATAAAGGATGCCTTGTGCCTTTATTCATACTTCTTGAGGTTTTTTTTTTAAATTATAAAAGTCAACATTCTAATTGCAGAAAACCAGGGAGTTAAAAGTAAGCATTAAAAAAAAAAAAGAATTGATTTCCCAAAATAACCCAGAAATAATCCCTATTAACCTGGGAGGTTTTTGTGGTGGTTGTTTGATGAAATATTGTTTCAGTCATATATGTTTATGGATCTATTAACCTTGTAGAATGTGTTATTTAAAGTTTTTATACCTATACCTATTTTTAAAGGAAAATATCATACCACAACAATATTCTGCAGCCGGTATGCTAATAACTTTGGAACGTATTGTTTTTGTTACATCAATAGTCTACAAAGTGGCATTTTCTTATATTTGTGCTTCCCCCTGCCCCATAATGTATGATGTACCAGCAAGCCACAAATGAAGAAATACAAATGGCCAATAAATGTGGAAATGTTCAGCCTCCACAATAATCAAAGACAAAGAATGAGATACTATTTTTGTGCATCAGATTAGCATTGATTTTTTTTTAAAGCTGACAAAATTCTCTTTGTTACCTGGAATTTTCTTTTTAAAAAATGGAGACTCTTTTGCATGGTTGAAGGGTAAAAGCTCACACATTTTTATGTAGCAAAATATAGACTATATCTGATTGTCCACTTAGGAGTTCTAAGAGCTTTCCCTCTAGGAGTAATTGCCTAAATAGGAAAAGGTATCAAAAGTACAAGAATGTTGGTGGACGCATTATTTATAATAGCAAAATTTCAGTGACAACTTAAATGTCAATCCATAGAAGGGAAATCTGAGACATACAAATAGCAAAATAGTATGCAATCATTAAAAATGATAATGTAGCTCTATATTTATTGACTTGGAAAAATGCCTTTGACATTTTGTGGAGTAAAAAAAGAAAGAAAGAAATCAGATAACAGAACAGCATGCAAAGCCCGAGCCCATTTCTATAAAGCCATACGCACAGATCTGTATATGTCTTACAGAACAAACCGCCTGAGGCATTGTTGGCTTGGGACAGGAGGGGCTTTAAAGGTTGCAATCTGGTTAGAGCTGGGAGGGCTGGAGTGTGGGACAGGGCTGTTGTTCTCATGGTGAAGCTGCCTTTGCTAACCAACCCTCAGATTTCCTTCCTTAGAATGTATGTGCATGGGGACCCCGGCAAGGGACAATGTGGGGGGTGGGGGTGGTTAGGGACAATGCCATCTGCCCACAGGTGCGACCAAAATGGTGGTAGTGATTCATCTCTTAGAGGTGGGCTTTGAGATGCTTTCGTTTCTGCTTTGGATGTCTAGTGATTATTTAAATCATCTACAAATGTATTTCTTTGTAATGTTTGTAGTCAGGGCAGATTTTCATGTGCTAGAACTTTCTGGGGGTTTGGGGTTTGGCTGTACCCCAAAAGCCTTGCTTTTCTGCATCCTTCCACTCACCCTTTGCAAACAGCCTGTGGTCCTTGTGGGTTTCTCTCTCCTCCAAGGATGTCGGTCCTTTCTTGCCAGGCTTGGAGTGTCCAAAGCCATCGGAAGCCCATGGAACAATCCACTGGATGGCACTCCCCGTTCAGCCTTCCCCAGCCTTCTCAGGATGGTCCCTAGTGCTTCTCCCTGGGCTTCCCAGCATTCCTAGTCCTGGGCCTTATGCCTCTCTTTCCTCAAACCTCCCCTGGATTCAGATTCTACCACGGAGCGCTCATCAGACGTGGAAATCCTGCTCCTGACCTCAGCCCTATTAATCCAGGGAACAACCCCTCCCCCCAACACACACATACACCTGGTACTTGACCCCGTTTCGTTTTCTGTCTTTGGCTGGGCTGCTCTCTGGCAATGCCCGGACCGCCCCCCCCCCCCCCCCCCGCCCCGCAATGTGCCTTGATTTGTCCCATTTGGTCCAACCACTAAAAATCACCTACCAGGTGCTTCATTATGTGTCTTCCAGACATGGAAATCGTGGTGAGTCTCGGTTTCACCCTCAGGAGGAGTTTGCTCTGCCAGGGACTGGGCCAATAGGATGGCAGCTGACAACAGTGGGTTTATCATTGGCAGGCACTGCTTTCAATGCTTAATGCGTATTGTCCCGCGCAAGCCTTCCTTTTACCCTATGAAGTGAGTGCTATTGTTGTTGTTGTTGTTATCAATGTTGTTAAACCATTTGAAAGGCTAGAAAGCCAAGGCACAAAGAATAATTTCTCTAATGTGACAGGGAATCCAGTGGCAGATCAAGAAGCGGAGCCCAGGGAAGCTGGCTCCAGCGGCAGCCATCTTAAACACCACGTCCCATGCAAAGGCTGGACCCACCCACTGAGTACTGAAATGAGCATTTGTGCAAAGAA
This sequence comes from Dipodomys spectabilis, assembly GCF_019054845.1. Lineage (NCBI taxonomy): Eukaryota > Metazoa > Chordata > Mammalia > Rodentia > Heteromyidae > Dipodomys > Dipodomys spectabilis. Next base: position 4,991,471 of record NW_024870753.1, read on the forward strand.
CCGTGGAAGTTCACGAAAGCCAGCCATGAGTTCTTTGGGCTTCTGTTCTCAGCTTCCTACACGAGACCTAGACATCTCCCCAGCTTCCGCTGTGCTGCTCACGGCCTAACCAATGGTCCATGACCCCCTGCTGCCCCAGTCCCACCCCAGAATCTGGGCTACTTAGGGTTGTGCTGATTGGTTCCAGGTTTCCTGCTTACCCTCCACAAGCACTCGGGCTGGAAACATGCCCCCACCATCCATCCGCTTCCAGAGGTAGCAATTGCTCTCCGCAATAGAGGTGTTCCGGCAAAGCTTTGTTCAAACTAAACGTTTGCAAATCGAATTCCACTTAGAATATATTGGAATTGTCAGCTGATGATTCAATGGCATTAACTAGCATTGAGTGCTTCTTATGTACGGGGGAACTTTCCTGTAATAACCATTTAATTCTTAGAACACCTGTGCAAGCAAGACAGGTACCATTTTCATCATCTCCACATAACCTGTGAAGAAATGAAAGCCCACAGAAGTTAATAGACCTGCCCAAGGTCACACAACTAACAAGGGCAAGCTGACTCCTGCCCAAGCACTCAACCTACAACCATCACCCTGATGTGTCGGCTCAAGAGATCAAGTTTTAGGCAGTCTCTCAGAGATGTGAATTTCTAAGCTCCAGTTCTTGTTTCTCCAGAGAGAACAGACCCCCCAGCTCATGTCTACGTGAGAAGAAATGCTTGAACCTTGCAGGAGGACAGCTTCGAGAACCGGGACAGGAGAGGGTGCTCACCACTGTTTCCCAGTAGGGGGCGCTGACGAACTGCCCCTTCCAGAACAACCAAGCTAGCAAGTACAGGTTTTCGCACACTCAAAAATACACATGTGTGTGCACGCACACATCTGTGTGGTCCAGCCCAGAATGACCTCCTTTGACCTGGGCAGCTGCTTTGACCCCAGGACAGAGCCATTCAGAGCCTTGGGTAATAGTGGGGAAAGGAACCAAATAAAGGCAACTAATACTGTATGATATGCAGCTTTGGTGGTAATAAACACTACAGCTGACTATTCCCGCGGGGCCCTCCTAATGGAGGAGCTGGATGCACTCCGGAGGAGCCCCAGGGGTTTGCACGCAGCTCTGACTAAACTCCCTACAAAATCAATCCTGCCTTTTCACCAGCGTGACAGGGCCATCTAATATTAATCCACTCTCCTTGTCAGTACCACCACCACCACCAACAGCAATAACAAAAACAACCCTGCACCAAAGGCTGCAACGATCGTTAGCCAGCCATAATAAACACTACACACCGAAGCAGAGAATTCCACACTCCCAGAATTCACAGCACCCACCCCTCACCACAGCAACCTGGAGGTTCAAGAGGGTCACAGGTGGTCCCTTTCAACCCCCTTCAGTAGAGGTCTCTCCCTGCAGGGTGGGCTAGGAGGAGGGCAGTCCCGAAAGAGCTCACCGGCTAGGTAGCAAGGTGCAAACCAGCCCCCGCTCTGCATCACAGACTTCCCAGCATGCTCTGCAGGCTCCCATCTGCCGCCAGTCTCGACAGGTTCCTGGATGCCGCAGCCCGGCTTCTGCACCTCTGCCTCTTAGTCCCAGATCTTGGCATCTCCTCAGAGCTTCTATTAGCTCCATTCTCCATAGAGAGAAGCTGAATCTGGACAGGGGATCCTAGCTAGCCACTGAGGGAAGAAATGGAGATGCCTGAGGGCCAGCCACTCTGCCTCTCTCTTTCTCAGCACTCCTCTCCCCCCCAAACATGCCTGCCCTGATCTTGTCATCTCTCACTCTTGTCCTGGCATCTTTCTTGCCTCCTTCTGCCCGATTCCCTTCCCTGGGCCCTCCACATCACTTGAAAGCCCCAGAGAAGGTTAGAGCCAGGGCCAGAACGGAGAGGCAGGCAGTGGAAGCGGGCAGACAGGCGGGGAAGGGCGGGGGGTGAGTGTCCAGTCCTGCAATGCTTATGTAAGCCAGTCAGGGTTCCTGCATAGGCTTCAGGGAGGCTCCGTGGGCTTTGCTCACACAGGAGCTGCTCAGGAGGCCACAGAATAAACCGCCTAGCAGTGTCTGCCTGAACTTTCCTACAAACTCCCTCGGGCGACAGCCAGCTCAGAGCCTTGGGTTTGGCTTCTGACTTCAGAAAACACCCTGAATCAGCCTGAGATGTTTAACGCGGCTCACCGCCCTGCAGAGGGAGGCAGACAGATGAGGCCGCCCGGGGGCCTCCCTGGGCGGTCCGGCTTCCCTGATGCTGCTGCCGCAGCCCTGGACACCGGCGTGGAAGCTGGAAAGGCAGCAAGGTGATGTTGCAGTTTCCAGAAAACTTTGTTTCTTTTGGTCCATGTTAAAAACAAGCACATTTTACTTTAAAAATGGCCAAAAATAAACATAGAAAAGGGAAGCCATATCCTGCATCCATCAATCAATCGACCAGTGGTAATATCGGAAAGCATTTCTGTCCTTTAAAGTGTCGATTTGGACTTTCCCCTCGGACTTGTTCCAGAGGCTTTGTTCATGATTACGTGATCTTCTGCTTCTGAGAGACCCACTGCATCGGAGAGGGGCTTACTGGACATCGGGGGACCTCCCTTAACTTTTATGTCTCCAGTTGCTTAACTATGGAGAAAAAAGGAGAAGAAAGAGGAAGGAGGAGGAAGGAAGAGGAGGAAGAGGAGGAGGAGGAGAAAGAAGGAGGAGGAGGAAGAGGAGAAGGAGGAGGAGGAAGAAGGAGAAAGATAAGGGGGAAGAGGAGGAGGAAGAGGAAGCAGAAGCTGCCAGGCACTAGTGTCTCATGCCTGTAACCCTAGCTACTCAGGAGGCTGAGATCTGAAGATCAAAGTTCGAAGCCATGCAAGAAAGTCCATGAGACTCTTTAATTAATCACAGAAAAAGCCAGAAGTGGAGCTGTAGCTCAAGTGATAGAGTGCTAGCCTTGAACAAAAGAAGCCTAGGGACAGTATCCAGGCCCAGATTTCAAGACCCAGGACTAGAAAAATTAAAATTAAATCGTTTAAAAAAAGAAGAACATATTCCTACTGACCTTAGGGTGAATGTAAGGATTAAATATTGATTTCTTTTTAGTGATATGAGGGATCAAAGCTAGAGCCTTGCACTAGCTGGGCAAGTACTCTACCACTGAGCTATATCCTCAACCTTTGGCTTTTTGACCTCACTGTGTAACACAGGCTGGCCTTGGACTCAAGATTGCCCTGTCTCTGCCTCCTAAGTGCTGGAATTATTACAAGCCCTGTGCTTCCATGTCTGGCTTGACTATAAGGATTCCTAGGTGCAAAGTACAGCCTGGCACATAACTAAGGAAATGTTTGGTGGCTGATGTTGTAACCACTTATTCTCTTTCCCCATAAGGGAGCAGGTGTATGGATTGCTTTCCTGCCAAAGCAGCTGTGCATTCTCAGGGTGGGGGAAGGATGGATGGGGTGTGTGGGGATAGCCTAGACACCCTGTGGTGTGACACAAGTAAGCTGGACAGGAAATCACTTAGAGAGAACAGAGCTAAACAGCACCAATCCAATCCAGGACTCTGATTGGATGGCAAAGGAATGGCTCCCGCCCACTGTCCAGTCTTGCAGCCTATCTAGTTCTAGGTTGGGGCTGACAAGCAGGAGGTTCCTCCTTTCCCAAGGCCCTGCTGAGTCCCAGTCAACCCTTCTTTTCCATAGGAAAGGATCCTAGAGCACCACCCAGTTGTTGGTGATCACAACAGCTTGCATTTATTTGACACTTGTTAAGTGACCAGCCCTTTATTCACTGCTTTTTAATATGTTTTATCTCATTTAGTCCCAGCAAGACTATGAGGTTAGGAATCACTATTATCTCCATTTCTCAGAGAGATCAATTCATTTGCCCAGGACTGGTGGCCCACTGCATCAGTCTCCAAGGTGGCTTGGATGTAACTATCCCCCTTTGTTCTGAGAAGCATCAGCTGTGGATCTTTTCATTTTCCACAGTTATTCTTTTACAGGAACCCGGTGCCAAGTGAAAAAGGTGTTTAGTTTGATGATGTAGGCTAAGTGTACCTCGTCTCCAGGACAGGAGAAAAGACAAATGAGAAGGAGAAGAAAAATAAGACCCAGAAAGAGTAGGCACTTTCTACAGCCACATGGCTACAAAGTCACGGAGTCGCCATTTGAACCCAAGTCCCCTCAATCCCATCTCCTTCCCAACCCACTCTGCTGCTCTTCCCTCCCCGTCCAGAAGGCCCTACACCAGAAACCATGCCCTTTGCTTCTCTGCCATCTGGCACACTGTATCCAGAGCGGTCTAGAGCACACAGTAGGTGCTCTGGCAATCCTTGATGGCAGATTGATGTCAATTTCTTGTTGAACAGCTAGCAGCACATGCCGGTGTGCAGATCTGAGCTTCCCTTCACAACTGCATGAGCAGCCGGAACCAGGGGTTCATGCCTATAATCCTAGCTATTCAGGAAGCTGAGATCTGAGGATCAAAGTTCGAAGCCAGCCCGGGCAGCAAAGTCCATGAGACTCTTATCTCCACTAAGCTAACAAAAATCACTGGAGTGGAGCTGAGGCTCAAGTAGTAGAGCACTAGCCTTGATCAAAAAGAAGCTCAGGAACAGGGCCCTGGCTTTAAGTCTCAGGACTGGCATGCGTACACACACACACACACACACACACACACAAACTCGTGGAGAGAGCTGAATTCACATATAAGGCTAGCCTGAGCTCTATGTTCACCCCAAACCTGGAAAGGCAAATGTCCATCCTGCTTTCTTCCCTCTGCCCATCACCTATGTTTTTTCCTCCTCCTCCTCTTCCTCCTCCCCCTCCTCCTCCTCCTCCTCCTCCTCTTCCTCCTCCTCCTTTTTCTCTGTCTTTCTCTGTCTCTGTCTCTCTCTCTCTCAGCACTCTAGACATTCCTGTTGCAAGATGGCGTCCCTTTAAAAGCTAATATTATACAAAAGAATTCCAGAGAGAAAGAGCTCACTGGATTTTTTTTTCCAATGCTGATGCCTGACTTCCTCTGGGCGCTGCCTGGCTTCTTTTAGTTAGTTACAGCTTGGGGACTTCTGCCTCACTGCCTGACAGCCTCTGTCCCAGGCTGAGCTGTCCCTGGGACCATGGAGTGGAGGCAGGTGCCTTGGGAGGCCTCCGGTAGCAGCCGAGGCGCGTCTGAGCGGTGGCACCCATGCATTTTTTACGGGGTAAGTGAGTTAATGGGCATGTAAAGCACACACAACTTGTCAGCCATTAGCTGCTGCCACCGCTACCGTGACTTCCGCCTCGGGCTCAACTAAATTGCTCATCCGCTTGCTCTCTTCTTACCTCCCTCTTCCTTCTTTTCCTGGTTATACTTCCCCCCCCCCCCTTAAAGTCCCTCTCTTCCTCTCCCTAACTTGCACCTCCCTCCCTTCCCAAGGAGCTCAAGGGTTCCTGGAGACATTTTTATTTATTTTTAATTGTCTTCCTGGGCAGCCAGCTCCACACAAGTCTGCCGCAGAGGTTGGGGCACCGTGGCTAAGTTCATGCTTTGTCCTCTGTCCCTGCCCAGGAGGCCAGCTCTTTGTGTGTGTGTGTGTGTGTGTGTATACGCTCATGTATGTGTGCATCTGTATATGTGTGTGTGCATGCCACTCCTGGGACTTGAACTCAGTATCTGGGTGCTGTCCCTGAGTTTTTGTGCTCAAGACTACCACTTTGAGCCACACCTCCAATTTCAGCTTTTGGGCAGTTAATGGGAGATACAAGTCTTGCCAGGCTGGCTTTGAAGCGGGATCCTCCGATCTCAGCCTCCTGATGAGCTAGGATTTCAGGTGTGAGCCCCAGCACTCAGTCAGGAAGCCAGTTTTCAGGGATCACAGCAGCCCATGAAGATCTCCAGCTAGAGGAAAAAGGAAGCCTGTGTCTTGAAAGCATTCTGCCAAGTGCAAGCACCATTGTCCAGGTGGACACACCTTCTGGTTGTACGTGCAAACACAAGTGCCTTCCTTGGCAGACACTCAGCCAGTATGCACCTACCCACAACACCCTGCACACACACACACACACACACACACACACACACACACACACACCTCCAGGTACACACAGTTCCCCAAGTCCCTGTCTGCATGTGTACACCCAATAATCAAGCCTGCACAGATAGACTCCAATGCACAAACATCAACACAAAATCCATGTTCAAAATGAGTGCTCCAAATATTTCCACTTGAAAGAGCTCCCAGCTGCAGGCACTCCACACAATGCAGCCTTTCTGTTTCTCTGTGAAATGCATTCTCGAGTCTGCAAACACATTTCTCATGCACACACAGGCTGAATCGCACAGCTCTTTAGGCACGCCACGCTGGCATACCCTGTGCCGTCCATGTTTGCATTCACGTCCCTCCGGTACCTACCGCAGCATCAAAGGAGCCTCAGCAGCGTACATCTCTGTGTACAGGCAGCCTCCACCACTATCACACTCATGCCCTCACCGCTGAGTGTGCACACGCACGTTTACACACTAACAGCCAAAGCCTGCTTGCACAGTCCCAAGGTACATGCATGCACCTCAGATAAACTCACTCTCAACAAGTCACAAGTGCTATACACACTCCTTCAGAGACACACGCCGTAGGCACCGCGTCTGCCTGCGAAACCCTGTGTATGCACTCTGCTCACACCTATCACACACCCAAACCACCACTGCCACCACCAACCTCTCTGTGATAGGGCCTTTAACCCTGGCTGCGGGTACATTTGTACACACTCATGCTTGCACGCACACTACGCTGTCGTGTATGTTTATAGCCCATGGGCAAATCCCTCAATTCCCTGTCTTAGGTATGTTGCCTATAAAGAAGCCACCATACATGACTATCTGTATGTTCATATGATGTGTAGACCCGGTCATTTTCTCCACACCTTCCTGGCTGAATGTGCATCTCAGAGTTCTCCCTGGAGCCCAGTTCTGCATGTACTTGCATCTACGCCCTGCAGTCATTTCCATGCTCCTGTGCAGGGAAATACACCCAAACCCACTGCCTCTGCCGGCAAACAGAGCGGTGTCTCCCCCCACTCCCCCCACCCCCACCCCCGGAGCTATATTGAATGCCCAGCCTCAATTCAATTTAAACTAAACACTTTAATTAAACCTAGACTAAATTATCATGCCCTTACTAAGTATCAAACCCTGTGCTGAGGGCTGGAAATAAGTGGATGAAGATCAGCCCTTGACCTCCAGGAATTCCCTGTCTTGGGAGAGAAATGGACCAGAAGGCAAATGGTTTCAGTATAGCCTGGTGAGTTTACACACACACACACACACACACACACACACACACACACACACACACACACACACATACATCCTTCTGGTCACTTCTAATTTGCTGCAACCTCCTACATGCACATCTTAAGTAGACAAATGGATGGAGCCCAATCACATGTGCACATACATCCCTACTCTGTTTCAACCCCCCGATTTTACTGTGATCAGTCGCTTCATTTAACGATAGGAGCTCAAGCTCTCCTCCCCAGGTGATTCCAGAGCCCTGCAAGGACAGGCTGGCTGCCTTATCCTTGCCTGAATGGAATCTACTCTCTTGGGCTAGGTATTATGTACCTCATTCAGCAGAGGCCGGCCCTCAGGAGCAGAGGCAGTCTCCCCGTGTGGTACTGTGTTCCTAGTACTCAGGTGCAGGAGCAGTCTCCCCGTGTGGTACTGTGTTCCTAGTACTCAGGTGCAGGAGCAGTCTCCCCGTGTGGTACTGTGTTCCTAGTACTCAGGTTCAGGAGCAGTCTCCCTGTGTGGTACTGTGTTCCCAGTACTCAGGAGCAGGGGCAGTCTCCCCGTGTGGTACTGTTCCTAGTACTCAGGTACAAGGGCAGTCTCCCCATGTGGTACTGTGTTCCTAGTACTCAGGTTCAGGAGCAGTCTCCCCATGTGGTACTGTGTTCCTAGTACTCAGGTTCAGGAGCAGTCTCCCTGTGTGGTACTGTGTTCCTAGTACTTAGGTTCAGGAGCAGTCTCCCCGTGTGGTACTGTGTTCCTAGTACTCAGGTTCAGGAGCAGTCTCCCCGTGTGGTACTGTATTCCCAGTACTCAGGTTCAGGAGCAGTCTCCCTGTGTGATACTGTGTTCCCAGTACTCAGGTGCAGGGGTAGTCTCCCCATGTGATACTGTGTTCCTAGTACTCAGGTGCAGGGGCAGTCTCCCCGTGTGGTACTGTGTTCCTAGTACTCAGGTTCAGGAGCAGTCTCCCTGTGTGGTACTGTGTTCCCAGTACTCAGGTTCAGGAGCAGTCTCCCTGTGTGGTACTGTGTTCCCAGTACTCAGGTTCAGGAGCAGTCTCCCTGTGTGGTACTGTGTTCCCAGTACTCAGGTGCAGGGGTAGTCTCCCCATGTGATACTGTGTTCCTAGTACTCAGGTGCAGGGGCAGTCTCCCCGTGTGGTACTGTGTTCCTAGTACTCAGGTTCAGGAGCAGTCTCCCTGTGTGGTACTGTGTTCCCAGTACTCAGGTGCAGGGGTAGTCTCCCCATGTGATACTGTGTTCCTAGTACTCAGGTGCAGGGGCAGTCTCCCCGTGTGGTACTGTGTTCCTAGTACTCAGGTTCAGGAGCAGTCTCCCCGTGTGGTACTGTGTTCCTAGTACTCAGGAGCAGGGGCAGTCTCCCCGTGTGGTACTGTGTTCCTAGTACTCAGGTGCAGGGGCAGTCTCCCCGTGTGGTACTGTGTTCCCAGTACTCAGGTTCAGGAGCAGTCTCCCTGTGTGGTACTGTGTTCCCAGTACTCAGGTTCAGGAGCAGTCTCCCCGTGTGGTACTGTGTTCCCAGTACTCAGGTTCAGGGGCAGTCTCCCCGTGTGGTACTGTGTTCCCAGTACTCAGGTGCAGGGGAAGTCTCCCCGTGTGGTACTGTGTTCCCAGTACTCAGGTTCAGGAGCAGTCTCCCTGTGTGGTACTGTGTTCCTAGTACTCAGGTGCAGGGGCAGTCTCCCCGTGTGGTACTGTGTTCCTAGTACTCAGGTGCAGGGGTAGTCTTGTCTCCCCCACCTTGTCTCCTCCACCTGATCTCACACAAACCACAGGTCTCGTCTCCTCTCTACCTTCTGCAGAAGCTGCTGCTGCTACCGAGACCCCCAGTTCTCCGGGCTCACTCTTCCTTGTTTGGGCAGTTGGCACCCATAGTTCTCTGACGGGGTTATTTTAAAAGGAAATCCAATTCCAGTCAGAATTTCTGCTACTGTAGTGTCTAATAGGGGCAAAATCTAGCCAGCAAGACAGATGTGGCATGCCACTTACATTTGTAAATAAAGTTTTATTGCAACACCATCACACTCTGCTTTAGCACCGTAACGATGGAGTTCAGTCATTACAACTGAGTCCGTAAACAGTTACTGATTGACCCTGTGGAGATACAGCTTGCCATCCTAGCATGATGCATGGCGGACGCTACACCCACTCTGGTATTCTAGGGCCAAAACAACATACACTTTAAGAGGTAAATAGATAAGTTAGAGTTCTCAGTGGTGAAGGGTGGGGGGAGGTGAGGAGGGGGGAGGGGGGCAGCAGACAGAAGACAAAATAAGAGAATGCTAGCCATATCCTTAAATCATCCAACAGATACTTCTTGAACACCTCTTACTTCCCAGAACTCTGAGCAGAGCACCGCTCCTCCCTCTCGAGAAGACTCAGGCTGCGGGGAGACGCGGCGTACAACGTACACAAGCCACTGCATGGTGGGATCTGTGGGGGGAGGGCGGGGGCTGCAGCCATGCAAAGGAAGAAGGTGTCCTCGGATGGTTGTACTCCCAGGGGAGTGAATGCCGCGATGGAGGGAGGTGAAGAGCTCTCCACACACTCCAGGGACACGCACGCAGGCTCGGTGAGGCACCGACCTCACAGGTCCTTCTAGATGGATGCCAGGACGAACTTTCTTTTCTTTTTTTTTTTGTGTGTCGGTCGTGAGGCTTGAACTCTGGGCCTGAGCGCTGTCCCTCAGCTCTTCAGCTCAAGGCTAGTGCTCTACCACTTCAGCCACAGCACCACTTCTGGTTTTCTGGGTGGTTTATTGGAGATAAGAGTCTCACGGACTTTTCCTGCCCGGGCTGGCTTTGAACCGTGATCCTCAGATCTCAGCCTCCTGAGTAGCTAGGATGGCAGGCGTGAGCCACCGGCACCCGGCTCAGGACGAGCTTTCTACCCACCACCATCCTGCAGGGGACTCTTCACAGAAGGCTGTGTGCGCCATTCTACCAAGAACACAAGATTATGATCAGAGAAGGATAGAAAGGACCCACAGTTTGTGGTCTGTGTGATAGCGGGTGTTCTACCTCCAAGAGGCTCAGAGCCCAAGTGTGCAGCTGAGCACTAGTGATCTCTCTCAGGATGCTCCAGGCCTAATCTCCTCCTCCTTCCCACTAACCTCTGCTCCCCTAGGACAAACGTAAGACCAGCCCTCCTGACCTGGCCTGAGGTGCTCCCCGCCTCCTCTGGACATTATATAGATGCATGCACTAAACTCTCCTGGCCCTTAGAGCAAGTTTCCATTCGGGCTGATGGGGCTTGAACTATGGGCCTGGGCTTCATTTTGTTCAAGTCTAGTGCTCTACCACTTGAGCCACAGATCCCCTTCCGGCTTAGTAACGGATTAATTGGAGATAAGAGTCTCCTGGATTTTCCTGCCTGGGCTGGCTTCAAACTGCGATCCTCAGATCTCAGCCTCCTGAGTAGCTAGGATTACAGGCGTGAGCCACAGGCACCCGGCTTAGGCTGACTTCCAAGAAGATCCTCAGATAATCACCCCTGCCTCCCCACTGCACACTGAACCCCGACCTCCTTCCACATTTTCTCTCTGGCCTCCTTGCTCCCTAGTTTCAAACTTCTGCAACCGGACATGTAGTCTTCCTGCCCTCTTCCCTCTCTTCTCTTGCTCCTGAGCCACGGGATGCCCCGTGCAACCTTGTGAAAGATTCAGAGGGGGGCATTCTTGGTCTAAGACCCTGTAGGGGCCCACTCCTGTTCATTCCATACCACCAGAGCCTGAGAGCCCAGCCCAGGCACCAAAGACACTGATAAAGGCAAGAGGAAGGTGAGGCTTGTGAGAAGGAAGACGAGCCCTGGAGAGGGAAGCAGGGCACCAAGCAGATACAGGGATGAGTGGGGAGGGCCTGGGGAAGCCTCTGTTTACGTGGACTGATAATTAAACGAACTGTGTGGTGGGGAAGCCCACCTTTCAAAATCCCCGCTGGCGGCAAGGCCTAGAAAAACCCGAATAGCAAATATTTACTTGGAATTAACACGGAGCAGATCCCATCAAGCAACCTTGGGGCTGTTTCCAGAGTCTTACCTTCATGTCTTGGGTGGCACGGGGGCTCAGGCAGGCCCTAGACCTGGTGTAATATGCTAAACAAATCTCATGGTGTGCTTTATTTCCCCCTTCAGCAGAACTCTTAATTATGTATCTTGCAAAAGCACAGAGAAAATGGATTAGCCACAGCAGCTGTTTGTTGCTAGTGTATACCCTCCCCCAGAAACCTTTGCAAGGAAACTCAGAGCCAGACACCCCCCCCCCAACACACACACACACACACACACACACACACCACTAGCCAGGAACTGGCAGGGGACTCCGGAAGACCTCAGGTAAGAGACAAGGGCAAGCCTTAGAACTTCCAGCCAGAAGATGTCTGCTCCCTGGCACAGAGAGGAAGAGTCAAGACGTGCGTTAAAGGCTGAGCAGTCCTGGAACCCAGCCAGTTCTATGGCCACACGTGGGCTCCGGCAAGTTCTTTGAAATGCGCCTCTGTGAAGGCCAGCTCTCCTTGTCACCAGCCAGAGCCAGGCCTGAAGCACTGAGCAGAGCTAAATGCCAATATGTGGTCTGGTGAGGAGGAGGACTCATTACCGCCCCCTTTACACCTCTTCACTAACTGCAGGAATCTCTGCTATCCTGCGGAGTCTGGGAGGGTTGCAGCCCCAGAGGGCAGAACAGTCTGGGAAAGGTCGGAACTTGGGGCCTTAACTGGGGAAAGAAAGGTCAGTGGAAGAAAAGAGAGGGTGACATAAGGATTGTAGGTATACGTACAGAAAGACAATCTTGAAGCAATAATGGGGACCGTGAAGAAGACTGCAGATGGGCAGAGTCCAGGCATAAGCTGGTGAGAGGCAGCCTGGGCACCCTAGCTATTCAGGAGGCTAAGATCTGAGAATTGCAGTTTGAAGCCAGCCCTGGCAGGAAAGTCTGGGAGACTCTTATCTCTAATAAATTAATCAGAAAAATCTGGAAGTGGCACCATGGCTCAAGTAGTAGAGTGCTAGCCTTGAGCAAAAGAGCTCAGGGACAGTGCCTCAGCCCTGAGTTCAAGCCCAGGACCAACAATAAATAAATAAGTAAATCAATACTGGTGAGAGGCAGAAGTGCCACTGTGAACATCTTGCATGCTTGTATGTGTGCACGTGCACACACACACACGCACACACGCACACACACACACATATGCACTCAGGGGCCCATACGTGGCCATCACTACAGAATTGTGAGGGTTAATCTTAATTATCAACTTGTTGGATTGAAGGGCACTGAAAAAGATGGGTCAAGCCCAATTTTGGATGTGTTTGAAGGCAATTCTAGAGACCCTTGACCTGTGGGATTGTTAAGGAAGGGGCAAAACCAGCCTGAATAAGAGCAGCATTATCCAATAGACTGAGGGCCGGAAATAAAGGCAGAAGGAAGAGTCAGCCAGCCCTTGTGCCCAAGCTCTATTCTTCCACCAGCTTCTTCACTTGTTCCACACAGACGCACCCTGGCCACTCTCCAGGGAGCTTGCAGGCTTTCTCCATTGGGCTGGGACTGCACCATTATGGACTCCCTTGTAGCGAAGCTTCCAATTTCTTGGACTGAGAAGCTACTCGGCTTCTCTGGCTCTCCAGCCTGCAGACAGGCCTTGGACTCCTTGGCCCTTGGTTGTGTCAGCCAATCTCATAAATCCCCCGCCTATCAGGTCTGCACCTCTGACTAATTCAGGAGCCTTTTCTGCAATGGCTTCGGACCTGTCGCCTCAGGCAGGAGAATGTCAAGCGGGAAGGCAGCTCGCTCTAACAAACCACAGTCCAGATTCAGTGCCCAGAACTCACCAGCGGCTCACATCACTTTGCTGAGCCTCAGTTTCTTCTGTTTTATCATATGAAAGACAGGATGATCCGATTGCATCTGCATATGTTGGTTGAGTGGTCATTGTACTTATAAAGACTCTGGGTTTCCCTTCTCCAAAGATCCTAGGAAGAATGTTCCATTGGAAATTATAAAACAGCTGTAGAAACTGGACAGTGTAGTACTAACCCTGATCACGATGATGACATTTATTGAGGGTACACACTATGTGCCAAGCACCCCGCTCAATGTATCACATCCATTATTGTCTTGTTCTACGTAGCAGGTCCTCTAGTACTTTGATTACTCAGGACAATGAAGCCCAGAAGTTCCCTAAGACCTAGAAGGTTCACAACTAACCAGGATTATTCTAACCCTGATAGTGTACAAGTGCTATCAGAAGATGCCCCTCGGGGAACTGTGGAAATCACGGAGAGAAATCACTGCAGACACTGGAGGTGAAGGCAAGCTTTAGAGCTCCCTTCAGGGGTTCACCAGAACCAAGGGTGTGTGCTAAGCTTCCAAGTCAGAACCAGGCAGATTTGATGCCAGGGCAGCGTCTGAAGAGCACAAAAGGCACTCACTATGCCAAGAACCATGAGGCCTAGAGACAAGGCAGCACTGCTGCCTGCTCACCAGAGGGCGCTGTGTGGTGTTTCCACCGGCACCCACCCACTTCATTCCACTAGCAAATCCCTAGAAGCACCTACTACCCATGCATCAGACACGGAGAATGTTGCCACAGGAGGGGACACGGGCCCACATGGAGCTTACAATCTATTGAGGAGGGTTGATTTTATACCAGGCATTTCAAACATGATGAGTTTTTTAAGAAAAAAGAAGTTGAGAGGTGTGTGTGTGTGTGTGTGTGTGTGTGTGTGTGTGTGTGTGTGTGTGTGTGTGTGTTAGCATGATGCTAATAGCAAAACCAAATTGGTTCCAAAATGCATTCTGGCTAAACTCAAGAATTTCATCCCTCACCCATGTAACCGAGGGAGTGGCGGGTGTTAAGAGCATCTGTCCTTATTCATTTCTAAGGCAGACTAGCAAAGCCTTGATATCATCAACACATACCCTTCTGTCACCAGAGATTCCCTAGGGTCTGACATGCTCAGGCCTCCCTAGGGACGGCCATACCATTTGGGCAAAAGCCACTGTCCCAGTCCTGTGCGTGAAATGTTGGCACACACCCCCTCAACCATGCTAACGGTCAGACATGAGCCATGTGCCACTTCTAACTCTAAGGACACAGCTGGGTTCCCAATGGAAAGACAACAGTCACAATGGGCTACGGGTAATCTCTAGACCATGTTCCTGCTGCTACCTCTGCACATCCTCCTCTTTCTATCCAGTAAATTCTGCACTTGTATAAGCAGTCACAGATAATATTCAGAATTATTTCTGTTCTTTTATTCAGATCTATGAGACAAATGGCCCAACAAAACTTGTCACTCGTGACACAATTTGCCCCAGCTGTGTCTTAGGACTGGAGGAGGTTTTAGATCATGTGCCGGACAGATCTTGGCAAGACACATAATGAGGGCAGAAGGCAAGACATCAGGAGAGGACTCGAGAACTGAGACAGGCACAGGAAGTAACTAGAAGAGCATCAAGACACCCAGAGAATTCTCCCAGCTCCTGGGGAGAAGTATGTGGGATGGATGCCCAGATTCTTTTTTTTATTATTTAGACATAGGAAGAGGGAAAAAAAAGGCAAAGGACTATTAATAAAAAAAAAAAAACCTGGAGGAAATGTGAGCAAATTAACAAAGAATCTAATTCAATGAGCTTTACAGATACTCATTAGACCAGAGACTAAGAGATCTCTCAGGTAAGAATGATCACACCCAATGGACAGATAAGAAAATCAACCGGAGGGGGAAAAAAAATGACACCACCCACACCACCCACAGGAGAGCTGGGTTCCAGTTCAGACATATTCTTGGCCGCTAGACTCTGTTGCTACCTGCTAAAAACAAGAATGAGTGCAAGAGCCAGGGCTGTGAGCCCAGGATCGGGGTGTGCAAGAAGCAGACATGACTCTGAAGAGGACCCACACGCTTCCCAGGCTGGACTTCCCTGAGAGAGGGAGGCAGGCGCGAGGGAGCGAGCGTGGCCTCTAGGAACCTGTGGAAGAGAGGCTGGTAATACAGCTTTCCAGCCTCCCCGAGGGGAGAAGGCAGAAGCCTGCACTCCCAGACAGCATTTGCTCCTCTCCACTGGGGCCAGGAAGAAGGGAGTTGTTGGCAACGCTTGACTTGCTAAGCCTCAGGGGAGAAAAACCAGGGAGTTTGTGAGCGCAGCCCCCTAAGGTTCCTCGGGCAGGATGGAGAGCTTTCCAGCAGGGGGGTGGGGAGGGAGGGGAAACCAGGAGGACGTGACTCAAGGCCAGATGGAGTCAGTGTTCCAGCAAGAGCATGCGGTTTCAGAAATAAAGAAGAAATGTGGAGGGAGGCCAGACTCACTCCTGGGGGGCTCCACAAACCTGCGGCCTCTGGAGGAATGGCTGAGACAGGATACACAGAGACACCTGGGCGGTGTCCTATGGAGACTGTACCCTGTCCCTGCTGCTGCTTCCACAGGGAAAAATGAGATATGGAGGGAGTGAGATGCAGACGGGCTGGGCCCAGGATCCTGTGCAGGACGTGGGCACACACGAGGCCCTCCTCACCCCCTTTCCCACCACTCTGCCGAGTCCCACAGGGTGTTCTGCAGCCTACAGGGAGTCTGAGGAGGTGGAGATGCCCATGTGCCAGCTTCTCTCTACCCACTCTCCTGCCCCATCCCTCGGTACAGGGTCCCTACCACAGTCTCCCAGTGCCTCTGGAGCTAAGAGACCGTGAGGAGATCCTTCTCCTCTTGGGACCCCAATCTCTTTGCCTATAAACTGTGGGAATGGAGGCGGGACCTCTCTGATTCATGGTCACTGACAGAGGCATGGATCACTCAGCAGGGTCTCTCAGGGCTCTGGGGAGAGCGTAAGGTGGGAGAAGTGAAGGAAGATCGTCACCAGGGAGGAGAAGGCCCTCTAACCCGGATGCATGCCCAAGGCTACCGACGACAGGTCTACATATTTAAAAGATACAAATCAACGTCTACAACATGACATTGGTTCTCCCCTCCAGACTTAAAGCTTGTACCCCCGTCTCAATTGACACATTGAAATTCTAGCCACAAAGGTGACGGCATTCGGGCAGTAGGTTCTTTTGGAAGTGATTGGATCTTGAGGTTGGCTTTCTGATCGACATGAGCACCTTTGTAAGAGTGAACCAGAGATCTCTTCCTGTTCCCTACCATGTGAAGACACAATGAGATGCCATTACCTATGATCCAGAAAGCAGACCCCCCCCCCCCACACACACACATGCACAGAGTACCCATCAGCACCTTGATCCTGGACTTCCTACCTTCCAGAACCGTGGGAAAGGATTTCCTGTTGTTCTGGCATTATAAAGTCCATGGTATTTCCTTTGAGTACTGCTGTGGTGTCAATATCTAACTCCCTCACTGGCTCCTATGTTAAAGATTAGGCCCCAGTGGTTGGTGATAGGGTGCTATGGTTCTGGAAACTTCTGGAGGTGGGCCTAGGTGGAGGAAGCAGTCCCTGGGGGAGGGTTCTTGAGGCTCTGTCTTACGCTGGTCTCTTCCTGTATCGCCTTTCCTGCCTCCTGTCAGCCATGAGGTAAATAAGCTCCTTTACTCCCGGACATAAGGATTTTCCTACGAAATGGGGGCTGAGAAACCATGAACTAAATCTGCAGAAAGCATGTGCCCAAACAAATCTTTCTTCCTTTGGGTTGTTTCTTTCAGGTTACTTGGTCCCAATGATAAGGAAAGTAACTAATACCAGTAATCTAAATGGACTCTGACATTCTCTCACCTAGACAAGTGCACCTTCGTGATATCAAAGTCAAAAAGGAAGCATAAAGCAATGGATCTCCTGTACTGCAGCTGAAGTTGACAAATACCAAAGAGATGAATTTGTGATTGCACATGTTTGGGTGCTTGACAATATTAGAATGAGTAATTACACAAAGGCAAAGTAATTACAAAAACTATTTTATATGTTACTCCAAAATATTTTTCTTGCCTTTCTTTAAACAGGATCCCTAATTATGGTGCTATAATCAAGTTGTTTACCTAATTTGTGTGCTATTGAAAGCAATGGCAACATTTCTTGAGTCATTGTAATTCTTAGGGCTTTTTTTCATTAATTATTTCAATTTGGGGAAACTTCTGTGCAATAGAAATAGGAAATGACAACAAAACTCTTAAAGCCAGACTTTTATGTATTCAGAAACAAGCACTGAATTTTACTTTTTTTAGACATTGTATTTGCAGACCCACATGATACATTATCATCTCAGAAAATATATAATGGTTTATCTTCATCACCATTCCCTATAGAAGTATCTAGGTCCATATGGGAATGTAACGAATCTATATTGTTTCAGTCACATCATACTTAGACCTGCATACGGCCAGCCCTCCATTTCTTTATCCTATTCACTCATGGATCAACCAATCATATATGGAAAATATTTGTTAAAAATTTGCATCTGCACTGAATGTGCACAGACTTTTTCTCATTGTCATTCCTTAAACTATTCAGTACAACAATGATTTACATAGCATTCATATTGTATTGGGTATCATAAGTGATCTAGAGATTAAAGTGAACAGAAAGATGTGCATAGCTTCAGTGCAATTACGATATGACTTTATATAAGAGACTTGAGCATCTGTGGATTTTGGAATCAGGAGTGGAGGGGGGAGCATTCTGGAATCAAATCAATCCTCTGAAAATGCTGAGGGAGAAATTATATATATATATATACATATATACATACATATATATGTGTATATATACATACATATATATGAGGAATATGAGTTATTTAGTATTGCAAAATGTTTCTCAGTTTTTACATGCAACTATTGCAAATACCACACTAATTAGTGAATACCTCTGGAACTGTGAATTTGAACACAAAGAAAACAAGAAAATGGGTGCTCAGCACGATGGATACTTCATTGTGAAAGAATCTATTGTACCCATGCTATCTGAGAAGAAGGCTTTGACAAGTTAATTTATTATTCTTATATCTAAGTACTTCCATGGCTTAAATCCCCAGCCTCCCCGAAGCTCCGTCTCCTTGGCTTGCACATAATCCACAATCCTTCATGGCCTTCTAGCTCAGCTGACATGGGTTTCAAGTACACAGGATAACAGGCATGCAGAAGCATTTCCCTGGAGTCTGAGCAGTGTTGATCACGAGAGTCGATGCTAAGGTTACGAGGGATGGAAACAGAGGCATTCGTGTGCTGGGGGCTACCTGGAGATTTCTGAAGTAAAGGGCCCTGATATAAAGGTCTCATCTTGCCAGATAAGGTATTTATTACTGGGAGCCAGCTCTGAGGGCATCCTCCATCGCCCCCACCCCACGCACTTGCTCGCTAGTCCCACTTCTCCAAACCACATCTCTCTGCTCTGCAATTCCATCTGTGTAGTCACCATTGCTTGAAGTCACCTTTGCCCTTTCCTCGGTGTAACTCGTTTATTAAACTGTTAGGGTTTGCATATGAAGTATCTTCCCCCATGGCTCAAGCATTAAAGACTTATTCCCCAGCTGGTGGAGCCAATCACCGAGCAGTGATTGGATCACAAAGGCTAAGACCTAATCAATGGATCAACCTATTCCTGCATTCATAATCTGATCACCTCATGGGGAGGCAGTAGAAGATGGGGGTCTGGTTGGAGAAAGTAGGCCACTGGGGCATTCCTTTAAAGGACATCTAGTCCCTGGCCCCCTCCTGTCTGTCATCTGCCTGTCTCTCTGTCTCTGTCTTCCTTTTTCTCCTCGCTACCTGGCTGCCACGAGGTGAGCAAGTTTTCTCTGCCATGTGCTCTTGCCACCATGATTTTCCGCCTCTTCACAGCCAACTTCTGTAACCATAAGCAAAGATTTGAAAACAAGTCTTTCCTTTTTTAACATATTGTTTCTCTCAGATATGTATCACAGCAACAAAAAAAAACTAACACACCACTTACACTCAGTGTGTGTGTGTGTGTGTGTGTTTGTAGCCACACACTCTCAGGACCTCTCCTTAACAGCCTCATGTCAATGTAAAGGTATTCTAACTTTCTAGTGACTTTCCTGGGTCTGGATGCAGGGAGGGGTGATCAGAGACAAGGCCGGAGCCATTGTGGGTAACTGGTGGCCTGATTCCCTGGGGAAGGCTCTTATGGGCTGGATGGTTTCCAGCCCCTGCTGGTGGCCCTGCCTGTGCAGCAATCCCTGCAGGAGGTGCGTGTGGTTCTCCTAGGAAAGTGCTCAGCTTTGCCTGCTGCCTTCGCCACTGGAGACCAGCCAGTCATGGCTCCCCCAGCTCCTGCCTAAGTCTACCTTCAACTCCCTAAATAGGGGATTTCCCCCCTGTTTAGGGATGCAAACAGAGGACATGAGCCAAGCTCTCCCAACATTCGCCTAGACATCCTCAGCTGTAGTCAAAGAACTGTAGGGCTTCATATGGCCTGGGAGTGGGATGTCAACCTCTCTTCTTTCAGGGGCTCCTAATCGCCGTGACTGCTTAGATGCTCTCCCCGCTGTCTTCACAGAGACTAGGATGTGGACAGAGAAAAACAGCTTCCACCAAATGTGATGCTCTGTCCTTCTCTCTGCCTCCAAATACTGATACTTGGGCACAAGGGGGACAGAGACAGGGTACACGCTGCCTCTTACTAAGCTCTGAAGAGGCCCCAGTTTCTGGTGTCTCTCCTTAGGAAATGGCTCTTTTTACCTAGCTGTGGTTGGTTCCATCACCAACTGCAAGAACCCAAGGCTTTACAAAGACCCTCCCTCTCCCATTCTCCAGCCTCTCTGGGCGCCCCAGGAATCCCCCTTTCTGATGACCCTCGGCTTCCAGGTTCCAGGAGAGCAGACTTTCCAGCCCCCAGTAATGGAATCTGTTAGCTCAGGAGGCAACAGCCTCACCGTGTAAAATCACAGTCTATTCTAGTCAAATTAACTAGGTAATACTCTGCATTAGTGTAAAATTCTCCATCAAACCATGAAGACTGGCATTTAAAACATTCAAGACTTGAGGAGGGGAGGGGCGGGGAGGAGAGGGCAGAGAAAGCAAGCAAGAATCATTGCTTTTTCCCCAGCAAGTCACGTTCAAGACTTCCCCGCCCTCTCCAAGCACGGCTTGGTCCGGCCACAGATCCTGAATGTGGGCGGGGCAGTGCCTCTGGCTGGGCCTCCTCCACCTCCGCTCTCACAGCTATCCAGGGTCTTTCTTTCCTTCTCTTGGGGTCCCTGGCACTGTAGTAGCTCCTCCCATGGGGGCTCAGCTGGATGAGCCTGAGGATGTCAGACAGAGGAAGGAGAGATTCCACCCCCCCCCGTATTCACACCCAGCACCCATAAAGCACCCTCCACTCCCCACAGCCCAGCTACCGCCCATCCATTCCCAGCAGCACCCACGGTTCCCTGTGGTAACCTCATAATTCACTTGAGCTGAAACCATCCCCAAATCTTGGCTGGATTCTCTGATCAGCATCCATTGGGCACCTCCCAAAGCCCGGGACAAGGAGGTACGGAAGGGACTTTGGCAAAGGGTCACGGGCTTACATTGCAGGTGGCCTATGACCTAGGGGACAAGACTATGTGTCTTTTGACTTTGAAGCATCCACAATCAAATCCAGTTGGTGCATGACAATTGCCACCACGCATACTTGCACTCCGCATTAAAAAGGGAAGTGAGGAGAATCTGTGATTCAAGGTATTCCATGTGTGCCCAGCAGACCAGCAGCCACTCATCCCAGCCCCTCAAGGCTGAGTCCTGGAGGCCCCCTGCTCACAGCAGGGGGGAGAAAAAGGAGGCAGCCTCCCAGGGAGGTGTGGTGGGGGAGGGAGGATTTCTCCATGCTGAGGTAGCAGATGAGCTGCTGTGCCTGTGGGAACCCCGCTCCCTACACAAATGCACTGCTGGTCTGTCTTAAGCATACAACATTCAGAGGCCTTGTTTGGAAAAGACATTGAGTCTAAATGGCTGTTTGCCACATCACCAAAGCTCAACCAGACAGCTCTAGGTTATCAGCTTGCATGCTCCCCCACCACTTCCACAATTCCCCACCATACACCCCAGGGTCCCATCTGCTCTAGCCCTGTGCCCAAGCTGATACTGCATTCCAAGCACTGGACTCGCTTGGCAGAGAGCAGATGCCAGCACATCCCTCCCTGTCCCCCGAGGATCCCAGGCCCAGCTGTGACAGCCAGGCAGCCTTGGGACCCCATAGTCCCCTCCTAGCCCCCACCCCCCCTAAACCCATCAGCAGATCTCCCCAGCTCTAGGTCCCTCTTCCACCCCTCCTCCCTCCCTGGGCACTGCTGATGCTTGGGAGGCAGGAGGCAGGGCGACACGAATACATTAACATTTCCTTCCTTCTCCCTGCGCCTCCAAAACTCTGAGTCACAACTGGGTGTGCTTTCGTGCCTGCCAACTGTCAGCCTCATTCAGAAATGCCATTTTCTACGACGCTCCTGGGCCCGCAAGGGGACAAGGGTATAAGTAAGAGGTTAGTATGCCACCCCTGACAGGTCAGGGCACCGGCAGTTCCTGGGATGGGAAGGGAAGGGGAGACCTTGTGCCTCCTTTGCCTAGTCTTCACATCCTACAAAATGCAGCTAGCTGTCTCGTTTGCTCATTCGTGCAAACACTGAGGCTAGCTGCTGGAGGCTGAGATCTGAGGATCACAGTTCGAAGCCAGCCCAGACATATAAATCTGAGAGACTCTTATCTCCAGCAAAAAAAAAAAAGAAAGAAAGAAGAAAGCAAGCTGGAAATGGAAGCTACTATCTTGAGTAAAAAACACTAAGCAAGAACATGCATGCATATATGAATATATACGTAAGTGGGAACGGGAGGGAGAACCTTGGAGAGAGCAAGGGAAGGGGTGACACTGTCCCAAAAGAAATGTACCCGTCAATTATGTACCTGTAACTCCTCTGTATATCACCTTTGTAATAACCATAAAAAACTGGAGAAAAATATATGCACGTGTATAGATGAATGTGCATGTGTGCGTGTGTGTGTGTGTGTGTGTGTGTGTGTACGTGTGCTTTTTCTCGATCCATTCATCAGTTGTAGAGCATCTGGGCTGTTCCCGTAACTTGGCTGTTGTGAAGTGTGCAGGAGCGAGCGTAGGTGTGCAGGTGCCATTATTACAGCTTGAATCACATTCTTTCAAATACCACCTCATTGTGTCCATCTGTTTGCAGTGGTAGCCTTCGTGTATTCTTGGATGGGAAAGAAAGGGGTCAGGAGGCCGTGCCTGGGGATGGGTGTACCTTGGGCTTGCTGTTAACCGTCTTCTCTATGCCTGGCATCTGTGTGAATGAACGTGAAACCAACTTGAGAATGCCAACCAAAGGCCGCTGGGCACTTCTGTACCATCCTGTTTCCTTGTCTTCAAGGGGCTTTAGCTGGGCCTGCATCCCACAGGTAGGGTGCCCTATCTTGATGAATCACTGGGCCCAGGCCCTCCCTACTTTAGCAGGGTAGAAATGGAGGCCCTGGTTTTCCAAGGGCTGGAAACTATAAAGGAAGAAGCCTGGGAGGAATTCCCCAAGGACACACAGCTGGTTAAGGCTGCGCTCAGCAGCGATGGCACTTAGTAAACTGTCCCCACGCTCAGAGCCTAACAACAATAACCGTTTATTCAGCCCACAAGATACGATTACTTTAGGTTGGGCTCAGCTGAGATCCTTTGTGTCATCAGTGGCCACCGGCAGGTCTGTGGGGGGCAGCTCTAGCTTCTGGGGACTGACTGTCCATTGAACCAGGGAGACAGTTGGCAGGGACCCGAAAGAGTGAACCGAAGCAGGTGGCCTTTGGAGGACCAGGCTTGGAGCTGGCGCACGGTCACGCCTGTGACATTCTACTGGCCCAAGCATCGGACCTCTGGATGAGGAGAGCTACAGAGTCACACGCGGAAGCGTGGGGGCCGCTTTGGTGGCCCCTGTGAGCCTATATTGGCGACTCCAGGCGGAAGGTGCAGCGCCCCCTGCTGGATCTCTTCTGTCCAAACATTACGGACTGCCTTTCCCGCCTCCTGTGCAGCAAACCAGCCTGGTGAATGACACCAAGCCAGCAAAGGGCATGGCCAAGATCTTCTTGGTATAGTCAGAGAATCAGGAGGATCACAGCTTGCATACCAGTGCCCTTCCCTGCACAACTGACCTCTCACCTTCACATGAGAAGCCCAGAGAAAGTTCCTCCTCTACCCCTCCTACCCCTCCCCGACTGCCCTACCCCCAGCTCAGCAAAGGGCTCAGATCCCAGATCCCGTTTTTTAGTTTGCCATGATCCTCCAATACCGTATTCTCTCTCTGCAGCCCCACGATCCTGGAGAGGGAGCTGACAGCCAGTTTTGCAGCAGTGAATAAGATAGCCCCTGGATTCACTGCTGGAACACCACCAAGGTGCTATGCCAACTTCTTTTCTGGGGGAGAACAAAAGCTATTTTTTCCCCTTCTCTTTTCCTTCCTCTGATGGGGAAAAAGCAAGACACCCACCCACCCTCCCCCCACACCCCTCTGAATTCAACTTTCTCCTCTCTCCAGCATAATTTAAAAAAAAAAATTAAAAACAAATCTGTCAAAATTCCCACCCTGCCTTCCTAGTTATATTTTTTGTAATTCAGTTGGCTCCATGTGGACGAGTCTTCTATTAATAGGTGTACCAGGAGGCTTCTTAGCGGCTCTGGCAGAGACATACCTAAGAGAAAGGCGCGGAGGGCTGACGTGGGAACAGTAAGCAGGAATCAAACCGGGCTTAATTAGGAAAACATGACTTCCTTATTAACGTCCCTGTCCGCGTGACGCCGCTGCTAGAATAAAAAAAAATGCCAGGAAGCTTATTTGTTTTGCAATTACGGATGAAATAAAAAATTACTTGGTCTAATTAGACCTCTTTTAGTAAAAGAAGCGTGTAAAATAACCTTAGTTTCATTAGCAACTCAAAATGCACTACTCGGGGTGCTTACATATGTTTAAGGGAAATGTGGAGGGTCAATTTGCTATGTAAATTCCCACAAATTTGGCTAAACTAAACCGATTAACCTAACGTGTATGCAAATTAACTTAATTGATAATGACTTTTCTCCTGGAACTTAAAAGGGGGAGGAGCGAGGGGGGAGAGAGACTCACCAATTCTTACAATCATCCCTAGCATTCCGTCACCCAATAACAACAACAACAAAAAAAAATCTTGACAAATTAAAGAGAATCTAATGAAATCAGATTTAACGCCAAGACCAATTAACGCAGGCAAAGAAACAAATTCACTCGTAGACAAATCCAGCAATAATATGAATGAGATTTTTGATAGCGTCTCCTATTTGTCAATGACGCTGCATGTATATGCGCATGTGTGTATGTGTGTGTATTCCTATTTGTCAATGATGTGTGTGTGTGTGTTGACTTAAAATGTTCCCTTTTGTTTAGGGCCTGGAGTTTTGGGCTTGGAAAGCATCACACAGTTTGAAACCCCTGCTTTAACTGAGCCTCGAGAAGTGCCTTTATTCGTGCCAGGTGGCAGGGCAGCCTGGCATCACAACCCATGCTTTCCTGCTCAGCACACAGCCAGCCGGCAGCGCCCCTGACGCCCAGATCCCAGGAAAGCTCTGAAAGTCCCCTTCAGCCCTGGGATTGCCTGATCCTATAGTCCACACTGGGATATTTACCACATCAGAATGTGCTCTACATTAGAATATACCTATATGTGAACGCAGTAAGGGGATTTTCAGCTTGAGTCTTTTTTTCTCCACTCAGGCCAGCTTGTTCCACACCAAAAACCATCACTGAAGCAAGTGGCAGAGGCTCCAGCTCCCAGGGAGAGCTGTTTTTCTAAGCCTGGTCCACACGGGGCTCACCTTGAACCCCTCCACAGAGAACAACGAACTTTCTGAGGCAAAGCATCTGTCCATGAGTGTCCCCCCCCCCCACCATCCCCAACTCTCCTCTCCCTCACCGAGGAGGCTCAGCTAAAAGGCACAGCTCTGGTTTGGGTTTTTATTCTTCTTTATTTTTTTTTTTCTTGTTATTCCAGGTAGTTATGGCTGAAAGACTGAAGTCTGAATTGCTTCCAGTGGGATCCTCAGACAATGGCGGAGCGGAAGGAAAGCAGCTGTGGATGGAGCCGGAGCGCCAGGGAGCAGTCAGACCCCAATCATGCAGACAGAGACAACAGGAACAATGCACACACACACACACACACACACACACACACACTCGGGCCTGGGGACAGCTTCTGTGGGCTGGCCTCAGGCCTCAGGATCCAGCCCTAGCCTGGGCCGAGCTGGGGCCATTCATGGGCATGCAGGAAGATCAGGGACAGAAGAACAGACCCGGATGGGGCAGCAGGAGGTCAAATCGCCAGGCTGCTGACCTTGGGCCACTGACCTTGGCCAAGCCATTTTCTGCTCCGTCTCTGTTTTCTCAAGATACAAGAAGGCAATGGGAATCTAGTGGCTCAAAGTCTTAGCCTTCTGGGGATGGTTTTAGGCCCTTGTATAACATTAACTCTATGGGGTTGGAAAGATCCGTGAATAAAGAGATGTAAAGTGCTCGGAACAGCACCAGGCTTCTAGGAAGTGCTCAATAAATGTACTTTTTTTTTTTTTTTTTACCCTGCTGGGTGGCCCTTTGCTCCTGCTTGAGCCCATTAACTGTGTGGACGATGGCGATCATGTTATGCCCATTGATGCCAGGGGTGAGGGGTAGTCGTGGCTCATGTGGGGTCTGCCAGTGGTATAAACGATCCAATCCTGGCTGGCTACAGGCCACTCACATGATGTCAAAACCTCTGGAGACAGTTCCTGAGATGTTAACAGTTGTGCTCTGCAATGGCGGGAGGGGGCCTGCTCCGGCATCCTCCTCCGACACGGACCAGCGTCTCCTCCAGGCCCCCTCTTGTGTGTCTAGAAGCCAGATGTGAACAAAACATGCCAGACTTGCAGCCATCCTCCTCCCCAACGCCGGTCCTTCCACGCCACCACGTCCTTCCTCCCCGTGGGCCCAAGGTCCCCTCCTCAGCCTCTCCTCCCCGCAGGGCCCGCCCCGTGTACTCCCAAAACATAAACTCACATGATCATTAATCTACACCAAGCATCATTGAGAAAGTAAATCTGCTGAAGAGAAACATTTATTCATCTTTAAATGTTGATGATGTGTCTATTAATCACAGTTGGGGGGTTCCCACGGCACGCCCTGAGGCCCCTGGCTTTGCCTTGGAATCGGTGACTACCTCGGCTCTGCCGGCCATAGCCTGTCCTCCAACAGCCTCACCGAGATCCTGAACTTGACCTTCCTACTGCTCCCTCGTTGGGGGGGGGGGGGGGGACCGGTTCTTTACTACGGACTGAAAATGGCGAATAAACAAAAGAAGAATGCAACACCTTTCCCAATGGGGGCTCCCAAAGTCCACCAGGCAATGATGATGCTGGGCAGGCTCAGCTGCATACCCTCCTCCATGAAACCAGAGGGACCCCCTACACCCCCTGCTAGCTTACCCTGCAATCAAACAGAGCTGCAAGATGCCCCTCTTCACATGGGGCGGGGGAGGGGAGGGGGACTTCCTGCTGGTCCAGCCAGGCCTGAGTGCTGCTGTGGTCATTGTCCATAGGACCCTGGGCCTGGAGCTGCAAAGGTGGGGGAATGGAGGGGGGTCAACAAGGCAGCAGCGAGGCACAGCCCCTCCCCACCCAAGATCCACGCGGTCTAGTTAGAGAGGAGGGCAGGTCCCAGAGGACCAGAGCAGATCACTAGCTCCCCAAGGCTGGCAAGGTTGCCGCCTTCTCCCCTCACCCACCTCCGCCTTGCATGCGCTCTACCCTCGGCTGCATCCAACAGCGCCCTTCTCAAGCGCCTTGCCTCCTGCCGGCCTCCAACCTTCTTTCAGAGTCCTGTCCCCGCTACCTGGAATGCCCCTGACCTCTCCCAGGGTCTCTAAGGGAAGGGGCAGGGCAAGTCACATGCCCTCAGAAGCTCACCTTTTAAAAATAATCTTGGGGCTGGGAAGATGGCTTAGTGGTAGAGTGCTTGCCGAGCGTACACGAAGCCCTGGGTTCAATTCCTCCGTACCACATCAACAGGAAAAGCCAGAAGTGGTGCTATGGCTCAAGAGGCAGAGTGCTAGCTTTGTTCAAAAAGAAGCTCAGGGACAGTGCCCAGGCCCTGAGTTCAAGCCTCAGGAATGCCCACACCCCCCAAAAAATCTTATTCTTTAAAAACTATCTTCAGTTGCAGTCGCTTCCACAGAGTTTCAATTCAACGCGTTATGTTGTGAGCTCAGTGCATCTCCATCAATGCTACCCTGCCATCTCTCTCCTTGATGAGTCTGCAAGTCCGGCAGCTCATGCCCCTGCCTGCGCATCTTCCTGGTAAACCTCTACGCCGCCGCACCCAGCACACATCCCCGCAGCGCTCTCTCTCTCTCTCTCTCTCTCTCTGGAAGAGAGAAAGGAAAGGGAAGGAAAGATGAACTGACTTTGAAATCCCAATCCCCATCCCACCCTTAACTCCCCCGAGCACCATGGACATATGAAGTGTTCAATAGATATTGTTTGAGAGAATACAGTCCAGATCAATAAAGATGGTGCTGCTGGTGGTGATGATGATGATGGTGGTGGTGGTGGTGATGACGTTGATGAAGATAATAAAGATGATGGTGGTGATGACACAAACTGAATCTCTGATAAGTTTAAGAGACGAGCAAGAGCTGCAAGTCTTCCTGCCACTTTCCCGCCGGAGATGAGAAGGGATGCATGCATCCCTGTGTCTGAGGACGTTACCCAAGACAGGCAGCTCCCAGAGGGCAGAGTCGGGCATGCAAATCAGCAGGGGCCCACAAGTCCTCAGCTGGAAATAAACCCGCTGGAAGCAAGATCAACTGTCAGTTAAAAATAACGGTTGAGTGGAAGCTGATGCTGTGTTTCCTGAGCTCAGGGCACCGGCAGCCAGGACCTCTGCTCCCAGCCATCGTCGAGTGAGCCCAGGCAAAGGATCATGGGAGAGGCAGACAGCGTGTGGGAGAGGAGCTGGGACTCTGTGGTTGTTTGGGGGGACAGAGGAGGGAGATGCCAGACACCCATGGCAGAATTTTCACCCCAGGAAAAGTCGCCCCCTTCGAAAGTCTTATTGCTCAGGTTTGCCCCCAAACATTCTCCGTGGCCAGGAAGGAACCAAAGAAGGGCCTCATAGTCATGCGTTTCCTAATAGTCCCAGCCCACTTGGAGCCTGCGATCCTGGTTGGGGGGGGGGGGGGCGCGAGGGAGACAGGTGCACAAATGATCCCAGGAAAACGCACCTGTCCAGAGAGTCCAGGAGGGGTCCTGTCCTCACCTGAGAGGTGAGAGAGGGCAGAGCTGAGGAGGCGGCGTTGACAGTGAGAACAACCCGGCCAGAGGCAGTTTTGCCCCAGTCGGAACAGAAAGAACGATCCTGGAGAGAAAGCTGCCCACAAAGAGGCCTCGGGGCCCCAAGACACTATGAGAGGAACCCGGCGTGGCCACAGGAGACCGGGTACGCGAGGGCCTCCCCCGACCCCGTCACCCCGCCATTCTGCAGAGCCGGCCGAGGACTGCGATTTCTCCCCTTCTCGCATTGTACGGGGTGGGCCGTGTCGGACCCACTGCAAAGAGGTGAGTGAGGCCCCGAGTCCTCACCACTGGGACCTCCCGGTCCAGGGCTGCATCCTCCAGAGAAAGACCGTGGTTCACATTTTCATGAAGGTTATCATCTACCAACTACACTCACAGATCTGGGTGTGCCCAGAGCCATTTGCACACGAGTGTGAACAGGGCGGGGGGTGAGCGGGGGAATCTCCATGCCCCTGCAGCCCTAGCCTTCCAGATGTCCTTGAGAAGGAGGCGGGAGTCGATCCCGTTGAAATGTCAACCCCAGAGCACAGTTGCCCTCCACCAGCTCAGTGTTGTCATTGTCCCTCCGATGAGCCTCGCTGATCCCAAGCCCGGATGCTGGAGCAGGCTGGCTCAAGCTGCCCAGGGCCCCGTCCTCAGCCTGGGTGCTGAGCGATGGAAGATCGCTTCTTCCCACACCCTGTTCCACGGCCACAGCCCAGTGCCAGCCTCTGTCTCCATCCATAGTTCACCCCTAGCAACACATTCCCAAGCTCAACTTCCAGCCCACATTGGCAAGCTAAGTGTAGCAAAACTGCCATCCTGATTTGGTTGCTGGCACCGCGAGAATAATAACAATTTCCCTCTATTGACTTGACTGAGCGTGAGGCCCCCTGGCAGGTGCGTGGAGCTGGACGGCCTCCATGGAGAAGCGGCCCGGCCTCGCCCGGGAGGCCGGTAACAACGCGCGGCTGAGCTTCAGTCACCTCCTGGGCACAAAGAAAAAAGGTAAGTCGTTTGGTTGCAGGGGATTGTGGGGAGGAATCAGCGAGATCAGGAGGGGAAATCACTTCATATTCCTTCCCGGCCCACATTGACGGGGTCGAAGGAATTCCAGGACATAATGCGAGCCGAGGGGCAGACACTGGGAGGACGTGGGGGGTCACGGAGGATCGAGTTCTGCCCAAACTCCCCCCCTGCACAGGCACACAGATGCGGGAGCACTGTGGTTGGCTATGCAGGCTGGAGGCTGGGCATTTCCATGTACCATGTACCGCCCGATGGGGCGCACCCCTCCCCCTTCTCAGTTACTGGGGTGCCAAGGACCCAAGGGAAAACACCGGGGCTATGGAAGTCGACCCATGAAGATCTTCTTCCTGGCTATGTGGCCTAGAGAGGCTCCCTCGATGTCTCTGGGCCTCTGCTTCCTCGCTGTGAAATGGGGTTCATGCCCCTACTTGGCAGAGCCAAGCAAGGCTCACCCACCATGGAGAAGCACCTGTCCCAAAGGCCTCCCCTTCTTCTGGGGCCTGTGTGGAGGGAAGTCATTCAGTGCCACTTACTCTCTGCCCAGGGCACCAACCCAGATAAAGACAGGAGCCCGGGGGCCCAGTCCTCAAAGGCACAGACAAATGGAGACGCCTCTTCACTGTCTCCCCGGACCACAGCCTCGTTGCCAGCTTCCAGAGACTTCCTTTGATGTGGATGAGGCCCTGGCTCACAGCCTCGTGGCTCACGGAAGGAAGTGCTGAAAGATTTATGGTGGAGATCCATATGGGACTTAGCGAGAAGAAGGCCGGCAGAAGAGCAACGACGCACCCAGGCCCCGGGATGGAGAGAACAGCTGAAAGAGAACATGGCGGCACACCTGTCCATCTTCCCGGGTCGCCTGCAGCCCAGCCTCCCAGAACACCTGGAGTGAGGGGCAAAAAAACTGGTGGTGGGCACATGCACACACTCACACACACTACCACCGCCATCAATGTGTAAGCTTTTTACCTGTCACAGCTCATTTGATCTCGGTGGCAATGTTGGCAGGTGAGGAAACTGGGCCAGGAAGGTTAAGCCACTGGCCTGGCGCCACACAGCATCACAGACTTCAAAAGAAAAGCTGGCATTGGTGCGGGTCCTTGAAAGTCGGATACGATGTCTACAGCCAGGAAGCTGACCTGAAAGGAGTCGCCGCACCGTGGGCAGCACTCCAAAAATGAGGCAGAGGGCACTGGACGAGCCAAGACGGGGAGACTGACTGACAGCAAGCTAGCGTCCCTCGGGGCGGGCCTCCCAGGAACTCGTGCCCAGGCTGGGAACACGGGCACACCGGCAAATGTCAAAAGAACTCAGAACAGGAAACACAACAAAGTGACCAGGCCTGAGATAAGAAGAATTCATACACTATGCACGGTGGATACACCTGTAATCCCAACTACTCAGGAAGCAGCGATCAGAAAGGTCATAGCGTGTGGCCAGTCTGGGCCAAAAATGAGACTTCAGCTCAGTGAACAAACAAACAGGGTGTGGTTGTTCACAGCTCTTATCCCAGCTACCTGGGAGCCCTAGGTAGAAAGATTTCAGTCCAGGTTGGCTCAGGCAGAAACTCAAGATTCTACCTGGGGGGTGGCGGGAAACTAAAGATAAAAACCAAACACACACAAATAGAAGCTGGGGAGTAGCTCAGGTTTCAGGTGTGCCTAACAAAGCACAAGATTCTGCGTTCAAACTCAGTACCTGGAGGAAAGAAGAGGAAGAAGAGGAAGTAGGAGAGAAGAGGAAGTGAGTCATTGGGGGCGGGACCAGGGGACAGTCAATCAAACTAGGGGGAGGGGGCAGTCAGCCCAAGTCTGTAGGCAAAGGTCCTTGACTTCGGTGAGCTACCAGCCCCTCTCTGGGCAGACTGCAAACCATTGGCCGGATCTCCAGAATAATCTCTTTAAGTGCATACAACAAAAGGCTTCGGATTCCACAGGAAATAAATTTTATTGAAGTGCAGTTATGAAGACAGTTTCTTTTTTTACCCACGCATTTGAGATAGAGTAGTAGATGAGCCCTTTTTTTTTTTAATGGATGCATGCAATAATAAGGACTGGCGGATCTAATTACCTAATTTTGAAGGAGTGCAGAGAAAACACGCTATTTCAAGGTAAGTGTTAATAATCGTGATGCGATGGAAAAATTAAAAAAAAAAATACCTGCGATTTCCGTTGATGACAAAGCCACTGTAACTACTCAGATTGCTGCAGACTGGGACCTGGGGTGCGGGCCACATTCACCGAGAAAGGAAGTGCTTGGCATCCTAAGAGGCTGGTGACAATGAAGCTTTTTCTTCCATACCTGCAGTTTTGTTCCTGTTTAAAGTCTTGTTGAGATGCATGTGCTGGGTCCCTACCAGTGTCATAACCCCTCCCCTGTCCTAATCTCCTCGAGCTTTCCCACCAGACCACTCCTGTCTGGCTACGTTAGTCCACGCCGTTCCCTGAACATCTCGAGCATCTGCTGTCTCAGGACCTTTGCATATGCTGGTTCCTCTGCTTTGACTATGCAGAGCCCACAGACTCAGCAAAGTCATCAAAGGAGACTCAGGACTTATATCCCCAATGTCCTGCCTTAATTTCCTCAGTCACATTTGTGCAAGCTGGCAGCTATACTTTCTCTCTTTCTCTCCCTTTCCCTCTCCCTCTCTCTCTCCCTCTCCCTCTCTCTCTCCCTTTCCCTCTCCCTCTCTCCTTCTCTCTCTCCTCTCTCTCTCTTCTAGGCTTCTACATTGCAAGCACAGATTCGGCTTCCTTTGCTGCTCCATCTCTGCTTTTGGAGACACACCTGTGGCACAGTTCACACCGACAGAATACTACTACCAGTCTCCACAACTTCTACTCCCTCAAATCCTCCAAGGCCCATACAGAGCCTGCCAGCTCCAGGAACTCCTCCCCACTGTCCCAGCCCCATCTGAATGTCCGTGGACCTCCCTGCCACGTTCATTCAATTCAGAGGTCAGAAACGCACAAAGCTGCGGGCCCGGGAGCCGATGCCACAGGCCAGATGAGACCAGGAAACCACGCTCTGGGGTGAAGCATAGCTCCCCAGGATGGAATCCTCTACCCCAGCCCCCTGCGGAGACTCAGCCCAGGGCTGATGGGAGCCATCGGGAGTGGGAAGATCTCCAGATCTGTAAGCAATCCGTTTCTGTTGCGCTACACTAGCCAGGTCTTTGCGGTCCCAGCTTATGGCAGCCATGGGACAGGAACGCACGTCCCCCTCCCCCGTGCACAGGAGGAAAATCGGGGCTTTTCTTTACCCCAGAAAGGAACTAGAAATTCAAACGGCTGTGTGCCATCTCCTCATTTCCCAGCTGGCAGCCAGGGGTCCTGGTTGTAAACTCAGAAAGGGAGTCTGCATCTCGAGAGTGGGCTGCGCTCACAGAACTGATGGGAAGGCTGAAGGACCAAGCTGGGCCTGCAGGCCGGCTCCCAGGGCGGGAGGCCGGCCGCTCCCTGCCCACTCGGGCCCTGACAGCCCTGGCTGCTCGCGCCCACCTCACTGGCTGACACAGAATGCAAGCCGGGGCCACGCCAAAAACCAAACCACGTGGCCAAGAAGCCTTCAGCCCTCACAGAGCCGAGCTCTCCACCAGCACCACAGGCCGGACCACAGGCCGTGCACAAGGCACCAGGGGGCGCCACTCAGTGCCCCTCACCCGGGCACGGGCTGTCAGGGCCAGGACGGGGGATACACCGCAAGAAATGCATTTTAGGCCACGGGGAAGTGAATGTAAGTGCAAGGATGCCCGCCTCACCTGTGCAGCGCTGTCCTCATCTCCCCCCTCCCCTCTTCCTCCCTCCCCTGCCCTCCTCTCCCCTCCTTTCCTCTTCCCTCCTTCCCCGCTTCATTCTTCCTTCCCTCCCTCCCTCCCTCCTTCCTTCCTTCCTTCCTTCCTTCCTTCCTTCCTTCCTCCCTCCCTCCCTCCCTCCCTCCCTCCCTCCTTCCTACCTTCCTTCCTTCCTTCCTTCCTTCCTTCCTTCCTTCCTTCCTTCCTTCCTCCCTCCCTCCCTCCCTCCTCCTCTCCTCTCTTCTCCACTCCTCTTGCTGCTTCTCTCTCATGCTCTCCTCTTTCTTTTTTTAATTTCTTCTCTTTTCTCTTTCCTTTCCTATGTAGTCTGCTCTATTCCATCCAATCATATCCCACGTCTTACATTCTGCTTTCTGAGTGATGTTCATTCGTGAAAGTAAGAGAAAATAAACATCCACACATTGAGGGAGTCGGGGGGCACACTAATGAGACATTTACTTGGGGGATAAATGTTCCCCTCAACTCAGACTTAAGCATGGATAACTTGGGGTCCTTTAACAACTGATTTCAAGATCACAAAGGGGGTAAAGCACTGCAGGGGTAGTAGGGGTCAGGAAAGAGCGACAGAGGGAGGGAGTCTGATAAAAGCATTTTGTACACATGTCCAGAAAACCGCAACGGGAACCCTCTGTACAATGAATCACACTCACAAAAAACAACCAAATAACACAGAACACTGCATATTAGAGCAAACAAAACAAAGCCCAAACATGCAACCAAGCATACTTAGGGCTAAAGTTGGGTGCTGGTAGCTCGTGTCCGTAATCCTAACGATTCAGGAGGCTGAGATCTGAGGATCACAGTTCAAAGCCAGCCCGGGAAAGGAAAGTGTGTGAGATTTATCTTTAATTGACCACCAAAAAAGACGCAAGTGGAACTGTGACTTGAGCACTAGAGCATTATCCTTGAACAACAACAACAACAAAATCGCTCAGGGACAGCACCTAGGCCCTGAGTACCAGCCCCAGGACTGGCACACACTCTTACTTCTCTCGTCCCGCTGCAGGTGCTATTGAAGATTGGGCATGGCCAAGAATCTCGAAGGAGCCCGTGCACAGGTGCTTAGGTCCTGCGTCTCCTCCTCCTTCTCCTTCCCTCCCTCCCTTCCTGCTTTCCCCT
The DNA here is from genome assembly GCF_019054845.1 of Dipodomys spectabilis. NCBI lineage: Eukaryota > Metazoa > Chordata > Mammalia > Rodentia > Heteromyidae > Dipodomys > Dipodomys spectabilis. Next base: position 5,025,960 of record NW_024870753.1, read on the forward strand.
CTAGACTCCATTTCTCACCCATCTCATAAACAGCCAGCCATGGAGTTGATATTTTCCAATCAACCAACATGTCCCCCACACACACAATTTCTCATTTGGCAGTGCTATTTGTTAAACTGCAAACACACACAACACACACACAACACATACACACACACACACACATGCACACATACACATTAAATCTGTACAGCAATAGGGTACTGCGAGGAGGAGATGGAAAAGGGGGAGAGGAAAGAGGTGCTTTTTCAACTTTGCATCTAATGCCTCCGTTAATTGAACTCATCAGCTAAAATCATTTGTAGAAGTGAAAAAAGAAAAAAAGAGCAGAGAGAGAGAGAGGGAGGGAGGGAGGGAGGAACTGATCATACGCAGGAGAAATAACTCAGATGTGAAAATCCTTCAGACTAGGAGATTGCACTATTTATTCGCCCAAGTGTCCCGCTGGGTCTCTGAAACGCGGTGATTTAATGAGGTGCTGCAAAGGTATTTGTTATTAAGAAATTCTGTCTCTGCTCATTCTCCTCCGTGTGATTAGGATGGAGCCCGGCGGAAGCGCGTAACCGGCGTGCTATTGAAGATTTAGGAGGCGGCCCCTCTCCCTCCCGCCCCCCCCCCCCACAACAGGCGCCTTTTGAAATGGTTCCAAAATTAAATATTGTACAAGCCGATCAGCCTTGTTTAACGCAGATGCTGAGTGAGATTTAAAAAGAAATTAGAAAAGCATTTGTGTTAACAGATGTTCTCCTCTCTCTCTCTCTCTCTCTCTCTCTCTCTCTCTCTCTCTCTCTCAGAGCTCAGATGATTGGGACTGGGTCCCTCTCATATCCAAGCAGGAGCCACAAGGACCAGCCCTAACTGGATGGGGAGGGAAGCCAAGCAGGCTGGAAGAATCCAGAAGGAACTTCTCTGCAGGTGAAGCCAAGCCAGGGATGACCTGCAGGAGGCAGCAGAGAAAGCCACCTCCCGTCCTTGGATCTTGGTGGAGACTCGCTCGCCCAAGCCAGGGCTGACAGCCAGGCAAACACATTTACCCAGCACTTCGGGACCCAGCAAAGGAGGGAACTTCTCTGTGCCCCCCGCCCCCCCCCCCCCGGCTCCTGCAACTCTCCCAGCCATTGACCTTGGCTGTGAATGTGACCCTGACATCTCCAATCCATTCTGATCTACACACACACACACACACACACACACACACACACACAAAGTGGGGCATCCTACTTTTTCACACCTGTGTCATTTCTGATGTCTATTTAGGCTAACTATATATTCTGGCTCATGTGTTCCCCCCCGCCCCCCCCCCCGGCCACACACATACACTCTTTTCCTCCTCCTCCTCCTCTTCCTCCTCCTTCTTTTTTTGGCAGTACTGGGGATGGATCTCACACTTGCTGGGCAGGTGCCTAACCACTTGAGCCCTGTCTCCAGCCTTATCTGGTTTAGCTATTTTTTTTCAGACAGGGTCTCATGCTTTTGCCTGCCCCAGCCTCCAGCCGGGATCCTCCTGTCTCTGCCTCCTGAGTAGCAGAATTATAGGTGAAAAAAAAAATCTTTCTGGAGTAGACTTTTTTGCTCTGCTGAGTCCAAACCCAGGGGGACATCTTCCCTATGTATATCATCACCAGATGCTTCTGCAAAACACCTTACACCCGCCCCTGCCCCTGTCCTGTGGATGACTCCCCGCAGCCTCCAGAAGGCGCCTCTGGCCCTGAAACAAATGTACAGACAGCAGAAGTCAGCCCTGGGTCCCCAGGTCTGGTCGTTCGGTTCTCCTGCCTGCATCCTCCCCTCGGAGGCTCCCCGACCTCTGTCACTGAATGCCAGGGTCTCGCACCTGCTCTTTGCCTTTCAAATTTCCCTATGGGCGTCAGAATCACCCAGGATGCTGGGTAATAAAGGCAGGCACGTGGGTGTTGCCCCCTCCCCAAGATCAGTCACACTGCCCTTCTAAGGACGCCAGCCCCCCCGCGTGGCTTATCTCAACCACTGCTGGGCATGGAGAGAGCGGCCCAGCCAGCCAGCAGGCCTGCAGGGCCACCCTAGAGGTGGCTCGCACCCCTGCAAAATTCAGGGAGGCGTTAAGTGGCGATCTGGGTGTGCTTTCTTCTATCTCGACTTCCCTCCACCCCCCCACCCCTGCCTCCAGCTTCTCTCCTCTTCCTCTTCCATGCACGCTGCCACAGGACTCCTCCACCCCAGCCAAGAGACAACCTGCCCTCTGCGGTGGCCACTCACACACCCCTGTCATCCTTGTACTTCTGTCTCGCCTGTGAGTTCCCTGGGGACTCAGCCTGCAGACTGCACCCCTTTAAGAGGGGAGCGTGTCTTTTTCCGATTCCTGACAGGAAGGCCTTGCATACTGCTGCGAACATCGTAAGATTCAGAGTGTTCAGTGGGGGAAGAGAAGAGTAACAGGCACGAAGTGGAGAGAGAACTTCACAACAGATCGGGTTCAGAGGCAAAAACAACCTTCGCCTACAAGTGAAGAAAGGTGGGATCGGAGTCCCCCACCCTGTGTATTTCAGGCAAACCCGTAACATCTCTGGGCCTGGGTTCTTTTGCTCTGTAAAGCAGTAGGCGGCTGGAGTCAGCCATCTAAAGGCTGCTCCTCCAGCTCCACACGCCACTTCTCCCATTCCAAGCTCCTAATTGCCTCTCGGCATTCAAAGAAGCAACCCTGGATCCTCCTGAACTGAAGAACTGGCACAGGAGTAAACTCAGTGTTTGCAGCTTTTTCAGCCCGGGACAGGACTGGCAGTGTATCAGGACACTGGGAGTGGTGGGCCGGGGGGGGGGGAACCCCATTACTTCTAAAAAAGATGTGTATACACACACTGGCACACCCAAGTGCCTAACATCTGCTTTTCTCAATATTAAGCCTCATGCTCTGCAAAAATCCAAGAAGCCACAAAGCCTACGCAGGCAATGTCTTTAAAGTGGACCGAAATAGATCAGAAACAACAGTTAAAGCTATACTAGGTGGGACTTTAGATACCTCCAGAGCTAATGTTCCCTACAGAACAACAACAACAACAACAACAACAACAAAACAGGAAGGAAGGAGGAAGGAAAAAAGGAAGGAAGGAAAAAAGGAAGGAAGGATTGATCTTGTTTTTCTGCTAGTAAAGACATGCTTAGGCCTCTACTCCAGAGGCGGTAATAAGAGGATCGAGGTCCAAGGCCTGCCAGTTAACTATAGATACCATGCAACAAACTAAAAGCAAAAGGATTAGGGTGTAGCTCAAATGGTAGCGTGCTTGTCTAACAAGCAAGGAAACCCTGAGTTCAATCCTCAGTGCCAGCAACAGCAAATGAAAGATATTCTCTAGCCTCCGATCTGACTACTGTGGTCCCATACTAACTTGTGACTGATAACCCAGCAGTACTGTGTGAAACCTCCAAAGATGTCTCCTTCAAAATAAGGACTTCCTCCTTCTGGGTGCTAGGTATAATGGCTGGAGCTCCAGGACCCATCTTGGACCATGAGGTGAACCTGGGAAGAAAGTTACCAGTGACAAATGACAGCCTAGAGAGACTCATGGTCCCTAACACGATGAGGGTGCCCAAGCGTGTGATTTATTTTACATCACAGTGGTCTTCCACGTGGCTGCTGATTTATTTCACATCTGTTTAGCTTGTTTCTGATTTATTTTTCATCAGAGAGTAGTCTTGCTTTGTTAAGTCTCAGCCAAACGAAGTCCTAATTGATCCTGCAGATGAAATGGACAGGGCCCGGGACGGGAAGCCTCATGACTCTGCCATTAGAGGATTGTCTGCGACCTCAGGCCAGTCTCTAAATTTTCTAGCCTGAGTTTCATTATCTATAAAAATAAGTCCAGGTAGAAAAGAGAATGAGTTACAGCCTCAAAGGTCCCTTCAATTTCTAAACCTGATACTTTTGTTAAAACTTCGAGATGTCCCTGTGATTTGGGATTGGCCGGGTGGAGACCTCAGTCCTAAAGTCACTGGCACAGGCAATTTTCATCAGCAGGGACACGAAGAACACAACTAGGACAAGATGCCACGTGGGAGCCAGGCATTGTGGTGAACTCCTATAATCCCAGCTGCCCAGAGGCAAAGGCAGGGGGGCTCAAGAGTACAGAGCCAGCCCTGGCTCAAAACAAGAAATGTATAAACTGGCATCTTGAGTTGAAACTTCTTTGTACAACTCATTTAAAGATAATATTTTTCTTTAAAAAAAAAAAAAAGTCAGGAGGCTGAGATCTGAGAACCACAGTTCAAAGCCAGCCCAGGCAGGAAAGACTGTGAGACTCCTATCTCAAATAGACTACTCAGAAAAAGCCAGAAGTGGTGCTGTGGCTCAAGTGGTAGAGTGCTAGCCTGGAGCATAGAGAGGCTTGGGGACAGCACCCAGGCCCTGAGTTCAAGCTCCAGGACCAGCAAAAAACAAACAAACAAACAAAAGCATTAGGGCCCTGGATTAAGTGCTAGTATTTGCTTAGCATGCTCATGGCCCTGGGTTCAAATCCTAGTGCCTCCAAAACAAAAGCAAAAATGCCACTGGAGGTACTTGAGAAATACAGACCTCAGAATCAGATACATTTGTCACCAACTGTCCTCAAAGTGAGACAAACAGTCCCACAGGGACCCGGGTGATGTTGGGAACATATGCACATCAAACCCCTCCGTGGCCCTCAGAGCTGCCCAGTCAATAGTTGACACACAGAATGCCTGAGCTAATAATGTCCTCCATTCTTAGGAGGCCCCAGGGTGGAGGTCCCCAGCACCATCCTTGAGTCCCCATAAACCATGCTAACAGAGACCGACAGCCCGGGCTTCATTTCTGGCCACGGTGGACTAGAAGAGGGAGAATGACGAAACAGAAAGAAGAAAGATAAAATTGAGGAGCTGAGATTTGGGGTTGTGAGCGCTTCAGCAAGGAAACAAATATCTTCATTGGCTCTGGACAGTCTGCCAATCAGCCACGAAATTACCAGCTTCTCTCTCCCCTCCCCGAAGGGCCTCCTCGGCTGCATACAAAAGCTGCTGAAGGAACTTCGGGACCAGAGAATAAAAGCCCCCTCTCTGCCAAGCAAGGGCTGATTTGCAATGCATTGCGTTAGCATAATTTCCCAAACTCTGCAGCCACACAAAAGCGTTCCTGTCCCTATCTACGAGTTTTATAATTTCTATTTCCTACACCTTGCATTCATGATGCATCCTCCCAAGCCAGTCCTGGGCTAACACCGGCCTCAGGCCTCGGGCATGTCAGCTGTCTTCTCTAGAGCCCCGGGCTGAAAACAGATTTATTAGACAATTTTAGCCTGTCTGAGAAATCAGCCTGCTTGCCCTGCCTGAGCTCCTGCACCAGCCCTGCCCTCCACAGCCCTTCTCTTCATTTTACTTATTCAGTCTACACAGTGCCTACTATGTGGCAGACCTGTTTTATTAACTAATTGCACATCACGGATGCGGCGATACCTATGCAAGCATGCATCGCTTCACAACTAGGATGCTCTCTTTCCTTCAATTTAACATGTCCATCTCCAGATGCAAGGCATCATGTTCCCTCCCTCCCCCTCCCCTTCTTCCTCCTCCACCCTCCTCCTCAAGTCCCCTGGCTCCATTTCCACACATGTGCGTAGAGCAGTGGACTGACTGTCTTCAGGGATGAGCTCTGAGATGTGCGCCCGGGGGCGGCCTGAGTGCTGTGTGGCTTTCACTTCCTCCGTCTAAGATGCCTTCCAGGTCACCAGGTCACATGGCCTTCCAGCACCGCCATTGTACGGGCAGGGCATGGTTGCCTGTGTGTGCGTGCATGTGCAGAGAGGCAGAATTGAGATTCAGCATGAGAAGTGCACTTGACTCTAACTCTGGGAGCACCGGCACCGGGTCTATTTAGGTCCATTCTACTTCTATCTAGGACTTGATGATATCTGAACATAATAAGTGCTCAATTATAGTTGATGAATATTGAGTGAAAGAAATAAATGAGTGCCAAGACCTGTAAGTATAATGGAAAGTAATTTGTTTGGTTTGGTTTGGTGGGGAGAGGAGCAGAGGAGACGCGTGTGTCACAGGAACCCTAAAAGCAAAGGAAGCTGTGGATCTGGTCCCGAAGGGAGAGAGGTTTCCCAGAAAGAGGCAGGGGTAGGGAGGGAGGGAGGGGGTGTGAAAGATAGAACCATGCAGGGCAAAGAGCACCTGTGGAGGCAGGAAGAGTATGGAAAGTTTAGGGGACTGGTGCTGCCAAGCCTGGGCTTGGGGGGAGGGCGGGGAAGGGGGAAGGGGGGAGGAAGTTACAAATGTAGGTCAGCAGTCAGGGTATCCTGGAGAGCAGCCAGATAAGCTCACACTTAGTCACATGACCCAAGTCACACAGCCAACCCAGCCACATCACAGTGCCCTTCTCACCCCTACAAGGACCAGCCTTGGTGGGGGTGACAAGAGGTGGAAACACCCATGAAATACCAAGCACAGTGCCACGCAGAGTGGGTTTGTAGGTTTGGGGTGGAAGCTGGAATCTGCTTTTATAGGGAACCTGACAGTTGAGATCCAGGTAAATCATAGCTAGTCTACTCTGTTTCTCTAGAAACAGAATCAATAAGCTAGATAAGTGATAGATGATAGATAGAGATGATAGATATAATAATGATAGATATAAGAGATAGATGATAGCTATAGAAGATAGTAGATAGATACAGATGATAGAGAGGATAGTAGATAGATAACTATAGATGATAGATAAATTGATAGCTACAGAAGATTGACAGATGATAGATATAACTGATAGATATAATAGATGATAGATATAGAAGACAGATGAAAGATGTAGAAGATTGATAGAAATAAAAGATAGATAGATAGATAGATAGATTTATTAGGAGGGATTAGTTCATGCAGTTAGAGGCTGAGAGTCTCACTACCTGTCATCTACAAGCCAAGGGCTCAGGAGAGCAGGCGGTACAGCTCCAATCCAAGCTCGAAACCAGAGAAGCCAAGTTCCAACATGAGGCCCAAGACCAGGAGTGCTGAAGTCCAAGGCAGGAGAAAACAGATGTTCCAGCTCATGCAGGAGAGAAAACTCTACCTACCTGCTTCTACCTTCTTGTTCTAATTGGGCCTTTAAAGATTGGATGGTCACACAGGGTGGGACCCCTTCATTCCTCAGCCCATTCATTCAAACGTTAGTATCTTACCAGAGAAAAGCTCTCAGACACACCCAGAATCAACACCTAATGGCAGCCTGGGAATCCCCTAGCCTAGTCACGTTGATGGATAAACTAATTACCCCCTGGTGGCTATGACGCCCCCCTCCCCTTGCAGGAAACGATATCACTGTCATAGACTTCTAGCTCCCTTCTCAAACATCAGTAAGGTCTCCAGCATACCCCTCGCCCTCCAGAAAGATCTAGGCTAGCAAAAGAAAAAGGTGCCAGGAACAAACATCCCGAGTAAACAAGTACTGATGAATGCTGACCAGAGAACAGTTAGGTGCTGGATCCCACAGAGGCTCCAAGGGGTGGCTTGCAACCCAGGTGGTCATCTTACCGGGCAGCCTTCACTCACTCCCCAACTGTCCATCACACCCTCCTCCCTTCCACTGGGAGGAGGGAGCCCCCTCTTTCTCTCCTTCCTTTTTCTTCCTACCAACCCTGTCAGCCTTTGGGGGCTCCAATGAGTTGGTCTCATGTTTCTTTGCTTCCCATGAAAAGCCCGTCGGGTAAGTGGGCAGGGAGCTCTTTTCCCTACGCTCATCACCCAAAAGAAAAGACTGAGGCTCAACAAGTCATGTGACCTGCCAAAGTCACACATGGAGTCAGCAGTGCTGGCTGATCGTGGCTGCTTGAATCCATCACGAAGTTTTTACCTTCAAGTAACAAAAATGTCCAACCCCCAAAGGCCTCAAGAATGACAATACCATCCACTATGTTAAACAGCCTTGGGAATTCCATCAACTGTAAGAACCCGGATCCTTTCCCTCTCTGCTCTGCTATCCTCAGGGTGCTGGCAGCTGTCCTTGGGTTTATCTCTTCGTGGTGGTGAGGCGGTTGCAGTAGCTCTAAGTGCACACGGCGTGGCACCTTGAGAAGTAGAATGACCTTTTGTGCCTGTGGTAGGGCGGGACTCTTCTAAGATGCCCCGGCACATTCCATGGTTAGAATGACAAGTCATTGGCTAGCTTTGTAAATGGTTCACCCTCTAGGCGGGAGTACAGCCAGCTTTCCCTGAGGTACAGCTGTGCAAAGTAAAGCTTCTACAAGCAAAGAAAAGGCTTGGCGCTACCTGGAATGCCATCAAACAGCAGCTGCAGGGGCCGCCCAGGTTTGACGCTGGCTCCCGGCTTCCTGCATACAATGAGAGTTGAGCTTTTGCAGGAATGCCAGGGTCTGCCAGCATTTGTTACAGACTGGGTCTCTGCTTTGCTCCTTTTTTGCCAAAAAAAAAAAAAAGCACAGTGCTAAGAGCCAGAGTGGAATCCAGACCAGCCAGATCACGTTGGAACTGGAGCTTCATCCTCACAGAGCCTGAGTTCTCTCAGCCACCTGGAAGTACACACCACAGCTACCGGCACAGTGGCCCAACACATAGTAGGGGTTCAAGACAAGTTGCCAAGGAAATGGATAAAATACATACACCTGGGATAAGGTTCCCAATGCTGAAAGTGTTGTAATCTGATCCAATGTGATAATGTAGGAAAAAGCATTTTGTTAAAAGTGACAGGATGTGTACTGTTGAAACCTCTCTTCTTGGCTTACATGATACCACCTCACTGTGTCATTATATGGACTTTGCCTTATGCTGAGAGGGAGCAAGGGGGAAGAGAGAGAAGGAAGGAGAAAGAGAGAGAGAAGATAGAAAGAGAAAGGGAGGGAAGGAAGGAAGGAGGGAGGGTGGGAAGGAGATAGAGTTTTTTTTTCTTCTAAGGCCACCTATTAAATTAGTATCTCATTGTAATGACCTCATTTAACATTAATAACTTCCTAAAGGCCCTATCTCCAAATACATTCCCATAGGCTGTTGGGTTTTGATATATGAACGTGAGGAGGACACATTTCCATCCATGGCACCGGTTATCTGGGTGAGGACTCGCTCTGGTAGCTTCAATTTCATTTGCTTACCTCTTTTAATATCCCATCTCCAAGTAAGGTCACCTTCTGAGGTATTACAGTTAAGACTTGGGAATTGGGAAGGGGCACATTTCAATCCTTAATGACGTCTTAAAAGAGCTCTAGAATTGCCCCTCTGAGTTTAGGCCCTTAGACATATCCTGCATTCTCATGATCTGTCATGTGGAATGTCTGTACGATTGTCATCTGAGCCAGGAACATAACCCAGATTTCAGCAATTGATAGTGACGCTGCTGTTATTACCATCCCTGGGCTCGGCCATTTCCAGTGCTACACAGCAGCATTTGCTTTGGCTTTTCCTCCATTCACTCATGGAGACTCCATTTTCTGGTTTGCCAGCATTGGCCTTCTGCTGAAGCACAAGGGCCTACATACTCCTGTGATTTTTGTCCCCGCTCATTAGGATAGGTTAGATGATGTTATCATTACAGGTGCAAAATCTCAATCCCTGATCTACATAGCCAACACCACCTCTTAATGTTCATATACTGTTTCTGTTATACTCCAAAGATCAGAACCAGGTCCCCTTTCCTGATTCTCTCATGTCAACAGGGAAAGGGGAGTTCTGGAAATACTGACAAGCACTTTAAGAATGTCTGTAATTCATACCTTCATCTAAAAAGCCACGAGCCCCTTCCCCACCAGGAAAAGTCCCTACGGTCCTTTCTGCCCCTGCAAGAAACAGAATATATACTTCAACATTCTCAACACACATGCCAACAACTGACAAAGAGCTACTGATTGTTTCTGAGCCAATCATTTCAACATTTCTCTAAGTCTCTCAGCCATGAAAAGGGGTGACTGACTTTCAGTTCCTCCATCTTCCCAGAGAGAGAATCCCCTGCAGGAAATGAATTCAGAGGCGGCCAGGACCACCAGGAAAAACACTACCAGCCCTGTCATCACCAACTCTCAGGATGGCTGAAAGCGGGGGATCACTGACAAGCACGTGCGCCTTCTCCTCCTCGCAGGGACCCACTCTCCCTCAGCCAAGGGACCCAGAGATAAATAATTCAAGCCAAGACATGCTGCCATGCTGCAGACGCGGCTAGGGATTTAGTGCACATATCCTTCATGCTCCTCTTGCTGCCGTAAGAAAAATTACAAATTGATCCACAGGACCCTACTCCCTGCTCATACTTTTCCTGGGCTGCCATTACGTCTGCTCTGTATAAGTAATGGCTGTGATGGTGACAGTAGAATTTAGGTCTGGTATTGGAAGGAGGGGGAAGCCATGGTTGGCAGTACACGAAGAGGATGAGAAGAGGCAGCAGTGGGCGGAGATGAGGCTAAAGAGCTGTTTTTGACCACAGTGCAAAGGGTCGGGCGGGCTGCCCACCCTGTGTTCCCTCAGAGAAGTGAGGCAGAGTCTTTGTCTTTTAGAGTAGAGACTCAAAATATCATGAATCGCCGATTCCCAAGCCTTGATTTTGTGCTAAGAACCATTTTAACTGCTTTCTATGCAACAGCTCACTGAACTGACTAGAATTAGGCTTGGCTTGGAGTAATCAAAATAGTAATAATAATAATAAATCTTTAAGCAACTTGGGTGGTTTTAGCTACAGAGGTTGAACTGGTACACCACAGGGTTCAAAACCCAGGTTCTTTCCATCTTGCTGTTCCTCTCTAATTCCAAAGATGCTTTATGTTCCAAGGTGACTGTTCTTGCTCCTGCTTCTGAATTGCTACCAGTAGGATCAAAGAAAGAAGGGAAGAGCATAGTCTCTGGCTAAAAGGGCACTTCCTGGAAAGTGCACCGACTCTTATATGCATTTAGTTGGCTTGAATTTAGTCATGTGACCATACTAGCAAGGGATGCTGGGAAATGTAGTTCTGATTCCAGCATTTGAAGGGTCTAGTACTGTTTTTTAAAAAATGGAGGGAAGTGACAGAGGTACAATTGGCATCATCAATCACATCATTCATGTCCTGACAACTTTCAGAAACAGTACTGTTATTAAATACCGTTCACAGATCGGGTAACTGACGTGCAAAATTTTGCATGAAACTCCCAGATCAAAATCACACTTGTCTTTCAAGTTACTTAATAAACATTCATGACATTCTACCTTGTATTAATGTTCAATGTTTAACAATCAGCCACAAGAGACAATGAACTCTTCTCCTAAGGAGAAGAGTTAAACATCGAATCCATCCCTGGTCCCTAAACCAAGCCTCGCATAAAGAAAATACTCAGTAAATAAATGTTTGTCATGTTAGATCAAATGCAGGGTTCCTCCCCTCTTTGCTATATCCTTGCCATCAACATGATCAAAAACCTATTAATTAGCCAATAGCTCATAGCAAAGTCCAGAAAGTTTAGGAGGACTTCATGAGAAAAGAACTACGTTCTTCTGTCTCTCCACTGCTGATATAGAGACAGACTCTGCTCTCTTGAAGGAAGAGCTCTCTGCAGGCTTTCTGTAGGAGCAATGGATTTTTGCCTCCCTAGGGCTGCACCCAAGACTAGGAAACTGCAGCTCAGCATGCTTCCCGGGGGCCCACCACCCCCAGGAGCTGACGAAGCTGAGCAGTTCAGGCAGAGTTCATCTGAAGTGACTCCCTCATCACCCCTCTCCCAGCCCATTCTTTGCAGCACTTGCAATTTCTCTGCTCGGGGGGTCAAGTCTCCAGTGTGCCCTCCCTGAGTAATTGTGAAATTATTATGGTTGGTGATTTTAATTTAAATTGGATGGAGAAATGTCATACTGCGGTCGACTCATTTGCTATGGATTTTCACTTAACCAAATTGATTAGTCAACCAACTAGACTTAACTTGAGAGTTGTAATCATTCATTATTAGATCTCATTTTTCCCCACGCACCCAGATGATGTCAAGAAATTAAAACTGCTGCAAAAATCTTCAGCCATGTCTTCTCAATAAGGGAGCGGGGAGGTCTCCCTGAAAAGCCTCTGAGCTAGGAGAGACTGGAAATCTGTGGCAAACCATACCGGCCAACATTCCAGGTAAAATGCTACCTCTGAAGAATAAGCAAAAGAAATAGTAGAAGTTCCTCAGGAGGAAACCTTCCTGCTTCCTGTGGAAAACTTCTACTCATCCTTCCAGACCCTCTCAAGCATTGCCTCTTCTTTGAAGCTTGTTACAATTTCCTAGGCAGAGTGATTTCCCTCCTGTCCATTTCTACTGTAGGAACGGGTACATGTTCATCTAATGATTATTCAAATCATGATCTTTTTAAATCATAAGCCAGGGCTAGGTTCCATATGCGGTAAATGTTTATAAATGGATTGGGTGGGTGACAAAGTCACCCACAGAGCAATTCCTGTATTTGGATGCTGGGGTGAGATCTACGGGCAAAGCAAGATTCATCGTGGGTTCTTAAAACTGCAAGAGACAGACAGACAGACAGAGACAGAGAAGAGACACAGGGAGAGGTGGAGAGAGACGATATTCTACTGCCACTGCTGTAAGTCACGCCTCGAGGTTGGGAAGACATCATGCTGAGTGTTGCATGACCTGCTTGAATTGCCTGTCTGAAAGGCTAACGTGATCACTGATTGTTTCTGAAAGGAAACATCCAGGAAAAAAAAGTGATCATCTCTCTGCTTCTGCCCTGGCCATGCTAACCCTGGAACTTCCATTTAGAGAGGCAGTACTGATGGAAATCTGAACAAAAGAGTCCCCAGGTAGGGACTCAGAAGAAACCTGCAGTTTCCTGCCTCCTGTTGTCACCATCTTGAAATTCTCCACTATTATGGAACAAAGGGATTTGCATTCTATACTGGGAAGCACCACAATTGATGCCGTGTTCTTGCAGATGGTAGAGGGTTGTAAGAAATGGCTAAGTCTGCCAGGCATTGGTGGCTCATACCTGTAATCCTAGCTACTCAGGAGACTGAGATCTGAGGATCATGGTTCAAAGCCAGACGGGGGCAGGAAAGTCCATGAGACTCTTATCTCCAATGAACCACCAGAAAACAGGAAGTGGCACTGTGGCTCAAGTGGTAGAGTGCTCACTTTGAGCTGAAGAGCTCAGGGACAGCGCCCAGACCCAGAGTTCAAGACCCATGACTGACCAAAAAAACGGAAAAAAAAAAAAAAAAAGGAAGAAAAAGAAATGGCTAAGTAGCTAGGATGGGGCCTGGAGACCCAAACCCTGGGTATCAATCAGCAACTTAACTATTTTCAAATGCAGGAAAAGAATGAGGCTTGCTTCTGCATGGACCCCAAGACAGGATTCTAGAGGCTCATTCGGGCTTGGCATCCATGCTGGCAGGCAAGGGGCTGGGGGAAGCACTTTGCAATGATTACAAGTATTTCAAAAAGGCTGTGGTGCGGGAGAGGCAGAGGTACAGCTTCAACGAACTTCCAATGAAGGATGAACAGTCTCTTCCAGGATTTGGTGCCATGATGCTGTCTTAGTCCTTTTGTCCTACTACACAGAATCCTACCAACAGAATGGCTTCTAATGAAGAGAAAATTACTGGCTTGCAGTTTGGGAGGCTGGGAAGCCCAATATCAAAGTGCTAGCACCTAGGCTTCTGGTTGTTTCCTACCCTGGTAGAAGGTAGGGTGAGGCAAAAGAAGATGAATGCATTCCTGCCACTGGGCATTAGCGTGTTCATGATGGTCAGTCTTCCTGGTCTAGGGCTTTAGTCCATTCATAAGGATGGAGCATATGGTCCAAGCCTCTCATAAAGGCCCAAGTCCACAACAGGGAACAAGCACTCAAACATTCAAAGCAGTTACTATAACTTTTATTTTTTTTCTTATTTTTTAAATTGATAAATAAAATACATGTTAAATTCCTAGAATCTATAGTCACCTTACTATGCCATAGATCACCGGAGTGCGTTCCTCCTAAGGCACCCCTAAGACTTCCTCGATGTCACTCGACCCTTCTCTACCTCCTCTCCCCCTTCTCCTTGCTGACCTATAGCACCTACCCTCTTCTTCCATGAAACAGCTGTCACAGGTGAGTATGAACACCCAGTACTGTCTCTCAGGACCTGATTTATTTCACTTAACATGTTCCTCCAGTTCTGACTGTATAACCACTAGTGGCAGATTTCATTCTTTTTATGGATGACCAATATTCCACTGTGTGTACCACATTTTTCTAAATCCATCCGTCCATGGACAGATACTTCGACTCATTCCATATCTTGGCTATTTTTTTGACACTACAGAAGAGGCAAGTAGCAGGGTGCTGGTAGCTTGCGCCTATAATCTTAGCTACTCAGGAGGCTCAGATCTGAGGATGGAGGTTCAAAACATCCAGACAGAAAAGTCTGTGATACTCTTATCTCCAGTGAACCAGCAAAAAAAAAGCCAGAAGGGGAGCTGTGACTCAAGTGGTAGAGCACTGTCTTTACAAAACAACCAAGTAAGAGCAGGAGGCCTTGATTCACACACACACCAGACAAACAAGCAAAAACAGAAGAGGCAGGACAAAGGGACTGGACAGGAATGGAGGGAATGAGAATGTGCAGTCTGGGATAAGCAATGCACAATGCACGGCTCTGTCCCTTGATTTGTAACAGGTGAAGCCAAGTGTGAAAAGTAACAGCTCCATTGTGATGGTCTCTGAGCCCTGCCCAGCGGTGTCTCCTCCTGCTTCCTTTAGAGCAGGTTTGGCCTCCGGGGACAGTGGTACTGATCAGAGTGTTCTGCTCCTTCCAGGCCAACAATCATCCTCCCCCATCATATCACCCATCCTGGGTGGATTGGATCAAAGGTGAGGCTATCTGGGAGCTGCTAGAGATGAGTTCTCTCCATGGAGGACTCGAGTCCTCCTCAGTGGCCATGATCCAAAAAGTTCCAGGGAGTTTCAGCACAGGAAAAATAAGTTCCAAGCCAGTCACTTACTTCCTGCCTCCTGGAATCATTTTTCCAGCCCTGCTGTCTGTGTACCCCATGGGAGCCATTCATTAACGAGGGTGAGAAATGCCTAAATTACACCTCTGGTTCATGTCCAACTCATTCAGATGGTAAGAAAGCGAGATAACTCACTCCCGCATCATTTCGATGATTATCACCGAGCCATTTCCCCTTCAGCACAGAATGGCCACTGACCAAAGACCAACACCGAATCCCTCCCCCTCCCGCCCCCGCCCCCAACACGACTGCAGCCCTCACCCCACCTCACAGCCCCTCCTCTCCAGCCCTCGTTTTTGTATCAATGGAACCTGTGTTTCTTCTTCCTTCCCGGGCTCTGGGTCCTATCCATCTCTGCCTTAGTATAAGATCCGGCCTTTTCCATCACATGCTCTTTGCCCTGAGAAGTCACGATGTCATTCATTGAAGGGGCTGCCGTCTCCCTTTGCCCTTCCTTCCCCATGCCCACTTCAGATGAACTCTGAAACCTACCATCTTTGGGGAGAAAGGACAAGGCAAAGAGAGCGACAGAGACAGACAGACAGACAGACAGACAGACAAAGAGAGAAAAGGAAACCAAACAAAGGCTTTATTCAAACTCTTGCATGCTAACATTTCCAAAAAGCTTTTAACAGAGACCATCATTTCCCTCCCAGAATCAATGCATTTTAATTCCTACAAAGATATTTGTCTGCCGCTCCCTTGCTTCGCAGTGCGGAGACATGCTGCACAAAACAAGTCAGCCTTCACATGGAGACAAACGTGCCGCCTTCTCCCTGAAATTACTGGAAGTTCATTTTCAAAAGCCGTCCTGTTTTCTGGGAATCAATGCATATCAACTAAAATCAATAGCTTCTCCGTGCGGATGGGCTGAGACACCAAACCGATCTAGCGTTCCAGTGCATTTGTATCCAAATCTAGACATTCTCAACAAGTCAATGAATTTAAACGTCTGCCAGTGTCTTTTCGCTTAAAACTAATCTGTTTGCTGATAGGACTGTACATTTCCACAGTGCGCAGTAATACACTCTGTGTGTTTACCAGACCCAATGTACATTAACTCAAATCAAAATATTTCCACTTAACTTAAAATCGAGTTTGTCCCAACTTCAGTAAAGCTTGGGGGAATTAACTCTAGACCTGCTCTCCAAAAGGACCAGCCTCGGTCAATCTCCCTATGGCTCTACAGATGATGGTGCAGGCATGAATGACAAACTCAAAAAAAATTAATAAAATTAAAAATAGGACACTTCAGCCCAGCACTGGTGGCTCATGTCTGTAATTATAGCTACACAGAGGGCTGAGATCAGAGGATCACAGTTCAAAGCCAGCCTGGGCAGGAAAAGTCTGTGAGACTCTTATCTCCAATTAAATACAAAAAGCCAGAAGTGGAGCTGTGGCTCACTGTGGAAGAAGGCTAGCCTTGAGCACAAAAGCTCAGGGATAGCCCAACCCCAGATTTCAAGCCCCAGGACTGACAGAAAAAAAAAAGAAGCTCCAAGATTAGAGGTTTCTCTGGGATTCATTGGGTCTACCCCTCTGGTTCCCAAACTCTAAATTGTTCCAGGGCCCTTTTCCTCTGTTTCCAGAAACCACCCGTGAGATTTTCTCACTGGCCATTCCTTCCTCTGTGGCATAGTGTCCAACCCAAAGGCTCTTCCCTGGCCTTCCACTTAGAGAGCTACGAGACCCAAGGCTTCGTGAAGATAGAAGACGTGAGAAGTTGTCCCAGGAGCCTTCTGTCTAGTGGTAGAGGACCCTTGCCCATGCCCAAATGAGCATGTCCAATCTGGAGCACTTACTTGTCCAGATTTTGTGCTCAGCATGGCAGGGAGGGAAGGAAAGAATGGACAATGACAACCTGCAACCTGTTCCCCAAAAATAGCATCCAATAAGTCAGTACTGGAAACCAACTCTTCGTCTTATTAGTCCTGGCCAAGGACTGCAAGCGGGGAAAATGAAGTGCTGGAGAAGCAAGTGACATCTTCTAAGCTTGAGATGGAACAGGAGACAGGGGCGGGGCTTGATGTAATCAGAATGTACACCCCCCACTTGCCGCCATTTCTGTCTTGTCCAAAGTCAAGGAGGAGTTCCCCATGCCCCTATTTTGCAAGTGGAGACACAGGAACTTAACTCACAGGTTGCTCTGTGAATCAGCATGTGTCCTACAGGGGGCGCCTTCGCCAACGGCGCAGCCCTGATGCTAGGCCAGGACAATCAGCCTGCCCAAGGCTTTCTCCCATCTGCCTCTCAAATGCAAGAGAAGCAGGAAGGCGCTGTCTGGGTTTTGAAGAGAAAGAGAGCCAAGGACGCGGATGGGCATCGGGGAACACTTCCTGGAGAAGGAGGTTCTGGAAGGGAAAGGCTTCCACAAGAGGAACAGCTGGTGCAAGTGCGTGGAGGCGGGAGTAAACACCACCGTAGAGGGGAGGAGTAGAGGCCAGGTCAGGCCCAATTGTGGCCTTTTAGTCACAGGGGAGGAGCCTGGATGGGGAATGTGGTCCACATGACACTCCAAGCCTCCAGACCTCCCTTGATCCAGTAAGTCCTTCTTCCCCACCAGCCCCGGGGTACCAGCAGCTCTGGAGATGCCACCGCTGAGGGAGGCTGGTCCCAGCTCCAGCCTCCAGGCATCACCATGGCGACGCCACAGGGCCCGCCCGCCAGCCACACAGAAGGAGCTGAGAGTCTCCCTGACTCACCTGGGGCCTGAGCTAACGAGGAGATGGCAAAGGCCATTCATTTTCTCACTCCTTCTTGCTCGCACTCTCTCTCTCTCTCAAAGAGGAGAGGCAATTTACACAAGCAAACAAACCCTGCCCTGCCCCTGGAAGGAAGATGGAAACCCACCTTTCTGTGAGAGAGAGCCCTGGAGCAGGGTTCTCCAAGAGGAAGAAGAAAAGGGGAGATGGTGGTCTCCCAACCACTAGAGGAGTGAGCTCGGAGAAGCATGTGCTTAATGCGCGTGTCTGTGGACACCCCGAAGGTTGACTGCTTCAGCCTTCTGTAAAGCCAACAGCCTCTATAATTGACTACAAGGCCTGTGTGTCCCTGGTCTGGGCAGCCTCAGCGGGGTGTGTTGAGATGTCTTCAGCTGCAGCCTCGCTCGATGATTCCACCATGAATGAAGCATCCTGAGACAGCCAGGGCCCAACCAGCCACCCAGAGGGTCCCACCCATGGGAGGAAAGGACAGGAAGGTGGGACTTCCAAACAGGGAAAGGAGACCAGAAGGGATGGAGAAGCCCAGACACTCGGGAAAGGCCAGGCCTGGGGGCCAGCCGGATGTGGAAAGACAGACTGGAATCTGAGTGGGAAAGGGAGGTGCCCGAGCAGCTGCAGCCAGCAAGCAATCTTCACAGATGCTGTGTGTCCTCCTCTGCAGAGGGGTGAGAAGAAGGGGGCCGGGAGGGGTGGCGCCAGGAGAGGGAGCACGCCGCTGCCGGAGAGGTGAGAAATCCAGCATCTTCAGACCTGCCCACACTGCTGGCTTCTCTGTGGCGCGCAATACCTCATCTCACAGTCATTAGAGAGAACCCGCAGGATGGATGGAAGCCGGACACCCCGAAGGGTGGGAAATGAAGAGATGGGATGCGGGCAGGCAGACGGGGGTCTGAACATCCTCGGAGAGGCCGGCACTAGCCTGGTGAGGCCCCAGCCCCCAACATCCCGCCCTCCCCAGTGCGGCGAACAGACCGGCGCTGCAGTCATTCCAGACGTCCAAGGGACATCTCCCCGCACCGCCTCCGAACTCAGTTACTCTGACTTCTCCTGCAGCAAATGAGGCTCGACTCCCTTCCAGTCTGGCCCAGTCTCTAGCTCATGAACAAAGAGCTGTACACTGGAAAGTGGGCACATAGGGTGGCCCCAAGAATAGTCTTGCTAGGAGCAGCACCTGCTACAAAGAGAAGCCACTGAGCCTTGCGGAGAGACTGCCTCACTCATAAGCCAAACTGCTTCCCTAAAAGCTCGTGGCTCATGCCTGTCATCCTAGCTACTCAGGAGGCTGAGACCTGAGGATCAGGGTTCAAAGCCAGCCCAGGCAGGAAAGTCAATGAGACTCTTAACTCCAATTAACCATCAGAAAACCAGAAGTGGCACTGTGGCTCAAAGTAGGAGAGCACTAGTCTTGGGCCCTGAGTTCAAGCCCCACAACTGACAAAAAATAAAGAGCTCCACATAATCTGCACACACACACACACACACACACACACACACACACACACACACACACACACACACAACATTCACCCTTGGCTGTGCATAAGACCCTTGCCAGCCTTTACCTTGCCTGCAATGCTCACCGCTAAAGTCTTTGCACCCCAGTTTCTCAGGCCTGGATTTTGCCTTACTGTCTCAGTGAACCTTCTCAGTCACCATATTTAAAACTGCAGCCACACTGGGCACCAGGGCCTCCAACTGGTGCTGCATGCCTTTAATCCAAGATACACAGGAGGCTGAGATCTCAGGATTGAAGCCACTGGAATCCAGGCCAGGCAGAAAAAGTCTGAGAGGCTCTACTAACCATCCAAATGGATTTATTAACCTCTCAGCCATCAAAAATGCCGAGCTAGAGACATGGCTCTAGCAGCAGAGCAGCAGCTGTGGTTGAAAAAGCTGAGCAAGAGCACAAGACCCTGAGTTCATGCCCCAGTACCAACAACAACACTGAGGCCCGACCCCAAACCCTCTTCTCTGTTTTGTTTTTCCTTAGCTTTTATCACCATCTAAGGCAGGAGTTCCTTTTATGATTAGTGGGTGTGTCCTTAACACCTAGAAGCATCTTAGCAGATGTGAGGTGCTGAACAACTAACTCTTCACTGGACCAAAGAGATACCCCTACTCCTGCACCCTCAACTTCCACCCAAGCCCATACACAATGTCCCCACTAAAGGCCTTCTGGAAAATCACTTGCCTCCACTGAACCTGGGCAGTGGACGGCCTCAGGTGGTAGGTGTGAGGATTTGCTCACCCCTGCCAGGTGCAGCGGAGGAAGGGAGGCACTTCCCTTCTATGAAGAGAGACAAGAACCCCTCTTAATCCTAATCGTATCATCCACCACGTACAAAGATCAGATTGTCCTGTCCACTAGTGTTTCCTGCAAGTGGGGGCATGCACACCCATGCACACATGCACGCACACCCATGTGCATGCACACATGCATATTCGTGCATGCACACATGCATATCAGCACCTGAATGCACACACACACACACACACACACACACACACACACATACACAGAGTCCAGTTTCCTCCCTGGGACCCTGAGCTCCGTGGCAGTCAGGAGCCTGGGGGGGTCTCTATTCCGGAGACTCTGATTTCCCACGTGCTTGTTCAAATCAGTGAGGGTCTGGGGTAGCAGAGTCTAACCACCTGGCTCCAGTCACCCTACTGAAAAGCATCCTCAGTGCCTGTACAACTCCTGCTCATTTCTGCCCACAACTGGGTTCATTAAGTACAAAAGGAAGAATCGGCCCCACGCAAGTGCCTGAGACCAAACCCGTCCATCCAGGTAGACCTAATGCCTACTGCAACTTTGCACTCATGGTGGGCACCACAAGCTCATGACGGATGCAATCTCTGCCCATGTACTCTCCAGCTGGGCTGGTGGAGTCAGGGGCCAGGGTGTTCATGTTTCTGGCTGCCTGGACGGGGTCCTTGAGGGCTGCCTGGGGGGCTGGGGGCGTGCCTGGCTGCGGTGAGCACTCTTGGCTCTGCTGGGCTAAAGGGACATTATTTATAACATGCTTATCGCATGCCATGCTCACTGTGGCTGTAGAACCATTTGATGTCGTCCGGAAGGAGAAAAAAAAGAAGAAGAAGAAAAAGCAGAAAGGTGGGAGGGAAGAGGAAAAGGCAAGAAAAACAAAAGGAGTTTCATATCAGGACTTCAAAAAGCCAAGTGTTTGAAAAGATCTTTGCTAAGGTTCTGACCTACTTTGCATGCGGATGAGCCATCCCCCTCCTCCTCAAAGAAAGAAATCCCCCCCACCCCCCCACCCCCAGCACAAAGTGGCCACGGCTCTATTCAGGAGAGGCGGGCGGCTCCGCAGAAAGGGAGTTTCGTGCTGTAATCAGAGGCCATTTAGGAGCCATGATGTGGGTAATTATGTGAGATTTCAGCTTTTCTCCTTCCGGGGCCCTGCACGGCCCTTGGAAAATGAGGCTGACAGAACGAGTCAGCCAGGGCCGAAAGAGCCTGCCATGCAGTGGGGTGGCAGCTCCGCACCCTGCAGGAGTTGCACAAGAGGAGGGGAAGGGTCCACGCAGACCCCAGCCCAGCCCAGGCCGGGCTCAGTCACAGGGCTGCCTCCCCCTTGGTTCTCTAGCATGAGCTGGGAAGAGCCATACTGTGCTGTTCACAGGTTCCTTGGGCCCGCCAGTGCTCTGAGAGGCTGCAGTGCCCCATGAGTTTTCCATAACAAAGTCAAACCAGGGGCCATGCCACAGCCAGAAAAGGCGGAGCTGGGGGGGGGGAGGGTGGGAGAGTCTGAAATCAGAAGGACCGGTGAGTTTTGAAAGGGGCACAGGGGAGAGCAAAGGGGCATTCTTTGGAAAGTAGACGGGACAGTGGCCCATCCACCCACCCCAACACTTCACCCGATGGCTTTACAACACCCCAGGCTAGCAAACTCAGCCCTTTGAATTTGGCTTCTCACAGCCAAGGGGTGCTGGGGGGAGGGGGTGTTGGGGGTGTGGTGGGGGTAGCTTTTAGGATTAACAACAGTTTAGAAACGTGAAGCCAAGTGGCTAGCACATGGAGGTTGAGGGAGGAGGCTGGAGAATTCAAGGCCAGCCTGGGCTACACAGTGAGATCCTATTGGGGGAAGGGAGGAGGAAAAAATGAGATGAGTTAGGGAAGAAATCAGGAAGAACTTGGTCTTGCTATAAGTAAGGAGGGAGAGCCAGGCTGGTCTAGAACTCATGGCCTTCCAGCCTGCCTGGCTCTGTGTATTTCTAATCCCATTTTGCAGATGGTCAGCCGAGGTTCTGAGTGAGAACACCTTTGACAAACAGACCTACAGCTGGCCCCCCGGGGGCTGTAACTGGATGAACAGTCTGAGTTCTGGTGGATTGGTGGTGACCTCTAGTTCTTGGCTTCCACTGAACCACTGTGGGCACCATGTTCCCCCTCAGACTCCACCCTCGGGCCAGCACCAGGGTGCATCACCCACCAGCACTACACTGCCCACCCCGGCACCGTGTGCACCAAGTGGCTCTGGAAATAGACTCGGAGGACGCAGGCCAGCCCTTCCCATCTCGGTCATAAATGCGGGCACGGCAAGGTAGGTCAATCGCTTTGGAAAAATCGAATCGTTCTGTGAATTCCAAACAAAGACGAAATTAACTGTGGATTATCCTCTGGCTTTCGGTCATACCCTGGCCTCTAAACACAGTTGTCAAAAACTGGCAAAGGGGGCTGTGGAGGATCCCTGGCCAGGAGCACTCTCAAGCACCCCCTCAGGGATAGAGGACGGCCTCCCCCCCCCACCCCCAGGGAGGTGTGGAGGGGACCACTGCTCAAGAGTGAGGGGGGGCTCCCTTCGCTTCTCATCTCCGGGTAACTGATCTCATCCGGGACAGGAGGCCAGAACTCTACAGCCCCCACTCTTCCTGACTCACACAGGCCCAGTGTCCCCCAAACAAGCTCAGGGTGACTGAACCAGAGTGGCTGTTGAAGCTAAGAGGCACACACACACAGGAATCCCAATGCAGAGTTTCTTCAAGGAATTAGCATATAAAAAACCCTTACATATTCTGCACTAAGACATCTGCAGAAGGACTTGAGAGTCAGCATTGTTGATAACAAGAAGCAGTGGAGGCTCACAAAATACCAATGGATGCGGCCATCGTGAGAGGCAGGAGGGGCGGCCTGCCATGCGGACACCTGTGGACTACTAATCGACCCCGTGTCAGGATAGAAAGAGGCAACAGACACTCGCGTGAAGCGACTCCAAGACACCTTCGGGACAAAAGTCCATGTGGGACTTCTCAACGATTCCCAAAGAATTCCTTATTTTGTTTTACATTATTCAAAACAAAACAGAACCTAGCATCGATTAGTTGCGCCAGGGGATTTCATTGGGACGTGTCCCAAGGGGCGGGCAATGTACCTGGATCACACTCGCCGGCTCTGTCACTCTCTTACCCCCCACCCCCTCCCAACCAGTCTCAGCAAGCTCTGGGGCAGGATGTCAAGTGTTTGCACACATTCACCCCCTTGGCCTTCTCTGCGCAGCCTCCTGCTCCCACCAGTGTCCCCATCGCAGGCCAGACTTGTCCGACATTCCTCTTCATGGTTCTTTTTAGCGTATGCTAATTGTCCAGAGGGGTTTCCCTGTGGTATTTCACACACACGTGTCCGGTACGTTAGCCAGATGGACCCTCATTCCTCTCACTTTCCCCATCCCGCCATCCCGTTATTCGACAGCTTCTGGTGACTTTTGCTTCACCGTCTCCATTCGCAGGGGCCATGGATATTCGTCTTGTTCCCCCTCTAAGACTTCCCCCCATTCCTCACACGGCCCCACCGTTACAAACACATTCCATATGCACACGTATGCACATACATTCGTGATCACATGTGTGTTTACATGCCTGCTTTTGGGTTTTTAGGTCTGGCATCCACATACGAGAGAAAATACACCCCCCCAAAACACACACACCATCTCCGTCGCGTCTCACAGTAAGTATGTCAGTGGCATTGATGGTTCCATTTATAAGTGAGAAATAACAGCCCCCGGTCACACAGGGAGAAGGGCGAAAGCAAACTCCAGGAGGACCGCTGTCCCAGCTCCCGACTCCTTCCCTTCCCACCCCGGGGCCTGGCCTCAGACACGGCTGCCTCCGATCACGACCACCGATGCCACGGCCAGGCTCAGACGCGCTGCTGTCTACGACTCCAGAGGGGCCAAACCACAAGACGCCCTTCAGGAAGGACACTCACCTTCCCTGAAGGAAACGACACCATAGTCTAGGCTCTCGGATCCTGCTCAATTACAGCAGAGGGGTGTGGACTCCATGGTGGTCAGGCCCGGTGCGCCAGGCCATGCAGCCAGGCAGAGGCTGGCTGAGATGCAGAAGCGCACCGCTCTAGCTCTTGTCTCTCCCCTGGCTGAGCTGGGCGTAGTCACACGGGAGGGCATGGTGGAATCTACAGTGGGGGGGGGGGGGGGATCCTGTACTCTTCCTCCTTCTCACTGCACCTGTGTCTGGCAGAGATGTGCGAAGGATTCTCAGCAGGAAGACTTCGCTCTGCCTGGAACTCGCCTCTGCCCGGCGGGTCTGCTGTGCGGGAGATGGGGGCGGAGGAAGGACAGTCATCTGAAGGGGTCGGCCACATCTGTTTCTCCAGCTGGGTCATCCACGGGTGAGGCTGGAGCTTGGGATCCCCACAGCGGTCTGAGTGGTTCCTACTTTATAGGATCCTGAACACAAGGCCCTGAGATGTTCACAAGGGCCCAGCGGGAGTCTGGGAGGCCTGGGCCCGGCCTCAGCTCCCAGCTTCCCCCTGGGCAGCCTGTAACGAGCCACGGAAGAGCTCTGGGTGTCTGTGACCTCCCCCCACCCCCCCACTAATGACTCAGTGACTCCTCCCAAGGTCCTCCAGCTCTGCCATGCTCTTCTAGGAGGAAGGGAACAGAAGGTGTAGGAATGTGGGCGTCAGGAGAGATTTGGGGGAGTCACAGAGGGTGCTGTCTGGGATAGCAGCCCGGGGCTTCGCAAGGAGTCTTTCCTTTGATCCTCACAACAATCTCAGAGATGCTGTAATTATCTCCATTCTATGAATGATGCAACTGAGGCTCCGAGAGATGAAGTAATTGCCTGCGGTCACGCAGCTTATAATCAGTACGGTTGCTACTTCCTTCCCCGCCCACCACACACACATGTGCACGCCCCATGTGTGCCTCTCACACACAGGCAGGCACACAGAATTGCATGTGAGCACGCACGTGCACACACACATATGCACATACGGGTGTGTGTGCAAACCCCACGCACAGCTGCACACAAGTATGCATGCACACACACGTACATGCAAACCCACAGGCGCATACGTGTGCACACACACACGTATGCACACCAGAGGATGCCAGGAGCCAGAACTTCCCTGCTAGCGGGGGTCTGCAGACAGGCGGCGGAGACTGCTGCCCACAGGCGGCCTCCAGAACCAGGCCGGCCTTCCTTCCTCCCCCTCCTCAGACAGTAGTGGCCCTAACTTGGGGCCCATTCCTAATTTGAAAGACTCCTATGAGACACAGCTGCTGCTCCTGCAGAGAAAATGCCTCCATTTTCTGTCATGCCACAAATGCCTTTCCTGCTTTTTACCCCCACTCCTCCCCTCCCCTCCTCCAGGCTCCTGAGCTGGCCTCCGCGCTGCCTTCTCCCTTCTGAGGCCTCCGCACCGCAGCATTCTCGGTTCCCCTGCACCTTCCCCAGTGCCCCCCTCGGGCTGAGAAGGGCTGCCTTCTTCCTCTTTATCGTCTGGAACATGGCCCATGCAAGCTGGGCACCGGGGACCTAGGAGGTCTGATTGACAGGTGCCCAGAGCTCCGCACAGTGGCACAGTGGGAGGGGCCCTGGGACTCAGGAGCATGGCTCACGGGCTCCACCACAGGGTCTTCCCTGTTGGCAGCATGGCAAGGAGAGGCCTGGTGGGGAGAATGTGGCCAGCGTGGCCTGCGGACAGCAGCGGATGGGCACGCAGCCCCCCCCCCAGGAGGCGAGAGGAGGGGAGAGGAGGGGAGAGGGGGGGAGAGGAGGGGAGGGGGGGAAGTCCCTGACAGATCCTACCCCTGGAAGACCAGCAGGGAGAGCAAAAGATGACCAAAGCTGTAAAGAAAGCAGGGGGTGGGTGGGTGGGGAGGACGAGGGAGGGAGGGAGGGAGGGAGGGAGGGAGACAACGGAGAAGGAATAACTTGTCTCAGACAGGGGTTCGGGAACAACACAGGGGGATTTTTGTTTTCAAGTGAAAATGTCTGTTGGAGGATTAGAAAAATGGATGCTCCAAGAATGAGGGAAAATGGGGGGCCAGGATCACCTCACGGTGTCCTCAACGCTCAGCCTCCAGAGGAAGGGGCCACTGCTCCCTTCCGCTGACCCTGCTGACCCCCGCTGACCCCCGGCCAGGAGCCCAACACTTCCTTTCTACAGCCCGTGGGAAACCCCACCTGTCAGAACCTCCCTCTGGGAGGAGCTGTGTAGAGATGGCACAGGGCCCCAAGGAGGCCAGGGTCCCCAGCAATGACTAAGGGCAGAAGGGATGTGGGATGAACCCCACAAAGGTGGGTGCAATGGGAGACCTGGGCATGGGGCCCAGCAGTGGGGGGGGGGGGGGCAAGCAGGGAGTGGACCGGAAGAAGCCACAGGGGCTGAGGCGGGAGGGAGGAGAATCAAGTATTTCAAGGAGCTCAGGGAGGTCATGATGGGCGGGTGTTTGCTCCAGTCAGCTGACAATGGCTCCCGCTCTCCCGGGGGCTCCAGGGGCTCCAGGGGCTCCAAGTGCCAGAGGCTGTGGGATCCAAGGGTTGGACGCCAATCTCCACACATGGAAGGGAAGGGGAGGTGGCAGCGCAGGAGGGGCACACGGATGGAGGCTTGAGCCCAGATGCATTCCACCTGAGGAGGACATCAGACAGACAGACAGACAGACCCTGGAGGCTGGGTGGGCATGGACAGCCCAGGGCCGCAGGAGACTGCAGCCTCCTTCTGTCTTCATGGAAACTTCCCGATAGTTCCATAGGCCTTACAGCATTCGAGACACCAGGTAGGAAGACGGAAAATGTCAGCAGCATTTGACTCCCCCACCAGCCTTCTTGGAAGAGTTTCCATAGACTTGACTTTGTGGACAGTCTAAGTGATGTCCCCCCCCCCCCTCTCTCTCACACACACACACATACACACACACACACACACACACACACACACCTCAGAAGCCCACAGAGGCATTTCTTCAGCCAAGGTCACCCAGGGCAGAATTCTGAAAGGGCCCCTGAGCAGCAGGGGGGGGGGGCCCCCCGGGAGGAGGGAAGGAGGGGGGAGGGAGCAGGAACTCCGTCTGCAGAGGCCACCCTGTGGGGTCCCCCGAGCCCCTGTGCCCTCTCCCTTGCCTTGCTTTTCCCCAAATCAATCCAGACATCTCCTTAAATCGAAGTCACTCACAATGAAAGGGTGGTAGGGAATTTTGTTTACCAATCCTGGCATCTAATTAAAATTAGCTGATGGTTCCTCTAGTTGCGTTTTTTTCCTCTCTCCCTCTCTCCCTCTCTTTTTTTTTGTTCTGACTATTTTTAAGCCAGAGCTGCTAGATCAGTTCAGCCACTAGTAAGCTGTCAAATCAAATTTTCAAAAGCAAATTGCTTTTATAATTAATTTAATTATTATTACGGCTCCCGGTTTTGTGTTGCCTTTAATGAACACGATCAGGTTCTCCCTCTGCCGTCCCCTTCCCCTTCCCCCCCCTCAGCACCCCCACTCCACCCCCAGCCCACTTCCCAAGATCTACCCCCTACCTCTCTAACCCAAGGTGAGCCAGCACAGAGAGAGGAAGAAAGCAGACAGGACACGTTCGAGTCTCTCCCCCCACTCCCCCCCAGGAGCCACATCGTGGCTCACGTCCCCACCCTCAGAGTGAGTAATTAAAGTTCTGCTCCCTGTTATGGAATAAATGGTACATGTTTTAATTACCCAGGAGCCTCTCCAGGCCTCCTCACGCCCCCGCCCAAGTCTGTGAGTCTGTGTGGGTTGGGGGGGGGGGTGGGCAGGAGAGAGCGAGCGCGCTTCTGTGACAGTGACAGCGGTCTGTCACCCAGGGTCTGGCATTCACTGGGGATCTGACAGTTACTAAGGAAACTGGATGGGAGAGAGGAAGGGAGAGAGGAAGTTAGATCCAGTAAGAAGTGCGAGACATAAGGATTTTGGCCTCTCTGTGCACCCTAGCCTAAGTGAAAGCTTTGGGGGCCGGGCAGGGGGTGGGGGATGGGGGATGGAAGAGGCCACCCCCTCCTACCCCCCCCTCCCCAGGAGCCCAGGCAGGAGAGGGGCTCAGATCCTAGGCTGACCAGGGCAGTGTGCGTATGTGCGTGCATGCATGCGCACTCACAGCTCACATCTGCGGGGTGTTCACCCTGCTCTGTTTGGGAAGTGTTCTCCCTCCCGCCCCCTCCCCCTTTTGTGTTCCTTCTTCCTCAGTTTGCAATTCATCTCATTTCCATCCTCTCCCTTTTTTGGATGTTGTTTTGGGGGGTGGTTTTTTTTTTTGGCTCTGCAATTTTGTCTCTTCCTTTCCCTCTCCTCTCTCTCTCTCTCTCCCTCCCTCCCTCTCTCTCTCTCTCTCTCTCTCTGTCTCTCTGTCTCTCTCCCCTCCCTCCCTCCTCATCTGTGTTCCTTTCCCCCTGCAAACCCCCCTCCCTTCCCAAATATACACGATCTTTCCCCCCGCCTCCACCCTGGGTGTTACAACTCCTCGCTCCCAGTCCTTCCTGCCGCCTCATTTCCTTCCCCTGTCTCTTGAGAGCTCCAGTTCAGATTTGTCCCTGGGCAACCACAGACCCTAGGGACCATCTGAGCCCTGGTACCCAGCTGTGACTTCCGGACTAGCCTGGCCTTCCTGCCCACAGAGCAGGGAGCAAGTGGGTGTGCCATGCATCTCTGGGCGGGTATAGGGCTACTGCGGGATGCCACGGGGATGGGGGAACAGCATCCCTGGCACCTGTAAGCCATCCTTGTTGCTGGGACAGGAGCCAAATGTACAGCAGAGGCTGCGGGAGGAAGGAGGGCCAGGGCGGGCCTGGAGTCAGTCCATGCTGGGCTAGATGAGGGAGGGAGGGCTTATTTCTGGACCTCTTGACCTTTATAGAGGACGCAGAAGATCCCACAGGAGGAGGCCCAGGCCCGGCTGGTGATGGGGCCAGGGACACTGCGTACCACGCAGGGATCCCAGGAGGCCTCGGGCTCTGGGGGAGAACTTGTTCTGCCTGAGACAGCCTTCAGTACCTGCCAGGGGGTGGACGAGGCTGGCAGCTACTTGGGAAACCTGTTCCCAGAAGGTCCAGGTGGAAGAGGGGGTCAAGTGAGTCATCACCATAACCAGGCCTTCACCACACCCCCAAACCAGGGCCAGCTGGCTACGAGATTCCTTTCCTTCCAGAAGCAAAGACATCATGTCACCGCCGAAGATGATCTCAGAACCCTTCTACAGCAATGGCTCGGCACCCAACCCAGCCAGAAAGCCCCACCGACGGCCCCAGGGAAGCAAGGCTACCTGCCCTCCTCCAGGGGGCGCTCCCTGTCCAAACCTCAGCCTAGAGACACTTTCTGGAGACCAAGGTGCCCTTGAAGACAGAATCTCAGCGGGAGCCCAATGCCAATTTCTGGGGTCTCAGTGCTGCCTCAGCCTCACAGAGGGCTCTCAACTGTCTGGGGACCTCCTGCAGATTTGGCAGCCTCCCCACTCTCTGGCCATTGCCAGGTAAATGCTCCAGCCACCGCATCTGTGTAGAGCAAGCCTGCCACCTGGTGGTGCGGCCACCCAACTACTCCTGAGGGTGGTTCTGTCCAGTACTTTGTGCTTCTGCAGTTCAGGTGCCAGCCGACCCCGTAGGCACTGCCACCACATCGGGGCAGCGTGGACCCCTAAGCCCTTCTGAAAGAGCTTGTAGGGGCAGAAAAGCACGTGGGTGGAGACTGAGGGCCGATGCGGGGACAGAGGAGGAAGGCTTGAATGGAGAAGATATGGAAGCAGCAGCCTGGATTCCACTCTCAGGCCCACCACTGTCCACATATGGGGAAAAGACAGACAGACAGACAGAGAGAAAGAGACAGGCAGGAAGTAGCCCTACTCTCAAGGAGCTCAGGGGCTATAGCCAAGATAGACCACGGACAGTGGATGGATGGATGGATGGATGGGAGGCAGGAGGTCAGAAAAGGGAATCACCTTTGGGATCACCTAGCTCATCAAGAGTTTCATAGGACCCAGGGCGCTTTTGCCTTCACGAGCCTCTTTCTACACACACACACACACACACACACACACACACACACACACACACCATTCAAATTATGTTTGGTGGATGCTTTGATTCGCATTATATGCCAGAGCACTTTCTCTCATGTAAAAGCTCTTTGTAACATTTCTAGCTTTAGAGGAAATTAAAACCGCAACACGAGCCTACGGTGTCTCTGTGGATACAACGTGGACACAAATCCGACTGCAGATGAGGAGACCGGGGTCTAGAAAGGAGCAGAGTCCATCAGCATCACAGTCCCGGCGGCCGGGAGCTGGCTGAGAACGGGAACAGGTGTTCAGACTCCCGTGATGTAGTTAACCCTTTGAAGAGGCAGAAGCCCCTTGCTGTGTGGAAACACAGGCCCAAAGCTCTCTTCCACACGCCAGAACATTTGCCTATGGCTTGGAAATCTTGATCCATCTCTCCCTGCTCCCAGACACAGGCCTTCCCTCCTCCCGCCCCGGCCCTACAGCCAAGTCACACCACCGCGGCAGCTCTTTGGCCTGCTGTCTTATTAATTCCTAATTTCCAATTTGCAAGAAGAGAGGGCCTTAAACCTCCATCTCACCAGCCCAGCAATCACACAGATGATCCAAGTATCTCTGGACAGCCTTTAATTTATTTCCCAGCGCACGCGGGCACTGCCGAGAGACTTGATGGCACCAGCTTAAACATAATAAATTACTCAAGTACCAAAGATTAGTTAATAAAGCTCCAGGCTCCCTCCCAGCCCTGCTGACTTGGTCTGTGACACCAACGATTCTTTTGAAGCTGCCTAAACAGAGGGGTAGGGGGCTCCCAAGGCCCCTCAGCTGTGCGGACCCCTTAGGACATGCGATTCTAGGTAGAAGATGGGAGAAGGGTGGGGGCCCCAGAAAACCCCAGGGCAGAACTGGGGCTCTGAGACTAGAAGGAACCACGTTCCAGGCTAGCCTGGGTAGAGAGACGCCATCCCCACAGAGGCAAGCCAGGTTCCCTGGCAGACGCTTGGCATTCCAGCAACAGTGGGAAAACTAGATAGAGTAGGAAGATCACAGTCTAGACACATACCTGGGCAGGAAGTGAAACTCTGTCCTCAACATAACCAGTGGAAAACAAGGCTGGTAGCATAGCTCAGTAGTAAAGTGCCAGTCTAGCAAGCATGAGGCCCTGAGTTCAAACCTGAGTAATGCCAAAATGAAGGCAAGGAGGAGAGGAAGGGAGGGAGAGTGGGAGGGAAGGAAGGAAGGAAAGAAGGAAGGAAGGAAGGAAGGAAGGAAGGAAGGAAGGAAGGAAGGAAGGAAGGGAGGGAGGGAGGGAGGGAGGGAGGGAGGGAGGGAGGGAGGGAGGGAGGGAAGGGAAAGGAAGGGAAGGGAAGGGAAGGGAAGGGAAGGGAAGGGAAGGGAAGGGAAGGGAAGGAAAGGGAAGGGAAGGGAAGGGAAGGGGAGGGAAGGTCCACGAAGTGCTAGGTGTTGGGCTATCTAGGAACCTGTCTTGATGAAGACTCCCCCACCCCCACCCCACAGCCCTAGTTCAGGTGTCCTGAATCTAATAATCTCTTCTCTGTATCCTCTCCATCTCTCTTTGGTTACATCTGACACCCAGACTCCCAGTGCCTTGAACACCCCCAGGGCACACACATGGCTTCGATCGGGGTCAGACCCAGGAGCCTGGAGCCAGACTTCTTCCCCAACTCTCCACACAGCACAGTGGTCCTGAGGATGAAGAAACTGTCACCCGGTCAGCTTTGCTCCCGGGCCGGAGTATAACTCACTGAGGCCAGTGACAAAAGCCCCTTCAGCCTCTCTAACCCTCTCTTTCCGGCACGTTCACAGGTGCGTGCTAATGCAGAGAGCCTTCCTTCACACAATAGACAGTTGCTGAACATGGTGTAAATTGAATCACATTATAAACACACTGGGGGAATTTTAACAGGAATCCTTTTATAATCCCCTAATTTATCATTAGTGTAAGCCCAGGTTTTGAAAGAACAAGTCTGTTTGATGTGAGCAAAACACACATGTACACACACTACACACACTCCCAGGGAGTGCCAGGTACAGATTCATCTTAATAAGAACTTTCCACGTGTAAGGCCGGCAAAGAGAAGCACCAAGGTTGAACTCGAAGAGCGTTGTTGCCTTTCCAGAAAAGGAGAAACGAGAGCCTGGAAAGAAGCAACGCTTTCGCTGCTGTTGACTATTTTCATTGCAAAGATGGGCTCCGGATTCTTCCAGAACTGTCCAGCGGTGAGAGGGAGGAAGAAATGGAGGGACGAGAGATAATATTGGAACTGTACTTGGGAGATACTGGGTTTCCCATCAGAGCCTACAGATACAGCGCATGCCATGAGGAGGGCGATGGACGCTCTTCTCCCAGTATCCTCTGGCTTCTGTGTGAAGGTGGCCATGTGTCACCTGCCGGAGGGACATGGCCATCCCCAAGCCCCGCCCCCAGCTCTTCCCCATAATACCCGCCTGTGGGACACACAGCCTTCTTCCTATTATTAATAAACCATGCACAGAAACTAGACCAGATTCACGAGCCTCTTGTATTTTTTTAAATGATCCCCTTTACATGACTGGTACCCCAGTGCACCCTTGAGTTAGAAAGGGTGTGTATAGGTGCCCCTGGGATCCTCCAAACCCACAACCCATCTTATCCCTGCCTCTAAAGTATAAATTTAAAAGTCTTGGAAAAGCAAGGCAAAGAATTGCAGAAATCACACAGCACGGATATCTTTATACACTAAGAAGTGGTCTGGCCTTGTTATTTATCCCTGCCATCCTCATCACGGCTTGAGGAGAGACGGGGCCTTGGTTGGAAATCCAGAGCTGGGGAGTCTCCTCCACCCACCCAGACGCCACCGACGGCACAAGGCCAAGTCACAGCTGGCCATGGACAACTCAGCTAAGGGCTGCTGCTTCTTGTGTGGCCTCAAGGTCAGCGAAGCCCTCCCTCCTCAACCTGGCCAGCCAGGTGGGCTCAATCTCAGCCAAGAAGAACTCAGGATCACTTCCCTTGAGGTCCCCACAGTTTGTGGTCCTGTCTTGGTTCTTATCCTCCATGCCTTTCCTCTTCCCTCCGTCACCTTCTCCACCAGCTGGGACCCAGAGCCTGGGCCCTCGGTGGAGCTTCGGCAAACCACCAGGGCGGCCTGCGCGAGATTCTCCTTTGTTTGACCAAGGTGCTGTAAGTATACAACCTCCGAGGAGGGCTGTGTGGAGGCCTGCCCTTTGTAAGTCTCCCTGGCTCTCTCTCCCCTCACTCCTCCCCCCTTCTTCTGAGAAAGAAGCCCTCGCTTTCCCTTAATTCTATTCAACAATGTCTCCAACACCAATGTCTCCAATCCCAGCTTCTCTCCATCCAAAGCAAATGTCCCTCAAGTGGACACCGCTAGGAGAGAGCTGATTTCCAGCCCTGTGAGGGGAGGGACAGGGTCTTAAATACTGCAGAGATCCACTGTCACTAGCCCCAAGCTTGGCGAAATAACAACTGTACTTGTAGTCGATTCCCACTAGTTAGGGTCCAGGAAGTCACCGCTACACACATTGAATGAGCAGAGACTGAGCCACTGCGCAGAGGGTTGGGGATGGGGCGGGGAGGGAGAAGAGTCACATTCCCCACGGTTCAGTCACATTCTCAGCACCTGATCAATACATAACCTTGTTTTGTGGGTGTATCTATTTACAGACACCTTCTTTAGTAAATAGGGTCCCTCTGTGAACATGGAGTTCAAGGTCAACAGCACTGTAACCCGTGCCTGAATGGAACTTATCTAACACACCTATTTTCCCCACAAGACAGAAATGCCAAGCAGCGCTTCAGTGCTTTGCCCGATCTCACCGTCAATAGCAATATCACCAACCAAAAGCACAACATGAAAGGCAAGGGGGAAAAAATAGTGGCATTAAATAAACCACACAAGAAAAACACTTTTTTTTTTTTAGTGGAAGAACCAAGAAGGCAAGAGGCCACCCTGTTCAGCCTCAGCCGGGAAATGCATGCACAGAAGACTCAGAATTATCACCGGCGTGCCTGTGTGTGCAACGGCTGGGTTCTGTGTCTGGGCGGGGGGCTGTAAGTTTGAGCAAAGAGGCAAATCTGCAAACACGACTCCAGGACTGATCAAGATCAATGACACTTGAATGTCACGGAGTACGATTCAGCAACCAAAAGGAATGAGATACACGCACGAGGCTGGACGGATCCCACGGGAGTGAGAGACGCTCAAAGGACAGCGATGGAGAAGGATCGAAGGCCTCCAGGAGAAAGAGGAGCAGCGGGAGGAGCAGCGAGAATAAAGGGCCAGGAAATTCTGGGAGACGAGAGACTACTGTGCAACACGAATGTGTATATGCTGACATTCCTGAGGATCCTATGTCGGTCCCGTGGTACGACCACACTGCACACGCATGCATACATGCCGTAGGGATGGATACGCAGACACGTGACCTACCTGCTCCAACCAGGACAGCTCTGCTGCGTGGAACGGGACCTGACCGGACTGTAGCCTTTGAGGCCTTCCTGTCTTTCTAGTGTGGCCTTGTCCCAGGCCACCATGCCTGGGTGATAGCCTCCCGCCAAAGGCAGGCACCCACACAGTCCCCAGGCACCTGGCTACTTCCTGCTCATTTCTTCCTCTGTGAGGGGACCCCCTCCCCCCCGCAGGAGCTCAGGACATTGGCTCTATACCAACATGCAGCAATCCCCCCTTAGAAGTTAGTGTTGCCCCTAGCAACAAGCTCAAGCTCAAGCTCTCTCTCTCTCTCTCTCTCTCTCTCTCTCTCCCTCTCTCCCCCTGCTTTGAATATAGACTGCCGTAGGAAGGCTGCTCCTCCGAACTGATTTCTAAAAGCTCTCTCTCTATCACAATGCGAACAAAACACTTTTCAACAGAAAATTTAACAAGACTCTCCCCCCCCCCCCGTCTTTTTAAACAAAGATCCAAGACATTCTTATCATATTCTGACTGCGTTGTTTTGCTGAGTGGCTGGAGGGAAAGTCTCTGTACTCTGCAAAAGAAGAGAGCCCGGAATGATAGTTGGCAGATCAGAAAACGCTTACCTGTTCTGAGAAATCTGTGTGAGGTAAAATTGAGATAATGTGACATATCTGTTAAACCTCCTGTGCAGGGGAGAGAGGAGGGGGAAAGCAACCATGCGGCCGCTCTGACCCCGCTGATCACAGGCCTCGCCCCTGCAGCCTGTGTGCAGAGACAGCGCAGATCCCCGGATGAGCCCTAGTCTGGACATCGCTGAGCCATGAGGATTCTGCCTGAAGGACTCTCTAGTTGTCCATGATCTCAACTTCTTCCTCTTCTTCCCTCGCTCCAGCCCAGTGATTTAGACAAGCTTAGGACTGATACAAAGTGTGTGTTAAATCACCAAGGCAGAGATTTGAGGTGGGAGGCAGGAGTCCCTCAGACCCCCGAGCGGCTGCCTGGCCTACCCACAGACACAGGCATCTCTGCTGGCCAAACCAAATCAGAATCACCATCAACCATGCGCAGAACTGGCTTTCTCAGGGCTAGGGAGAGGTAGAATAGAGCCATACTCCAGAGGCAACCAGGCTGGAGCCCTAGCTCCGCTACCTCTGGGGTGAACTTTCTTGGACCTGAGTATTTTCACCCACCAAATGGGGCTGCAACAGTGATTTAAAAAAACACACACACATGTAAGCGTAGGGTCGAGAGCCACAAGTGAGCTCATTTCTGTGTTTTGCCGTGGCTGGCTTTCTTATGGTTAACCAGCAAAACTGGGGGGTGGGGGTGGGGGACGGGAAGGAGGGTGTGAGTTTCTGATAGATCCCACAGGGCACTCATGCCAGTGAGCCTCAGAGATAGAGAGGGTAGAGAAGCCCAGTGTCCAGTCTGACCTGGTCCCACAATCAGGGGAAAGAAAAAACAAAACAAAACTGGGTCTTTGGGATTATGGCATCGGTGTTTTTTTCCTTATTATTTTTTCCCCACATCCCAGGAAAAAAAAAAAAAACCTGTCAAACAGTTGTAGAAGGAAGAGTAGATAAAACGGGGGAACAAATGGGACATTTTCCCCAGCTGGGAAGGAGGATGCTGATTGAGTACAATCAATGCCACCAGCCCACTAACGAGAACCAATCAGGCGGGGCGATTAGAGATATTCTTCAAGGCAAAGAAGTCTGACAGCTGCAGAAAAGTTTCTGAGTTTCTAGAGGAGAGAGAAGGCTGGAGAGACAGGCACAGAGAGAGAGAGAGAGAGAGAGAGAGAGAGGCAGAAAGGGGAGGGGAGGGGAGGAGAGAGGAGGAATCAACAAAGTCTGAGCAGCCACCCAGCCCTTTCTCGAAATCAAAGCTGGAAGGAGGGTAAAAGCGCTGGGGAAAACCTGATGCGGGATCCATTTTTCTCAGACACTGATGTTCAGTTACTCCCTCTGATTTCCCTTCTTCTGCTGGATCTCCACTGCTGGCCTTGGGACGGGCCTGGGCAGACCACAGATCACCTATGCAAAGCCCGGAGCTGATTACCAAGCTTCCTTGTATCTGAGATCAGCTTTGGGGTTCACAGAAACACGTAAAGGCAGAGCATTTTTGCCCCATCTTCCTCCCTCATTGGAAGGGTGAGTTTAGTTTGGTTCATTTCCATATAAATCTTGTGGAGATTCGGCTGCTCATACATCTTTCACGTTCATGTTGAATTACATACACTGTCCCCTTTCTGGGACTTCACAGTCCAGTGAGGGAGACAGACCATTTCGGCGATGTGTGGAGAGATGATTCAGTTTAAAAAGTCATTTTGCAAAATCTCAAAAAAATAATCAATGATGCAGGCAGGAATCATCAGCAGATGTGAGAACCATTGAGTACAAATTGGATGAGGACTAATACATTTACCATTTCAAAGTGTCTCCCCATAGATTACTAATGAATTACCAAGAAGGAAATGGTAAACTCATAGTACAGGGGCAGACAACATTGGAAGACAATGGGTAAGCCAGGTGATCAAAGTAAACAGAAACAAGACAGGGAAAATTGGCAGCATGGGTTGCTTGATGTAATGCACCTAGAAGGACACCATGTAATTTAAGTAGTTCATCATATCCAAGTTCTCTTCAAGCTTAGAATAAAATAATGAATGCTTCTATCTCTCCTATGGAGGAAAGCTTTATCTCTCATATACATTAAGATTAAGAGTCCTGGGAATCAAAATTCAGATAGCAAGATAGTGTGCAAGATATCGTATTGAGTCACAATACAAATTACATCCTCAAATCTGCAGGGCGTCTTTTGTTGAGAGAGTTCTTGGGAAAGAAATATGATTCTAACCATTCGAATGGGAACCTGTAGGGCAAGTCTAGTTCGTCTAACAACTTTGTACCTCTAAATTGGGCAGAGACTACACAATCTGCAGGTGTCCTTCTACCCCTGGTTGAGGTGTTGGGCCCCCTGTGCCTGGACCCATTAAGGCCTGGTAAGGTAGCTTATCGCATGAGGTGCTGCTGCTCATTCTCCTCAGAGCTCTCCCTATACATTCTCTTTCCTCCTAGAATTGTAACAAGATTCAACTCTCAACCCACACCAAAGGTTACACGACCAAGTACGAGCTGTGTGGGGGTCACTACACATTCAAAACCAAAACCAAAAAAGAGCTGCCTAACTTTTCTAATGTATACACATAAAAATCTGAGGAATACCTGACACCACAGATGTTAGGAATATGAGGTTAACGTGAAGGGGATTCGAGGTTGACTCTGGCTGAACACCCTGCAGTGGGCCAACCAAGCAGAGTCTGGAGTCCAGTTTCGCTGGAAGGCCCAGGAAGGGCTCTCTGACAGCTAGTTTGGTTGATTGGCTGAAAAATGGACCCAAACATGGCCTAACTTCATTAAAGGTGAGCTGCCCACTCTGCACATTGGAGAGGAAGAATCGGAAGGTCAGAGTGGGTTGGAATATTAGATGGAACTTGTCACCTAAGTCCTATCCACTCCAGAAGGATTCCTCAACTGTAAAATAAATGAATGTAGGGAATGAAGTATCTTCAAGGAGTTCGTTGGCCATGTTTTTCAGTAGTTGGGAAATCACGATGAGAACTGTTCCCATTGGGCTAAGATCCTTAAATGCAGTATATATAATGGGGCCACAGGGGACAGAGAACAGTCTGACCTCAGAGATCCATGGTATTGGCCAGTTGATTACAGTGTTTCTAGAAAAGATATAGGGAGTGTTGTCTACTAAATTACTACCTGATCTGTAAAAGCCAAAGAGTTCTAGGTATATGGGGAGAAAGGCATGATTTTAATCACCAAATCAGTCGATTGACTTGAGCCAGTTTACAGAACACTCTGAGTGAAAGGGAACCAGGTGCTTTAAGGAAAGACTTTTGCATACATTGCCCCCCAAAACTGCATACTGTTGATCTTTCTTGGAGCCTTCTCCCAAAGAATCTGTAGCCATTTGCAGAGGTAATTATGCCATTGTAGAAAACACAACATAGTTTTCAGAGATTGTTGGACATGGCTTCTGAACTGACATTAATTTCTACGGAATCAAAATGTCACTGTAATCAACTAGTCAGAGGAAGATCACAAGGCAGTGAGATAATCCATCACAGTTTAGCTGGAGTCCATTCCAGTGGGCCTGGGAGGTTCTCGAATCCACCTTGTCGCTCTTCCCAGCTCTGGAAGGCACCACTATAACAGACATGCTCAGCAAACTGGCAGAATGCCCACATTGGTTCCCCATCTTGTGAAGAGGGGGTTATTATGGTGGAAAAGGTCAAGTGGAAGCTACTAGAACTGCGCCTCCCAATAGGAGCAATGAACCAACGCTACACAGCATTCCTGGAGGAAGTCCAAGATGAATGCTACAGGAAAGCGAAAGCAACCCCTCTTCCTGACCCACCTTGAGGGTTCTGCTAACACTCTATAGAACAAGACAGATGAGCAAGACAGAAGCACAAGAAATGTATTGAGCCAAAGTTTTATGTGACACGGAAGCCTTCTGAGATGAATGGCTTTCAAAAGCCCAGGGAAAATGGTATATTTCTATGCTAAGTTTCACTGGACAAACAGATAGTGTTATAATGACAGAAGCAGGGAGGCTCAGCAAGGCCCCTCTGTTCATTTTCTGCTTAGCCTCCAGGTGCACAGCCAAGCCCCTCTGGAAGGAGGTACTTATGACCTACATTCAGAGAATTCCTTCAGGGAGAAAGACAGATGAATATCTGGATCCTGTAGCACCAACACATTTTGGTGTTATCTTCTAAGCCTCCAACAACGGCCCCCCATCAAGGACTTGAAGGATACAGGGGTGGTGGTCTCCCCTCCCAGATTCCTGTTTCATCTTACCTAAGCAGAAGTCAGAGAGATCATGGAGAATGACAGCAGAATCGCATAAACATATATGGAACCAGCAAGGTGCCAAAACTAGAAGGAACTGGGGCAGCAATCTCCAGAAGGCTGAATATATGTATTCTAAATCAACCTCTAATATGTGATGCTCCAGTAACCAGCACCCACGGACCCAGGAATCAGAGTGAGAATTTGAGGGTGCTCCGTTAACCATCATTCCCAGTGACCTCAAGCCGAATGCTGCCTCTCCTCTCCACACCTTTAGGCTCTGCTGATCTCGGGGTTCTATCTCCAAAGTGAGCAACAGCTCCACTAGTAGACAAAGCAATGTTTCTGATGAAATGAACAACGATCAGCCAGCCACTTGGGGCTTCTCGTGTCTCTAAATCAACAGGAAAAGGAGATTCCTCCACCAGCTGGGGTGGCTGGTTTTGGTTGTCCAGTTGAATTAGGGTTGTCCCTACAAATGGAGATATGATCAAGTGGGGAGCGGGGGGGGAAAGCGGGGGTAGGTGACAGGAGATCCTGTGGGACCCCCCAGCTCCCCCATATCTGTGATTACAAACTATGGAACACTATCAATTCACTTCAAGTAGGTCTGCTTATGGCAATGGAAGGTTTGGGTCACCTTATCAGGCAGTGCCAAGATCCCCTAAGACGCTCACTGAAGATGGAAAGAGTATGTCATAGGTGACAGAGAAGGCGGTATGTCCCTCGGCAGCTCCATTTTCCAAAGGTATTATTAAATATGCAGTTTGAGCAACCGTAACCCAAGGGCCCCTCCATACAGACTGCTCAGAGATGGAAGTTGGGGTGCCCCACCGAGGCCAGGCTCAGGAAAATGAAAATCCAAAATGGCTTAAGAGAAGAAGAAGATGGCAGGTATGGGTCACCGCTTTGGGAGCAGCTGGAAGCTCAGGGGTCCCAGCTCCTCTGTAACTCATGCTCGCAGTCTTTTCAGACTGTGACCAGCCTCTACCTTGAAGACAGACAACTCCGTGTCTGATTGGACTTGGGACCTCTCTCAAGAAAGACAGTGGACTCTTCCCATAAAAAATGAGGGTGAAAAACTGGTGCACACCTGTAAAAAGCTCACTACTTGAGAGGCAGAGATTGGGAGGATTGCGGTTCAAAGGCAGCTCAGGTCTACAACCCATGTCAACCAATCGTTAGGTATCATGTGCCTGTCATTTTAGTTCCACAGGAAGCCCAAATATAAGCATTAGATCTGGAGGGAGGAGCTGGGGCGGTGGGGAGGGAAGGGAAGGTAGGGGGAAAAAAAAGGAGGGGGTAACAATGCTTGATAGGAAATGGACTCCTTACCTTCCTCATGGAACTGTAACCCCTCTGTACAGTATCTTTACAATAAAAAATAGTTTTTTTAAGAAAACATTCGATCCTATTTGGAAAATAACTAAGGTCAAAAGGGCAGGGAACATGGCTCAAGCAGGAAAGCTCCTGCCTGGCAACCATATGGCCTGGGGTTTAAATTCCAGACACATAAGGGGAAAAAAGGGGAAAGGTCGCACAAAGCTAGATGCATGGGGATGCAGCGCATCCGTCGGTCGCATGCTGCTGTGGCAGAATGCGGGATGGGACATGCAGGAAGACATGTGTGATGGAACTTGGAGTAGGATCAGAAGTGGAGCCTCAAACCTCGGGCTTCTCTCCCTGCATCGTGCTATTTAATCTTGAGCAAGCCCCTGTTGGTATAAAAACGTATACACTCTGCCACCCTCGAGGACTAATTTAAACTTGTCCTTAAGCATATATTTTCAAGTAAAGAAGGATAACACAAGGAAGCCAGATCTAAGTGCCAAGAAAATTAATTATACAGTCATGCCGTGCTACTACAGCTCCTGAAGGAGAAATACTGGCCCACGGAGGGCCAAGTGGTCTGGTCCCACCTGTCCAGGTTGATTGTGAGCATGACTTCATCAATTCCCACTCTCCTGGAAACAAAGGTTTGGGGAGGGCTTTCCCTTGAATTTGAGCGTAGTTCTTGTGCCAACTATGATGCCAGGGTACTATCTGTGGGCCATGCCAGCTCTCACCAAAGAGATCTCAGCGCAAATGAGTCACAGCACAATCGGGATAGAGCATCACTGGTTTCCAGATGAATCCCTCATTCTCTGGCTACTCGGAGGTTGCTCAAATGGCCTGGCACAAAGTGGTCAGGTTGCCATGAAAGAAGACTATTTGTGGTATCAACAACTTGAACTTCTTCTCACCCAGGCTGACTTGTGTAATCCTGTGGCCCGCCGAGTGCTTAATCAAGTACATTCAGCCTTAGGACCCGAACCCCAGAGGACTGGCCAACAACCTGGTGGCAGGTCAGTTACATCAAATCCTTCCATCATGGGAGGGTGATGCGTGTGTGTGTGTGTGTGTGTGTGTGTGTGTGTGTGTGCGCGTGCGTGCGTGCGTGCGTGCGTGCGTGTGTGTGTGTGTGTGTGTGTGAAATGTCCTCAATGAGATGGTGCGTGTTTCAGGTTGTGGATTTAGTACCCTTGCCGGCTTCACTATCTGTGCGCTCACAGACATCTTATTCGCCCTCATGGTGTTACTCACAGCATTGCTTCTAATCAAAGAATTCATTTCTCAGAAGAAGAAGTATGGCAATGGGCTGAGGCCTGTGGAATTTGCTCTTATTATATCCCTCATCACCCAGAAACAACGGACGGAACATGGAACAGTGGAACGAGCCGCTAATGTCTCAATGTGGCTCCCGTTGGAAGACAGCCCCCTAAAATACAGAGATGCCATTGTACAGAACAGCGCGTGTCCTGCTAATCAAGGTGGCTTCTCAAGCCGGAACACACATGTGTGTCCGAATCAAACTATCTGCTCCACATCACATCAGC
Organism: Dipodomys spectabilis; assembly: GCF_019054845.1. NCBI lineage: Eukaryota > Metazoa > Chordata > Mammalia > Rodentia > Heteromyidae > Dipodomys > Dipodomys spectabilis. The sequence goes on from NW_024870753.1 coordinate 5,068,072, forward strand.
TGGGAGCCCTGTTCCTCTGATGGTCTGGTTTCCAAGGGATAAAGCCTCCAGCAGGAAAACAAGCAAGCACGCTTCCATAGACTTAGGAACTCAGAATCCTCTGGAACTATGTCATATTCGCTTATACCACTGCATCTACAGATAAAGGGGAGGTATTTCCTATTAGTCCATGAGGAAATAAATGCTATCCCAAGAGGAAATATAGTCTCGATCCCAGGGGATTCCCTAGGGCCATCCCAAGCCAGTTCTGTGCCCAGTCATAAACATTAGAAACCACAATAACTGAACGCATACAGTGTAAGGAATCAGACCTCTCAGGAGCCAAGGTCTGGGGTGACCCCACTAGGTAAGAAATGCTGCGGGATACTGGTGTCTCAGGCCTGTAATCCTAGCTACTCAAGAGGCTGAGATCTGACGATCAAAGTTCAAAGCCAGCTGGACAGGAAAATCGGTGAGATTCTTATCTCCAATGAGCCACCAGAAAACTGGAAGTGGAGCTGTGGCTCAAAGTGGTAGAGCACTAGCATTGAGCAAAAAGAGCTCAGGGACAGTGCTCAGCCCCTGAGTTCAAGCCCCATGACCAACAAAAAGTGTTAAAAAACAAAGAAATGCTGACCATGTAATACCCTGGATAAGCACAATAAACATACAAAATAGATGGTAGGAAAAGGAAGTCATGCGTGTGTGTGTGTGTGTGTGTGTGTGTGTGTGTGTGTGTGTGTGTGTGTGCGTGTACATACGTACATACTGTCTGAGCAGATATATAAACCAGCATGGCAGCCATGATGCCTACTTCCTTCTCTCTGTGTTACAGAAGTCATCGGGGATAAATTTAGCAATTTACTGTTCAGAGGAGAAATATATATTTGGATGGTAGACCTGTGATCGAGGGCAGAAGAGTTAATAGGACCCACCAACGCACAGTGTAGCAGTCACCCAGAAATAAGATACCATGAATGCTGAAACCTTGCATCTCCTCTGTTTAGGGGACGAAAAGGGAGGAGAATGTCTAAGATGTCTTCCTTCTTTTCATGACCAGAGGAGGAGTTCATGGCTATTAAGTTCCCAAAGGGGGAACCCAGGAAACAATCATCTCCTTGGTTTGAGCCAGTCCTTCGAAATCCTGTTTCATGATGTGAGGGTTTCTGCTTTACTACTGGTCCCTGAGTCAGCGGAGTCTCTGCCAGCGGAGGTTACGGGGGAAGACTACGGAGTAGAAAAGTGGAGCAGGAATTTGGTCCTTCCTGTTTGGGTCGTGTCCTGTGAAATCTACACATTTAAAATGTTCAAAATACCTGGCATGGATTCTGTCTCCTGCCTAGATCCTGACTAATGCACATCTTTCAAGCAGGGAACTGGAGTGAGTCAGTGGGGTGAAGGTGTAAGCCACACATTCAAACGTGGTTTTTGCCATGTCCTCCCCAGGAGGTATTACACAAGTCTGACCGAGCACAACACGTCTGCCTCCTACGTTGTACTCTGGCGACCTGTGGACTGCCCGCACACCTGTGGTTTCTGCTTCTGTGTCATCCGCCTCTTCTAGGAGCCTCTTTGGACCAAAAGCAATTGGGTAAAGCTGGAACGGGTGACCTAGGTTAGGACAGGCTTTCTGAACGGACCACCAAGAGTATGTCTCCGTGCTGTTGAAAGGATAGACTTGGAAAGGTTTTTAAACTGAAGCTCTGTTTGGAAACTGCAGCGTGTGAGGGGCTACATTTGAAAGCCATGGTGGAATTCCTTCCTAACTCCAAAGTTTCCCTTCCCCACAATCCTTGTTAAACAGCTGACCCCAAAGCTACCCCGCCTTCCCTTCCTCACCCGACCCTGAAAAACCATGCACTTTCTGCTACCCAGAAGAGACACGCTCCACCCCTGAAACTAACACCACCAAGACCAAGCCATTTTTCAGTTTGTAAGACGTGGACGGGGGAGGGGAAGACTGAGAACAGGGAAGAAGAAAGCCTGGAAGAAACAGATTTGGATGGCGGAGGGGAGTTGGTGGGCTGGGGAGAAGAAGCCTATCAGAAGGGAAATGAGAGATGATCTCAATGACAACAGGGCCTTTGCATTAATGAAAGGATTCAACGAATCCACAGAATGAAGAGAGAGCCAAGGCTGTCCCAGCCTTCTGCTGGGAGCAGGACACTCTACTTTGGCAGCCACCTGGCTGGCAGCTCTAACAGGAGGAGGAGAACTTTCCCAGGAAAAGCTTGTTCTCAGTCTACTCCAACTTCATTATAAAAGAATGTGACTAGTGAAACTTAAGAAAAGGCTAATTATGGGGGGGGTGGGGAATACGGGTATAGCTTAACACTTCCCTTTTATAGAAACCAACCAGGAACAGCAGGAAGAACATTTAAAGGCTGGTCTTTAATGTTTGCCACTGTGATCCCGAACTTCTCATCCATTAAACAAGTCCTAACAGGAGTCTGGCTCTACTCGATGTCGGATCCGTAAAATTAAGAGACAGGCGGTGTGCTCACCTCCGTGGGAGTCATAGACTAGGATGTGTATAGAACACGAAGCGTTGACACCTGGAGAGAAAGTAGCATAGGAATGCAAAATAACTGAGCATTTTAGATAGGAAAAGGACCAGACTATGCTTTGTGAAAGCATAGCACTTGATCTAGCTTTGGAAATGTGGGTAGTGGATAGTCTATAATTTCTATAGTCCAGACATCTATAATCCAGTCACAGGAAATGATCAAGGCCTCCCACTGGTCCCTTAACCACTCCAATCCAGCCCCAGCATCCTGGAGATTAAACTCAGGGACTTGGGCACTGTCCCTGAGCTTCTTTATCCTCAATTTCTAGTGCTCTACCACTTGAGCCACAGTACCACTTCTAGCCTTTTCTGTTTACGTGGTACTGAGGAATCGAACCCAGGGCTTCATGCATGCGAGGCAAGCACTCTACCCCTGAGCCACCTCCCCATCCCTGACTGGTTATTCTTAACCAGTCCACCATGGTCTCCCCTACCCAGTTGTCAGAAGTAGCCAGGGACATGATCCACCAACTCCAGTACCACCCGCAACGCAGAAGACAGGAACTAGCCAAGTCATCCATTTTTCCCTCTTTTCCACCCTGAATGGATGGCTGCCCTTCTTTCTGCCATTTGTAGGCCTTCTCGTGCCTTTTTTCTTTTCTTTTCTTATTGTTCAGCCCCTGCCTCATAAGATTTCTTTCAGATTTCATCCAAAGACACATAGGCACATTCACCATCAAGGTTGTGGACCAGACAACATCTCTACCTTCTACCCCTAATGTCGACACTCCGTGCCAGCAGGAAGTAGCCAGAGAGAATCGGTGCCCTTTTTATCAAAAGCCTAGGATGTTAGGTCCTCCTGGGAAAAGTGGTCCCTTCCCTTGGTTTTCTCTCCATGAACACGTGACCCTCCCTAGAAGCCCCCACACCTGAGGGCTCACGCTCTGAGGTCACTTGCCCATTGGCCACACCTCCTCCCTGCCCTATCCCTATATATCCTGTCTTGTGTGGGCCCGTGGTTTGCTTCTGCAGAACAACCATGTTCAGGAAGTCTCCTTTCTCCAATCCTTCCAGGTAGAACACAGACAAGCCGAGGGAAGAGAAAGGGCATTGCAAGCCCAGGAAGGAATGTACAAAATAAGCAAAGGAAGGGGCTACCTTGGGGATGGGGGGTGGGGAGAAGGTCAATAGGAATATTTGGGTGGCGCTTGATGCCAGAATGACTCCCACCTCTCCCCGCTCCCACGTTTCCGTGGCCTCGCTCACTTGCTCCAGCTTTTTGATCTCTCGCTATTGACACCTCCCCATCTCTGTCCCCAAGGAATCTTTTCAATCCGCATGTGGGGATTTTATGAATGACAACGCTCTCTTCCTCAGATCAATGCCCGAAGATCAATAGCTATAATGTAGAAAATTTATCCATATTCATTAGAAATGAATTGAGCAAATGATATTATTTTTTTTAAATGCCCTGGGAAGTCTATGGAAAGAAAGTAAAGGGAAAGTTGTTCTAATTTCACTGCTGTCCACACCACCTTAAGAGCTGGTGTTCATTTTCAAGGAAATCTTAGAGGATCCTTTCAGGGATAGAGCTGTATCTGCTACCAGATACAGAGCGTGAGCATGGAGCTAGGAGCCACCGTTCCCTCCCAGTGGGCTTGTATGATTGACTGACTGAATGATTCGTGGGTGGACTTTAGTCATAGAATCCAACCACTCCTGGATTCCTGCCTGAGATTTTTTTTCAGGATCATCATTGGCAATCACTAACTCAGAAAATAGCTTCCGCCTGTCTTGGGATCTCCTCTTCAATCTCAAGAAGTCTCCGGTCATTCTCAGTCAGCTCCCTATATCTCCATCCACCATCCAGCTCAAAGACAAAAACAGACACAAGCATGACAAAGAAAGCCTTGGACTTACCCGGCCATGAAGAATGAGGGAAGCTGAGAGAGAAGGATGAACATGGTCTGGTGACGGTTCTCAGCACTCACATGGAGGGCCTCCATTCCAGTGTTGACTTTGCTGCTGTGAGCTGTGGGAAGTTGACACGGTCCCTCTCTGGCTCATTCTCTTTATCTGTAAATAAAAGTAATAATATAAGAGTTCCTGCTCAACAGGGTTATCATGAAGATTAATATAGTGCACAGTGAAAGTGCTCTGCAAACTGAAAAATGCAATTCAACATGATTATTTTGTCCTAAAAGCTCAAAAAATGTTCTTCCGAGGCACATATCTTATTAATGGAATCTCTTGATGGGTTCCGTGAGGTCCATAAATGCTCTATAATAATACACCAAAATGGTACATCTATGCAATTACATGCATTCTGCGTAGGAGGAGGACCCGTGGCTTTTTAACATAATCTAAGAGTCGAGAGATGCAATAGAGATTGAGAATTAAGGACCACTGACCCAAGACCCCCTTCTCACTGCCATGAGCGGCTTTATCATCACTGCCAACCGTGAAGTGTCAACCGGCAAAAATTTGCTAAGTCTTCTAGTCAGACATAGAAGGGGTCCTGGTGTTGATTTGTCCTGAGAAGCTGGAATTCATCTCAATGGCTTCTTAGCCTTATTGTCGGTCATCCACCCAGGGCCTCCATGTAGCCCAACTCCAGGGAGCTCTGCTCAATTCTGTGTAATTGAAGTCTTTTACAGCACAAGTTGGGGTGGGGGTGGGGGCAGCTCTTCATGCACTGTAGGTAGCACTACTTAGAGATGGGTGGGGTGGTCTTCCCTCCACCTAATAGCTCTTCTACCTTCCTTCCTGTTTCCAGGCCTTGCAGCTAACAGAATCTGAGCTTCTCAACAGTCTTTATCCTTTCTGAAAAACAAACTCTAGTTGCTTCCTTCTGGACATTCTGGGAGATGCTCACCTGGAGAGGAGGGGTCAGTTGTATTTTGCTTCATCTTACCTCAGATTCGGAATCTGCACCCACATACAGGGTGGTACCATGTTCTACCTTCTTCCCTAGACCTACCTCCTATCACTCTGGAATCTCAGGAATTCTCTAAAGGAGACAAACAAACAACAACAACAAAAACTGCTCAGGATCTCAGCTTAACAAAATCACAGCTGGCCAATTATGATTTTCCGCTTTTATTCTTCACGTTGCTTTACTCTTCACTGATGCCATATACAAATTCTGAAGGCCCTTGACCCATGTCTTTTTCAGACGTCTTATTAGATGGGGCCTGCTGTGGTCTGACTGTCTCCCAAAATTCATATTACAACTTAACCCTCTATGTAATAGTATTAGAGGTGGATTGTGTAGAAGGTAATGAAGTTATGCGGGCAAATCCCATGGATGACATGAGGATCCTTATGAAAGGGCCAGAGGACTGAGCTCGCCTCTCTTCTCTCTCTTCCTTCCCTTCAGTTATGTGAGAACACAGGGTTAGTCCTCTCTAGAAAAGGCCCAACAAGGCTCCCCCTTGGAAGCAGAGGCTGGGCACTCATCAGACACTGAACCTGCAGCATCTCAGCTGCAGGAAATATGAGGAATAATTTCCTGTTTTTCTAAGTTACACAGTCCATGGCATTTGGTTGTAACAGCCCAGTAGATTAAGACTGGGTCTTAGATAGAGGATGATTCCATGTTAAAAGTCAACAAGAAGACATCTTGCCCTTTCACTTTATTTTCCCCAAAGGCTCCCAGCCTGGGTTCCCACAAATCCCATCATAGAGGGACCCAAAGCTCCCTCGACAGTCTGATCCACACCCCACAACAGTATTACCTGAAGTAGGATCAGGGACTCCCCGCTCTAGGCCCAGCCCCTCCCTGCTCCATCTTTTCAGCCAGGCCCATGGCTGGACTAATACTCTGAGTACCTTGGCTTCCCTTGGGATGAATGCATCTTTTACTGGGAAGCTGCCAAGCGTTTGGGGGAGTCGGTGTGGGCAGGAATGACCACAAAGCTAGAGGGAATGCTTAAAGAGTCCAGAAAGTATTCGACACAGATTTATTGAGCATCTGTCATGTTCCAGGAACTCTGCAAGGCTTGCAGGAGAGATGGGCTGTGGCTGGGTAAGCCTCTCCCACAACCCAGCTCCTGAGAGCCAAGTGGCCACCCCATCAATCAGCTCCACGAACTTCCCCTATCAGGAGACGATGCATTATAGTCTGTCTAATGGGTGGCATGGCAAGGGACCTACCTAATGGGTGAGGAATGGCAACAGAAGAGTTCTGAAGAGTTCATCTCTCGTCCATCACTACTTCCTGAAAGGAAGAGCAAAGTTAAATAGAAAGAGAGCACAATGTTCATTAAGACTTCTCTGTGAAGCATGTGCACGCATGCATGCGAGCGCACACACACACACACACACACACACACGTGTATACATGTGCACATGCATGTATACACACTCAGAAGAGAGCCCCAGCTCCCAGCTGCCTGCTGGAAAATGCACTTTGAGGGGCAATTAAATATTGATATCTTTACATCTCAGTATTTTCTTTTTCAACTGCAAATAGCCCCAACAGGAACCATTGTTAATACTTATTTAACTCCTCAAAGCATCCACGAGGGGTTTTATCCTTCCAAAATGAAGGCATTAAGAGCAGAGAAGACACAATAGAATGGGCTACATTTCCTGAGTCAACCAAGTGGGCAATCCCAGGTGCCTTTCTCAGACTCCACCCTGAAGTCTCCCAGTTCCCTAGGTCTGGGTCCAGCTGGCCAGATGGCATCCTCTCAATGGCCTGGAAGGGATGAAGGCACACTTTCTAGCCGGCTTTCCTCAACAGGCCCTTGAGCACCCTGCAATCACAGGCTTGGCAGCCTCATGCAAATTGTCTGTGCATAATGATGTCCTCACTGAATAGATTAACCCAGTAGGGGTACCAGACAGGCACAAGCAGATGCAGGCCTCTGGACCCCTATTTTCCTCCCTGGCCTCAGAATTGGGACAGTTCTTCTGGACCAGAATGCTCTGGCCTTCCCACCCAACTATTCTCAGTGTCTTCCCCCAGGAGCCCAACATCTAGGTTCTGCAAGGTCAGAGCTCAACTCTGGCATAGATCTAGCCCACTCTTACTAAACTCCTTGACATCACAAGTATATCTTGGAGTGTGTGTGTGTGTGTGTGTGTGTGTGTGTGTGTGTGTGTGTGTTTCTTTTTTGTTTTGTTCTACAAAAACAGGGATGTTCTCTTCTCATTTTCTTTCTTTTGCTTGCGTGCTGGTACTGGGACTTGAACTCAGGGTCTCACGCTCTTGCCTGGCGTTTGTTTGTTCTAGGCTAGCATTCCACCCCGTGAGTCATGTCTCCACTGGCAGCTTATTGCTGGTTAATTGGAGTCTCTCTGACTCCTCTGCTCAGGCTGCCCTCAATCATGTTCCTCACATTCTGAGTAGCTAGGACTACAGGTGTGAGCCATCAGCACCTGATGAGACAGATATTTTCTATGTACCCAAGGCCTAAACCTTGCTATGTAGCCTGGGCTGGCCTCAAACTCTACATCCTCCTGCCTCTGCCTCCCAAGTGTTGTGATTATAGGCATGCACCACCACATCTAGTATTTGTACACTTCTGAGTTAGTGGCTTTTACCAGCTTCTTCCTGGAGTCATGATGCATCACCCTGAAAACAAAAATGAATGGGAAGTACAGAAAATGGAAGCCAACAACCAACACAGCATGACCCACCCTGGGACAGAGACAAATGCCAGATGCATGGAGGACATACAGCTGTGCTCATCCACCCAGCAGAAGACAGTCTTGAAGCCAGGATCATTCCCTCCTGAAGTAGACATTATTAATCCCATTCCACTAATAAGGAAAAGGAGGCTCAGAGAGGTCTGCTTACTTAGTAGAACCAACACTGAAACCTCAGCCTCTCTGCTGCCAAGCTCAGTGCCGCTTTGACTCTCCACTTCCTGCAGCGGCCCTGGCACTGGAGACCGGAGGCTTCTTGCGTTCTCCGGTCGTGGGCCCCTTCCATGGCTGTCTGAATTCCAAACAGCCCAAGCCTGGGCTTGTTGGCTAGGCCTTTGTGTCCCTGGTGTGCACATCTTTGCATGCTTCAGCGGACTTTGTGGAGTCTATTTACCACATCTAAGACCAATTTCCTTCCCTTCAGTTGCTTTGAAGATAATTGAAGGTACTTGCATTGTCTGCCTGGGAATGTAAAAAGCCAGCTAATGCTACAATCGATGATTCCTGCTTAATGCCGTGTCTCTGCCGAGCCCGCCCTGAGCAGCGGCTAACACAGCCTTCAATGATGGCTTCGGCAGGTCTTCCCGGCTGGCTACTTTGTTAATCAGAAAGGGGCTGGGGGGGGGGGGGGGCCCTCAGGATAATGGCAGGCAGATTGAGTTGTTAAGCCCGAATGAAATATTTAGTAGCACCATTTGTAGGATCCGCTGGTGAGAGCCATCCTCTCAGCACTGCCTGGGGACGGGAGGACGGGGGAGGAAGGGGGGCCTCCCCTGAGCTCCCCAGGCAGGGCAGAGATGAGATAGCTCCAACCTGCATCTCAAGGGAACAGCAGCAGCCCAGGCTGAAAAAAGTGTTACGAAAAAAAGGAAGGTGAAGATCAGCCTGGTCACCACCTCCTGGCTGGCCTCACTCCACAGGGCTCCAAGACTGCACCTGCAGCCACGCAGGTAGACGCCCTCCAGTGCGCATGGAACAGAGAAAGCACCCACCACCATGGAGGAAGACTCATACCATCTCCATCCCTCCATCCATCCATCCACCTACCCACCCACCCATGCACCCATCCATCTACCCACCCGTCCACCCATCCATCTACCCACCCGTCCACCCATCCATCCCTCCATCCATCCATCCATCCACCAACCCACCCATCCATCCATCCACCCACTCATCCACCCATCCATCCTCCATCCCTCCATCCTTCCATTAACCCATTCATCCACCCACGCATCTATCCCTCATCTGCTCACCCATCCATTTATCCACCCACCCATCCATCCTCCACCCCTCTATTCATCCATCCATCCTCCATCCCTCCCTCCATCCGCCCACCCCTCCATTCATCATCCATCCCTCCATCCACCCACCCACCCATCCATCCATCTATCTATTTATGCATTCATCCTCCATCCCTCCATCCATCCATCCCCTAGGTCCCAACGCTCTGCTCTGGCTGGAACTCAGCGTATTGTATGAGTGTCACAAGGACTTGTAAGGCTGGCAGAAGCTTGGGGAAGGAGGGAGGAATGAGAAGAATGAATAGAAAAGATAGTGTTTTCCTGTTTCCTCCTCCTGAACATGCCATCCCAACCCTTGTGCACCTTATACCACACCAAACTGACTTCCTCATGTCAAAGGTAATAGAACCTCAGCCTCGTATGCAACTTTACTGATCACCTGTTTCTTAAGCTCCTAACCTACTGCAACTAGGAATATACCAGGCCTGATACCATCTCCTATTCAGAATGTTAATGTCCTAGGTAGCAATTCACCCCCAAATGGACCATGGCTGAGAGACTTCATAAATGAAAAATACATTATCTCTCCTGATCCTTATTCCAACCTATCTTTGTTAAAAATACTTCCTTTTATTTATTTATTTTGTGAGTATGGCAGTCCTGGGGCTTGAACTCAAAAAGTGGTCACTATCTCTGAGGGTTTTTTTTTGTTGCTTTTGTTTGTTTGTTTGTTTTCTCAAGGCTAGTGATTGCTGTACCACTTGAGCCACAGCACCACATCCTAATGTGTTAATGGTGAATGGAGCTAAGAGCTTCATAGACTTTCTTGCCTGGGCTAGCTTTAAACTGTGATCCTCAGATCTCAGCCTCCTGAGTAGCTAGGATTACAGGCATGAGCCTCCAGCACCTAGAGAAATGCTTCCTTTTTATCAAGCCAAAATCAATTTCCTTTCAGGTTCTCTTGATACCATGGTCTTTTTTCCCTGTGCCCCTCCCCATCATTGCCAAAGCTACAGTACAGTCCTATAGACATCTGAAAAGAGCATCCAGATTCCTTCCAACCTGACAAGGCCGAATAAAATTATTGGTCTGAGGAACAAGGTTAATGGTGGCAGTGCTAAACCTTTTGGATGTCCAGTACCTGAATCCCTTCCAAATCCTCCTCCCCTTCCCATTTATTTGATCCCTTTTCTCCTAACCTGCAGGTCTAACACAGAGTTGCAGTTACAAGATTCTTTCATAAACAGGGTTATAAGATTTCCATTCCTGTCTGCTAATAATCAGAAAGCTACCAAAGCAACCACTACTTGTGAGCCAAAAGAACTAGGTATAGTGGCTCATGCCTATAACTCCAGTTACTTAGGAAGCACAGATTATAGTTTCAAACCAGCACACTCAACCAGGAAAGCTGGATGTGGTCACATGAACCTGTAATTCCAGCTACAGAGAAGACCTAAGAAGGGGAATCATGGGTCTGGGTAAAAACATGAGACCTTACCTAAAATAATAATAATAATAACAAAAGTAGAAAGGGTTGGGAGTGTGGATCAAGTAGCAGTACCAATCTAGCATCACTAAGACCATGAGATGAAACCCCAGGATCTCTCTCTCTCTCTCTCTCTCTCTCTCTCTCTCTCTCTCTCTCTCTCTCTCTCTCTTCACACACACACACACACACATACACACACGGAAAAAAAAGTAAGCAAAATGAATTAAAAAGCACCCTACATTCATGATTGCTTCCTTCTCAATGTGTTCACTGAATCATACAACAGCTCAGAAGCCAAAAAGACAAATATAAACAACAGCTCAGGCTGTTGTAAAGCCAAGCAGAGCTGTGGATGGTCACATAAGCCTCAGAAAATGTAAGCAAGAGTTCAAAGCCACCAAGGCAGGCAGGATAGAAGGAGCAGAAATATGGAGAGAAGAAACAGTCAAAGAAATGAGTCCAATACTCCACAGCCATCTCTCCCAAGGCCTATGGGATCTACAACTCATCAATTCAGAAACAAAGAAGCCTCACGGAAAAGTGGCTCTGAGGGCAGGAAATGTCCACAGCCACAACTTTGAGCACTCTTAAAGTACTGGGAAGTCAACAATTGAAGAGAGCCACAGAGAGGTTAAAACCTGTAGGTATTCACTTGAGATCTACTAACTGTTAATGAAACCCAAAGAGCTAAAGTGAGTATAGGATTATATTAACCTTCACAGAGACCATTCCAGCCTCAAATACAAGTAACCTGCCCCTATTCTACTTGTATAATTCATCTTAACTGGAAGAAGATGACATCAACCAGAAATTGAAATTCTGTACCTACTAATGTCTGGTATTTTATCAAAAAAATAATAAAGTGAGGGGCTGGGAAGGTGGCTCAGTGGTATGAGGCCCTGGGTTTAAGTCCTAAGTACCACATAAGCAGAAAAAAGCCAGAAGTGGCGCTGTGGCTCAAGTGGCAGGGCGCTAGCCTTGAGCTGAAGAGCTGAGGGACAGCGCCCAGGCCCAGAGTTCAGGCCCCACTACCAACAAAATAATAATAATAATATGAAACAAAATAAGAAATATCATCTCTAGCATGTCATATATGTAAACTTGGACAAAGAAACATATACTAAATGTATTATATATAACCAACAAAATGCAAACAGTCATTATCTCAGAGCTGATTTATGATTTATGATTTATGATTTATTTTCTTTATACCTGTAAGTAATGTCAGGATGTTTTCAACGAGAATGTGTTACTTTCATAAAAGCTACAAATAATAATGCTTTAAATAAAGATCTCCTTTGTAGATGCTAAAGTGGTATCATGGTTGTTTAAAGAAGAAAAGAGTACTTATCTCTTGGAAATTCATGATTGAAGCATTTACAGATGAAATAGTATAATGTCTAGCAGGGAGTAGGGAGAAGTAAGGAGTATAGATTTATTTTTATGGCCATCTGTTGGTAATTGTTGAAGCTGAGTGTTGGTCTGTAGGGATACATTACATTCTTTCTTCCACCTATGTGTGCTAGGATAATAAAATGTGGGAAAAAAAACAAATAAGCATTCTTTCATGAGCATCGAACCTGTGCATGGCAAATATTACCCATAGCAAAGCTATGCACAGTCAGTACACAGTCACTGAAGGCTGAATTACTAGAGAATGCTTTCTCTAATGCCCAAAGTAACTAGCATGCATATGTATGTACACACACACACACACACACACACACACACACACACACACACACATATACACACACACACACACACACATATCTCCACGTTAAAGATCCTGTGGGACCCAAGTATTGGTTAGAAGTCTATTTGATAGGAGCAGGGCTATGAAGAAAAGAAATTGCTCATGGGATTGCAGCCTCCCACCAATGTTGAAAAAGCCCAAGCCCAGTAGATCCATCTGCTCAGAAGATAAGACACCCAATACTTGTCCCTTCTCTAAATGGCCAACAAATCCATCTCTACCATGGGGAATCAAGGCACACACATACATTTTCCTGCCCCATCAAACCAGAAGTAAGGTATTGAATTGAGGCAGGGGTGAAACAGAGGAGCACCTTCTTGCCTGCCCTGGAGAAGCAGTAGCTGTGGAATTCTGTCCAGAGCTAGGGGCCCTTGAACGAATCCACACTGGGTCACAGATCCCAGCTCAGACTTTTCCTCTTCAGCTCTCATCCTGGCTTCTGTCTGCTCTTCACCTAAGCCAAGTGGACCTTTCACCTGATTATAACCATGCCTCAAATTGACTTTGTGACTAACAGGCCCTGATACTCGAAAGACGCTACAGCCTTTTCAAAACGTCTTGCGTTTAGTGGATGAAATCACCACCGGCTGAATATCCACCCAATTTCAAATACAGGTCCAATACCTGAATTTCTTTTTGAAAGGGTTATTGGGGAAGAAGAATTAAGAGAGCAGCTGAGGAAGCATCTGAGTGGAGAGAGACTGTCACGCTTCTTTACAAGGATCACGGGCCATTAGCTGAAAATTTATGTTGCATTTTGAGGTTTTGTTTGCTTGTTTGTTCTTTAATTGGCACATAATTATTGTACATATTTGTTAGAAATGGGGTGATATTTTGATATACATACAACACGTGTAATGATCAAATGAGGTAATTAGCACATACATACATCCTTTCTTTGTGGTGAAAACATTCAAAATCCTCTCCTCTGCTCATTTGAAATGCACAATAAATTCTGGTTAGCTGGAGTCACCCCACTGGGCTACAGTCAACAACTGTAACTTCCAGTGAGAACAGGTGGTATTTGTCTTTTTGTGCCTGACTTACTAACAAAATGGCCCCTAGTCTCTCCCATTCTGCAGGTTGGCTTTTTGCATTCTACGGATAATTCTCTTTGGTGTACAGATGCCTTTTAGTTTGAGGCGATTCTATTTGCCTATTTTCTGCTCACGTAACCTGTGTTTTTGAAGCCACATCAAAAAAAATATTCTATGTTGTACTATTTCTCCTATGTTTTCTTCTAGTCGGTTCATATCTGGGGACCTTATGTTTTAGCATTTAGGCTATTGTAAGTTAATTTTTTATATGATGAGATATAGAGGCTTAGTTTCATTGTTCTGTATATGAATATCCAGTTTTTCTGGCACCATTTGTAGAAGAGACTGTCTTTTCCTCAATATATATTCATGGTGTCTTTGCACAAGTCAATTAGCTATAAATAAATGGATTTATTTATTTAGTTCCTTATAAGTAAAATATCATTATAAAAAAATGGCACTGCTTTTTTATGCTCTTACCATGCTGTTTGGGTTGTGATCATTTGGCAATATATTTTAAAGTCAGGTTAGTTTTTTTAAAAAATTAGAGTAATTTGGCCATTCAATTATTTTGTGTTTCTGCACTAATTTTAAGATTATATTTCTGTGAAGAATTTCACTGGTATTGTGATAAGGATTACACTGAATCTGTAGAATGCATTGGGCATGATGAATCACATTAATAATATTAATTTTACCAATCTATGGGCTGAAGACACCTTCCCATTTCTGTGTGTGTGTGTCTGTGTGTCTGTGTGTCGTGTCTGTGTGTCTGTGTGTGTGTGTGTGTGTCTGTGTGTGTGTGTGTCTGTGTGTGTGTCTGTGTCTATGTCTGGGTCTGTATGGGTGCATCCTTCCTCCTCAATTCCTTCAACAATGTCTCATAGTTTTCATTATAGATATATTTTGCATTCTTGCTAAGTTTATCCCTAGGTGTATTTTGTTAGCTACTGCAAATAAGATTGCTTTCTTTACCTCTTTTTCAGATAGTTTTCCATTAGCATATAGAAATTCTATTTTTTAGGTTGATTTGTATCCTACCCTCTTACTTATTTTGTTTATCATTCTAACAGCATTTGTAGACTGTTATGTATGGTTATACCATCTGCAAACAGGGACAATTTGATTCCAGTCTTTCCAGATCTTGCCTAACTATTCTGGCTAGAACTTGTGGTTTTGTGTCATGTAAGAGTCGTAAAGGCAAAACTCCTTGTCTTCCTCTAGATTTGAAAGGAAAAGCTTTCAATGTTTCCCCATTCAAGATGATGGGAAGTGTATTGTACAGGTCCTATGTTGAGCGAGACATATTTCTTCTATACCTTATTTGTTGGGGGTTGGCTTTTTTTAAATCATGAAGGGATGTTGAGTTTTATTGAATGACTTTTCTATAGTTATTAATAGATCAAATAATCCAGATACTGGTAGCTCATACCAGCAATCCTAGCTACTCAAGAGGCTGAGATCTGAGAACAGTGGTATGAAGCCATCTCAGGGAGATAAACCTGAGAGATTCTGATCTCCAATTAATCAGCAAATAGCCAGAAGAGGAGGTGTGGCTCAAATAATAGAACATCAGCCTTGAGCAAAGAAAGTGAGCAAGAGCACAAGGCCCTGAGTTCAAGCTCTATTACTGGCGCGCGCGCACGCGCACACACACACACACACACACACACACATACACACACACACTAATTCTATGATTTCTGTCCTTCATTCTGTTAATATGGCTCTCTCTTGATTACTGATTGATGGGTGCTGAATGATCCTTGAACCGCTGAGATAAATTCTACTTGACTGTGGTATGTAATCTTCCAGGTATGCTCAAGTATTTTATTTGCTAATGTTTTGTTGAGGAATTTTGCAACTTTTGCTCATCAGAGACATTGCCCTATAGTCTTTTCTTATGTTCTTATCTTAAAGTTTTGGAATCATAGTACTGATAAGCCTCATGGAACAATTTCACCTTCTCTCAAGTTTTTGGAATAGTTTGAGAATAACTGATGTCAGTTTCTTTGAAAATGTGGTAGAATTCAACAGTGAAGCCATTCCATCTCTTTGTGGGCAGAATTTTTATCAGAATTTTTTTTGGGGGGGTCCGGTCGTGGGGCTTAAACTCTGGGCCTGGGCTCTGTCCCTCAGCTCTTCCTCTCAAGGCTAGTGCTCTACAACTTGAGCCACAGCGCCACTTCCGGCTTTTTTCTTTTTGCTTATGTGGTGCTGAGGAATCGAACCCAGGGCCTCAAGCATGCAAGGCAAGCGCTCTACCACTGAGCCACCTTCCCAGCCCCTTATCAGAATTTTTATTTTATTGATTGGTTCCTATTTCCCATTTCTTCCTGGTTCATTTGATCTTGGTTGATTGTATATGTTCAGGAATTTATCTGCTTCCTCAAGGATTTTCAATTAGTTAGAATATAGTTGTCCCTAATAATTTCTCATGATCCTTTGTATTTCTGTGGTACTAATTAGAAGGCTCATTTTTTTTTTTTTTGTCTCTCATTTCATTTATGTAGGTCTTTTTTTCTTAAAACTTGTGCCAGATTTCAAAAGGATATTCATTCCATAGCTTCTGGATGAAATGCTCTGTAAATGTCTGCCAGGTCTATTTGGTGTAGAGTGGAGAGGAATTTAACTCTAATGTTTCTCTGTGGGTTTTCTGTCTGAATGAACCGTTCATGGCTCTGAGTGGAGTGTTCACATCCCCTAGTATTACTGGATTGCAATGGAACTTTTCCTTTAGATTCGTTAATACTAGCTTCATGTGTTTAGATGATCTGCTGCTGGGTGTGTATGTATATATAATTATAACACCCTCTTGCTGAACTGACCTCACTCTCGCTTCTAATTGAGGGTTGATTCAAGGGCCAAAACTAAGATATTCTCTAAAACAATCCTGTTGAACTGAAGTTATAATGCAAGCCACATACATGAACCATGCGGTTGATATTAAATTTTCTCATATCCAATCTTACAAAGGGAACTCAATGTTTTATTGAGCTTATTATTGGAATCATCCAAAACAGGATTGTTTTTACCAGGTAATAAAACATAAAAACATCAACAGGATACGATGCACCATTCCTTTCATACTTCAGCCTCAAAATCCAGTGTGTATATTTTGTACCTAGGGGTCTTGAGATTTGTGGCAAACTCATCCAAGGCTACCACTGGGCTGCAAGCCCAAGCCTGGGTCTCTCTGCTGCTTTCGACATGGTTTCTTGGTAGGAAAGTCTGTACTTACCTTCATTTTGCCTTCTTAGTTGGTGACCTTTATTTCCTCATTGCCCAGAGGGGGAAAATGGGACATAACACTGGAAACATCCCCCTTTCATTCTAATGAGAGATGATGCTCCAGGGGACAAGAAGCTGGGTGGTAGAAAGAGCATCTCTAACATGATTGATGGGCCAATGAGTTGGTTTGTTTCCTGGTACAGAAAGACATGAGGGGAAAAGGAAGCACCAGGGCTTGTACCCCATACCCCACTCAACTTGGTCTTGTTGAGAATGAACATCTGTTCAGGGTGTCACAGGTTCAAGGGAAGCCAGGACCTGCTTGCTCCCTGTCAGACGAGGCCACATCAGCTTCTACTGAAGATGGGGATGGCCGGGCGGGAGGCTGGCAGAGGGATTGCAGCTTCTGGCTGTAGACACCTTGGCTCTAAGGACTCTAGCAGAGCCCCTGCCAGCAGAGGCACACTTCCAAGGCTGGGTGCCCATGTGGGTCACCATGGGCAGCACCCCCACTGTGCACACTACCGATTCCTATTCATGGACCTGGGAGAGGGAAGCAGGCGGGGGAGACAGTCATTTCTATGCTAAGTGCCCCCACACCGCCTGAGGACTGGAAAAGGAAACTGTGAAATGGTTCAGAAATCATGCGAGCCAGGCTGCCTGGACCCTGAGGGCCAAGAATGAAAGAGCCTAGGCCATCAGATTGACCTGGATTTGAGCCCTGGCCCTGGACACTAAGGATACACCAGCCTTGGGGAAAGGCAGCTGCCCTGGAGACCAGCATCTCCACTCAGAACACTGCTGGGTCCTAGCTGGGGATAGCACTTGACACTCCTCCCCGCCCCGGGCTCAGGGATGGAACCTCACAGCAGCCTCTCCTGGCCTTCTCCTTATGGAAACCCACTCTTGAAAAAAAAAGATCAGAATGGTAGGCCGCTGGAAGAAGAAGCTTGGCCGGGACTCTGAAAATGGGTTCTACTGGCTTCTAGCCCACATCTCCCAGGATTTACCCCTCTCTGGACCTCAGTTTCCCATTAAGGAGATGAGCCATCTGATGGGAGGGAGCCCTACAAGGTCTCTGGTAGTATGGGCCTGCTGAGACACCAAAACACCTCCTCTCTGAACTCCAAAAACCATCTTCGAGGAGAGACCTCTCCCAGAACCATGAAGGGACAATGACAGAACTCCAGGCAGAAGAACACACATCCTCTGTTGTACCTCGGAGTACCGAGAAAAGAGGTAGCTGCCCTGTGATAAGAGTAGAGGGTTTACCTAGAAGAAAACTTCAAACATCTCCATTGGGCTGGGTCTTTCCCAAATATAGGCGGAGGAAGAAATGTGTCATCAACACATACTCTCAATCATTTTATGAATACCACAGAATAGACAAAGCAAATGTCCCAGATGCCTGCCCTCTGCCCCACCAGGCAGCAACCTGAGGGTCTATGGGGGTGGGGGTGGAGAGACAGCGACTTCCACTGCCATGGACTTTGGGATGGAGGAAGAGACCCATAAATCGTACTTCATATGCAAAGAACACTGGGCTGTAATGAGTCCCAAGACAGTCTTTACAGAGTAGAAAGTTTATAAACACAAATCAGTGCGTGTCACCTAGGGAGAGAGGGGACCGACGCTGGGAGAAGCAAACCCACACATTTGCTCCAGGCATGAAGAAGGGGGGTGGGAACATCTGGCCCCCTTTTTCTTTTTAGTACTTCTGGCTGAGCCAGCTGGAGGCCCTGCCTTTACCTAGTAGATAATACACCAACTTCCCCTCTGCCATCCCCTCCACTCCACCTAGTTTAGTAACACGCAGCACTAATTCCTTATTTTCTCCTACAATTATAAAGCCTCTGTTTCATCCATATGCATTATCTCCCATCTACTAAACAACGGCACCGGGATACCAAATGAATGAAAGATTTAGCAAAGCTTAGGTGCCCAGCTATTGAACTTGAACCCAGATCTCCAGACTGCATCCAGATATCGCTCCACACCCATTTCCGTAGAATGAGAGCTGGCAGGCTGGCAGTACCCACCTGTGAGCAGGCATCAGCTCACTCCCCCGTGGCAGGAGGGCAGCACAACCAACACCGATGGAGGCCCAGGAGCCCATGGCATGGCGGGGACTTTTCCTACAAAATGGAGCAGGCCGCTAGCATGCTCAATTATCCAACCTTATTCCATCTCATAATAAATGGAGCCCCCAGAGGGCCAGACATGATGGGGTGGGGTGAGATGGGGAGCGAAGACTATTACGGGATTTTAACCTTCGTCTTCTCTTTCCGGGCCTCTGGAACAGCTGTTCGACAAAATGGATCTGTGCAGACAATCATTTTTGCTGCATTACTTAATATACAGTTGCTCTCGGCAAGAGATATAATTGACTTGCTTAACTAATCAATCTTTCTATAAGCATAGCTGCTTTTCCTCTCCCACTGGGGGAGGGAAGCAGGGGGAGAAGGGGGAAAAAGAGAAATTGCAAAGAGCAACCTTTGGCATGAATTACAGCACGCTAACTCCCAGCTGAGGTTTCAGAGCTGGGGGGGAAATTATTGTCAAGTATCCCCATCAAGGTTCCTTTCTGGACCAGATGTGGTCTGCCATGGCCTGCGGGGTGGGGGTGGGGGGTTGAACAGGGTGGGGGGGGAGAGACAGCCCAAGATGGAGACCAAGTGCCCATAGAGGTCAGAGGAGCAGCAACACAGATGATCAAAAAAATAAGAAAATAGCCACGACCAGACTTCACCGTTCCTCAACGAAGTCATGGAGTGAGCCATGGGTAAAACCTCACTTGGCTGAATAAGGAAACAATCTGCTTTCCCCAGTATCACCCTACACCCAGTCCCATTGCAACTCAAGGCGCTACCCAGCAAGGCCAGCTTTGCCATGCAGTATGGCTAGCAAGTATGGCAGAGGAGAGTTTATACACAAGGTGCCAATCATGAGGATGTAGAAGACCCAGGTCTCAAACCCACCTTCCTCAGGATAGGGTTTAGGACATTTTTAAGATCTAGGAAGCACAGTGGGCTGGAGTCGGGAAAGGAGATGGAGGTAGGAAAAAGGAAAGCGATTCATGGTTGGCACATGCATAGTCAGGCTCTATGCCTCTTCATTGGATGAACATTGGGAAAATGCCAAGATTACTAGCATGGTCTGAAAATGGACTCATGAACTCAGGCTGTCTAATACAGTGTGTGTGTGTGTGTGTGTGTGTGTGTGTGTGTGTGTGTGTGTGTGTGTGTGCATGCACGCACAAGACATGTTCACCTGCAGCTGGAGCTCTGGGAAAGCAAGGCTTTTGACTTGAATACCTCAAGGTCCCTCCCTCAGTGTCTGGTGCTTTGCCCATAATACTTTCAAACATTCAAGGCAGGATTCATTGAGAGTTATTAAATCAAAAACTAGTGTTGGCCAGGTGTGTAATCCTAGCTACTCAGGAGGCTGAGATCTGAAGATCGTGGTTCAAAGCCAGCCTGGGCAGGCAAGTCGTGAGACTCTTCAATTAACCACCAGAAAACCAGAAGTGGTGCTGTGGCTCAAGCGGTAGAGCACTAGCCTTGAGCTGAAGAGCTGAGGGACAGCGCCCAGGCCCAGAGTTCAGGCCCCACTGAACAAAAAAATAAAAAATAAATTAAAAAAATTACAGTGCTGGTATTTCAAGAGGACAGGTTCTTATTACCAGGTGGGAGATCTTTCTCTGGAAAAGAGGCATAGGATCCATCTTGTTTCAGCCAACATTTTCATCAATGGCACGGAGGAGATTTGAGAAAGGATGACGACCTAATTTGTATCTGACAAAGTCGGAAAAGATTAACTCCACAGCGGTCCAGACTCTATCTTGGCAGGCTAGAACACATGCTAAGGCCACACAGATGAAATCTAACAGTGTGAAATGTCCTATATTTGGAGTCAAACAACCCATTGATTGGATACAAGATAAAGGCACTCTGGCTAGGCAGAGTTCCATTTAAAAAAAAAAAAAAAAAAGATCTTGGGGTCTAAGATGACCACAGGCTCAATCTAGAGGTGCAGTGGCTAAGAACAAAGTCTTGAAGGGGTGCAATTAGAAGGAGAAACAGCAGCCCTTGTGTGGTACATCTTTGTCAGGATTATCTGACCCACTGGGCTGTGCTTTTACAATCTCACTTTAACAGGACACCTAGGATCTTAGAAATGGTGACAATGGCTGGGCTGCTTCAGCCAAAACGGACAGCTGGACTCAAACACAAGACAGGCTTGGGCCTTAAAGATGAAAGTTCAACTGTACTGGCAGGGTGAAGGCTAGAAAGGCAGGCTCAGAAACCAGCCTCGGCTCCAAGCCCCACCCTGTCATCCAAGTTGGTGACCTAAAGGCAAGTTTCTCTACTTCTCTGCACCTCAGTTCTTCATCGAGGTGCAATGTTTATCTCCTGGATTAACCTCATTTAAAATTCTCCAAGAGGAGACAGGCATAAAGGGAGCATGCTCGAGGAGCGACGGACGCGGCTATGATGTGACTGGACCAGGTACGCCTGGGCAGGACGTGTAGACAGACGTCATGTTATATTATTTCAGTGCTGGGAAACTTTCTGCCAGCCAGAACCACTGCCCATGCGGATGGGGGAGGGCTGTTGGATGGAGAGATCCAGGACATCAGACCTGTCATGCAGGGGGATCCCTGCCCTGGGTAATGGCATGGGCATGGTTCCATTGGAAGGTTCTTGGAGTCTCCGGGAACTCTCTCTCCCCTCCTTCCCTCTTTGGGGAGCTGATCAATTTATTGCCTTTATATGGAGAATGTAAGAATGGAGCTACCTCACGCGTAGAGCATTTGCCTAGCATGCACAAGGCCCTACGCCCAATACACAGTAAAACACACACACACACACACACACACACAATTTCATATATGGCAAAAGGGGCCTCAAGACCCTCCCCAGTTCCACTGTGGTCTGCTGAGCCCCCTCATTAGAGTAGTCAGAGCGTGCTCACCCCAGCAGATCTAAAGTGAGCTCTGAACTCTTCTGGGAGAGGCAGGAGGCTGCTCTTGGAGGGCCATGAGCCTCACAGAGTGGGCTCGGGTCTTGGCTTCTGAGCAGTGAGTGAGCACCAGAAAGGGACAGGTGCCTGGAGCTCAGAGGGGGAACAGAAATGAGATTTAATTACAAGAGCCATCCACCTTCCCTGGGGACCAGAGGCTATCCGGGGTGACATTTCCAGAGGTCCAGGGAAAAGGGCTCCCTGTCTCTTAGAGCCTCGCAGATGCCTGCCAGCATGTTATTTCAACAGAGACGTCTCCTTGGCCAGCTGGAGCCCCAGTGAGAATGAATCAGTGGGAGGGGAGGCAGTGATTGAACTAGTGATCCAGAAAAGCAGGGAGCAAGCAAGTGGGCGTGGCCCGATACCTGGTGGCTGTGGTGGCAGTTTTGTGCTGAGGACCTGCTGGCTGCCAGCCATCTCCCTCTACCTTGGCCTGAGCTTGGAATTCGTGGTAAAGATTTAACCACTCCCTCTCAGGGTGACCTTGAGCCATGCTGCTGCGTCTCTCCCCAGCCTCAGTTTCTTGTGTTCTGTGCCCTGAAGTGCTCCATCCTGTTCAACCACTGCTTGCCAGGGAATCCACATCCCCAGGGCATTTTCCTCTCCCAAACCACCACTTGATTTCAGCAGGCCACAGTTTGGAATTCACAGAAGAGGAAACCTTAAGAAAGAGAAAGGATCCACCTAAATCCACAGAGTTAGGAGGGGAAAAGTCTGTAGGATCCCACCCAGGGGACCCTTCCCTCATACCATGTAAGTCATCCCTACTTCATGCACTTATTTTAAGTCCGGGCATCAACCCTCTGCTAAGCAACCCACCGCAAGCAGGATTAGGATGGAGAAAGGGCTCAGAGATCTCTGGAGGTAAGAACCAGCTCCTCCCTGCCTCTTCAGACACCCCTAGGATTGGTGCTTCCCAGGAGGCAGCTCCCTGGCCTCGAAGGGAGGTTTGATCCCTGGGTTGATGCTGTGAATGTCTAGCATTGTTTTGGTACATTAGCTCTGAGCCTTGCTCTGCAAATGGAT
Source organism: Dipodomys spectabilis (assembly GCF_019054845.1). Classification (NCBI taxonomy): domain Eukaryota; kingdom Metazoa; phylum Chordata; class Mammalia; order Rodentia; family Heteromyidae; genus Dipodomys; species Dipodomys spectabilis. Next base: position 5,091,014 of record NW_024870753.1, read on the forward strand.
GTGATTTCTTATGGCTCTTTTAATGGAGTTGAATATTCAGATTCATTCTCTTCCCCCTTTCCCAGAGCTGGAAGGACCAGAAACACGATAGCTACTACCACCTCCCCCCATCCCTTGGGTGAGAAACTGTTCCCCAATGGCTGCACCCCCAGATGCGACAGTTTGGTGAATGAATGCATCGCCTTCGCAACAAACCTCAGAGGTTCTTTATTTTTAAACCTTTTAAAGACGGGAAACGGGGCTGGGAATGATGAGACAATGTCCCTTACTCACCTAGCTGAGAAAGTAAGAACCGGGATTCACTCAGCAGCCTACCAGACTACCCTTAACCTGGGGGTTATAGCAGAGCGCAGATACTGGGTGGGGGGGAATAGGTGGAAGGAAAAAGGCTATCTTCTCTCCATCAAGTTGATGGAGGACAAGATGAAGAGTTGGTTGGCCGCCTCAAAATTCCATGAGCAAACGAATTAATCAGTGGCTGCTCAGATGTTCCTCACACCTGCCAGATCCCCTTGCGGGGCTCTTACCACATGTTGCACATGTCTTAATTAAAGGACTGCATCTCCCATAGCCTATTAGACTCGGTTACCACAAAACTCCGGCTCCCCCTCTCCGTTAGGAAGATCCGGGACATCATTTCTGTATGAGTTCCTTGTTGTTGCTGTAACAAGTCAAATATTTCTTCATTATGCTTGAAACAACATGTATGTATTATTTAAGTTCTAGAGATCAGAAATCTGACACAGACCTCACTGGCTAACATCAAAATGCTGGCAGGGTTGTGTTTTGTGTTTCCTTTTGGAGGATCTAGGGAAGAATCCATTTCTTTGCCTTTTCCAATTGGCAGAGGGCACCTGCATTCCCTTGGCCCGTGGCCCCTTCCTCCATCTCCACAGCCAGCAATGCAAACTGGGTCCTTTGTGCATGGACTCACTCTGACCCCTTAGTTCTACCTCCCTCTTCTACTTTGAATAGCCCTTGAAATTTCATCAGATGAGGCCCACATGTATAATAACCCAGGACACATTCATTCTCTCCCTCTCTCCCCCTCCCCTGCTCTCTCTCTCAGGATCAGCTGCTTAGCAACTCTAACTCCCCGACATCATATGATTCGTGGGTGGCAACTCATAGACTAGGGAACATATTTTTTAAAGCCGATTATAATGAATCTAAATTTCTAGCTCACAGTCCACACGGTTCGCTTCTGTGAAACAGTAGCCCGTAGTCTGTATTGTCTTTATTCATCCGGTCAGTCAGTCTGAGCTTTAGGAACTAGCCCCATTCTGAGAGTCATTCCTTTCCCACCTTGTAATGTTGACTACTAGATGTCTGTTATTTTTGCCCAGAAATGTTTCAGGATGTAAGAGATGAAATGTATTTTGCACATCATCCACAGAATGTCCTTGGAAGGCCATGCAGGGGTCGGGAAGCCTGGGCGGGGCTGAAGGAGAGACTCTCCTGTTCCAATGCCTTCTCCACTCCTGCTTTGGCCAAGATACAACAGATACAGAGAGCTACCTTTAGTGGATGGTGGGGGTTTTTTTTTCCCTGACAAACTTCGTTAGCAGGGCTAGTTATATCATTCTAATTGCTTCAGAAACACCCCATTAAGTTTCCCAGCGAGGGTTTCTGGGGGAAAAAGGGCGAGGAGAAATCGAGGAGAGACTGGGAAAGAAAAGCTGCTCCTACGGACCTGCCATTTGTCTTTTGCTCTTTGTGCTGTTTGCTCCCAACAAGGAGGGAGAGGAGGGCGCCGAGGGCAAGAGAGAAAACAAACAGAGAGCGTCAGGTCCTGCCATTAGAAATGCAAAATTCATCACACACACAAAAAAACATTGATTGCAAAGAATTGATTGGGCGGTGATTGGATTGTCAGGCATACACTATAGCCAAGGAAATGTTTCATTACGATTCAGAATTTGTTTTTTAAAAAAAAATGAAGGAAGAAGAAGAAGAAGAGGAGGAGGAGGGGGAGGAGGAGGGGGGGAGGAGAAGGAGGAGGAGGAGGAGGAGGAAGAGGAGAAGGAGGAGGAGGAGGAGGAGAAGAAGAAGAAGAAGAAGAAGAAGAAGAAGAAGAAGAAGAAGAAGAAGAAGAAGAAGAAGAAGAAGAAGAAGAAGAAGAAGAAGAAGAAGAAGAAGAAGAAGAGGAAGAGGAGGAGGAGGAGGAGGAAGAGGAGGAGGAGTTGGAGGAGGAGGAGGAGGAGGAGGAGAATGGCGGAGAAGGCGGGTTGTAGTGCAAGAAGTCTCCTGTCCGTGATCCCAAAGCCCACCCTGGGAGCTGTCACCCACGACAGCCATCTTGGGGAGGAATTAGTGATTTGCTTGCCACAGCCTTGGGGCCTGGAGTCTCTATGTGCTCTGTGGAGAGGCACAGTCCTGTGGGCATGACCCCATCGTGGGTGTGGGCAGCTTGGGGGGGGGTGTATGGCCATTTCTTTGTGACTGATACCCTCCTGGGAAGGGGAAACCAAGCATCAACCCTACCCTCCCTCCTCCCCTGCAGCAAGCTTGATAAAGAACAGGGGATTCCTGTAGCCAAGGATAGCCAGCCAATGGTCACCTGGCTGTTCAGAAAGCATGGTCCAGTCTCCCACAGATCCTGCTCAGCCCACACCCTTGCCTGTGGCCCCTCCCTCTTCCAACGTTTCCACGCTACTGCTACCTGCTCACTCCTTAACGGCTGTCATTCCTTCCTCTCTGTCTGGGGTCATGGCATATTCCTCTCCACCTTATCAACACGGATTCTGTAGGAAAATGTTGGCTTGCTATGTCTCACCTTTCCAGCTCCCAACATAAGCAAACCTCCTCAGCTGATCATAAAGGTGGGTTTCCAGCCATTAAAGCCATTTTCCATTTCATCTTACGTTTTTAGTTACTTATTTCCTATTTTTAAGTAGTTGTGCAAAGGTGTTAGCATTCAACAATTGTTTGTAAGTATAATTCATCATTCTCCTCCATCCTTATTACTGAGTGACTTATTCTAGCAGATTTTGCTGACTTCCCACCCATTTGTCTGGTAACCTTCTGTCCACCTGCATCTCTCTGTCCTTATCTGGTACTCTGTTGCCCCTCTCTCGTCTTTCAGAAACACCAACCACTAGTTAATTCTGCTTCTTGAATCTCCTGGACAGCCTAGTGGTAAGAGCTTCCTTGTGGCTGAGCCTGGACATTGTCTCCCTTTAGAAAGCTTCTTGACCTCTGACACCAGATCCCCTTTTGCAGAGTCCAGTGATGACAGCAACTGGTCTGCCCACCTTAGAGGCATAGATACAATCCCACAAGTTCGACTGCTTGGCAAACCAAAAGGACTACACGAATGTAAAACCTCCACTATTTCTTCCATTCAAGGGCTCACAATATAATTTTTATTTGGGAAGCAACCATCCACGATTAATATTAAACTATTAAGAAATACTTCCGGCCAGTGATTTTTCAACCCCAGATGGAAAAATTACAACTGCGTCGATGTTGATCTGGGTTGAGATGTAAGCAAAGTACTCCTAAAAGTTCCCAAGGAAGGCAATTTTGTGGCCCAGGGTTGAGAACCAATGACTTGTACTTGACTGTTCCATTTTACAGCACCATCTCCACCCACGTCCTTGTGATAGCAGACTCGGCTCTCCCTCAAGCTTTTTTCCAAGCCTTCTTCCTCATCTCCCCCATCCATAGCAGGCCTTTGCAAGGAGATATGTAAGAAGGCAAAGCCAGAGGAAGAGGAGTTCATTGTCCCCTGGGAAGTTTCACTCCCTAGAGAGTGACAGCAACAGGGAACCTCTGTCACTTCCCTCTTTCCCCCAATGACACCCACCAAGCCCCTGCTTCCTGTTCCATCTTTTATTTATTTGTTTTTTTTGTTGGTGCCTGTCCTGGGGCTTCAACTCTGGGCCCCAGTGGTACAGTTTTGTGCTTAAGGCTAGTGCTCTACCCCTTGAACCATACTTTCATTTCTGGCTTTGTTTATGCTTAAAGAGATTTTTTTTTCTGCTTGGGCTAGCTTTGGATCTCGATCCTCAGATCTCAGCTTCCTGAGTAGCTAGGATTATAGGCATGAGCACCAATGCCCCACCGCTTCATCTTTTGATACCATCCCTGCCTCCTACTGGTCCTACCTCGCCTCTCCCAAACACAAAGCCAATTCTGGTGTTGACTTTATTCAGCCACCCATGTGTCAGCCCCAACTGCTGCTAACAGATGGAGACTTACTTTGTCCAAACTAAGATTCTGTCATTTGTAAAAATGCATCACCACTTGTCACTTTACATAACACCAAGGAAGAAAAGCACACTGTCCAGTGAACAATGATAGTATAGGGTACCTCCGTTGGGTAGGATGCATCCCATTTGGAGACATGCTGAAAGGTGAACAAAAGCAGAAGTGACAAAAAGTGAAAACTGTCACCATTGATCCCCCCTCCCCCCCTCCCCTTTGTGAAGCTGATGGTCCTCACTGGGACTCTAGGCCTGGCCTACTTCAGGCTTCTTCTGCTTTATCTCTCTCTGTGACTCCTAACTCCCTCTAGCTGTCTACTGAAAAGAAAGGAAGAAAAGCTGTGGGAGGGAAGGGCTAGTAGGAGAAAAACAAAAGAGGGGGTAACCATGCTCAACGAGAAATGTACTCATTACCTTACTCATGTAACTGTACCCCCTCTGTACAGTATCTTTACAATAAAATAAAATTTAAAAAAAAAGAAAGGAAGAAAAGCACTCCTGGTCTCCAGCTCCTCCACCGTCTCCATGCTGATGAATGAGCCCGGTGAAAAACCACAGAATCAGAGGGGACAAAGCAACATGGGCCATGCTCAGATAAAGCCCATGGGAGCAACCTTTGCCTTCACTGGGATCAGATGGTGGGGCACACTCATCTGAGCAGCACTGACAGGCCAAGCCGTGAGCGGAGTACCAGGGCTATGCCATGTTCCCTGACCTCAGCCAGCCTATCCCAGTCCCCAGCTACCACCTCGAACCTCCAAGACAGGTAAAAGACGTCTGTGTTGGAACATGATGGAAATGGAGGCAGACCCCTCCCTCTGCAGGAGGGTAGGCCAAAGTCAGGAAGAAACTTCACAGAAGGAACTCACGATGAGCCAGAGCTAGGATAAAGAGGAAATGGCTAAGCGCAAACAAGGAAATGGGGTTTCAGGCCAGGGAGAGAACATGGGACCAAAGAAACCCCGTGGAAAGGGTAAGAACATGGCAGGGGGCTGCCGTGGCCACAGAAGGGCTTACTTCCCCTCACAGAAACATGCCTTCTTCCTTTTTAGGAAATGGACCACCAGAAAAACCTCTCCCAACTCTTCTCACTGACCTTGTGTCTAAGAGAAGCGGACGGGGCGTCTAGCTGTGCTGTGACTACAGCGGGTGATCTACAGCGCGTCTGCTTTGCCCACCCTGCCTAAGGTCAAGGCTGCACCTTTGACAAAGAAGAGCTACCTAAGCCCATAGAAAAATCCCACCCAGAGAGCAGCCATAGGCCCAGACCTAGCCCCAGTCTCCCTCTCCACCTGACATCATAAAAATGGGACCCCAGAAGGCTGGAAATTGAACAGTCCCCACAGGAGAGCAAACATGAAAGGTTACATGATTTGGAGCCCGCATGGGGGCCCAAGTGACCTTTCCTTGAGTGGAAAAACACAGGCTGCCAGTGACCAATAAGACAGACAGCACCAGGGGCTGAGCTGCCCCCAGGGACCACAGGGATGGAGCCGAAAGGACTCACACTGCCCAAATCACAAAGGCGGGCAGACTGCAGCGCAGGTGGGGGATGTGGGAGCTGCACAGACAGCCCATCCATCACAGACACCGCGGGCACCGCCAGCAGGTATGCACCATAAACACACATTCGTGGATATGCATGGAACACTAGTGTGTGCAGATAGATACAATACACACAGTCAGCCTACACCTGTGTGCTGGGCAGACTTGTGCACATACTTACAGCCATCGGCACTTCAATACACCCAGAGGGATGTTGAGGTATTACACTAGGACTAGGGGTGGATATATAATTAGGCGTACCATAGATGGCCATGCATACTTCATTAACACACAGAATTCGCACTTAGTGTTCACCTGAGTATCAGCATTGTTTCCCAGATAACATAGACTCCAGATAGGTACGACAATAACACATGAATGAAGTCCTGCAAGGCTAATAACACGTGTGTACATGCACAGCTTGCACACAGATGAACATTGCACGATCAGCCATATAATCTCAGAGATACACGCAAACAGGAGCTTGGAGCTAGTCCTAAACTCTGGTTAGGTGTGTCAGCCTGGGGGCCTCCGTCCTCATCAGGCAAATATGAAAGATGGGCAAGAAACATTCAGAATGTCAGTTCTAAATATTCACAACTAAACTAGATGATCTGTCCTCTGTGTGCGAGGCTGGACATGGAACTACTGAGTCTAGGCAGTTCTTGGGAGACTCCTAGGTAACTATTAATTAGTGGAGTGATGCCGGCATCTCTAGATGTAGGCAGGGCATGACACTGACCTAAATGGCACCAGCATTTCCTCTAAAGAAGGCTTAGCCATCTCAACTGGACAGATACGAGATGGAAAGGAGGGCCTGCCATCCCTTCAGAGTTGACAGGTTAGGGCCAATCTCTTCAATAACAGTACAACCTGCAGAAGGCAGGGTTTGTTTGTTTGTTTGGGGGGGGGTCTGGTCGTGGGGCCTGAATTCTGGGCCTGGGTGCTGTCCCTCAGCTCTTCAGCTCAAGGCTAGCGCTCTACCACTTGAGCCACAGCACCACTTCCCGCTTTTTTCTTTTTGCTCATGTGGTACTGGGGAATCGAACCCAGGGCTTTGAGCATGCAAGGCAAGCGCTCTACCACTGAGCCACCTTCCCAGCCCCAGAAGGCAGGTTTTAAGGGAGATTCAGACAGACAGAGTCAGGGGAAGCTTTCTTCCAAGCTTCAGGACCACTGGAGGATGACAAATCAGGCTGCAGTTCCTCCAGAAAGCTAAAGCCAGAGCCAGAGCTGGGGCACCTCCAGAACGTTAGACTGGAGTAGATCTTGCTGCCAACACAAAAGCCACAGAACATCCTCAGTAGATCTGTGCACTCTATTTTTGGCTGTCAAAGGTTTGTAGCTCCATGTGAGATCATGTTGCCAAAATCCAGGAAGGGGGAGAGTGTATGCAGGGCACCCATGTGATGTCCCTATATGAGCATCTCCGTACCATGTACTATGTATGCATAATGCTCTGTGTGTGTGTGTGTGTGTGTGTGTGTGTGTGTGTGTGTGTGTTTATTAGGTCTCTACTCACATGCCCAGCTATTTATGCCATGTAAGTATGACACGTGCATCCTTGACCGTCTAAATCTCATGTGCAATACACACTTGAATATATCATATCATCTGTGTATACTCAGACGTGTCTACCTTGAAGGAAAACCACTGCATGTGTCCATCCTTTGAGTCCTATGAATTGGGAAGAACTTCTCCACCAGCCTTCAGGGGACTGCATCCCTTGCCTTACTCTCTCCATACCTAATTGGCAAAGCTGGGGAAAGCCTGGGATTTAGTGTCTGTGTGGCCAGGGGCAGGGCTGGGATGCTCACATGCTCCTCTGTTTGGCAGAAAACTGGCTGAGATGTGCTCTCCCCAGTTTGTAGGCAAATGCCTGCAGGTGTGTGGGTTCCTTGCCTGTGACTTGGGGCAATCTCAAAGCATGTGGGAACGGGCAGGATACTCATAGAAGCTTCATTTCCTGAAATCAGCTTTGCTAGCAAGGAAGGTGGCATGCCGACAGATCTAATTAGAACACACTTTACAATCTACAAGCTATCTATCGTAAAACATACCCCAATTTCAGAAATGTGAAAATACGTGTGTCTTAAAGAAAGAGATGAAATGCTGGAATATTTGCATCACTGTCTGCCTCTTGGGTATTTTTTTTTATTTGGTGCATATATTGGTGGGAAGATGGAAGCAATGAATTATCACTCTCAAACCTCGAGACCTTTGCACACAGCTGTAACAGGAGGGCATCTGTGTGTATCCAGGCACGCATGTTACCTGGGCCTTCAATGTCTGTCCATCTGTGGGTAACTGGGAGCCTGCATTTGTGTCTGTGACTCACTGAGCACACACAGCAGCTGCACACACTGGTACTTCCACGTGGGTGTGAATGGTTCCCCATACCTCCTGTGCCTGCCAGCATGTGCTGTCTTTGAGTGTGAATGGAAATCATAGCCCTAGCTCAGATGTGGCCCACATCCCGCCAGGGCCATGAGCTATGCCCCAGCAGGGGCAACAGTGCAGTGGATCCTCCTCCTTGCCCCTTTGATCCCTTTATGCCTGCTGCTCCCTCTCCAGCAGAAGCCACCCAGAGCCCTTCCAGAGACAGGCCCCCGCCTTGCCTGTCTGAGAAGAATAGGCATGAAGCAATCTAGCAATTCATAATGGCCATGTCTCCCTGACAAGCCATTTATGTTACCAAGACAAAGAAGGTGCTCCAGGGGTTCTGAGGGCCAGAAACAAGAAGGGTGACGAAATTGTCAGTGTCAGAGTCGCGGGTCTCTTTCCATCACCACACCCACTTCCCATCGTCCCCCCCCCCCACCCTGGCCTTCTTTCTATCCCTCGCCCCCCAGGTGTCCAGGCAGCCCCTCATTTCCCAGCCACACAGCAAGAATGACACATACCAGGCACCAAGGAAGCCAGAAGCAGCCAGAGGTCTGGCTGGCTGCACAGCAAAGGCCAGTAACTGGGTTTTCCTTGGTCTTGACCGAGAGACTTGTACTCTTTAAGGTGCATATTTTGCTAGAGCTGACAAGACACTCCCACTGCAGCTGGTCCCCCAGGTCTCCAGGTGAATTCCTAATCCCTCCAGCACTAGTGGCGGCTTCTTGGATCCAAGGAGAGTTTTCACAGGGACGCAAAGAAAGGATTGGAGACATAGCTCCTTCTCCTGAGGTGCTTACACCTGACGGGAAGGAAGAAACAACCCACAGGTGACTGAGATACCAAGTACAGAGAACAGGTATCCTGAGAGAAATCTAACAAGGGCCTAGGCGAGACTTTCTGACATGTAGGAAAACTGGGAAATGGCTCCCAGTCTGTGATCTGTGCCACGAAGAATCAAGAGAGGAAGGGTCTGAAAGGAGAAGATGAGTATAAGGAAAGCGGGGAGCCAGGAAATTATGTGTGAAGGTGAAGGTCATGATGATGATTAACAACCATCTATATCAGCAATACAAGTTCCCCCGTCAAGCCAGGCACCAGTGGCTCACACCTGTAATCCCAGCTACTCAGGAAGCTAATATCTGAGGATCATGGTGCAAAGTCAGCCTGGGCTGGAAAGTCTGTAAGACTCTTCTCTCCAATAAACTACTGAAAAGGCTGGAAGGGGTGCTGAGGCTCAAGTGGTAGAGCACTAGCCTTGAGCAAAAAAAAGCTCAAGGACAGTACCAAGACCCTGAGTTCAAGGCCCAGGACTAGCACTAATAATAATAATAATAATAATAATAATAATAATAAGTTCCCTTGGCTCCCTTCTAGCATCTTCTCCTGAACCTTCACTTTGTCACTGCTTATCACTGCCTGGCCCAGCCCAAGCCGCTTTCTTTCTAGCTTCTACTTCCTAGAATTTCTAAAACGTAGAGGTTGATCCCATCTGATCTCTGCGAGCGGCAGGCCAATGAGTTGTGGCAAGAGATAGGTCTTCGGTCTTCTCGATTACAGGGCAGTCTAAGAATAGACAGAACCTAATGAGAGGAACTGGGAGTGGAGGAGAGGGGTAATATTGCACTTGTGTTATTCTTTGTGGCTTTCAGAGCATTTTTAGATACATTACCTCCTGTAGGGGAAGAAAGGTGATATGGACCACATTGCAAAGATGATAACCAGATACAGGAGGAGTGGCTAGCAGAGATCACAGCCTGGCTCTGGTCCCATCTGCTGCCAAGCCACTGTGTCTGCAAGGGCACACAGAGGCGCACTCCAAACCAGCTGCCTGCTCGGAGGATTCCTCTCTCCACGTGTGCCTTGATACCTGTCCCCAAAGAACAGGGGCAGCCAGATGCAGCAAAGTCCATGTCCCAAGAGCTGTTACTCCAAACCTCTGGACTCCAGTGTTTAATTTGTCATGGGAACCCCACCCCTTCCCTGTCGGCAAACCTTCCAGGAACTTGTGAGAAGCACTGACTCAAACTGTGAGCCCACCGGGGACACAGCCACCCGAGGATCTCCCTGAAGAAGTGGAAGAGGATACCAGTTGTCCCCAGAGCAAAGTGGACTGACCCTTCTGCAGTCTGACTCAATTATCTCTTCCCTGGCCATCATTTCTCCCACAATGCCAAGGGGCTCACCACTTGTCTGCCTCAGTTATTACATACTCCACCTCTTCCTTTTGCTTTTCCAGTTCCCCTTCACCTAACATATTTTCTCCGGCCTCTGCTCATTTTCAGACTTTGTCCTGAGGCCCTTCTGCCCCTGGTATTCACATCCACTCCCCTCCCTCCCTTCTACCTCTGGTGCTTTGTCTAGGTCTTAATGCCACACCTATCCCAGCCCACCAGATGGCAGCGTGATTGATAGATAGAGCCACAACCCCTAATGGGACTCAGGGCCCTGGGAACCATAAGTCAGACCCCTTTACTTCTTTATCTCTCCACTCTTGCCTTACACACACACACACACACACACACACACACACAGCACCTGGTTCATCTTCACGAATCATCTCTTCACAAAATCACAGTGGCTGTCATTGATGCTAGGGACCTAATTAACCTAGGCTGGACACAGACCTCACTGCCCAGGGATGGGAAAGTATTCATTAAAAGTGCCCGAGCCCATTAGGCTAGGAAAGACCCACCTGAGGGACCTCACCCCCCATCAGCAGCGATGGCCTCTCTCAATCAAGCCCACCCCAGGACAGAAAGACCCAGAGGACCATTCCCATCTCCAGAAATGTCAACACTCTGCAAAAGAGGTCTCTACTGGCTGGGAAATCTCCAGGCTGCCTGCACTTGTGATAAGCACAATAAATAAAACAATGAGGCCCATTTGAAGGCACTTGTGAGACAGTGGAGCTCTGAGAACTTGACTTTGATGAGTTTGAAAGGCAAAGGAAAGAAAGGAGAATGAGTTTCCTCTTGGGCCCAGGTTTGTTTATCCTGATTCTCAAAAGCCAGAGCCTACAAGCGCAATGGTTTCAAAGGCCCTCTAAATGTTCCTTGAATTCTAGACCAGGATGCAGTAGGCCATGGGCATCTGTCTGTGCTGTTCTGGCAGAAGCAAACCTGGCTCTCAGGACCGTTTCTGCCATAGCGCAAGGAAGCAAACATGGCGGCAGGGCGGGGAGGGGAGGGGTGCAGGGGAGCAGACTGGGCCGGCTCTGGGAGTATGAAGAAGAGGCTGGGGAGATCCAGAGAAAGGCAGAAGGATAAGAAAGGCTGTGAAATGTGGAACGTGGACTCCCATGGGCCTGAGGGATACAGGTGCTGGGTGAAGACTCAGAACACCGAAGCTGGAGCCCAGGATGTAGGCCTATCTGCCATGAACTCCCTTCATACTAAGTCTCTGCTCCTCTTGTCTGCATTAAAGGTCCTGTCTGATGTGCCTCTGCCCTGTGTAACTCTATGGCCCTGTAGGCATTGGGTCCACCTTGGTGGTCCACCCCAGGCTCTTTCCTGACCCCTCTCCTCCACAGCTTGCCACCAGCCCCGGCCATTGGGATTCCATCTTATCTGGGACTCAGCTGCCAGCTCCACTCACTCCCAAGTCTCACTGATCCTTCCGGAAACCTCGTGATGGTTCCTTGCAATGTTCCTCCCACCCCTTCATCATGGAAACTTGAAACCTGTCCCTGGGAGCTGCATTCTAGCAGTTTCCAGAGTTATTAACACTCCTAGCGGAAACTAATCAATATCTCTACAGTCCTTACTGTGTGTCAAGCTCCTTATAGGCACCGCCTATTTAATACAATCCTCTACAAATGAGAGAAAACCAAAGCTGGAAAAGACTAAGCAATACTCCCTTCTAACTGCCTCTGCAAAGGGCCCGAGTACTCATTTCAGCCTCACAATGGGCCTACCAGGTAGGCAGACAGATGGTCCAGGTGTAGCCATAAGGAAAGGGAGCCTGAGGAAGGAGAAGCACTTGTCAAGATGAGAGCTAAGGAGGATGGAGGACAGAGGATGGAGGCTGGGGTTCGTACTCTTGCAGATGGAATGGCAAGAGCTGGAGGAAGGCTGAAGGAGGCCAACCTGGTATTTGTTACACACACCCCCAACCCACCAGGCATCCTCCCGCCCCCATAGCCCACCACCTTTGCCCCAGGAAGAAAATGCCCTCCTCCCCCTGGGGTATTCCTGAGTGCAACCAGACAGATGCAGTGAACTCAAGGCACATTTCCCTCCCACTGTGTGCACTCCTTGAACCTGAGCCAGGACCATGACAAAGCCATGTGTGTGTGTGTGTGTGTGTGTGTGTGTGTGTGCATGCACACATGTGTTGCTGAGGATACAACCCAGGGCCTCTACGGCCTCTCCTACTGGGCCAGCACCACCACCTCCCCTGCCTTCTGAGACAGAGCCTAGGGTCCGAGTGGAAATCAGATCAAGGCTGGAGGCCTAGTCAAGAAGCTCAGCATGCCTAAGACAAAAGCCACAATTACCAATCACCATCCCCTAACCCGGGAGAAGTTTTGGGGGTTCTCTGTCTCTTTGTTTGTTTGCTTTTTAATTTGAGATAGCATCCACCAGTTAAAATTCAGACTTCTCATTAAGATTCTGATGATTGGCTCCCTTGATAAACTCAAAAGATGGCTGACAGTGGGCCCCTTGCCTTCAATCCTTTGTGCTGACATTTAACTGAGGCCTGCTCCCACTCTACCACAGCGAGCAACGGGGGACGGTAGCTGAGAAGCATTTCTTCCAGTAGCCTTGGTACAGGATGGATTCACTCTAATTTCTCACGCTCCCTGTTACTTCCTATGATCTACCCACACCACCTGGCATATTGTAAGAGGTTCGTCTGGCCACTGGCTGGTGACCTGCTCCAGTCGATGGCTGGTTAGAAAAGACAGAAAGCTTAAGCAAACGTGAAAAAATGCTAACTTCTTTGATCTGTGCCAGCTGTATGAGTATTTGTTCTCTCTTTTTTTGTATGAATATTTGAATCTTGCCTTTTTTAATTCAAAAACAAGAATGAAAGCAAAGAGAATCCCTGGCAAGTTGAATGACGTCTAGGAGGGTGAGAGGATTGGTTAAAAAAAAAGAAAAGAAATGAAATGAAAGCAAGCAGAGGCTGGGTCCAGAATGGCTCTGGGAAACTTCAGGGGAGGGAAAGAAGATACAGAAGAGGGGAAGAGAGAGGTGAACAAAAGATTTTTCTTTTTAAGTTCAGTCTGTGTTAAATGAATGCCCCTTTGGCCATTTTTGAAGTGCCTTCATAAAAGATTAAAATTCTTTGTCAGTGCTTTGTAGATGTCTGTCTTCTGTTTATGTTTTTTTGGGGGGAGATAGAGAAGGGATATCAAAATAACCAAGTGCCATGATGTGCAGGGAACACAGGGCTGTGGTGTGGGTTCCTAAGAACGGGGGTCACTTCTTTATCTGGAGCCAAGGAAAGGTGCCAGGAAGGAATCCTTTAACCTAACACACAGATGAATAGATGGTGAGCAAACACTAGGGAGAGAGCGATGCAAAGAGAGTCCAAAGAGTATTTCAGATAGTAGAGCCTATAGGAGGCTTGGAGGGCAGATCTTAGGAGCTGAGAGTGGTTGAGGATAGATAGCACAGCAGGCAGCCTGCAGTAGGGATGTGAGGGGAGATGAGGTCAAAAGGTGGGCAGGGACCCTACCAGACCTCATGAGCGACATGACAGCTCCTGGGCCATGTCTGGCCAGCTCCTAGGGTCCATTGAGAATTTTAATCCAAGTCTGTGGTTAAAACACTATTCTGCAGGGGGAGGGATCAGGGAATGGATTAAAATGAGGCAAAGTAAAGACAGGGAGACTAGGAGGCTGTTAGAATCGATCAGGCAGGAGATGACGGTGGCTTGGGCTGGCTGGCTGCCAAGGGAAAGTGGAATGAATGCTTGGTGCTGATAACATGAAGGACATGGTGAGCAGAGCAAGGTGTAAGTCAGCAACCTGCCCCAGCACCTAGCATGCTCCCTGACACTCAGTATGAATCCAGAATGAATATTTATTGACTGGATCAACAAACCAGTGAAAGACCTAATGAACAACAACAACAAACAACAACAACAAACTCTATGCATGCAAGTTCCTGAACTTCATTCTTCCATTGCACACACTGTACCAAACAAGTGGTTACCAGTTTCTAAAGGCCTGCTAAGGCTAGCTATGGACTATTCTGTGCAGCCTTCCGTACGACTCCTGTCTCATCCCTACATCATCTCCGCCCTTAATTCCAACTTTGCAGGTTGGGAAATTGAGAAGTTAAGCAGAGCTTAACTCTGCTCATCTGGGGAACAGGAGGCAGACCCAAATGCCTACCGGGATAGAGTCTTGCTTCATAAATGCTTGGAATTACTCCTTCTAGGCTGAAGTATCCCAACCCAACCTCCCCAATCTACCCCCCAGATACCATCCCCCCCCAACTTTGTACTGAGGGCAAAAGGGAACAGCTATTGAGCTGAAAGAAAGACTGCCAACATTGAGTGAGCACCTACGTATGCCAAGTACCTGGCGACTCCACCAGGTAGAGCCCTGTCTCTGGCTCCAACATGGCTGCTGAGACATTTTCTGTCCCCCAGAGCCAGCCAGTCCCTCAGGAGCAGACAAAGGGTCAGAGAAGGGGCTCCGTCTCGGCTCCCACTCCTTCCCTCGACTGGAGCTCCTGCCTCCTCTTCTCCCCTTACCTATCGAAATCCACAAATCTAATCAACCCACTTGCCCCTCAAACCAAATAAGTCTGTCTTTGGCTAAATAGAGAAGAGGAGATCGAGGATTTGAAGAGACACTTATTTATCTCTTTACCAGACAGTCTAATGAATAATTTCATGTTTGCAAAAGCTCATTTTGAAATTTGAAGACAAGAGATATATTGCCAAGGCGGCTCTAATACTGCGACATTAATTTTGCACTGAAAGATTTACTCAAAAATTAGATTTTACAATTTTAATGCCTCCATTCTTTTCTTTAAATAAGCTGTGAAATACAGTTAATTAGACTTAAACCCTAGAAGCTTAGACGTTTGAGCTTTGGTGTAAGCTACAAAAGAAAGCAAGCTTTTTCACTTGCAAATTAAATCTAAATTCATTACACGCCTAAACCTATACCACTTGCAGAAATCCTACTGGGCTGAGGAAGGGTCTTCTGGAAGGTTCCAGATGTCTCCCTACAGAATCCTGGCTGCAGAGAAGAATAGAGATAATGAAAACAGAGATAGGATTGGTGGGGGAAGAAAGGGGGAGAGGCAGGTGGAAAAAACACAGAAAGCATCTGACACAGTTGTCTTGGGAATTTTAGTGGCATCAAGCATAAGACTCAGTGCTTAAAAAAAATAAAAATAAAAACAATAAGCAACAGCCAGAGTAGTAAAACTAAAGAGAGAAAATAAACACAAAACTATTTAACTTTGTTTCATCAGAATTTCCCAACCATATTGGTTTGACCAAGAAGTCCTTTTTTTTGATGGTTGTTGTTGTTAAAATATTTAATACCTGAATCTCCCCACTGGTCTTTAGAACAGTTTGCCCTGAGCTATTTACAACACCAGTAGCATTTACTCTTCCTCGATGTGGTCTTAAGAGATTCAGCCACCATTTCCCATTCTTTTCCACATTGATCTATCACATACATACATGGCACTTATGGAATACAGCATTGAATCTACAGTAGGTTGAGGAATTGAGAGCCAAGGTAGACACAGTACAGGATCTCAGCTAAGGGAATCCTGTCCACTTGACACTGCCCAACAGGGTAATCAGAGAAACCAACAATGGAGTGGTGTAAGGAAGTATAGAGATCTTTGAGTCTCAGAACCCACTTAGCACCTTGATCCTTCCCCCACTACCTGGAGCTGGTTTATTGAACACTTGTGCCCAGGAACTCTCTTCCATGGATGCTCATCCTGTCCCTGAACATCATCTGCAGACAGAAGGCTTCCTCCTGGTAAGGCCTTCACTGGGCTGAAGTACAACTTGTCTATGGACATGTGAGCTCCAAACTGACTGGACAAGAGATTTCACTCCTGGCAGCAAACCCCTGTCACTTTCCCATTCTGCCTATATTTCTGAATCAAAGTGAATGTCTTTACAGCTACCAGTTTGTGTCAGATGCTATGGCCAGTTCCCTTTCCTTAGCCTACTGCTTGCTAAGCCTTCTGGGGGCCGTGGACCCCCACTGAGGATATAATAAAACCAATGATAATAAAACCAATGAGGGGTTTCGTCCCAGAATGGCTTGATATGAGAAGCCTCTCCAACTTCTCCATTCTGCCCATTGGCCTCATCTGTAGCATCATCATAGTGGTGTCTCTATCTGGTTGTTGGACTGGCCAAATCTAAACCAACCCAGCAGACTTTCAGGAATTTGCAAAATGCTCTTATGCATTTACTTGTCAGGATACCCCCTCCGACTTCTGCCTATTGTAATTATTCAGGACCACAGTTCATCTCTGGAAGGTAGTAATTTTTTAAAAAGGTAAGGACATTAGTAATTCGAACTGTTCCCTTTTACAGACTGGCATAGACTTTAATTTGATCCTCACCAAGGATTAAATCATAAGAATTATCTCTTTCGCTTTTAACCATGACATTAACAGGCTGAGAAGGGGCTGGGAAAGTGGCTCAATGGTAGAGTGCTTGTCTTGCATGCATGAGGCCCTTGGTTCGATTCCTCAGCACCACATAAGCAGAAAAAGCCAGAAGTGGTGCTGTGGCTCAAGTGGTAGAGCGCTAGCCTTGAGCTGAAGAGCTGGGGGACAGTGCCCAGGCCCGGAGGTCAGGCCCCGCGACCAACAAAAAAAATAAAAGACTGAGAAATGCTGGGACTTGCCCAGTTGCAAAGACAAAAGATGAACACCTCGGGTCTTCATTTAGTAGCCTTACTTATCATGTGCCCTGAAATTAGAAACCCCAACTCCACATTTCACATGGTACCCATGGCCCCTGGCGTAGTCTTGGTATTACATGCAAAAGGACCAACCAATGATTTTGTAGGGGACAGATAAAGAACAATGCTTTGGGATTTTCCATACCAGGGTTTGACGTTGACTCTCCTACTTGCCTACCAGGTAACTTTGAGGCAGGTACGTCATTCACCTTTGGAATGAAGAGCAGAGCTAACGTCCTGGAGCTGCTGGGAGGGCTAAATGAGATAGCACCCGGAGCACGCTTGGCACCTGGTACGCGCTCAACAGATGTTAGACTGAAAAGAAATGTGGGCCAAAAGCCTCTTCCTGGGAGAGGTAAGATTTAAATTGGGCTCAGGAAGTGGTTGTGGGTGTGGAGATGTGGGAGACAGAATGAGGCCCTCAGAAAGGGGTGGCACCAGCAGGAAACTGTGGCGTGCTTCGGGGTCGGGGAAAGTTATAAATAAGCTACGGTATGAGAGAGTAAATGCTGCGTGGCTGGAGGGAGCTGAGAGTGGGAAATCAGGTAGATGGGAGCATTGGAGTCTGGACTTCCTCCTGAGCCCAGCTGAACTCAATGAAGGCTTAGAACTGGGGAGTTAAATAGGATAATGGTCAATGACTGACCACTGGATATGGGGAGAGAATAAAGATAACTTTGGAGGCTATTTTATAGTGGCCCACATGACAGGGATGTAAACTGATCTCTTTCCTTTTGTTGGGCTCTAGCGAAGAACTGCCCCCTATCTTGTTTCTAGTTCTCAGATCCTCCATCCTCTTCACCCTGAGTTCCCCAGGGTGGTGAACCCCCCCTGTAGATTTCCATTCTGCTTTCTCCTGGTGTGTCAGGCAGTTCCGATTGCCCCCATGTTGCCTTCCTGGGTAGGGTTCAATTCTGTCCTGGTCCTCGAGGCCTACCCACCCTTGCTGTAACTCATTGCAAACAACCACTTAACAGTGGGTACAGTGTTCAGGGAGCTTGCGATCTAGTACAGAGAGCAAATCGTGTACAAGAATGCTATCATTCAAGGTCCAACATGGTTTTAGGATCACCCTCGCTCCCCAGCCACCGGCAGCCATCAGATATTCCCACGTGTTCAGCCGGTCTGACCACGGCCATCGGAGCTTCCCGTCACCTGTCAACGCGGTTTCCTGAGCTGCCTCTGGAACGGCGGCTTTCTTCTCTGCAGGTTCCAGACACCTGCAGTGGCTCAGCAGATAATGAGTTCTCATAAGCAGTTGTTGCCTCACGAAGAACAGAGTCCAAATACGGGGAGGGGGGAGAAGGGGGGATCAGATTCTCCCTGTTATTATCAGTTCTCTCCGCTTTTCCATACACGCAGATGATTCTTGACTCAGAAACACCAGTGGGTCATCATCCTGGCACTTCAGCTTACTATGAACAAGTATGGAAAATCGAGCAGACGCCCCTTGGCTAAGGAAAGGGCCTCTCACCAGCCACTGAGGTCCCAGCCTCTGCTCTACCCCCATTCAACCCCTGACACCTGCAATCTTCTGCACAGAGAAGAGAGAAGAAGGGAGCGAATCTCAGACAGGGAGAGATAGAGAGAGCATTTGACTCATTAGCTGCATATTAAATTCTGACGTTTGAACCTGACGGAATCTGAGTGGGGCTGGAGTAATGAATTAATCCCAGGGAAGAAGACAGGTCTGCAGCTCCTCAGCTATTAGCAGCCCGCTGAGAAGGAAGCCCTGCCGAGCCAAGCTGAGCCGAGAGCTGAGCCGACGTGTGCTAGAGTTGGTTCCCCACCACCTGGCTCCTCCTGGAAGCTCCTGGGCCTGGCCCAGCCAACCTCAGAAACATCAGTACATGGTAGGTGTTCAAATCCTGGCATGGTCCAGTCCACCACAAGAAGACCAGCACCTGTAGGTATTCAAAATGTGTTTGCCCAGGAAGGCACCAACTGATGAGCAACTCACTCCCCCACCTCACCGCCCCCCCCCCTTCCTGACCAAGCCTCCTCTGATCTGTTACCTTGGTTTTCAGGCTTTATATACCCCCCACAGTCACTGTTTTGGGGCCCCTTTCCTGGGACCACAGAGCAGATGGTCATCTATCACGGGATCAAGAAAGGAAAGAAAAATGGTGTCCATTTCCCTCTCTCCCTTCATCCCAACCTCCCTCCTTCATACAAGTGTGCACACACATGCATGTGCATACACGCACGCATATGTGCACACATCCACCAAATCCACATC
Source organism: Dipodomys spectabilis (assembly GCF_019054845.1). Classification (NCBI taxonomy): domain Eukaryota; kingdom Metazoa; phylum Chordata; class Mammalia; order Rodentia; family Heteromyidae; genus Dipodomys; species Dipodomys spectabilis. The sequence goes on from NW_024870753.1 coordinate 5,110,296, forward strand.
TTCCTTCAGTCTCCCTGACTCCCCACATTCCTAGTGACGCCTGGTCACAGGCAGCCTCAGCATGCTGCCGGCACGAATCTTGCAAAGGGAAAGACAAGAGAGAAGGAGCAACAGAGAGGCATTCCTCTGCCCCAGCCTCGGCCGGGCCGTGGCTAACCCCGGGCCACGGAATTCATCGCTCACTCTGATGCAGTGGGACAGTTATTTTATATTATTAAAATAAGAGATTATCATCACCACCAATCTCCATCTCCTTTCCAATCTCATCTGAAAAGCAGGCATTGCCTCCTGCTCCCGGACCCCCTAATTCTCTCTGCTGCCGCTGTTAAATCATTTAACCTGGCAAAGTGTCGGGAGATGCATTTTACATGAGAGACACGAGGCAGGATAAATCTGGTCTGACTGCAGCGTCTGACAAGAAATATCGGAGGTGCGGCCAGGGTCAAAGGAGACTTGGATGGGATGCAAAGGCTGGGCGAATCAGCTCTCCTCCCTCCCCTGTCCTGCTGAGGGAACAAGAGAGCCAAAGCCTGATCCATTTATAGAGCGGCAATGGAAGCCCCAAAATGAACTACAGCCCAGAGGGCCAGTGGACACTAAGTAATGAGTCCTTCCAGATTTGAGGTCTCCATGCACAGACCCTCTCTCCAAGCAATGGGACTCAGATTGATCCCAAGAGGCAGCATTCAACTTGATCCACTGAAAGCAATGTCCAGGCTGTCTCTCTCAAGCATGAATCTCTGGATTTACAAGGTGCAGAGAAGGATGGGAGATCCTGGGAAAAGCCCAAAACCTGCATGCTTGAATGCTGACCACCAGTCAAGATTGGTCCCGACTCTGGCCAGTGCGCTTAGCCACTCATGATTCATCAACATATGACAACTCTGGCTACTGGGGAGATTGGGTGAGAGCACAGAACAGGGTTGCTTAGTCGTGAACTCATCTCACCAATTTAGATTGAGCGTCTGCCATGCGCCAGGGTAGGTGCTGACGATGCCAATGTGGCCCAAACACAGCCACGCCATCTGGGAGCTCATGGTTTGACACCCACAGTCATAGTGGTGGATAAATGGGAGACATAATGGGTATTCCGACATGAGAGGCAAGCACCCAACTGCCATGAACAATACCAGGCAGGCATATTCTGGTAGCGGGGAAGGGGTCTGGGGTTGAGAACGTCATTTTTCCGTATGATTTCTCAATCAATGGGGATTTTGCAAACCATTATATGGGAGGCCCCCATATGTGTAAGTGGCCCACAGTTCAAAGTGGCTCATGACAGGTCAGGCTCCTGTGGCTCACACCTGTCATTCTAGCTACTCAGGAGGCTGAGATCTGAGTTCAAAGTCAGCCAAGGCAGGAAAGTCTATCAGACTCTTATCTCCAATGAACCATCAGAAAACCAGGAGCGGCGGTGTGATGATTGAAAAAGCTCAGGGACAGTGCCCAGGTCCACGACTGACAAAAATGATCGCTCATCACTTACTCAACCTAGAGAAGGGGAATGAGTCTAGCAGGGTGGCAAATGGCCTTTCAAGTTGCCTTCAGACACTGACCCCTGAGTCCTTCCCACTGCGTTACCATGTTCCCCATTTCAACCGCCCACACGTAGAATGACAGACTTAGCAAATAACATACAGGATGTCCCAGTTAATTTTAATTTCGGAGGAACAACCAACAAAATTAATTGGCCATGTTAAGGATTGCCCCCCCCCCAAATATTATGCGAGACATACATAACACGGAACAAAAATTATTCCTTGTTTGGCTCCGATACAGAATCAAATGAGCACTCTGGGCACACACAACCCGGGCAAGGGAAACTTGGGTGGGGGCTGGGAAGGGCCAGGAGCTCAGTGGGAGTCCCCACCCCCACCCCCAGCTCCCACGGGGAGCTCAGCCCTCCTACCAGCACAGCCTCTTCCCATCCAACAGCAACTTGAGCAGTTCTTGCAGCTGTGCTAACTAGAACGCTCCTCCACAAACAACAGATTAATTGATTTAAAACTTTTAATGCCAGATGCTTGGTGGAAGCATTTTAATAATCCTCGAGTCAGAATTAATCATGTCTCCTGATCTTTAAGGAGGGCAGTTATTAAATCCTGCGGAGGCAAAGGGGGAGGGAAGAGTTTGTTTTTCCGGGGTCCTCTTCCCAGCTCGGCTGTAATTAAGAGTCCTGAATGCCATCTGGGGATGTAGAGGCAAGCAGAGGCAGAGACCCCTCTGGCTCTGTCTCAGTGACTCCTGGGAGGTAGGAGGATGGGTGACACAGCCTTCACTCCTTGCAGGCCAAGGTAAAGTAGAAGAGAGGCCCATCTAGAGGGTCCCCAGTATGGTGATACGGACTATGGGGCCAGAGGCCTAGCTGATCTATCAACCACAGACCCAGGATGCCTTTACTCTGCCCCAGCACAGGACCACCTTCCACTCAGGACATGATGCTCCTGCCGGTAAAGTCCTCTCATTTACTCTCTTTTTACTTCCAAAGTACTCCAGACAAATCTCCCTTTGGGAACTTGGGGATGCGGCAAAGGAAGAAGAAGGTCTACATTCATGACAGCAGGGTTCTCTCGGCCCCCCTGCTCTGCCAGCTGGCCCTCTGCCTCTCACTCCTGCCTCATCAAAACCCTTCTGTGGCCTCGATGCCCTTTCTCCTTTGCTGCTGGCTGAATTGGGTTTGCCACCTCCAAGACTCATGTGGAGACTTCCGCCCCAGTGTGATTGTGTTGAGAGAGGAAAGATGCTTGCTTGTTTTTCTTGTTGTTGTTGCCAGTCCTGGGGCTTGAACCCAGGGCCAGGGCGCTGTCCCTGAGCCTCTTTGTGCACAATGCCAGCGCTCTACCATTTCCATGACAGCAGTACTTCTGGCCTTTTCTGAGTAGTTTATTAAAGATAAAATGTCTCACGGACTTTTCTGCCCAGGATCCTCAAACGTCAGCCTCCAAAGTGGCTAGGACTGTAGGCCGCAGCCACTGGTATCTGGCTGGAGGGTGCTTTTTAAGACGCTTTTCTTGCAGGAATGGATTAGCTATCCACGGGAGTTCAGCCGCCTCCTCTCTCTTCTGCTCTCCACCTAGCTTGAGATAGCCTATGGCCCTCACCAAAAGCCCAGTAGAGGCTAGCACCAACTTCTGGACTTCCTCGTTTCTACCCATGAACCAAGCTGCTTCTTTTATATATATATATATATAAACGGCCCAGTCTCAAGTATCCTATTACAGCGACGTAAGACAGACAAAGATGACCATGTGCTCTCTACATCTCAGCCCGCCCATTTCTTCTCCTCTCCCCAGAAGTCACCTAAATTCTGGCCTGGTGTCTCCAACCTATCTCCTCTCACATGCTCAGTTGCCAGTTTTCTGCCTCCAGTGCCACTGACACCCAGAATGTGACACACACATGGCCTGCGCACATCTATGTTTTACAAAGCTCCAATTCACCCTACTCCACCCTTTGCTTACAGAGGAGCAAACGAAGGCTCATTCATGCCACGTCACTTTCCCACACACACAACTGCATTGGATCAGACTCGAGTCCTCCCTCCCTTCGAAGGCTTGCCAGGCCCCCATGGATCCTTCCAGCTTCTGTATCCTCCAAGTCAGAAGAACCCAAGGGGGAAGAGCTGACATGAGTGGCAAGACCAAGGGCTCGCACCCATTCAAAGACCCTCAGGGTCCCTCCTCCCCCAGCTCAAGGCAACACATCCAGAAATACTTCATTTACAACAGGAAGCTGGTGGCCACGGTGAACCTGTCTGGGTACCTCCTTGTCACTAGCCAAGGAATCCCACTTCCCTTCTAGAAGGTGTCAACTCTCACCTGGTCCCCTCCCTGCGCCCCTCAGCACTGCCACAGAACCTCCAAACAGCCAGGGGCCTGCCAATGGTCACTACCCCAGACCCGGTCCAACCCAAAAGTAGCACCAGCCCAGAACGGCCTCGGGGGTGACACCTTCTGCTCCCTAGTAATGCCGAACATCCTGGGCTCCCCTGGGATCCAGACGCCCCACTGTCAAAGCCAAATCGATACTCTCTTTTTTCTCTGCAAGAACACCTCAGTAATCCTAATTGGTCACTATGGCAACCCCAGCTGCAGCTCCTCGTGGCCTCAATGAAGAGACAGAAGGATGAGAGGGGGTGAGATGGAGGTTAAGCCTACTTATTGTATAATGCTCTGCCTTTGATATCACCTAGATCCACATGCTAAGTACCTGGAAAGAAACAAAATCCCGTGTAAATTAGAACGATACCATCCAATCCCCTGCTTATACCCTCACCAGCGGCCGCCGATAAGGCCATTGTCTGCAGCCACTGGGCCTGACCTCCTCTGCCTTGGCAGCTGATGAGGTTTCGGTGGTGGGGCACATTCATCAAGGAGGATGAGCCGAGCTGTGAATCCCAAAGGGCAAGATGGCCGGGCGGGGCGGCGGCGGCGGCCCACAGCCCCATTCCCACCCTGACCAGAAGGGCCCAGGAGTGGCGAGGGGAGGCAAAGCCCCTGCATGGAGATGGCCTGGTGTCTGCTCCTCAGTGGGTCACTCCCCACAGGACTACGGTGTTGTCTCAGTCTGTGTTCAGCTGCTGTAACAGAGTTCCACAGGCTAGGTAACTTAGAAACAATAGAAGTTTTGTAGGCTCACAGCTCTAAAGCTCAGAAGCCTAACGCTGGCTGGTGAGGGTCTTCTGTCTGTATTACAAACTGACAGAAGAGATGATGGGAAGAAATTAGGAGCAAAAAGAGGGGGAGGAGGAGGAGGAGGAGGAGGAGGAAGAAGAGGAGGAGGAGGAAGAGGAAGGAGGAGGAAGAGGAGGAGGAAGAGGAGGAGGAGGAGGAGGAAGAGGAGGAGGAGGTTTGATGAGTGACTTTTCGAAGACCATGAAGCAAGCAGTCAGTAGATCTGCATCTTCTAATTCCCAAATGCCACTGCATGGCAGCTTGTGGGCACCGCCCCCTCCCCCGCTCATCTGCTATTCCGGCAGGGCAAGCACTTGAAGAAGGCCCGTGTTCAGAGGGCATGGGGGCATGTACAGTGGCATATCAGGTCCAGGTTCATCTGCATTTCTGATGACAGAAGGCCCTGGAGATAATAGGAGCCCGTGTGTTGCTCGCTCGGTGGGGCTGGGTGGGAAAAGCGGATGTCTGAAGGAGATTACAAGCAGCTATGGATATTGCTTGTCATGCTACCATCAGCAGCCGCCTTTTTCAATTGACTGGTTGCTTGTATTTCCCGAATAGGGGATGCCAGATGTATTTACTGCAGTGAAAGAGAATGCTAAGGCCCCTGGAAAGACACTCCAGCTGTCCAAGAGGAGTATCTATGGCGGCTGAGTATCTATGGAGGCCAGGGCAGTTTAACCCTTCGTCCCCTAGTAAACAGAATTCCCAGGAGCCAAGAGCAAGCACGCAAAGACAGCATATCACTTCCAAGTGACTGGAGACGTGGAACTCCTTTCTCAGTTGCTGGTTGAAAACTCACTTTCATTCTATGTAAACAGTGCTGCAGAACATACCTTTCTGGAGTCCTGAAATGCGCTACATCGAATCAAGACCTTCTACCTGCTTCTGTTTTCCTTACACTCTCACCTTATTATACCCTTGCAATAGAAAAGTGGCCAGCTGTGGTAAGTTGCTCACCAAACCACTGGCTCTTCCCTCTGAGGTCCACAGTCATTTCTCAGCCTTCTCTACCTTGGTGCAGCCATGAGATAATGGGGGGGAAGATGGAATGTGTTTCACTACACCCTAATGTGGCCATAGTTACACTTTGTGCTCTCAGTCTTTGTCTCTCTCTCTGTGTCTCTCTCTGTCTCTCTTCTGTCTGTCTCTGTCTCTTCTGTCTGTCTGTCTATCTGTCTGTCTGTCTGTCTTTCTCTCTGTCTCTCTTTCTCTCTCTCCCCCCCCACCCTCATCTGTTCACACAATGCAGAGGGCCCAGTGCTGGGTTTCTAAGCTAGGAGAAATATATCCATCAATGGAAAGATCCAGTCCCTGAACAACTGTATAGAACCAAACCCTTCTTCTGGCTTACAGTCCAACGTGGGCTATAATGAAAATAAAACTTCACTGTGTCACAGCCACTGAGATCCAGTGTGTTTTTTACTGAAGGTCATTCATCCTAACTAATCCAGTAAGTATCAGTATGCATCAACTGCCCCCATTTTACAGCTAAGGAAACTGAGGCCCAGAGGGATTCCATGATATACCCCCAGGTTGCCTAGTAAGTAAGCAGCACAGCAAAGATTTAAGCACCACAGTCAGATGCCAAAGCCAGTAATTTTCCTATTCTGCCTACCACCAATGCTGTCCTGGCTCCTGATCCAAGACAAAACTCTATTTTACCAACAGAAAAGAGAAGTTGCCTCCCAACTACCCTCAGCCATGGCTCATAGGAGTTTCTACAGAGCAACAGAGTTTCAACCAAACTCTGAGAACATACCCACATCTAGCAAGAGCTGCATATTCTGTATTGATCCTAAAGACATGGGAGCCATTTTTCCTAGGCCAGAAATGCAAATGCATGATCTGACTCCTTGAGGTACATCTGTAGTGACAAGGGGAGAGAATAGTTAAAATTGCCAGTGACCTGGAAACCCAGGCAGGCTCGATTGCTGCAGGCAGAGGAAAACCCGGGCTTCTTTTTCGAATGGGACTCAGTCAGAGGAAACAAATCAACCTGACGTGAGAAACGGGTATGAGTTTGTTGTGAGTGTGTGACATGTACCCATCAATGTGTCAGACCATGTGGGGTGAGGGGAGAGGCAAAGCAGGCACAAGACCTTCCCTGCCCCGGGAAGCCAGAGAGAAGCCAGGCTGAAAATAGGAGAGTCCAAACTCTTAGAAAGTCACCATTAGCACACTGTGAAATCACTCTCCAGCCAGGCACCACTGACTTGTGTGTGGCTACATGTGGAATGAGGAGGCTCATTGTCCCTTCTAACTTCCTCTCAAAACTTCCAAATAAATCCAAATGCACCCACACCTACGGTGTGCAGACATCTGATAGAAAAGAGGAGGGATTAATTAATTCACATGCCCCTGAAATCTCTTGCACACATTTCCCTGCAGGTACCTGCTTGCTCTCTCTCACCTCATCCCTTCCTTCCCCCACCCCACAACATGAAACCTCGTCCCTCTGTGTATCATGCTCCCTTAGCCAACTTAGCTTCCAGTTATCTCCCTGAGATTTCCCGGCTCATTCTCAGATTCCGTCTTCAAAGTTTCATATCCTGGGGCTAGGAAGGTGGCTCAGTGGTAGAGCCCTTGCCTTGCATGCATGAGGCCCTGGGTTTGATTCCTCAGCACCATATAAGCAGAAATGGCTGGAAGTGGCGCTGTGGCTCAAGTGGTAGAGCGCTAGCCTTAAACTGAAGAGCTGAAGGACAGCGCCCAGGCCCAGAGTTCAGGCCCCACAACCGGCTAAAAAAAAAAAAAAAAGTTTCATATCCCTAGCTTCCTCCCCAACCTCTTCCAACACTCACTAGCATGTCCTTATCAAAAGGTAGCCCCTCAAACTAAGCCCAGGTGGCGTGGAGATGTTATAAGTGGCCCACTCAAACACATTTCTGCTATTCTGCATGGCAGAAACTCACCCTACAGAACCTCGTCCAGGACTTCTGTCCATGGTGCTGACCTGTTTCTACTCATAATTCAGCCAAGGATCTGGTTCCCCTCTCTCTGTGCTGAACCTACTGCACTCATTACGAAGATAGACTTGTTAATGGTATTTGCCTCATGCAAAACATATAGTATCATACTTGGCACAAGGAGCTCAATAAATGATGGCGTTGATATTCCATCGGCCCTAAGAATTGCCCCACATTGCCTTTTTTCTCTCTGTTACTTCCCAGAATCCTCCTTTCTCCAGATTTCATTCCCAAATAATACGTAGATAAGCAGTAGCAGCCTCATCCTCTTCCCCAAACTGTATCTTTAAAACCAACACAGATTTTTTTTTTCCCCCAAGCCTTTCACTATAACAGTAAAAGAAAAATAGGAGTTAAATCGACTAACAAAGGAATGGTGTCAACTTACCAACAGGCTTCAATGCTTGCCATAACCGGTTTTTACTAGTTGAGAGATGACTGGAGTTTAACACCAGAGTTTTTTTCAACTTGATAATTTTCTTTCATCGATTCATGATGTGGCTTTTTTGTTGTTGAAAGCACCTGCTCCCAATATTCTCTTTGTCTGCCTCTCTTACAGCTCATCTCATGCTCTGCTGGAAAGGCCTATTCATGAAGATTTCATGATTGCCAGGCACCAGTGACTTATGCCTGTAATCCTAGCTACTCTGGAGGCTGAGATGAGATCTGAGAACCAGCTCAGGTAGGAAAGTCCATGAGACTCTTATCTCCAATTAACCACCAGAAAGCCAAAAGTGGAGCTTGGGTCAGGTGTTAGAGCCCCAGGCTTGAGCAAACAAAACTAAGGGACAGTACACAGGCCCTGAGTTCAAGACCCAGTGCCAACACACACACACACACACACACACACACACACACACACACACACTGTTCAAGTTGTTCTTCTCAACAATGACACAATGTTTGCCATATTGTTTGGGCCTGGGTGAAGAAACAAGTTGGCAGACTGAAGAGAACAAATGGAATGTGGTGACTTATGGGTTTTTTCTGTAATCTTGGATCCCTCCCTGAATCCATCCAACCTGTCCCATGTGCCTTTGTGAGCCTTCCCTTTGAGAGAGTAGAGTATATTTCCCCTCTCCTTAGCTTTGGAATTACATACAGGAGTCCATTTAACATCTAATGAGGCAGAAGTGAGAGCAGGCCAGTTCTAAGCTCAAACTTTAAGAGTCTCTGCACCTCTGGCTTCATAATGAGCTATGCCATAATCCCCAGAGGAAGAAGAGAGGCTTGTGGGCCTGAGCCCACCCCTGCTACACACAGGACTAAAGCAAGGCCTGAGACAAGTCAGCTGAATCTCCTCCAGCTGAGCTTCAAAAGCTGGGAGAGAATAAGTGACTTGTGGTTTAAGCCACTAAATCTGAAGGCTGATTTGCTACACAGCATCACTGTGGCCATAGCTAACCAATACATAGAGGAAAACACACAATCAATCCTTTTTGTTTGTTGGGTTTTTTTTCCATCAGAAGATCATGGTGTATGAATCTGGGCCTCTCACACTTTGTGAGAGTCAAATCCTCCTCTGTAAAGTTTTGGTAATAATTTGGGGCTCCTCTAGAGGTCCCAGAGCTCATGGCTCGTCTCCTCTGAGATAAGGTGAAGAGATCACCATGGTGAATTTAGCAAGCAGCACAGTGGTAGCGGGCTGCTATTGTTATTATTTCATTTTGTTTTGTTCTGTGGCATCAGGAACTGAAGCCACCACCTCATGCACGTGAGACCAATGCTCTACCACCATGCGGCTCCATTTCACTTTCAGGAAAGAACTCGAAGCTGCATTTTCCATATCTGGCCAGGCAACTAACTTAATTACAGATTTTTGAAAAATAGGAGCACCTCCTTTCTAGCCAATGCTTGCTTGATAGGCTTTAAAATGTCCCCACCAACATTTTCACCCCTACTCAACCTTCCGGTCAAAGGAAACTCAGCTATAAAGCAGCTGGTGTCAATTTTGGACAGCTCTAACCCTACAAAAGCTCTTCCTCATCTTCCCTAACATCCAGACTGGGCCAACTTCCCTAGCTATCATTTCCTTAGTGCATGTAAACTTTTCCTTCAGGGTATATGTTAGAGATTACAATGTATTATGGAATACACTGTCCAGTGCCCGAACCCCATGCTACATCGTAAGTCTCATGAGCACAGACTCGATCTTTTCTGTTTGTGGCTGCATCTCCTGTACCTAGTATATCAGTAAATTAGTGGGCATTCAATAAGTATTTATTGACTAGATAGATGAACCAATTATTTGCAGTTTCATTTAACAATCTGACAGATCACTCTCCTAACAAAGATTAGCTGCTTTGATGGTACAGGAATGAACAGAGGACATTGTCTTCTTGAACTTTATCCCTAGAGAGAAAAGGATGTGAGGATAGAGAGGGAGAGGGAGAAGGAGAAGGAAAGGAAGATGGAGGAGCAGGGAAGGAAGGAAGGAAGGAAGGAAGGAAGGAAGGAAGGAAGGAAGGAAGGAAGGAAGGAAGGAAGGAAGGAAGGGAGAGAGGGAGAGAGGGAGGGAGGGAGAGAGGGAGGGAAGCAGGGAGGGAGGGAAGGAGGAAGAAAAGAGGGCGGGAGGGGAAGGAAGGAATTGGTGAACAGTGATGTTTAATACCTATGACACATGTATCATGCTAATGTAAAGGGCTAATCATAGAGAAAATTATGTGTGGGGACGTCCAGGAGCTGCATTCATCAAGAAAAAGTTATTCTGAAACAAGAGTGGGGAATGTCTGGGAAATGGGAGAAAAAGCGCTCCGTGTTCCCTCGGCCAGGAAACATGGGGTGCTCCCCCAGCTGCAGCGCTGAGCCCCCACACCCACCCAGCCTCACGCTGCCCGGACCATCTATTCTTGGAGCTGTTCCTATTTGTGTGTGCCCTGGGCAGTAACTGGTGGTTTAAAATAATCATCATAATAAGGTAAGAAAAGCTTGATACAAAAAAAAAAACCACACATCTATATTTCTAAATGACTTTAACTAATGTCCTCTGGGCCTCTGGGTAGGTGCTCACACCCCCTCTGTGACAGGAAAATGTGATTACTGCTGGGCCGGCATTGGCCCGGTATCTGCGCTGCCGGGCCCCTAGGCCACTGCCTGCTCTAACCACGTTAGCAGCACAAGAGCCATCCATCAGGCTAATAGGGGGCCTGAGACTGGGCCTGGCCCTGCTGCACACATCTGGGCCCTACTGTCAGAGCCTCTGGCCTCTCCTTCCCGCCATCACTACATCAAGCACGAGGCTGTGGAAGTGACCTGCCCCCACCCCATCTTCTCCCCTTCTCCTGCCAGCCTCGTGATGCCATGGCATCCTCAGGGCTGCTTGCTGGGCTGGAGGGCCGGCTCCCTGCTCCTTGGCAGGGGTCAGAGGCTGTCTTTCTAGCCGCCATCTGCCTCCCACCCCTCAGTTCCGCGGGTACCCTGGCTTCTGCCCCTGCCATCAAGACTCCCAGTCTCCAGGGATCAAGCCTGTCAGAAACGGAGCTCACTGGCAGCAGGAGCAGGAGACTGAACGGGGCAGGGGGTCTTGTTTACCTAATGCACTGCTAGTTGCCACAAAGGTCAGGGCCCATCTGCCAGGCAGCAGGTGCCAGGAAACCAGCGCCTTTCATGGCATGGGCACCAAAAGGAGGGGCAGGTGGATGGACCAAGAAACTGTCCCCCAATGTCTCAGCCTGCTAGAGCACATGCGCAAGCGTGCGCACACACACACACACACACACACACACACACACACACACACACACACACACACACACACACACAACTACATCCAGAACAGACTGGGTGGGCTGTAGGACTCAGAGTCCTTTACTTCTGGGACCCATGCAAACAAGGGAGTCCCACTGGCTGGCTTCTGTCTCTTACCATGCCTGCCAGCCAACATCCCTGTTTCCTGGGCAAGTGGAGGGAATTTGTGCTCATTTTAGACTATGCTCAAGGTAAGCGCAATTGTCTATCTTTAGGGGGCGGGGGGGGGGGGAGGGGTGGATTCTCCAAGAACACTGTAACTCATTTTACATCTGAACGGAAGCAATCTGGGAGCACATGAGCTTGAGCAGGGACAAGGCAGCTGGGTGGATGGAGCGCTGCTTTTCCCAGCTGGTCTACGGGGTCTCCCTGCTCTGCCCTGGCCTCTCTCCTATCCTGTTTCCGCAGCTGGGGAAGACCTGTGCGGCACCAGGTCAAGAGGTCATAGAGACCAACCCTGGCTCTCCTGAAGGCTGGCAAGCCCGGGATTCCAGCACAGAGGCCTCTCTCTGCCTCCCGGCCTCCTGGCCTCCATCAGAAAAGGAGTGAGGAGGTCCCAGCTTGAGCCCAAATGGAAGCACTGCATTGGGAGAACTGAGGAACACTCCCCCACCCCCACCCCGACATGTCACACCCCCTCTCCTGTGCGCTCAGGGGAGCCAGGAGGGTGGCCAGGTCTCCTTCTTTAGAGTGTGCACCCATCCACAGGAAGACAGAGTGGAAGAGCGCGCGGCCCAGGAAGAACATCCCCCAGTTTGACAGCAAGGCAGGGCTCTGCCAGCAGAAGTCATAGGCAGGGTTCACTGGAACAAGGACTCACAGAATATTCTAGAAGTTGCAGAGCCCCCCCCCCCCTACCTCAAAATACTAGCCCCTTCAGGAAGGGAAGAAGGGGGTTCGAGGTGCTTGATTTCCACTGTGCGCTTCCCTTCCCTGCACCCACGGTGAAAGGCAAGCGTAGGGCCCTTGCACACTTGCGTATTACAGTTACCTGGAAAGCTTTCATCCGACTATTATACTAACAAAGCACAAGTGCAGGCCCAGAGCTCTCGCGCTAATTGGCTATGACTCACTGGGTGATTCCAAAGCTTGGCTCAGCCTGAAAAACACCAGCTCCGTGATTTCATAACCACATTGCTTGTGTCAGACAACCTGAAGGGCTTATTTTGTGTTTTGAGGTTTGGGGTTTGTTTTGTTTTGTTTTGTTTTTGAGATGGGGTTTTGCTATGTAACCCAGGCTGGTCTAAAACGCATGGTCCTACGCCTTATTCCCTCTGCGTCCCAAGGGCTCGGGTTACAGGCGTGCACTGCTATGCCTGACCAAGGGTATATAGAAACTGACTTGCATTTTTAACCAGTCCCCACTGCTGCTGCTGCCGATGATGGTTAGGGGACCACTTGGAGAACCACTTCCCTAAATGGGCTGCACTCTGAATGTGGTCCCTAAAGTGGCTGCAACCTGGAGAAGCCCGTTGGAAATGCAGATTTGGAGCCTAATTATAAACCCAAAGCTATGTCCTCCCACGCTAAAGAGTGTGATGATGAGCCAGGCACTGGTGGATCATGCCTGTAAACCTCACTACGCAGCAGGCTGAGATCTAAGAATCAGGGTTCAAAGCCAGCCTGGGCCAGGAAAGTCCAGGAGACTCTTATCTCCAATGAACCACCTAAAAATCAGAAGTGGAGCTGTGGTTTAAAGTGGTAGAGCACTTGCCTTGAACAGAAAAGCCTAGGGACAGAGGGACAGCACCCAGACCTTGACTTCCAGCCCCATGACCACAACACAAAAGTGTGTGTGTGATGATGATGATGATGATGATGATGATGATGATGATGACAATGACTATGATGATGATGTCGATGGTGATGATGGGAAAGGAGCTATAGGAGACGAAGGCCAAGAACAATGTAAGAGAAGGAAGCTTCCAGCTTCTTTTCAGGGAAAAGCCTAGCATGTGACGGGAAGCATGGGTAGAAGGAGACGGGGCCAGGAACCAAGCACCATGGTCCCTCTCAGACATCCATTCTCTTCCCTGGACTTTCTAAACCATTTCCTTGAGATTGCCTCCCGACCCAGAAGCCCTGGCTCTGCTAACACCACCCCTACTGTGCAAGCCATTATCAAGTTCACCGCCTCACCTACGCCACTAATGGAGGACCATCTGAGATGTGAAGATGACCTGTGCCCAAGCCCCAACCAGGACAAAGGTTCTATTCCCCTCTGATCTCCTTTGATCCTGTGTTCTAGTCTGGGGCTCAGAGAGCATGGCCAGGTGTCTCTCCCCTTCCCTCTTTCTCTCCCCCTCCCCCGTCCTCTTCTCCCTTCCTTTCTCCTCTTCCTTCTTTCTCTCTCCCCCTCTCCTCCCACTCTTCTCTCTCTCTCTTCTTCTCTCTCTCTCCTCCCTCTCCCTGTATCCCACCCTCTCTCCCCCCTTTCTCTCTATCTGCAGAACAGGGAAAGAGGTCCTGTTGGTGGTTGTCTGGTGGAGATGCAAACTGCCTTATGTACCATTGACTGCCCTTGATGTGAGGATCACACACACACACACACACACACACACACACACACACACACACACACACACACACACACACACACACTGCCCCTGAGGCTCTTGGGTTTCCTAATTTGCAAAGGCACCAAGTAAGAGCTGAAGACGTCATGCATGTCTCATTTGGCCTGTGTCTGGCAAAGTCCTGGTATTCCCCAATCCTAGCAGCTTCTCTCTGCAGAGCAAGGCTTGGCCAAGTACCTGCTCTTGACCTAATCTGTTCTAATACAACATAAATTCCAAGGGAGGCAGAGGGCTTCCTCCCTGAGTGGTTTTTCCTCTTCCCCCATCCCCCGGCTCAGGACTTCCCAGAGCCTCACAGGTGGAATGCTTCCACCCAGGAGGGCAAATCGGATGGCTGGAAGCAACCCAAAGCTACCCAGAGCCAGGAATGGTGGAGAGACAGAGAGATGAAGGCTGGGAAACACCATTTTTAGTCTAAAACAAGGTGTGACTATAATTAAATCGATCCGGGGGTTGTCTGGATGGAGGCTAATGCCTCCTCTAGCTCGGCACGCTATGATTTTCTTGTATAAATAGAAAGTGGGTTCTGAAGGCAAAGGAAAAACATTCCACAGGTGTTTTGAATGAAGTAACTTCAAAGGAATCTGGATAAAATTACTCCAGCCAGGAGACTGCTTTAAAGGGCGATCCTTCTTTAGATACACGCCTTCCTTCATGGATTCAGAGACATCTTTTTTTTTTTTTTCCTATTTTATCTCTGAATTCAGGACATAGATAACTGTAGGTGGAGACTGTCGTGCAGTGGCCATATTTTCTTCCTTTTTACTGGCACACACACACCCCCCAAAATAAAAAATAATGCATTTTTCTATCACCAGCATCTTGGATTTGGTGATCCATTGATTTTGATTTTACATCGCAGCATAAATGGCTTTAAATTAAGCTTCTTATATATGTTTTTAACTTCTGAGGTTAGTCTTGGTATTCAGCATTGCCTGCACATCCCACAATCTCTAGGAATATAATTCAGGCATTAGTTTGTTGTTGTTTCTTGGTAGGATTTTTTTTGAGGGGGGATGGTTTTTGTTTGTTCTTTTTTTTGTGTGTGTAGCACCTGGAATTGACCCAGGTGATCGAGCAATGCTAGGCAAGTGCTCTACCACTTGAGTCCTACTCGTGTACCTTTTGATTTTGATTTTTAAGACAGAATTTAGCTAATTTTTCTCCGACTGGCCTCCTCAAGCCTCAGCCTCCTGAGTAACTAGGATTATAGACATGCACCACCACACAACATCAGTAGTTTTTGAAGCTTTCTAGGAACAGAAATACAGTATCTTGAGATAATTATAATTTCTCCTAGCAAACCCAAAACTTTATAATTTCATCAGCAGTCATTTTTTTTCTTTTTTTGTGCGGGTCCCAGGGCTTGAACTCAGGGCCTAGGCACTGTTCCTGGGCTCTTTTTCTTAAAGTTAGTACTCTACCACTTGAGTCACTGCTCTACTTCCAGTTTTCTGATGGTTAATTAGAGATACCTCTCACAGACTTTCTTTCGCAGGCTGGCTTTAAACTGTAATCCTCAGATCTGAGCCTCCTGAATAGCTAGGATTAAACTCAGTACCTGGCTAGCAACACATTTCTTTTATTGGTAGTGCTGGGGATTAAGTCCAGTGCCTCACACCTGCTCAGCAAGTACTCTACCACTTGAGCTCTGCCATCCGCCCTTTTCTTGTTGGTGTTCTTTTGTTTTTTCTTTGAAGTAATGTCCCACCACTGTCTTGGCTTGGGATAGCTTAGAACTCAGGATCTGAAGGCAAAGGAAAAACACTCCATAGATGTTTTGAATGAAGTAGCTTCAAAGGAATCTGGATGAGATTTTGCTGCTTGCCTCCTTAGTTAACTGGGATTATGGGTAT
Source organism: Dipodomys spectabilis (assembly GCF_019054845.1). Classification (NCBI taxonomy): domain Eukaryota; kingdom Metazoa; phylum Chordata; class Mammalia; order Rodentia; family Heteromyidae; genus Dipodomys; species Dipodomys spectabilis. The sequence continues at coordinate 5,126,117 of NW_024870753.1, forward strand.
GTGCTACATGCCCAAGTTCATTAATGTTCAAGTTGCCTCAACCCAAATATTCTGTTACTGGCAACACAGAGAGAATGTAGACCCAGCCGCTGTTTGTTGTGTGCAATTGACTGAGCTGAGGAAATAAAAAGGGAAAGCAACAAAGGTTCTGCCACCAACGGCCAGGAAGCTAGAATTCCAGCCTCTGAGGTAGTCAAACAGCTGCTTAAACTATAGTCACTTTTTTAACTCTCAAGACTCATACTATGTATTTACTCGCCAAGGTTTCAGCACTCCAGAAATCGTTAACAAACTTTTCAAGATGTAGACGATAAAGACCACTTTCTGAAGCTTTCAGAAAGGCTTAAAATCAGCCCACCTGAAAACACGGAGAGAAAAAATATGGATTTGCTAAGAGAAGCTCTTCCTAGCTTACAGTCTGCAACAGAAACTCCCCCAGGACCTGGCAATTAATAACTAGGCTTGTGGAGTTGGAAAAGCCACATTGTCGACTTCAAGCTTAATTTCCTGCAAGTGGAGGCAGGAAGGAAGGGACTCAGCAAAAGACAGATGAGCACCCAGGAGACACCTAATCCCCTAGGTATTTCTCATATACACCTGTTAAGCGAGTAAAAAGATGTCTCACTCTATTGACTAAAATACAACTGGAAGCAAAAAGCCTTGGAATGAGGATCGTATCCTCACCCCAACAAAAGCCTTCCAATTGCCCCCAAAATGCAGCCCTCTCAGGAGGAGAGGAAGAATAGAGCGTTGGGGCCGGGGCGATGGTTTAGAAGCAGGAAGTTTCCAGTCTCTGTTCTGAGTCAGAGGGAAAGACAACACACTTTGTTCAATTGTCCACAGCCCGAAGCAGATAGACCCGTGGGCTGAAGAACCTATTCGAACCCAGTGTGTTTGTTTCCACAGAAGCCTCATTATAATGGCTCCTCCAAAATAGGTGTCTGCTTATCCTACCACGTCCCAGAATAAAAGATATAAAATAAGAGACAATATAAAAATACAAAATGAGAGACAAACAGGCGGATGGTGTGGAGAGCACAGAGCTCAAAATAAAGTGGGGTGGGGGGAGGCACAGTTCTTTGGATGGTGCTGGAAATGAGGGCCTTGGATGAAGAATTTGAGCCTTTTCTCCTTACATGGGGCTGCCTGCTCATCTCTCTGGTGGATCTTTACTTTGCTAAGCAACCAGCGTACATCTGAGGACCCTCCAAAAACAGAATTCAATTCTGAAAACAGAACTGATTTCTCTTCCCTGGGAACCTTAATGTGTTGGGTGACACCGACAGGGTGGATAAATCCAAAACTGTGTTCTCCAAGGGTGGCAGAGGAGGAGCCAGGATCCATCTAGTTCCTAGGAAACGCAGAATAGTCAGCCATTCTTTAAAAAAAAAAAAAAGGCAGAACAAAATGGTGGATTTCCACTGACTGATTTCATGGCTACAGCACTCAAGACAGCACGGATGGGCAGAAAGACAGAGATTCACGTATGAGAATGGAGAGTCCAGGAACAAGCCACAAAACTTCACAAAGATATCAGGGCAATTCAATGATGGACAGAATGGTCTCTTTCACGAACAACTAGACATCCATCTATACAGTGATTCTCTCCTTAACTTTCACTATGCACAAACACTAACTCAGGTCATATTTTCAAACACAAGAAAGAAAACTACAAAAACTCTTAAAGGAAACATAGGAGCAAGTTGTACAGACTCGCTAGGTGACGACTTCTTAGCTATGCGACAAGCAGGTGAAAACGCGGTGAAATTGGGCTTCTTCCAAATTTAAAGCTTTTCCTCTTCTAAATGATACCAAGAAAATAAAAACAAGCCACATAATTAGAGGAAACAGATACATAGGTTTACATGTCATGAGGAACTTGAGTCCAAAGACCCAACAAAGATGACCAGACCCTAATCATTGATACCTGGCATATACAAAAAAAAGGAAGATTCTAGACATGTCAAAAGCTAAGAACCCTGGAATGTGGAGATTATCCAGGTCTAATCCTGTGTTCCCTTAACACAGAGAATCTTACCCAGTTGCAGCCAAAAAAAAGATGTGGCAATGGAAGGAAGGCAAGGAAGATATTATACTCTGGCTTTGAAGATGGGCAAAGGGGCCACAAGCCAAGGAATGCAGACAACCCTCCAGAAATGGGTAAAGGTAAATAGACTTTCCCCTAGAGCCTGTTCCTAGTTCAATTTTAGCTTAGTGAAACCTGTGTCAAACTTCTAACCTACAGAGCTATCAGGAAATAAACTGCTTTGTTTTAAGGTACTATATTTGTAGAAATTTGTTACAGAAGAATTAAAAAAAAAAAAAAAACAATGATACAGTGAATGTTGCTATCCACACAGGGAAGGCATGCAGAAGTCAGCTCATCTCCAAAGCCAGGACCATACCGAGGCTGCCTGCATCCCGAGTGCCTGAAATGCATCCTTATCCATCCACCTTCACACCTGAGAGAGAAGGTGCCTGTAACAAGCATCTTGATATATATGCATCCACAATCTGGTTATGAGGTTATCAAGCAAGAAAGCCGCCCCGGGGGAATGCATATGCTTTTTCCATAGAGGAAGCTGTGAGTAAATAGCAGAAATTTATCTTGAGGGAGATAATAGAACGCTTTTTTAAAATGTGGAGGAAAGAAAAAAAAAACAATATTTTCCACCAGAGTATTAAAGCCTTTCCAAGCTTAGATCATGCCTCTCATTAATGGGTCTCCTGGCCAGATTCATCTCAGTCCAGGAGACAAGAGGGGACATGGACCTGCCTGGACAGTAGCTTTAACACAAGCCAGGCTGAGGGAGGAAAACAGGATGGAGAAGCACCACCCCATGCAGGGCCTCTGCTTCTGCCCAACCTCAAAGATTTTTAGAGGGCGGTTCAACGGCACACTGTTCATGAGGCCAGGGGTACCACTGGAGGTTTCTAGAGAATCCATGCCCTGTAATGCTGTCTGCTGGTATTGGCCTGCATTCTCCCTGTCGTGGTCAGGGACCTGGGCCTCTCGGTTTCATATCCATGCACACAGTTCATGCCTTCACTTCACTGATCTGCGTGTGTAGTAACTAGCTTTGCAAGCTGAGACCGAGAGTCAATGATAGAATGCATCTGGAGGCTTTGATGACCAGAAAAGGAGAAGAGAGGAGAGCAGGGCAAACAATTACTGAAAACATTCAAGCACCAAGCAATTTCCCTCATATTATTCCACTAATTATTATTTTAAAAACAGAAGAAATGAAAAAATGCACAAACCAGGCATTTCTGCTTACATATGAGATTCAAGAACCACACTGTATCTCTCACCCCATCTGAAAATGGCGATGTGAGTTTTGAACCTAAGTCTGTCTAGTTTTGTTATTTCATTTTTTTTATTGGTTGTGGAGCCTGAACTCCAGGCCTGGGCGCTGTCCCTGAGCTCTTTTACTCAAGGCTAGCCCTCTACCACTTTGAGCCACAGTGCCACTGTGGTGTTCTGGTGGTTCACTGGAGATAAGAGTCTCATGGACTTTGCTGCCCAGGCTGGCTTGGAACCACGATCCTCAGATCTCAGCCTCCTGAGTAGCTAGGATTACAGTTGTGAGCTACTGGTACCTGGCTTTCAGTCTAGTTTTAAATCCTCAGCGGTTCCTGAAAGTTGCTATGAGGCTGAACCCCTCCTTTCCCCAATCCTTGTCCAGCACTGGGCCTAGGTTCACTGAACAGAGCTGTAATTAAACCACTGAACCACCTAACCTAGCGCCCAAGATACCTGCTGCACACCATGTCCCCATCTCGTGGTCTTGAGATCCTGGCAGTGTTCCCTTAGAAAACCCACTATCTCCCTCGGTTCATGAGAGGGGTCTCTCCCAGATGACCCCTACAGAGGGGCAGGGTTGCTGGCATAGTCGCCAGTTTCTTTCATAGGCACATTCTGTCCTGGTTCAGTACCAGCGCCTCTCTAAGCCCTGGTGCTTTCCAAACTCAGCCCAACTCACAGTAAGCAATAACCTTTTCTCTTATAACTCACCTCACAAGTAAATACATTTTCCTCTATGTGCTGCCCGCCCCACCCAACCCCCATTTTCCCCTCTATTTTATTCTGTTTCTTTTGCTTGTTGGTTTTAACGCTGGTCACAGCTCATGAATCGATTCCACTTACCCTAGTGGGTCATGTCCCCACAGTATGAAAGCCCCTTCCAGACACTCTCTCTAATGACCATTCCAGCTGTGACGCTTGATGGAGCTTTACCCGGGCTTCTCCCACTCCAGAGGGGCCCTGGGAGCTGTACCTGGCCCTGCTCTGCCCCCCTCCGCTGTTCTCTCCCATGTCCCCAGGAGATGTCTCTCCTGGCCATCTGCTTCATGTGTGCACACTTCAGGAATCCCCTGAGGTGAAAAGACTCTCTAAAGGCCACACCACTTCCTGGAGCCAAGGACCGAACACTGCCCACGCTCTGGCTGCAAGTCTCCTCCAGCATTCTGCACCGCCATCGGCATCCTGCCATGTCAGACAGCACCCAGGCCCCGGGGATGAAGGTCCTCCTCCCTTCCCCCCTGCACAGGCCCTCCATCTCCTCCTAAGGGCCTAGTTTTGCTCCCCGCCCCCTGCCCCAGCCCCTGCATTCCAGCAGCACTCCTCACCCTTGCTGGCTTCCAGAATACCCTCCCAAACCTTTCGCTGGTGTATGTTTGGCAATGATGGAACTGGCAAATCAATCATATATATATATATATATATATATATATATATATATATATATATATATATATATATACACATACATACACACACACACACACACACACACACACATATATATATGTATATATATCTGTCTTGTTCCTGGGCTGTTTTCTGAATCCTTATTCTCAGGGGAAGATATTCTGCTTCATGCAGGTAGAATAATTGGACAAACCAAATGTGTGTCATTAAAGCTATTTTTCTTTTCAAGCACCAAGGGTGGACTTTTGACTCTGCCTGTCAAAAGCTCTCTCTGGATCTGGGATGCCATAGTCCCGAGCCTCGTGGTTGCAGGAGCTCAGGATGCTGAGAGTGTCCCATGCCCCCCCCACCACGAACCTAACACGGAGCAGGCCACTGCAGACGTACAGGGTGTCGGAAAGGAGCCTCTCCTCACAGAGGGGCGTCTGTAAGCAAAATTTTGGTGAGATTTATAATGGCTATTAATTGCTGTGCTGGGCAAGATCGGGAATGATAGCTAGATGGCAGCTGATGGATGTTAAATAATAGATAGTCGCTGTTAGATGGTAGGTAACTATAGATAGTAGAGAATAAAAAGTAGCCCATAGATTGTAGCAGTGGGCAGATAATAGATAGTAGCTGATAGTAGATCACAGATAACAAATGGAAGATACTGGATAATGGCTGAAGATAATAGAAGCTGATAGCAGATAATAGTAGATAGTTGATAAGAGTAGCTAATAATGGATAATAGGAGCTAGATGATAATAGTAGCTAATGGTGGCTAATAGTTGGTAAGGGATAATAGTTGCTAATAGAGGGCAGTGCTAATAGCAGGTAATAGTGGTTGGCTGTAGATCAGAGCAGAGAGCTCATAGGTAGTGGCCTGAAGGACCACTCTACACAGAACATCTCCAAGTTCCATCTATTATTCTGAATGCCTTTAGGACACACTGGGAGCCCCTGCGTTAGCCTGTCCTGAAGCTCTGCAGTCCCAGGGGGTGAGAGCAGGGGACGCCCAGACCGACACTCACCCACACCTGTCTTCATTTTAACGTCGTGTTCACACACCGGCTGTTGGATCTGAGACTCACCACACAATCTAAGATTTCCACAGCAGAGGGCAAAAGGTGGCCCCTGCTAGGGATAAGCAAGCCCACGTCGACATCTTAAAGTGTGACACAGGAATCAGAAGGTCAACAAGGGAGGCAAAAGTCTCACCTCAGAGGTGCTGAGGACTATGGACAGACAAAAGAACCGGGTCTCTCGTTCTTGGGTTGAGCGAGAGGCTCAGCAGAGAGGCAGGGCAGCCCCTACACCTGCTCATGGACCCAGAGCGCCCTGTCCTGGCCCTGCAGGAAGTTCCTCTATCTGATGTCTTTTAACACTGTCCAATAGCGTCTGCTGCTTTCCTGACAGTTCCTTCTATCGTACTTGGGATAAAATTCAAATATCTTCTTTCTAGTCTGGAACTTGCCTAACTTTACTGACTGTTAATCTCACTGCTTCTGAGATCTGGGCCTGTATGAAGAAAAAGTCTTCCCACAGGGCCTTTGTACTCAAGGGTCTCTCTTCCTAGGACATGCTGTCAGTGGCCAGCCGCATCCCTCCAGGGTGGGCATGGCTGGCCATTCCAGACTCTTCTGAGAAGCCTGCCCACCACCCACTCTCCACATTACTGCTTAGTTCCCTGAGGTTGAACCCTGCCTCAGATCATCTTCTCTGTTCACTTGTCAAGTTGTTCTCTATCAACTTCTACAAAGTCAGGACCCTTGCTGTCGGTTCACCAAGATTTCCCAATACCTGGCACACACAGCCATCACAGAGGATATTTGTGAATGAACCAAAGAACATTAAAATAATAACAATAATAATAATAATAATAACAGTCACTTCTGAAAGATAGCAGCTATAGAACTAGAAAGGCCAGGGTACTGAGGCTGCTCCACTTCAAACTGGTTATGTCAGACAAGTTACTCAACCTCTCGGATGACCTTTAGATTTCTCAATAATGCTAAATTGATCTGAGCCTTAGGCTCTAGAAAGTTAAGAAATCTTCCCACCCACTTGTGTTTCCTCTCCCCCACCCCCTCCCACCCCCCCAAATGGCTAACCTCAAAAGATCACCCTCTGTCATGTATTCCAGAGAAGACCCACCTCCTTCATTCCTCAACAAACTGGGAAAGACGGCCTCCATCCTCCTCACAACTCCCACTAGGCCCGCCCACGGCTCCTGTGCGTACCTACCTCGAGAACCGAGGGCTTGGAGAGTCCTCATTAATGAGCATTCCCCCCATTGCCAATAGCCTTAATAAAACCATCTCCTTAATTAACTGGTGCGTTCTATCTTTGCACAATATTTCTCCCCTTGCCAAGTTAATGTGAGGATTAAGTGAAATAAAATGTGTGAACGTTGTGTTGTAATAACACCTTCCGTGTAATTTCCCTCTGTGGGATTTGAACGATCTCTAGTGATTCTCCAGATTGAAGCAGAGGATTAGTTCACCCATGAGTCACAGAAAAACTTGTCACAAAATGAAATGATCATTGCTTGGGACTCCACTCCACCCCCCCCCCCCACTTCCAGGACCTTCACATCTATTCACAGAAAAAAGGAAAATCCCTACCTAATTTTATTTTGCACCTGTATATCCTCCAGATCTGTCAGCATGCCTTTCCACAAGTATGTACCATACACACCCACATGTATACATCTACAGAGGCATATATCCATTTCCAGATGCTTTTTCACATGTATAGACATATGAATGAAGGCACTCCGCACAGTTCATACCATAATATCAGGAACCACTGGATATCTCCTATGCACCATGCGATACACATGATAGATAGCACTATGCATTGATGATTATTAATTAACAATTACAAATAGTGATTATTCATTAATAACCACTAGTGGTTATTAATTATTATTCTTACATAGCAGATAATACTATGTATTAATTATTATTGTTCCTGTTTTTTTTTTTGGGGGGGGGTCTGGTCATGGCGCCTGAACTCTGGGCCTGTTTGCTGTCCCTCAGCTCTTCAGCTCAAGGCTAGCACTCTACCACTTGACCCACAGCGCCACTTCTAGCTTTTTTCTTTTTTGCTTATGTGGTGCTAAGGAATTGAACCCAGGGCCTCATGCATGCAAGGCAAGCGCTCTACCACTGAGCCACCTTCCCAACCCCAATTGTTCCTGTTTTTCAGTTAAGAAAAAAAATATTAGAGCAGGCAAGTGATATATTTGTCCAAGGTCATACAACTAATGACAAAGCTGGGATTTGAACTCAGAGCTCACTGACTACAAAGTTTATGCACTTTTCTTCCTATGCTATTGTTTTGCTAATGATTACACATATAAACAAATATTTCAGGTACTTTCTCTGGGCTTGTCCTGAATAAGATATCAAGAACTGTATATATATATATATATATATATATATATATATATATATATGTATATATATATATGTATATATATATATATGTATATATATATATATACATATATATATATATATAGTGTCTTCAGAAAGATCCTAGTTTGCTTTCTAAGACAGGATTGAGCTCCTGAGGCCAGTGAAGAAATGTGGACCAGATCTATGTGCATCAAGAGTTGTTGATGACAAGTGTTTCCACTAGATGGAAGGAATAAATAAATGGCTTCATTAATGCTGGAGGGGCTCCATTTGGCCTTTTACGGTCACCTGACCATCTCTGCTCCTTTCCTTGGATAAAGTCAGAGCGAGGGCATCACTCTGCCTTGGAGGACATTCCCATGTGTCCTCCTTCTGCCAATGCTCCCAGGGGGCCTGAGTTGTCCACCTGGGGACCAGACCCTTGGCTGAAAACCCTGAGCCTTTTGCAGACGGCACTGCTTCTCACTTCCCCACATGCCTCCCAAGAACTCAAGATTTGTAAGTTATGAAAATTAAGGAGCAGGCATACCCCTTAATCCTCCACATGGCACAATGGCCATTAACCAATTAATGGCTGGGCAGGTGCCAGGCATTATCAGGGTAATTATTAAATGGTAATTGCCATATCATTAGAAGGTAAATATAGGGTCGGGACTGTCATCCACCCGGCAGAGGGCAACTGGGAATTCATTTTCTTCCTATTAAGTATAATTATTCCCCCAGTCTCTGGGAACCTGTGATTTCCAATATAATTATAGAGTGTTTGCCAACTCCATCCATGAGGGAGTGGGTTCAAAAGTAGACAATGAGGGGAAGCCAAGGGAGGAAGAGGGGGGTGGGGGGCTTAAAACTCACAGGGGCACTGGGGTTGAGAAGCTGAGTCAGCTGGGCGTATCTGAAGACAAAAGGATTGAGTGAGGGAAGGAAGAGAGAAGGAAGGTTCATTGAGACTTAATAGAATAGCATTCTCGGGATGGGTAGAAAACGAATCACATAGGTCTACGTGGCCTCGGCCACTCATTCTATCCAAAGCCACTGGGCCAGCACTGCCATGGCAGCATTAGGGAGAGTACAACACCAGAGCTGGAAAGTGAAATGAAGCAGGGCCCCCCGTTTTCAAGAGTCCAGGTAGTGGGCAAGGGGCATGTTAACTTTCTTCCTCATTCTGGAGGAAGGGAAATCGAGGCTCCCTGGTCACCTCCCTTGCTTAAATCTCTTCCAAAAATAAAACCGTCAATCCCAAAACAAAAGGTCATTCACTGTGCCAAAAGGTAGCTCCTCACTAGCAAGCCAGGAGCCATGCAAGTATGACAATTTGGTCATAAAGTTGATCAAGAACCGTAACCGCTACAGGGATGAAAGCAATAGGACACCGCCACAGAAGATGTGAGGCCCTCACTGGAAGATTCAGAGACACCACTTTTCATGCTAAATGTGCATTGACGCCATCTATCACCTTTAAAAGAGAACTTGACTCTAATAAACATTTACACCCAAACTATGTGCTATAAATCAAGCCACAAGGCCCCAGCCTATCTGTGACTTGTTTTGTATCTAGGCATCTCACTATTAAATCAAGGCATGTAATTTGCTTCAGAAATATTTTGCCAAAAGGTTAAAATGTACATACCTCATAGCTTGTCAGTCTCCCAGGTTGTTAGGAAGCTCTTTGGGGTGTTTTTCTTTATTATTCAAGTCTTTCTTCAGTTTCCCAGTGTCTCGGGGTTGTGGAGCTTGGATTCATGGGGCGGTGGGGATAGGTTGTTAGTTTCACTAGAAAAGATAAGGTATTAACTAGATCAGAGGCCTCTAATTACCAACCATTGATAAAGAAGAAGAAGAATTATAACAACAACAGAAATAATACCTAATAGATGTGTGAATGAACCAATTACATGCTGAGCACAGGGGTAGCACCGAGAATAAAATGCAGAACAAAGGGAATGGGATTTCTGCCCTCATGGAATTCATAGTGAAGCAATTTACAGTGACCTTTATAATTCATGCCACATTGAACCCTCCCTTTACTGTATGAGTGAAGTTAAGAGAACTATCTAGAAGTGGTCAGAGGAGGAATTTCAACCCAGATCTGTCTAGTCTGAACCCACCCCCAACCCTTTTCCAGGTACAAGGAAACACAGCTCTCAGAGCATTCAACTCTCCTGGGCCTCCGTTCCCAAGTGGCCCTGAGCCTATGACGTGCTGTCTCCTGTCTATCCAGCCTGCCAATAACCACTCTTCCATTGTGGGTTTATTACCTTTGTGGCACACAGTTTACCGACCATCGCAGTAAAATTTATGCTCAACAATACAGCGCAGCTATGATTTTCGACTACTAATGGAATTACTATTTTTGTTTTGTTTTTAAAGCCATAGCAATAAAATAGGCTCCCAACAATACTCTTACATTTTTTTTAATGTCTTTAAATTTTACTGGAAGTGATAACTATAATAACGGAATGCCTGTAAACATGCAAATGGCCTTCCTGGAAAAAGTGGGGGAGGGGGAGGCATTGGGCTTCTGCCATGGTGGGGTCCAGAGAAGGAGAGGTGGATGAAAGGTTCGAAAGTGGAGAAACAGTCACCTCACAAATCCACGGGGGGTCTCAGCCATATAATTTCAATGGTTGATATTAGGTGATCTGACGCACAAAGAAACACCTCTTCTTCCTGTCAAGAAACGCCCATTGTAGAGAGTCATTGAGGGACAGGTGGGTGTGCTGGAGCTTGGGTAGCTCCTCTATGTGAAGAGGGAGTCATAATCTTGCAAGCCCTGAATGCCACCCCCTGCCTTATAGTCTAGGGTTTGTGGACAGATTTGAAGAAAAGGCAGACAAAAGAAAAAACGGTAGACCAACTCTTGAACAGTCACAGAGATTACAGCCACCTAAACTCTGAGTGGTTCCAGAAGATGTCCTCTCCAGAGATATCCATGTATGGCTATCAAAATTTGACCTGGAACGCTCATCATTCATTGGGTTAAGAAAGGACTCTAGCCTGGTGCCAGGGGCCCATGCCTGACATCTTAGCTACTCAGGAGGCTGGGATCATAGTTGGAAGCCAGCCTGGGCAGGAAACTCCATGAGACTCTTATCTCCAATAAACGACTCAAAAAAAGCCAGAAGTGGCACTGGGGCTCAAGTAGTAGAGCTCTCGCCTTGAGCAAAAGAAGCTCAGGAACAGCTCCCAGGCCAAGTTCAAGCCCCAAGACTGACAAAATAAATCTGGGAGTTGATATAACTTTAAGCCAAGATAACACAACTAGCAAATTCCAGAAACAGCCTTCTAACAGGAGCCTACCTGACTTCAAGGCCGTGCCTGGAGGTGGTGATGCGTATAGTGAAGAGAGCAGGGAGCCCAGGGCTGGTGGTGATGGTCCAGCTAGACAGGGTTGGCCTCACTCTCACCCACCATCCTGCAGCAGTAAGAGCAAGAGTCAAGTACGCCCAGCATCCTGCATGCGGGACCATGGTTGGCTTTGCCTTCGTGGTAATGTGGAAGAATTCGGTCTCCAAGCGATGGTAAAGGAGAAGGCTTTCTCCAGAGAGTCATTCAAAGGCTTCTGGGAGGGGGAGGGGGGCTTTTAGTGATGGACACCAGCCAAATGCCAAGCCTTCTCCTATATTCTCTAGGCCCATTCTCACTGTTGATCCATGTACCATCTCTGAGGAGCAAAGATCAGTGGCCTCTACTTACAGATAAAGATTACGAAGACAGTGAGACAAAGCACAGACAAATGTTTAGCCTAATGGACCAAAACCCTATTACTCTAAGAGTAGAGAAATAGCTTAGTGGTAGAGCACTTGCCTAGCATGCACAAGACCCTGGATTCAAACCCCCAGCACACACACACACACACACACACACACACACACACACACACACACACACACACACACACACACACACACACACACACACACACACAAAGCTGGGCACCAGTGGCTCACGCCTACCTACCCAGGAGGCTGTGATCTGAGTATCACAGGGCAGGAAAGCCTGTGAAACGCTTATCTCCATTTAACATCCAGAAAACCAGAAGTGGCGCTATGGCTTAAAGCGGTAGAGTACTAGGCTTGAGCAAAAAAAAGCTCAGGGACAGCAACCAGGCCCCAAGTTCAAGCCCCACAACTACCAAAATAACCAAAAAGACATCTGTGATTCTGAAGGGGTAACTCATGCACAGTTTACCCTAAATTTGGGGCTTAGAGCTTGGTTAAGAAGAAGAAAGAAATCAAGTACGTATGACAGCGGGGTGAGGGCGCAGCAGGGAGAGAGGAGATAAACACCGAAGTTTAACTAGGCATCCTTATACCCTGGCATCCTTTCCTCTCATGCTCCTCCTGTTGAAAGGCTGGAAAGGGGAGGAGGTGAGGCTGAGGTTCTCTGCGATGGGGTTCAGATACAGAAGGAAGGGGAAAGGGAGTCCCCTCTCCTTGCTCCCTTTCCTTTCCCCGGCCAGGAAGACAGTGCCTCCCCCACCCTCCTACAGACTTGCAGTTAAAAGAATCAACAAAATAATTACAGGATTGAGAGGATTTATTAAATTGGATAAGTTCTGGCTATAACCTTCCTTTTAGGCTTTGAGTGGTTTGTGTATTTTTTTTCATTAAAGCAGCATAATCAAATAATTGCATAATTAATGAGGAATTTGTCACCTTTCAAGGAAGAGACTCTTAATTCTTCAGAAGAACACTAGGCTTTGTCTCTAGGATGGTGGGAGGGGGGATCTAGGTGAGGAGGGGGGCTACGCTACCTCTAGACAACCCTAGAGATGCGAGGCAGTAACCTCCATCCCCAGAGCCACCTCTCCACTTAACCCTTCCCAGTGTGCGACCATTGCAAAGGCTGGCCCAGGATCCTGAGGTCCCTTCTGTCCCCCTTTCTGTAAGACTCTCACTGGCTCCTGCCAGGATTCCTTAAATATGTGGGTTGGGGGGGGGGGCTGATTGCGTGGGCACTGTCCTATAAAACCAGGGAGGAAAGAAATTCCATGCAACCGAAAGTAGCATCACCTGTTCTTCATACTAAGCTTCATTGCTATTGGTCCATGCAAGACCCCGTGGAATGAGGAAAAGTCTGTGTGCATTCCCTCTATAACATGACGGATAGGAGGAGGCTTATGTCTTATGAAGTGAAGCGACCATCCCTTCTACTTCATCCCTGCCTTTCTCGTCTGTAGAGGGAGAGATGGTGCCAGATTTTAAAAGATCCCCTCCAGCTCTGAAATTCTTTGATTCAAGGCCCTGTTATCAGCCAACTTCTTATTATCTCCCGATGTCTTCTAGGATGTATTATCCAAGTCCAGGAGGTAAGGCTGTGATAGTTGATGGAAGAAAAAGAAGTCAAGATGGGTCAATCCTCGAAAGGACTCTTTTCCAAATTCCAGATCTGAAACTCCTAGGCCTAATCAAACAGAGACACCCGTAGGTAGGGCCATAGTTTAAGTTGTCTCCAGCTCCTTTGTTCTTAACACTTGGCTTTATAGGAGGATAGAAAGACAAAGAATGTATAGATATTCAAGGAGAGGAACAGAACAGAAATCTGTAAGCAGTGTGGGAGCCCAGAATCCTGAATTCCAGTCCCAACACTGTATTATATTAGTCAGCTTTTCATTGCTATAATAAAAGACCCAACGAAAGCTACTTGGAAGAAAAAAAAGAGTTATTTATCCTGCATCTTGGAAGCTAAAAGGGCAAATAGCAAACATCAGCTCTGCTAGAGGCTCCAAGGCAAGTGGCAAAACATGTGCAAGAGGAAGGAACCCAGAGCCATTCAGCACTGGAGCTCTGTAACAATTCTGCCTGGCAACAGTTCTCTCCAGACCAGGCATGAGAGTAAATGCCTATAACCTCAGCACCAACATGAGGATGGCAAGTTAGAGGGCTGCCTGGGCCACATAGGAAGATCCAATCTCAACAAAAACAGAAATTCCTCTCTCTGCAGGAGGAGTTTCCCAGTGACTAAGGGACCTCCCTTTGGCAACAGATCTGAGAGACTGCATCACCTCAACATCACCATCCTGAGAACCAGGCCTCGAATGCACCTTGGAGCGCTAGACTTAAACCATATCCAAACTACAGAGAGCCTGCATGGTGGAGGTGCTGATTTTCACCTTTCCTGGGATCCTAGGAAACACTGAAGGTTAAGAAAACCCTCACCCTGTGCATCCTAGAAAACAGCTCACTACAAAAAACCAACTCTTCCCCTGTGGTTCACTGAAGACTTTGATGTCCTCAGTTTACCAATAACAGACCGGACACAGACCCTCCAAAATCCCTTTCTTTGTCTTATAAATGATTCCCCAAGGAAATGGCAACATGGATTACATACCAAGACAGATAGATAGATAGATAGACAGACAGACAGACAGACAGACAGACAGACAGACAGACAGACAGACAGACAGACAGACAGACAGACAGATAGATAGAAAGATAGATAGATAGATAGATAGATAGATAGATAGATAGATAGATAGATAGATAGATAGATAGATAGATAGATAGATAGATAGATAGATAGACCAACAATATAACAATATCATCAATATATAATATTGTATTGCTATAGCAACTGACAATATATATACAAATATATCCATCCATAACTGGCCAAACCACTTGTTACCACTGACGGATTTAGAACAAAATGCTTGTTAGTGAGACATTGGCTAAGCGTCAGTCTTCCCAGGCCCCTCAGTGTGCACATTCTGGGAAGAGACACAAGTTTAGGCCCTTTCCTGCCTTGCAATAAGTCTTCTGTATGTAGTCTCTCCTTGCTGAAGCCAGATTCCTTTGTTATGTGACAATGACCACTACAGTTTCCTCATCTGTAAAGTAAAATAATAATAATAATAAAGTAATAAAATAAAATAGAAGTCACAAAGATGAAAAAAATCAAAGCGCATACAAGTGCTCCTGCAAGCCATAAGAAAAGACGGCACAGTTCCCGAGGTTGCTCAAGGCCTTGGCCTTGGTCTCCCTCCGTCAGTGGAATCCCAGCTCCTGTCCTGCTCCCCTGTCCCCCTCCCCTGTCCCTCAGCCCTCTGGCCCCAGACCACGCAGGCTCCCATCCAAGCTCCCGAGTTTCAATCTGGAGAGCCACCACTCCCTTCCCCAGCCACATCCCTCCCTCATTCATCACTGTCACATCCTACAGAGGACTTTTATTTAACAACCAATTTATTTCCAATTTAACTAATCTGGGGATGGACCATCTCTCTCATGCAAAACAACAGGCTGGCTGAGTTGTAAATAGACTTTCCAAACAGTGCGCTGCATAATGCGAAGGCAGCACAGCAACCTTGGGGGAGAGGGCTGCTGAGCTGAGGGTCACACCTGCCTGCAGGATGGACTATGCAAGGCCCTCTCCCCAAGGGAAATAACCCCTTGGCCCTCCCTCCTGGCCCCTGTACTCTCCACTGCCTGGAATTATTTCTTTGTCTCTCGGAGTCCCTGGCTCACCGGAGCAATGTATGAGATGGTCAAGGAACTTCAGTGGGACGTGCAGGTGTCCCTACTCCAATCTGCCTGGGCAGAAAGCCTGTCTTTCTTACGCTCTGCGTAGAGGGAACACGGCCTGGCTCTTTGACGGGATGGCTAATCAGTAGTCTTATACATCTCAGCCTGCCCAAGGAACCCATAGTGATCAGAAGACCACAGAGAGCATAAGGACTATGTTTACAAGCTGGTAGGGCTCAGGCTCAAGACTCAAACTGGCTGGTTGGGCTGTCTCCAGCGGGCCTCAGGGGCTGCCCAAGTCTTTACTCCCAGTGCTTTTACTTCCTCCAGGGTCTCGGGCCTGTGGTCATCCCACCAATCCCATTCAGGGCCAAGGCCCTCAATAGAAAAGAGCCACTTACTAGCATGGGTGACACTCCTCACCTCCTGATTGGTTGCCCTTTCCGGAAAACGAAAGCCTTGAACCAAGATCTCTGAGGTTCTTCCACCTCTGAGCTCTGGGAGGAGCCACAGAGAGAGGCTGAGCCAAACGCTGACAGATCTACCCGCTTCTCAGCACCAAGGCCTGACAGCTCACCTTTAAATTATACCTCTGAACTCTGCTTCACTGGACAGTCCTGCAGCCACCTTGGAGGGCAGGAGCAGTTGATGTCAGAAAAACACCTCTTGGGCATTAAAGACACCTTTACAGAGATTGTGCAGCCAAGGGGGAAAAAAATACCAACTCCATCCTAAACTAATCATTAGAAGATGATGTGCTTATTGAGAGCCTGAAGTATTTCTTGTAGGGCTATCTCCGGGATCCTGGTTTATCCAAGAGCTATGGGCAGGAGGGAGGAACCCCGTGTCCCAGGGTGGGGGAGAAAGGGCCCAGGCATAAGAGAGCAGGGACAAAGGGCTGCGGCTGCCAGAAGAAGAAGCTGAGAACAGAAAAGAGAAAGAAGCAATCCGCTGCCATCACCCTCCTCTTCCCCCGCCCCCCCCAACTCCCACCCCCACACACATTCCCATGTTACGTGGCTGGATTCCTCTAGTGGCCAGAAATATTTAATCGAATACTTTTGTTTGGATCTTGCATCCCTGGTAACCTGAAGATGTTACCATGGCAATCCCTGAGTAATACATCTCGATTATTTATGGCCTTGCAAATAGGGTGGGGAAACACTGCAGGCCCCACAGAAACAGTGGGAAGGTGGAAGCTTCATTTCCTCCTCACCGTGCTCCCCCCAGCAGCCCCAGAGGACGGGCGGAAGGAAGATGTGATTGATTGTGGTCGGTACAGAGGGCTTCTTGTACCCATCTCCCCTTGTGTGTCCCTTACAACGTTTCTGTTCCCCATCTCTTCCACTCTGGGGGTCCCCACAGTTCTCCCATTCCTGAGGAGACAGGCTCAGGACACAGAAGAGGGAAGCCAAGGGGACCTGACGGACTTGGGCTGCCAGTGTTAGTGTGAGCTGGGCTGGGATCTTGTTCACATCACCTACTGCATCTCAGACCCATGCATGACATGAAGGGCCAAAGGTGTGGTTTCCTCAAGGAGCAAACAGTGCCTTCTATCTCAGAGGTGGTGTGAGGGGGAAACGGAGCACTGAAAGTTCCTTGTTAGGGTGCCATGCACATTCTAAGAGCTCGTAAATCATAGTGGTTGGATAATCAGTGTATCAACCCTCCTAGAATATCCTTGTCTATGGACAGAAGTTAATTTTGTCAAGGGAACAATGAAAGGCAGGAAGACGAGCTGGGGATAGGTGAGATGTGTGCACATGGGGACAGATTTCCAATTGCGGTCTCTTGCCCAGGCCTCAGGAGTCGTTCCTGCCAACCCTAACCTGAGCCCTTAGCTTTCATTGGTGAGGCCTCTCGCCCCTCTCCCCAGGCAGGGCCCCTGGCTCAGGCAGGTAGCTGTTCTAGGAATTCAGCTAGGCCTCTGTTCTTCCCACCCAAGTCCCAATGCCTCCAGCCCCACCTTGCTCCCTGCAAGTCCACCACCCTGCACGGTCCCTCTGCCCCACAGACTAACTCCCTCTCGTCCTTCAGTACCTGGCTCCAGCCTGTTATTGCTCTGGCCCACCTGTCCCAAGCCCTGAACATGTTTATAATAATCATTGTATAAGCTGGCTTCCGGCCTATCTGCCCCACCAGAACACAGGCCTTGTCTTCCCTGTTAACAATAAATCCCTGGTCCCTCCCTTACAATGTCTGGCACATAGTAGGTATTAAATATATTTCAAACAAATTATTATAGGGGAGGGCATACCGTATGAGAAACACAAATTCAGACTACATATGGTCCCCTGGTAAAGAATGGCCTCCTGGCCCATTTGTATCAGATCATGCCTCTGGGCATCCATGGAGAGGTGAAATTTGAAAGTTACATTTTAGATAAAGGTGGAACTGGACTCTGCTAGGCAAGAGGATGGTGCTCCCTGGATATATGTGTTGGTGCTTGCATGTATGCTTGGATGCACATGTGTGATGCATGTACATGTGGAGGGGAGGCCACCCTGTCCGCTCTGCCCTTGGCAATGCGGGGGGCAGGGGGAGGTGCGGTTGGGGCCAAGGTATCATGCAGAACCTTCTCCGTGGAGTGGAGGGATGGTACCTGGGCCGGTCAGAGAAATGTGGATGTCTGAGTAGAGCAGATAAAAGGGGTCTAAGAAATCTAGACCAGTGGTCCCAATCTTCAGTCCTTAGACCCCTACGGGTACCCACAGGTAGTAATGGAGACTCGTGAGCTCTTTTGGCATTTCTGTATGCCTAGCAGAAACGACACGCTCAGCAAAGATAAGGCTGCCCAGACTACTAACTGAGACATCATTTCTCTGCTTTTGGCTGGAATTATATCAACTCAGTGTGATAGCACTGCTAATCTCACGCTGATCTGAGCTCCCGATTGGCAGTCATACATGGCTTTGATTAATAAAAAATGGGAAAACAAATTATTCCTTGATAAATGTAGTTTGGATTTGGGAGACAAAAATCTTTCCCCCTCCCTTCCCCCCCCCCCCCACCAATATGAGGAGCATGGAAGAGAAGGAGAGAGATCACGTGACTGCTAGAAACCCCAGCCTCGGGAGCCAGATGTTCACTGAGATCCCAGATTTATCACCTACACGTGATACATTGTACCCGTCTCTTACCTTGCCAAACCTCAGTCTCACCATCTGCAAAGTGGGGAGTCACGATCCTACTCATCTCAAGGCCAGAGAGGGGATAAAGCAAAAGGTGGTTGTTGTACCTCTCAGCGCCTTGCCTGGCACATAGAAGTAAACATTCAGCATAAAAATAAGTGCAAACAAGTTATGTATGTTATATATCTATATATACATATATATTTCTTATGCTTCCCTTTCTCTTTTTTCCACCAGCTGGGAAACGTGCTGCTTTTAAAGGGCTTATGTAACCAGATCCGCTGCATCTCCACCAACTTCTACCATGCATACATAGCATAGTCATGCCTGGACCCATATTCCCAGATTCCTCACCCATTCAAAGGGAAGGCATCATCCCAGGGCAGGAGGTGAATTTGGAGATCCTGCCTCCCACAGGCAGGATGCAAGGGACAGTAAGTGGGCTCAGGATGCGGGGTGGGAATTCAGTGTATCCTGCCAGCTGGCACAGGGGGACTCTGGACTTCTTTTCAATACAGTGGTCTCACTCCAGGACCCCGGAGCCCATTAGAGGCTCAGGACTGAGGGCACGAAGGGAATGTCACCCAGATCTCTGTGTGTTGATCACCTGGCTTCCTTCTCCTCTTCCTTCTCCCCTCCTCCCTCTCTCTGCCAGCTCTGGTTGAGCCTTGGGGTCTGCTCCCCTTTTGACCTGGAGGAAGAGGGCCTTATTCTTGGTATTTTGTTGCTTTTGTGTGTGTGTGTGTGTGTGTGTGTGTGTGTGTGTGTTGTTGTTGTTGCTGCTGCTGTTGTTTTAATTTAGCCACCTTCTTCCTCTCCTCTCTGGCTTCTGTCGAAAGCTTTGATGACCCCCTGCCTCTCCGGTGTCCATGTCCCTCCACTCTACTAGGAAAGCCTCTCACGCTTCCTGAGCCCACAGAACCAGCTCCGGTCAATCCATCCCGTATCCAAGACCCTCAGGCATTTTGCTGGTTAATTCTGTGGCGAACGTTTTGGACCTAATGTCCCCCTCCCCTACCTTCTTCTCTGGGTTAAAGCAAAGCCTCCTGACTGCTGGGCTGTCCTGTTAGGGAAGTCTCTACCCAGGTCGGCCTCCAGGACCTGGCCCATGCCTGTTCCTGGGGTTTGCTGGGAAGCTGCTTCCAGCCAAGCTGCTCTGAGCAGCTGGATTGTCTCATCCTCCTGGTTGTGATGGAGAGATCCACACTCAATCAAACCCCTTCACGCACCTGCGCGGAGAAGAGAGTGAGCGACGTGTCATAGTGTTGGCATAATGAGCTCCGCAGGACAGCGGCTCACCGAGAGGGCGTTCACCGCTCACTCTGCCTGGGAGCCCTGAGGGGGCCTCTCCGGGGTCTTCTTCAGGGCCCCAGTATCACCTTCCTCTAGCCCTCTACTCTAGGAACAGCAGGAAAGACAACCATCAGGAATCAGGGGCTTCTCACCTTGTAGAATGGGCCAGCCTACCTGAGCCCGCCACTCCACACATGGAGAACTCAAAGGCAGCGTGGCCAGTCAGGTAGGAGCTGAGCTGCCTGCCACTCGCGTGAGTGGTGGTGTTGGTGGTAGGGGATTATGCTCGGAGAAGACAGACCAAGCCCACGGATCACACAGCCCATGCCTGAAGACAACACACAGTACTTTAGGAAGTCTGCACTTTAAGGTATTAATTGTCAAGGAGAACCGAGACCTCACTAGTCGCTGAAGGAGGGAAGGAGAGCCAGGCTCAGCTTCAGAAGAGAGGTAGGACCTGGTTCATCTGGTAGGAGCCGCTAGAGTTGATCCAGAGGGAATAACCAGTAAGGTCCAGCTGGGGCTGGATGCCCAATGTCATCTCTTGTAAGTGGTTCCTGCCTTGTGAAAGACAAGAGGAGAGGAGAGAGTCAGACCCAAAGCTCTGAGAGATCTGGAGGTCTAGAGTCAGGAAGGGCTTTTGACTAGCTGTGAGCCACATAACTGCTCCCACCCACAACGGAAGGGCAGCATTGTGCCCCTGAGCACCAGGCTGTTCGTCAACCTCAGGAACAGCAGCAGCAGCCCAGGCCTGCCTGGCAGGTTTCAGGCCCAGCCAGGGACAAGGAAGAAGGGAGGAGCAGCAAGGCAAAGCTTCCCTCTTCTTCAAGGCAGCATAGATATGCCCAGAATCACCTAGGGCGCTTTGGCATTCCCTACAAGAGGTCTCTCCCCAGCTCCTCCATCCAGCAGACCACCCCAGGAGCCCAGAGTTGGCCAAAGAGAACAACAGGCCATTCTTGGTTTTCTTATTTTTCTTCCCTTCCCCGAGGCATAATAACCCTCCCCTCTGTGGGCAGCTGACACTGGGATTCTGAGGGGAGCAGAGAGCTGGGAAGGGGTGAGGCCTGGAGGACCCCTCCCCTGGCTGCTGCACTGGACACCCACCCCGAGTCCCCCACTGCTCCCCTTCCTCCCACACAGATGGACCGGCTCCTCGGGCAAGACTGGTCCAGGCCCGTCCAGCTGGACCAGCTGCAGGATGCAATGCACAGGGAAAGAGACAGAGACAGACAACCTGAGAGCAAGATGCAGGGGCTTGGAAGAAATCGCAGCGGTTTCTGAACATTAAATGAGTTGGTGTTCAAATGAGATGCAAATGACATGCAAATGAGCCTCCCATACTTTTTGTTTTTTTTTTTTTTTTTGTAAGAGGCACCGGTGGTTTGGCTAAAAGAACATCAGTTAATCTCTCAGTCACCTGAGGCATCTGAAGTGACCTCCCCTAGGGGAGAGTCTACTTCGTTTAGGCACTACCTGAGCCCCTCAAAGCCTGGTCCTCAACTCCTCTAGGTCCACAATGCCCCACCCCCTGGCACCACCTGACCCCTTCATGGGATTCCCCATGCAGCACCTGCCTAGGTAATTCCTAATTCTTTGTTCTCCACAAGGCAACTAAGTAAAGGACACAGATGCCCCTAGATCTAGTGTCCACAGCACTGTGAAAGTCTAGCACGGGGGGGGGGGGGGGGGGCAATGGGGGCGATGGGGGGTTATCAAGTCATTACACATGAGAAGACCTGATTAATCGATGTGGCAGATCTGTGGACAACCAGGTCTAGAATTAGGGCTCTGAGACACCTCAGCGCCCCCTGCTGTCCGCTCTGGGTTACTGTCTTACCTGGGCCTCATGGAACTTAACGGTGGAATTTTCTCTTCTGGAAGCCACCCAGGAGGTGGTTGCTGACTCCAAAGGGTTCCTAAAGTATCCTGGGTCTCTGTGGTGATCAGAGCCGCAAAGCCTCCTGCTCTCCTGTCCTTCTCCAGCCTAACCTGAACACCCACTCCCTGAGGGGGCCTCCAAGCCCCCTAAGGCCACAGCTGAGACCTGGATATGCCATAAGGAAGAGAGAAACTGATCAAATGACAGAAAACAATGTCATACTTCCAGATATTTGAGGTGCCAGAAAGGCCCTCCAGAGGGCACAGGGGAGCTGGCAAAACCTTCCCCAGACAGCAGCTGGGACAGGGGAGGTAAGTGGAGAGGGTGTTGTGGGAAGAGAAGCCCACCATCTACAGCTGCTTCTCTAGAGGGTCTCCAGCCACAAAATGTCACCTGCTAGGAAAGAGCAGTAGTAAATCCCCCTGGAGCCCATATTTCCTTTGCTGCTCCCAGTGCTCCTGGCTCTGCTCTTCCCTGCCCTCGGTCCCAGCTCAGGACTCAGTTTCCCTGAGCACGAGGATAGACAGGGCTGGGGACAGGTGGAGCCTGGAACCCTGACCTTCCCCCACCCAGAAGCACTCTCTCACAGAGGGACTCTTTGAATACAAGTCTAGCCTTTAGGCCACTTAATGAAAGCTTGATAAATGAATGTATGAATTGATTGGCCAACTAATTAAATACTGTGAGAGACCTTAGAGCCAGTGAACTCTTCCCCTCTCTCCAGATCCAATAGTCTTCTCACAGAAAGACTTGTGTGGTTACCCCAGGGAGAGCCTCACAGCCACCTGGGGTGGGGGGGGGAGCATCTACACATCTGATCCTCTACACCTGCGTTTTACATATTGCTTTCCTCGTTCCCACTGGAGACAGAAGAGGTGGTGCACAGTCACCTTTGCGAACTCCAATCCTTTCATCCTCGGATTCAGAGAGAACCTGAACTCCAGAGCTTAGAAAGAGTTTGTCCAATGTCTCAGAGCTGGCTGGGAGCCAGGGCTCCAGGGCCAGCCTAAGGTGAGAAGGTAGGAGGCGAGGGGAAGAGAGTTTTCTCTGTGTTCCCCCCCCCACCGGGCTCCACTGGGCTCTGATCTTCCCCTGCAAACCAAAGGACTTCTGGGAAACCCACAAGCCTGCTCGTGGGCACCACCAGGTTGGAATGGCCTGCATCATCTGTCAGCTAAACAGAGGTTCTTCTGAGAGTGAAAGGGGGCGGGAGGGGGGTGAACAAAGCATGCAAACCTAAGTGTCCCAAGCAAAGGGGACAGTGGTGGTCTTGCCCTTAGCCCCTCCTCATCCCCGTGGGGTGGCCTCTTCTGGGGTTCTCATCACTCTGTAATAATCATCCAGGGGGGGTGAGACCTGGGACCCTTCTTAGCAAAATATATAACACAGATGTTGGATAGGGAGGGAATGAAGAGTTGGACAGCTGTTTAGAACACAATTTGCATTTTCTATTCATTCTCTGATAAATATTTGCAAGTCTGCCCTGTGCCCAGCATAATGCTGGCTATTGAGGAAACACCAGCAAATAACACGTGCGCGTACACAGCAAATCCGGCCTTCGTGGAGTTTACAAAGCACCAGGAATACCAGACACTAACTCAGGATCAAACCCTGTTCTCCGTAAGGAAATGCCAGTGCCCAAGCAACATTCAGAAATCACAAGGAAGGGCCAGGTCTGGACTAAAGAAGCCCTGATTGGTCCTATGTAGAATTTCAGGCCCATTCAATACGGAAGATGACATGCAATGGTTACGTGTATTTAACCTCTCCGAACCTTGATTTCTTCCCTCATCAAGGAGAATATCTACTTCATAGAGTTAATCTGAATATAAGATCATAAATGCAGGAACTGCTTTTCACAGTGCCTGCCACACGGTACAACTTACTTCCCCTTTCCTTCTATTTCCAAATTGGCTTACTCCTTAGTGACTTGACTTCTGTTGGTCTCTCCTTCCCATTGTCTAGCCCAGAAAACTCCTATTCATCCTTGAACACCGAGAACATGTGTTTAAAAAAAAAAATTAGAGGGGCTGGGAAGGTGGCTCAGTGGTAGAGCGCTTGCCTTGCATGCTCGAGGCCCTGGGTTCAATTCCTCAGCACCACATAAGCAAAAAGAAAAAAGCCAGAAGTGGCGCTGTGGCTTAAGTGGTAGAGCGCTAGCCTTGAGCTGAAGAGCTGAGGGACAGCGCCCAGGCCCAGAGTTCAGGCCCCACCACCGGACCCAAAAAAAAATAGAGGAGTTGTCAAAAGTTCAAGCTTTGACTCGGTGTTCCTGAGTTTGAATTCTGATTCTGTGCATTGCTATGTGATCGTAGGCAAATGATTTAAACTCTCCCGGCCTCAATCCTCCCCCTCTCCCCCTCCCATCTCAGAGTCACTGTGAGGGATAAAATGAATTGAGTATGATGTTCCTTGAGCCAGAATCCAGGGCATAGGAGGTAGGGTGTGACTCTTTTAAAAATAAAGTAGCCAGCTGTGATACCATCGCCAACCGGAAATGTCTCCCAGGGTGGCATATGTGTGACACGGCAGATGACAGCACAAATGGAGCGCAGCAGAGGGGCTAAGGACTCAGAGAGGTACCAGGCTTGGGAACCCAGACACCTAGCTCGCCATCCCACACCAGGCCTCACAGCCCTCCTCCTACACCGCAGAGTCAAAGCGCTTTGAAACAGACAGACAGGGAAGACCTTCTCTGAAGTAGCTCTGCCACTGTCCTTTCCCAGATCTACTGTTCAGTCAAGGTGATTGCAAACCCGGGACCTCCTGCCCCTCCCTCCAGCTCTGCTGCCCTCTGGGGAGGGGAGCACATCCCCTCAAGACCCAACTCCAGTTCAAGAATTCCAGATGTGGTGGGGTGGGGGGAGGAATGTAGTTGTGGAGGTGGGAGGGAAGGGACGGTAGGGGAAAAACAAAGGAGGAGGCAACAATCCTGGACAAGAAATGTACTCGTTACCTCGCTCCTGTGATTGTAACCCCTCTGTACAGTATTTTCACAATAAAAAACTTATCAAAAAAAAAAAAGAATTCCAGATGTGCTCAGCTCACTGGCCGCTTTCCTCCTACCCACACCTACCTTACTGTCCCCTGGAGCTGGCAGACGCGGCTGTCAGTAGATCTGATCTGGCTCTGGGTTGACATTTCAACAGCCCAAGACCCAAAGATAAAAGTTGTCACTGAACAAAGTTCTTCCACCCTCTTTTTCCCCTCCCCCTCCTTCTCAGAGTCCACGTCTATCAGACGGGCCCTGGGAGAGTCTCCGTCTCTTGCTGCTGCTTTTGCTATGGCTGCGTTTTTTTTTTTGGGGGGGGGGGGGGAGGGGGTCTTTACAAGTGATGAATACGGAAGTAGCAGTTTATCACCTGGGCTTTTATGATTGCCTCCACGAAGGGGGAAGAGATGTCCTTTCGGATAAGCATTTGAAGGAGGGGGAGAGAGGTTTTTTCAAAGCCTCCTTTGTTCTCTTGGAGAGCCATGCTATGGCGTTCTGGCAGGCAGCCCGGGAGAAAGGAGGATTTTAAAACACAATCTGAGCTGGCTTCCAAACCGCTATAGCCCTCCCTGTCATCAATTAGGGATGTTGCTTAACAAGGGGTCTGGGCCATTGTCTCACCCACACAGCTCTGCTTAATTGGACGGAGAGCGGTGATGAGTTCTCAGGGAAAGGGTTTCGTGCTGCAGAGGGTGTCACCTGAGTGCCCCCACACTCAAGGCCAGCCCAGGTTGGGCTGCTGCGGGCCTCCAGGGCACACTGCTAGAAGGGAGAGAAAGGAAAGACCTTTCTGCCACCCATGGGTGCAATCGGAGAGCACCAACCCAGAGCTGCAAGCAGGGCAGGCTGCTGGCCATGCTGAGATGGGCAGGAAGCCAGCCACGGGGAAGAAGGGAGGTTAATCCTGTGTCCCTGGCCACCCTCAGCCCTGCTCCACCGCAGCCTGAGGCCCTTCATGGAAGACCCAGCCCACCCCCCACTCCCCAAGATGGGTCTCACTGGATTGCAGAGAGCCTTAGGAGTTCCAAGGAGGGTGAGTCTGAATTCAGATGGAGCTGATGAAGATCAACAAACGTCATGCCCACGAAGCCTGGCAACCCTGAGTCCTTGCCTCAATGCTACCAAAGGTCCAGAAACGGCCATCTTCCTCAAACCAACCAACCCTGAGAGTGTGCAGTGGAAACAAGTCCCTGAATGCCAGGAGACTGATTTCACGGTGCCGGAGCTCTTACCTCTGGAAGTGATTACACCTCGGGGTTCAGGGGGTGCCCCATTTCACCTTGCCCAGGACGGGCATGTTTTCCTTCCTATCCATAACACAGCTGAGACCAAGCTTGAATGTTTCAATAAACCGTGACTCAATTCTCAGGAACAGCAAAGAGGAACTCACAGAGTAATCCGAATCAAGGAGAGTCGAAGAGTTTGCAGTAGCTCGTGTCAAACCCAGAGCCCTGACACTGCTGACCCTCCACCCTTATAAAATTCCACACCAGCCTTCTTTGCCAAAACCCACCTTTCCCCAGATCAGCTGGGGATCTCAAGGTCCAGAACTGAGTACAAGCGATGGAATTTCCCCTCCAGGCATCCCAAGTCCCTCTAAAGGGCAGGAGGCCCCTGCTCATATCTTCTGCTCTTGAACCCAGGGCCTTGTGATGCTAGGTAAATGGTCTACCACTAAGCCATACCCTTAGCCTTTGTTTTCTGATAGTTTTGTACTTACAGCTTCTAGATGTGTACCACCATGCCCAGCTTCTGTAAACAGCTTTAAGTACAATCATTGTAACCCCCATCTTACCAAATACCCCCAATATGTCCAACTTTATATTCCTTGTTGTTAATCCTCAAAATAACTTCATGATAAAGGCATTAGTTATACCTCTCTTAGATATGAAGAAACTGGAGATTCAGAGTAATTAGGTAATTTCCCCCTGCTAGCAGGCAGAGTCCAGATTCATGTTCCTTCTATTATAAGGTCAACTCTTATTTCCCTTCTGCCCCCTTGGTGGTCTCACTTCCTCTTAATCTGCTCCTATCAGCCCACCATGGGTCTATGCTGAGATTACCTGAGTCACTCAATAATTGTTTCTCAAGATCTTTCCATTGGCCAAGAAATTGTTCCAGTGTCTGTGGATCCAAATACAAGTGTCAAGGGCTATGGCAGAACATCCTATCTGGAGCTATGGGACGGCCCAAGGACAGTGAAGGCTCTACATTGGGACAAGACTCAGAGACTATGCCATTGGGAGTGAAGAGAGGTCATTCGACCCCAGTGCCACGTAGCTGGACCTAGAGGCCCTGGGAAATACAAATAGTCTTATACACATGTACATGCACACACCAACTCCCTAGCCCTTGGCTGATCAGAAAGAAAGCAACAACTAGAAAATACACAGTGTGTACATTTCCTAATGTACCCAAGCTTCTATCGAAGGGATGGCAACACCAAGGTCCCTCTTCACAACTCCATTTTGCCAAGACGGGGTTAGGTAACGGGACCTAGGGTAACCTGTGCAAACACAGGGCTAACATCCCACCCAGCCCCACCCCCCCTCCAAGCTCTACCACCTGCAGTGGCTGATATTTGCCTTTCCCTACTACGTACTGCCTTGCTTTCCAGGCTAGCTCCTGCTGGCCTGCACCTGACTGACCGGATGATTGAACTACAACCACAGCAGGTAATAAACACTGGGTGGGATTGCGCCAACCCTGCCGCCGTAGCTGGTCAAGCCTCTCCTTCCACCCAAAGATGGGAAACAATGAGACCTCTGGGGGCTTGGGCTCCCATTGTTCACTTTCTCAGCCCCCTGTGCACCTGAAGACCCTCCCCCTCGACAACCTCCATTCATTTGCTTCCTACCTCCCTTTCCCAGCCAAGAAATCTGAGCACCAGCCTCAGGAAAATGTCAGCCAGACCTGGCCGAGCATATGTCTGTGTTGTTGGCACCGTAGGGAGCTCCAACAGTCAGGAGGTGGAAGGATCCAGTGCCAGGGGCGGGGCAGATGGCATCTCATCAGCTCTGTCACTGTTCTGAGACCCCTCAAGCCTACACTTGGCTGAAACAAGGGCTGCCCGGGAGCCTTCAGCCTCCATGCCCATGGCCACCCACCCAGCCCGCAGTATCATGCCAACCCATGAGCTGGCAGCGACACCAGCACGGCGCAGTTCCCTCCACCACCTGGCTGTTGTCACTCTTCATTGAGCATCATTGGCCTTCCACGGAGCTGGGCTCCCTGGCTCTAGGCTTCCAATCTGCTCTCTGGGAGGCTGACAGAGGACCGACAGGATGGGGGAGGCCTCCCTGCCTCCCTCCCACCAGCTCCTTGCCCAGGGCCTGGATGTTGGAACAAGAGCTAAGAACCCAGATGGTAATTGCTGCCATCTAATTATGCGTGCATATGATATTAGCCAAAAGCATTTGACTATCTCCTGCGGTCCCAGGCAGATCAAACGGAGAGGCTGCACGGGTTCGAGGATTACTCCAGCAAGATAATGGCTGACAAGACTGCCTGCTGCCATTCGGGCAGTGACTAGCAGGCTGCCATTCCCTACCAGGGCCTTCAACCTCCACCTGAGAGAAGGGGACGAGCTGTATTTAGTTTAGTCTTTCTCAGCCCCGGTCCTACAAGTCACTGATTGAAGACCAAGAATGAGAAAAGGGCTCCTGGTTTTCAAAAATAGTGTTCTACATGCATGGAGAACTCTACACATGTTTAGATAATCACCAAGACTCCCCCTGTTCCAGAAGCATCCGCTCTAATCCACCAGCTGGTTCCCCTTCATCTTGGAGAGCCCCTGTTCCCCACCATGTGGCTCTAATTTGTGATTATTGGAAGCAAGTTACTGCTTTGGCCTGACCCTGTTTGTGGAAAGACAGATAACCTGTTTGGTTTCTTTCTTTTATTTTTCTGGGACTTAAGATACTTAGCACAATGCTAAGTATACTTAGCACACATTTTAGGGGTTCAAGAGATGTTTGTTGAGCTCACTTCCCCAATCTTAGCTGTTTTCTGTATGGACTATGTATCAGGCACCATGCTAGATATCACATGTCTGCATATGAACAAGCCAGTCTCTGCCCTACAGAAAAAGCCCTGATCCACTAGTAGCAAATGGCCATTCAACTTTGGATGACTGGAGGGAAGGGAAGGAAAAACAATCTTCAACAAAGAAAAAGATAGGTGAAGGCTAGAGGCAGAGCGAGTCTGAGAAAAGATGTGTTGAGAACTCAGCAAAGACTTCTGTGGATGTCAACAGGAGTCACACTACCGACAGGCACTCCTTGTACCTGGTACGCAACATCTCTAAGAGTGGTGTGGAGGAAGCACTCTAGGCCTCAGGAGCTCTGGAGACTTGACAGAGCAGAGCTAGGCTCTGGGAGCTGGATGAGGAAAAAGTGAAAGAAGGAAGGAAGGGAGGGAGGGAGGGAGGAAGGAAGGAAGGAAGAAAGGAAGGAAGGAAGGAAGGGAGGGAGGGAGGGAGGGAGAGAGGGAGAGAGGGAGAAAAGGAGAAAGGGAGAGAGGGAGAAAAGGAGAAAGGGAGAAAGGGAGAAAGGGAAGAAGGGAGAGAGGAAGGAAGGAAGGAAGGAAGGAAGGAAGGTAGAGAGAGAGGGAGGTAAATAGAAGGAAGGGAGGAGGGGGAGGGAAGGAAGTAAGGGCAGCAAGGAGGGAGGAAAAAAAGGGAGGGAGGAGGAAAGGAGAGAAGAAGGAAGGAAGGAAGGAAGGAAAGGGGAGTTCTTTCCTTTCCATCCCTAGGGTGAGCTAGGTTCTGCAGAAGCCACCCTAACTGGAGGCACTGACTGTGGCTGCTAGGCTAGTGACGAAGCAGCTGCTGGTGAGAAGCGCTTGTGTCAAATCCTGATGGAGGTTCAGGAAGATGTGGGAGTGATCCCAGAAGACTGCTGTTTGAGGCCTGGGATGCGGTCCTGAGAATGGGGATGGGTGGCAGCAAGGGACAAGGCTCAGAGCAGCAGTAATTGTGTATATGTGGGAGCGAGGTACAGGAGCTGAGCTATGCTTACATTGTGCTTTTTGGGGCCACCCCACACTTGGCTTTGGGGTTCAGCTCCACAGATAAGACAGGAGACAAAGACAAGGTCATCTCAAGGTCCAGCTCCCCCTCTCCCCTCCCTCCTCATCTCCTGTCTGTCTCCAGAGAGGATGCCGGCTCTCTTCTCCTTCTCCCCCCACCCCAGCACAGGACTGTCTTCCAGCCACAGGGAAGTGGGTGTGTCAGATTGTAGAATGCTGCAGGTGAAGGGTTGACACCTTGTGGGTAATGAAGAGAGAAAACACATCAGAGGTGTTTAGGGGAGATGACAGCTGATCACAGAGGCCTCCGCCTTCCCCAGATGCATTGTGTCAACTGCTCATTCCCAGCGTCTCGAGAGGGAGCTCACTCCAGCCCCCTGGGCACTCAGGAGAGAAGGGGGCTCTTTTGATCCCAGATGTGTTTAACTCTGGTCTTAGCCTTTCTTCCCACTGCCCCCCTGATGGAGAGGAAAGAGGAGAGGACAGGCTGTCTTTGAAGTTCATCCTGGGACAGGGAAGAGCTTCCTCTCCCTGTAGAAAAGTGAGAGCAGCAAGCTAGGGTGTTGCTCGGGTTGTAATGCTGTAAGCAGGGGCTGGCCAAGGCCACTGTGGCTTTTTGTATAGCCCTAATATTTTCCAAAGACAGTCATGTGGCCTTGAAAATCTGCCCAATTGCTCTGAAGTGTGCAACTTCATTATATGGAAACCAGAGGTAATTCTGTACTCTATTAAACCTATACTAATAGATGGTAAGACTCACCACCTCTTTATTTTTTTTTATTTACCGCTAAGAAAGAAAATAAGGGCTGCCAATTAAACTATGCCATGCTGTCCACTGTAACACGAATCCTAACATCAGAGATGTTAAAATGAGAAGAAGAAAAAGAAAAAACTATCATTGTGAGAACTTACAAAGAATGATAATAATTCCTATTGCACACGGTTTGGGAGAGGATTCAGTAGACTAATGGGCATCAACACATTCTGTAAACCGTGAGGCTCGGTGAGCATGTTAGCAGGATGTCACTAACGGTCCGGGTCTTGAAGGCACTAGACTTCCGGAAGAAGTCTGCGGCCCTCGGGTCTCTCCCCTTCACTACCACACCCCCAGGGTCTTCAACAGTGTGCTACATATAATGGACTCTGAGTAAATCTTTCTAAACAAAGTAACAATGGGTAAGCGATACGATTCTAAAGCTTAACAGTCTTACCTCTTGACAGATCCATTCTCCACTACTAGGCTACAAAGGATGCTGAGTGCAGGCTCTGAGTCTCTTTTGATCCCTTCTTGGGGCCCCCTAGCTGTGTGTAAGGTGAGAGCTCAGGAAGAGAGACAGTGGAAGCCTCCTTGTATTTTGTGCCCTAGAGAGCTCACTAGCCTCCACCCAGGTCCAGCTCTGTCAACAGTGACTCAGAAATACAACACAGGGTTCGATGCTGCTAGAGTAAAGGTACAATGCAGGACTCTGCAGCAGTAAAGGGGAATGGGGGAGGAGGTGGGCTGTAGAAGGGCCTGCCCACCAGGCCACAGACATCAGCCTATGTCCAAGAGTATAAGGAGATCAAGAGACCCAAGATGGCTCCTTCACTGCTGTAATTGGGTGGGCGAAATATTCTATCACCTGACCGTGAGGGCTAACCATGGGCCTGTATATTACCCAGTATGTGACTAGAAAGCTCAACAGATCATAACTGTAGCTATTATTACTTTACCCAGGATAGTTCCTTATCTGTGGAGAAGGGATAATAAAAACCACCACATAGGGTTTCTGCAAGGATTAAATGAGAAGACCTGTGTAATGAGGATTAAATGAGACAAAAGCGGTCACAAATCTCCATGAGATGCGCCTTCATCAGCGGCAAAACACAAGCGATTTTGTGTCTTATTAAATATAAGGTATCATTGATTGTAAGATCCATTATTCTCCTATTGACCACTAAGAAAGAAACAAGAGCTAAACGCGTTCATCCACACCCTGTGTTCTACAATGGACTTGATGCATAGTAGGTGCAGAAAGAAGGAAGTGGTGGGAAGATGCCCAAGCAAAAAGCTTGCTCATTCCTGACTTTCCTCCTCTTACCTTTTCACCCAATGAACCATAAATTTCCGAGTATGCTTCCTCCTGATTAGAGACTACAGACACTACTCACTTTTCATTCCTAGTCACCAGCGTCCCTTAGCCATTGTATGATGGCCACACATATGATTAGCTAAACTGAGCTCGTAACAGAGTAGGATAACCCAAATGCAATGTGATTGGTGCTCTTCTAATAAGAGAGACATATGGATCTAGGCACACACAGACAGGAAGACTATGCAATACTGGGAGAGATAGGCACTAAGGACTGTCTTGCTTTCTTGTGGCTGCTGTAGTGATGCAGCTGCAAGCCAAGGAATGCCTGCTACCACCCGAAGCTAGGGAGAGGCAAGGAAGGACTCTGAGTCTCAGAGGGAATGTAGCCTGGCTGGTGGCTTGATATTTGAATTTCAGGCTTCCAGAACTATGGGAGAATTCATTATTGTTATACCACTTCATTATTATAACAGGCCTGGGAAATAATACAACCATAGTTTTTTGTGGAAGGAGAGAAGAAAGGGAATGGAAAGGGAAAAGGAGGGAAGGAAGAAGCAAAGAAGGGAGGAAGGAAGACAGACATGGTAGGCAGGAGGGAGGGGGGAAAATATGGAGGGAGGAAATAATTCTTTTTCCTGTTTGATCTCCTTCTGAACAGTGACTACATTTTCTTTAGGCCCTGATTATGAAAATAAACTATTTCTTCTGGAAAGCATTATAAACGTGTGCCTGTTGTGTTCTTCTAAAAGGGGAGAGGGCGTGAAGCTGAGGAAACATTTCCTTTGGATAACCAGGTTGAGAAAATGATAATGTGATGTTATAAAGCTGGGATATCCCCATGGACTCATAAACCAGAGAGAGAAGGAAGCCCTTTAAAAAAAAAAAAAAAAAAAACAAGAAGAAGCAAAAAAGATAGTATTGTATAGTTTGTCTTAAAGGTCTTGTGGGCCCAGGTAGTCTATAAAACAGGCAGGGCATCTGTTATAGAAACCATTGTGGGGGAGAGTAATGAATGGGTAGAAATAAATTCCCGGTTCCCGTGTGGCACCCAGCCACAGGGGACCTACTGCTGGGAGAGTCAGGGGTTGGGGACTATATTCCTTTCTTATGGCTGCTGTAGCAAATCACCATGAATTTAATCTTGTGGTTCTAGAGGTCCGAAGTTCCAAACAGACTAAAGTCACCCTATTAACCTAGCTGCTTTTCCTCCTCAAAGCACTGGGGAGAATCTTCCCCTTGGCCTCCTTCAGCTCTTAGAACACTTCTTTTCCTTGGCTCCCCCACCTTCAAAGCCAGCAACACTGGGCCACATCCTTCTCATGTTTCCATCTCTCTGCTTCTCCTCTGTCGCTTTCATCAAGGACTTTGTCAAGGACCCTTGGGATGGCCTTGGGTCCACTCAAGAGTCCAGGATGCTCTCTGTATTTTACGATCAGCTGATCCTCAGCCTTAATCCCATAGGCAACCAAAAAGTAGGTGTGGACATCTTTGAAGAGATCTCTAATCTGATCCCCAAAGACCTGTGTACAAACTACAAGCAAACTGCAAATGTATTCACCCTACTTCTGATGCCAGTATGAGTTCAACCAGAGGAGCAGAACCAGGAGGAGAGAGTTACTGCAAGGAATTTGCTTGCATGATCGTAAGATCTGAAACCCATATAGAAACAGCCATCTAGGGCAGGCCACAGCTCTTAGGCACAGTGCCCAGGTAGAGACAAAAGTCTGAGACAAAAGTCTCAGCTCTGCCTTGAACAAAGCTTTTGAACAGATTAACTCAGACCTATAATCATGTGTAGACCAGATCAAGCCCATGAAAGGAAAGAAAAGGGACAGAGACCAAAACAGATCAGATCAGGTTTTAATCAGCACTGAAGAAGTAATAAAATAAGGATACTGGCTCTAACCATCATGGCCAGGCAGTGGATGACAGGGAATTAGGTTTAACTGGCACCATCATGTCTCCAGGGTGAACAAAGGTAAAGTCCCAGCTCACAGGCGATGGGCATGTCTGAATTCCTAGAGGGAGGGGTGGGGTCTTGGACCATAGGTTACTGGACCTGCCATCTTGGGTCATGAACTCTCAAGCTCCCTGTGACCCCCGCCCCCTGACCAGGACCCTGTTTAGGCCCGGACCAGCTCAGGCACCACGATGATGCTTTGCCTCGTGTCTCCTGACTCTCCGGTCACCATGACATCCCACTTCACCTGGTTTGGTGGTATTGTTCTTCTGCTCGTTCTTTCCTCTCCTACTCTCATGGCTCAGTTAAGCATATTCAAGGCAGCTGTAGTTCTTCGAGACAGAAATCTACCTACAGTCACGGGCCTACCAATAAAGACTCCCCATTTGACCTCTCAAAATGTGGCTTCTCTGTTTCTCCAGACTGAGTTCCCATATGTTAGGTCTACCCGGGAGAACAGCCCCGCTCCCTGACTTCCTCTTCGTGAAAGACATATCCTTACCAGAAATACATCCTTACCAGAAACATAGACCTACCAGAAATCACCTGCCTGAAACCAGTGATCACCTGACTGTCAATACCGAGCTGGATCAGGAAAGGATCCCAGACTCAGAGGTCACTTCCTGAACCACCCCAGTCACACCTCCCTCAGACAGTGAGAGGTTCCCCAGGCTCAGAGGTCATTTCTGCATCCGCTGTAGACACACCTCCCCTCCTTTCCCTATACAATCCCACTCACCCATAAGTCCTTCCCTCTTTTTTTCCCTTCTCATCTCTCTCCACACACCTCCATCTCTTACGGCCAGCAGTTTGCTCTAGCCCCCTCCCCAATAAACCTGAACCATGTAATGGTCTCCTTTCACTGAACATTACACCATATAACAGTAACACTAAACAGAGTCAGAGATATAAGGGGTACAGAAGGTGGGGGCCCCTATTTAAGTACAGTTGTATATGGGAGCTGCATCAGAAAGTCCCACAAGGCAGTGTGGGGGGTGGGTGTAGGTCAGTGGACCATTGGGGGCAACATTGGGTTAGGAGGGCAAGTTTAATATGAAAATTCCCATCAATGCACATCCCTTTAAGAAGGCATTAGCCCTTTACCTGCCCTGCAGTGCAAGGCCAGACTTCAGGTTGAGGTTCCTTCAACCTCCTCAGATCCACCTGCTAGGTGTGGTCTTGGTGGACATAAGGCTGGGCACCAGCTGGGCAGGCAATAGTTCTTCTCATTGAGGACCTCCTCCCACCCAGCCTATCCCGACTCGGGCCTCTGAGCCCAGGACAGAGCCCTAAACCCCTCCCACAGAGACTCAGCAGTTACAACTTGAATCAAGTTCAACTCTCCCTCCTCCTCCCTTCCTTGTCGCCTTTGGGCTGAAATCTTATCTCTTTGGGGGCTGAGAAAGATACTGTTCCTCTCCACAGTCTGGTTTACAATATAAAATCTGTGCTCTGAGCCCTCTGGCTTTGGCTTTTGATATTTAAAGCCAAGCTTTTGAAATTCAAAAATACCCTTTTTTCTCTCAAGCACCTTGCCCTTAGAATTGAAATCTGTGGCTCTCAATACCATTGCCTCTACAATAGATTTACAAAAGGCTACTTAAGAGCTCAAAAGCCGGGGAAAGGACCCTTTGTTCTCTCTGTATGGTCCCTACCCTAAGGGCAAGGCAGGAGAGAAAGCTAGAGCTGCAGCTCAATTGCCAGAGCTCCAATGGTGAAGGGGAGGAGTGAGAGGGTTAAAGGAATGGAAAGGCACCAAGTTTAATATCAAGATTTTACAGTGTGGCATTTATAAAATGCTGAGGTCAGTTTCCCCCCAAGGCTCAGCTAGGTGTGGTGTTTTTTTTTTCCATGACTCATTCCAGCCAAAATATTAATAAAAGCCAGCAATTGTGACTTTATAAATATTGACATAAGTAGTTGACAGGTATATTATTACATTTATTTATGAGGTTTTAAGTTTTTAAAAATAATCTTAGATTGTGTACAATGTGCAACTTTATGTCTTACTTTATACTTGAAAGAAAATACCAAAAATGTAAGAATCTACACATATATAGACAATTAAACTTTTGATGATAGCGAAATAAGGACACTGGTTCAAATGGTGCCATTTTGGCAACGTGGTAGATGAAGGTGAAGCCCCACCCCCAGGTGATGGGGGAATTCCTAGAGGAAGGGAAGTCCCACCCCCAGATGATGGGGGAATTCCTAGAGGAAGGGAAGTCCCACTTCCAGATGATGGGGGAATTCCTAGAGGAAGGGAAGTCCCACCCCCAGATGATGGGAGAATTCCTAGAGGAAGGGAAGTCCCACCCCCAGATGATGGGCATGCCTGAACTCCTAGAGGCAGAGACAGGGACTTGGACAATAGGTTACTGGACCTGCCAGTCCTGTACCGTGAACCCTGACCATGACCCTATTTAAGCCCTGACCACCTCCACCACCATTTTGTGCCATGCCTCCTGTCTCCTGACTCTCCTCAGATCACCATGGTATCCCTCTTCAACTCTCCATTGGAGTTTGTTAGGAAAAAGGGAAAAAGGAAAAGGCCAGACTGAGTTTCAACCGGCTAAGACTGTTTATTGAGGAAGAGCGAGGGGTAACAACCTTTCCTGTCCCCCCCCCCATTATGCAAGGAGGTGGGGTTGGAGTTGGGCTTTTATAGGGTCTGAGCAAGGAGCCAGAGGTTAATGAAAAAGCCATTAGGTCTGGGAAGATGGGGCTTTTGGTTTGGCCCACAATGGAATTTTACAGCAAGGCTTGGGCGGATTGTCCTGCCTGTGTCAGGCAGTCTGCACCTATCTGGTATAATAGAGTAGGGGCGGGGTGGGGGTGGGTGTCAGTCCTTCAGAGTTGATCTGGCTTGTTGAGATTGATTTTCTGCTCTTTCTTTATACTTCTACTCTCATGCCTCAGTTTTCTAACAGTATTAAGTATATTAGAGGCTGCAAGGGGTTTTTTTTGGTGTTTGTTAGTTTTGGTTTTTTTGGTCAGTCATGGGAGCTGAACTCTGGGCCTGGGCGCTGTCCTTCAGCTCTTCAGCTCAAGGCTAGCTCACTATCACTTGAGCCACAGTGCCACTTCCGTCTTTTTTCTGCTTATGTGGTGTTGAGGAATCGAACCCAGGGCCTCAGGCATGTGAGGCAAGCACTCTACCACTGAGCCACCTTCCCAGCCCTGAGGCTGCAAGTTTTGGGGGGACACGTGTCTGCTCGCACTTGCAGGTTTTCTAATAAAGACTCCTGATTCGACCTCTCAAAATGTGGTTTCTCTGTATCTCGCACTCAAATTCCCATACAACAATAGAGCTCAGGATATACTCCCCCAAAATATGACACTGGAGAAAATATCAGAAGCAGAGCCACCACCCACAAGTTCCTCTGGCTCCTTATCCCCCGAAGCAGCCCTCGTGCCCTGCCCTTCAGTTACATCGGGGACCCTCCTTCTGTAGGTGCCATGTTATCCTGAGGCAGGATAGCATAGCAAAGGAGGGAAAAGGGTAACAAGCCTAACCAGCCTTCACCCCGGGGGAGCTTGTGTAACTCTTAGCCTTTCTGTGACCATTCCCAAGCACAAGTAAAGACTGAGGTGTGGGCATTCTTGTGTTGAAACTTAATGGAGGTTAATCATTGAAGGCCAAGCCCTGAGAGGAAAAACATAAAGAAGTGTTGATAATAAAGAAGTCTGGTTAAAATCAAAATCCCAAATGAGACTATAACCAGTTGATCCA
This sequence comes from Dipodomys spectabilis, assembly GCF_019054845.1. NCBI lineage: Eukaryota > Metazoa > Chordata > Mammalia > Rodentia > Heteromyidae > Dipodomys > Dipodomys spectabilis. The sequence continues at coordinate 5,163,789 of NW_024870753.1, forward strand.
GCTTATTTCTCTGCTTGCAATTTGAGACTGATGGTCTGGCACCATCTATGGAGACTCACAGAGTAAATGATAATCAACACCAAAAGGCTTAGTCAAAGGGCCAAGTGTAGAAAGGCCTCTACCCGGTCTATAGCAGTACAAATAGGCCCCATATAGGACTTAATATGTCTCTTTTATACACACACCCAATTCTCTGAATGTACACTTAACCTCTACTTCCCTCTGCTAATACTCTCTATTGGTCTCTTACCTCAACTGGTCCATTGTTGTGCAGGAATTCAGTCATGAGAAACAGTCTTTGGGGATCTGTATTGGAGAGCCAGTGACTGCAGATAGACTCTTGTCACAAAGACCTGCAGCTGCCTCCAATACGCTTAACGCTGTTATAAAACTTAGCCATGGAAGTAGGAAAGTAACAAAAAGCAGAAAAACAATACTAAGAAACCAGATCAACTCCAATGGGGAGCTGAGGGGAGACGCCTTGGTGACCAGAGGAGAGACAGGAGACACAAGGCATGGCACCATGGTGCCTGAGCTGGTCCGGGCCTATATAGGGGGAGGGGCAGGGATGGGGTCACAGGGAGCACAAGAGTCTACAAATTCAAGGCACTGACAGGTCCAGTAACCTGTGGTCCAAGTCCCCACCTCTGCCTCTAGTAATTCAGGGATGCCCATCATAGGGAGATGGGGGGTAGGGGAGAGACACACTTCACCTTCCTCCACCATGAAGACAAGATGGGGCCAGTTAAACCCAATTCCCTATCGTTCACCACATAGCCCAGATAAACCCATGCACCAGTTTAACCCTTGTTTCACCAAAATGAAGTCATAAATCTAGTTACTTCCCTCTGGAGACTTATTTGACCCTTATCAGTCCTAATGACATTCCCCCAATGGAGGAAAGGAATCTTTCTTGGAAACACAGAGAAGACTATGAACAAATAAACCTTGTTAAATTCTTCCCCTTTATCGCCATGAGATTATATAGTCCCTTTGTCAAATCCTAATTCATCACCGCTGTCTAGTCTTTCAGGGGAGGATGTAGCTCAGTTGTGGAGTTCTTGCTTAGCATGCACAAGGCCTTGGGTTTGGTGTCCAGTACTGTAAGTAAATAAATAAAAAGTTTAAGTCAAACATATATACATATGAGTGTGTATGCGTGTATATGTATAGAGAGAGAGATCAATATAGACAGATATACAGAGAGAGAAAGAGAAATAGAGGAAGGAGAAAGAACCTTTAAAACTGGGAGAATCCACACATATATGGACAAGTAATTTTTTTTATCAATGGTACCTTAAAATATGGCACCTTGGCATTTGAGAAAACAGAAGCAAAATGATGGTGCTCACGATGAAATCCCTAATGAAAAGACAAACCAGGAATCAGAAGAAAAATCTAATAATATAACTGTAAAGGAGTTCAATCCAGGATAAATTAAGAGCTGTAAAAACTCGATAATGAAACAATACAATTTTTGTCAAATGAGCAAAGGATAGTTTTGTTGGTTGGTTTTCTGGTTCATGTTTGGTTATCTCTTGTTTTGAAACAGGATCTAATGATATAGGTAAAGTTGGACCGGAACTTACTATATAGCCCAGACTGGTCTCAAACTTGCAATACTCTTGTCTCTTGAATGTGTATTACAGGCATATCCTACTGTGCATAGATTGGCAAATGAGCACACAATCTGAAGACACTTCACCGAAGGAGAGCTATGTGGCTGGCCAATAAGCACATGGAAAGATGTCCAGCACTCTTACTCATTACAGAAATGTACATTAAAACCACAATAAGGTACCACTTTGTGTACATTAGACTGACTAACAAAAAATGATGAGAAGTGTTGATAAAGAACTCCAAAACTGCTGGTATAAAAATAAAATGGTAAAGCACTTTACAAAACAGTTTGACAGTTTCTTAAGAAATAAAACATACACCTGCAATGCAGTCTTGCCAGTCCTCTCTCCAAAAACAAATTTAACTTAACAATCTCAGATGGCTTTATTTGCAATTCCAGAATCAGGAAACATTTCATTGGATCCCATAGGATGAGGGCAGTGGTATGCTGGGCAGAAGAGTTCGTTTTATGGCTTCTCAGCTCCATGACTAGAATATCAACATGAGGATCTACGTTTAGGTTTGGCCAGTTGGACCTGGTGCAGGAGATGAGTCTGAACCAATGGCCTATAGGTTTCTTTCTAATAATTTCTCCCTTTTGGTTAGGCTGTTACCTATTTGGAGAACAATACCTAAAGGTTAGAATATGCTCCTTATTCAGAGCCTCCATCAAGCAAGCCAACTAAAATCAAATCCAATAAAGAACGAGTCCTCCCATTTAACCAACTAGTTTGACCATTTTTGCTTAGAACAACATAATCTACAATTCCTGAAGTATTTAGCCCTATGCAACAAGAAGTATCAGCCATTCACAGATTCCTTCCCATTGAGCTAGTAGGTTATCAACTGGGCCATGAACATGTCCAATTAAAGCAGGGAGTGAGCAAAACATGATCTAGAAGTCTGATTCTATCTTCTAAAAAGGGGCACTCCTGTAATTTGTACAGAAGTTGCATATGCAATATTTCACCTCATTACCCACAGAAGGCGCTGATCATGAAATTTTAACTATGGCATTGTCTGATAAGCAAAAGGGAATGGACATAAGGAAGGAAATATCAACAGGTAAGAGTGTTTTTATAATGGAGTCTGTTCTACCATCTTGGGGAAAGCTGAGCATAGCATATAGCTTCAGCCATGCATCCTGGTTTTCCCTTCTCTGTGGCCCACACACCAGTCTTGAGATTCGCCCCTTGGAATGAGACATCAAGTTGTCCAGCTTTGGGGCATAGGACTCCAGGACAGTTCTTGCTCTTCCTGGTTTCAGGAATTTAGAGAGGGATTTAGATTGCAGGAATTGAGAAGAATATGGGATCTAGTCAAGTTACAGCTAGATACTAAAAAGTCAAATAAAAAGGGAAGGTCTGACCATGCAGCTCAGTAGTAGAGGACTGGGGTTTGATCTCTAGCATCATAAGTTAAAAGAGAAAATAATAAACATGGCTACAATATTAAAATAGATTTAGCATAGCTTTTCTTTTAAGCATAATTTTTTTGTGCCAGTGCTGGGGCTTGAATTCAGGGCCTGGGAGCTGTCCCTTAGCTTTTTCACCCAAGGCTACCACTTGGCACCTTGACCTACTTCCTTTTTGGTGGTTAATCAGAGATAAACCTTAAGAAGTTTCCTGCCCCAGCTGGCTTTGAACCGTTACCCTCCTGAGTAGCTAGAATTACAGGTCTGAGCCATCTACGCCTAGCACTAAACATAACTTTTTTCTCTTTAACATTACCTCCATTTCTATCAAAGATGTAATATCAGAAAAGACTAATTTGTTTGCAAGATATTTCATATTGTAATATTTACTACTTAATATGGCTTAAATATTTACACAAGGGTAAGAATAGTAACAGCATAGAGAAGCTCTTTTGAAGCTTGCTTTGGTACAACTATTAATAAGGAATTGGCCTATTAAAAAATCTCTTGAAGCTGGAAAGCAAAACCAAAGAAAACTTCAGATTTTGCCTACAGTATCTATAATTCATTCTATGCACATTCTCAACTGTGACATCCCAGTCAAAGCCTTGGTAATACATATAGTTTTTCTAATTATTGTATTCTATTATAAAGAGAGCATATTCTTATCCTACCCATGGAAATAACTATATTCTTCTAAAAATAACAATAGTTACAAATAGTTCCTAAATTCTAGAAGGGTCAAGTTGGGATCCAAAGTAATATTTTTTTTCTTCATAAAATTATACTTCACCCAATTGCCAGAAGCTATAATAGCTTTAGAGAATGCTTCCTTAAGTCCAAAAAAACAAAAGTTTGAAAGAATCAGCAATGTTTCAAATTTTAAGTCATAATAAACCCATAGATTTCTATCAGTTTATTCAGCCTCATGTAATTAATTCTTGTTCTGTTTGCTCTTGGTCAGCATTTTTACAGACCCAGCAGTTTGTTCATTACAGCTATAGAAATCCTTGCCTAGTTCAACCATATGATCTTAAAGCTATCTGAAACCTAGGCTTAGTCAGGTTCCCGTGATTCACACCTGTAATCCTAGCTCCTCAGAGGCTGAGATCTGAGGATTATAGTTTGAAGCCATGAATCTGGGCAGAAAAGTCTGTGAGACTCTTACATCCAGTTAACCACCAAAGAACTAAAAGTGGAGCTGTAGCTCAATGGTAGAGCACCAGCCCCGGGAGCAAAAGCTAAGGGATGGCACCTGGCCCCACCACCAACAGGCACATGTGTGTGTGTGCATGCACACACGCACGCACACACACATACACACACACACACACACACACACACAGAACAAAGAAATTAACTGTGGACAACAAAAAAAGGCATTGGTTTAAAATGGCACTGTTAGGGTAGCTAGGTGAGAATGTTGAAAGGAGTGACATTGAGCAAGATATATTGTTTTCATAAACTACTTTGTTAAATGGCAACTCCTTTGTACAATAAAATGTACCATAAAATGGCACAGTGAAAGATCTGTTGGAGAGCTTATCATAATCAGCAATTGACAGGGAATTTGGTTATTTGGGGCACACTCAATATCTTAACATAACAATAAGGACTTATCAGATTTCCAGGAATTTGATAGTTATGGGGGCACATATTAATAACATGTATATGCAAAGGCTAAAGGTTATTTCTTATTGACAATGCCTTATGTAACTTATCAAATAAATCTGATTGGTTCAATATGTATCTTTGAGCCCCCTGGAACATCCCCAACTTAGTTCAAGGTCAAAAAGACTTAATTCAGAGTCAGATTTAGAGAAGTTTGTCAAAAATGTCAAAGGTTTAAAATTCTTGATCAAAATAGGACCACAGACTATTATGAAATCAAACCAAAGGGACAAAGGATTTCAAAGGCAAATATAGAAATAGTAACATGAAAGATCTTAACTCTTTTAGCACTGAGAAGAATTATGTTTCTTCAGTAATCAAAGACCTTATAAAAGACAGCATAAAGCACAAGAAATTATCTTGACTGAACACAAGATCTTTGATTCTAAAGCCAATTACCTAAAAGGCAAAGAAAACCTTTGGCTGTTTTCTATTAAGCGCATATCAATACTCCAAGAAAACTTTGCCAATTTAACAGAGTAGAATAATTTCCAGGTTTGCATCAGTATACTTTTTATATTAATGGTTCCCTTTTAGAAGGAATACCCTTCTAATGGTTTTAATTACCATACATTGACTAGACATTTTTGAACTCTTAGTAATTGTTTCACTTTTTTCCGTTACTATCCCAACTAATTCTTTCTTTTGTAAATACTGTATTGCTTATTATCTTTGAGCAGTTGCACAAAGGGGTTTCAGCGTGACATGCCTGTCTGTGAGCACAATGCATCTGGATCAACATCACCCCCTCCGCCATTTTCTCCCACCTCTCACGGTTGCAACCTTTGTGGGCAGGCAGTAGCCTTTGTGTCCTTTTGTCAGTCACCAGAACTCTCAAAAGACAGAATTAAAACGATTTTAAAGCTCTAAAGTGGCTTTATTTGCAATGTTAGAATTAGGCTACCCCTCGTTCCATCAAACAAAAGGAGTGTTCGCATGAGCTGGGCAGAGGTGGCTAGTTTCATTAGCAGAGAAAGTTGAAGAAAGAAGAAATAGAGAACAGTGAGCAGTTGGGTTGTTTCAAAGTCACTTTCCTTATAAAGGCTGAAGTAAAGGCCGCTCTCTTATCACACCACTAAAACTGGCTTGCTTGGGGATTTTGGCTATTATCTCCTCGCCTTCTGATTTCAGGGAAAAGTCAGATAAATGATTTCGTTTCTACTTGGTGTCTGGAACTTCAGCAGGAGGAATTCATTTTGGTTTGCCTACATGGGCTTAGTACAGGAGCTCAGTTCAAACCACTGGTCTCCTATAGAGACCAGTTTAATAGGTATTTTCTCAAGAAGAATGAAAAAGAATGTAGAGAGTTTTACATGCATGGTTGTAGCAGCTTTATTTGTAATAGTCCCAAATTGAAGCCAGTCCAAAGGTTCATCAACTAGGGAATGGAAACAAACAAAAACAGATAGCAGAAGTAGCTCACACCAGTAATCTTAGCTACTAAGGAGACTGACATTAAAAGAATCAAGGTTTGAAACCAATCTGGGCAGAAAGAAATCCATCAAACTTCATCTCTAATTAACCAGCAAAAAGTTGGGCTAAAGGTGTGGTCAATTCAAGTAGTAAAGTGCCGGCCATGAGGAAGAAAGCCAAGAAAGAGCAAAAGGTCCTGAGTTCCAGCCCCAGAACTGGCACGTGCATGCACACACACACACACACACACACACACACACACACTCACACACTGTGGCAAATCTGTATAATAGAACACTCCTAAGCAACTAAATGAACTACTGCTGCCTCACATGAAACTTAATTTTCTGTGCCAACTCAAAGTTTCTAGGCAGAAAAGAATACATACTTTGTGATCCCATTTACATAGAGTTCTAAAAGCTATTAACGAATGTAGAGTTACAGAAAGCAGATCGGTGATTGCCTGGTAGGAAGGGAGGGGGCTGAGAGGACCATTTGTAGGAGTCACAAAGGGACGAGGGAACACCACGGGTAGGGAAGATGAGTATATTTATTGTCCTAAGTATGGGATTATAGGCACACAGATAAGTCAGAGCTTACCAAATTGCATATTTTAGTGTATACAGTTCATTGTGTGTCAGTTATACCTCAATAAAGCTGTTTAAAAAGATGTGTTTATAAAATCTGCATGTGTTTCTGGGTCTGTCACGGGCACAGACTTCTAACACAGTCTGTTTATGCATTCCAAAACTTGGATTTATAGTCACATGAACTACATGTAGCTCTCTCAAGTATACAATTGTTACACTCATCGAATGGATTTAAAATGATCACATTTACTTGTGCGTCTAATTAAATATGTAACTAATGTGTTTCTTGACACAAGTCTTACTACTATGCAGCCCAGGCTGGCCTCAAACTAGTGATCCTCCTGCCTCTGCCTCCTAAATGCTGGGATTACAGACACGTTTACCACCAGCTAAAACCACACCAATGGGCAGGTGCTACACTGAGCTGCCTTGCCCAGAGCCCTGCATGCATCTGTGGGAGTCGGGGTTCTTTTCTTTAGAGAAAAGGAACCAGGAACACAAAGATGGCCAGAGGGACAGAGCATCTCAAGCGGAGGCCCGTCCGTGGGACGTATCCACTGGGCTAGCCTTGGTTTGGGATAACCAAGTAAAGAACCAACCTCCATCCTGAGCTCAGTGGTGGAGGAAAGAAATGCTTCCTTGTGCCAGATGCCAGTGTGGTGCCTCACAGGATGGAGTATATACTACAGAGGGCTTGAAAGACGGACTGGTAATGAAAGACCCCCTGAGACTTGGGGTGTCCTTCAATCAGAAGAGACCCTTCCCCAAGGAACAACGAGACCACTTGTGCGGATGCAATCAGCAAGAGGTTTATTCGGGCATGCCTCGGCTCCCAGGTGCACTCAACCACGAGATCCACAAGGTTCGGGTCAAGTGTCTGAGAACCGGTTACACGGGTACCCGGGGCGACAAAGTCTGTCGGAAGACTTGCGCGCCGAGTGCTTGAAAGCACCCTCTTTTTATGGACAGCAGAAGCGAGGTTACAGAAGCGAGATGCGTGGTTACAGGGTAATGATTGGTTATTTTCAAATTATGTTCAGGGTGGGGATTGGTCAGGTTAAGCTAGCCAGATGGGGTAGGTGGGGTTGGGGGAAGGCTGACGTGTCGGTACTTGCCCGGACAAGTCTGTGCGGGTCTTTATGCACCGAAACTGTTCGTTCCCTAATTTTGACAAGTGATTTACTACATCCTGCCCTACCCCGCTATCAGGGTTAAGTGTTACAGGAAGGAATGTGTTGGTCGGCTATTTTACCGGAATGCCTGGTTTTAAGGCATGTACTAGGGTCAGGCTAGGGTCTGCAGGCGGTGACTCAGAGGCTCGAGGTTTCGTTTCCTGGTTAGCGGCCTGCACTTATCCTGCCCCACCACCCCCTTAGGTATGCAGGGTAAGGGGCAGCAATTTTCTTGGGGTACCTAGTGGGCAAGCACGGGCTGGGGTCTTTCAGTAACAGGCACACACGGGACACAGGGTGAGCGTACAGGGCACAGGGTGAACTTGGGCTCTGTCTTTGTGTTCATCTTTCCCTTTCAACTTGAGAGAGACAAAGAAATGGTGAAATCAGTGGTCACGGACTTTCACTGTGATGAAGGCAAGAACCACCAAAATGGATATGAATTCACTCAGAAGATCGCTCACCAGAACTCCGTCTCTAGAACCCCCTTTTCTGGGGGAGCAAAGCTCTTCCTCCATCACTGTGTGTGTGTGTGTGTGTGTGTGCGCGCGCGCGCGCACACACACGCGCGTCTGTGTCTGTCTGTGTGTGTATGTTTGTCCATGTGTGCCTGTGTATGTATCTCTGTGTGTCTGCGTGCATCTTTGTGTGTGTGTGTGTGTGTGTGTGTGTGTGTGTGTGTGCGTGACTCTGTCTGTGTGTGTCTCTGTGTATCTGGGTGCGCCCGGTGGGCACAGCTCCCTGTTCTTGTTGGCTCAGTCCAGCTGTCTGTCCCACCTCTCAGCAAAGCTTATTACCGAACCCATTTGCAAGTGTAAAATGCAATCACTGGCTTCCTCCTCGGAATATTCATACTCCCGCAGTAACTTCCTGGAGTGGAGCTGGAGGCTGGCTGGCTTTTCTGGCAGGGTGTTGTCCCGCCCCGCCCCTCCCATGCTGATGCTCAGCAAGAGAAAGACAAGGATAGGGCAGAAATGGAAATCAGGCAAAGACAGAGCTGAGGCAGGAACACCTCCATGGGAGAGGACCAAGGTCAGATTTGGCCTGGGCAGGGGCTAAACTTACAGAGAAAGGCTGGAGGGCCTGGGCCAGGCCTCGGGTGCTGGGGGCGCCCCACAAGCCACCTCATCCACTCTACTCTCCCTGCTCTGCTTGATGGGGTGTCAGCTCACAGCCCCTCGCCTTGGCAGCCGGGATGCATCGCTGTAGGCTTCTGGGCCTCGTGGACACCGCTTCCCAGAGGGGCAGGGTAAAGAATGGACGGCACAAATGGAGGCAATGTGATCCATGACATGGGTCCAGGAAAGAATCCTGGTTTCTAACCTGCACCAGGGGCTAAGTGAGCTCAGAGCAGTGAGCCCTGTCCAGAGTTCCAGGTGCACCCACGGGGCTGAGGGCTCTTTTCCCTAGAGAAATGGTGCTGGGAGCACACAGAGGGTCCTCTCAAGCTGTGATCATGCAACACGTCCACTGTCATAGGACGGACCGCAGGAGCCTCCTCTTCCTTCCTGTAGCAAGTGCTCATACGTCAAGTGACGGGCTGGAAGTTTGCCAAAAACAAAACAGGCCTTGGCCTCTGCCCGCAGGGAGTTCACAGTCAAGTAAGAGTCAGCTACAGTGAAGGGACATAAATTCTCTGCCGGGACTTGGAGCAGGGACACCCAACCCAATGCAAAAGGATCTCTAGAGAAAGTGGCGATCAGCCTGAGATTGGAGGATGAGCAGATGGTGGCAGGCAAAGGATGTGCAGGTGCACCCATCGGCTAGAGCTGTGATGGGGGGAAGGAAGGGGAGGAGCAGAAGCCTGCTCTTCAAGAGCCAGCCTCCTGCAGCAGCGCACAGGGCCACAAGGTGTGGTCTGGGGATAACAAGTTGAGCCAGGAAGGCAGGCAAGGTGTGAGGTTACAGCACGTAGGGGCGGGGCACTATGATGACGTCATGGGAAGCCTGCACATTTGAGGTGAATTCCATCCTATTCTTCCTCCCCCGCATGGTAGGCAATGCTGGGGATAAAGGTTCAAGCGTCATCCCCGGGGGTACTTCATATTTCAGGAAGGCCTTCCACGTCCATTTCCTTAGATAAAGACGTGGAGAACGAGTCAAGCCATTCCCAGGCATCATCAGGACTGGCACCGTCCACAGGGTGCCTCCTGCTCTTCTAACACTAAAGGCTTCGCATGGCTGGTGTGAGGAGCAACAGGAACGAGATGGTCAGATAGTTTCCGGGTGAGGAAACATCCGGAGTGACCTGGGCCCACTTCCAGTATACTTGCACTCTGTATATAGCCCAGGAGAGACCCTCGGAGCAGCCCTGCCGGGACCTGGGGGAAATCATGTAGTACCTCTGAAATACACAGACCTCAAGAGGCCACAGGAGTCAGCGAGGCTCTATTCCAAGCCACAAACAGAATCCTGGGAATCCTAAGGCCTGAATGCTTCCCCACCCTGGCTGGCCCAGCACCTCCCCACAGCCCAAGAATGGAGGATTTCAGCCTTTGGAAGTTGGGCTGGTCCTGCTGTGGGACCCCTTTCCTCTATTGCACAGGTTAGGAGGAAGCTCTCATAGGCAGGCATGCTGTATAAAAAGAAAAGAAAAGAATCCCACTTCAGGGCTGGGAAGGTGGCTCAGTGGTAGAGTGCTTGGCCTTGCATGCGTGAGGCCCTGGGTTCGATTCCTCGGCACCACATAAGCAGAAAAAGCTGGAAGTGGCACTGTGGCTCAAGTGGTAGAGCGCTACCCTTGAGCTGAAGAGCTGAGGGACAGCATCCAGGCCCAGAGTTCAGCTCCACAATGGACCAAAAGTAAGAATCCCACTTCAAATAATCGTGGCTACAGGGCCTTTGGTCTGAGGGCCATTCCATCCTTTGCCCATTCCCATGTGTTTCTCTAGTAGAGACAGACCAGAGACGAGTATTAGTGGTTTCTTAAGAAGGTCTTTGTGACTGTTATTTCCGCTTTCCTCTGTGGGCTGCCCCCCCCCCCCACTTCGCATGGCACCAGCCGCTCCATGCAATGGAGAGAATCATGAGGATTATGGCTCCACTGGAGAAGGAGACACAGCACCCACCGAGAAGCTACTGGCAAGAGAAGGTGACAAGTCACTTAGTCCCCCAGGTTGACCAGCCCTGAGGCAGGCCGTGACACACACTGACAGGTCTTGTCACTTCTGTCCCCCTGAAAGACCCTTGAAACGCAGCAGCAGCAGCTGCGGAGGAGGGGGAGCACTGGGGGGGGGGAGGAAGGGGTGCCTGTAGGCAGGGCAAGACCTAGCGACACATCGCTGGCAGAGGTGGCCCGGGAAAGGGACAAGCAGGAAAGAGGAGAAGAGTTCTCCTGTCCAGGACACAAGGTGTGGCCCTTCAGGTGGGCACGCGTCCCTGGCAACTCCAGGGCAGGGAGCTTAGGGTGCCCTGCACACAGGAAGAGCTCAATAACCAAAAGCTCTCAAGCACCACACTTCAGAGGTGACTCCAGCCACCCCGGATAGCTATGAAATCACTTTGTGATTGAACCCTTTTCCTAGGCGACTTCTATGGCTCAGAAAAACAGCAGACTTGGTCCCTGCCTTCCTGATTGGCAGCAAAGACACTATATATAAATCATGCACCCACGGCCAGCGTCTCTGGGGTCAAGGGGGAGTGGGTGGCAGAGAATGGCCAGGCTGGAGGGCACTCCACAGCAGAATGGGCAGCAGGAAAGAAACTGGAGGAAAAAAAACGGGCACAATGGCCTGGCTTTCTCTGAACCTCAGTTTCCTCCTCTGTAGAATGGAGCCAACTTACTGTCTAGAGAGTATGGCTTGGAGGGACTCCGGCTGCCTTCCACCAGCTCCTTCTGGCCCCTGCGACAGCAGGGCACCTTCCCTGGCACCCATAACTCTCGGACCAACAATCACTTGGTCCGTGAGGTATTAGCAAGCAGAGAGAGAAAGAAAAACCAACTTGTTACCCTCTAGGAAGCTGGGGACATCTTCCCCACTTCTCTCCCATCAGACCACACCCAAAATAAACAGGGTGGGGACTCCGTCTCCCAGTTTTCCTGATGTGTCCAATGTGTATCAGATGAGAGCATCTCGGCATAGCAAATAGGAATCTAATCTATCCCCTCTTTCAGCCAAATGGAAGCAGCAGGACATCCGTGGCTGAGCCTCTGGCTTCTGGCAGGGGACACAGAGAAGGAAAATGGAAACAGATTACAGTCAGACTGATATCCACACAACAAATAGGTATCCCAGAGAGAAATTTGTTTCATTGACGTGCGGGAAGAGATCCACGGATTCCCTTGTCTGTTCTGCCTTGCCATTTTAATTGAGGAAGGTGCCAGTTACAAAGCAAAAGGAGAAAAAGAAAATGAAAACAGGAGCCTCATGGCTAGCACAGGCCTGTTCTGTGTGCGCGTGCACACATGCACACAGCACACATGCACACTCAGACACATACACGTGGGCTCTGCATAGATTGCTCTCCAGACCAGCCAGTGTCAGAACAGGCCATTGATCGGACACAGTTCATTTTTCCAGGGGTTGGTGTACTGGGTCTTCAAGGCAGGTCGACCACGTGGAGATGTTGCTGGAACCTGGGCCTGGGTGTGTCAGGTTTCTATAGAAGGAGCTGAGATTAGCCTGGGATTTAGGCAGAGACGTGGGCACCTAAAGCCAGGGAGGGGCACGGGGCTTTCACACGAACTCTAAAACAAACAAGCAAAAATCTCACTCTGAGCTTGCTGCAATATAGGGGAGGGGAAACGAAGCCAAACTCCGCACATGCTGACCAAAGGAAAAAGAAGAAAGGGTGTGTGTGGAGCCTCAAATAGGTGGAGCCTGGTATCGCTCACTCCAGACCTAGCGGCCACATTACCATCAGGACTCTGGTCCATCTCTGAAGATGTCAGGTCAGAGGGGAGAGTTTTGTGGGCCTATAAATACAGTTTATAGACTTTGGTTTATCTTTATGACAAGCCCAATAAATAATGCACTGGTCAGCAAAAGATCAAAGAAACAGCCAGAATTGCATGAAAATGTCTAATGTTGATATGGAAACTGTACCGATCCTGCTAAGTTGACAGCTTGATGGGAAGCATTTCCTGGCTCTGCACCCTGGTTACCAAAGGTAGATGTTCTCAGTGGGGGATAGGGTGGGGCCAGGTCTCCCTGCATACTCCATGCTGGCCTCAAACTCTCTATCTTCCTGCCTTGGCCTCTCCCAGTGCTGGGATTACAGGTGTGCGCCACCATCCACATGGTAGAAATTTTAAGAAAATAGATTAAACAGTGGGACCAAGAGACACAGAAATGGACAGAAGCATGGAGCTGGAGACAGCAGACCACACAGCCAACACTTAGGGGCCCACAATTATAACTAAAAAGTTGCTGTAAACCCGGGCCCACCTACGTCCCTCAGAATCTGCCACCAAGAACTCCTGAAAGGGATGTGGACACCTGTAAAAGCCAACAACGTGGGTGTGACAAACGTGAGACATGACGGGAGGGAAACCCAAACTCAGGCTCTGGTGAACCAACAGTGAATGATCCAGCGTGCACCAAGGGAAGGCGGGCGGCTGACTCTGATCATAATTAGGATGTTGGGGGTCGCTAAAACCAAAGGCTGGCATTCGGGAGCCTGCCCTTGTGCTCAGACCACACTGCCTTGGTGCTCTGGCTCCCGCCCTCTGAAGAGCAGCCGCTCCTTCGCCATCTTTGGGCTTCGAGGTCCTCACACTGGCTGTAGATCTGGGAACAGAGGTTGTGGGAGCAGGCTTAGACAATTCCAAGGCCTCACTTAGGGAAGAGGACCAGAGTGAGGCTCTCTGGTCCAAGCCAATCATCTCCAGACACCTCTCACAGGCATACTGTCCATGTTTGCTTTGTTTATGGGACAAGGTCTCACTACAGAGCCCAGGCTGGTCTGGAACTCAAGATGCCCCTGCCCGAGCCTCCCCAGTGCTTGGATTGCAAGCGTGAGCTGACATACCTGGAATCCACGTACTTTTTTGTATTAGTTATTTATTTTATTATTGGCTGGTTCCAGGGTTTGAACTCACGGCATTGCACTCATTCAGCTTCCTTCCTCAGCTTGTGTACTCAGCGGGAACCCTGACACTCAAGCCTCACCTCCAGCACAGCTTCTTGCTGGTTATGTTGAAGCTGGAGTCTCTTGGACAGTACTGGCCTGGCTAGCTTTGAATTGTGGTCCTCCGGATCCACACTGGCATTCAGGCTGGGATGGTCTGTGCTGCTCAGGTTCTACCTGCTCCTTGCCAAAAGTGGGACATCTCTGCCTCTGACCCATGGACTCCAGGTGGTCATAGTTACTTCCATACCCACAGACGTGACCAGGATCCCACGCACTTCCAAACACCCAGCCCCACCCCTCTCTCATGGGGTGCCACGGCCCCAGGTACAGCTGGGGAAGGAGAATATGGAGACAGATGCGAAAGGCCAAGAGACACATAGACCAGGGATAGACAGGAATGATACACGAGGACTGACAGAAATGGAGACAGGCAAAAAAAAAAAAAAAAGTAGTAGGAAGCACCAGGGGCAGCCAGGACAATGTATGATAAATTCACCCTCTCCTCTATAATGCCACACACACAAAAAAAAGTGATATTTCATTCTTTTCTTTCTATGGGACAGCAAGCTGACGCCTGCTCTCAGCTCAATGGGGACAATCAGTGCTTTGCCCAGCTACCCAGGCTCCCCTCAGAATCCTTGAGGGACCTGCAGCCCGCAGAGATGAGCAGGTTCTCAGAGCTGCGGTCCCACGCCTGCCCGGCCTCTCCTCCCCGGTCCCCAGGCTCCCCCCCCCAATGGAAGCCAATTGCTGATAGATTGGGGGCAGGCTTCTTTGTGTCTTCCTAAGTGCTTCCCCCAGCAGGGGTGGGAGGCGGCCACTGCAGGGCCAGTACAAATGTCAGGCTGCAAATGAGCTCACCAGCAGTTTGGTTCATTAGAGCGGCTCTGTCTAAGGGCTGCCTACCCAGACTGCAGCCCGAGGGGAGACGAGGTCAAATGGAGGTTCTCTTCCCCTCTATATTCCTGCCTACTCCCCAACACTTTCCCTGTCTAGATGAGGAATTGACTCAGGTCCCTCCCCTGCCTCCTCGGTACTTCTGGAGCAGCCTGCTCAAGAGGAGGGCAGAGAAAGCCCTACTCCAGGCAGATACCTTCTTTCCACTGCACAGAGAGGCCAGAGGACCTGCAGAGGAAGGCTCTATCGCTCCACACCCTAGCTCACCAGCTTCGCCTTCTTGGAACACCAATACCACAGGGGAGCCATGTTGCAGCCTCTGTCTCTGCATCTGACTCAGGCAGATGACTCACAGGCTCAAAGACCCAGAATTCCCCCCAAGGATGCTCAGTAGAGGCTCCACAGCATAGATGATCAACTCCCAGGGTATGTGGGGTACCTTCCCCCCATTTGTCCCCTGAAATGAAGAGGGCGAGCCTTGTGGGCTGCTCTGGGTGAGGCATGGTTTGTCCTCTCTGCTCTGAAACCAATCAGCTGTGGCTTCCTCTGCCTGCATTATAACCTACTTCGTGGAAGGCTCCAGATCCTTGTGAGCGGCTCATAAGTACCCAGCACAGAGATTGATAATCACGGCCATTCCCATTTCCTAAGCACCCAGCACCCCATGCTAGCCGCTCTACAGAGTTCTTTAAGTACAATGTCTTATTTGCTCCTAATAACAACCCCATGAGTTAGATGCTAGCATTATTCCTTATTTTTAAAGCCAGGAAACTGAGGCTCTGAGAGGTTAAATAACTTGCCAAGGCCGCATGTCTACAAATTCTACTCTCCGAGGCATCGTCTGCAGACTTAATACACACTTGACGAATGAAAGGGTGAATTAAATGTTCAATTTTGTCTTCAGTGATTCCACCCTCTAACCCCAACCCTGCAGCCAAACCCGACCGGCAAAACCATTTGTTTATTCGATAAATACTTATTGAACACTTACTCAATTTTGTTCACTGCTGTGAGGGAGGTACCAAAAGGCAGTCATTGGAAAAGTTAATGGCAACATTCAACTAATAAAAAGTTAGCAACATTTAACATTAACTTGAATTAATTTCAAGGTTATCTCTTTCCACTTTCAGCTAATTAAACATTAGTTAAATGGTGCATAACTAGTTGACTACAGAGTAATGTAGAAAAAAAAAAAAAGAATCCAAAACCTTACCAGAACCCCCCTCCCCAGAACGCGACCTTGACCTCTCCAGGCCTTTGTCTGCATCGCGACATTGGGTTGAATACAACACAACCCTCACAGTCTTCTAAGTATTCCGAAGAAAAAATGCACAGCAGCAAGATTCAGGAACCTCAAAGTTCCAGCAGCACGTGGGATGGCGTTCTTTGCTGAAGGTTGAACTATTAGTCAACTGACTTAGTATCTTAAAAAAAAAACCTCATCAATTCCTTGAAATTTACCCTCTGATGTGGTCCCCTCCACATCGTGTGCAGAATGACAAGTTAACAATGTTGCTGCACTCTTCATGGCAAGGATTTTGTTAATTTGATGATGGCAGAGAAGGAAAGCATCATTAAAATGAGGAGGGACGGTGATCTGGGTTAGTGTCCACAACCTAGGCATTTGGTTGGGATCTCCTTTCCAAGTTCCCTTGCTGGGTGGTGTTTTACAGGAGCTGGGCATCTTTCTGTCCTGAGGACAACACCAGTCCCCACTCCCTGTCTATCCCAAAGCCTCCCATGGGCCAGCACAACTTCACTTTGGAAGAAAACAGCAGGTAAGGTTTTTATTGTTCATATGTGAAAGGTAAAGGAAACTTGGATTAAGGAATCTCATTTATCCAGAAACATTAAAAACTTGCTCAGGTTTAAGCTTCTTTTTTACGTCTGTCTGTCTGTCTGTCGGTTGGTCTATTTGTCTGTCTGTCTGTCTGTCTGTCTCTCTCTCTCTCTCTCTCTCTCTCTTTCTCTCTGTACTACTGGCTGGTTAGTTGAATGCTTTTTAAGCAGTGTCTTACTACATAGCCCAATCTGGCCTAGAACTTGCTCTGTAGCCTAGGCTGCCTTCAAAGTCTCAATCTTTCTACCTATACCTCCCAAATGCTGGTATGCACCACCATACCTGGATTTTATTTCTTTTCATTGTTATTGTTGTTGTTTTCTTTTAAGTTTCCTTGAGAGATTATGCAAACAAAAGAAGCAAAAGAAGAAGTTTAGTTCTTTGGGAATGTGATGGTTGATTTTATGTGTTACCTTGATTAGGCTAAGAGAAGCCCAGATACCTGGAGGAGAAGAAAAAATAACATGATTTTTAGGGTTGTGTGAGAGGGTGTTTTCAGAAAGAGATTAGCATTTAAATCAGCAGACTGAGTAACTCTCTCACACAACAAAGTAGGAGCACCACACAATATGATGAGGGCCCAAATAGAATAGAAAGGGAGAGGCATGGCAAATTTGTTCTCTCTCTCTGTGTGAACTGGAACATCCCTCTTCTTCTGGGTACATCTGTAGAGAGTGCTCTGCCGAGGTCATCGGTCTCCTCATGGATGCCTCCGGCTGTCCAGCCTTCAGGCTTGACCTGAAACTACCCCACAGGCATGCCTCATTCTCCAGCTGGTCGACAGCAAATCATGGGGCCTGCTGGTCTCCATGATAACACAAGCCAGTAGCTCACAGGAAATCATTTGCTATGTATCCTACATCTATATGTCCTACTGTTTCTGTTTCTCTACAGGGGGGCAAGTGGTTACAGCAGATCAGCAGAGCCTATTTAAGTTTAATAATCGATGGCGTTCATTGAGTCCCTCCTTCTTGACAGTACCTGTAGCTCATCTAATTCTCAGGACAACTATGAAGTATTATTAGTCTTGCTTTACCAATGAGGAAACAGCCGCACTGTAAGATTAAGAAACTGGACTGTCTTGCTGTATGCCACCAAAAAAGAAGAAAGAAAGAAAAAAAGAAAGAAAGAAGGAAGGAAAGAAAGAAAGAAAAAAAAGAAGGCCTGGGAAGGTGGCTCAGTGGTAGAGTGCTTGTCTTGCCTGCATGAGGCCCTGGGTTCGATTCCTCAGCACTACATAAGCAGAAAAATCTGGAAGTGGTGCTATGGCTCAAGTGGTAGAGTGCTAGCCTTGAAAAGCTGAGGGATAGTGCCCAGGCCCGGAGTTCAGGCCCACAACTGACCAAAAAAAAGAAAGAAAAAGAAAGAAAGAAAAGGAACCTCTACAAACCCATAGCTAAGAAAGAGTGAAATTTCCACCGCCCACCCCCAGCACCATGTGTTCAACCACTAGGCATAGATAATTGCATACCAGCGTAGCAAGCAGAGAAAAGGCCATTTTGTCTACCAGTCACTCTTGGATTATTCTACAAATTGCAGAAGAAGTCAATCATGACCTTTTAAAAAAAAGTCCACATAAATCTTGATTTGCACAAAGAACGAAGAGGCTGAGAAACACTTGGCTTTGGTGCCGTCAGAACAATCGTCTTTCTAACTGACTCTCACAGAGCTCAGTTGGGATGATACTGCCTTAATTTTGCAAGCGTACAAGCGTGTTAGAGCCATGGTAGGTGCTGGGGTTATGTGTGAACTGCGCAGAGACTTTCTGTGGTTGTGGATTTCTGTCCCTTTGTGGCGTGGATAAGTGCGAGGTGAGATTTGGAAGGCTCACTACCAAGTAATTTTGATGGCATCACTCTTCAATTCTTCTCCACTGGCTTGAGCCAAACACAGAGGGGATGGATGCCGGTAAGCCATGAGGCTCACTCAGATCACTCTGCAGTTATGTCCCTAGCAGCTCTAAACACCATGGCATCTGCAGGTATTAATAGACCCAATCTCAATCTAGTACCTCCACAGCGCAAACTAGTCAAGCTCTCTACCTCTGGGCAAATCTCCAGCCTTACACTGAAGATTTTGAGTGAATGAATGAATGCATATTCATTCTTTATGAATCCAAACCACCCAGCTCACGTCTCTTACATTTTAAACACATCAGGGTACTTTTAAATTATTTAACTTAAACCTTGACCATGACCTAAACACAATGACAAGACGATTACAAACACAAGGGAAGAATTAACTTTTTAGTTCATTCATTGCTACTGAATTCAAATACCCACAAGTGTGAACCATGCCTTTACCCACAGGGATGATGAACCTACTAGAAAAAGGAAACTCACAGATGAATATTCCCAATTCAAGACATTATGTGATCAATGTAAATAAAGAAAGGGAACTGGATGTCTGTGGCTCATGCCTTTAATCCTAGCTATTCAAGAGACCGGGATGCATCATTCGAAGCCAGCCCAATCAGTAAATTCCATGAAACTTCGTCTTCAAAATAACCAACAAGTTAAGGGTATTTCAAGTGGCAGAAAGAAAGGAGGGAGGGAAGAGGGAAGGAAGGGAATGGAAGGAAAAATGGGGAAAAAATAAAGTATGCTTTATTTATTTATATTTTGTTAATTGATTAATTAACTTATTTTTTGCCAGTCCTGGGGCTTGAACTTGGGGCTTGGAGCTATTCCTGAGCTTCTTTTCCTCAAGGCTAGAGCCCTACCACTTAAGCCATTGTTCAACTTACAGTTTTTGTCTAAGTAGTTTATTGGAAATAAGAGTCTCATGGGCTTTCCTACCCAGGCTGGTTTCAAACCACAATCCTCAGATCTCAGCCTCCTGAGTAGCTAGGATTACAGGTGGGAGTCACCAACGCCCAACGAAAGTTTGCTTTTAGACAGCAATCAGAGAAGGCATCACAGGAGAGGATACCTAGGAAAGGTACTTGAAGGGTGTTTGAAGAGTGAGCAGGGTTTTATGTATTTGGTAGATTTAGAAGGCAAAAGGAATCCAGGGTAATAAATGCAATCTGAAACCTAATATTGGTTGCCTAAAGTATGGACCAGTTTAAACTGAAGTTTGAGCACTAAGGTAAGACATATGGCAAGTCAGATGCACGCCTATAATCCAGTACTGGGGAAGCTAAGACAAGAGTATTGCAAATTCCGGGTCAGTCCAGGCTGCACAGGGAGGCCTTACCCCTCTCCCCACAAAGTAAGGTGGACTGGGATTCATTCTGGACACCGTGTGAAGACGTTGACGGGTAATGAGCATGATGGGTAATAAGCAAGACGAGAAATAAGCACAGCGATTTGTTCCCCATCCACAGTTTTTGAGAGCATATGATCTTTTCTGGCAGATACCACGTGTAACCAAGATTGAAGCCAGAACTTCTCTCCCAGGCAGCGCCTAACCTGGCTGTGCCTCCCGCCTGCTCTCCATGCCCAGAAAGCTCTCAAACAAGTCCCTCTTCTGGGCATGTAGCCTAGGTCAGCTTCCCTGAGCTGTTCTAGCTCTCGCTCTATTGAACACCCACCGCGAATCTTAAACACGACTCCCAAGCCTGTTGTAGCAAAAATTCAATACTAGCGAACCTTTTCCTAGTTCCGGAAAGAGAAGGTAATCGATGATTGCCTTCATTGTAGATTTTCCCACTAGACGTTTATTTTTTTTTTAAATATGGGCCACTGTGATAGTAAATTAGCATTTGATTTCGCACAAAATTATATTTTTTTAATTAGCCAGGGCTTTGAAGTTGGGGCCAACTGGATAGGAATTTTTGGTTCACCACCTGCCCGCTCTGTGACCTTAAGTAGACCAATTACCATTTCTGAGACTCAACACCACCACCTACAAAATGGGGATGATTATGCCTTTCCGAGTTGGGGGGTGGGGAGGGTGGTAAAGTTAAATGAGATCAAGCCATGAAGGGCCTGGCCATGTGGCTGCTGGCACTCTTGAAGAACTCAAGAATTCTGTGTCTTCCCTCCCTCTCTTACTCCTTCCCCATCTCTCTGCCCTTAGAGTAAGGGGTGTGTTTTATGCCAAAGAACACTTACAGCATTTCGTGATGTTCTGCAAAGGAGGAGGAGGTGCTGGAAGAGCTCCCTTTCCACTTGAGCCCTTGAGTAGGAAAGAGCTGTGTTCAAACTCGGTCAACTCTCTGGAGGGTAGCGTGACCTTGGGCAAAGTGATGATCTGATCTGTCCCAAGCTTTAATCTCCTCCTATGTAAAACAACACCGTGTTAGTCATGGCTCAACAGGAAAAACAGAACCAATAGGACACACAGATATCTATCTGTAAGAGGATTCGTATTATGGAAATTGGTACATTTAATTATCAAGGCTGAGATAATTATCAAGTCCCACAATTTGCTCCCTGCCAGCTGGGGAAGGAAGCAGGAAATCTGGTGATATAACTCCTCAGCCTGGTCCAGAGCCTGGGGCCTGGGGAGTAGTTAGGGGTGAGGTATGGCGGGGTACTAATGCAATTCTGCACTCTGGAATCTCCAAACCAGGAGGTCCAATGACCAAGGGCAGAAGGAGACCGACATCTCAGCTCAAGAAAATAGACAAAATGTCTTCTTCCTCCACTTCTTTGTTCTGTCATTCTGTCATCTGTCTTCAATGGGTTAGGTGAAGCCCACTAAACCTGTCAAGGCCATCTTCTTTACTTAGTCTCCTGATTCAGATGTTAATCTTTTCTAAAATCACACCTCGAAGACTACTTAGACACAGTGTTTTGGAGCTGGATATGATGGTGTATGCCGGTCATCCCAGCATTGGAGGAGCAGAGGCAAGAGGATCCTGATTTCAAGGATAACTCTGACTACTTATGGGGGAGCTCACGACCAGCCCAGGCTACATAGGAGGCTGTCTCAGGAAAACAACAACAACAACAAAGAAATATTATTTTTTGCCAGAAATCTGGGCAGCCCCTATCCCAGTCATGTTGGCACATAAAATTATCTACCGCAAACACCTGCCATATGCAATTGCTGTGAGGATGCAGTTAGTTGGAAAGTGCAAAGGCCCTCAGCACTGCCCCTTGTATAGCAGGGGCTCTACCAGTGTTGGCCGAGGGCTTGATTCTTTCTGCTCTGATGCTCACTATTTTGTCCATTCCCTTTCCCCCTTTGCTCTTTTCTCCTTACCCCTCTCCCCTTCCACTTGCCCTGCAATGAAGTCATCATTCCGTCACCCAAGACAAGCTGATCCACCTTAGAATCCTGGCAAGATCCTTGTCATTCACAAGCCAAGCCACCTCCTCTGAGAAGGGGTTGTGGGAATGAAATGCAGAGCAAGGGTTTAGAACAATGCCTGCCGGCTGAGGCGCTGAAGAGGAGAAGCCAGATGGACCGTCCATGTGAGCCGCACGTCTTTCCTGACTGTGCCTGGCGCTCATCAACAATGCCAGCCATCGCCTCTTCCCGCTCATCTTGGACCCTCTCCAAATTCATATGGACAAAGTGCACACGAGTATCGATCTTCTGATCTACAAGAACAACAAAACCCAGGCTCCTGTAAAAAGCGCTCTAGTGGGAGGAGGGCTCTTCATTTCCCGGAGGAAGCTGGGACCCAAGAAGGCAAGGGCCCCTCAGTGGACTCTGGCCTGTGGTGGAAGGTTAAATCACCTCCTCTCCCTTCTGCATCCATTTCACTTCAAGCCAAGCTCATAGTCATGCCTTTCCCTTAATCACAGCTAATTTACCCTGCAGACATTAACTGTGTGCCCGGCCTGGCCAGATCCATGGAAGTCAATGCCCCAGGTGCCCAGGGCGAGGAGGGGGGGTGAGGGAAGGGGGATGCAGAGGGAGAAGCTCTCCAAACAGTGCCCCCAACCCATGCAACAGGGAATGATAGCTATTTGTTCTCTGCCCCTCTGGGGCTGCTGCTAGTCCAGGAGAGCCAGGGACTTTGGCTCAGGTACTTGGCCTCAGGGAGGAAATTGTCCTATCTTCTTCAACCCAGGAGAAAAAGTCCTGGCTGCAGGAAGGGGCCAAAGCATTGAAAAAGCATTGAACTCAAACTGCTGTTTGTATTTGCTTTGCCTGATGCAACTCTCCCTCCCCTTCCCTCGCCCCCGCCCCGCCACCCCTTCCACCCCCCCATCACCTCACCTATTAAGAGTTGGAAGAAGCTTAGAAAATGCAACCTAGCTTGGCTTCTGCATTTCACTGTGAGGAAATGAGGATTGCAGGGCTTGAGACCTGTTCACAGCCATGGGAACTGCATTTGCTGGGCCAGAATGAGATCCCCGGGTTGCTCTCACAGCTATGTCCCAGAGGACCCAGCCTCTACTCTAGAAGCAAGCACATGAACCCAGTGGACTCCCTGAGTCCATCCATTTCTCATTTAGCATTTATAAAGCACCTACTGTGTGCCAGCTAAAGTGCAAGTCACCTCCATAGATATTCACGAGCTTATCTTCTCTCATTTTGAATCCCTGCTGGCACTGGCTCATAGCAGTTGCACAAGAAATAGAAGGTTCTGTCCCCATTGCCTTGGGAGCTATGATGCAGAGCAGACAGAGAATGGTTTGGGAGTCAGTCCGGGTTCAAATCTCACTCTTGCTACTTGTTAGTCTTTTGGTCTTTACCTCTCTAAGACAAAGTTTCTGTATGTGTACGATAGAGCTAACAAGTAAATTGAAATAGGATTGTAAATTGTTACATGAGAAGGGCTAGACATGGATAGGAGGTGCTCAATCAGTTGAAGCTTCTCCTGCCACTGGAGTTACTAGGAGGGAAGAACCACAGTCTAACACAAGCTTAACCGCCATGTCGCAGGTGATGCATGAACCTTACAATCCGAGATGCAGATGCAGGGAGGTAAAGGATGCACACAGGCAGCAGTACCAACCCTCAAGGCAATAATGGTGAAGAACTGAGGCTCTCTGGCTGCGTGTGTCTGTGTAATACTCGAAGATTTGTAATTGTGACAGCCTAGGAAAATTACAGGTGACTTGAAGCAATTTAGTGATAATAAAAATAAAATAAAATAAAAACAGTAAACAGTAGTGCTGCTGTCTCTAATTTCCCGGCATTTTTATCATACAAATGCCTCTCATTCTTTTCTCCATAGAGGATTGATGACTCTGATTGCTGGGGGATGCTGGGCTCTCTCTTAACTCTGTCTGTGTTTAGCTCCAGCTCAGGAAGCCACCTTCGGGTGGCAGGACCAGGGCTCTGGTGGGCCAAGCCAGATTTTGGAAGCACCTCTTAGATGTACCTGCCTGTCCTCCACAGGGCGGACTTTCTCTCTGGCTCCTCACCCCAGTGGCCCAGGGATGGTTTCTCCAGCTAAGTTTCTCCAGCAGCCCTGCTGATTTGAGCAACCACAAATTGACCTTCTCTCTGGGTGTCTCCTTGCCTCCCTCCTCGTGTTAATATTCGCCTTAAAGAGCTGCAAACTCAACAAGTCTCCGTTATGCAGGTTAATTCAGAGCGCAGCCAAGCTTTGATCAAATGACCTTTACCCACTTCCCTGCTAATTTTGATGGGCAGCTCCATTTTCCTTCTCCCTCCTGATGCCCCTTGCTCTAAATTGGAAATCTATCAATTTTCAAGGCAAATGGAAAATAGAAACACACAGACACACGCAACATACACTCACACACATATACACCAATAACATACACTTGAGACTGAGCCAGACTGAGCCTGGCCTCTCTTGAAATCCTTAACTCCTACATCTCAGAAGAAGGCTGTGCCTATATCCAGAGCTGAAGCCAAAAGAAATAAAGGTTCTCAGGAGATCTCCTCCTTACAATTTTTTTTCTTTGCTTTATCAGAAGGATACCATAAAAATAGGAAGGATTTTTTTTAAATGACCAAATGTTTACTACTTACCAGTCCCTGCTTAGGGATTATCGCGGCTAATTTCCTTGTCACTTCTATGAAATGAAAGCTATGATTATCCTCATTTTTAGGAGAGAAACTGGGGCCTCAAGAGCTTAAAGAAAGAACCTGGCATGGTGACACATGCCTGTAACACCAGCCACGCAGGAGGCAGAGGTAGGAGAATCTCTGTACGAAGCTGAGCAAAAAGCATGAGACCTTATCCAAAAGAGAGCTAAGCAAAGTGGTCTGAGGACATGATAGAAGTGACTGTCTGCCTAGCAAGCACGCACAAGGTCTTGAGTTTTGAATGATAAAAGCAGAAGCACTGGGCATTCACACCCAGTGAACCCAGAGGAGATACTCTTAGGGGACAAACACAAAGGCACAATGCCTGCGTGCCTCTGATCATATAAAATAATGCTTATCCAAGTGAACACCAGGAAATGAAAACAAGAGGGCTTCTCTTGGTTGTTTTATTTTCTTCCTGTCTTATTTGTTCATTTATCTGTCTTTAGGAGGGTAAGAAGGGGCACAGAAATACAACTTGTGGGTGGGGATGGGAGGGAAAAACTGGGAGAGGCCAGGGAAGAGGTGACATTATTCAAAAAGTAATGTACTCATCACCTGACTTATGTAACTGTAACCTCTCTGTACATCACCTTCATCATAACGATTTTTTAAGAAATCAGACCTAGGAAGATTGTGAGGAATGCCAAAATTACAGAAAAGGGCAGGGCTAGCATTGGAACCTCGACGTTCTGATTTCCCCACTGAGACTGCCAAGGAGACTTGTAACCTCCTACCAATGGAGAGAACACAGCTTCTCAGCAGCAGTGCCTGGGTCTCAATCAGCTGCGTGCATGATCGCAGGAGTCTGACCTTCCCAAACCAGAGCAGACCTATGCAGAACTCACTGCAGGGCCAAGAGCACAATCAAGTCAGGGACAGGGAGGGGATATGGGCTCCTAGTTACCAGCAGCCCCGCTATGACATCTGCTTCTGCCTCCTCTGCCTGGTGTCCATCAGCTCTTTTGACTCTGAAGACAACTCTGTGGGGATGATCACCTGACCTCGAGGAAGTGGATGTTTAAGAAGACTCTGAATACCTGGCTTGTGACCTCCATCCTCCCTGCTGGGAGGCCATGGGCTGATGTGCTGCGCGTGACTCCATCCCATGAGGATGGCACCACCTACAGTTGTGCAATGTGCAACCCTGGGTGCTTAAAATACAGAGTGTCCCCGCTCACTGGGTTCCAAAGTCCATTTTTCTCACATCTGTATTACCCAGTCCAGTAATCACAGTCTTTTAAGTAAGAGCTCCTGAAGGTCAGGGAAGATTTCTTCTTTGTCTCCACTAAGTAAGCACAACTCCTGGCACATAGCAGGTGCACAGTAAATGGCTGCAAGATGAAAGGCTATCGAAGATATACATGAATGTGCTCATCAGCTCCTGAATCGCTGGATCCACCGAG
Organism: Dipodomys spectabilis; assembly: GCF_019054845.1. Lineage (NCBI taxonomy): Eukaryota > Metazoa > Chordata > Mammalia > Rodentia > Heteromyidae > Dipodomys > Dipodomys spectabilis. Next base: position 5,189,792 of record NW_024870753.1, read on the forward strand.
GCGCTACTTGAAGCCTGAAATAGGTAGTTTAAAACAAATGCAAGGAAGAACTACCGCTTTGCACAGCTGGTTGTCAGCTTACAAAACTCATTAACCCAAGAGGTGGTACAGGCAGCAAATACTAATGGACTCCAGGTGTGTCTAGGAAAGTGCAGAGCTCCTCTGCCATCGCGTACCGGGAAGGGCAGCCGCCCAGAGGGGACCAGCACTGCCTGAGCACCGACCGTATTCCAGACACTGGGCCGGATGGCGCACTAACATGCCATTACTGGTTTTCCCAAGTCCATCTCCCTCTGTGTAGCTCGCAGCTGATGTTACCTACCCATATAATTGGGGGATGCGTGATCATTAAATCAAATAATATATGTAAAGCACAGGTCTGGTAGAGTGTGAACACCCAACGAATGTTAACGATGCTTCCTGGAAACAGTGACAAGATTGTTAACGGATGAAATGGTGTTTGTTTTACATTTCACACATACAGAACTATTCCACAAAATTTGCATCTTCTACCAAGAAACCAGGCTCAATTATCCTTCCATTCAGGACACTTACAAAACTAACTTGGAGCCTTAGGGATTGCACATAAGTAGGAGGACTATTTGATGGTGGCACTTCCCTGTGGCTTTCGGCAGGGCTTTATTACTAAAGCAGTGACACAACGACAATCTCCACTTGAGAGCGTCTCCACCTTCCATCATTTCTACCAAAAAGTGTGTGGAGACTGGCACTGTGCCAGGCTCCAAAGAAGACATGCCCATGAGATGTCTACCTTCCAGGAGCATGTGTATCTCATGGAAGATGGACAAGATGAAGATACGTGAATATTATTAGACGCTGCCCCAGCTGCCATGGTAAGGACCAACCTTCTCACCATGAACCTGAAAACAGACCCTTAGGTCGGTGATCCGATGTGCTCCTTACAGACCGTGATCATTCCTTGTGTGCTGCCGCCTCTCTGCATTCCCTGACCCTGTATGGATTCTGGTGAAAAGTTGATTTTGTCAGAGTATGGGTCAAGGGGGGGGGCAGGGGGAAGGGGGATAGACAAACAGAGGAAAGAGACAGAAAGGCAGAGATAGAGATAGACAGAGAGACAGGGGCTGAAAGATAGAGGAAAAACTTTAAAGTTTTTAAAGTTTGGATGGATTGATGGATGGATAAATGAATGGATGGATGGGTGATGGATGGAAAATGGATAGAGTGACTATGGGTGGATGGATGACAATGGAAATATAGAAGATGATGATGATAGGTAGACAGACAGACAGACAGACAGACAGACAGACAGACAGACAGATAGATAGATAGATAGATAGATAGATAGATAGATGGATGGATAGATGGATGGATGGATGAACGATTGGGGTGTGGGTGTGGGTTTGGATCTAGCCTCGTCCATGATTACACCATGTTGTGAGGCCCTGGCTCTGTCCCTCACCAGCTAAGAGACCCTGGGAGACATCCATCTCCACACTTCCCTTTCTGATATGTGAAGGGAAGGTGAGTACAGTGTGTACCTCAAGGCCTTGATGAGAACTAGGTATGCCAAGCCTAACAACGTCACATGGTGAAGTAGGAAATACAAAGAACTGGTCCCTGATGCTCAGCCTAGCCACGGCCATCTACTGGCCACAGTCCTAGAGGACTGAGCCGAGCATTGGAGGAATCCACAGCCCCTGCCCCTTCTATGCTCTTGGTGGTGGGGAGTGTGGTGCCAACTTTGGGACTTAAGATCCAAGACCAAGGCTGGTCTCGAGTGCCCACGTCTGGGGTGACATGCCTGGAAACACTTGTTGGCGCATGCAGTCCTGGCTTCCACTTCTGTGCCAACTGCACAAGACAAAGGCTCTGGTCACACCACAGCTGGGCTGGGGTGCACATGCTCCCGAACAAGGAGGGACGGAGAAGTGAAGAGGAGTCATCTCCCAAGAGCTCCATGAGGCTGAGTCTATCTCAGAGCTGAACTACTGTAACCTCTAGACTCTCATTTCCTTCACAGGACGCTGGAGGCATAGAGTTAACAATGCGACCCAAAGCCAGGGATTGGCTGGGTTCAGTACTAGCTCTCTGCATATAACACCATGACTGGCACACTATATGTGGGGGGGAGGCGGGGGGGAAGGAGTAAAGAAATAAAGGAAAGCCTAGCACTGGCTCACATCTGTAATCCTTGCTGCTCAGGAGGCTCAGATCTGAGGATCATGGTTCAAAGCCAGCCCCAGCAGGAAAATCCATGAGACTCTTATCTCTAATGAACCACCAGAAAACTGGAAGTGGAGCTGTAGCTCAGAATGGCAGAGTGCTGGCCTTGAGCAGAAAAGCTCAGGGACAGCACCCAGGCCCTGAGTTCAAGCCCTATGATCAACAAACAAACAAAAGAAAGGAGGGATGGAAGAACATGTAGAGATCTTAACAAATAATATCTTTGGTATTTTTTTCCCTGACCAAGCAAGTTATCTGACTTTTTGAAGAAACTGCACTTATTTCTCAATCAAGAGCAGAATGTGGCGGACACCCCAGGAAGGAGACGCTCTAGGCCACTACTGGGTAGCACATGGACTTTCCTTCCCGTTCCAGCCATTGTCCAGGCCCCTCCCTTCTCTGGACAGTCCCTGCATCCCCTGGACTCCTCTGGAAACTCACCCATGTCAAGTATAAATAAAGCAAACCACACTACTGCATGGACTTTCACCCATTAATTAGCAAGTAAATCAACCAGCCCCATCTCACCAATTAAGAAAATGTATCTGGGACTGAGGAACATGACTTACTACTCTCCGCAATAATGAAAGGTGTTTGTCTCAGACCCTGAGCCACAGGGCTGCCTCTCTTTCCTCCGCACAGCTAGCTTTCTCTCCCAATGGCCAAGCAAAGGCCCTGCTGCCGGTGGGGGCAAGATCTGCTGTCTTGGCAATCTCTGTTCTTCCCTGGGGTCTCTCTCCTAGCATCTGAATTCCACCTCTTAGGTGAGATCAGTGCTTAGGTCTGTGGACCAAGAGATAAATCTGTGGGGGGTTGGTGGTGATGGTTGTTTTGGTTTGATTTTGACAATGCTAGGGCTTGAACTCAGCCTCACATTTGCTAGGCAGGTACTATACCATTTGAGCCATACCCCAGTCATTTTTTTTGCTTAAAGTTTGTTTCTTACACAGGGTCTCTCACTTTTGCTCAGGTTGGCCTTGGACCTTGATCCTCTTACCACTATACCCCAGCCTCCCCACTGACATAGCTAGAATTACAGGGAGGTACTATCATGCCTGGACCATAAATCCCTATTTCTTTGTAATTTTCTTATTGTTATTATAAAGGTGATGTACAGAGGGGTTACAATTATGTAAGTCAGGTCAAGGGTATATTTAAATCTGTATTCCTTAAACTGAGATTCAAGGCCCATCGGTAGCAGAATATATACACAGGAAACACCTCTTCCACCCCCCAAATAATGCAGATCGCACGTCCCTACCCAAAGCCCTGGGATCAGAATGATGTAGTTCTTTTAACCTCTCTCCTGTGAGGCTCATAGAGCCTGACAATCATTGATAAAAAAAAAAAAAAAAAAAAACCCTTCTCCCTCTGTCCTTCCTTCTGTCTCAGAACTTGAATTTTGCCTGGTAAAATAAAATAAAAACCGAAAAATGAGGGGGCCGCTCGTATCTAGCCGATGGCTCAGGATCACAGAATGTCTGTGACAGGACTTCCATTTTCCAGGCAGAACAAGCCGTTCCCACGTTGCAGCTTGAACCGTGTTCTGCCAAAAAACAATCTTAAGCCCAAATCCCTCAGTCCGCTGAGAATGTGACTTTCTTTGGAATAAAGACTTCACAGGGTGGGTCAAATGATAAACCAAGTCAAGCCTTTGACCAGTAGGAGTGGTGTCTTTATAGAACGGGGGAAATTGAGCAGAGAGACACAGGTGCGGAGAGACGATGACACAGTAAGGAGAAGGCCTGGGGGGGAGGGAGGGAGACTGGAGGGATGTCACTGACCTGAAGCCAGCCGAAGCTGGAGGAAGTAAGGAAGGCCTTTCCCCATCGGTTCCGGAGGTTAACATAGCCCTTGCCAGACTTCCACCCTCGAGGACTGTGAGCTATGCCCGCTCACCATGAGACAGCGGACATCTAAGTCGCCCAGTTGCGTGGTAGTTTGGTTTTAAGACAGTGTGGCGAACAGCCCACAGAATGAGCATGACTTGAACGAGGTCATGTGACTGGATGGCAGCGGCCGGGGCAGGGCCCTGCGCTCCCTGGGGCTCCGGTGGTGCTGCTATGTCACCTAGGCCTCCCAGACCGCTGGGGCAAGGTGCTGCCAGAGCCCCTGGGGAATGCAGGGCAGTGGCCCTATCCAACGCATCCGTCCTGAGGACTGAACCGGAGGATGGCCCATTCCACCAAGTGCAAAGATCCCTGGGAGAGCCAAGCGGCCCCCGTGCGGGAGCCAATAGGCTACAGGTGGGTGCTGGCTGCAGCTGCACGCACTCTTTACTTCCAGCCCTCCTGAGCCCACACTGGCAGCCGGCAGCCACGCCAGAAAGGCAGCGTGTGGCAGGGGTCTCGGGCTGTCCAAGGAAGGCAGCTGAGCCAGAACCCCCTGGAGCTCCCCTCTCACCCCGCAGCCTCAGGGGGGCCAGCTCTGGGAACTCAGGGACCAGGATCATCTGGGGCTTCGTTTGTCCTCTCAAAGCCGTCCCCTCCCTCGCTCTGAGGCTGGGCGGCTGCGTCCTGTCCGTGCCTGATGCCCACAGGTCCTCACCTCTCCCTCTCCACGGGATGCAGGCTGCCCCACAGCATCACACACTCTCTCACAGGCTTCTGGTCCATGAGGTCTGGACTGGAGGGGAGGAGAGCACTGCGGCCGCGGTGGTGGAGATTCCTAAAAGGCCTCCCTTCCTCAAGGGGATCAGGGATTCGGGATTAAAAAACAAAAGCCCAGCCCTGATGGCTCACACCTGTAATCCTAGCTACTTAGGAGGTTGAGATCTAAGGAGCCAATAGGGGCAGAAAAGTCCATGAGACCCCTATCTCCAATTAACCACCGCAAAACTGGAAGTAGAGCTGTGGCTCAAAGTGGTAGAGTGCTAGCCTTGAGCACTAAAGCTCAGAGACAGCGCCGACCCCAAAAAAGCCAGTCAGAGCTAATGTTGTTTATAATCCTCACTACACCAGAGACGGCGATTAGGAGGATCAGAGTTCAAGGCCAATGGGACACAAAGTTCTAAAACCAATAAAAGCTGAGATTGGGGGGATTATGGTTCCAGGGCAGGGAGGGCCTGAGGGGTAGGGGGAGCTGGGGAGAGTTCATGAGATTGGCTCATCTCACATACAGAAAAGGCTAGATGTGCTGGCGTGTACCTGTCATCCCAGCTATATGTGCATAGGAAGATCACAGTTTAGGTTGGTTTAGGCGAGAGAGAGAGAGAGAGAAAGAGACTCTCTTGAAACAAACCAGAGGAAAAAGGGCTGGAAGTGCGACTCAGGCACTAGAATGCAGAATAAGATTCTTTCGAGGTACTGTCACTACACTTTTTGCAGCCAATGGAAGGAGGACATATACTGCTTCTTACTTCTCGAGGGAGAGGCTGCCTGATGCAGGTTAGAGGCTCTCAGTGCCCTGGAAGCTCAAGGTGCTGATGCCGGGACAGAGGAGGCCTCTGGATCCAGCTCTAGGAAAGCAGAACCTTCACTGCCTCCAAAGTCCACCGCGTGGAAACTTTCCCTTCCTCTGAGTAACAAATCCTTAGGAAATGTATTCGTGTTAAAAGGGGGGAGGGGGGAAGGCAGGGAGAATGTTCCATCAAATTAATTCTACTGACATTGATAAGGAGGTTTGGAAGGCCAGCCAATCACTCCATTAAAATAATGACTTTGGGTCGCTTCTGTCATCCGCTGGGGCCTCATTCCCCTCCCTTACCTGCGGTATCTCATGAGTGCTGCCAGGGACTGCCACACCGGGAGGCAGGAAGGTCAGCGGGATAAAACAAATGCCAAGAGGGGAGATGCTCAGGTCTTGATCATCAGTGGTCAGTTTTCTTTGGTTCCAGCTGCAGGCAGATGGTGGCGGTAAGCCAAAGACCTGGAGAGAAGAGGCTAGTCTAGTACTTCTGCCGTGCTTCCTTCTTGGCTGCCTTCACCATGTTCTATCCCTCCAGTCATCCGCTCAGTGCTGTCCCCTGGAGATGTTCAGAGGGGTTGCCCAGATGGACACCCACACGGATGTGTGGGTAGCTCCTTAAGAGTTCAAGGTGACGAGGAAGATCCCAAGATTGTCTACATTATCTTTTCTGTTTGTTTTGGGGATGTTGTTTTCATTTTTCTGATGGTGAGAGCCACGTGTGGTTAAAAAGTAATCATTTCAAGTGAAAATTTCAGTGGCATTTAGTACCTTCATAATGTTACGCCCCTGCCACCTCTACCCAGTCCAAAACTATACACCCTGCCCATAGGAAACCCCAGGCTCACTGACAAGTTACCTCCCTCATCCCTTCCTCCTCCTGGCCCCTGTCAACCACAAGTTCACGATCTGTCTTTATGGTGTTACCTATCCTGGACATTTCATATAAATGGAATCATAAGCTATATGAACGTTGTGTTTGACTTCTTCACTAAGTATACTATAGCCAAGCTTGATCCACTCTGGGACAGCCATATGGTACCCATATTCCAGTTCCTTTCTATGGCTCAATTGTGTGTGTGTGTGTGTGTGTGTGTGTGTGTGTGTGTGTATACCATCATTTTCTGATTGGACCCCGAGGCTGAAACTCAACTTCCCCCTCGAATTGGTTCACCTGCCCTTGCTTTATAGCTCTCACTCTGACTCCCAGGTTGGGCTTGGCCCATCACTCACATTCTAACACGGCTCCATTGCTGTTAAGCCTAACCAATACCCCGACCAAGGCTTCCTCCCCAAAGAGAGTTCTCTTCCCATCAAGTCCAGGCTGTCATCGAGTGACAAAGCTAGGGACATTTTCATCAAAGCCCTTATTCTGACAGATCTGCTTCAGAAAAGTGTTTTTACAATCCCATATCTTTTCATCAAGGAGAATCTGGAAAATGTTTGAACTATTGTGCTTGGTTTATTTGTTCTACAAGGCAGAGACAAGCATCCATACACCCCTGTGTCCTGATTCCAGAGAGCCCATCTGCTAAACTCAGCCTGGTACACCCTGGAAGTCGGGTTCCATTTCATCTAGTGCCTCCTCTCTGGGCATCTACTCTAGGTGGCATGCCATGACATACCCAGGGAGAGAAATGATCAACAAATCTCATCTGGGGAGCTCATGATCTGAAAATAAAGACAGATGGATGCAGAGCAGCAATAAGTCAGGACAGACAGACTCTGTCATCCAGGGGCTCGAGACTCCCGAGGAGAGGAGCTATCTTCTGGCAGAGGAGAGGAGCTTATCTTCTGGCAGAACAGAAGAGGGAGAGATTCTCAGAAGAGGTGTGGCTTTAGAGATTGATGGGAGTTGAGAAGTGTTTGGCTAGGAGGAGAAAGGCTTCCAGCAGGGATGGCAGGGTCAGGAACTCAGAGAAGGCCGTCACCTGCTCTCCACTGCTGAGGGCCTGGGCGGGTGCTCAGGACAGAGTGTGAAGGATGGGACTGGAGAGGTTACGGGCTGGAGAGGGCTTGAAGCATGAAGTGAAGTCCCTGTTCTACAGGTTTATAGCCTGACAAGAAAGACGGAAGGCTCAGAAAGGGCCAAGGCTGGAGGTCTAGAGGTCATCAGGAGGCTGTGTCAAAGGCCTTTGATCTCAGGCCCAGAGAGCCACTTGTTGAAAGGTGGTGAGTAGCCTGGGAGGCATCGACACGGCTAAGCATGCAAGATTAAGAAGAAGCACAGGGAGCCGATGGAGTCGGGAGGCGGACACCCTCCTGCTGCCCCCATCTTAGCCCCATGCTGATCGGAACTTGAGGCAGAGCAGAGGGGTCTCCTGGCTGCATCCCCAGATGCTGTCTAACCCCTACCGTTGTTTCCTCCCAGACGGAGCGGCCGCCAGCCCCGGCAGGGTCCCACCACGCTTCCGCCTCCTCCCTGAGCTGCCACTTGTCAGCACCAGGCAAGAGAGATGCCAGCTTCGTCCCCAGCCCAAGCCCATTCGGGGCACTGGAAGATGAATTATGTTTCATTTATATCAAAGAAGCAATCTCGAAGCCCATTTGTGATCAAATTTGCTGTCAGAGAAACTTTGCTTTATCTCATTACATCTGATATCTCTTGGCTTCTTGTCCTTGAGACTATTAAAGTTTAATGTCAAATTCAAGATGAAATGAAATCTTTGCTGTATCATCTCATCAGGACCTGAGCATTCCCCCTTCCATCTAAAATTTTTTGACAACTAATTACAATGGAGGGCCAGGGGGGTGGGAAAGAGAGACCTGGTCCCTTCCCATTCGCTGAAAATGCCATCATTCGAAAGGTTTTCCAATGAACACCGTGGCTTTAAGGTAGTAGAGAACAAGAAGAGGTGCTTGTCTCCCTTCAGGTAAGCTTCCCTCCCACCCACCCCAAACTCACATCCCCTAGACCAATGACATCCATTTTCACTCCTGTTCCAACAGAGTATGGCTGCCCACAGGACATAGTACAGCAGAAACTACACTGGATTGGGTGGCAAGTCAGAGCTTAATTGTAGGATCTGCCAGCCACACAACTATGGGCCTTTCCCAGGTCTTCCTTTCCAGGCCTTGCTTCCTCAATTGTAAAGTAATTATGTTGCAGGAGAATCATACCGCTCCGAATGGGATGGATGAGCAAACCCATGTCTTACAATAGGGAAGGGAGGGGACTATGGCGAAGAGAAGAGTACACCCCCTCCAACAGACAGACATTAAACACCAAAAGATGATGTCTGCAGGCTTGTTTACCATGACAACCCTGGAACCAGTTGATTTCCAAGGCTTGTGATGATCTTTGAGAAAAAGTATCTACAAACAAGGGGCTCTGCCAAGCTCAGAGAGACAAACGACATGTTTTCTCTCCTATGTGGAAGCTAGATTTAAAATACAACTGGACATAACTTATACAGGACTCTAGGCATTTATACAGAGACAGACTAAAGGAGGATATTCTTAGGAGAGGAGCCCAAAGGCATCACATCTAAATACATTTAAAATACTATTTATCGAAACAGATTCCAGGAAATGAAAACATGGCTTTTTATTGTTGTGGTTAGTGGTGGTGGTGATGGCAGTATTTATTTTTGCTTTTTATTTCTTTTTAGGGGGGTTTAGGGGGAGGCAGAATGGAGGGAGAGAGGTTGAATGAAGGCAGTCATGGTACTCCACTATGTGGAAAATGAACGTTGCAACTGGCGGGCAGGGACAAGAGAGGGAGACTGGTAGAAAGCAAAAGGAGGGGTGACATTGCCTGACATGAAATGGTAACTCCTCTTTACAATACCTTAATAATAACAAAATTATATCTATCTTAAAATGGTTTTCACTCAATACAACGCATTAATAGTAACAAAATTATTGTGTAAATGGGTGTCAGACTAAGAAATGAATATACTTTTTTCCCTGGACAAAGAGTCTGTTAATTAATAACTCTGATTGAAATAGAGCTGGGTATTCCCAGACCGTCAGAAAGCTCAGGACACACAAGATCAAAACTCCTAAAATGCAATGTGTGGAGGAGAGACGGAGGCAGGGAAGGAAGACTTTTACAAAGAGTTTTAAATAGGAAATGTCCCCCTCGGGATCATGGGTTGACCTCTTGGTCCCCAACTGGTGGTACTGTTTTTGTGTTTTGTTTGGTGGTTTCTTGGTGGTAGTGGTGGCAGGAACGGAGGGGGAAGTTTCTGGAAACGTTAGGAGGTGGAGCCTAGTTGGAGGAAGTGTTAGACCTGTGGTTATCCCTGACATTAGGGTACCTACCTCCGCAGGTCAAGCGGGTGGACTTGTAGGAAGTGCCCTAAAAAGTGCCATAATCATACTCCTTCGGGAAAGCTTTCTAGAGAGAGCAGGCTCCAGACCCCAGTGCCTGGGGAAGTAGGTAAACCTGGCTAAAGGCTGCATCTGGAAGCAGATCCCAAGCGCTTAGAAGTAGAGTTCCAACCGCCTTCCAAACTGCTACTCGGTGGGAATCACGCTAATGCGTGTGTGGGGCCAGCTTTCTGTCGCTGTGACTGAAAGCCCGAGATAATCGAATCATTAGGAAGAAAGATTTTACCTGGTTCGCACTTTCAAAGGTGTTAGTCCACGGCTCATTGACACCGTTGCTTTGAGGCCAGTGAGGCAGTGTCTGGTGGTGGAGAGCCTGCCTCCTGGTGGCTGGGAAACAGAGAAGAGCAAAGGCCAGGGTCCCAATGTCCCCTATGGGCACCTCCCCCTCGGCCAGTGACTTGACTTCCTCCCACTAAGCCCTAAGAGTTCCACCACCTCTCAACCGCACCCCAGAGTGGCTATCAAGGATTCAAGATGCTTTCAGGGGACACTTAAGATTTAAATCCTAACAGGGCCATCAGCTCCATGGTTCCTCCGTCTTCTCCTTCACCATCCCTCTGCCTAACGGCAGAAGACACACCTCCTGAAGACCCGCTCCTGTCATTTCTGTAGCGAGGCAGGCCAGCTCTTCTGCTCTGCCCTTCAGAGGAATCAGTCAGGCACTGAAGCCTGCAATCAAGGTCTTCAAAAGTTCCAAAGCAGCACTGGATTCCTGCGTGCCCTTTTCCGTGGGAGAACGTGAACAACTCAAGGCGTTTGGAGGCGTTCTCTTTGAAATCCGAATACTGTGTGTCTGTCCAGCAACCCATCCTTCCATTCAACAGGCTAGTAGACGGAGTCCTAGACTTTGAATGGCTACTACCCCAGGGGGGAAGTCCAACGAGGTGACAGAGTCAGGAGGTAGACTGTATTCATAATCTTCAACACGTGCTATACGGACTCACTGGTTTGGAGGTTTTCTCAGGAATAAACATAATTCTATAGAAGACTCTTCATGGAATTCCCTGAACAATGTCCTCTTTCAAAGTAGAAGCTCCTCCAATGCACAACTCACACTTGATGCCCCGTAGTTCTCGGACTGACACATACCCGCGCCAGGGGTGATCATAAGCCACAGAGACTGGATCTTAACAAGCATCTCAGAGCTCATACATCCGAGTTACAGCTGTGAGCTCGGGACTGTGGAAGTGCTCACCTACTCCAGAGCTGAGACTACTTTAAGTTGTTGCCTTGTTTTTATTTTCGCACCGTTGTGAATTGCTCTCTTTCCTGTCGTGAATCTGCTGCTCCAACACGGTAAATCTTTAATGCTCTCAGGGTAGGTTTGATTGCTGGCCAAAGACCAAACTTATTTGGAGCCAAATCTTGCCAATAAGGTAGACAAGTAGTTTATATTAAATTTTTAAAAACAATCTTGTGCCTGGGGCTCAATAAATACTCGGTGACTGAAAACGACAACACAACGAAAGTTGAATACATGTTTGATTCTAAGGGAAAGAGACTCGCTTTATTTTATTTATTTATTTTTTTGGCTCATAAGCCTTCTCTAAATTTAATTCCAGTAAAGAAATTCCAGAAATACTTTGAACAGTGCCAGGGTCCCTGGAATAAGAAGAGTGTACCAAGGGAGTGGCTCTGGGAAGCTATGGTTGGATTTCAAGCCAATGGGCAATAAAGGTCCTGATTACAGGCTGGGCACCAGTGGCTCACGCCTGTAAACCTCGCTACTCGGGAGGCCAACATCTGATGATTGAGGTTTAAAGCAGCGCAAATCTGAGACACTCTTATCTCCAATTAAGCAGCAAAAAGCCCAAACTGGAGGAATGGCTCAAACGGTGAAGAGTACCAGCACCAGTGAAAAAGCCAAGTGAGAGTTTAAGGACCTGAGTTCAAGCCCCAGTCTTGGCACCAAGACAAAAACAAAAAGGTCCAGATTGTATGTAAGATACATTTCCAGGCACTCACTGTTTGGTGTCAACTACACAGAGACAAAATTCTCATAGAGCTGCAGGTCTCCAAGAGGGAGGGGCAAGGAGGGTGCATAGAAAAGCAAGAACTGGGCTGGGAAGGTGGCTCCGTGCTAGAGTGCTTTGCCTTGCATGCATGAGGCCTTGGGTTCGATTCCTCAGCACCACATAAGCAAAAGAAAAAAGCCAGAAGTGGCGCTGTGGCTCAAGTGGTAGAGCGCTAGCCTTGAGCTGAAGAGCTGAGGGACAGCACCCAGACCCAGACAGGCCGAGGCTCCACAACCAGCAAAAAAAAAAAAAAGCAAGAACTACCCAGGACACAGAGTAGACCCCAGGCTGGCCGGAGGACAGCCAGGAGGAGGTGGCCCATGAAGGGAACAAGGTCCTGCTGGCTGCTGGACTGAACCTCTGATAAAGTATCTCTACTCTCAGCAGGACACAGCACTCCCTGAAAATGGCCCCAGCTGGAGGGGTCCTTGGGACAAACAGACAGCACCACAGTGGACAGGATCTCCCAGCAAGAGGGCAGAAGGGTTCTGGTGAATATGGCTCCATCTACTGGCCTCCAGGGCTAAGGGCACTCACTGTATGCTTCTGTGCCCTCTGCCCCAGCCCACCAGTGGGGAGGCTCTGCCTGAAGGAACAAGCCAGTGGAAGGAAGAGGCTGAAGGTTCTAGGGTGCGGGTCTGAGAGAGGGCAACCAGGCCTGGTGGAACACACCTGTAATCCAGGCTACTTAGGAGGTAGAGAGTGAGAGAGCTGCAGTTTGAAGCCAGCCTGGGAGAGGGTGGGGGAGGAAGGTAGCAAGACTCCAATCTTAACAAAGAAGCTCAGGGTGATGATTCACGTGGGCACAGGCACAGAACACATGACCTGATCTGAAAAGTAAAACAAAAAGGGCTGGTGGGGGTAATCTCCCCAGCCAGTGTGGGACCCTGAGTTCAAATCCCAGTATTACTAAAAAAAGAAAGGCTGAGACCTAGAAAGCCAGAGAACTGAGGTCCTTCAGTGCCAGGGTTGAAAGTCTGGCTTTGATTCGTGGCCGACAAAGATCCTTTTGGAGTTACTGATAGGGAATGGAGTGGTATATTTAAAAAGGGAAAAATAAAACCCCAAAAGCTTTACACTTCCATGGTTTGCTTAAAAAGAGCCATAATAATAAACTGTAAGCAAACAGACAAATCCCTAAAGCTAGGACTCAGGTTTTTCTCCAGCCTCTAGCTTAGCAGGTGTCCAGCTTAGAGAGAGAGAGGCCCAGGTGTTTTAGAAATAAGATGAAAACCTCCAACCCTCATTTCTTTAAAGACCGGTGGCATTATAAATCCATCCACCATGCTCCCTCAGCAGCCTGGGACCCCCAGAGACGAAGAGCAGTCAACCCCTTGGTGTAGTGTGAGTCTGTATCTTCATACAGGCTCCTGTCTGACATCTGCCTGGCCAAGGTGGGGACAGATGCACAGGGATTAGGCCCAGGCAGCCACTAGTCTAGGGGAAAAGGGCAGGTGCTCACCTAGGGCTGCGAGTAGAACTTTGAAGATGGCCACCAGCGTTGCTATGGAAATTTAATTCCCGACTAGAGAAGCAAATCCCATTCAAAAGGCCAAGAATGGCCATGTTAGGTCAAAACCCTTACATGAACTGGGGGAAAAAAAGATTGCTTTTCAAGAGAGTCAGACAATTAATTTTAACAGAGGAACCACCCTACAAAGAAGAAATTACAGAAATTACAGATACCCAACACGAGCGATCTTTTATTGTGTGAAAGTCCCTTTCTTTAAAAGAAAAAAAAAAAATAGTCTTCAAGGGAGAAGGAGGCAAAAGAGATGTGTTCCATTTCAGTGGGGAGGAAGAAGCTGACATAGTGGGGGGAGGTGAAAGGTGAGAGGTGAGAGGTCACCAGAAGAGCTGTTAAGGTCTGGAGCTGGATTCCTGGGGAGCACAGTACACCTGTTGCTCCAGAACTTCTACAGAGAGGTCAAATTAGGCACATGTTGGGGGAGGGGAGGGGTAAGGTCTTCTAACATTTCCCAATCCCAGATCTTCTCAGAGAGTCCATGACATTCTAGAGGGCCTCACTTCCCTGATTTCCTGGTGACATGTGAGTCATAGGTGAGTTTAACCACAGGGAGAAGTCAGCTGCGTGAACAAGTCACAGCAACTTGTGGAAAATACCCTTCTATCCAGGCATACTCCCCCCTCCCCTCCTCCTCCTCCATCTCAGCTTCTCTCCTCCACCCATCACCCTCCAGCTTCCCACAATCCAAAATACATCAAGGCAAGTGGCGACGATTCCCGTCCCTCAGCAGATATGAATGGAACCAGGATGTTTGAGACGCTGTGTTCACTGTCATGGGAGGAAAAAAATAAAAGAGGTAAAGATTTTTTTTTTTAGCCCTGCATTCAAACAGCTTGGCAAAAAAAAAAAAAAAAAAGCCTTAAATATGGTCCAAGCAAGAGGTAAGTAGTCACATGAGGGTCCAGTGTTAGGAAGGATCAGTGCTTTCAAGGGTTCTAGGAAGATACATAACTTTGGTTCTGGGCTGACCTGAGAAGCAAAAGGAATGTCTCTTTATTTTTAAATTGTGGAGAGTGTGTGTGTGTGTGTGTGTGTGTGTGTGTGTGTGTGTGTGTGTGTGTGTGTGTATGATATAAAGGTTAGCCTCCAAACCATTTTGGGAGGTGGGGGGGTATCAATCATGGGGCTTGAACCCAGGGCCTGGTCTCTGTCCCTGAGCTCTTTTTGCTTAAGGCTAATACTCTACCACTTTGAACCATAGCCCCACTTCCGGTTTTCTGGTGGTTAATTGGAGATAAAAAGTCTCATGGACTTTCCTGTCCAGGCTGGCTTTGAACTTTGATCCTCAGATCTCAGCCTCCTGAGTAGCTAGGATTACAGGCATGAGCCACCAGTGCCCAGCTTCTCCTAACCATCTTTAAGAGAACCATCTGGTAATGCTAAGTACACACCTGCGGTTGTCCAGATAATACGCAGAACTGAAATCTGAAACTGGGGTTGGGTGTGTGGCTCACGTGGTAGAGGACTTGTCTAACATGAGCAAGACCCTGAATTGAATCCACAGGATTTTTTAAAAATCTGAAATCCTTATTAAACAACTCCATCTCCTGCCACCTCCGTTTTATTTTCTGTCTCTTTGATGTTGACTTCTCCAGACGCCTCATATAACAAATCATATCCTGTTAGTCTTTTCATCATGAGTCCATTTCACTTAAGAAAATGCCCTCCACACCTGTCCCTTTAATAGCATGTGACAGGAATCTCCATCCTTCATGGGACAGACTACCTTTCATTTATGCATCCACCTGCCTCTGGGCACTGGAGTTGCTTCCATCCCTTGGCAACCCTGAGCACTGTTGCTATAAACACAAGTGCACAAAACATCTCCTCAAGACCCTGCTTTCAATCCTCCTGCATATATCCCCCAAAATAGATATTGCTGAACCATATGGTAATTCTATTTTTAATTTTTTTGAGGAATGGCCATACTGTTTTCTGTCATGGCTATATCATTCTACTTTCCTGCCAATAGTGCATGAGAATTCCAAATTCTCTACATTTACCCCCTCTCTCCTTTCCTCCCTCTTTCTTTCTCTTTCCCCACCCTAATGGGTCTGAGGTGGTTTGGATTTGATTTCTCTACTGAGTTTTGACCTTGAGCATCTTTTCACACTGGTATAGCATCTTTGGAGAAATGTCTTGTTTACGTCCTTTGCTCAATATATATTTTTTCAAATCAAGTTCTTTGGTTTGGGTTATGGTTGAAGGGAATTCATCTTGAGTTTGAAGAAACAAACAAACAAAAATCTGGCAGATGGAGATCAGCTTTTGAGAGCCCGGAGTCAGCTGAGCTAACCAGAACACTTTAAGGAAGGTGACTACGGCTTGCTGTGTGGACGAGGTGGACAGTAAGTATGAGCGGTCTGCAATTCAGAACCCCGTGGATAATGCTTGTTCGGTATTTGGAGAGGCTGAGGGCTCCAGACCACACAGCCCGCTTAGCTAAACTGAACTTGTACAGTTTCGGGGAACCCTGCCTTGTCCTTGTGTTACCCAGCTTGGCTTTGGGCCTCCACACGTATGCCAGGGAAAACACCTTTACCTGTCCTGTGGGATTTCTAGTTTCCCATCTAGAGTTTTGTGAACAGCCTCTCATGATTGGCTCCTTGCCCCCCCCCTCCTTTGGGTGCCCCCTGCTGGCCTGCTATGGCCAGGGCAAGAGGCCACTGAGCCGGGCAGAACCTTCTGGGATGCAATGGCCTCAGACTGGTACAACTCACACCACGTCTGTTCTCGGGACACTGTGACCCACACTGTCCTGCGTCGAGGTCTGCCGCTCCAGCCAGGGTGTTGTATGGTCCTCCATCTCCATTGGAGGCACTGAGATCTCCTCTGAGAGGACACGCTCCCACATTTTCCCAGCCCAGCACCTGGCCACGCTCATCAAAGGGCCTCTGTGATGTGGGGAAATGCTCCTGATGCCGCCCCCTCCCTCCCAACTAGGTGACAAGATGGAATTCTTGCATGAGAGATAAGGGAAGGACAAGAAGGTGACACACCTCAAATAGGAATCGTTGGGTTGCTTCTGGGTAGTAGAATATGGATGAATTGTGTTTTCTGTATTTTCCACATTTTTTGGACCATGAATATGTATTACTTCTGTAATCAGAGAAAAGGACAGCACATGGTAATTTTTTTAAAGGCTTTGTTGGGCTGTTTGCCCACTTGGGTTTGATCCTTTTGTGGATTCCAGACAGAAAATTGTAGATTCTAGTCCCTCTAAACTCCTGGTCCCAAATATACTTTTGGACCCGTCCAAAGAGGCCAGAGGTTCCTGGAGAGTTGCAGAACTGCCCTCACCTCCAAACCCATTGTGGATGGATGGTCGGGCAGAGGACAGAAAGTGACAGACGGGAAAGGGGAAGGGGGAAGGGGCAGGGGCATTCCTGGGGACCTGAGTCTTTTTCCTATCTCCTCCTACCAGGAGTGCCTTCATCCGTCCTGAGCCAAACAGGCCAGGGCAGGGAGGAGCTCCTTCACAAAGTACAAACAGACAGCCTTGCAGGTGAGGCCAAAAAAGAGCCTGGATGGGTGCATCCCAGAACACAGGACCTCGCTGCCCACAGCCCTCCTCCAATAGAGAAATGATCACATTTTCAAGGATTGACTGTCTTGATCGAAATCAGCTCGGTGAGGGAACTAGAAGGAGTCCAGAATGACAAGGAAGAGACCGAGGGGCAGTATCTTGATCTGAATCGGCTGTTTAAAAAACAAAAGCAACAACAACAAACACTGGCACCCCTCAGATTCTAATATCAACCACCTATTTCCCTTCCTCCCCCAGGAGAGGGAGTATCATGGGTACTAGAGCGAGCCCCTTGTGAGCAAGGGCCCATGAGGCAGTGCCACACATGGGTGGATGGTGCCCTCTCTGTTCACTGCCCCTCTGAAGATAAGAACGGGCTGCTGCCTCTTTTTATGCCTGAAGACAAAGTCATGGCCACCATCCTTTGTATGTATATGGCACATGCCTCCACTCCCAAGAACTTGGATGTGAAGCATCCTAGTTTTATACAGGAGGGGAAACTGAAGCCCTGAGAAATGTAAACACACACACACACACACACAGAGCAGTGTGCCCAAGGATTGGCAATGATGCCGCTCAGACTGAGTCCAAGGGCCTCCCCCTCACACCAGCAGGGATGTTTACAGGCGGCTACCTAACCTTTCTCAGCTCTGCAGAGCATCCCCAGGCGGAGTTAGTTGCCTGGAGTTTAAGGACAGAGGTCTGAGATCACTCCTCTCAGCTCTCACACCAGTGGGCCAACTCCAGTGCCTCCAAGTCGTCTGTCTTATCCCATCTTGAACACACCCATTGATCCCCATCCAAAAGATGTCCTTCCGCCTGGTGAGGGTAGGGAGGTCCTGTTTGTCTACAAAGTCAGCAGGACAATGACAAAGCCAGCCCGCCCCTCCCCTTACCCAGGCCCTGGCCTGTCAGAAAGATGTCTCGCGGTGAAAATTAGAGCAGAGCGCCCCCTCCTGGCAGGCATGTTAGGACAAGAGGCCCTCAGGGCTCTAGGATGGGCCTTGGGCCCCTTCCCAGCCCATTGCAGAGGAGGGCATGCTATGGACCTCATCCCCAAAGACACAGGATACTCAGAAAGCGGCCAGGGCTCCCTCCCCCACGGGCGCACACCAGTCTAGCAAGCTCCCCACCTGGTGATCAGGCAGGCTTGTGTCCCACAACCACAACCTCCCACCACGGGGCTGCACTGCACTTCCCACGCCCAATACCCAGCTGATGAGGTCTCATTCCCAGGGGGGAACCAGAGCACTTCCCCCGCCCCTCCCCCCCCCCCCCCCCCCCCCCGCTCCACCACCCCCTCCTCCACCACCACCCACCTCCACCCCCAGAGCTCCTTTTCCTTTATGCTCTATTTTTAGTTTCTTGATTACAAGTGAGAAGTCAGAATCAGAGAGAATGCCGGGAAGCAGCAGCGGCAACCAAAGCCCCAGAATGGACAGCAACACAGGGAGGAGGAGGGACTTAGAGAGTGGGGCTGGCATCTCCAGAGCACTTAGGCCACCACGTGTGTGTGTGTGTGTGTGTGTGTGTGTGTGTGTGTGTGTGTGTGTCTGTCTGTCTGTCTGTCTGTCTGTCTGTGTGTCCGTGTCTATGTCTGTGTGGGAGGGACAGGACAGAGAGGGAGAGCAGCTACAGAAAAGCCACAGAGCTAGAAGGACCCCTACAGACCACTTAGCACATTTTCCAGAGAAAGAAACTGAGTCACGCACTGGGATGGCTGAGACACAAAAGTATCCTGATCCCTGAGGCTTCCTTCTGTGCCCTCCCCCCACCCCTGCTCATCCTCAAAGCATGTGCCACCTGCATGCCAGCCAGCACCCCAAGAATCAGGCATCCAGCCCAGTCTAGCACAGGCCAGATTCACCTAGCATGGCGCCCTTAGAACCAAGCAGTAATCACTGTCCCTCGCCAGTAGTGGCCTTTCCCCTCCTCCAGAAGTGTCATCTCCTCCTCAGGGAGCAAAGACAGAAAGACACGGGCTTGGAGCGAGGCCCCCGGTGCCCCTGTACTCCCTAAATGAATGAACCAGCAGCTCCTAACGGCAGCGCAATTGGCAGTTATTGTTGGCAGTTTATCAGTATTAACTGATTAGGCCTGCAATGATGGATCCTCTGTCTTGCAAACCTCCAACTCTGCTCTGCCCTGGGCCCGTCCCCCACACCACCCACAAAACCAGCATCTCCGAGTCCCCTTGGGATCCCCACCCTTCCCCCCCCCCCCCGGCACCCCAGCCCCCACCCCTCCCCAGCTCCCCACTCCTGACGCTCCCTCTCCCCGCAGAGCAGACACATTTAAATAAATAAAACAAAATTCAAATGAGGACACTAAATCTCCCCGGCGTTTAATTGATGATCATTATGCTTGGGAACCTAAACTCTTTTAATTTCACTGCGGTGCAGAGAGATGAATTATAGAATTACAGTCGCCAATTATCAATCACGCCTTTGCTCTGCATCTCTTGGCTGCCCAGCCAGTTCGCCTTCCCTCCAGAGGGCCAGGGGTGGAAGAGGCAGGATAATAGCATTGGGAAAACGAGTTCCGTGGGGGACGGGGTGCCAGTCGCTGGTTTTGGAGTGTCTGGTCTGTCTGTGTGCCTGTCTCCGTGTCTATCTGTCTATCTGTCTGTGCCATCTCGATCTCTGCCAGTCTGTCTCTCTGTCCTTCCCTTCCCTTCTCCCTCCCTCCCACCAGGCCATTTCTATCATGTCACCTTTCCCACTTCATTTTTTTAAAAGGCAGCCCCCAAAAAACAAAACCTTTTTTTTTTTTTTTCCTCATTTAGAGTTTGGTGTTTAATTCATTTTGTTCCGGGGAAGATGTGCTTTGTGGCCGCAGTCTCCACACTGGGCAGGATTCCAACAGCAACTTCTGCCCCACCCCTACCAGCTGTGGGCAGGCCCACCGAACCCCAACAGCCTGCCCAGGCCGACTTAACGGGGATCGCAGGCTGGCGGACCATCCCACTGCCCGGCTACTGCCCAGCCTCCACCAGCAGAGGCCAGCCTTCCCTGGTCCTCTTTCCTGTCCTCCTCCACAGTGAAAAATAATAATAATTATTTGAATAATAATTTCCACCAAAGCTGTGGATGATTTGCATTTGTATAGTGCTCGGCAATTTACAAAGTGCTTTCATGTGCTTTATCTCATTTGATCCTCCCCGTAATCCTGTGAGAGGTCGGCAGAGCAGGTATTTTTGTTATTCAAACGTTTGCTTCGTTCATTTGACTAACATTTATTGAGTTTCTACTTGATTCCGGCCCCTGGGGAGATGAAGACAAGAAGAAGGGAGCCTTGCTTCTCAGGGGTGTGCAGTCTCATCTACTGGGGAGAACTACAGAAAAAGTAAAGTGTTCCGATTCACAGGGGACAGACAGACAGGCTCAGAGAACCAAGCAAGCTGCCCGTGCTGTAAGGGATGGGACTACACAGGCCCACATCTGCCAGACTGAGCTCCAAGTGTGTGTTTCCTCAGCCCCCCCTTCCCGCCCCTGCCACGCATTTGTCACATCGTAATCACTGTCGCTGCCCACCTACTTCAGAAGAAATAACGGCTCTACTCCTAGCTCCGGGGAGGCCCGGCTTGGGAGGATCTTGTTTTAAGGTCAACCTAGCCAAAACGTGCTTGGGAGGATCTTGTTTTAAGGTCAACCTAGCCAAAACGTTCACGAGACCCCCATCTCAGCCAGTACTGTGGCTGTGGTGGTAACGCCTGTGATTCCAGCTGCATGGGAGGTATAGGGAGGAGGGTCGAGGTCTAAGGTCAGCCCTAAACAAAAACTAGAGAAGCCACCAGAAACAAACACAAAAAGAGCTGGAGTCATGGCCTAAGCTGATGAGTACATGCTCTGCAAGTGAGAGGCCCTGAATTCAAACTCAAGTAATAATAATTTATTTAAAAAGTAATGATATAAATAATAAGCTCCTATTTGGGGGGGGTCCCCAAAATACATTGGCTGGCAGACAATGGCAGATCAATGGCACCAAGTCCCTCAAAGCCCACATATGAAGAGATGAGCTGGACGCTAGTGGCTCACGCCTGTAAATCCTAGCTACTTAGGAGGCTGAGATTTGAGGATCGAGGTTTGAAGCCAAGCTGGGCAGGAAAGTCATGAGACTCTTCATCTCCAATAAACTACAAAAAAAAGCCTTTTAAAAAAGAAAAAAAACAAACAAACCAGAAGTAGAGCTATAGCTCAAGTAGTAGAGCCCTAGCCTTGAGCAAAAGAAGCTCAGGGACAGTGTCCAGGCCCTGAGTTTAAGCCCCCAAAACCAGCATACACATACACATACACACACACACACATACACACACACACACACACACACACACACACACACACACACACACACACGATGAGGGCCAGGAATGATAGACAGATACTTCCGTCCCCCTGGGCACAAAGTACCTGGGGTTCCTGCCAGTGAAGTTCTGCATTGGTGTCTCTGGTCTGTAAGTAGATAAGTAAGTAGACGGTGGACTGGTTGCTTACAGTGCCTGTATTATTAAAGACATTGAAAGAACATCTGTAGTGGATCAAGACTGGGCCTGCCTTCTTCTGTACAGGAGGCAGGGGAACAGCCTTTGAACCATTCACCTTTGTGGCTTCACCAACCCTGTCCCATCCTCGGGTTTAGTCTGTGAACGGAGGCTCAGCTCCCATGCCTGGCCCATGGCTCCTCACTGCAGAGCCTTATGGAGACAGAATTTACCATGACCCGGGTCATCCCTGAGGAGGGGTCCTCAGACTCCCTGAGCTAACCACAGGCAAAGGAACAAAGAGCCAAGGTGACATGGTTGACAGAGCCAGACCGCCCAACGTTGCCTCTTCCTGCAGCGCTGAGTCTGTCCTACGGGATCACAGCCTGGGTCAGAGCCCACCAGTCTGCCCGGCCAACCCAGGACAACTCTATCCTGTCAGCAGCTGGGTTTCCCTGGGCTCCATGCCACTGGCCTCTCGCCGCGGGCCAGGCACCCAGCCATGCTAGGGAGGCCAAGCAGCCCTGGCACGAAGCAGTCCTGTAACATTCTCATTGGTCTTGAAAGGCTGAGACAGAGCCTGGACACTCTGTAGAAATTATGACGCTAGCCCTCAATGGGGAAGGCATCCCAGCCTTTCTCCAGGCCTGCAGGCTTCCCCCCCGAGTTACATCTCACACCCGTCCTCTGCCCCCACCCCCTGTGCCTAAGCCCAAGAAAAGGACAAGCTCACATCTGTTTCCTCTGTGCATCCTACGACTCTTGCACCAGCCTCATTCAGGCACACGCTCAATGAATCCACCTCCAGAACTCTCCTGCCACAGTGCCTGGCATCAACTCACACTGAGTCCTGAACAGAAGCCCTGCCCTGGCACCTGACTGACTGGACCGGGTTTGCCCAGGTCTGCCCCAAGTTTTAGCACTGAAAGTCTCACCCCCTTGGAAAACCCTCAGTCCCTGTTAAACTCAAGTTCTTGGAGGCCCTGCTCTGTGCTTTTTCACTTGGAGCTGAGGTATGCTGTCCTCACATAACAGGAGATCTCTTCCCTTTTCTTTGTTTTTGGTGGAGGTGCTGGGGATGGAGTCCAGGGCCTCGTGCATGCCGGGCAACGACTCTGCCACTCAGCCCGGCCCCTTAATATCTTTGGGGAATGAGAGACAATACCAGGCATGGCTTTGGACCATAAAAGGCCCAAGGATCCAGAAAGAGCCAGAGTGATCCAGAGTGGATCAGATGGCCAGAACTTCTCAGGACTGGTACACCTGGAGATGCTGCAGCATAGGAAAGACATTTCCAAGGCTCCGAGCCTCTGTTTCCTATCCTGCGTGATCGCCAAGGTGTGTGTACACTTCCCATTGATTCATTTATTTCACCCTCTTTGATGTTTTACAGAAGCAAAAGCCCAGACTCAGAGAAGTTAAGTGATTTTCTTCACTCCTCCAGCCGGTACTCGATGGCCATGCGCCTGGGCCCTTCCCGTCTGTCTCTGTGTCCCACGGTAGCCAGATGCCAGGTACACCACCGCTGCTGCCTCCTAGGCTCACCATCTGGGAAACGGGACATGAGGCTAAGGACATCTGCCTGAGGGCAGAGAAGGCAAGAAAGGGCACCGTGGAGAAAGGAGGAGTGCTATCGTGACGCCTCCCTCAAGCCCAGGGCTCAGGGAAGAGGAAAAAGGGAAGGTTCTGCAGAATGATCTGGAGAGAAATCTGTTGATCACCACGAGACTGGCCCGGAGGAGGGACACCCTGCCTCCCTGCTCCCCACCAGCCTCCCTCCCTCCCTCCCAGCCTCTGAGGTATGTCTGCAGATGGAGACCACCGGGCCTTGCTGGGGAGAATGCCTCACAGCAGAAGAGGCGGCCGCCACCTTCCGCTCCAGCCCCTGACACTGCAAGCCGCAGGAGCAACATTTGCTTCTAGTGTTGCCTGTGCAGTCGTGGTACTCCAGCTCACCTCCAGCCAGCCAGCCAGCTTCCACGGTAGGACCCTGATTCCCCTCCACATCCCTGACGTGTGGATGAGGTCACCTCACCCCACCTCTGCAACACTGGGTGTTGGAGGCCACTGGGCAAGACAGAGGCCCCCCCAAAGAGCTCTGAGGACCCCCCCTTTTAATGATCTAGCCTCCCCTCTTTCCTAGACCCTCTTTCTCCCAAACCATCTTTCTGGCCCAGAGCCCCGTATGTTCCTCCCATCGCTGAGTGGCCAAAATACAAAGTACACTTCTCTCCTAATTGCAAAACTAACAGCTGACAAGCACACGCCAGAGCCCCCTCTTTCCTCCCGAGCTAAAGCCCCATTAGCAAAGATCCTGTTATCTCCCATACCCTCTCCATATATTTTATGGAACCGCCTCAAAAGTACTCCGTGTCTTGCCCTCCTCCCTCCCTCCCTCCTCTCTTTCAAGGCGATGCTTTGTGAAAGCTGGGGGGGGGGGCGGCTAGAGATAAAGCTTTTTACTAAAATGCCACTCTGGGAAAATGGGGTACAGGGCTGGGGGGGGGAGATTTCCTAATAGGCCATTGGAGAGGCTCCCTTTTTTTTTTTAAAGTGTGATAAATTTGGCCTGTCTTAAAAAGACAGCTCAGTGTTGCTTATCAACCGTGATTTGACCAGATAGCCGTTTCAAAAAACAGACACTCGTCTTTTTATAATAAATGAAAGCAATAAAATCAAGAGCCGGGCCAGAACTATAATTAAGAATCAGAATCAGATGCAGAAAGTCGGGGAGGGGGGTGTGTCAGTGAAGGGCAGAGTCCGGTTCTGAGGGGCAGGCAGCGGACAGGACTGGCTGGGGCACTGACAAGGGGTGCTCAGGGCCACCCCCCCCCCGTAGGAGGGGGAGACAACTCCTCTGGTCCCCTGGGCCTTTCCTCCGGCCCGGCTCATTTTAGGAGAGTTCCCTCTCTGGGTAAATGGGTGCAGGGGTGAGGTGGAAGAGGCTGCTTGCCCACCACAAAGCCGAACCCAACACCGATTTGAAATTCAGCCAGAACCCCCCCCCCCCCTTCATTCTGTCTCCACACAATAAATATCCCAGACTCTTACTCCTAAGGAGCTGTCTGTTTAACACAACCTCCATCTCAAGCGGCTGTTTTGCATTTCCTTTTAGCTTTATTAAAACTGATTTTCTATTTGCACTATAAAAACTGATCTGATTAAATTTCCATTTTTTCCCCAAAGAAAAGACTCTCTTCTCTGTCTCTTTCTCTCCAATCTCTCTCTCTCTCTCTCTTCTCTATCCGCTTGCCTTCCTCTCCTTCTCCCCTCCCATTCTCCCTCTCCACTCTTTTTTCTTACCCCAAACAAATAATTCTTGATTATGCTCCCTCCTCATCCCTCTCTTATCCCTACAGGGTCGCTGGCACAGTTTCCATGGGGATGGCTGTGCTCCTGGGAAGGGAGAGGAAAAGGGAGAGAGAGGAGGGAGAGCCTGCCTGGGGAAACTGGGGAGGAGAGGCTGGTGGGGCTGTCTCCGAGGCACCCCACACTACGGGGCCCCTTGCACTCAGGGGTGGGGAGGGGGGTCTGCATGGCATGCCCAGGGCTGCTCTGAGCATACCCTGTGTCTCTCCCAAAGCCAGGGTGGTGGCTTAGTTCCCCTTCCTCCGCCCCCGTGAGCCACTTAACCCCTTAATTGTGTCCAGAGCCCCATTCAGACCAAGCTGTGTGGCGAGGGGTACCAGGCATGGGCCAAGGGTACAAGTGAGAACCTGCAAACCAACCTCCTTTATCTGAGTAAAAGACCCCAGCAGGGGGTGTAGCTCAGTGGTAGAATGCCTGTCTAGCATGCACAAGACCCTGGGTTCAATTCCCAGCACTGCAAAAAGAGAAAAAGAGAAAAGACTCAAAGCATTGAGTCTTTGTGTTTCTTTCTTCTTCTGTGTAACGGAGAACCTCGGGACCTTTTTACCTCTTCATAATGACAATGACAGCCCTCACTCATTAGCCACGGCGGGGCTTACGCGGAGTTAGTGCAGGACACCCGCAAACTGTGTGCTGCCTACTTCCAGCCCCTGACTGGGGAAGGTGAAGTCAAAAGTTAGGTTCGTTTTTTGTCTTGTTTGTTCATTTAACTGCCTTTGGGAGGAGGGGCACAGGAATGGAGGGACAAAGGGTGAACACATGCAGCAGTGGTACTCACTAGACATGGTGTTGAAAATGAACTATGTGACTTGTGGGTGAGGACAGGAGGGAAAAACTGGGAGAGAGCGAGGGAAGGGGTGATATTGCCCCCAAAGAAAAATACTCATTACCTGACTCATAGAACAATAACCCCTCTGTACATCACCTCCATCATCGCAATAAAAAATTAAAGGGGGAAATGAAAGGTTAAGTCACATCTCAGAGAGGTTGAATCACTGGCTTATAAAAGGAGGCAGCCCTGATGCACAGCTCCTGGGCCTGCCGCCCAAGCACCGCCCCACAATGCCTGGAGATGAGCCGGGCCCAGTGCCTGGAGGCTCAGCAGAAAAGCACCGTGAGGAAGAAGAGGCTCAGGAGGGAGGGTTGGCTGATCAGACAGCTCCCCTGAGCTCCCCAGCCTATGGGGATCCCCACCCCGGACCCGCCGTGGGACCCCTGCCCTTAAAGCTCCAGCCCCTGTCCTCCGCGCAGCGGAGGCAGGCTGGCATTTTAACAAGACTTTTCTAAATATTCAGGGAAAACAAAAAGTAAATAATGACAGGAAATATAAATGGCAGGCGCCAACTTATTTCCCAGTGTACCAGAGCGCCTCGGCTCCGGCGGTAATTAATCAAGGAGCAAGTGAGTGAGCGAGCCAGTGAGTTAGGAAAAACCCCACACCCTGCCTCAGTTTCCTACACAGCGGAGGTCAGCCAGCCTCTGCTAGACCTCAAGCTAAGAGGCCTCCTGTGGCAGGGAGAAGGAAGAGGGAAGGTGAGCTTAGAGGTTGGCCTTTCCTCGTTAGAAATGCCCCGTACACCTTACCCACACGCTGTACCACGCGCCTCCTCCTCCCCCACAGTTACAGCAGAGCCGGGACACCCTGACCCACGCAGGAGGGGAAGTCAGGGCAAGCTAGGTCAGACCTCAGGGGTTCACCATGCCGCAACGCATCCTTCATTTCCCCCTCTGCCTTCAGTATGCAGGTGGCAGCCCTGCCCCAGGAGCCTTCGCTCAGTCCTCTGCCCTGACAGTCCATACCAGGCACTGCCCCAGGGGCCTCTCCTTGTGCCAGCCTGGCAGACCTGCTCCATGCCCAGGCAGGCAACCACTGGCTAGGTGCATTTACATCCATCTGCCTCCCTCTCTAGCCTCTAGCCTCTGTCCCCTCTCCTCTCTCTTCTTTCCTTCTCTCCCCTCTCTCTCTTCCTCCTCCTCCTCTCTTTCTCTCTTCTCTCCTCTCTTTCTCCCTCTCTCCCCACCCCATTTTCTTCCTTGGGGTAAGTTCTGGGCGACTTCCTGGTCTCCCCCGCTCCGCATGCCCTGCCTCTGCTGCCATGACCGCCCCCACCCCCCCACCCTCCATGAACACCCCTGCTCGGACCTTTCTCTATCACAAAGACACTGTGTCTTTTATCTCTGCATTCACTATATCCGGCACCAGGCCTAGCACAGTGCTGGGTCTTCAACCAGCAACTGATAATTAGGGCAAACCAATGAGTAAGCGCGGTACTACGCACACACAGCTTCTTCAGGTCACTGCGGGCAGGGCCCGATCTCAAGCCATCTGCATTTAGCACACTACTGATTTTTTATTTGGGGAGGAATATTTGCTTGTTTGTTTTGTCAGTTGTGGGGCTTGAACTCAGGGCCCAGGCGCTGTCCCTGAGCTTTTCCGCTCAAGGGCGGCACTCTGCCACTTGAGCCATAGCTTCCCTTCTGTTTTTGCTGGCTGGTTTTTGCTAACCCAAGCTGGCTTCGAATCACAATCTCGGATCTCAGCTTCCTGACTAGCTAGGATTGCAGGCATGAGCCACCGGCATACCCAGCTCACTATGTGGTATTTTAACATGAGTATACAGCTTGTACCAATCCAGTCAGAGTCGTTAGCATTTCCAACTCCTTATCGTTTCTTTGTGCTCAAAGCCTCTCGGCTACACTCTTGTCTACTTTTGTTTTTGTTTTGTTTTGATATGTTTTTGGTGCTGGAGATTAAAACCAGGGCCTCAAGCATGCTATCTTCTAGTCATTAATGGAATGCGTGCAAATCTGACTCATGTACTCCCTATGTTTTTTATTCTTTAAAAAAGCTAGATGAAGTCTGGTGCTGGTGGCTCACACCTGTAATCCTAGCTAGTTGGAGAAGGGAGCCTGAGAGCTGAGGAACACGGTTCAAAGCCAGCCTGGACAGAAAAGGCCCCATGAGACTCTTATCTCCAATTGACTGCTCAAAAAAACCTGGAAGTGGCATTGTGGCTCAAAGTGGTAGAGTGTTAGCTTTGAGCACAAAGAAGCTCAGGGCCAGCACCCAGGCCCTGTGTTCAAGCCCACACCAACCAAAAAAAAAAAAAAAAAAAACCTAGATGATGTGCTTTGAATTAAGTCACAATGGAAGACTTGAGAAGCTTTCCTACTGAGGTAAGGCAGAGTTCTTGTGTACATGGGCAGCTCAATCAAGGCCAGTCCAGGGACCACAACGGTCTAAGCCCCATGAAAAAAGGCATGTAGCTAAAAAAAGGCATGTAGCTAGTTTGTTTGTATCTGTGTCAGTGCGTGGCATAGAACAGGTGTTCAATACACACTTGGTGGAAAAGATGTGGCCATAACTTCCTGAGTACAAGGAACTAAGGCTGAGATGACACTGAATGGCCGAGCGCTGGAGGCGGGAGAGGCGGGGGCAGGCAAGGAGAGAGCACGGATAAAAACGCATCCTGGAGGGGTGGAAGGGAGAGCAATGGTTCATGAAGATGCTAAAATTTGGTTCTAGACATTTTTACAGTGACAGCAAGACATTTAAGGAGAGATGTCCTGCAGGCTGCTGGATTTATGAGATCAGAATTCTGGTACGAGGTCAAAGCTGGCAATGAACCTTTTTGAGTATCTGGGAAGGGGGGGAGGAGGAGAGGAAGGGAAAAGAAAAGCTGCAACTGAGCTGGCACAGGATGGGATCTCACAGCATGGAAAATGGCCCCAAGAGGGGCCTTGGAAGATGGCCTCCGGGTCGGGGGTAAAGCCCATGGATGGAGCCTGAGATGCACAGTTGGAGAGGACACTGGGCATGCAGGGAGGAGTCTCCATGCAGTGAGGCTCCTCCTCCAGCTCGCTTGCACTCTGCTTCTCCACAGCCTTCAGCCTTGCCCTCTCTCAGGAACTGTGTGACAATGTCCTGCTGTAACTTGTCTCCTGTTTCACAGGCTTCTCGCCCACTCATCTTTCCTCTTTCATTCCCTGCAATCAGACTCCAAAGTATTCTAGCCTAGCATATAGATGGATGGATGGATGGATGGATGGATGGATGGATGGATGGATGGATGGATGGATGGATGAGATGGACTGGGAAGAAAAAAAGAAAGATGAGGCCCAGAGATGTCTCCTCCTGGAAGTCACACAGGTAGGAAATGGGAAGCAGACATCTCCAGTGGCCCTGGGTATCCACCAGGAGGAGGCAGAGATCCCAGAGAGAGAATATGAGCTGCCCCACACACAGAGGCCAAACTTTCTATCCACACACTCCTAGAGAGAACATGGACAAGAATGAATGACCTGCCCGCCAGCCGCCCAGATCAGATCTCCAGACCAGTCTCCATGCCCACAGAGCTCTTCAGAGCAGGAAGGCACAACCTTACAAGACTGGATCACAAAGCAGAGATCCAGGGTTCCTCACTGCTCCCTTCAGCTCTACACTCCCTTGTGTGATAGTCCCCGAAGGCAGGCTCCTTCAAGGGCCAGGCCCTGTGCTCTGAGATCAGCCAGGGTAAACCTGCTTTCATCCACACCTAAAATCTGGGCCATTCTAAAGAGACAATTACGTGACCTTTCCTCACCCAGCTCCGGAGATGCTGGCTGCTCAGGAACCCCTGGCCCTCCTTGTCCTGAAGCTGCCAATTTCCTCATCAGTATTTTATTTGTCTGTTTTGCTCATTTTTTAAGCTGGTGGCAATTGCTATTTAAATTGTTTTGTAAAGTGTCTTTGCATTTACAATGCCGGCTGTCAGCAGCCCCACAATAGGAAATGAGATTTGGCATCAAAGGCAAAGACGCTACTAAAATACATTTTAATAAATATGTAAATCAATTAATCAATCACCCATCCAGCGAAGGAGCTTCAGGAGCAGAGACAAGAGTTGGAGGAGACATAGAGTCGGTCCATCTGTACTGACCACAGCGAGCGTGGGTATGCCGGGGATATGCTCTTGGACTCCTGAGCCTCCTCTCTTCCCCAACTCTGCCTAAATGGGGCCCCCATGAGCCACAACAGCCACAGCCAGGAAAGAGCCAAAATAGCTCAGGACTAATGACCAAGGAACTAATGCTCTGGCAGGGACTCCAACTTGGTGGTACAGATCTCAGGCAGAGATGACCATGTCTTGTCCACCCATGTTATTATTTCCTGGGGAAGTCGGAGATTAGCAAGCACTAATACAAGGTTTATGTCTGCATATTAGACCAGCCTGGAGGATTAGCATCCAGAAGAGATGACTAGCTGTTTCTCTCTCTCTCTCTCTCCCTTCCTCCTTCCTTCCTCCTTCCTATCTCTTTTTCTCTCTTTTCTGAAACCAGACACCAAAAGAAGAGGAGCTTAAGCTGTCTCAGACAGCTGGGGGCCGGGGGGGGGGGGGGAGGCGGGGGGAGGCAGGATGGACAGGCGCTGTCCCCTCAGAGATGGTCCTGACTAGAAAAGCAAATGAGCCCCCAGGGACAGAATTGAGGCAGAGGCCTATCAGTCCAAAGCAGGAGCCCAAACATGGGTTTCTGCACAGCTCATACCCAGGGTGCTCTGAGATTCATAACTCTGACTCACTTGTGTGTGGCGGAGGGGGAAGACCACATCTTCCCATTACAGCTGCCAGCCCTTTTCTGGCTTCTAGCTATGTTGGCTTGACCTTGAGAGGGAAAGGACTGGCCATGTGGTGTCTGAAGACTATGGTAGACCTGCCTGAAAGGTCTCAAAACACCCCCCTCCCCGGCCCCGGGCGGTGGGACAAATGGTATACACCCACAGAGGAAACTCCAGCGTCCAGCCTCCATCTTTCCTCCCTACTCCCTCTTCTGCACCACTCCCCACCCCATTCCCACGCTTCCCTGGAAGCTAAATCTTCTGACTAAAGACATGTCTGGATCCCAAATTTCCTCACTTCTAGAACTGATGCCATCCGTCCAGAGGGCAGCTAGCGATTCCCATTAAGGCTGAGAATGTGTGTGCAATGTCCAGCCTAGATGTCAAAGTATGTCTGGGAAAGGCAGAGACAAGCCATGTGAAGGCATGGCCTTAGGCTTACCTGCATACTGTTCTGTATGTGACAATGTGTGTGCCTCATGCTCTGTGTGTTCCAGTTAGGCTGGTCCAATGGTAAGTCCATGTAGGGGTATGTTCACCCTATAAATAATCATGCTTTGAAATATATCTGTGGCCAACTGGTTGGCCTACATGTCAGGGCTAGGGCTAGAGGAGACTCTATTAGCCTGGGGTCTTGCTCGCTTTGCTTGTCCTTAGAGAAATCTATTTTACAACAATGTCCAACATAGTTGTGGTCTGGTTATCACCACTCATGTCTGTCACTTCCTGGCACCATTGATGCAGAAGTTCAAAGAAGCCAGGGTAACAGTTCTGAGCCAGGAGCTGTGGGATCACCCAGTCAGGGGCCAGGCTCACTGGCCAGAATGTCTGGGAGACGAGGGCCTTCGAATTTGCACACTGAGTAAGGAATGCACTGCTCACACAATGGGGATGGACATCATCCAATTAGCTGAGACCCAGATAGGATAAAAAGGCAAAGGGAAGATGAAAGATGAATTCTCTCTCCCCCTCTTCTCCTCCTTTCTCTCTCCCCCCTCTCTCTCTGTCTCAGTCTCTGTCTCTCTCTCCCCTTCTTCCCCTTCTCTACCTCCCCAGTCTCCATTGCTCTCCCCCCCCTCCAAAGCCCTTTTTCTTCTCTGGACATCTGGATTCCTAAACTAACAACAACAACCTCAGAGTTCTGCACCTTGAGTCTGTAGAGTCAAATTTCCTAATAAACTCTCTCTTTCTCTCTCTCTCTCTCTCTCTCTCTCTCTCTCTCTCTCTCTCTCACACACACACACACACACACACACACATATCTGGACTAATACAATTGTCATTCGTGTTTGCTGTAGGATTGTTTAAGACGGTGTCTCCTACCTCCTAGCACATTGCACACAGGAGGACATCCACAGTGTTTATGAGCAAAAGCATGATGCTGAGGTGGTTTTGTGCCTCCTCAGCATCATACCTTCCCAAGGACACTCTAAGTATCCCAATGACAAGAAAATACCCATTGGGTCTTTGGAGCGTCTCCACCCCCATATCCAACTTCCACACCCAGCTCAAGCTAGCAGGACTCTCAGAAGGCCAAACTGGTCAGACCAGGTGACTGCCTCCCTGTCCACCTAAGGGGTCACTGCAGCCCCAAATAGACCACCCTCCCAGCTCCCTGTGACTCTATCATCACCCCCGCCTGCAGGGTGACACCGTTTCTGGGGAGATTTCTGAATCACCAACTTTATTAAGATTGATTTGGTTGGCCCGCCACTCTGACAGGTCCAAAAGCAAACACGGCAGGGCCATGGGGGAGATTTGGTCATAATTACCATCTTTAATTACTGCTAAAACATCAATTGCTCTTGTTCAATTAGCAGTGCGGTTTCAGGCATGGCAAACTTTGCAACACAAAATAAGCTGAAAATTGATTTCTGAACACTTAATGCAGATCTGAAATTGCTAACCTGATAAGGTTGTCATAGAAGAGCCAACGTGGGCAAGGAGGAACTTTGCAGAGCTGTAATTGCCTCGGTAGGAAGATTAATAACTTGTATACTTACATCTTGTTCATCAAGTAGGAGGCACTGTGGGGGAGCCAGGAGTGGTGGGTGGGTGCGAGGCACAGCGGCAGAGGGAGGGTGTTAACAAGGACACTGGCAATTAGGCAGCAGAGAGCAGCAGCCTGCACCCAATGGTCCATGAACGAGGACATGGCCCTCGGAGATGGCTTGCAGGAGGGGCTGGCTGCTGGGCTGGCTGCCAGGGAGAACCAACCCATGCACAGCAGCCAGGTACTGTCTCTGGCAGGTGGAGAGAAAATGTCCAGGTCCTAGCCACCTCCACTTCCTCTCCAAAGCCTCAAGGACCCTCAAGGTCAAACTTATTTCCAAATTCACTTGGCCGCTGGGAGCACATTCTCCGTGCAGGCCTCCGGGCAAGGAAAGGGTGGAATGTGATGGATGCAGAGAGCAGGGAGCCCGGCCAGACCACAGTACTCCAGGACTCCTCCACCATGACACCTGCCGTCTTCCTGCTCCGGGGTGAAGTGGATTGCTGAGTGCACATCAAGGAACAGTGGACAGGAAAGTATTGCATCAGCTGCCAAATGCTCCATGGAGTACGGAACTGTGAACCTACCATTGTCGGTGCCCTGGGCCTGGAGGGTGACGGAGGACACAGGTCAGAAGTCTGAATGCTTTAGAAAAGTTTCTGAAAGTCCTGTCATTTATGTGAAGGGAAATGAAAATAGTTTTCAGGTTATAAAGCTAATATCAACTAGCATTGATGGTGTGCCAGAGACATGGTGGGCAAAGGACAGGATGGTAGATGATAGATAGACAGATAGAGAAGGACAGACAGACAGAGATAGGCAAGCAGGCAGACAGACAAACAGATAGATAGATAGACAGACATAGGCAGAGATAATAACAGAAATAAAAGATAGATGAATAGAAAAATAAGGAAGATAGATAGATAGGTAGATAGATAGATAGATAGATAGATAGATAGATAGATAGATAGATAGATAGATAGATAGATAGATAGATAGATAGATAGATGATAGGTAGATAGGTAGATAGGTAGATAGATAGATAGATAGATGATAGATAGATAGATAGATAGGTAGGTAGGTAGGTAGATAGATAGATAGATAGATAGATAGATAGATAGATAGATAGATAGATAGGAAAGAGATGAAAATAGAAACTAAAAAATTGCTAGATATGCTATATCAATAGAGAGAGAAAGACAAACAGGCAGACAGGCAGACCTACTGAAAGACAGACAGATAGACAGAGATAATGACAGAGAAAAAGGATAGATGAATAGAAAAATAAGAAAGATGATAGGTAAATAATAGAAATGAAAGAGATGAAAGAGAAAATAAGAAAGTTGATAGAGATGATAGCAGAGATAGACAGACAGACAGAGGATATGTAGGAAGAGAATAGTTGAATAGAGAGAAGGATAGATGATAGATAATATAGATAGATAACTAGATAAGATAGATGATAGCTAGCTAGATAGATAGATCATAGATAGATAGACAGATAGATAGAGAGATAGATAGCATTTAATTCTTTTGGCACCACAAGAGCGTCTGTGCTATTTTCCTTATCTTTTGGCAGATGAGGAAAACCGGTGTGGGTAGGTTAGTCACACACGAAGTAACAAGCTAGAATTCAAATTCAGAAGTCTTTGAGGTAAAAGACAATTCTTGCCTCCCCTCTACCCCCCCCCCCCGCCCTCTGCTCTCTGATCCCTGTCTCAGAAACATTCTTCAGCCCTCCTTGGTGTCCATCCCTGGACTGTGCCAGGCCTCCGTCAAATCTGACTGGGAGTTAGAAACATTCTCACCCTGTAGAAATAAAGACTACTCTGTCATACACACGACTACTGAATCACCTGAGCTGCGTGTCCAGAGCTCAGAACATTTGCTTTCAGAAGACAAACCGGCTAATGGCAGGCTTAATTGGAGCCAGGGCATAACCAGGCCCCTTTGTTGTGATTTCTCCTTGTGTTCTCCTCCTATATACCCATGGCCCTGTAGATCCAAAATTTAACTCAATTCAACAGAAGTTTATTTAGAGAGGAGAGTAAGGCTTTTCAAATACTCACTTTCCAGCCAAGGGATAAAAAAAAGAGAATGATTGCAAACAATTCTATGGAAGGAGAAAAACATCAATAAATCAATGGAAAGTTGGGCAAAAGATGCAGACATTCGCTCTTAAAAGTCTAGAAAAGATGATTGACCTGACCCACAATAAAAGAAATGTTATCATTACATATGATCCCAACTTTTCACCCACCAATTGCCAAAGATCCAAACGTTCAATGCCCCTGTGTAAAAGAATGGAGACCCAAGTTTTCTTCTGCCTGCTCACAGCACCAATTTCTATAGGCTTGTTATTTACTAGCTGGATGCTTGACCCTCGGCATGTTTCTTCCTCTAAGTCTCCACAACACTATCTCTCTTAGGATTATTTTCAGAATTAAAAGCAATAGCATGAGCCGGGCACTGGTGGCTCATGCCTGACATCCTAGCTACTCAGGAGGCTGAGAGCTGAGGAGTATGATTGGAAGCCAGCCCAAGCAGGAAAGGTCATGAGACTCTTGTCTCCAATTAACCACCTAAAAACCAGAAGTGGAGCTGTGGCTCCAAGTGGTAGTACACTAGCTTTGAGCAAAAAGAGCTCAGGGACAGTGCCCGGGCCATGAGTTCAAGCCCTATGACCAATTAAAAATAAAAATTTAAAAAGCAAATGGCATGTACAAGGGGCATCCCTGAGCCAGATGCCCATGGGGCTCATGCCTGTAATCCTAGCTACTCAGGAGGCTGAGATCTGAAGATCGAGGTTCCAAGCCAGCCTGGGCAGGAAAGGTGTGAAACTCTTCTCTCCAATAAACCACCAGAAAACCGGAAGTTACACTATGGCTCAACTAGTAGAGCACTAGCCTTGAGCTGAAGAGCTGAGAGACAGTGCTCAGGCCCAGAGTTTAAGCCCCATGACCAACAAATATATATATAGTTATAGTTATAGTTATAGTTATAGTTACAGTTATAGTTATAGTTGTCCCTTTCAACAGGGCCAAGCCATTATAGTTTTTTTTCTCTCTCTCTCTTTTTGGTGATACTAGGGTTTGAAGTCAGGGCTCTGCACTTGGTAGATTCTTCTAGTTATTTTTGAGATAGGGTCTTACTCTTTGCCCTAGGTAGCCTGGACATTAATCCTCCTACTTCTACTTGCTGCCCTCATTGGGGTGACAGGTGTGTACTGACATGTCCAGCTTTACCTGTTGAGCCAAGTTCTAATACACTTTCTTTTTTAGCCAGGGCTAGCCTCTAACTGCAATCCTCTCCATCTCAGCCTTCAAGGTGGCTAGGATCACAGGTGTGAACTGCGAGTTGGTGAATATCTTATTAAATTACTGACTTTTTCTTGTCATTCTCATTTTCTTTGAAAATCAACCCGTTGATTGATGACAGTCCTTTTCTAGGCTTTGGATTTTAAGTGTCTCCCAAAGATCTGTGCATTAGAAGTTCAATCTCAGCCGGAGGCATTGTTGGGAGCTGGTAGAGTCTTTAGCAGGTGAGGCTAGTGGGAAGAAGTTAGGTCATGGGGGAATGCTCTTCAGGGCAACATTGGGAAAGCTGCCCTCTCCTCGCTTCCCAGATGCCATGAGCCAAACAAAATTTCCCACCATGCACTTCCACCCTAATGTCCTGCCTTGCTACCAGCAGAAAGCAAGGGGACCAAATAGCTGTGGATGGAAACCCCTAAAGCTAGTAGCTTTCCCCTGAATTTATCTAGTTCAGGTATTTGTTTTAGGAACAGAAAGCTAACCAACATCTCCTTAAATGTCAGTTCCAGGTTGTGAACTGAGGCCCTGGCAGCTTTGCTTACTGGTGTGGTGTTCTGCTACTTGAGCCTCTAACCCAGCTTCTTGACGATTAACTTAACAATGGATACTCATGGATTCTTCTGTCTGGCTGATTTGCCACAGAAATCCTCCAGACCTCAGTCTCCCGAACAGCTGAGATTACAGGCGTGAGCTACCAGGTACCCAGCTGACATCACTTTTAGGTTAGAAACAGGTCACATTTTTTTTCCTCCCATTTTTTCCCTATGATTTGGTTTTTATAGTTACTATCTTTATCCACGGGAAAAATGTATTATTCATTTACGATGTAAGATACATTATCTAAATGTACGTCTTCTTTCCCCTGCCCTCATCATACCCCCAAGAGCTATCCAATTTTTCCCAGCATCTTTTAAGTGTAATAAAATGGATAGTTTCGTATTACCCTCAGAGCTGGCATCAGATTTCCTCTTAGGGGAGATGTCGTTTGGGGGAAGATTATCTTGATAAATGTGGAATGCAAGGTGAACCTCCTGAGGGCCTGACAGGGGTCCCCAACGTGGGGAAGAAGAGGAGAGTCAGACGCCTCTCCGTGTGAGAAGCAGGGGAAAATTGGTTGTTATTCACAGGAACAGGAGTGTGAGAGCGAAGGAAAATCAAGCGGAGAGGAAGGGGAATATATGAGCCAGAAGAGTGGCAAGAAGTTGGGATGCGCTGGGGGGAGGGGCACTGACTCTAGAGATACAGTACCAATCATATGTAAAATGAAGCTTGTTGTGAAAACTCAACCTCTTTAACCAGAGATAGTGGCTGGGGCCTGTAACCCAGCTACTCTGAAGGCAGAGATTGGGAGGATAGAAGTCCAAGGCCAAAAAGCAAAACTCAGTAAAACCTCTGTCCCCATCAACAAAGCTGGATATGGTCGCTCATGCATATCACCCCAGCTATCAAGAAAAGAGTAAATAGGAGAATCACAATCTAGAACAGCCTGGGCAAAAATATGAAACTCTATCCCCAAAATAACAAAAGCAGAATAGGCTGGAGGCATGGCTCAAATGGTGAGGTACCAGCCTGGCAAACATTGAGTCTTTGTTTGAAAGCCAGAACCACCAAAGATGAACATTAAAGGAAAACCAACAACAACTAAACCTCTTTGTATTCCAGCAGTATAAACCCTCCCTCCTCTGTTGTAATCTTGCTCAAAACAGTGTTGGTGGACTTTCTTTAGCAACTAGAATATGTTCGCAGATTGACAAACTCTAAATTTTGAGAACAAGAGCCACAAAAAGCAATATTTAAAAGAAAGGCCAAGAGAAAGGACACAACTCCATCGTCTATTGAAATTAGTACAAACAGTGCCAATTGTTTGAGTCAGGACAGGTTAGATATTGCTGCAGAAACAAAAGTCTCCAAGTGCGGGCCTTTAAAACACGTGTCCAGGCTGGGCTCCTCAGTCCCTGCTCTTTCCCTCCCTCTGGGATCCAGGCTGGTCCCACCCCCACCCCCAGACCTGGAGCAATACAGGTTGTCAGGGCCAGAGAGGGGACATGGTGAGTTACACAGAGGCCCGGAAGCTTTCTTGCAGGAATGACAGGTGTCCACCTGCTGTGCTCACATTTCACTGACCAGGTCAAGCCACATAGCCACGGTCAACTCTGAGCCAACCGGGAAATGCAATCCTACTATTTTCTTGAAAGACAGAACCTGACTGCTCATGAGAAGTCCTAGGGACTACCACAGGAACTTTCTAGAATAGGAAACTGGAATGTTGACGTCAGTACTGACAAAAAAAGCCAACAGAATAGAGAAAATCCAGTGGACATTCTGTCTGTCTGTGTGTGTGTGTACGCTCACGTGCATGCACGCACGTGTGTATGTGTGTGTGTATGTATGTGTGTGTGTGTGTGTGTGTGTGTGTGTGTGTTTGGATCAGATATATGACATAGGAGATGCCCTAAAGCACTGAGGAAAGGTCATCTTGTTCAGCTGGTGATTTTGAGAAGTCTGACTTACCATATAAATTTTTTTTTAAAAATTATGTCTCCTTTGCTCTATATAAAAGCTTGAACTAACCCAAAAGATTAAGGCCTGAAATGTGACATGTAAAAGCTATAAAAATTAATACAGGAAATACACGAAGTAGATCTCTGGGACTTTGGTATGAGAAGATTTCTTTAATAAGACCCCCAAAGACACAAACTATAAGGCAAAAAAAAAAAGAGAAAGAAATGACATACTTGACTAGAATAAAATAGAGGAATTCTGCTCACACAGGGAAACCACCACAAAGTCAACAGGCAAGTGACCAAGTAGTTAAAAAAACACACACAACAAGTAAAACAAAGAATTTGTGTTGAAGTTGAGCACATTGGGTCACACTTATAACCCTGATATTCCAGAGGTAAAGATTGGGAGGATCACAGTTCAAGATCAGTCCAGACAAAGAGTCCATGAGACCCCTCCCCATCTCAAACATGTGAATATAGCCATAATATATTGGGAATTCCTTTAACTCAAGAAGCAAGACATAACTAGGGAAGAACAAAAAATATGCCAAGTAATTCCCATAAGATGAAATCAAAGCAAGTTCTTCTCCACAGCAGGTACACGAAGAGACAAACTATCTCAAGCAATGAGAGTAATGCAAACAACAGTGAAGGATGCCTTAAAACCCATCTTCCCGGCCACCACTAGAAAGTTAGATGGCACCAAGTATTGGAAAAGATTCCAGAAGGCAAGTAGAGAAAAGCACTGACAGAGCTGACCTCTTGGTGAGGATGGGTAGGGCCGAGCAGACGCTCTGCTAATAAGCACAGATAAACTCCCGCTAAGTCCAAGGAGGAGACACCCTAGTAATGGTTCTTCACAGTGAGGAATCAAGGCAGCCTGATGTCTGTCAACAGGGTAATCAAAAGCAGTCTTTGCTTAGAATAAAATACAGCAGCCAGCGGTAATGAAATAGATATATTTAGCAGCATGAATTAAGACCACGGAGTTGAGTGGAAAGAAAAGTGAGAAACAGATCAGAAAATGCACAAACATATATATATATATACACACAAACACACACACACACACACATATATTTACAGAGAGAGAGAGAGATCTATGTTGCAGATCTTGAAGTTCCAGAAGAGTAAGAAGTAACTTTTTTGTGTTTATAAGCTGCCCAGCCTACCATACTCTGGTAAGTGTCAGAACCAGTTAAGACACCATGGAACTAGGCATTGGCTGATCGGCTGTAACAAAACCTGGAGCTCCTCTATCTCATCACCATATCCATTCCGATGTCAATCCCTGGATCTATAAGGGGAAACCAGGCCCTCTAAGGCACCTGAGAACAGGGAGGCTAGCCTCTCCATAACCTATGTTGTCCCCTCGTCTGCCCTCGGGGTTCAGGGACAATGAGTCCTCCTGATGGTGGTGCCTCACTCTCGGGCAGCAGGTGCACAGGGCCTGTTTAGAAGGACCACAGCCTTCCCTAGTGATCTGGGCAGCTGGCTTCAGGTTAAGTAGC
Source organism: Dipodomys spectabilis (assembly GCF_019054845.1). Classification (NCBI taxonomy): domain Eukaryota; kingdom Metazoa; phylum Chordata; class Mammalia; order Rodentia; family Heteromyidae; genus Dipodomys; species Dipodomys spectabilis. Next base: position 5,229,573 of record NW_024870753.1, read on the forward strand.
CAGCAAATATTTGTCCCATTAACCCCCCTTCCTCCCTCCTGGTCCCTCATCACCCCCAGACACTGGTTGAGAATTTTCCAGACACTGGCCTGGACACAGAGAAGACAGGCACCTAAAGGCCCTTTCATATGGAGTTCCAGCAAACAAAAGAAACATGTTTTCTTGTGCTTGAGACCCTAGGGAAGGAGCCCCTTGGCCTAGGGTGAGGGTGGGTCTGTCTAACCTCTGTCCCGCAGTCCCCGAGGACCACCAAGGTCCCCAGACTGAAGGATCGCAGAGCCCCACTTTCCCTGAGCCCCATTCCCAACCTCAGACTGACCTCTCCCGGCCAGACCCCGCCAAGCAGTTCAGAAAAGAAGGGGCGAGGTATCATATGCTGATTGTTTTCCTGTGGCCTTTTCCCGAAGAGAAGGAAGAGCAGGGACAAAGAGAGAAATAAGGAGCTCGTGGTCCGCCCACCCTCCAGTCCCACCCCCACCCCCACCCCCCAGACTCCAGCTGTCTGCCTCAAATCACAAAGCCTTTTCCATCACAACCCAGAGGAGGCAGGGGGAAAAAAAATAAAATAAAATAAAAAGGAATGCAGAGGGAAAGGAAGACGCAGCCACAAATTTCAAAAGAAGGGCTAATTTGTGCAGCGCCGGACAGCTGCATTTGCATAATGAAATGTGCAGAGGATGTTTGGCTCATGTATTTTTTAGAAGGTTTAACTTTAATTTTATTTAGCCTAAGAAGGGCACGTCACTCAAACTCCGCTGGTCATTTATAAAAATATTTCAATTGTGTTTCCAAGGAGCTGTCTTTCTGGCCTAAGTGGCTGGTGCCGGAGGTTGTGAATGCTAATGTAGAGGTCGGGAGATCGATAAGGGAGGGAGAAAATGAGAGAGGAGAATGGGAGGGGCAGAGACACCAAGGAAGAGGCACGGAGAAGAAAGGACAAGCAAGAAGACAAAGCAGACAGCAGAGAAAGAGAGGGGATTGAGCTCTGGGAAGAGGCTCCGGGACTTGAAAGAAGCAGGCCTATGTAAACGCTCCTCCCCTCCCCCCCCCCCCCCACTTCCCTCAGAAGTGGAGACAAGGGCTCCCAGAGGGCCACACCCCACTCATACAGGTAGACCAGTTGTCCCAGCTCAAGGTATTTGGGTTTTGTTCTCAGTGTTGTTTCTTTAGTCTCTGATAAATACAGTTTCCTAAAAGGACGTTCAACCACCCAAGCTGCTTTCCTTCCATCTCCCGGTCTTGTGCAAAAACTGCTTCTTCCCTTCTGTCATTCTGAAGTGAAGAGGTTCGATTGCGCTGGAGATGAGGGAGAAGGGCCCCAGCTAAGATGACTGCACCCTTCATTCCCCTGCCACTGGAGAGGAGGCAGGTCCAGCCAACCACTCTCTCCTCTACTAGCCTCCAAACACCTGGCAAGACACGAGTCTTATACCCAGGCCAAATGGAGTCCTCCCTCCTCAGGCAATGCTACCCCCAAACCACTTATGCATCCTTGTTCAGTTCCCTCTAAACCGTGGTCCAATCTGAGTGTCCAGCTCCTTGCTTCCATCTGTGCACTCCACCCAGGGGATCGGGGATGGTGCATCCGTAGGAGCTCAGAAGGTTCCAGGCTTGCAGATCACGATGCCAGAACCCCTCTGTGGAACTGAGGGGCACACTGGACCCTCCCCACAGGAAGCACCCCAACCCCTACTACAAAATGGAAAAATCTTCCCCCCCCCAATCCTAGGGGGAAGCTGGGCTGGTAGCCCAACTCCCAGATGAGGGGTAGCCTGGGCCACAGAGGATTAGGAGTTGGGCCAGTCTGCATTCAAATGTGCTTGCACTAATCTCTTAAGCAAGTGATTTAACTTCCTCCAGATCCTCAGTTTCTTCAACTGTAAAGCAAGGAAAACAGTACCGGGAGGTGGTGATGTCCTGCGTCCTAATGAGCTGGCACAGGACAGAAGGGTGGAGGGGCCCCGTCCCCCTCACCTAGGGAGACACTAAAGGCAAAGCACCTGTCTGCACACCCTAGAGGCGCGGAGCGGGGAAGAGGAGGCAGAGCCAGAAGAATGCTTTGCTCTGTAACCACCCTGGTGTTTACTATTAACCAAAGTGCTTTGAGAAAGACTGCAGATCAGAGACCGCTGACAGCCCACGGGGAAGAAACAATCTAATGCCGTGCTTTCCTTTGGAAGATAAGAAGACTGAAACCCACGCAGAAACGGGGCAGAGCCCCAGGTCCCACAGCGTGTCCCTGCGGAGCCCAGACTGGAACCCACCTCCAGGTGTCTGGCTTTTCTGCTCACAATACCACCAGCTTGGGGGGGGGGGGGGATGAAAGATGCCAGCCCCCACCGAGCCTCAGCCCCTGGTCAGGAGAGGGACCCCGGGGCTGGCTTCCCGCCCACCGCTCCTGATGCCCAGATGGAGGGGCAGCTGAGACCAGACAGAGGGTGGGAGAAGAGCCAGGGGAGAGGGCTGGCGCTGGCCACCACAGCCCCCTGGGAGACGCCTGCATATGGCCAGCCAGGCTTGGCAGCCCTCACACACTAATCCTGCTGTCAGCCAGGCCGGGTGCCGGATTAGGAAATGTCACGTTTCAAAGGAAATTATTTCCATTTGCTCCCCAGGAAGGGAAAAGGCAGAAAGACAAGCAAACTCCCAGGGTCGTGTACTGGGAGACAGGCCAGCACACGGGCCTGAGACAGGCGGCTCGCCTCCCGCTCCAGCCCCTCTGCAGACGCCCAGAAGTGACAGCGGTCGCCCCGTGGAGTTCATTCAGGCCAAGGACAAATGGATTTCACAGTTTATCAAGGGAGGATGGGGGGGGCGTGTCACGGCTCGTCAGCTGGGACCCACCTTTGGTCTCTCTGCCCTCCTTACCCAATCAAAGCCACAACTTCTACCCCACCTCCCTCCCCACTCCGGGCGGCTCCTGGACTCACCCCTCTGGGATCCACAAGGCTGAGAGAGAAATCGCCCTTGGCCTTTTGTGTGGATACTAGGAGCTTGCCCTGGGTCCAGCCATGAGACCCTGCCCGCTGCCTAGCTAGAGTTCCACGGAGCAGGCAGGACAGAGCGCCCAGAGACAGAAGGAGTTTAATACCTTCCCCCCTCCCCGGATTTCTCTCCCTGATAGGACTTTTCTGTTTCTTTTCCTTCCCAACCTCGTCTGAGACAATAATAAACACTTCTCATTTTCACCGCCACTGGAAATCGTAGGCTCCTTAATTACAAAAGTAATGTTGCAATATTAGCAATTAATTAATTCTAATCTGGTCTGGAAGAGAGGTCGGGCATACAAGCACTCCCTTATGTCTTGGCAGCCTGGGAGAAGGGGGGGGCAGTGGAACAGATATTGTGATTGAAATATATTTGTATAGAGTTATTAGATACTATCTGCAATCAATCCATTACCATAAACTTAAGCTTCTACGCTCTTTCATATGAAATGAATTTTCATATCACATTTCCCAATAAGCATTGCTTCGAGTCAACCCTTATTTATCTAATAACGCCATGCAAATATTTTATTACATTTCAATGAAATGTGTGGAAAAGTGTTACCTTGTGCCGGCTGGCTTTGGGGTGGGAAGGGAGCTGGCTGGTTGGGAGGTAGAGTGATGTCCTTCTGCATCTCAAATCTGAAGGACTCCAACCCTCCAGGGACCAATGGAGGGAGCCCCCCTCAACTCCAATAGCTCCCTGTCCCAAGATCAGGGGTGGCCATCTGTGCGGTACAGTGGCTCAGAGCCCCACTCAGCACAATGGTGAATGGCCTAGAGTCGCCATGTTGAAATGCTTTGTAATTTCTGAACGAGCGACCATGCATTTTTCTCTCTTTGCACTGGGAGATCGCACAGCTGGCCTGCCTGGAACATTCCTCCCATCCATTCAACAAGCGGTGGTTTGGGCACCTGTCTGACATGCTACATACTCTGGGGTACTCATTTACAAGCGGCTAGCCAAACATCTTTGGGGCAGAAGAGACCCTTCCTGATCTTGCCCTTTCTGTCTGTCCAGCTTCACTTCCTGACACAGGCTCTCCCGGGGAGTCCACCGTGCTGCTAATGAGTTGCCAGAGGCTCGTGCCCACAGCTGCACGGCCAGCACACTGCAGGCCGCATGCTTCAGCCCTGACTCTAGACACCAAGGTGGGGCTCGCTTCCTGCCATCATACGGGCAGGGGAGATAGCCACCAGGCCATGTGGACTGCTGGGCCTGGCAAAGCCCTGACAGCCTGTCTGCGGGTCCAGCCTCTCCCTACCTCAGTCACCTGTGGCTGACCCATGCTGGCCAGCAGCGTTAGGGGTGAGCCTGTCTACACCGTTTACAGCACTTATAACCAAGTCCTGGAAGGACTGACCTCTCAGGGGACACAACTCCCAAATGGCCTCTTGGCTCTTTTTGTTTGCTTGCTTGCTTGCTTGCTTGCTTTCACAGTCCTGTCAGCTAAGAAACACAGTGCCAGAGACTGAGATGTCATTTTGCACACACCCTTCCTCCTTCCAGTCTCTGGTTTAGCATCTTACTGCCATCAAAGTGGGCAAATATCTCAGTGACCACTATCAGGTCTATGGAGTATTTGGTGGAGGGTTAACACGTTCTGATCCCAAGCAATGTGTACATCAGGTCAAACAGATCCTCACTGGCCTGTCCTCTGCCCTCTCCCACATTTCCATCACCATGTTTAGACAGGCATTCCCCTTACAGCCCAAAATAATCCTGCTTCCTCTCCTCATCAACAAAAACTTCAACCCCTTGTGTCAGAGGCAAGGAAGTCCTCCTCATCCAACAGCACAGGAAGTGAGTGGGACCGACTGATGGCTGGAGGAGTAAGTAGGCACCAGATGACAGCTGGACGTGGCTCCCGAGGCAGCTGGGGTGGGAAAGCCCCGCCCCAGCGATTCCCTGCACCCAACCAGCTTACAGACAGAGTTTCCTAAAGCCAAGCTTCCTTCTTTCCTGTCCCTCGTCCTGCTGAGCTCCTCCTGACTTCTCTCCCACCTACAGGTCTTCCCACATTTAATCCACACCAGGACTCCTGGCACGGTGTGCATTTCACAGTCCTCCCAGAGGATCCCAAAACACAACCTGTAGGGAATCACCCACTGGTAGGCCTGGCTGGTATTCAAGCTTCCTCTATGTGTGTGTGTGGGGGGGGGGGGGTTGGGGAGAGGAGGTGTGTGTGAGAGAGAGAGGAGGAGGAAGGAAAGGACAGAGGGAGAGAGGGAGGGAGAGAGAAGGAGAGAGAGAGAGAGACTAATTTAATCCTAGATCCTCTGGGGGCAATGCTGACACCTGTTTCTCAACACTCCCATCCAGACACATTCATGGGTTTTCCAGGCCCAGTCCAGGAGATGGACAGACCGACAGAAAGTCTGTCTGACCAACCATCTGTGTGCACAGCCCTCCACCAGCGCCATGGGAGGACGTGGGCTCCTCCCCCTCTGCCCTCCTTCCCCATCATTCACGGTGACAGGTTGACAGAAGGACCCCCACCACATAAAATTGCCTCTGGGCACAAGAACAAAACATAAAACATTTAGTGAAAAATCATCCAAGAACAGTTGGCACCACAAGTAAACTGCTTTAAACACTCAACGATAAGCAACCAATTTAAAACTCTGGCACGACTGGATCCCGTCATGGGCCTGGCCAGCTCGGCTGCTCCCCCTCCTCGACCCTGCTGACCGCCAGCCTCCTCTCCTCGGGCCTCCACTTCCCATCTTCCCCTGAAACTGAGCAGATCTCTCATCCTGCACAGGCCATCTTCACGTGAGACCACACACTAAAGACAGAACACCCTAACCTGGAATCCATTCTCACGGAACTCCTGGTGCTCACATCCTAGTCAACTCATCGTTTGACTTGCGTGGATTTACTAAGCTTGGTCATTATTCCTACTCTGTGCCTAGCATTTATTATCCATAGTGCTTTCCGCTTTTCATTCCCTTGGCCCGCACAACTACCCACATGGTGGGTCTGTAGCCTCATTCTTGCTGTGTAGAGGGGGCCCAGAACCAACTGCCGAGGCCACAGAGCGGGTTAGCGGCAAGACTGATCCAGTTACCCAAAGCTTGATAGAAACAGAATGCTTGGCTTTTTCTGCGACCCTTCTGCTGTACACAAGCACCTCGCAGCGTTGGACAGATACAGTCCAGGAAGAGACCAGCAGAGGGGAAGGGATCTGGCAGCCTGTTAGGTTCAGAAGTGGAGCTAGATCTCCCACTCAGGTCACACATTGCTTCCAGGAACACATCTTTGGTCTTTTCCCACACTGAAGACCTGGGTCTGGGCACAAGCTGAGTCCAGGCTGAGCGTCTCCCGGGAGCTTCTTGCAGCCACTGCCCTCTGTTCTGCTAACGCGGCATCCCCAGCCCCACGCAGCAGCTATCCCGGGGTAACTGCCTCCGTTCTGTGTGGGACCCCAGCCAAGCTGATGTTGAGGCTCGATGCTCATCCAAGCCTTTAACATGCTAAGGAGACTTTCCTCACCATGGTAAACCATGCAGCACGCCCCACGGTCCTCACCTCCTGTAATCCTGACACTATTACAAGGTGGGCATTCATGTCCTCTTTTGACAAGTGAAGAAAAAACAAGAGCTTGGGAAGGTTAAGTGAATTGCCATGAGTCATTAGTAGATGAAACAAAATGGCAGAAATGTAACTTGGATCCAAGTTCTTTGACCCAGAGTTCAGGACTACCTCCATACCCATTGGGGTGGCCAAACAAGTCTTAGTAATTGTGGTGATGGCTTCATGTTCATGATCGAGCCTGGGAGCATCTCCTTTATCATAGATAACCTATGTATTATGGTCTGTATTGTGGGTCCTTTGATGCATGGACTCTCTTACTGTCTTCTGTGCTCTTCCACTAAACACACATTGAATACCTGCTATGTACAAGGCTCTAGGTGCAGTGGGGGGAACACAGATGAGGAGCATGCACAGCCCCCCAGTTGAGAAGGAGCTTCACCGTAGAGAAGCAAGAGTAAGACAGCTTGATGCTGCAATGCCACACTGTCCCACTGGGCTGGCCTCAGAGAATGAGTGGCTTCCAGAGAAAGGATGTCTCTACGATGGTTACCTAAGTTATGAAAGTTTCACCAGGCCAAGAGGGAAAAGCAGGGCACTCCAGGTACAGGGACAGCATGGCATGCCTGTGACAATAAACATTCCATCCAGTATGTAGGCCTAGGATAAACCATGAGAGATGACCGCTGGGGAAGCAACAGAGGCAGCTGGGGGGGGGGGGGGCTTGAGGGGAAGGGGGTTTACTTAGAGGGCTGAATATGGTGTGGCCTTTCTAGAGGTAAGAGATTGGAAGGGGCAGAACTGGAAATAGGGAGATACGTTTGGGAGTTAAAGTGGCAATCCAGTGTGGTCGTCTGCTTTCCACCACTATAACAAATGACTGAGCTAATTGGCTTACAAAGAGAAAAGGTTTATTTTGGCTCACTGTTTTAGAGGTTTCAGTTCTCGAGCCTGTGGGGAGACGGCATGTCATGGAAGGAGTGTATGGGGGACAGGTCTTTAGCACAAGGGCTTTGGGAGAACGCTTGGGATCCAAACTACAGCATCCACGAAGCAGTAGGACAGGAATGGAGAGCAGGGAGGCATGGAACGAACACTACAGAGAGAGATCTGGCAGGACTGGGTGGTTTTAAAAGATGAAAAATTAAACAGGAGTCAAATGCGACTCTTGGCTTGGGCAGCCAAGAAGAAGGTGTCCACAGCCTGGCAAGCAGCAGGCACTCAGTACATATGTGTCAAATGAATGGATTTGCCAAGAGAAGGAACGCAGGCAGGGGAGCAGGTTTGCTGGGATGGAGGAGGATGAGTTACGTTTTGGAGATAGTCAGCCAACTGATCCGGGTAGAGGCAAGATGCCAGGGTCATCCGCTGATGCATCTGAATTAAAGAGATGGGGTTGGAAGCGAACACCCAGGGAGAAATTGTCAAGTAAACATGAAGGAGGTAGAGAACTGAATGCTGAGAACTATCACGAATTTAAGGAAAGGGAGAGGAAAAGGAGAAATGAAAAAGAAAAAGGAGACCTTTGCATTTTGGATTGATTCTGAGTGTAGAGCTTTTCCAGGTCATAAGACAAAAGGAATGGAAGTACCTAAGGACACAAAAATGGCAGTGATGGTTACTTGTACATGTTAACTGGATAGGGCCATGGGTTCCCAGACATTTGATCAGACAATATTCTAGGCATTCCTGGGAGAGCATTTCTGGATGGGATTCATAGTTGGATCGGTAGACTAATGTGGGAGAGCCCCATCAAACCACCTGAATGCCTGAATAGAGCTAACAGCTCAATGCATACCTCATGAGCACAAGAAAACACCTTTGATTCCTTCAAGCTGAGGTTCTTTCTTGCCTTGGACTTGAACTTGAAATGTTGCTTCTTCTTGGGTCTTGCACCTATCATCTTTCAGAACTGGAGTTTACACCATCAGCTCTCCTAGATCTCCAGCTTTAGCAACATAGATTGGGGAACTGAACATACACAATCACGTGAGCCAATTCTTTATGATATACATGCGAGTAATATTTCTATTTCACACACACATTATCTGCTGGGTTTTATGGTGAAACTTGACTCCGATATTGGATAAATAGTAGAGGCAATTTAAACTATATGTGAAAGGAAGTTGGGGCAAGAAAGGCAAAGAAATCAAGAGAAACCATGGGAGAGAGCAAAACACTCTGTGAACATGGTTGCCAGGAAGCTGCGTGTAGAATTTCAGCAGGGAGCAGTTGTGGGCAATAAGACCCTGATGTCATTGTATCTGCCTAACGTGGAGCAAAGACAGCGAGCAATATGCACGAGGGAGACGAGAGGACAGACTGGCCGGGATTCTGGACGAGTCATCCATGTGCACAGTCAAGTTCCCAGGACCTTGGCATATGGACGAAGAAAACAGCAGATGCCATGTGTTCAGCGAATGAGGGAGAGTGACAGAGAGGCCACTGGGTGACCACAGTGAGGAAGGAAAGAGCACGCCAAAGCCAGGCCCCACCAGCCTACCAAGAGAGCCTTCTGTGAGGGCCCAGACCTGGCTTTGGAATGTGAACAAAACGCCAACTCCATCTCCCAGCCCTAGGCATGTGACTGAAAAAGAGCATCTTCCAAGGAAAGTCACTTTCCAATTCGTGACAGGGGGGTGGGGAGGCTTTCAGAAAGAAGGGGGGGGGAATAAGAGGGTTTGTGAAATGTGAGATGGGGTCACCTGGAGCATTAGTAATGGACAGAAAGGAAAGATGACGGTACAATAGGGCTAATGTCACACGTCCCACAGATCCCACAGCATCCACTTCTCCACAGACACGCAGCAAAACTAAACTTCCCAGCCATCCTTGCAGCAGCGCCCCAGTGGGGGGATCCCGGCCGACGCACGTGAGCAGAGGTGGTCTGTGCCACCTCCTAGCTTGGCTGTAAGCCCCCACAACTTCATACTCGCTCTTCTACATTTACAGATCACACGCAAGCACGCACAGCATCACGCCTGGAAGAAGAGATTCCCAGAAGGGCCACCAGGGCCTACATCAGAGGGTGAAGCAAACAGGAAAGGGGTGCTAAGCTGCTGGGCTGGGCTGGGGGGGACGGGGCCTGGCTGTTACTGCAGCAGAGCCTGCCTGCACCACACATCATGGGTGCACCAGGGATGGATGCGATTGGCTACAAAGGTTCTCTCGACAGCCAATCCCAGGGAAGGATGCGATTGGCAGGCTACAAAGGTTCTCACAACAGCCAATCCCAGGGATTCCCTGGCACAGGCCGGGTTGGCCAAGGAGGGAAGAAGGAAGTGGCAAGGCGGGAAGACCTAGAACTTTTTCTCGAAGGATGCAGCCACGCTCTGGGTTGGCCAGGGTCCCAGCTCCACCAGCTCGGTTTCTATAATAGGGGGTTGGGCCACCGGCTCCTCCAGCTTCCAGAGACAGTTACAGAAAAGGCGGAAGACCTTTCCTCCCCCCAGTCTGGGTCTGCGGTCCTCAGTCCGTCACCAGTGCACTATGGAACAAGGCCATGTAATCTCCCGACACCTGCCATGTCTCCCATCGCTCCTTCATTCATGACCATGCAGTGACCACCCCCTACTGCCCTCCCTGGCCAAGCCCCTCCCACTGCTCTGAGGACACCTGCATCTCAGAGCATCCTTCCTCCCACTCCCACCTTTCCCTTTCTGTGGCTCTCTCCTCGGGCTTCCTCCAAGCCTCCATCTCTGCCTCCTGCCGAGAGTCTGGAACTCAGTGTTCCTCTGCTTCTTAGACCTCCCTCTCCCCCTCCCTTCAGAGCAAATCAGGTGCAAGACCCTCTCTCTTCGCCCATCCTTGCTGTGTCTCCCGCTGCCCTGTGGTTACGTCGGCTCACCAAGAAGCAGCCCCTCTGCAGCTGTCAGAGGTAGGGCCCCAGGGACCAGGGACTAAATGAGTCCCTCACACACACATGCTGGAGAGCTAACCAGGAGCCCCTCTCCCCCTGGGCTCCCCACCCCCTCCCTCCAAGCAGTCCTGGGAGCCTGCATTATTTAGAGAAATTATTTAGCATTCTGCTTCTGTCATTCCTTGCCATGGCACGGGGCCCTGATATGTGATAAAAATATCAACGTTAAATCGACTCTGACAACTGCTGTTTACTTGTGGTGTCACTGGAGCCAGGGGCAGAGTCGACAGCTCCTACAGGACCCCAAGTGCCAGAGGCGGCGGTAACAGCTCGCGTGGAAAGCTCGGAGTTTTCCCCGAGAGAGACAGCCCTGGCCTCAACCCCCACCACCACCACCACCCCCACACCCCGAGTCAGCCCCGGCCCGGGCCCCCCCGCACACCCCCGAGAGTGCTGGTCTCCACAGCAGCAGCAAACTCCAGCAAAAAGACAACAGGCTTGAGGAGGAACGTGCCTGGCTCTCTGTGAGCGCCGGGTCACGTGACCACCGTGAAGTTCCATGGCATCTTTGGCAGATGGAAATGCATCCCCATAATACACCAATTTGGACACAGGAGGCTGGGCGATGTTGAGTGGCTTTCCTGAGGACACACAGTAACAAGCCCGGGAATCCAGGGCCAGTCCTGGGTCTGTCTGCCTCAAGTCCAATTATAACAAGCTCCACTACAGTATCTAGCACGGAAGGCCCAGCTTCTAGCCTGGGTCACTGACCAAGGCTACTACCAGCTTTTAAAGACCAATAAGGTTGGAACTCTATCCTGGCATCTGATGTCCAGTTTGGGATGATGAGGCCAAGCAGGATCCCATCAGCAACAAAGGGGCAGGGTAATGCACAGCCTCCAGGAAGAGCAGGGAAAAAAAGGACCAACCATTGGACAAACGGGATTGCATGAAATTGCAGAGCTTCTGCATGGCAAAGGACATAGCTAGCAAGATCAATAGAAAGCCCACGGATTGGGACAAGATCTTCACTAGCCATACAACGGACAAGGGTCTCATAGCTAAAATATACCTGGAACTCAAAAAATTAAATCCCCCAACAACAAATCTTCAAAGAAACAACTGCCCAATAAATGAGTGGGCTAAAGACTTAAAGAGAAACTTCTCTGAAGAGGAAAGAAGGATGGCCAATAGACACATGAAGAAATGCTCAACCTCCCTAGCCATAAAAGAAATGCAAATCAAAACAACATTGAGATCCACCTCACCCCAGTTAGAATGGCTAAAATCAAGAACTCTAGTAACAACAGATGCTGGAGGGGATGTGGACAGAAGGGAACCTTACTGCATTGTTGGTGGGAGTGTAAACTTGTTCAACCACTTTGGAAAACAGTATGGTGGCTCCTCAAAAAACTCCACATAGAGCTCCCCTATGACCCAGCAATCCTACTTTTGGGCATTTACCCAAATGTTCACAAACAAGACCACACTAAAGCTACCAACATGACTATGTTTATTGCAGCATTATTTACTATAGCTAAGATATGGAACCAACCCAGATGCCCCTCAGTAGATGAATGGATCAAGAAAATGTGGTATATATACAAAATGAAATTCTATGCCTCCATCAGAAAGAATGACATTGCCCCATTTGTTAGGAAATGGAAAAGCTTGGAAAAATTTATATTAAGTGAAGTAAGCCAAGCCCAAAGAAACATAGGTCCCATGGTTTCCCTTATTTGCAATATCTAGTATATGTCTGAGTCAAGCAGAAAAAGTCAGATAAGATGATGTTAGGGAAATGAACCCTAAGATATGTATTCAAATGTTTTTTTTCTTTCATGCGATTGTGTCTAACACATTTATAAGATTATTTCTTTGTTGCTTTGTATGTCCCTCCCCCATGGTATAACCCTGCTTTCACTGTATTTGGTGTTGGTATAATTTGTGGAGGGGAAGGGGAAAAACAAATCGTTTAAATAGGGATACAGGTGGATCCATTGCAACAATGAGATGTACAAGTCATTATGTCAAAAACAAACTTTACAACTTTGGTGCGGGGGGGGGGGCCACGGGGGGGGGCGGGGGAGAGTATGGGGGGGGCAGGGGGAGGATGGGAAGGGATGGGAAGGGGAAACAAAGGAGGAGGCTACAATACTTGATAAGAAATGCACTCATTATCTTGCCCATGTAATTGTAACCCCCTGTACAGTATTTTCACAATAAAAAATAAAAAAATTAAAATTAAAAAGATATATATATAAAAGAAAGGACCAACCAAAAGATGGAGCTAAGAGATACCACTCTGCACCCACAGAACACTCAGCTGACCCCAGGGCCCTGGTGACACCTCTTCCTTCATGGCCACAGAAGCGAAAGCCTGACATGTAAGGATTGCTCAGGAAAACAGCCGCTGCTTGGATCTCCTTAACCAAGGACACAGAGAAGAGGGCAAGGACAGTGTGTGATCTCCACTCCACCGGTGCTGGTCCTGAGACGAGGTCTCATCAGATCCTTGCAAAGAGGACTCTGGAAAGCCAACCTTGCCAAGGGGCTGCCACTCAAGCTACGAGGGGGGGGGGTGAGGCTGCTTTCCTGGAGAGCTGGTGCCAGGCTCTGCAGGCCAGCCCTCCCTGGGGAACTGGGTTAGAGATATTCACACAAGAGAGTGACATCCAGGATGGCGATGAACTCAAATCATGTCACGGGGGAGGGGAGGAGGGGGGGGGAAGGGTAGGGAGTAAAGAACTGGGTTTATCTGGCCTGTAGAAATTTTATAAGGACAAACTATCCAGTATTTAAAGAGCTGCTGGGGAACAGACTTGAGCCCTGGGCCCAAAGACTGCAAGGGCTGACAAGGCAGTATTTCCTGAGGCTTTCTCGCCATGGCTCACACAGAAACCCCTCCTATCTGTGCCCATGGCTGCAGACAAAGAGAGAGGGGGCGAGGCTGTCTACAGCCACGGCTGACCAGCGCTGGGATGCTGACAGTCCATGTGGGCAGCTTGCCGCTGCACTTACAAAATACACTTCCTGCTGGAGAAGCCCTGGAGGAGGGGCAGTGAGCCTCCTGTCACTGCAGGTATGCAGACAAAGACAGAGGGAGGGTTTGTAGGGGAGAGAGTGGGTGCAAGGGTTAGAAAGCATGCTGGTCCCTTTGATCTCAGAGTGGACAGGTACAGGTGAGTCCATGGACGCAGGCCCTAGGCTGGGCCCACCAGCAGGTGGCGTCTGTCTCAGCCAGCCAGACACAAGCCTGTGGGAGTCGCAGGCAACCCTGGGGGAGAACTGCCCCATGAGCCTCCCACCCCTGCCTGGGATAAAGCCTCCGAATGAACAAATGAAAATCACCCAAATTGAGTTCAATTGAGCAGAGGAATAGAGGATGGAGCCCATTAATTATCTCTCGGCCGACCTCATGCCTCATCTCAAGCGCAGAGCAGCGTGGCTTGGGGCAGACAATAGCAATTAGCAGTGTGGGATTTGGACATTGTCAAAATACAACATCCAAGCTCCACTCAGAAGGCAGATGATGAGGAGAGGGGCCCCCCGGTCGGCCCTCCAAGGCAGTGTCAGAATGTCTGGCGGAAGGATATGGAGCAGAGAGCCAGATAGGGGCTTCTCTGTTTATCGATGGCCTGCCCTCACGCCTCTCTGAGCCTCAACCCCCTTCACTGTCAAACAAGGTGAGCAGGGCTGAGGCGGCAGCTCAACGGTAGGACACGTTCCTGGCATGTGTGAAGCACTGGGTTCAAACTCCCAAGACTGAAGGGAACGAAAAAAGCTGGACCAATAGTGTCTCTCATAGGCTTGTTCAAAGGATTTCATACGGCAACTAGTGGCATGCCGTAGATCTACTCCATGCAATCTTGGGGAGAACTTGCCACAGGCACGAGGCTGGCTTTGCTCTCTGTAACACACGCGGTTTGTTGGTAAGATTGCTCTACTGTTCGGTACTCTGCGATTCGGCCACCCTTCTCCAAGCCTGGTGTGGGCCAAGAAACGCCACCATCAGGGACTGAGCGGCAGCATCTGAAGCCAATGCTGCTCTTCCTTTCTCCGCTCCACACTCAACCTCCTAGCACCAAGGTTTCCTGACCGCTCTCCCCCACCTTCCCACCTCCAATCAAACCCAGACAACACCAACCCTACGGCCATCAAGCCCCCGGTCTAAGTCCCACAAGACGCAGAAAGCATTAGCTTTTGATTTGTGGTGTACTTGGCCTTCCCGCCGGGCGCCCTCCACCTCTGCCCTGCACAAAAGACAGCCCCACTTCTTGGGAGGAGGAAAGCCACAAATTGTTTCTCTCTCCCCTTCAGTATCGACTAGAAGAGTGCGAGCCTAGCGGCTTCTCATCCACACCTCATGGCTCTCCTGGCTGGGCAGAAGAGACAGGAAAGAGTCCTTTGGGTTATGGGATCAGAGACCAGACAGGCTGGGTGGCTGGAAGAGCTGCATTTTGTTGCTGTGTTTCAGGGATGGAGACACAAGAATCCACTAGCCAGTCCCTGAGTGAGGGGAGGCCAGGGATCCATACATATGCTCCCAACAGGATATTCTCTATGTACCCCGTCCTCTGTGTGCTGGACATTATCACTCTCCTCCCTCTCCTCCTCCACCCTTCCCAGCGCTGCGTGGCCTCTGTGACCGCATCCACCAAGATTTCTTGCACCTATTTGATTTCACCATGGGAGACACCAAGGCCAGGCTATTCATCCCTAGCTATCCAAATCTCTACCTAAGGCTGCAACTCCTATAGCCACAGCCATCTCCCGGAGGTGGACACTCCGTCCCTGTGCCTTTGGGCCTGGATGGTGAGGCCACCCACTGCGATGCCTTGGGTACGCTACTGTCTCTGTCGGTTGTCCTTAACCTGCCTACACTTTCATAAATGGCCTATCCTCTATTACCTACCTACCTGTTCCTCCATTCAGAGAGCCCAACCTATGCTGCAGGCATAGTGTCGGGCACTGACATATTAAAACAAACAAGATGCCACATCTGCCCTGAGGAGCTCAGTCAGGTGGGAGTTACCACTGGAGATGCTCTGGGAAGGGTCTCCGTGGGGCCCAGTGGTACAATGTCCAGCCCTCTCTAAGAACGAGCGAACTGTGGGAAGAGGTGTTTTTATGTAACTCATCCATACGCTCAGAGACAGTTTTCTGTACTAGGAACTGTGTGGAGTTGGCCCTTCCTGGGAGTTGGGGAATGACCTGGGTGATGAATCTGATTCCTCCCCCTAGGCCGCAACCCCAGGAGTCCCCAGCCCAACTCACCAAGCTTCCTCAGAGCGTATGCGTGGTCCACAGCAGTGGTGCCATTTTCCCAAGGAGCCACTGGTTTAGAGGAGGGGTGGAGCAGTGTCCTCCCGGCTTCCTCCCGGACCAGCAACTCTTACTGTCCACTGCCCAGTGGGACAGGTGACAGCGGAGGGGAAGGATCGGTGCTGGATCGTCTGTCCCTGAATGAACTTCATCAAGGAAGGAGCCTGTGGAGGGAACACTGTGATTCAGAGGAGGAATTTACGGGATTAATCTTTAATACTTGCCGGCATCCATCATTTGGTTATTAGAAAGAAGAAATAATAAAATAACAAGCTGATCCCATATCAGTTGATGAGGTTCCCTCCTCCTGTGCACATTTTGTTTTACACACACACACACACACACACACACACACACGCTCCAGAAAAGCCCATGGTAGCAGCAATGAGTATGAGTACCAGCACCACTGAGTTCAAAGGACAAGGGTAGAATGTAGAAAGAGATGTTTCTTAAGGCTCCAAAGACAGTTACTTAACAGGAGAGGGCTAAAAGTAAATGAGGCAATTGTAGAGCCGGACTACGGAGTTGAGGAGGCAGTCTGCACTATTAGCAATAAATATTAAATAAGAGCTACCCAGAAAGATTATTTTAAAAACTGAATTCAATGGAATGTGGTCTCTGTAGAGCCCACATTTGAATATAATCAGATTATGAGGTGTTCTGAAAAGACTTCCAAACCCACAGGCTGCCATCAGGAGAACTCCTCTCTGGCAGGACAGGTGGTAGAAAGGCCCATTCCGACACTCAGCACACGCTGCCGAGGTGCCTACATGTGTGCTGTCAGTCACTGGAATGTGGGGATGGGGAAAGGTGGTCCCTGCCCTCAAATTCTCAGATCAGAGAGAAAATCAGACATGGGGACAGGTGGTGGCAAAAAGAGAAAAAAAATCCCCCTCTATAATAAAGTGGGAGTTTTCCAAGGTCAGCCCAAGGGCATTCCCATACTCAGGCCCCTTCTGTGGCTCTGCTTGAATGAGGCTGACGATAGAAACCAGAATCTTCACTGTGGCAGGGCTGACTTGGTTTGGAGCACAATGACAGAGTCTAACCCTAGTGCTTGACAGTAAATATGTATATATATATATATATATATATATATATATATATATATATATATATATATATATATATATATATATACACATTTATCTATGGGTAGAGAAGCAAATGCGCAAGTTCCAACAGCTCTGCTGGCTGAGGTTAGAGTCCTGACCAGGAGAAGTAAGATATCCAGGAGCTCCGGAAGGGGAGGCAGGCACAGAGGGCCTGGGGAAGCATGGGTCCAGGTATCCTGGGAGGCCTCACACATGCAGGGAAGGCCTGGGAGGCTCGAGCTTCCCTGGTCCACACACAGAACCTGCCTCAAGGTATTTACACATAGCTCCAATGTGTCACTGGCTGACCACCAAGCTTACAAAGAGACAACATTTAGGGAAGCAGAGTAAAAGTTTAAAAGAATTTTACAAAACAAGGAGAAGCATCAGCAGCTACATATTACTGGGGAGAAAGATTCCCCTCAAAATCCAAAGGTGTCACTACAATAATCAGCAACAACAACCATTAAAGGAGAAACGATGAGAATCCAAAGGTTAAACAACATATTATCTACAATGTCTGATTTCCAACAACAACAACAAAAATCACAACCTGCAACCAAACAGGAAAGTGATGCAAACTCAGGGGAGAGGAACAGTCAATAGAAACCCACTCCAAGCAGGCCAGATATCGAGTTTAGCCAACAAAGACTTCAGAAGTGTTATGTATGTGTTTTCAAAGAATCGGAGGAAGCCATGTTTAAGGAATTAAAGGACTATATGTGAGGACTCAGCCAATCAATAATCTCAATAAAGAAATAGAAACTATTAAAAAGAAAAAAACAATGAAAAATCTGGAGTTTAAAAAAATATATAGTAACAGAAATGGAGAGGGGAAAAAAAATCACTAGATGGGCTGTCTCCACAGCAGATCTGAGCTGTCAAAAGAGGAAATCAGTGAATTTGAAGTTAAGTCAATAGAAATTACCCAATCTGAAGAACAAAGAGAAAAACTACTGAAGGAAAATGAACAGAACCTCGGAGACCTGCAGCTTGACATGGGTTGTACAAACAGACCTGTAATGGAAGACCCAGAAGGAGAGGGGAAAGAAAGCTGAGGGGGGGAGGAATGTGAAGAATGAAGACTTCCTAGCAGCCTCAGTGTCTGGGACTCCAGCTTGGATCTGAGGTGTGGGAGGAAACCTGAGGTATGGAGTGAGATCCTGCAAGTGTCCAGGCTCCAAGCTACCTTGAAATCAGCCCTCCACCCCCGGCCCCTCAGGACAGCCTGTGAGCCATATCAAGCCATCTCCATCTCCAGATGCAGAGAAGGTTCTGGGAGATTAAAGCACTGCCCAGCTCACAGGGCTGGTGAATGGTCCAGCTGGGGAGCAGAGTCCTAGCCCCTGCTCCCTGCCTTACTTGAGCTCCAAGGCCTCTCAACTCACACACTCGAGCCCTGTGGACTCAGAAGTGTGGTCTCTTCAGGTCCCAGGTGGAGGAAGGGCAGAGGGTGAGAGTCTGGAGTTCAGAAAGGAGCAGAGCAGTAAATGAGGTCCATTAGCCTAAGGCCCCTCCCCACATCCTCAGGGCTGTCTGCTCCCCTAGGAGCCAGGTCCTCCGGCTAAGGGCCTACTCACCAGGCCAGGGCTAGGGCTGGAAAGATGCCAGCACTGTGCCTCCACGACACAGAGCAGTCACTACATCTCAGCCTCTGTCTCCTCTGTACCCCAGATCCCAGAGCAGACCAGAGGCTAACACCAAAGAAGTGAGACTGGCCTGCCACTAGAGGTAGACAGATTCAGATTCCAAGAATTTTCCAGTCAGGAAAGACCCTCAACAGCATCCTCTGGGTGAGTGTCCATTCCCTTCCCCGAAACCCCTCCACCTCCCAGAAGGAGCTCAGCAGCACAGTTGCCTTCTGCTCTGAGTCTCCTTCATCTTGACCTTCCCAGAGCTTCACCCCCTAGAGGCACTCAGTGGGTACTACTGGACCACTATCCCTGGCCTCTTTGTGTCTCTATCTCTGGGGCATCAGAAGAGACCTGGATGTCATTTAGCTTTGCTCAGCCACAATCACCTTCATTCTTTAAGATGCCTTCCAGGAGTGATAAAGTATAGAGCAGAGTGAATGGGTCAGAAGCAACAATACAGCTGAGAATCCTTCCCAAGACTCTTGGAGGAGAGGTGGGGTTGGAGAAGCAGAAGGAGCCACAGACCTATGGGGAAAGGGGAGCTCACGCTGGCAACTCCTGCAGCAGCTAGGGGTTGGAAGAAGGCATGATGGGCCCCTGGACCTGAGGGAGGACGAAAATGGAGGACAAGGTCCTGTAGGGCTTGCTGCTCAGCTACAGGCCCAGCCTGTCACCAGCACACTCCAAATTAAATAACTGCAACTCCCCTTTTATTTCCTCGCTGACAGCAACTTATTGGGAAGGCAGCCACTTCTGACATTCTAATATTCAGAGTCATATCCTGTGGGATAAACACATTGCTGTTGTCTGAGCCAATGATTTGTACAGGATAAAAGGGATCCTGAAGAGACAAGGAAGAGGCTGGGCTCGGGACTATTTACCAGCAACAAGGGAGCCGGGGAACGACCAGGGCCCACTGGATCATCCGTGTACCCCCTGCCACAGGCCGCCTTCCCTTGGAGTCATTTGGACCTCTGATCACACCCTCCCTGGAGACCTGCTTACCTGCAGATGTATCTAAGCCCTCAGTGCGTGTCAGCCTGGTGCAGGCTCAGGAAGGAGTTGCAGAGATAAGCACAGCCCAGACCCCGCATCCCACACTCCAGAATGGGAAAACCACTGACGCTGACCCATGCACACCTCGTAGCCTAGTGGTTAGCACACTACTGATTTGGGTGTCTCTTGACACACACACAAGCATTCATCCTCTGCAGCAAACTTTCCAAACATCAGTCCTGCCTCCTGAAAACAGGAGAGTAACAGCGTGGTCTACGTCTCCTAGTGTCATCTAGAGGATTAAGTACAAGAAAGTAAATCAAGCGCATCGCCGCCCCCTTGGTCCCTGCTCATGGGCACTGAGAAAAGAATGCACAGAGCCAGGCGTCAGTGGCTCACACCTGTAATCCTAGTTGCTCAGGAGGCTGAGATCTGAGGATTGCAATCCAAAGCCAGCCCAGGCACAGGAACATCTGTGTGGTTCTTATCTCTAATGAAGCACCACAAAACCGGAGTGGATCTGTGGCTCAAGTGGTACGGGGCTTGCCTTGAGTGAAAAGCTAAGGGACAGCACCCAGGACCAGACAAAAAGAAAAAATAAGAATACATGGGGTGGGAGTACTTGACGCGCTTCAGAGGTGCTGGGAAGGTGGAATGGAATGCTGGGAAGAGTTGTTCCCAAATCGTACAGCCCGGGGTTGGCTAGGATGCATTCCACACACCCGTCTCCCCACCAGAAAGCCCGGCGGACATGCTTCGTGTTCTGTCCACTCCAATGGAGCACATGTAGGACAAAGGAAATGGATTTGCCGCCATATTGACAGACAGAAGCCAGGCATGCAACCAAGGATGCTCTTAAGATGCAGTGGGATCCTGAAGGCCCTGTGGGGTGAGCAGATCCAAACGAGGGCTTGCAGCCTGTCACTGGCCTGACGAGGGGGAAGGGGAAATGGGGAAGGAGGCATGACAGGAAGTAATGGCTCTGTTTCAAAGGCCAGTGCTTTGGTTTTTTTGTCTCCTGCAAAACCCATGTTGAAATTTGATGGCCTTTGTAACAGCATCAAGATGGACTCATTAAGAGGTATTTAGGTGAGGAAGACTCAGCCCTCAAGAATAGACTAATGCCATTATGGCCGGAGTGGACCCAACATCTCAAGAGTGAGTATTCTTCCTCTCTCTCATTCTCTCTCTCCTCTCTCTCTCTCTCCTTCCCTCTTCTCTTGCTCTGTTTCTATTTCTCTCCCTCCCTTTCCCTTGCTCACTCTCTTCTCTTTCTTTTCCTCCTTCCTCATTTCCACACCAGGTAACAACACCCAGAGAAAGCCCTTCAGTATCGAGAAGCCATCACCTTGATATTGAACTTCCCAGCTTCCAAAACTGTGACCAATAAATGTCTGTTCATTGCCAGTCACCCAGCCTGTGGGATTCTGTCCTAGCAGCATAGATGGACCAAGATGGCCAGCAGCACAGAAAACCTGTGGGCATAGGGTTGTGACAGGGTAGTTTGAATGTCCAAGAAAGTGTGCACGGAGAGAGAAAGAGAGAGAGAGAGAGAGAGAGACGGGGCATCCTGGGCCCACGGGATTGTGTGAACCGGAGCCCAGATGTGGGCCAGACTTGAAAGGGGAAGGGAAATTGTCTCTGCAGGTCTGAAAGGAAGAACAAAAGAAAGCAGAGGCTACAGGAATACCCGGAATACTCAGGACTTCTCTGGCCTTTAGGATGCAAGGAGTATGGTAATCTAATAAACACGGCAACAAAGCATTTGTCACCAAGCTAATTTTATTAGAACAGATCTCAAATGGCTAATTTCCTTTTACTAATGAGCAAATTAGTTTGAATCTCTGATCTGCTTTTAAGGCACTTATACTAATAAAACATGAACGACGGTGCAACTTGTGGGAAGATGTTGAGGGTATGTCCCCTTGGGTTGAAGGGGACCAGTGTGGAGGGGGGCTCCACGTGACCCTGCAGAGGGGCCTCCAGGCCCCAAGGGAGGAGGGTGTGGGTGGTACAAAAAAGGGAACAGCCTGGAGGAAGAGGAGGAGGAGGAGGAGGAGGAGGAGGAGGAGGAGGAGGAGGAGGAGGAGGAGGAGGAGTGGGTGGGACTTTACTGAGCAGCTCATGTTTTAGTAAGCTGGGAGTTTCTCGCCAGGGGACTGGGGACCAGGCAGGTTCCCTCCTCCATGACAGGCTCTCAAACTTGCCCTAGGCTGAGAAGGTTTAAGAAAGCGAGGGCTTGGGGAGCTGGGCTCACCGGAAGACCCATCCCAACAGTGAGCTAGACCAAAGGAGAAATGAGAGGCACCCCCCAGGTGCAGTCTGGTGTAAAAAGGGCTCTGAGTTCAAATCTCAGCTCGGCCACAGAAATATAAATTCAGCTTTTTTGACTCGCCTGGTGAAGCCAGGACCCCCATGAGGGGTCCTGCGGCCTCAGTCAGGACCTTGGGCCTGCACGGTGAGGTTTTGGTTCATTGGGGCTTGAACTCAGGGCCTGGGTATTGTCCCTGAGCCTCTTGGTGCTCAAGGCTAGCACTCTCACACTTGAACCACAACACCACTTCCAGTTTTTAAGTGGTTAATTAGTTAAGAGTCTCATGGAGACGTTTCTATCCGGGGCAGCTTTGAACTTCGATCCTCAGATCTCAGCCTCCTGAGTAGCTAGGATTAAAGCCGTGAGCCACTGGCGCCCAGCTTGCAGGATGAGTTTTACGTGAGTATAAGGACAGTAGAGACAACAGAGGTCCCAGGTGGCATGCTTGGCTGACCTCCTAATTCAAGAGCAGCCTCAAGAGAGGAGAGCGCCTCCCTGGCAGACACAAGCAAGGATCTGGCGGGGCTGGCCCCAGTATCCTCAGCTCCCACTGGGACTGCCACACAGCTGCTGCAGCCCAATCCCTGCTGCAAGCCACATGTGGACAGCCACACCCACACCCACACACACACACACACATATACACACACATATACACACACACATACATATACACACACACATACACACACACATATACACACTCACATACACACATACACACACACATATACACACACATATACACACACATATACACACACACACATACACACACACACATATATACACACACATACACACACACACACATATACACACACACATATACACACATATACACACACACATACACACACACATACACACACACACATACACATACACACACACACATATACACACCCACACACACCCACACACACATATACACACCCACACACACACCCACACACACACATATACACATACACACATACACACACACATACACACACACATACACACACACACACACATACACACACATACACACACATACACACACATACACACACACATACACACATACACACATACACACACATACACACACATACACACACATACACACACATACACACATACACACACATACACACACATACACACACACATACACACACACACACATACACACACACATACACACACACATACACACACACACATACACACACATACACACACACACATACACATACACACACACACACACACACACACACACACACAGGGACCCGCCTGGCTAACCGTGCCCTTCTGAGAATGTCCTAGAATGATACCCCTATCCCACGCCCTCCTCTTCAGATGATCCATCTTGCATCACAGTCCAGCAGGAGCTTCTCTTGGTAAGAGCCAGAAGAAGGTGGGGTACCATACAGACAGCACCAGGAGGTTAGGCGTGCATCCCCTCCACCCTCCTCTGTCCCAGGTTCGCAGCACGATCTACACACAAGCTCTCGGGGAACGTTCTGGGCTCCAGCCGGCTGCTCCGACCTGTGGTGGAAGCCATCATCCCTCACTGGTGGCGTCTCGCCACAAGCCAGGGCTGCACCCACTCCCGCCCCGTCCACACCTCTCCCCCACCCACACAGTCCCCAGGGCCACCTCTCTGAAGTGTGCTGGCCTCATTCATTATTCAGCCATTTCCTCAGTGCGGAGGCCCAGGGGCCAGAGGGTTGGCAGTCTGGAGCTCTTTCATCTCCCGGCTTGCGCAAGGAATGCACAAACGCTGGGCCGGTGGCCAGGATGCAGATGGAGTGCCGGCAGTCCCAGGTCCGTGGGTACCTTCGTGATTTCACAACCTGCCCCCCACCACAAGCACCCCATCGCCAGAGCATGGCCCTGCTGAGCTTTGACCCCCAGGGCTCCCATCTCCCAGATGTCTGGGGTCCAAGCACCAACTTTACAACAAGCAAGTGACGAGACTATTCTGTAACAGCACTGGGGTGGCCTGCAGGTGAGCTATGGCATGAAAGCCTTTGCAAACCCCCGGGGCAGAGGAAGAAAGACCCCTCTCCAACTGGTGGCAAGACAGAGTCTGTGCAATTCTAAAGCCAACAAGAGAAGGCACCCCATGCCTTGCCCTGACCCCAGCTTCAGTGTGCTGCACGGGAGGAGGTTGGGAAGGTCGAGGCCTGTCTGAAGGGCACCCCGCATCCTGTGACAGGCATGCACAACTACAACATACCCCCCTCCACCCCCTCAGGCTCTTGTCGCTTGAAGCCAACTCCCAAGAGGCTTGGGCTGTCAACACAGACTTCAATCACCTGAACAAATGGAGAGAAGAGAGAGTAGCAATGGAGAGTCACGTAGCCTGGTCCTAAATACTCCTAGCCCTTTGCCTCTGTGGTTCCATCTGCCTACAACTTTGACCCCTTGGAAGAGCAACACTAGAGTCTTCCATACACGTCTACAGAAGTTAGAGAGTGAAGAGCTGGGGTCCTGGACCAGGTCAAGGAAAGCAGACGGGGTGCCAATCTACCATGGGAGCCCCCCCCCAATCCATAACCTCAGGCAGAGGAAGGCAGTGGGATTGATGGGCAGGGATGGTAGCTCCTGCTCTGAGTCTGGCACTGCAGGACCAGGCCAGGTGGTGGCAGCCAGTCTTCATTTCCTCTCCACAAAGTCTCATGGCAGGAGCAATCACAGAGGGCATTAGAGAAGTCTTCCTGGTGGCACACATTCACAGAGTCCACAGAAGAAGGCAGCAGGGGAGGGGAGGGGAGAGGAGGGAAGGGGAGAGAGAACGCAGCTCAGTGAAGAATATCAAGCCAGGAGTCTGGAGGCCAGGGCAATGTGAGGCGCCTCTCCATCTCTCTTTCCTGGTCTAGCATGTACAATAGAGGCGCAGAACTATATGCACTGAGTGCTATCGTGGGGACTAGGAAGCTGAGCCAGCCCCTGCCCTGCATTACCTCTGTTCCTTAAACAGAGGGGGTTGGCTTTCTTTCTTTTTCTTTTTCGCCAATCCTGGAGCTTGAACTCAGGGCCTGGACACTGTCCCTGAGTCTGTTCATGCTCAAAGCTAGTACTCTACTACTTGAGCACCAGTTCTGGCTTTTTCTGAGTAGTTTATTGGAGATAAGAGTCTCATGGACTTTCCTACCCAGGCTGGCTTCAAACCACCTCCATCCTCAGATCTCAGCCTCCTGAGTAGCTAGGATCACAGGCGTGAGACTCCGGTTCCCTGCAAGGGTTGACTTTCAAAGTCTTATCTCCAGGATCTCTGAACTTCAAGCCTGTCCCATCTCCAAAGGTTGAGAATCACCTAGAAGGTGACCGACCATACGGGATGTGGAATGGTGGAGACACAGAAGGTGTGGCCTCAGGGTTGGGGGGCGGGAGGAGGGGGAGACAAGCCCTCCCTCGGCTCAGCCTCCAGTAGAACATCACAGAGTCTGGGCTGGCAGCGCCTGGCGACTCCCAAGGGCCTGGGGCTACCTGCACTACCTCTGATGATAGCAGGTTTGCAGCTGCCTGGGTTTAGGTTGAAAACAGTGGGCTTTTTGTAGTTTTGCGTTTAAGATCTTCAAACTCCTCCCTCTGCTTTTTTCCTTATTAAAGTTTCCCTCCGTCTGCTTATGTAATAACCAAAAATCAATTGCTTATTTTCCTGTCTGTTTAGAAATGAAAGTGGGACTGGCGGGGGGAGCCTGTGAGCCTGGAGGGAGCCCCGGGCTGAGAGCCGGAGGCGCCGGCAGGGAGAGGAGGCGGACAGCTGGCTTCCGAGCCAGAGTTCGTCATGGAGCTGAGCGCCGGGCGTCTCCAGGGCCTCAAGTTGGAAAAGACCCCCTGAGCAGAGCGGTGACAAGGCAGATGTGTCCCCCCCACCGCCGTTCCCCGGCCCCTCCCACCCACCCAGCACAAACTCACCCGCACGCGGCTCACACACCCCAGCAACTGACTGACTCCCCACGAGGCCTGGGTAGGGTTATGCCAGGGATCCTAGAGGAAAACTTCTAGAAAATTCTCAACACATGGAGATCAGAAAAGTGATTCCTGTGGTACGCCCCATGCCAGGGCGCTGACAAGTCCCTGTGCCGCACGGTAATGCGAATGCACAGCCCGGTGCCTTTGTCCAGACACACCACACGCACAACACCAAGAGCGAATGACACACGGGCTCACGGCCAGCACACAGCCAGCCGCGCACCGGCTGAGGGAGCCAGACGGGGTCCTGCTGTGCTTGAACACTTCGCCTTACCGTAACCCCTAAAACTGCTCTAAGAATGCTCCAGCATGGTTATGAACACAGAGGAAAACAAAACCCCAAAACAATGAAATCCAAAACCTAGAAACAACCCAAAAGCCTTGACCAAGTAATCCACTAAGCCAACTGTGACTCCTGGAAAACACGGGCTACTGTTTGGATCCTAAGGATTCCCACCCCTCCCCTGCAAATCCATCCACTACTGGGAGGAGCTAGGGGTTTTACGGGGACGTGGCCTAGTGGGGTGTTTTGTCATTGCAGAAGTGCCCCGAAGGGGGCGCTATGGGACCCCAGTCTCTTCTTTCTCTTCTTCATCTCCTGGCCATGGGGTGAGCTGCTTTGCTCTTCCCTGTTGACTCAACAGAGTCCAAAGAAACACGGCTCCGGAAATGTGAGCCAAAACTGGAGACTTTTTTCTTAGAGTAATGGAAAGTTGACTAACACACCATGGCATGGTACTCAAAAGCCAAACAAAAATAAAATCAGTGAGCCATTTACACTAGACACACACACACACACACAGGCACACCCCTGAGGTTCTAGTAATAGGACCCCCACCCCACCCCATGCTGTGTGTTGTAACCCTGGGCCTGACTGCGGCCCCTAATGAAACCGCCTCGCTCCAGCCCGCCTCACTGCCTCTTTCTCGTCCAAGTGAACGTGATAGGAGCTCACTTTGGCACCTCTCCTTCCTCTCTGGAATGAGTCAGTTCCACAGCCCCCGGGCTCGCGGCAGTCCTGACGGCGTGGGGACCTGCCTCTACCCATGCCCGGCCGGGCCCCGCTCTGTCCACCAAGAGTCTGTGCGTCAGCAATGGCAATCCGTCCACACTCAGGAGCCCGAGCGCTCCTTCTTGCCACCTTCCCCTCCCTGTGCAACCCTGCCCCGGCTCTCCTGACTTGTCCGTATATCACCAGCAATGTTCTTCTCTGAACGAATGGAGTCAGGCCTCATTGTTCCCAATATCACCCAGCAGTGTGGGAGCTAGCAGAGCGGTGCTCTGGAGAAGGACGGTGGGCCATTCACTGGGCACCGTCAGCTGATACAGTGGGAGCTGCGTCAGCTGACACAAAGAGGATCTGGGGGGGTGAAGGAGGGGAGAGGAAGGGCTCAGACTTAGAACAAGGAAAGAACACTGGCATCTCTGGAGGCACAAATAGAAGGGACACCAGAATAGTTTCTCTGTGTCTCCTGCCCACACGGACCGAGGTTCGCCTGGAATAACATTTCTTTACCATTTGGCAAACTTTAAATAATGGCAACCTGCCCTAACATCTCCACCCTCGTTGTTGTAAGATACTTCAAGCAAGGAGACTGATCCTGCAGGGCCAGAAGAATCAGCTCAGCCCCTGCCAGCCTGGGGACTATAATACACCCTTCAAGGGCACATGCATTCCTGAGCCCTTCTGTCACAGCCCAATAAGCCAATGATAAGACAACTAATTGCTCCCTGTCCTGGCTCCCGTGAAGTTTGTGATCTCACACAAGTTTAGGGCCTATCACATCCACTGAGCTCCCAGGCCACGCACATGATGGACACACAGCGTCCGAATGCACACGAACGTCCCACTGGTACTATTAGTTTCATTCATGAGGAGGGCCATGGTTGTCTTTCTTTAGTCCTAACTTCTGCTCCAGACACATAGTGGGAACTTCATAAATGTTAAGCACACACTGGTAGATGATACGTCTGGGTGCAGTGATGACTGGCTGACACCAAGAAACATCAAAGCACTGCGGAAGAAAGAAATCAATTCTGCATAGCCTTCAGAATAGAGCTGTCCAGCAGATGTCTGTGGGGAAAGAAATGTTCTATACCCAAGCTAACCAGCCCCTCGGTGCATGGGCTATTGGGCACTGAATTTTAAATTTTAATTAATTTCTATTTACATATTTACATGCAGCCAGTAGCTACCAAACTGGACAGCACTGTTCTCAAAATAAGTGTCTGTGGACATAAGATGAGGCTGGTAATGTATACATGAAGTGAATTTAAATGTTCCTGTTAAGAGCTTGGCATCGCAGTGGAGTATAATAATGTGTGGACTCTGGAAGCCATCCTGTGTTGGGTTTGAATCTCTATGTCTCCAGTTACAGCAAGTTATTTAACTCTTTGTGCTTTTATTTCTCAGTAGCAAGAATGCTGTAGGCCACAGAGCATTCTTGTGTGGGTTCGATGGGTTAACGCTTTAAAATAGTGCCCCGTATGCAACAGGCGTTCAAAAAACATTGCTTACACCTACAAAAAGTAGTTGTGATTTTTTTTTTAAATTAATGATGGGGATATAAGCTGGGAAGTGTGTCACCAGGTTATTTAATCATTATGCAAACACCATTAAATGGTGGCTTGTGCCTATAACCCCTAGCTACTCAGGAGGCTGGCGTGTGGAGGATCACAGCTGAAGGCCAGCCTGGAGAGGACTCTTTCCAGTTAAGCCATAAAAGGTTGGGCTAGAGGTGTAACTTAAGTGGTAGAGCCCACGTCAAGCATGCAGGACTAACCCAAACTCCAGTGCTGCAAAAATAAATAAATGAATGAGTAAATGAATGAATGAATGAATAAACAAATTTTTGCTCAGACCTAGATAGTATAACCCCTCACCACCTAGGCTGACACACACACACAGGTGTCACTGTGCAGCCCATGGCTGCAGAAACGGAACACTTACTAAGTGCCCAACCTTCTACTGCAACTCAGCAATACCCTAAGAGCAAGATAAGATGAACAACACATAGAAGATGGGAGCTCAGCATTGAGGCCAAGGCGCGCTTCGAGCTGTGCGTCTGGGTCCAGAGCTCGGCGCAGTGTTTCCACCACCGGGTCGGAGGGGGCGTTTGAAAATGGCACCCCCGCTCCACAGACACATGGGCTGAACTTGCACTGAGGCCAGGTTAGGAAAGAAAGAAGGAGGTGGAGGCTGGGTCACGGGGGATGACAACGGGCGGGACAGAATCACTCCGCCCATCCCCTGCCTCCCTTCCTCCCTCCCTCTTCTCTTCCTTTCTTCCTTCCTACATTCCTTCCTTCCTCCCAGCATCCGTCCCCTCTTCCTTCCTTCCTCCCCTCCCCCACTTATTTTGGAGAGAGGGTCTCACTATGTGACCCACGCTGTCCTAGAACTCTTGGTCTTCCTGCCTCGGCCTCCTGAGCACTAGGATTACAGGCATTTCCCACCACACACAATTTACCATTCCAATATTGTTTTAAAGGAATAAACCTCTCGTTTCCATTTTCTGGAGTTCATCGCGATAAATGTGATCTTGTGTGATCAGAGGTACGTGGGCATTGCGTCTGTGTGTCCTCTCCTAAGAGGAACTGCGCCATTCGATTATTTCCTGAATGAGAGAGACTGACCAAAGGAAGGGCCCAGAGCCACAAAGAAAGTGGATCTCCCCAATAGGCTGAGTCCCAAAGTACACGCAGCCTATGTTCATTTGGATGAAAGTGCCCAATCTCCAGACGGTTAGCATGTCAATCAAACACCATCATGAACACTACTACTATTTTTTGTTTTGTTTTGGGGACTTTGGGGGTTTTGTTTTTGTTTTTTGGTAGTCGTGGTGCTAGAACTCTGGGCCTGGCACTGTTCCTGAGCTCTTCAGCTCAAGGCTAGCGCTCTACCACTTGAGCCACAGCACCACTTCTGGTTTTCTAGTGGTTTATTGGAGATAAGGGCCTCATGGACTTTCCTGCCCCAGGCTGGGTTAGAACTGTGATCCTCAGATCTAGGCCTCCTGAGTAGCTAGGATTATAGGCGTGAACCACCAGAGCCCGGCACTACTACCGTTTACTGTGTGCTGTGTGCTGCGTGGAAGGCAAGACCTCACTTCATTTCATAACAAGCCCATCTTCCTACTGAGCCAACCTCATCCAGCCCCAGGCTACCAGACTCCAGAGCAGCAGCTGTTGGACACCAGGCTGTCTTTCCTCTCTCAGCATCGATCAGGAGACTGGGCAATGAATGAGATGAGTCCGAGCTTTGCTCTGTGCCTCCACACATGGCAACTAGATGGCACACCTGCCCTTATCATGGGTCTTCATCCAGCTGCTGCCCACGGCAGAAATCACAAAAAGGTCTCCCAGACCCTGGCATAGTGCCTTCCACATAGAAGGTGCCATTGTTTGCACTCAGATCCTGGTGCTTGCCATCTGTTTATGCTTGCTTGCTTGCTTTGGCTAGGGCCTCACTCTTTGCCTGGGCCAACCTCAAACCACAATCCTCCAACATACACCTCCCACATAGCTGGAATGACAGGGTATACTCCACCACGCTTGGCCTCAACATTTCAGTCTCTCTGAAACAGAGAGACTGGCTCTTTGAACTCCATGAGTAGAGATAGACAGGATGTCCCCTTCTCTGATCATTAGCTATGTGCAGGTGCCGTGCTGGGCACTTGCAGCACAAGTAGAGCCAGTGACACAAGACAGGGATGAAATCATCTGAGCAGGTAGAAGAGTCCGTGCTGGAATCCACAATACCCTAAGGGCTTCATCAGATCCAAGCACTGGGGCTGGACCTGTAGGAAGTGATCAGATCTTTCAGAGGGATGGGAATGAGAAGTCCAGAGACAGGAAAGGCATTCCCAGGGGAGGGACTGGAGTGGGTGTAGGGGACAGGACAGTTGTGCCTTGTAAGATCCCAGCGAGCAAGAGGGGAGCAGACAAGAGGACGGAGCAGTGGGAGCCCACGCAGATCCTCTAGACTGGGGGTGGATTAGTGTCGGCGAGTCTTCCAGGGGGATTTGCAAGGGAATTATTTATGGTGGTAACAAGCAAGCACTCATTTAGCTTATATCCCACATTATACAAACACGCATTGAGCTCTGCAAGTTAAGGCCCTAATGCCACTCTAAATTAAATTCATCAGTGTCTTAATTAAGATCTATATTTAGTTCTTAATTAAAGGGGAGAGAAAAATCCACGATGTTGCAGAGCAGAGATCTGGAATGGAGATAAATCATCTTTCTGCCAATAGACTGGGCACATGCCCACACACTCTTGAGACTCCGCTTCCTGCTTAAAAAACAAAAAGCCCTTAATCTTCCCTCTTCCTTCCTTTCCCCCTCCTTTCTTCCTCCTTTCATTACTTCCTTCTTTCATGACCTCCTTCTTTCATTTTCTCCTCCATCTATTTATTGAGAATTTCGTCTACACCAGGCACTGAGTTAGGATTCTGAGACACAGGAGGGAATAAAATAATTAGACACGTACAACCCAGAGAACAATGCTGATGGGCATGTGCAGGTCTCAGCGCTGAGATGCCACTGCCTTCCAGGTCTTACAAGGGTGGAATGTCCAGATATACTAGACACAGAAGAGAGAGGAACTAGCAGACCACTGCTCTGTACTCAGATGAGTGATTCGTTGGCTCGAGTGAGAACTTGGACAAGTCTTTGTATTCTTGCTGTCACAGGACAGAAGAAAGAAAGAAAGAGAGAGGGGGGAGGGAGGGAGGGAGGAAGGAAGGAAGGAAGGAAGGAAGGAAGGAAGGAAGGAAGGAAGGAAGGAAGGAAGGAAGGAAGGAAGGAAGGAAGGAAGGAAGAAAGAAAGGAAAAGAAAAGAAAAGAAAAAGAAAAATATGGACCTGTGCCCCACCTGAGCCATCATGGACACGATTACTCCTAGACTCACGGGACTCTGGCAATGGGCCCACCGCTGTCTCTCAAGGTGTTTCTGGTGCCTCTCGTGTCTGTTGAAGCTGCCTCTGTGTTCTAGCCCCCAGAGGTGTCTGGGAGGCTCACAGGAGAGGGTGGTGGGGAATGGCCTTGTCATCAGACCCATGCTGGATGCATGTGGATCACTTTTATAATGTCCTTTGGGGCCCCGCTCCAAAGTTATGGGATAAACACTTTTTTTCGGGTAATATAAAGGAAATTTTAGATGAAAAACTTGAGATGTCAGCAGAGCGGAAGCTTTGGGATTCAAAGGTTTGGGAGGGGGTGGCTTTGGTTTGGGTGGTTTTTTAGCAAATCAAACTCTTGGCTGGAAGTGCTGTGGAAAAAAAACAAACAAACTTTACTGCTGCTTTCACACATCTGTGTGCATAGTCATCTGCAGAGCGAGCCAGGTGAGGTGGGTTGGGAAGGGGACTCTGGGGCCTTTGTCCTACCGGCCAGACACTGCCCACCCTCCCCTGCTTGACTATGTGGGCAAGCCCCCAAGCAGGGCTCTCCTATTCCACCCAGCCCTACCCCCAACAAGCAGAGAGTAAAGGCCAAAGGTCAGGAGGGGGAAACGAGCCTGTGAGCTACCCTTCCCATACGGTTCTCACATTCTCATCTGGGGTCTCTCTCCCCCTGGGGTAGCATGACTGAACCTGGCTTAGGAGGCTGAGTCACAGCCACAGAGTCCTCGGCAGAGCAGCAGCCTGAGTTCCCGGAGCTCCAGTAACACGGCCCGGTTAACCAGAGTTCGCAGAGAGCAAGAGCTAGAATGCACCTCTGCTCTGCGCCCAGGCCTGTGCCTTAGAAGATGCAGATACGAGAAAGCCCAGGAGGGAAAGGAGGAGGCAGGACCAGGGCTGGAGGTGACCTGAAGTTCCCAGGACTGCGATTTGCAGTGCAGATCTAACCTGCTGCCCATCATTGTCACCTTTTTTTATTTAGAGAATACTTTATTCATTTCTGTAATCAAACCCACCTAGATAAGACCTTACATTTTTAATACAGTGCATGTACCCCTGTATAAATAGGGGAGAATTAAGTTTAACGTTTCTGGACCAATATGGCTATTCATTTCTGTGCAATGCCAACTCAACATGAGAAACTGGGATACTTTTCCAAAGGTGACAGCACAGCTAAAGTTGCCAAAAATTCAAATTATATATATGTATATATATTTATATAAAAAGACCAATTATAGCAGTATGTTGTGCATCAATGGCAGCAACAGCTTTTCCAGGTTCTGCAGTCATCTGAACAAAATTAGATATGCAGCACATCCATTAATAAAAAGAAAAGGAAATATCATTATCACCTTTTACTGAATCTTTTCTTTCAGGGCTTGTGGGGGGGGGGGCTTCTGGGCTCCCCTAGTCCCATCGGCACCTGGGGTGTGGGGGGCGGGGCCCAAGCTGGCTGAGACTCCCCCTTAGGTCAGGAGAAGCAAGAGCAGCCAGGATGCCTCATGGGTGTTGAAGGTGTAGGGGTTGGTGAGAAAGGAAAGTCTGGAAGAAGCCACAGAGACTTAAGAAAAACACAGGGAGGCCAGCAAGTAGAGTAATTTCTATATGGCAGGAGGGCACAGGGCAGAAGCCACGGGGAAGGGTTGGCCGATCGCCTCTGGTGAGGGTCTTGAGCCAGAGCAGTTCCCTCCTCTGCTCGGCCCTGGGCCAGACACCCTGGGTGGAGATGCAGGAGGAGGATGCAGTGTCAGACTGCCAGATCCCAGGCGGGGCCAACCCCCCACCCCCAGCACAGCCCCAAGGGCTCTGGCTGGGCCCCAGCTGGAGACTGAAAGCCCCCGGAAGTGGAAGTGGAAGTGGTGGCCAAGCTCACAGCCCTGGCAGGCCGGCTGGAGGGAGGCTGGGGCCGGGCAGAGTGAACTCCGCACTGTCGCTGCATCAAAGCCGCGCAGCTGTGGCTCCAGGAGCCGCCTGCCTTTCTTCTCCACCATTCATCAGCAGCCACAGCGGCGGCGCTTTGATCCCCGAAATCAAACCCTCCGTCTGATGGGTGACTTGATGTTATGCTAATCCGAGCTGATTGAGCTGAGATAATTACACTTCATCCAGGTTTCCTGGGAGTTTCGAATAAATATTGATGCACAGCTGTCCCCCAGCTCAGGTGTAGCAGGGAGCTTTAAACCCGATACAGTTTCCACTGGCCAGGATTCCTTCCCCCCACCCCCCCACCCCAATCCCACCCACCCCCACCCACCTTCAGCCCCTCTGCCTACTTTCAGCCATGTGTGTCAATACAGCCTTCATTGATGGTGCAGGACCAACAGACACCAGTGGGAGGACCAAGACGTGAGACTTTGCAAGGACCTGGTACGGGCTGTGTGGTCTTAGATGCACCATCTAACCTCTCTGGGCTCCAGAGCCTAAGCATGTCTATAGATTTGGGGCAAGATTAAGTGAGATACATGCAGGAGGCCTCACCTCCGGCACCTCCCGGCTCTCTTGGCAACCTCACGGCTAAGAGGGTGCAGAAACCAGCCACCAGCTCCTCCAACAGGCCCTGCCCAGGCTGCACACTCAGACTGTATAGAGATGAATAATAAAGGGAGCCTTTCTGTGGCTCCGCTCCTCCCCGAGGGCTAATTAGGTGGTGTGTGTAAAGCACTTGGAAGACAAAACGCCCCAAGTGTTAATTATCATTATCCCCATCCCAACACTGGAGCAGCACTAATAGGGGACTGTCCTTCTGCCAGATCGCACGGCAGAGGTCAGGCAGGGTGGGCGCTGCAGACCACGGTGCCACCAGCCCCTCCTGGCTCAGGATTCCTGTCCTTCCACCACGACGGAAAGAGGGGAGGGAAAGGAATTGATGCCAAACCTCACTAACGGCACCTGCAGCCATCCCCGCCCCCAGGTAAAGACACTGGGGGTTCCAGGAAGGTCTGGCCCACAGAATGGCAGGCTCCCGGTGTGTCGGAACAGGCAGAGGGACTGGGCAAGGTGATCTTCTCATACACATGGGGCTCTTCCCTAAAACGTATGTTTCCTAGCCTGGTGCTGGTGCTGCATTCCTATAATTCTAGCTACTCAAGAGGCTGCCATCTGAAGGTCAGGGTTTGAAACCAGCCTGGACAAGAAAGCCCATGAGGCTCTTATCTCCAGCAAAAAGCAGGAAGTAGAACTGTGACTCAAGTAGTAGAGCACCAGCCTTGAGCCAAAAAGCTAAGGGAGAGTGCCCAGGCCCTACATTCAAACCCCAGTACTGGCTCAAAAGAGGAGGAAGAGGAGAATTGAAGGAACTATGTTTCATAAAGCTCCCCAGGTTTGCCTCAGTTTCCCCCAAGACTATGGGCCCATTGACCAGATAACCTGGTGACAAAGCTAACAGGGTCTTCTATAAAGCCCTGGGCCAGGGCTGAAGAGTCCAGGACAGAAGCAGAGGTCAGGGTGAGTTCTGGGTGTCCCAGGTAGATCCAGCCTTGTCTTTACAGCGAGACTGCTGCAGAAGAAACTAAGACCGAGTATCATTAAGTCTCTTCTTCCACCTTTAGAGGGATGATGACTTTTAGGCCCAGATGACCAGATTTCCCACCACACAGCAGCTGACAGCAAAGCCAGAGCCAAACCGTCCCCAGCTCCTCCAGCACTGGGTGGACACGGCCGGCAGGTCCCGTCATTCAGTCACTCCAGACAGACTTGAGAACTCTTGCCAGTGAAAAGCAACAACAAATACTGTGTCTCTATGCAGGATCTGAATAGGAATGAACAAAGCCAGCACCGTGAGGTCCATCCGAGGGCGCCCTGTCCAATGGCAGGACCCCAGGCATGTTGTCTACAGAGGCTCTGCAGTACCTCCACGTCAAACCACGAAGAGTGCCTACAACTGCATTTCCTTACAGGCCCAGATTACACGCACAGAATGTTTGCACACTCTGCTGCTTACCACTGCTCTCCTGAAATTGAGCATTTATCTATCAACAAGTATTCTGGGTGGATGGGGTGGAGCGTTTTCCTGGGAACCTTCTGAATGGGGCTGGAGGGAGGGTAAGCCCTATCCTGGAACAAAGACACTGGGTAGACCTCACCTGCCCCTTGCGTCCCTGTGATTCCTAATGCCTGCTCCATGTGTGTCCATTTCTGAGCAGTGGCAGAAGGGAGAAGTATCTCCATCTGTGAGAAGGAAGGACAGGAGAGGAGGCCAAGTTCATGCTGTTTTCTGACCATGGGCTTCTCAAATACTTTTCATGGGGAGCCCTGTAATCTTCCTGAAAGTCCTCCCTCACCTCTATCTCTCTCTGTCTCTCTCTCTCTGTCTCTCTCTCTCTGTCTCTCTCTCTCTGTCTCTCTTTCTCTCTCTCTCTCTCTCTCTCTCACACACACACACACACACACACACACACACACACACACACACACACACATTGTCTCCAGCCACTCTGAGAACCAACCATTGCTGGCCAGAGGCTAAGCTTCATAGCTTCATGCACACACACACGCGCACACACACACACACACAGCAAAGCCAGCCACACAGAAGTACAAGAGTGGAAAACAGTCCCTCAAGCAGAAAGCCGCTATACCCAGGGCCCCTCACAGGCCTGCGAGGGGAGCGGAAAGCACCCAGCTCTCTGCAGGAAATGCCTCTGGTTCTGGAAATGAAGAAAAGAGAGGTCACCCAAGACTGGGGCCTGTCCTGTGATGAACTTTGCTGCTCTGCTGTGGGGGAGCCGAGGGCTGGCACAGGCTTCCTCGGAGGACACCCGTCTTCAGGGGCAGCAGGCAGTTTGCCAGGCCCAGAAATACTACTTATTTCTGGTCAGCAGCAAAGTGTGCTGCCTGTTAGGAGATCTTAGGGACAAGACCAGGAGCTCAGGGCCTTGACCTCTGGAAATGGCTTAAAATCAGATGGAAATAAATGGGCCAGGTCTGATGGCACATGCCTCTAAACCCACAGCTATGTGTAAGGTGAAGATGGGGAGGATGGTAGTTCGAGGCTAGCCTGAGCAAAGAGTCAGCAAGACCTCATCTCATTAACAAACCACTGATGGTGGCTGAAGCTGGCCCTAGGCACCAAGACAAGATCCTACTAGAAAAACAATTAATAAAAAAAAGAGTGGGAATGTAGCTCATGTTGTAGAGTGTTTTCCAAGCAAGTGCTAGGCCCTGAGTTCAAATCTCAGAACTTCCCAAAGAAAGAGAAGAAAATAAATGACCCCTCTGAGAGAACAAAAATGGTTAAGTCTATAAGATTCAGTTACTCGTCTAAGTACAAAAGCAGTTATAAAGTAGGACTTTTATCATGGAAAATTGTACCCAGAAAGCGAAAATACCTTGAGGACCATGAAAGTTGTGAAGTGTCCCGGGCAGGAGGCTGAGGGCTGTACAGAGGGTACAAAGACATAGGTATGTACAGAAGTCTGTGATGCCCACTTGTAACCAAAACCTGCAGCCAAGTCTGCCCCTCACTCACAGTGCCCTGGGTCTATGGAAAGAGGTTCCCCAGGAACCTACAGTTGTTATGGTGATGATGACTGATGCTACAGCATCCTGTGAATGAAGGTCCAGCAGTGCCAGCGGAAGCAACCTCA
Organism: Dipodomys spectabilis; assembly: GCF_019054845.1. Classification (NCBI taxonomy): domain Eukaryota; kingdom Metazoa; phylum Chordata; class Mammalia; order Rodentia; family Heteromyidae; genus Dipodomys; species Dipodomys spectabilis. The sequence goes on from NW_024870753.1 coordinate 5,266,782, forward strand.
GTCCTATAGGCTGGGCTTAAAATAAGAAAGGAGAAGAAAGAGAACTGGACACAGGAGGGGGAAGACCCAGCCTACTAGTGCCTTTGCATCAGAGGGATAAACAAGTGTAAATGAGATTCCTGAGGGCACGTTTGCTTTCTAGTCGATATTTGAGGTCTTTTTGGATCTCAATCTGGACATTCTTTCACTCTTCTTTATAGAGAAGGAAAAACACAATCTAGCCTGGCCCCACCTCCCTGCGCTTCTCTCCTCCTTACCCTACTGCCTCCCATACACCCTCTTACTGTCCTACAAGCCCCCGAACTCTGTGTGCAGTGAGCAAGCGGACCCACCTGTAGTCAGAGGCCATGTTCACTAATCCAGAAATTAAAACGCCCGGAGAAAACAGGCTAATCAAATTATACATTCCTGAGAACCATTTATAAGCCGATACATTCTTTAATCTTAATGAGAAATCTGAGCAGCTCCCACGGTCTCTGTAATCAACGTTTAAACAGCACTGACCCCCATGGTGTTAACCTTGAGAGCCATACACAGGTCTCCGAGGAGAGGAGAGCCGGGGCTGCTTCCTTGTATAAAAAGGGGTGCTGGTGGGTGAGAGGCAGACACAAGGCCTCTCCTCGATGGTACTCTCTCTCTCTCTCTCTCTCTCTCTCTCTCTCTCACACACACACACACACACACACACACACACACACACACACACACACACACAAAGGGATCGGCTTCAGCTGCCCTCCTGCCTCCAGCAGGCACAACTCTCAACCACGCTCAGGACTTTGGATCACTTGCTTGGCAATCAGAGCTGTTTTCTAACTGGCCCATCCTGCATGCTCTACCCAATGAGCATTCTGCAAAGAATTTCTGCTCATGCAACTTCCTTTAAAACTTCTGCAAGGCCCTTAGAGTCTTCTAGACGCAATCTAACACCTGCCATCCCCCAGCACGTGCCCCTGATTTATGGTCCTCCCCTAGCTACCTCTTTACCCCACTCATCCAGGGTCCTGTGCACCCTGCCAGCCATACATCCCTCTATCTTCAACAACCTGGTCAGCTCCTATTTATCCCTGACAACCCCACAAAGAAAACATAGTCCTGTAGAGACTTTTCTTTATTTCTCTCTTAAGTTTTTATCAACTTAGCCTGTGAAATAAATAAATTGTCAATGGGGGGAGAACTCATTAATGTGTAGAAATATAGAGCTGTATCCAGCATGTAAGATTCAAAAGAGAAAGGGCTAGATAGTTGAAACTTACAGCCTGTCCAGAAACACACAATTGAAGCTTCTGGAGGGAAGTGGGGACAACTTACAGGAGAGTTTGGGATGCAAAGGCTCAGGGCAAAAGTTGTCATTCTATGTAAAGTCTCTCAGGTACCAGTCACCTGTGGTCACCTCTGTCCAGACCAGCTGCCACACACTAATCTCTTCCTCCCAAATTTCTTCTTACAAAGGCAGATGTCAGATTGAAAAGCCTGTCCAATCTGCCTTTTACAAGATGGAAGTGTCTGTTTACAAAAAGACCACTTTTCAGAGCCATTCCTGTATCTGCCAACACCTCTGAAGCATACTGATGAAGTATATTTGGGGGTGGCCAACTTGTTCACACAAAGATTTACACAGCATGATTTACAAAAACTACCAACAACATAGGTAGGTACACCTACCTATAGAATAGAATGCCAAAAAGACACAAACTGGCGTTATATGCAACAGTAAGAATGAGCCTCAGAAACAGCAGGCTCAGCAAAAGGGGCCAGACACAGAGAGACTGTTTATTGTACAATTCCTGTGGTATGAAATTTCTAGAGGCTAGAGGGTTGATGCAAGTAGTAGGGTGCCCGGCTGAGAAGCCATTGCACGAAGTAGAGACAGGTGGGTAGTTGTTTTGTGCTTGGGACAGAAGCAGCTGTGGAAAGCATGTGGACCCAAAGAGATTCTGTGAGCAGTGAGTCACTGTCCTAAAACTGTACCACACAGCAGTGTAGACTTACTAAAAATCACCCAAATGCACTCTTATGGCCGGTGAATTTTATGGTCTGAATAAAATTAACAGTAAAGCTGCTCATCAGTGAAGTTAATTGATGGATGGAAAATGGGATGAATGGATAGACCTGTAATGAAACAAGCATACCATAGGAATTGTAGAAGCTAGCTAGTGTTCAGTGAAATTTTCTCTCAGTTTCTGTGTATGTCTGAAGTTGTTCATACCAAGGGTGGTGGGGAAGACGGGTCTTTGTGAAGGCCTTGCTTCTCTGGAGCCTCTCTCTAACTCACACACCAACCGTGGAAAGAACCCATCTCTCACCGCCCTTCAACAGGGCTAAAAAAAAAAAAAAAAAAAAAAGCAATATAGATGGAGTGAATTTGATCAAAGTACATTCGATACGAGTGGTAAGTGTCACAATGAAACTCTTTTGTATAATTAATTTATGTGAATAAAAAATGTTTAACCACAATGAAAACTAACACCATGTAAAAAAAACTCACATAGCCTGCTCCAACTGGGAGCTCTGCCCCGCAGCCCTTCCTCTGTCCACGAGGTGCTCTGGACGTTCTTAGAGCTGTCCATGGTACCGTAGAGCTGTCCATGGTACTGTAGAGCTGTCCATGGTACCTTAGAGCTGTCCATGGTACCGTAGAGCTGTCCATGGTACCGTAGAGCTGTCCATGGTACCGCAGAGCTGTCCATGGTACCGCAGCCACAGGCAGTGGGCCGCTGCAGGGACAGGGCTGTGCAGGTAGGAGGGCAGGAACCCCAGCCTCTCCCAGGAGCACAGAATGAAGGGGAAGGATGGTGCATGCCTAAAGAGGACCGGCTGCTTCCCAGTGGGTCTCACTGCCTCCCCCACCCACTGTGAAGTCAGCAGACTCAGCCATGCAGCTCTGCAAAGACAGGTGCTGTCCCCACCACTGCAACCCTTTGGCCTGCAGCCCACCCTTGCGGGAGGAAGGGAAACGTGGAGTTCCTGTGGGATGGTCCAGTGAGGAAGGCATGAGCTACACACTCATCCCGCATCCCAGTCCCCTTCCTCCTCCAGGCACACCTGCTTCTCCCCCGGAGCCCCTGAGCTCATAGGAATGAGTTGGAATACTTCCTAACTACAAACCCTGCTGGAGTTCTTCCAGCTTCCCTTCCTCCCACCATTCCCCACACATGGCTCCCATCCATCTCTCCATCCACCCCCTCAGGCCTTGCGCTGGTTGCCTGGCTCAAAGGGCAGTCCTCTCTATGGGGCAGACAGAACTGTCAGCTACATTCCTGAGAAGGCTTAGGTTGAAAAACTTTGGTGGGAATGGATAGCCACCGCTGCTTTCTTAATGCCCAGAACTGATTTTCACACTCAGAGCTGCGGTGGTTTTTATGCAGGGGTAAATGCTGCCCCGAGGAAGAAAAGATGAATCTTTCAGGCTTTTGCAAACTGAAAAGCCCTGGCTAGAAAGGGAAGAAGGGTTGTCAGACCACCCTGTGCAGTGCCCTCTCCCTGCCTCTCCAGCCCTCTTAGAGGAAAGAGAAAAAGCAAACTTACCATGTCCTACATAACAGGACATAGTCAAATGCTGAATAGGGGAGAAAGCAATTCCTCCTCCCGCCACATGCTTGCCCCGGGCAGGAAGCCAGCACTACATAGACACATCAGCATGTGTGGTTCTGGGTCTGCAAACAGCTCCTTGCAAGGGGCACATTATTAGTCAACTGTGTGTATGTCAAAACCAGTCTCCCTTCCCTCCATGGATCACGGCCACCCAGGGCCACTCTGTGCAAAGTGTAGAGACTCTGATCTCTCCTCCTAAGTAACACATTCCCAATGCCCTTCTCATTTCCAGGGGTAAATGATGGTTCTAAGCTGACACTGGTCAGCATGGTGGCTCCAGAGATGGATTGATTCCCAGCAAACAGGCAGCATTCACAGCCAAGTCCCAGAGGTCTGGACCAGAGAACAGGGCAGGGAAAAAGCCAAGGAGTGTAGTTCTTGTGTCTCCTAGACATTGCTCCTCACCACTGTTTTTATAAATGGACATTTTAAGAAGTTAGGTGCAACTGGTGGGAGAGAACAGGAAGGAAAAACTAGGAGAGAGAGAAAGAGGGACAGGTGACATTGTCCAACAAGAAATGTACTGACTTACGTAACTGTAACTCCTCTTCACCTCACCTTCATAATAACCATTTAAAAAATGTTTAAGGAAACCTATTGAGGTTTTTGTGCAGGTACCAGAGCTTGAGCTCAGGGTCTTCTGCACTTGCTTGGGGTTTTTCTTTTTCCCAAGGCTGGCCACACCTCCACTTCCTGGTTTGTTTGTGGTTTGGTGGCTGTTAATTGGAGATAAAAGTCTCTCAGACTTTTCTACCCCGGCTGGCTTTGAATCATGATCCTCAGATCTCAGCCTCTTGAGCAGCTAGGAGTCACCAGCCCCCAACATGGGGCTTTATTCCTGACCCTGCTGAGAATGGAGTCCAGGATGTTGCACATGCTGGGTGAACAGTATACCCCCTGAGCTATATCCCCAGACTGAGACCACAATTGCTTTTTATTTCTAGCTGATAATTTAATGGGGGAATTTTTTTAGTCCTTTTCTTCCTTCCCTTTTCCTTTCTCTTTTTTTCCCTTTTATATAATGCCCTAGGTATCTGGCTCTTCACCTACATCATTTAGTTATCATCCAATTCTTTCCTCCCCAAATGGCAAATCAGTCTCCGTGTGGTTATCCCTATGTCTCTGTGGCTTTCTGGTGGAGTCCACAGCTCATGCCGACTCCACCCGCTCTGTCCCCAAGTCCACATGTCAACAGCCTTGATGCAGACAACCGAAGCACAGTAATGAGGATGTGCATGGCAGCAGGGCCCCAGGTTCCAAAGGCAAGCTCTTCCTAGTTGATGGCAGGGCTGAGATGAGAGACGCAGCCTCCTGCCTGCGACCCCACATCCCTCTCAATGGAGGAAGAGCTGTAGAAACCAGCACCAAAGAGGATGCTAGTCCAGAAGCTTCTCACAGGAGTCCAATCCTCAGATCCCAAACCCAACACAATAACCTTCTTGGAAAAGCCCCCTTCCCCATTAAACCCACCCTGGCCAGGTAACACAAGTCTGGGTCTCTGTGCAGACTGCAGGCCAATGGCAGACTCCCTTCTTCTCCTCTTCTGCCAGTGGGAGGAGTCACTGTGGTTTCTACAGGGTGATACCTGGCACCTTCAAGAACCTGCTCAAGCATCACTTCTTCCAAGAAGTCTTGCCTGCCTCCTACCACCCTCCCCTCCCCTCCCACCGCCCTAGATCCATGCGTATCTTTACATCCTCACTTCCTTCAATCATTTGTTTATAGATCAACCTGTACATCAGGCTGGTACTTCTACCCCAAATCATGCTGGAAATCACTCCCACGTTGGGCTCCAGCTGGAGGGGGGGGGGGCGCTGGCAGACAACCTGGAGCCCCCCATGAGGACCTGCTGTGACATCTCCCTGGAGACCCCTGGATTAGAAATGCGCACAGGTCTCCAGCCCTGCCCTCTTCTAATCTACAGCAAGAAGTGTCCGTGCGAAGCCCATTGGATGTCAGGACACAAGACAATGTAAGGAGTCAAAATGTCACCTGTCAAGGCCCTTCATAAGCAATGGGTCAGCCCAAGATGACGACAGACAGCCCTGATGGGCAGCATGGCAGGACGGTGCACGGACAGAAGTATAAGTGGACAGAGAAGCAGCTTTGCACCCACGTGCCTGCCCACAGGCATCACAGCCCATGCCCCACGCAGGCCAAAGGCAGGCTCTGGTTCAAAGCAAGGATGGGAACTTGGTCATTGTCAGCGCAACCTGGGTACACAAGATGCTCTGTCTTTGCTGAGTGAATAAACGAAAAATAAACAAAGTCCCTATCTTCCCCTGAAACCAAGGCTGAGTTCTTCCACAGGCTCCAGGGGAGGGAAAATGCTGGGAGTGCAGGGAGAAGCCCCGCCTGGGCTCAGAAGAGCCCCTGCTCGGCTTATTGGGAAATCAATAAGGAGGCGGCCCTGGCCGGTCGGGCTGACACGCCATACACAGGCCCTTCTGCAAACACAATCATCTCCTCAGTTATTAATGGGCCTCACTCACTGCCTCTTCATTAGTGCGCAAAGATCAACAGAAAACCGTTTACTTACCATGGGCTCCTGCTCACGCCGAGCAAATTTGGACAGGGCTAGTCAAACAGGAAGCTTGTTGTTGGGCTAATGATAGAACCCAGTGTAAAGTTTAACAGCAGCAGAAGTAGGCAGAGAGGGCACCAGCCTGTGCCTGCCCTACCCCCAGGGGCAGCCTGGCAAGAGCTGGAAGAGGGAAGCGAGCTGTGCCAGGGAGAAGCAGATAGTCTGAGTCCCCAGCCGCAGCTCCGGTTCTGAATCAGGCAAAGCCGCTCAGCCATGGAGTCCTTCGTTACTGCTTTAGAACTTCACATTGACTAGGTACCAACTGACTGGCCTATGCTAGTTTCCTCAGCTGAAGAGTAAGGAACGACTTACCTCACAGAGATGCCACAAAGATAGTGTGAGATCACAAGGACCAAATAGTTGAGCTCTCTTTTGCAAAGGAGAAAACTGAGGCATTGAGGGAGTGGTCTGAAGACAGGTGATTGGCAGGTGGCAGCTTCTAACTTCAGGCTCAGAGTACTGCTGGACAGGATCCATCCAGCATCCTCTGCTGTAGGCAGGCAGCCGGGAGGCAGCCTGGTCCTCAGCCAGTGCCATGCCTGGGGGAGGGGAGGGGGAAGACTCAGTGCTGACCGCTCAGGGTGGAACAGCCCAGGCTGACACTCCGGGGAGGACCTGTCCCTCGCTCCTGGGTCTGTTCTCTGCATCGTGGTGGAATGTAGACTGGGCAGGGGATTCCTGGGGGGGTCACTTTTCTTATCCTCAGCCAGCCCTGGCCTCTCTGTTAGTGTTAGCTCTCCCTGGAGGGTCCCCACAAAAACTACAACATGGGTCCTGGAAGGAAAGACTCTTAAGAGCTCCCCATTGTGGCCAGAGTGAGTCTCACGCCCAGGCCCAGGGCCAGGCTTGGGGAAGGAACCCCCATGACCTTGGCCAATACCCTGGGCTGGGGCTAGGCTCACCTGAAGTTTAGACAGTCCCCTGTTTAACTTTTATTTTTCCTTGGAAAGCAAGAGGAGCCCAAGCCAAACCAGAAATCACTAGGAAGGACCAAGCTCTAGTGGCTACAAAGCCAGAGGGGACAAGGAGAATGCCGGGAAACAGAAGAGCCTCTCTCCATCCTGCCAGAACCACCCACGGCCTATCTGCCACCACCACTTCCAGGCGCATCCCGGGTTCCATGACACCCTCATGGAACCCCTCCCCCACACACACTCCACTCCTGTCACAGGATGGCAAACTGCAAGTCTTACCCTCGAGAGGCTTGGAAACGCACAGCAAACAAACGTCAGACCTACAACTAGATGCACACAACAGACCGGGTGGAGTGGGGCCAAGGGACACCTTGCTCCTGAGGAGAGGAAGGTGACGTCACAGAGCACCAATATTCAAGAAGAGGCGGGAGGGGTGAGAATGAATGTCCAGTCAGGGGACAGAGGAAGAGAGGAGGGGCTTCCAGGCACACCGACGGGGAGGCGTCCTGCATACGGCGATGCCAAGAACACGGAAACAACGGCCCTAAGTCCCTCATGCCTCAGTCAGCCCGGGAGCAGCTGACGTGCTTCATCAGTCAATGTACAAAGCATTTGCTAAGTACCCACTGCATACAGAAGAAGTGAACGAGAAGAATGGCCCTGCTCTCTGGGCGCTGCCTACCACAGCGGGTGGAAGGACATTACTCATCTCCACCAACACTCGCCAGACGATTAGCCGTGGAGATAATAGGACAGGAAGGTTTGTCTCGACAGAGAAGATCTGAGAAGAGAGGGAAGCTGTGTTGTGGGTGAGTGTTCAGGTGAGGTTTATCTGAAGAGGAAACATCTGAACTTCAGAAGGAAGGAGGAAGGAGAGGAGGAGGAAGGCTGGGATTTCCTGCGTTCGGGGCTTGACAACTGGGCACACCTGCTGCCTTTTATTGAGGAGGGCCAGGAAACCACAGGGTACCAACCTACGTTGGTACCGTGTGCTGTGCAGCAGCCATGTGAACAGGCACAGACTCCTACACGCGTACACGCATACGCTCACACCTGCCTCCCCTCCCCACCCAAACCTCCCAAGTAGCTCTTTCTCTCCACAGTAGTAAAGGCACAGGCCAGCGAGGCCTGGTGTGCAGACTCGCCCTCAGATATCAGAGCTGCTCGGCTGCTCAGCTCAGCCCCAGTTCCCCACTCCCATTTTCCCCTGTGTCCTCACACACACATGGGCCTCGGTCTGTCCCAGGCCGTGCTCACAAGTTCATCTGCTTTTTTAACCTTGGCTCGTGTGCATACCCACCCCAGGGTGAATGGATTGCCTCTCTCCCACCGCCCCCCCCCTCCCGGGCCCCCAGATGGAAAGAAATGCTGATGCTTGAGTCATTTGAATCTCTGGCACTAAAAGGTCTCCTGACCAGAAGGAACAAGGAAATATCACTGGCCGATGGGGAGGATTTTAATGCAAAATGCCACCTTCTAATGATTACACCTTTGGCTGCAGCTGTCAGGGAAAAGACACTTAGCTCTTCTCCAAGGGCTCAGACTCTGATCAAACCATTTTGTACTTCCTTCTGCCTTCCCCTTCTCCCCAAAACTGTGCTCCTGGGGGGCTGATCTTCATCTCTCCCCAGAACCTGGCTGGGCTTCCTCCTGAGTGAAGGAGGGGACAGATGAGCCCCACCCCCCACCCCACGGCCCTTCACCAGTTTTCTGTCCCTCCTCCATCATCCTGCCCCCTGAGCAGGGATATCGGAGCTCCTGACTCAGCCCCTCCAAACTAGGACTGCCCAGAGACCCTCGTCCTAAGTTCCTATCACCACCTACACCTGTCTACCTCAGGCCCTTTGCACAGGAATCTCATGGCCACTTGTTTGTCCCTTCCAGATGACCTTTGGAAGGTCAGATTGAAGACATAGATCAAGTCACCACAACACAAGGCATTGTTGGATGCACAACAATGGAGTGAATGATAAGGAGGGAGCCACAAGATACGTTGCAAGAGAGCAAAGGCCCAGTGTCCCTTTCCCAGGGGACGTCAGTCCAAAGGGCCCCCAGAGTGTCCCAGCCCTTCTCTTCCTAAACCTTCCCAAGTGGCCATTCCTGACCAGGAACACCTTCGATACCTCCTGCGCCCACCCAGCCCTGCGCCCACCCCGCACCCAGCACCACCCCGCACACACTGCATCCAGCCCCAGGCCTTCGTCAGTGCCTCGAGCCCCTGTTGCTTTCCCACTGCACCGTTCGCTCGGCCTTGCCCTTCTAAGCCCTGTTGACCTTCAATCCCAGGATAAGCAGGTTTCCAAACTGTCCCCCAAGGTTCCTCACCCCTAGAGTCAATCAGACATGCACGGAAGAACTGCTGGAAGGAGCTAAAGATACATTTAAAGTCCCACGTCAGTTGTGCTCTAGGGCCATAGCTTATTCAGGTGGGCCTGAGGCAACTCCCGGTGGCGTTTCTGGGCTGGGGTTATAGCTCTGTAGTACAGCACTTGCCTAGGTCACCCTGGGTATAACCCACAGCACCATAAAAACTTATAAACAAATACACATTTAAAAATAAACAGTAAAAAGCCTTCCTCTGTGGTCTCAAAAGAGAAGCCCAGAGTTGCTCCTATAAGGAGGATCGCACTGGTCTTTCTAGAATGTAAGTGGAGCGAGGATTCTGGACAGGACCAGAAAACGGCCCCTGGGATCTGAAGTGGCCGCCACCAGCAGACAGAGGACATGGAGACCTCGGTCCTCTGCCCCAGGGCTGAGCTCAGGGGTGGTTGGCACTCAGGGCTCTCAGATGAGAACTGAGCTAATGCAAGTCCCGCTTCTTCCCAGGGCCTCAGTTTCCCCGCGGACGTAGGTGCAGACTCATCTCCTTTTATTTCCAGCCTCGATGTTGTATAGGTCAGTGAACCCAGAAACACTGCCAAGGAAGCAGCTGTACCCCAACAAGTAGCTGTGACTCAGCATTTTCCCTCCATGGCGCCCCCTCCCCTCCACCCCACACCACCAGCACCCCTCAACAAATGAGCCCCGACATTAAAATACAAAGCAGCTGCAGACAGGGAAAGTGGAGGGAAGTGCGGAGACCCGAGACTGTGAGCCGAGAGGTGTCAGGCCGGGAGGAAGTAAATTTAATAAGGCCCGCTTGGAAATTATATCACCCCAAATAATATAATAAACCCTAATTTACTCACATTTATCTCTCAGAGTTTTTGGGGGAAGCATAATCTCGCCCGCTCTACAGTGATGGATTAGCGCAATGGAAACTCCACTGGGAAATAAAAAAAAATACATCTTGTAGTTTTTGACGCGTTATTATTCAGTGTTATCTCCTATGCCTCATTCCAGGGCCATTACTCATGTTCACATTTTTCCCTTCTGTCCTCCCCCACTGCCACCACCACCTCCTCTTCTTCTTAAGAACCAGGACCAGAGGCAGCGCTGCGGCCGGCACTCAGCATTCCCCGGGCATTCAGGCATTTGCCTAGCTTGGCCAGCATTAGGGAAAGAGGAGGGAGGAGGGGTAGGAAAGAGATACCTCAGGAAGGTCCCCACGGTATGAGACACTGCCAGTGGTCTGTGGAAAGTGGGTATCCCCATTCTTCCAGGATGAAATTTCCATTGGGTCCCCTAAAGTCAGACCCTAGAGCCCACTAATTCCCTGTTGGCTACCAGGCTTGCTCTCAGAATGGTAAATGCTAAATGCTACATCTCCAGGGAGAGGTGGGACTTGATGGGGAAGCCGAGAGAATATGTCTCTGTCTGTCTGTCTGTCTGTCTCTCTCTCTCTCTCTCTCCCCACCCCCTACTTCCATTTCTCTCTTGTTCCACACCAGTTTTCAAGTCTACCAATTAATTGACTGTGTCCCAATTTCCTATTTTAGATTCCCAGGGGATCCAACCTGCTCCAGGTAGCTATGGAGATGGAGTGGGTGGAGGGGTGGACTGCAGTCACATGGGATTTTCGTGGCGGTTGGGTCCCAGGCCTCCGAGGGCAGCTCCCTCGGAGGGGAGCCCGAGCCACAGGTGCCAGTCAGGACCCAGCCACCATGGACCCTCCCTCCCTGTGCTCAGTTCCCTGAGCTGTAAAATGGGGGTGGTGGCAGAAGAAAAGGGGCGTGTTTGGTGAGGGGCACCTGCTATGTGATACCCCCCCCAGATGCTCCCATTTGCCCAGGCAGGCCCTTCCCTTGCCTCCCTGTGCAGGGCAGCGGGCAGCCCTCTGGTACCAAGGGAGCCAGGCTCAAAGAGGAGTGAATCAACGCTCCCTGCCTGTCATGTACCTCCATAAAGCAACAGGCTTCAATTTGCTCTCCCCAGGAGAAGGAAGAAGGGGAAGGCCAGGGCACTCTGGGAGACGCCACACATAATTGCTAATAAGTGGGCATGACCGAGACTTAACAATAATTAAAGTTACCAACAGAGAACTTGTCCATTTCGGGGTCTAATGGTTTCTCAGCACATTAAACATTAGAGGGGTAATCACCTCCTATGCACCGGTGCCCACCAGGCAGCCCTGTCTCACCTGCTGATGGCCAGGAGCAGTAGGCAGAGCCGCAAGCAGAACCTGAGGGGAGGCCTCTTCTCCTATCCTTCTGGGCCCAGAACCCCATCGCTCTCCCCTGAAGGCCCTCCACAGCCTGCCGAGGGGCCACAGAAGAATGCCTCAGTAAGGTCCTGCTTTCCCATCTCACCTGGGTCTGAAAGACGTCAGGCTCCTAGGTCAGGAAAGGCCTCCAGAGTCCTCTTGCTGTCCTTCCTCCAACGACAAGCCTCCAAGGAAAGGCACCACACCACCAGCCCCCCCATACTCACACACCGCCCCCAACATCACCTCTTCCCACAGGAGCAGGGAAAATTCTGGACATTCAGAACATCAGAATTCTGTGTAACTCTATATGCAATATAGGGCCATTTATATACTCTGTTTTTTATTCTGCAGGAAGTATGTGGTGGATTTTGCTAGAACAGTTTGACTCCATCCATTGGGCACCTCGTCTGGGCCACGCTACAGTTTGCCACATCCTCTACCTCATCACGGTGCCGTTCTCTCTTAACAGGACATTATCCCCTACCAGCAACCCTATCTCATCAACAATCAAACTGAGGCTTAGAGAGTAGGTGAGCTGCTCCCAGTCACAAGCAAAGGAGTTCCAGTAGCATAATCCATGAGCACCATACTTCTACAGCAGCACCAATCAGAGTTTCAGCTTGATGCCCCATCCATTCCCTGCCACCCCATCACAAACCCAGAAGTCCTCAGGACCTGGGTGAGTGGGGAGGCCAGCAATGGACTCCCGCCCTGCATCCTTCTCAGAGGAGTCAGCAGGCCAACAGATCTGGCCGGATTTCCTCCTGGGTCCCCAAGGACCCAGGGAAAGTTTGTCTGGAGTTAGAAGTCCTTCTACAAGCCACCCTCCCCATGTCAGTGTCCCCAAACTCTCCTCTACAGATCCAGCTTCCATGGCCCCATCCTGCTGTCAAGGGTAGCGTTGGCAGAGTGAGTGGAAGCCCCTGGGATCTGGTCCAGCAGGGGGAGCAGCACAGTTAGGACCAGAGTTAGGGAGCTCACTGGTGGCTGCCACAGAGAAGCCTGGAAGGTTGAGACTGAGGAATCAGGACATGCAGCCAGGCCAGCCCCTCACATCCTCCACACATACAAACTGAGGCAAGACTTGGGAGTGGCTCACTGAGAGCCACTAAAGACCCTGGGAGCAGGGCCCAGTTCTCCGGGGACTGGACCCTCCCATGAAACCAGAGTTCTGAGGGAGGTGAGCACTAAAGACCCAGGCGAGACTCGGAAAGATTGAGAAGCCCCCAGCAAACAGCATTTCAGCATGTTCATCATTTCCGATCCTTTCCGTATCCTTTATTGCCAGGACACTCGGTACTAGTAATTTTTAAGCACTGGTTACATGCAGAATGCCACCGTAGGCACGGATGAGAAATGAGAGAGAAGCAAAGAAACACTGGCCAGGCCTCATGAAACCGATTCCCTTCTTTCCACACTCAGGAGAGGAGATCCCACCTTACACGGAGCCCAGCTCCTACAGCAATGCTGAGATGGTTGACAGGGATAAGACCCCTGTGGGCTTCTGAAGTCTCCATGAGAGTGGAAAAATCACCACTCATGAGGCATCTACTATGTGCGGGGAAACTCCACCAATGGCTTTACCATCTCCTGACATCTGCGTGAAAGGCCTGTGAATGTTTGTTCTATAGGTGGGAATCTAAAAGAAGGTTAAGGATGCTCTGAGCTCTGTGGTAGTTTAGCCCACCTTGGATTAAATCCCCAGGAGTTGACTTCACGACCTCTGCTTTTGCTTGCTCCGTCACTGTACCCTTGCGATGAAGCGGTTCCGAAGGACATTCGTCCTTCCCGATGTGGCCGTGCCAGTCACTTGCCCCTGAGCGGGCCAGGTGCACCCTCATTAGTCCCTGGGGCCCTGGCAAGCACAGCCAGGCTGGCACTGTCAGGACAGGCCTATCCTCCTCGAATTTGTATCCAAGCCTGTATAGCCGCACTCCGCTTTCTCCTGGCAATGATTTATTGCTTGCCTTGGGATTTCACTTGGGTAGAGCTCATCAATGCAAGCACAAGAGGGTACAGAGGTACAGACCCCTCAAATCTAAGGCCAATTTGGCCCAAACCAGCATTCTCCTCCTTGGGCTCCTCTACATGCAAACTCAGAGCAAGAGAAAGGCTCGGGCTGTCCCTCATAGGAGGGGCCGGCCCTGCTGAAAGACAAATGGCCTTGTATTCCTTGGAGACAGGCCCGGATAGGTCACGGCTGTCAGAGATGGGGTGGGGGCAGCCCTGGGGGGGACAGGGGGGGAGGGGTGAAGCTGTCTCTACAAGAGAACAGGCCTGTGACAGCTAATGAGCAGCCCAGTGCCCCCACACCCCTCCCCAGCCCTGACATCTCTGTTTTCCCAGGCAGCAGCACCCGTCCATCTGCCAGCCCAGACCCTACCTCCTGCCATCTCCTTCCTGGCAGCCAATGACACAGAAGAGGCTGCTTGCAGTGAGCGGGGCAGTGGAGGAAAGCAAGAGCGGGGTCCAGGCCAGCCCTACCACCTTAAGAGGGGAACGCTGTAGAGTCCTGTCCACAGGAAGCCAGAGAAAGGGAGTGAGATCACCCTAGTAAACCAGCCTTCACCGAGGACCCATGTACAGGGCCTGAGACAGGGCATTCAGGGAAGATGAAAACAAGCAAGTCCTCCGTCCAGCTCCAGAGGCTCCAGTCCAGCCACAAGACATAATAAATACACATCCATCCCATCACTCCAAATTATTTCTACAGGAGCACACAGTAGAGAGCCATCACTTCCAGGGGAAAGTGGGGTTGAGATGAGCCTGGAATGACGGGTGGAATTCTGATGGGCAAGACAGAGGAAATGAGGTATCACAGGCCTGGGTGGCGCTGGAGGAAATGAGGGGCCGACAGAGCTCCGCATATCTGCGAGCTCCAGAAACCAATCTGGCTGCACCATAAAACGTAGCAAGTAGCCGGGCGCCGGTGGCTCATGCCTGTGATCCTAGCTACCCAGGAGGCTGAGATCTGAGGCTCACAGTTCAAAGCCAGCCTGAGCAGGAAAGGCCGTGAGACTCTTCTCTCTAGAAAACTGGAAGTGGCGCTGTGGCTCAAGTGGTAGAGCGTTAGCCTTGACCTGAAGAGCTGAGGGACAGCGCCCAGGCCCAGAGTTCAAGCCCCACGACTGACCCAAAAAAAAAAAAAAAAATGTGGGAAATGCAATGAGAAAAAGGGTAAGTTGAGATTCAGGAATAGAAAGTTCTATGTGCTGGGGAAGGGCCTTTGAGGATCATGAGTCCAGGAACAGGAAGCAGGGAGCCCAAGGAAAGCAGTTTGGGAGTTAGTGGGAAGCGTGGTTCTGATACCAGAGAAGGAACCCAGACTACGAGGCCCCTGCAGCCAGAACTCCTGCCCCCACCAGCCTTCCAGGCATAGCTGGACCACTTCTGGGGACCAGAAGTGCAAGACACTGGGTAGGCAGCTCATCCTGGTCCCTAAGAGTATCTCCCCTGGCAACCAGGCCACGCCAATCCCTTGGCCCAGCATTCCATGATAAACTGGGGGTACTGTAGAGAACAAAAGGAGTGTTTACAGGACTCTGCACCCCACCCCCAAACTCCAGGAGAATCAGCCCACTCTCATCTGGCAGGTTCAGGAGGAGATGGATTCCTATATCCAGATCCAGCCTGAGAAGGCTGTTTTTAACAAGTCTGCCACTTTCCATTCACCACCACCCCCCCAAAAAAAAGATGCCCCGACCCAACCCTGAGTCCGAAGGCGGCTGTCTCTCGGCAGGCACCCCCCTTGCCCACCTCCATCGGGGCAGGCTGGCCTGCCCCAGAGCAGCGCCACCAGCCCTGCACAGGGAGTCGCTAACGAACCCCGGGCCTGACAGAGCAGGATTACCCGCTCAGAGGGAGCCGAGTGATTGTGTTTACTCCCAAACCTGGCCCTATTTAGTGGTCTGTGTGCATCATTAATCTTCTTCCACAATCCGTTCCCCATCTGCTCCCACTTTTTAATGAACTGCCACTTGTCGCACTCAATAAAATCAGCACTTTGCGAGAATTTCAGCAACGATGGATAGACGGGGGAAGGCAAAGGCTTGCTAGAGCAGGCGATGGGGGGGAACGAGAGGAAAACCAAGGGGTCCAGGCAAAGGAGACAGCGATAGAGATATTCCAGCCGGTTCAGAAACAGCATCAGCCCAGGCAAATGAATCACAGGGCGCCCGACGCTCAGGGCAAGCTCGCCAGGGAGTGAGGTACTAATAACCCTGTCCGACCAGCAATCCCTCCCTGCCCCGCAGCGTGTCAGGGCGGGTTTGATCCGAGCCAGTCTGCTTTACACAATGATTTTCCTGGTCGTGAGAGGCGCAGGCAGCATGAGGATGGAGTTTCTCAGCCTCCGCCAGAGCTCTGGGGACTCATCCGATACCAAGCTATTACCTTCCGATTACTGCCTTGGCAGTCGACCCACTCCGAGCAGCAAATCAACGGTGGTCAGGGAGCTGGGGGAAGCCGAGGCAGCCGAGCGCCCTTTTCAATCATGTGTCACGCTGAAGGTGGCTAGGAGGGCTTCAGCCCAGGGTCTGGGAGATGGGGAGGGGCAGCTGGAGGGGGTGAAGATGGGGTTATCACTCTACTTGGGAATCTGTGGGGGGTCACCCCAGGAATGTGTAATTTGAGGTTGGAAGGGAAAAACTGAACAGTGACAGTGACAGAGTTGATGGTTCCCCAGGTCTCTGGAGCCTTCCTCGTATGGACTGTTGCCTCGAGCAGGCTCTGTGGTCTCCGGGGGGGGGGGGGGGGAGGGGGGGGAGGAAGGGGTCTGGGAATCAGGCTCTGCCTTCTGTAAGGTTTTCTCTTCTTCAGATCAGAAGCTCCAGTGGCCAGTTCTGAAGGCTCCGTCCTCAGCAGTCCTGGAGAGCAGCCAGATGGGGCTAGGCAGACCGGGATGAGACCTAGGACAAGTAGCCTGTGAAGGGAGCCAGAGCCCAGGGCCTCCCCCTCTGGACACCTCTGGGTGTCACCACACCCAGGCCTTCACTCTTCTAGGACAGGCTGGGGCGCTCCTATCTCCAGGTGCAGTCAGTTAACAGGGCCATGTTCCAGTTGGGATACCTGTTGTCCTGCAAGGCACACTAGGCATGTCAGAGGAGTCCCTGCCCTTCTCGGGACCGGAGTTCAAGGTGACTCCCCTCCTGGAGCTCCAGCTTCCCGTAGGATTCTTGCCCACCCCTCCCTGAGGGACAGAACCCCGTCCCCACGCCTCTCCCACACAGGATCCGGCCTTCCCCCGTGGGAGCAAGCTCCCGCACTTCCAACATGGCGCCCAGTGGAGGCTCAATGAACATTTATGATGAGTCAATGGATGGATAAAGTCAAGGTCCTGAACCGCCTGACTTGTGCATCACCTGTCTTTGAAAACTAAAACAGTCCTTCTTTCCCACTCATGCCCTTGGCATCTCTAAGACTGACTCCATGGTTCTTTCCATTCCAAGGGTTGAGCAAGAGATGTGGGGTAGGCCTGCGATCCAGCCCGGGACTCCCTCATCCCCTCCGAGCCCCCTTTCTCCCATGACTCCTCCACACGTGCTCCTGCAGGCCCTCACTGTGGGTGAGTCATGAGATGGGGGCGGGGGGGGTAGGCTCATTCGTGCTCACCCTGGAGGAGCCTCCACTCTGGTGGATCTTACCCAGTCCCCTTCCTTCCTGACTCAGCACCTTCCACTCCTCTCCTTGGGGCTTTCTGGGCTCAGAATCCGTGTAGCTATTCCCAGATGCAATCCCACTTAAAGCAAAGAATCACTTGGGGGGGGGGGGGGGGGAATCACAATCAAGACAGATTCGAAAAGCAAGTCCAAGTACCGATTTCCTATTTGCAGAAAAGGGACCTGTGTCCCCCATCCTCCCAAACACGGGGACGCCACAGAGCAAGAGAAACAAAGGCAGACCAGGATGGGAGAGAGGACGAGTGAACAGAACCCTGCTCACCGTGTCACCACCTCCTGCGGAAAAGAGCAGCACGTGCGGAAAACAGTTCAAGTCAACAGAGTTCCATCCAGGTGAGGCAGGAGCCCATGCAGGTGAGGGGCAGCTGAGAGTGGGTACAACAAACCAATCAGAACCTTTGCACCCCTGCACACACACTCACACACACACACACACACACCCCATAAAGACTAGGACTAAAACCTAAGACAGCTTTTGGGGGGTGGGGTCACTTAGCAGAAAGAAGGGGCCAATAGAGGGCCACAGACAATGGTTGGCTATGCCACAGTTCTGCATGTGAAGGTGTGTTTAATCACTCTTCCAGGGTAGCAGCTGGATTCATCCGGTCCCCTCAGTCTACACGCATCTCCCTAACTGAAGATCATCAGAAGGCCAGTCTATAGAACAGCCAGGAAGTCTGACCCTCTGGGGAGAGGGCATTCATGGGAGAAAATGAAGCCATACCTAAAAATTGCAGCACTTACATGGGGAGGGGGCGGAGGAGATAAGGAATTGAACAGAAGAAAATGGAACTAAAGAACTAGACACGGTGAGAATTTCAAATGACTTTATAATAAAGATTCTCAAAGAGATAAGGGAAGATACTGGGACCTGTGGTAGGAACATGTAGTTATTTAAACACTCTCACAGTGGGAGAGAGAGGGGCGGGGAGGTAATCCTAGGATGTCTCCATTCTGAAGATTCAGTGGTCCTGAATATTACTGAAATGAATTCTGCCACAGGTTGGGCAGCAGAATGGATATAGCAAAAAAAGAACAAGCAGGGGCTGGGAAGGTGACTCAGTGGTAGAGTGCTCGCCTTGTATGCATGAAACCTGGGTTCGATTCCTCAGCACCACATAAACAGAAAAAGCCGGAAGTAGTGCTGTGGCTTAAGTGGTAGAGCGCTAGCCTTGAGCTGAAGAAGAACTGAGGGACAGAGTTCAAGCCCCACAACCGACAAAAAAAAAAAAAAAGAACAAGCAGGTGAGGTGGAAAATGAGGCTGATGACAATATTTTAAAGCAAAAGAGAGGTGTCAAATATAGACAAAAAGTTAAAAGATTGGATGCATAGAAATATCAATGTATGTTTCCAGGAATCCCAGAGGAGAAAAAAAATGAACCGGGGCAGGAGAGAGTTCAAGGGATGATGATTGAGCGCTTCTTAAAACTCAAGTCGAAAGACTTTAAATTG
Source organism: Dipodomys spectabilis (assembly GCF_019054845.1). NCBI lineage: Eukaryota > Metazoa > Chordata > Mammalia > Rodentia > Heteromyidae > Dipodomys > Dipodomys spectabilis. The sequence continues at coordinate 5,285,591 of NW_024870753.1, forward strand.
TAAAAGACTCATGTGTGCTAACAAGATGGATTTTTTTTAATGAAGAGACATTACTAAGTAACTTAAGATCAAAGTAAATAGTAATCCCAGTGAGTACCCATAGGTACCTTCCTGTAAGCCTAGCACTTAGGAGGCTGAGGCAGGAGGATGGTAAATTTGAGCCCTGCCTGGGCTACGTATTAAAACTCTGGCTCAAAATAAAGTAGCATGAACATGTCTGATCCCACTACCAAAAAAAAAAAAAAGCCAAGAGAAGGAGGAGGAGGAGGAATAGGAGGAAGAAGAGAGAGGGGAACACAAACTACATAGGAACAAGAATCGAATCAGGCAGACAAATGGAGGGGAAAAGGGTGGGCAAATACAGACATGATATTCAGTGTAAAATTTGAACTTGAGGGAATGTATGGAAGTCAGAAAGATGGTGGAGAATGATGGAAGGCGTTGATCAAGATGCATTGCACTCATAATCTGGCTTGTGGAAATGAAAGCCCTTTGTACAACTACTTAAAAGAAGAATCAAATTCCTATCAGGCTTCTCGACAATGATCCTGAACACAAAAGAAAAAGTAGCAAAGTAATACTTTAGTAGGGTTGCAAGGAAAATTCTAAACCTACATTTTTATTCTATATTTATATTTCTATATTATCCTATATTTAAATATAAGATCAAACTACAGGAGAGTACCTGGTCATGAAACCTCAGAATAGTTTTTTTAAGCACAGGATGATTTTCTTATTCTTTTTCTTTTTCCTTTGTTTTCTTTTTGTGGTGCTGCAGATGGTGTCTGGGACCTTGTACATGCCAGGCAAGCACATTACCACGAGCTACACCCTCAGCCTAAAATATTCCCTTTGAAAAACTCTTGGAGGAAGTAGTCTGGCAAGAAGATAAATAAATTAAGGAGTGTGCTGTGATACATATGTGTAAACAAGAAAAATAAAAGAAACAAAGACGCGAGTATATCCAAAACAATCTAGAACTAAGATCTGAAGCAAATTTACCATGCTGAAACAAGGTAAGGACCGTCACGAAGTTAAGAGAGATAGACTAAAGAATGTATAAGAAACATAAATATAATTAGAACTCCTAATAGGACAACCACCAGAAATTTTTTCAATAGAATGAGTTGCCACTCTGTGTGTGTGTGTGTGTGTGTGTGTGTGTGTGTGTGTGTGTGTGTGTGCGCGCGCGCACGCTGGTACTGGGACTTGAACTCAGGCCTAGGCACTGTCCCAAAGGTATCTCACCCAAAGCTATCACTCTATTACTTGGGCCACATCTTCATTTCCAGCTTTTTGCTAGTTAATTGGAGATAAGCGTCTCACAGACTCTTCTGCTCAGATTGGCTTTGAACCATGACCTTCAGATCTCAGCCTCCTGAGCAGCTAGGATGACAGGCGTGAGCCACCCGCACCTGCTAGGAGTTGCTGTGGACCAGTGAGCTTGCAGGAAGTTACGCTAGGGTAACAGGCTCCCCACCCAGGGGGCTTGCCATAGCCCAGGTCTCCTTCTCCTTCCAATGTTGCCTGAGGCCAGTGTGGGCCAATGTTCCCTCTCATCTTCTCAATCCACCACCTGGCTGGAGAAGCAGGACTTTAGCTCAGCTTTGTGGCACCGCAAGGCCCGTAAAGCAGCTCCGACATTGGTGACTCAGATTCCATTTCTCAAGCAGATCTCTGGCGGCCCTGCATGCCTGACATCACAACAGCAATGGGGTACAAGCCCATAGGGCTGTGTCTTCCTTTGTGGAGAGGACAGGACATCACTGAAAGCAGCAATGAGTGACTATTGAGTGACTGTCGTAAAGGGCGGGCGGGAAATCGGGAGACATGAAATAAGCTAGCAGAAAAGGAGTGCCAAAATAAATCAGAATTATAACGAAGACGGGGAGTCATATACATGCTGAATTTTCTCCAGCAGGAAAAAACTCCGGCAATATGTTTTCAGTAAGAGACACTGAAAGCGGAATTGTGTTCAGTGTGGACGTGGTGGTATAGAGCCTGCCCGCTCCCCGCCCTGCTTCTCCCCACTGAGCAGAACTAGAAACTCCGCAAATGATGCCAGAAGCCACCGAAAGAGAACTCTGAGACGTGGGAAGGCGACAAAGCGGCTGGTGACTTAGGGTGGAGGAACAAGGAACAGAGTGTCTTACGCCCCCCCATCCAACAGAAGGCAACCACACCCAGTTTTTAAATCCAGTAAAAGAGAAATTGGCTTATCCCTTCCCAAACCAAATCAACGAGTGTTCTCTCAATGACATTGCAGTATAGCCTTGGGAAACTGAGGCAGCAGGGATCACTGGGTGCACTAAGAGACCCAGATAAGCCAAATGGATCAAACCAAAAGCAGAAAGCTCTGAAAGTCCAAGTGCCCTTGGAGATCAACCCACAAATGTAGGGTAGGACCTGGGTGCTACACACATACACACAGGGTAAGTTCCTGCTGAAATGAAAAGGCTTGAACAGGACTCTGCGTTTCCTAACATGATATTTAAAATATCCAGGATACAATTGCCTATAATAGCTATAATTTACAAATCACCAACAATACCAAGAATCAAGAACACACACACACACACACACACACACACACACACACACACACACACACCAGGTACTGGTGGCTCACACCTGTAATCCTGGCTACTCAGGAAGCTGAGATCAAAGATTGGGGTTCAAAGCCAGCCAAGGGCAGAAAAGCCCATAAGACACTTATCTCCAATGAACTAGTAGTGGCACTATGGCTCAAGTGGTAGAGCACTAGCCTGGAGCGCAAAGAGGCTCAGGGATAGTACCCAGGCCCTAAGTTCAAGCCCTGGGACGGGCAGGGGGTGGTGGGAAGAAAAGAAAAAAGAAAAAATCCTGGCTCAAATAAGAAAAGGCAATCAACAACACCAACCCTGAATCAAGTGTTAGAATTATCTAAAACTTTGTTTGTGCACTAATAGGGTTTGAACTCAAGGCCCAAGTTTGTACTGTACAAATAAGCCAGTCTCTGAGATGCCTCTGCAGAGTGGCTATCCTCCAAACAAAAGTCTCAACAATGAGTTACAAATTCTCTTGAAATGAATTAAAAATAATCTTAGAAAAGATGAAAGCCATAAGTGTATCATATTCTCTCTCTCTCTCTCTCTCTCTCTCTCTCTGTGTCTCTGTGTGTGTGTGTGTGCTGGTACTGGGATTTAAACTCAGAGACCTCTTCTATGCCTCACTCATCTTTCTTGCTCATGGCTGGCCCTCTTACTACTTCAGTCACATCTTCAGAAAACAATATCTTTCAGAAAATACAGAACTTAGCCTGGTGCCAGTGGCTCACGCCTGTAATCCTAGCTACTCAGGAGGCTGAGATCTGAGGATCGCGGTTCAAAGCCAGCCTGGGCAGGAAAGTCTGTGAGACTCTTATCTCCAATTAACCACCAGAAAACCAGAAGTGGGGCTGTGGCTCAAGTGGTAGAGCGCTAGCCTTGAGCTGAAGAGCTCAGGGAAAACGCCCAGGACCACAGTTCAAGCCCCACGACTGACAAAAAAAAAAATACAGAACTTGCTCCTAACAGATTCCAGACTGCACTTAGAGCTTCACTAAACAGAAAAAGATTTCCTTCAAACTGAAAGGAACTAATAAAAAGAATATCCTAGAGCATGGGGAAAAAACAACAGAAGGAACAGGAGTGTTGGTACATACAAAAGATTATCATCCTTTTCCTCGGGAGCTTTCCAAGTAATATTCAAGGATTAAAACAATTATAATAACATCATCTGATATTCAAGCTCTCAGAAATGTAGAGATTTTGCTCGGAACACTTACAGAATAACTAATGCCACCTCAGCACAATCTCTTCCCAACAGAGAAGCTCACAGAGACGCCCCTACTCCTTTACCCTGACAACAAAACCAGACTAAACAGCTCAAAGGATGGAAGGAGGGAGGGAGGGAGGGAGGGAGAAGAGGAAGGTGAGAGGGAAGGAAGGAAGGAAGGAAGGGAAAGAGAGAAAGAGAAAGACAGAAAGAAAGAAAGGAAGGAATGAAGGAAGGAAGGAAGGAAGGAAGGAAGGAAGGAAAGAAGGAAGGAAGGAAGGAAGGGAGGGAGGGAGGGAGGAAGGAAGGAAGGAAGGAAGGAAGGGAGAGAGAGAAAGAGAAAGACAGAAAGAAAGAAAGGAAGGAAGGAAGAAAGAAAGGAAGGAAGGAAGGAAGGAAGGGAGAGAGAGAAAGAGAGGAAGGAAGGAAGGAAGGAAGGAAGGAAGGAAGGAAGGAAGGAAGGAAGGAAGGAAGGAAGGAAGGAAGGAAGGGAGGGAGGGAGGGAGGGAGGGAGGGAGAGAGAGAGAGAGAGAGAAAGAAAGAAAGAAAGGAAGGAAGGAAGGAAGGAAGGAAGGAAGGGAGAGAGAGAAAGAGAAAGATAGAAAGAAAGAAAGACAGAAAGAAAGAAAGAAAGAAAGAAAGAAAGAAAGAAAGAAAGAAAGAAAGAAAGAAAGAAAGAAAGAAAGAAAGAAAGAAAGAAAGGAAGGAAGGAAGGAAGGAAGGAAGGAAGAGAGAGAGAAAGAAAGAGAGAAAGAGGAAGGAAGGAAGGCAGGAAGGGGAGGGAGGGAGGCAGAGAGGAGGGGAGGGAGGAAGATTTACAGTATAATTCAGGAAAGCTAGGTGAAAAAAAAATTTCAAAACATAGCAAGCCAAAGCCAACAGTGTATATAAAGAAGAATTGGACACCATGACTAGGTGAAATTTCTTCCAGGTCTTGAAGGCTGGTTCAAGATCCACAAATCAAGCAATGTAGTCCACCATGCCACTGTGCTAAACAAGTAAAAATCATTTTATCCTATCAAGTGGTGCTGGGAAAAAAAAGCATTTTATAAAGCCTCAGAGCCTCTGATTATACAAACCCTCAGCAAGTTAGGACTCAAGGGCAGCTACTCAACTTGATCATAAGCAACCAGGAAACAACCCACAGCTAACACACACACTTGTGGGGAAGGATTAACTGCTTTCCCCCAAGGGCAGGAGCGAGGCACAGCTGACAACCGTCATCACACGCCACTCCTGGTAAGACTGGACATTCCAACCAGCACAAGTAGACGTGAGGATGAACAAAAGGCACACGGGTCAAAATGGAAGGTGGTTGTCACTGTTCACAGATGATACCATTGTCGATGTAGCAAATCTCAAAGAATCTACAGAAGAATATTTCTACAATAAGTTTAACCAAACATAATGTAAAATGCACAAAAATCAATTACATTTTATATACTTGCATGAACATGGGGAAAAACTTACAGAACATTCTCATTTATAATCACTCCAGAAATGAGATATTTATGTGCAAGCTTAACAAAACATGCACTGGACCAGTTTGCTAAGAATTACAAACACTGATGAAATGAATCAAAGAAGACCTACCTAACTGGAAAACCATACTGTGTTCATGGATTAGGAGACCCAACAGAGCAAAGATGTCAATGCTCTCAAAATCGATCCATAAACTAAATGCAATTCCCATCAAAATTCTATCAAGTTTTTTTTTTTTCAAAAAGTAGGTGTGTTAATCAGGGTTCTGTAGAGCAACAGAACCAATACAATTTCTGATTAGAATAACCCAGAGATCGTCTGGGCATGGTAGTCCATGCCTATAATCCTAGCTACCGGGAGGCAGAAGTAGAAGGATTACAAGTTCCAGACCAGCCTGAGCTATCTAAGAAGACTCTGTCTTAAAACACCAAAAATACAATAAAATAATGAAATGCCAGAGGTTTCTTGTAATGAATCTGCTTACATGATTGTGGAGAACAGGAAGTCTCAGTACCTGTAATTAGCAAGTCTGAGGCCCAGGAGAGCCCATGGTATGGCTCCAGTCCATACCTAGGGCTCAGAATCAGAAAAGCTGGTAGAGTAAGTTCCAGTCCAAGACTGAGTCTACATCTGAATGCAGGGGATGGAGGCATGGCTCAAGTGGTACAGCACTAGCCTTGAGCAAAAAAGCAGAGTGAGAATGCAAAGCCTTGAGTTCAAAGCCCAGCACCAGCCCTATGTGAAAAAATTACCATGGAAAAAGATTCAAGAAACCTTCAAAGCAATAAAACAGGACATCTTATAGAAAACACACACAAGGGATAAGCTGTGCCATCGTAGAAGAAAGTACAACGAAGGAAGTCTTTATAAAGAGCAATTTGCCTCAGCTAACCACAAGAGAAATTCAAATTAAGAAATTGCACCTACCATACTGGCAATCAAAAACACAAGTGAAGTAATACATCTTCTGACAAGAACACAACGAAAACCAGGAAGTGTCCGCAGCCAAGTGCACCCCACAATGGCGCCATTTCCTGGGCAATCAACTCGACGAGGCTGGGTCAGCCTAAATTCAGGACAAAGCTGAGCTGAAGTGGACTGAGATGGCTGCGTACTGCCCAGGAGTCACCTGGTCTGTCACCTGTAGGAGTCGCACCTGGGCAGAGCCATCCCCCGGCCCCATCTCCACACCCAAACATGAACTCCTTCCACACCCCTGCTTTCCGCCCCCCACCCCCAGGAAAAGACTTCAGAATACCATGTCTGTTTGACCTGTTGGAAGGTTCCACAGCATCGCCGTGGCCTCGAGGCTAGGCGGGTCCTCCAGCCTTCTCTGATCTCTTCTGCCGGAGATCACTGGATTTGGTGGGGCCCGGAGGGGGGGGGGGTCTCAACCTTGCTCTGGGGACTCCACAGAAATGCCAACCTAGCACCCCTGGAGATCCTGGAGAGCTTTCTGAATCCAAACTCACCTGCACACACACACCCTAATTTTGTTTTCCTTCCTTCCTTCCTTCCTTCCTTCCTTCCTTCCTTCCTTCCTTCCTTCCTTCCTTCCTTCCTTCCTTCCTTCTTCCTCTCTGTCTCCCTCCCTCGTTCTCTCCTTTCTTTCTCAGCATCTCCCTGCTCAGCATAGTGAAGGATGCCTGCTCAGCCCGAGGCCGAGGGAGGCCTTACAGGATAAGAAACTCACTGGCCTAGGCAGGCGTGGAAAGGAAGGCCTGTGCCTAGGCCGGGGGCGGGGGAGGGAGGGGTGTTGAACCAGATGCATTAGGAAGCCCTGTGCAGCTCAAAGCCCCAGTCCCCCAGACCCTGACTTCACCCCCCACCTTGGAAGGGTCGGGCAGCAATCTTGCCTCTGCCTTCACCAACCAGTGCATCTCTGGTTTGTTCTCCCTAGAAAGCCCCCCCCCCGACGCCGAGAGACCCCCCCTTGAGCACATTTCTAGCACCTCACTCCATCCCCTCCACCCCCGTCTAAGGGGAAACAATAGGGAAGATGTGTAGAGACTGGGTGGGGGGGGCAGGGAGGAAAGGCAGGAGGCAGCTGGGCGACCTCCACCCCTCTCCCAGAGGACCTACCCAGAGGACACTCTGTCCACTCTGCTCCTCTTCCAGTCCTCCGCTCTCTGGGCAAGCCCCAGGGATGCATGGGTAACGGGAGGAGCAGCCCCTTCCGGGGGCCTGGAGCCTGGGTTCTGATGAGCCAGGAGGAACACTCTGACTTGCGGGAGACGTAGGGGCAGCGCATGGACGCAGAGGGCAGGAGAGACGGAGGGGACGGGCCAGGCAGCCCGGGGAAGACACCCTTTCTCTCACAACCCAAGAGGCCTGTCCACCGACTGCCACGCTCGCACAGGCTTCCAGTGCCCGTCAGAGCCCTCCTCCCCCGTGTAGCCTTCCTGCCCACCTCAGCCAGAAGTGCTTGAAGAGTAACTAAGACTAACACCACAGTCTCAAGCCTGTCATCTTAGGATGCCAAACCATGCGGTGACATTTTCGTTCCAATTCTGGCTCAACCAGATCAGCAAACTTGAGCAAAGTACTTTGGTTTTTCCCTCCATGTGCTAGAATTAGAACTCAAAGACTAACACCTGCTCCGCGTGCTTGTTCATTTTGTGTTGTAGCCACCCCTCCAGCCTGGCTTTTGGTAGGTTGTTTTCAAGATAAGAGTGGCCTGAAACTTCAATCCTCCAGCTCTCAGCCTCCTAAGTAGCTAAGATTATAGGTGAGCCACCAGAACTAGGCTGCCAAGTGACTTGCTTGTGGTTATCTACCTCCCAATATTGTGTATTAATATTTGGAAAACCACCAGGACCTAGTAATCACTTGACAAAGTGCTTCTCTAGTTATGAAGTTGGTTTTCAAGTGCATAACTCATCTGCTTAGCCAGATTCGAAGTTGGGGGAGGGGGAATTGTGCCTATGCTCCATCCCACCCTGGCCACACACAGTGGGGCTAGCCCTATGCCCAGCACACAGGCAGCTCAATAAATGCCTTCTGGAAACATCCACTAATAGAGCAGGAGGGAAGGAAAGGAGACAGCGCTGTGACCCCAGGCTGGGCATGAGGCTGAGTCACATCCTCCTGTCTACTTGTAAAAGGCGCCTGTGTTCATTATTTTAACAGTTATTCGTGATCAAACGATTTGGTGTTAATGTGGATCTAATGTATAAATCCATACGGGTCCCACAGTCATTTAGCATTAATTAAACGAGGCCATTATAAGGCTGGGATTCCGCTGGGTTTATTGCGCTCCGCAATTAATGACGAGAGCTGCTCGGCCACTGTGCTCTTCCTCTCTACCTGTGGCCTGTCCCTTTTTACACTGTGGGGGGAAGGGGGGGACAGGGGTGGAGCAGACTCCCAGCTGCCTCCCGGGATGGAAGGCAGGCCGGGGTGCAGAGAGAGACATGATTGACAGGCAGGGGGGTCAGGGAGCCCAGCCTTACCCCAGAGGACCCAACATGACCTAAGGAAGAAAGGAGGGCTGGGCTGACAGAGCACTGTTCTGGGAGTCCACCTCTGCTGCTGCTACCACCCAACTGTGCAACCTCATGCAAGACCCTGCTCCTCTCTGTGATCCACTGGCTAACTTTGGAGTCTGGATATGCCCATCTCGTTCGCCCTGCCTGGGCTAGACCTCCTGTTTGGCAGCTGTCAAATCTCGGCTCACACATCAGCTCCTCAGATTGACACTAAGCATCGGCCTGTTACCAGTGACGGCCAGCCACCCAAGCCCTCTCTAGCACCTGTCTCTCTCATTTTCTTTGTAAAGCGTATGTACCCCTGCCAGGATGACGGCTGGGTTAACCTTGTTCATTGATGGGGGGGGGGGGGGTTTAGCTCTGGATTCCCTTCAACTGTAGAACTCAGCACTTCACACCAATCCTACCAGCACTGGATTCCTGGTGAGACCCCAAAAGGCCATTTGTCTCCAGGTGCCAGTGGCATCTATAATCCTAAACTACTCAGGAGGCTCAGATCTGAGGACAGAGGTTCCAAGCCAGGGCAGGAAGTCCATGAGACTCTCATCTCCAATCAACCACCCCAAAAAAGCCAGAGGTGGAGCCGTGGCTCAAGTAGTAAGAGCACTAGCCTTGAGCACAAAAGCTCAGCAACAGCACCCAGGCCACGAGTTCAAGCCCTAGTACCAGCACCAAATATATATTGATTGAGAGAACAGAAGAGAAAAAGGGGGGGGGGGGGCGGCACTGGTGGCTCACGCCTGTCATCCTAGCTACTCAGGAGGCTGAGATCTGAGGATCTCAGTTCAAAGCCGGCCCGGGCAGGAAAGACCATGAGACTCTTATCACCAATTAACCACCAGAAAACTGGAAGTGGCCCTGTGGCTCAAGTGGTAGAGTGCTAGCCTTGAGCTAAAGAGCTGAGGGACAGCACCCAGGCCCAGGGTTCAAGCCCCAGGACTGACAAAATAGATAGATATATAGACGATCAATAGATAGATAGATAGATAGGTAGATAGATAGATAGATAGCATTATATATATATATATATATATATATATATAGTGTTCATTCACCAAATCACTAGTGATCACTACAACCCTTCCACAGACCTTGGCATCTGTACCCAGAATCCCAGGGCATGCAGGGTACCGGTAGCACTCCATTCATCCAGGAAAATTCCTAGGAAAAAGATGGCCTGGTGAATCCTAAGGGAGAGAGGAAAGAAGCAGGGAAGAGGGAAAGAAGGGGGAGCCGGTGGGCTGGCGGGGGAGCCGGAGCCACCTTGGTGGGGAGCTCGGTGCGAGTCCAGACAAGACCATTTGGTGAAAGTATATTAACAGTCACAGGACCAGCATCCCCGGCGGTGAGGCAGCAGGCCCACGCCACTGCCCTCCAGCCCTGTGTCCCCTCACACTTGATCGGCGCACCGTGGATAATGATGAGGAGCACATCTGTGGAGCGCATTCCAGCCGCCAGAGCGCACCTGTGCAGAGGAGGGAGAGCTGTCTCCCCGTTTCATAGAGCCACTCAGAGCGGGGGGCCTACTTATCCAAGGTCACTTTTGTGACCTTGGGGCAATACTGGAGTTTGAACTCAAGGCTTTGCATTCAAAGCTTTTCTACAGCCCAGCAGGCTGTTTTTCTAGATGGGGAAACTGAGGCAGAGAAGGCACATGGCTGTTTATGACAAACCACCCCTATCCTGGACACATACATAATCTCAGGAGACCTAAACTATTTGCAGAGTCAAGTGTTAAAAATGAGGACTTTCTGTGCAGACTTGAGCGAATGATAGCAATTGCCCTGAATGAGAGGCAGAGACTCGGGATGACAGAATTGAAAGGCAGGGGGCATTATCTGCGGTCTATACACAGGCCTCTGTGTTCCTGTTCTAAGCTGTCTGGCTTTTTTTTTTTCATAGTGATTTGGGACACGGACAGCAATGGTACCTGCACAGAATGGGCCTTCCGGAAATACCTGAAGGAGAGCCAGGAGTAGAAGGCCTGCGAAGAAGACAGATGAGAGGTTACAAGTAGTTACTGGCACTCAGCCTCTGTGTTGGGAGCCAGTCGGGAGGGGCAGGGACTGAGGCAAACTCTGCACAGCAAAGGGATTTCTACCACCAACTGTCAGGCAGACAGGCAGGGCCAGTGTCTCCAACCCTAACCATTCCCTAAAGGAATACAGGTTGACCTCTATCAGAAAGTCCAATAGATTACAGGTGCTGATGACTCACGCCTGTAATCCTTGCTACCCAGGAGGCTGAGATCTGAAGATCACAGTTCAAAGCTAACCGAAGCAGAAAAGTCAGTGACTCTTACCACCCATTATTGAGCAAAATCACCAGACGTGGCTCTGTGGTTCAAGTGGGAGAGCACCAGCCTTGAACAAAAAAAGCCAGGTAGGAGTGGAGTGCAAAGTCCTGAGTTCAAGCCCTGGTACAGAAAGAAAGAAAGAAAGAAAGAAAGAAAGAAAGAAAGAAAGAAAGAAAGGAAGGAAGGAAGGAAGGAAGGAAGGAAGGAAGGAAGGAAGGAAGGAAGGAAGGAAGGAAGGAAGGAAGGAAGGAAGGAAGGAAGGAAGGAAGGAAGGGGAGAGGGAAAGAGGAAGGAAGGGAGGAAGGAAGGAAGGAAGGGGAGAGGGAAAGAGGAAGGAAGGGAGGGAGGAGGGAGGGAAGTTCTAGAATTCTAGCCTTGAAAAGCAGTTGATGCTGTCATTTGCAAACTTGGAGGATTCTGCACTGAGTGGAATACAGTAAGTTGGCCACAGAAAGACAAATACCTCATGGTGCCATTTGTCTAACTTGTCTACTTTTGTTTCTGCAGTGCTGGGGGCCAAACCTGGGCCCTGCATACACTAGGCGACCGCTGCTCCACACCTGGCTGCCTGTGATCTCAGCGCTCCAGGAGGAGCACAGAGACGCAGTTGGCTGTGCTAAGGGAGCCAGGGCTTCCTCGCAAGCTGTCCTGGGGTTGAGGGGGGAACGTGGGGAGGCGTTAGCCATGGGAGCAGGGCCCTCTGTGCTGCAGAAACGCATTCCAGCCGAGGTCTGTCCCTCAGCACAGTGCATGGGAGGAAGCCCAGCTCCAGAAGCCAAATATCACTTGCCTTCGCTCATCTGTGGACTCCAGACACACGGGTGCGCACACGGGCACACGGGCACCATATTTTCTTCGTCTGACAGCTAGTTTCCATCCGGTGCCCACCAGTGTGACATTTGTAATTAAGTGAATAAATTAGCCTTGCGGAATCCTTCCTTGTGAGGGGGGGCAGCCTAAAGAGGGAGCTTGTAAGCAATCCAATTAGGAGCATAGTGTACCCCCAAACTCTCCAAAGTTCCCGCACCCAGTTCTTGGCAGGGAAGGAGGCCGTACTGGGCTTGAATTCAGGATTTTGCATTTGCTAGGTACGTGCTCTACTATTTGGGTCATGTCATAGGTGTGTGTGTGTGTGTGTGTGTGTGTGTGTGCGCGTGCGCGCGCGCGCGCCCGCCAGTCCTAAGTGCTGTCACTACTAAGCTTTTGTACTCAAGGCGAGTACTCTACCATTTGAGCCACAGTTCCACTTCCAGTAATTAATTGGAGATAGTCTCACAGGCTTTCTTGCTGGCTTCAAACCTCCATCCTCAGGTCTCAGCCTCCTGAGTAGCTAGGATTATAGGCATGAGCCACCAGTGCCCAGATCTAGTTATTTTTTTTAGACAGATTTTTGCTTTTTGCCCAGAGCAGCCTAGACTGTGGTTCACTATGTATCCCTCCCACCAGAGCTGGGATGACGGGTAGACGCCAGCACACACAGCTTTGTATTGATTGCGATGGGGTCTCTTGTGAGCTTTGTGCCCAGGCTGGCCTGGAACTGTGATCCACCCAATATCAGCCTCCTGAGCAGCTAGGATTACAGGCAGGAGTCACTGAACTTGGTTCCCAGCCAGTTGTTACACTGTGGGCCTAGGGAATCAGAGCAGCAAGGGTGATGGCTGGTGTGCAGAAGTGTACAGATGTGTGTGGGTCCCATGTGGTTTGACGTTCTGGGTCTATGCATTCCATCCGGCCCAGAGCTGGTCCAACAGTCATGGCGGATCACCCCCACTTGGGCTGAAAGATGCCCCTGCCCCGAGAAGAGTCACAGGCAGCCCCTCTGGCCCTCCCTCCCCCCTAGGCCTTGGGAGAGGCCATCCCCTCCCCACTTGGGTCCTTAGAATGCACCGCCAAGGCATAAGCCAGCTGTCACTTAGGCACTTACAGCATACCACGGAAAAACCAAACCACTGTTATTATACTTAATAACCAGTTTCCACCTCATCAACTCATTGGCATCTGACAGGCGCTGTTAGGGTGTCAGCTCCTTCGGCCTAACAAGTCAGCACTGGTAGGAGGCAGGGGAGCTGGGGGGGGGGGGGGTCGCCAACCTCCTGTGAGTTATTCCTTCCTCCTCCGGTCCCCAACCCGAGGACGCGCACACAAGGGCAGCCGAGGCCGGACCACCCTCTGCCCACCGTGCTTGGAAGCTTAGCAGATCCCCAAGCACAGGCAGGCCTTCCCCAGGGAGGCCTGGGGGAGGGGCTTCTGAACAGAAGACCCCTGCATGGGTCACCTGTTGGAGCCTCACTCTTATCCTGTGACCTTGAGTGACCTACACCATCTTTCTCTGCCCAGTTTCTCCTTTAATGAGAGCTGAACTCTCACAGCTCCTCCCCAGGGTTAATTGGATTGAATGAAGGTAGGCATTTCAGAGTGGCTATTGAGGGGGAAGATACAGAGGTTGAGGGACCCCAGGGACCAGACTGTGGGACCATTAGGAACTAAAACCACTGAGAGATATGACTGCACCCACTTCTCCCATGGGGGCCGGGGAGGTCTTTTCTCAGAGCCATGATTAAACTAGCTAAGAATAATACAAACCTAGCATGGTCTCGCTTTCGCCTCAACGTAACCTCAGAGAGGTTACGACATGTACCCAAGGTAGCTCAGCATGGAGGTGGGCTTGGAGGCTGAGCAGTAGGAATGGAACCTGAGATCTCCAGCTCCTCACTTCCCTCCCCCTCTCCCCTGCCCTAGTATCTAAGGCAAAGTCCCCTGGGGGGGAGGGGGAGGGAGGGTGCCAGGCTGGGACTCTCCAGGGTCAGAGGTCCATCCTAAAGCAATTCAGGGATGGAGGCCAGGGCCTGCGGCCGCCAAAATGCAGTGATCTGCCAGTGCCTCTGGGTCCAGGCCACACGCGCCACACCCTCCACAGAGCCCAGCCAAAATGGCAGTGCCCACTGTTTGAAGGACACAGGGCAAGGCCCCTCCTCTGCAGCGCAGGCCTGAGGTGGTTCAGTGCTGCCATCTTTTGGCCATGGGCGGTACTGCTACCCCAGCCACCAGGTGGGGCCAATCCAGCCTCTGCCTCCCCTGGTACCCAGGAGGACCAACTACCTCCCAGAAAGGGCCAGCCAGCCACCCTGGTAGGGTGCGGCCTGTCATATCCCCCTCCCTCCTCTTCCGCTCACTTCCTCCTACATGCAGCACTGTCAGGCACAGCTGGAGATGGAATCCCACAAACTTCTTTATGCTCACTTCTTTATAGCCTCAAACTGCCTTCCCTTAGTCTCTGCCTCCCAAATGGCTAGGATTGCAGGCCCGAGCCAGCGCCTCCTGGCTAGTTTCATGATTTTCTACAATGACCATCGCAACACATAATTTGTTTATAGATGTGTCGGAAAGTAAGTTTGCTTTCAAGGAGCAACTCAATGACCCCTCGATCAGATGGGGACTTGTCTTTCACAGGAAAAGAAAAGCAGCTCAGAGGTGTTGACTTGATCATGCCACAAGTTAGTGGACAAGATGGACTGGAACTTCCCTCTGAATAGGTGCCTCTCCTTCAAGAAGAGCCGGATGATTCCAGGCCTTCCAACTAGGGTAGGATCCCCCCCGTCAGTCAATTGTGACACCAGAGATTTCCATTTGTCCCACATATGTAAGCCTCACAGGGCGTGAAGCTTATATGCCCTGCTCCCTGAGGTACCAGGTCCATTACTATATGTGGCACATAGCAGCTTCCACGACCATATGTTAAATGAATAACAAAATTATCAAGGAAGGCTTCAAGGAGGGGAGGTGAAGTGGACATCTATTTTTTTAAGGCAGTAAAAATGGATCACAGAAAAGATGAGGATCACTCCAGGAATGGGAGAATGGCACTAACAGACAGTTAGGTGTTCCCAAAAGCCTACAGGGGAGAGAAGGGGAGGCTCGGATGTAGAATGTCGTAGAAGGCTGAGCTAAGTCCCGTTCCCTGATGTGAAACCAGGCCAAGTCCCTCTCTGGAACCTGGGAGGACCTGCTGAGGACCGGAGCCTGGGTTCAGGCTGGCTCGTCTGTCAGGGTCTAGCTGAGCATGACCAAGCTGGGTGGGGGTCCAGCCGGCCAGGCCAGGTGATCCTGGCTGGCTGCCTCCTTCCCAGGCCTGTGTTTAGAAGCCCCTGGTAGGTGTCGGGTCAGCCTGATTCTCCAGAGCTTTAATCTAGAGCCTAAGGGCAGGGACCATCTAGAAATGCTGAAGCCCAGGGGAACACGTGAGGGGTCCTGATGTATGCAAGGCCTTGTTTGCCCAGCCCTTGGTCATAGTCCTATTGCCGTGGGAACACACAGATGCATTACGATGGATGATCGTGGGAAAGAGGGAAGCGCGGACTATGTTTAGGTACGGATACAAACATCTGAGAGAGAAAATATCAGCAGGGGGAATGAAAAAGAAAACTTATAAAAGGAAAAAAAACCTTTTCTTGATTTTTCTGGGGGAAAAAAAAGCTCTCAAAAGATTCTTGGGAGTAGCTTTCTTTCCACCTAGAACATTTCAGAATGCTTATCTCACGAGGAAGCCCTACGCGCCTCCCTCCACCCCCGTCAGAAAGAAGCCCACATATCGAAGACCAGCTGTAGGCAAGCCCTGGGACAGGCCCTTCGGTGGCAAAAATGGGGTTACCTGTAGATCACGGGCACCTGTAGCTCCAGGAAACCTGCCAGCCAATAGCATCCACCCAACACACAGGAAGCAGGCCAGGCTGGCCACCATGGGAAACTAGTCTATCCTTAGGCTTGATATATAATTGGAAAGTGGGGTCCACAGGCTAATATGGGGGCCACCTATCTTGGGGTCCAGATGTTGCTTCCCTCCCCCCAAAGTCCTTTAGCACCAACTGTAAGGAGGGCGGGTGCCGGTGAGTCCCCCCGGGGAGCTGAGCACGGCCATCTTGGCTGCTCTAACATTTCTGAATTCCCACAGGAAAGAGGACAAATGAGCGACCCAGAGAAAACAAAGGAGACCCAGAGAGAGAAAGAACGATGGAGAAACAAAGACAAATGGGAGGGAAACGAGGGAAGAGACAGGAGACCAAGAAACAAGAAGCGAAGGTTCCAGAAAAGAAAGGGAATGAGACAAAGGACAGCAAGAGGCAAAGGGCCCGGGGAAGGGAAGGCTCCATCTCTCCAGCGCCCCCCCCCCCAGCCCTCCCTGCAGTAACAGCTGAGAAACAGGAGGCAGAAAGAGGAGGCAGAGACTGCAAAGCCGCAGGGTAACCTTGGAGACAGAGCCAGGAAGATGGGCGCAGGGAGGGGGGCACTCCCAGAAAGGGGGGGGGGGTGAAGCCCAGCAACAGGTCCCAGCCTCCCAGGAGGGAGGGAAGAGGAGGGGCAGGAAAAGACGAGGGACATTGGCCAAAGAGAGAGACGGGGATGAGCTGGGGGAAGGGAGAGGGGACAAAAGATTCCAGGAAGAAACATAGAGGCCTGAAGATAGGTCAGAATAGAGAGAGACGTTTTCACTGAGAATCCATTTTGGGCAGAGCGAGCTGGGAGGAAAACCACAGGGATGCGGGGAGGCTGGCCCAGGGAGATGACGCAGCCTAGATGGGCCATTCCTGCCAAAACCCGGAGGAGCCACAAGGTTGGCTCTGGGCAGAGGGACACAGGTGGAAGTGGGTCAAATGGGCAGGGAGCCGGATGACCCTTGCAGGCAGCTGGGACACGGAGCCTGTGCCTCAGCCTGCTGCCGGGGGAGAGAAGGGGAAGGGGGTGGGGGAAGGGCACGACGTGCCCTGTCTTCCCAGATTCTGGCTTTAACTTGCTTTGACTCCAAGGAGGCTTGGCCTGGGCGGGAGGTGCCAGATCTCAGCAGCAGGCAGAATCTGCATCTGCCATTCATCAAGCTGTGTGACCTTTGACAAATCATTACTTTAACGAACCATCCCTTCCTTAGTTTGCAGAACTGTTGGAGAGTTCTGGATAGCTGTGTCATTCCTGGCATATAATAGATGTTCGGTAAGTGGTAGCTTTCCTTATCATAAAGAATAAGGACATGAAGAGGACCAAGTATAGCTCCAGTGGTCTCTCTCTCTCTCTCTCTCTCTCTCTCTCTCTCTCTCTCTCTCTCTCTCTTTCACACACACACAAATAATGATAATAGTAATAATAATAATAATTACTATTATTATAATTAGAGCCAGGCACCAGTAGCTCACATCTGTAATCCTAGTTAATCCTGTGTAATCCTACACAGGTAGCTGAGATCCAGAGGATCACAGTTCAAAGCCAGCCTGGGCATTAAAGTCAACAAAACTCCAATTAAACAGCAAAAAGCAGGGCTGGAAGTATGGCTCAAGTGGCAGAGCACCAGCGATGAGCAAGAAAGTTCAGAGAGTAAAAGACCCTGAATTCAAACCCTGGTCCCATTTAAAAAAAAAAAAACTTCCAAGTTAACAAGTAAATAGAAGGAATGAGTTCCATTCTACTGCATAGTGGGTGAGTCTAATTAACAGCATGTATCTTTCAAAACAGCTAGACAGTTTTGAGTGTTCTTGCCACGAAGAAAGAGTAAATGTATGAAGTGATGGACATGCTAATTATCCTCATCCAATCATTTCACAACACATACACATTCCGAAATATCACACCACATAAATATGCACAATTATTATGGTGATCGAAGATATTAAATAATGTCTTTGAAAATATGTTTTAAATGCTTAATTCCCTTCCACTTGAGTATGAGCAAGCAGTGACTCGCTTCAAACCAAAAGTCTGTGGCAGGGGTGACAGGGGAAGGCAGCTGCAGCTCCTTGCTTGCTTCCTCTCCGGGGTCATGTGCTGTGGGAAAAGCCGAGCAGCACAGACAGGCAGTGGGCGGGAGAGGGGCTGAGGCCGCCTTCAGCCTCCTTGTTTTCTTTGCCCCTGGCTCCTGAGCTGCTCACATCCTTTATAAGTTTAAGAGAAAGTTTAAGAAAAATTTAAGAGGATCACAAAGGCTCAAGAGCTATGTGCATAGGATCGCATAAAATGATAGTTATTAAAATGAACTCCAAGAAATGGAAGTGGGTTGTTTTTCTATTTTACTGTTTGTGGTTCTTTTATTTCTTTTTTTCTCTTTGGATTATTCCCTTTTGTTTCTGATTTCTGTGCCCTTTATCTTGAATATGTTTATCTGATTTGGGGGAGGAAAGGGAAAAGCACAGAAATGGTTGGACAAAGGGTGAGCCAATTTAGCAGTGATACTCACTAGACACTATGTTGAAAGTGAACTTTACAACTTGGGGGGGAAGGCAGTTGGAAGGGGGAAAACTGGGAGAAAATGAGAGAAAGGGTAACACTGTTCAAAAACAAATGTATTCATTACCTGACTTATGTACTGTAACCCCTCTGGACATCACCTTTACAATGAAAAAAATGTATGGTAAAAGAGGGAGAGAGAGAAGTTTAAGAGGAAGGGTTTAGGCCAGGCCCTGGAGGCTCACGCCTATAATCCTAGCTACTCAGGAGGCTGAGATCTGAGGATCCTGGTTCAAAGCCACCCTGGGCAGGAAAGTCTTTGAGACTCTTATCTCCAATAAACCACTAGAAAACCGTGGCGCAGTGGCTCAAGCGGTAATGCACCCACCTTGAGCTGAAGAGCGCAGGGACAGCGCCCAAGCCCAAAAAAGAGTTCAGTGGTCTTTGCTGTGTAGTGGGAACCCTCCACCTTGTTTATAGAGCAAACCTTGGCCTTGACTCCCTCCCCTCTCACCTCAACCCGGGTCCTTCAGGAAGGCTCAGGCGCTCTACTTCACTCTGCCAAGCCTCAGTCTCTTCATCGGTCCAACAAGGCCAATGACAGTGCTGCATCCGAGCAGTAGCTGTGAGGGCACACGGGATGCACTAGGGTGGGGAAGGGTGGCCTCGTGGACTCTCTCACTCCTAAATACGCTATTGTAGACAGGACTTAAACATATCAGGCGTCTAGACTTCGGTCATAGAAAGAAAGACGTCTAATCTTTTTCTGAGGCCTTTGTAGGATTTCTTGGGATACACACACTGTCTTCCCTGTAGCCTTATCTGCCTTGTTCCATCCAGCAGCATCTCTCTACTCACCAGTGCCCTGTGCATGGAGGGGAAGAAGATGACATGATGGATGGAGGGATGGATGGGTGGAGGGATGGGCGAATGGATGGATGGATGGATGGATGGATGAATAATGGCTGGCTGGAGGGAGGGATGGAGGGATAGATGGGAGGGTGGGTGGGTGGGTATATAGATGAATGGATGGGTGGGTGGAGGGAAGGAGAGATGGACGGATGGATGGATTAATGGTGGCTGGCTGGAGGGAGGGATGGAGGGATAGATGGGGGTGGAGGGGTGGGGGTGGATGGATAGATGAATGGATGGGTGGATAGATGGAGGGAGGGAGGGAGAGAGGGATGGGTGAATAGGTGGGTGATGGGTGGATAGAGGGAGGGATGGGAAAGTCGGTAGATGGATGAATGGATGACTGGAGAGATGAATGGGTGGGGAAGTGGAGAAAGTAGGTAAATGGACAGATAGGCAAGTAAATGGATGGATGGGTGGGTGGGTGGGTGGATGGATGGATGGATGGATGGATGGATGGTTTGAGACTGTCCTTGACTCTAAGGATGATACCAGACCTCAGTATGTGCAGAGAATTCCTCTCCTGCAGAGAAAGATGAAAGAATGAAACATCAACCATCCTACAATTCCTTGTTCATTGTAATTGCACACATTCCTGGTGCATTTATCAACTTCACCTAATTAGGCCACCCTGGCACCATCTCTGGAAGGGAGGATGCTGAGGGAAGCAAGGCTGCTCTCCGGAGATGGGAGGGAAGAGAAGACTTTTAAGTAGGTCAGAAGCCTGAGTTCCTCATGGTCAGGAGTCCAACCCAAGGGGAAAACAGTTGAAGCTGGGCCTCACACCATGACCTCGAGCCCCTGAAGTCCAGATTCTCTGGGGGTGAGCAGCGGGGTGAGGAAAGCAAGCAGAGCCTCATACAGGACTCCTCCAGCGTGTGGCCACCGCCCAGCCCATACCCCAGAGATACCCAGAGCAGTTGTGGCTGCCTGTGGCTGGGAGATTATCTTAGTGTCATGGAAAGATCCCGGGGCTTAAGTCAAAAGCCTTGGATCAAAGATACAACTCTGACAACTAGAATAAGTCATTTGACCTCTTTGAACCTCATTGGGATGAGGTTAGATTGGATGATCGTATAAATTTCCCTCTCATCTCTCAAGACTCATGAATCCAGAAGATAAGCTTCAAGGTCATTCAAGAGCTTGATCTAGATCGTGGGATGGACTCAGGAGAGTTCTGCTACCCGCTGGCCACCTGGGGGCCTGAATGATTCACATATGCAAAGCATGATTGGTTCCCAAGCAGAGCCTGGAGCCTGGGCTGGGGTTGGCAGAGACGGGGCGGGGGGGGGGGGGGGGTAGCCAAGGAGCATGCCACACACCCTGTAGGGAGCTGGTACCCTCCCAGCCCCAAAGCTTCCAGGTAGAGTGGCTGTGTAATGCTCCCAGAGGGGCTCGTGGCTCATCCTCCCTGACCCCAGTCCTCAAGGGCCCAGCAGAAGCTGCAGACACAGCCAGGCTGAGCTGCCTGCCCTGCCCCAGCCAGCGCCTTCAATGCTGATCCCCGTGCTCCCCGCTGGGAGTGCCACCTGACCGGTCCAGACCAGCACGGCCAGCCGACAGCATCGCAGTACCTCAGCTCCCCCAGGCCAGACTCCAGCGATGAGGAAAGTGCTCCTCCCTGAATCCTGGCCTCGAGGGTTCCAACATGGAGCCAGAGAAGAGAGGGACAGAGGAAACCAAGGGCAGCTCTCACCTGCCAAAGCCAGGGAAGGGGAACAGACTAGGGTGTGAACGGGAAACAGACTCGGTATGGACTCCTTGCCTCCTTCTGGGACCCTGTGCGAGGGCATCCTTCATGCCTGGCTCCAAACACAACCCCCCCCCCCCCCACCACCACCACCAGTCAGCCAGTGCTGCGGTCTAGTGCTAAGCCCAGGGAGGGGCAGGAGAGAGATGGGACTCTTTGCTCTCATGCTGTTCTGTGGCTGAGGGACAACAGACCTGGAGCGGGGAGGGGCCTGAAACCTGACACTCCCCTCCCCCACCCCACCCACCCACCCCCATCCAGAGGAAACCCAGCCAACCAGACAGGAAAGCCTAAGGCATTCCTGGCTTAGAGACTGGCTTCTTCTAGGTGTGAGCTTCCCCACACAGACCCAGAGAGCATCCATCCCCACCGCCTGGCATTACCATTACTGTTGTGGAAAGGCTC
This sequence comes from Dipodomys spectabilis, assembly GCF_019054845.1. NCBI lineage: Eukaryota > Metazoa > Chordata > Mammalia > Rodentia > Heteromyidae > Dipodomys > Dipodomys spectabilis. The sequence continues at coordinate 5,306,925 of NW_024870753.1, forward strand.
AGAGGAGTTGTATGACTTCTCCCAGCTCACACAGTAGGTCACGCAAGAACACGAATTCGCACACCCACTGCGAATGACCCACAAGGTCATTCGCAGATGCACCATTTACATAACCTGTGAAAGTTACAGACCCTCCAGGCGAACACGAGGCCTGGGTGTCAACGTGCAGACAGGATCTAGCAGGCTTGGCTTCTGTCTGGATGGGAAACAGCCCTCCAGAGCCTCGGTCCCCGGCTGGTGGGGCTATTTGGGGAGATTCCAGAAATTTTGGGAGGCAGCTGAAAGGAGTTCCTAAGTCACCTAGGACAGACTTTTGGGGCAGGGCTCTTGTTCCTAACCTCCAACTCTCTTCCTTTGTCTTCCTCCCTCCCTCTCCCTTCCTCCTCTCCCCATCCACTTTCTCTCCATCATGATGTGAGGTGCTCTGCCAATGGACCAGACTGCCACAGCAGAGCAAACTCTCCACAACTGTGGGCCCAAAGTAAATCCTTCTTCCCTTAAGCTATCTGTGTCCAGGATTTGATGAGAGTAATACAAAAACTGATACAGCTCCCGGCGCCCATCCACGGACTAGCTAGTGGCCATGCAACCTCCTTCTACCTCATCTCCAACAGCCAAAGAAGACAGGGAACGTACATGGCTCCTCAGTTGCTCTGAGGATTTAATGAGCTCTCCATGCACTCAATACCGGACGAACGCTTGCATCACCTTCCACAGGTATTCTTGACATCCAGGGAGCCTAAGACTCCAAGAGGAGCACCCACCCTCCCGGGACTCCTTACGAATGCCCAGGTGTGCCCTGCTTGGCTCTCCTCCACTGGATTGGCTGTGAGGGGAGAGTCCGGGGAGGGCCCCGCCCACTCCTGTCTCCCATCACCACCTGGGCAGTACTGCCTGCAGTTCCAGGAAGCAGCCCCTTCCCTCTCTCCCTGCCCGCCCTTCTGCCCGGGAATCAATGCAATCCCCTAAAAGCTCATAACTCGGAGGTAATTATAAGAAGCATCAATTACCCAGCAATGTGGATTTCATGAATTCAATTAATTTGCATGGCGATCAATATGGGTAGGTTTACTGGGGTCCCCTGGGGAAGTTAGGACATTGTTCTGTACACTATTGATTTTACAATGTAAAACAAAAACCTCTCTCCTCGAATTCATAGATGCCCATTCAGCCATATTAACTTTCAGATCATTTATTTTTGTATGTCTTTCAACTCTGTTTGTTGCTATCACACAAATGCAGAGTATTACATTGTAGGGAATAATTGAATCAATAGCCATGTTACCGCAGCCCCCCGCCCCCACCCCGTTCCTGGAAGAGGAGCTGGCTGACCGGCTATACGCCTTCCAACATTCATCCTCTCCCCAGCCAGTCCCTGCTCAACCACTCCTTCCTCAAACTCACCTACTCCTTCCAGACAGCTCTAAAGTACAGGGCGGGATTAGATAACAGGGAGAGGCATTTCTGATGGTAGACAGAAACTTTTGAAGAGCTGGAGGCCTTCCCTTTCCTTGAGAACCAAGAAGGACTTGTCTCCAATGAAGGACTAAGTCTAGGTCTGGCTCAATGGCTCCTCTAGTACCTCTGGGTACCAGATTATTTCTTTTCCTTCCACAGAAGCAATAAGATTGAGGCCACAGCACTTCCTAAGTGTTCTTCTACTGCATACTCTTGGACAAAGTCAAGTTTAATGGTGGTCATCAAAAAACTAAGGAACCCAGCTCACACCTGTCATCCTACCTACTCAGGATACTGAGATCTGAGGATTGAGGCTCAAAGCCAGCCCAGGCAGAAAGTTCATGAGACTCTTGTCTCCAATTAACTACCAGAAAACCAGAAGTGGCGCTGTGGCTCAAAGTGGTTGAGTGCTAGCCTTGAGCAAAAGAGCTCAGGGACAGTGCCCAGGCCCTGAGTTAGTTCAAGCCCCACAACCAATCAGAAAACAAAACAAAACTAAGGGACCTATCAGGTTGAGCCGCCAGTGCTCCCCAGCTCTGGGCTTAAATCCTATTCTCCCTTAACCTAGCCAGCCAAGTTCAGGCTAGGCTCTGGATAGCACTCAGAGATACCTGCATGCGCGCGCGCGCACACACACACACACACACACACACACACACACACACACACACACACACACACAATCTAGACATGAGACCAGGTGCCACCCGGTCATACTCCCACAGAAGCCAGGGCTACCTCACTCCACACACAGTTCCAGCTCAGCACAGCACCCCCCGCTGCCAGGGTCTGGAGAGGAAAGAGAAGCCTGTTTTTAATTTGCCTTTGCCCCCCACCCCCCACCAGGATATTAGACAGCTAAACAGCCTGCGCCTGTTTCCTTCAGATAACCAGTTCCTGACGATACTCCTAATTGTCCCCAGAATCTCAGCACCAGTGTATAGAGTAGGTCATTTAACCAACAGTACACACAACTAAATAAAAATCCATTTTCCAAGAGAAAATTCTATTCTTATCAGAGTTTTGCAAGAGGGTTGCGAGCAGCCTATGTTAATTGAAGCTTTGATGTTTGTAGGAGGAGGCCTCTAATCAACGCCACAAAAGAGACCCTATTTACTGCAGCAAGCCCCTAGGCCAAGGGATGGATGGTGGGGATGGGTGTTACGGGGCAGGGGTGCCAAGGTCCAAGGCCAGGGCAGGGCTCAGGCTGGCTGTTGGAACCACAGTGGTCCAACCCACCACAAAGATGACAGAGAGGAAGGCACCTGGGGTAAGACGCCAAGAGGCTAGAAGCGAGCGGGGCCCAGGGTCAGACTACTTCAGTCTGCACAGTTTAAAGTGTCCAAAACGTATAAGACTCCCTGTGATCCGTTTGTAAAATACTCTTTATATCACTTAACCTTTTAAGTGGGGAATCTTAGCCCATTTTGCAAGCAAAGAACTGCAACTTGAAGCAGCTACATGTCTTGTCCAACGCCTCACGAGTGGAAGGCGCTCATGGTTGTCATCCTTACCACTTGGGAGGCTGAGATCAGGAAGACTGTGGTTCAAGGTCAGCCCAGGTAGAAACATCCATGAAACTTCATCTCCACAGAGGGGAAGCTGGACAAGGTGGGAAGGACCTGTGATCCCACAGTGACATGAAGCCTAAAATAGGCGGATCACAGTTTGACATATTCTTGGGTGAGAAGTGAGACCCAATTCTAAAGTATAAGCAAGGGTGGAGGTATGACTCCATGATATCACACTCACCGAGCAAGTACCAGGCCCAGCGTGGACAAATGACGCTGCCATGTGCCACTGGGATATTGTAGGTGTTTATTACGCAGCACAAGTAAGTGGTAGCTAGCTGATACACCAGTTTAGTTGGAATCTTTTCTCTCCATTCCTGAGCTCTCAGCTGAAGCAGATGTCACGTGTCCTGTGGAAGTCTGGGCTGAGTCCTTCGCCTCTGGTATAGGCCAGGACCTGGTGCTCCTCCTGGGTCTCCCACAGCACCCCAGTTGCCCTCCCTGAAGACGGGCGGCACCATTTCACTCTCCTGAATGGGGCCCTGGGTTCTGGGCTCCACATGTTAATTCACAGAGATCCCATGACCATCACCCAAAGTGCAGCATGGGATGCCTGCGCACGCGCTCTTTTGCTCCCGGCGGTCTCTCGCACACACGCGCAGACTCCAACCCCACCGTTTCCTAGGGGCCCCTTGCTTGGTGACGAAGCGGTTTTTGAGCCACTTTACTCCATCTTTCTGCAATATCCTCCAGCAAATCAAGCATCCCCTTCTTGGGATGTTTTCAATCTGTTTTATGTTGATTTTAATTAAAGAATTCGAAACCGAACAAACAGTTCCTAGCAGGTGGCCATACAAGTGTGAAATAAGCAAACTGTTTTATCTGCCACAAACTCTGCTAGTAAATTTCTTCAAATTAATCCCAGCCTCCGAAAGTCTGCTGATTCCAAGGAGAAAGCTGGGCAAATCGCTGCCAGCCTCCAACTATTTGCTCTGGTGACAGTCCTGCAGCCAAGGACCGGTGGTGTCCCCCTTGGCTCTCTACCCCCAGCCACCCTGTCACCCAGGCCCCTCTGGGCACAGACATCTACCTGTACAACCTCTCAGAGCTAGAACCAAGCTCACGTGGCCACACCCCCAAGCTCTGCGGCCAGGACAACAGTAGGATGGCCGGATGCCCAAGGAGGCCCACACATGTCTATGCCAGCCTTTTGCTCACCTGAGCCAGCCCACCTGTTACAGGACCAGACTTCAGGGGCCAGGCCAACGCTTGCTTCCTCTCCCTTGCTCCAAACGTCTGAATGAGAAAATGAGAACACCTGTTCCCCACCAGGTACAAGAGGAAAAGGACCGCCTTGCTCACCACTGATACAAGTGGGCATTAGCACAGCGGGGCTGGAGGCCGATGCCAGTGCAGACTACACGCTGTTCTGATTTTCTTCCCCTACTTTTGGATCCCCAACTGCCACATGTAGAACTCGGCCTGAATAAAAGAAAAATCAAGGTGTGGTAAGGAATGTTTACCTTTTCAGTATTTACCTAACAACAAGAACTGGGAATCGTTTGTTGTTCAGCAATAAGGCATCAGTTAAATTATGGTTCAGCCCTAATGTTAACGTACATATTGGGTATAAAATAGTATTTACTCATGTGGGAAATATTCTTGTGCTTTTATAGTGAAAAAAGCAGGAGGCAATGTATGCTACATGAACTCTTTTTTCTCTTCATGTTTTACAGGCGTGTATGAATATATAATATTCCATATATGCTTATTATTCTTTACATAGTACATATTATACATGTATGTGTAGCATATTATCATCCTATATGTAATATATTCTGCCTATGTATATTCTATATGTAGTATAAATAGGGCTGGGAAGGTAGCTCATTGGTAGAGCGCTTGCCTTGCATGCCTGAGGCCCTGAGTTCGATTCCCCAGCATCACATAAGCAAAGAGAAAAAAAGCCAGAAGTGGCACTGTGGCTCAAGTGGTAGAGTGCTAACCTTGAGCCGAAGAGCTGAGGGACAGCGCCCAGGCCCAGAGTTCAGACCCCACGACTGGACTCCCCCCCCCAAAAATATATAGTATAAATATTGCATATGTATTCATCTCGATATATAATACACAAGATTATAACATATAAATACATGCATAAGCAAAACTTACCAAAAGAACAAAAAATGTTAACTGTGGTCATCTGTCTAGGCATTGTAAATATAAAAACTATTTCTTTTTACCCTTCTTCTTTTTCTTTTTGTGCCAGTACTAGGGCTTGAACTCAGGGCCTGGGCACTGACTCTAAGCTCTTTTGCTCAAGGCTAATGTTCTATCACTTAATTGGAGATAAGAGTCTTTTCCTGTCCGGACTGGCTTTATACTGTGATCTTCAGATCTCAGCCTTCTGAGTAACTACAAGTATAGGCATGAGCCACTGGCGCCTGGCTCCCATCTTTTCTTTTAAAACCGTTACTTTAGGGCTGGGAAGGTGGCTCAGTGGTAGAGCGCTTGCCTTGCATGCATGAGGCCCTGGGTTCAATTCTTCAGCACCACATAAGCAAAAAGAAAAAAAGCCGGAAGTGGCGCTGTGGCTCAAGTGGTAGAGCGCTAGCCTTGAGCTGAAGAGCTGAGGGACAGCGCCCAGGCCCAGAATTCAGGCTCCACGACCAGACCCAAAAAGAAAAAAAAATCGTTACTTTATTACTTTTCTTTTTTGGAGACTTGGCAGGGGAGACAGCAGAAGTGGCACAGAAGTGACACACCACAGGGTCACATTCTACCTGCTCTCAGTGCTACTCTAAAGCCAGCTCTGAGACATGAATCCCACACTGCCGACTTCCTAGTCTACATACCTGTAGAAAGGAATCCAGGTGACCTGAAAGGTTTTCCCAGCCTCCATCCCAGCATTACCGTGTGACCAGGAACTGGTCGCAGAACTGGCTTTGATCCCATCTCTACGATGACTAGCAACAGGAAGCACAACGTTAGCAGGCTAGCATCTGGTGTGGCTGCTTTCCCTGCTCATACCGCACTCAGAACCATCAAGATCAATGCTGGATAGGCATCCACTATACATACTATACTACTATGCTGCTAAGGGACATGCAAAGGGACAGCACCGAATGACGACTGGTATTTCTAGCCGACTGCAATTGTAGGACTGACCCCAAAGGCTAGTGGTATTTCAAAATTTTCCCCAGGAATGGAGTCACGTGTGCTCAAGGACAAACCACAGATCTAGTCAGCCACTAGTTTCCTCTGCCAGGTTCTGGAAACCTCCCACTGGTCCCCTTGAAGCCTCCAGGGCCAGCACAGCCTTGAATTGTCACATCTGCATGGCAGCTGGCAGCAGAAGGGAGAGAACGTGTCAAGGGACCCTAGCTGCTTTGTAGCTAAACACCTAAATCTCACCAGAACACAGCAAAAGTTTATCTCTTGCTCGCAGCACTTCCCAATGGGGGGGTCTGCACTACATCGCCATTCATAAACTTAGTCTCCTTCCATCTTGAAGCCCCACCCTCCTTTAGGACCACAAGGGCCAATAAACAGAGGAAGTAAGCAAAGATTACACAGACTATGTTCTGAAGGGTCATAGCAGGATGTGGCACCTCTGCTCACATCCCATTGTCCAGGACTCGCTCACATGACCATATGTACTTGCAAGGGAGACTGGAAAATGTGGTCCAGTGTGCACAGTCCCTAAGGAGAGGAGGCCCTGGCCGCTTCTCTCCCCTCTCCGTCAGGTGACCGTACTGAAAGGCACCTCCACAGGGCAGCTTCACGCCATGACCTGTGGAAATTCTCAGGAAGTTCTATCTCATTATTATCTCTACTTCCCCAGGTCCCAGACATAGCCCTGGCGGAGAGAAGTACAACGCTAAGAACACAGTGACTTCTTGAAAATGTCAAGAAGAAATAAATAAAACATCCCAATATGCCATGAACTCTCATTTCATTTCTGTCTTTCTAAGCCATTCTGAAGAAAGATTGGGAGTCTGTGGCTAGCCCAGGCTACATAGTGACCTAGTGAGACCTTGTCTTGAGAGAGAGAGAGAGAGAGAGAGAGAGAGAGAGAGGCAGGCCCAGGACACAGACAATATTCCCTAACATTTCCCAGACATTAACAAGCGCTCCCTCAATTCAGAGATTCCACTCTGCTCTTTAGTCTGCTGCTTGACCCACACATGGCTAGCCACACTGTTATCAGAAAAAAAGACAGTAACAGAGCCAAAGTAAGCCAGCAGGAAATACATAGCTTGAAGACAAAAACTAGACAGAGAAAATTTTTTAAAATAGTAACACCTTCCTTGGAAAGATAAGATTTTGTACTCTAAAAAAGTTATAAGGAGAGTTGAGAGAGAGAATAACAGAGAATGTATTTGGAGAAATATCTTAGAAAGAAAAAGGAAATGAGAGAAAAAAATTACTTAGAATGCAATTTCAAGAGATTGAACATCAAAGTTGAAGGAATGTGGCTCAGTGGTAGAGCATTTGCTTAGCAAGCTCAAGGTCCTGGGCTTGGTCCCCACAACTAGAAAACATAAGGGGTAGGAAAAAGGAGAAGGAGAGAGGAAGGAGGAGGAAAAGCATGAGGAAGAGAAGAGAGAAAAAGAAGTTAACAATAAAATAATTAATGGAATTTCTCCAAAATTAGAAAGCATAAATTACCAGTTAGAAAGGACACATCATGCACTAAGCATAATTGATTAATAATAATAATAATTCACTCTAACATACATCATTGTGAAATTTTAGTTTGGGTTTTTTTTTTTAACTGTATTTTTTTTGTCTTTTCTTTTTTGGTACTGGGGATCGAACCCAGGACGTTGCACTTGCTAGGCAAGCGCTTTGCCACTGAGCTACATCCCAGCCCCATTGTGAAATTTTAGATCACTAAGGTTGAAGATAAGAATCTAAGTTAAAAAATAGGTGAGGAAAGAAGTCACAATCGAAAGAATCAGGAGTTAAAATGGTTTGGGACTTTCCAAGAGCAAAATTAAACTGAAGACTGGAGTAATATGCATAGTCTTTTACAAATTAGAATTCTGTATCAGTCAGGATGGGCTTGTTTTTGCCACAGTAACAGACAATTCCACAATCACAGATGCAGGGCCAGGAGCTCCCACCTAGTTCCACAGTAGCAAGGAGAACATGATGACTAGCTCACCAATTCTTTCAAAAATTGTATCAGGGAGAGGTGTGCATTTCCTTGATCACAGTTAATTACATAAACTCACATGAATTCAGAGTAAGATAACCCTACCATGAACTTGGACAAAATAGATTGTAGGTAGATAGGTAGGTAGGTAAGTAGGTAGGCAGGCAGGCAGGCAGGCAGGCAGGCAGGCAGGCAGACAGACAGACAGACAGACAGGCAGGCAGGCAGGCAGGCAGGCAGGCAGGCAGGCAGGCAGGCAGGCAGGCAGGCAGGCAGATGCCTGGATAGATACATAAGATGGAAGGAAGCTAGGCAGATAATCAGTACCAGTCAATTCTTTGGTCACAAAATACTTAGCTTGCTCTTTTTAACAAGCAACATATACTCACCCTCACCCCAAGGACAAGGTCTACCATCATAACCACAGACACAAGCTTCTTTTTTTTTTTTGTCAGTTGTGGAGCTTGAACTCAGAGCCTGGGCATTGTCCCTGAGCCTCTTTGTGTTTAAGGCTAATGCTCTACCACATGAGCCACAGTATCACTTCCAGTACTGGCTAGATTCAAACCACAATCCTCAGATCTCAGCACCCTGAGTAGTTAGGATTACAGGCATGAGCCACTGGCACCGGCTGACAGGCACAACCCTCTTCGTGTATACACTACGTCCGGATGTGGCTCGCCTCTTTTATCTGGAGACCTATCCGCCTCACATAATTGTGCCGCTCCACAGGTCCGCAAGACGACGGGAAGTCTCTGTGGGGTAGAGACAGCACTCAGCCCCATTCAGAAAGAGTGGGGACACACCAACACACACTGGTCCCCAGCAGTTCCGAAATCATGCTTGCCTGGTGCCTGGGAACAAGGCTGCTGCTGACTCAAGTTCCCTTTGTGCTTTCTGAGGACATCTTCCTGTCCTCTGCTGGACATTACTTCCTGCTGTTTCTCTAAGGCATTCTCTCTTTTCCATTATTCTCTTGGGCTATACCAAGGTGACCCAGGGGAAATGTTTTTGGTTAGTTGGGGTTTTGTTGTTGTTGTTGTTGTTTTCTGGAAGCTGAGCCTCTTTCTCAGTTCTCACTTCTTACAGATAGAGAGGGTCCTGTGAGGTCTTGAACGTTCTTCCTCAGCCCAGACTTGTGGTTCTCATGGCAAACAGCTCTCTCATTACCTGGGCTGTTTGTGTATTGATTCTGTTGGCTGTAGAACCCAGCATTCCTTGCCCACGTATCTCCCAGACACGGTTCAGAATTATGTGCCTCTGATTTTTTTTAACCTCTGTATCACCTCCTTTCATCTAAAGACCAGTGTATCCCCAAGCTTACCAGGATTATGTGGGTGACTCACAGACTTAGCTTCTTTTCCTTGAGATCTTTGTGACATTCAAAGGAATAACTGAGGTTCATATCCCTGAAAGAGCTTTACTCCGAGACAGCTCATCCTGGGAGGTTTTTTAACAGTGGAGATGACAGCCGGACGCTTATGTCAACCCTGGCCACAAGAATGAATTTGTAGTATTTGCCATTTGAAACTTCCTCAATTTTAGTTCCCGCTATTTGGGTCGTGAAATTGTGGCTCTCCCAAATATTTCAAGGCTCTAAAGTATTGGAACCTACTCGCTTTAATTCCTGCTTGCATTCAGCCGATTCTCTTTCAAACCCTCTGTTTCTTATAAGCCTTTGCCAAGCACAGTCAAGAATCATCAAACCTATGCTAACAAAATGTTTTTCCATAGCGTCACCGTGAGTTATAGTTTCCTTAAAAATGTGATCTGACTCCCAGGAAATTGCGATATTTCCCAGTGTGTAACACAAACATCTACTTTTACAACATTTAGTAGAGTCTTGTTGCAATCTACTAAGCTGCACCACGGGCAGGGCTCCTATTTGAGGCCTTTTGTTTCATCAGCATTCCGTTGCAGGGAGTCTGTCCTGAGACCTTGATGACAAAGAACCACGAAGGCTCCATAGCTTTAACAATGAACGTTAAATTCTTTGCTTAGTTCATGGTGAGGAGGAATATATCTTGTCATTCTCATCCTATGCTAATAGCTTCCGGCACCTTAAATGTGCAGAAAGTACCGTGAATCATGCGCCATCTCCTTCTTATCTGAGGAATATCTTCCACTTCTACTCAACATTCTGTTGATCCCATCATAACACCTAAATTTAAGGATGAGGGGACCAAAAAAAAAAAAAAAAAAAAAGAAGCTAAGGGTACACAATGTCATCGTGTTCCCGGAAAAGGAAGAACAAGAAATATTAGTGAATGACACTAAAAGCAGCCATAGAGGCTATGCCCAGACAAATTATTCCATGGTAGATTTTTCAATTTGGAAAGATCACAAAAAGTTAATCTCTCTCCTGAACTTTTTCATAAAGCGATAGCACTTGTCTTCCACCAAAACAAATGAATAAGCCAAGAAGAGGGAAACCACAGGAAAAAACAAAGGAAAGGTCTTGGATGAAGATAAAAAGATTTCAGAGTGACAACTCACTCTAGAATGCAATTCAAGAGTGAAGACAATTTATTGGAGCACAACAACTGAAAAGATAGAAATAGCATCATCGTGCTTTCTCCTGCATTTGCACCATTAATCTGAGGAGACCTCTGGAGGAAGGACTTCACCAAGGAAGAAGAGCAAGCAGATGAGGGCAGGAGATGTGAAAACAAGAACATGGCAAACATCCCCAAGAATGGAAGTAGAGGCCTGGGATTACAAAGATCGAGCAAGCTTTGGGAGCAATCAACCCAGGTACAAAGAAAATGGAGGTCTTCAAGAGGGATGCCTCTGATTTTTATAAAAATTGGAATTAATAAACCAGGCATGGTGATTTATGCCTATAAACCCAGCTACTTGGGATGCAGAGATGGAAAGGATCATGGCTCAAGGCCAGCATAGGTAAAAAGTTAGTGAGACAATATCTCAATCAATAAGTTAGATGTGGTGGCATACATCTATGATCCCAGCTAGGTGGGAGACCATAGATAGGAGGATCAAAGTTTGAGACCAGACTTGGACAAAAACACAAGACCCTACATGAAAAAATAATTAACACACACTCACAAGAGCTAGCTTGGGGCCCTGAGTGGAAATAACAGATTGCCTAATAGAACTAATCTTCTAGGAAATCCTACCGAGAGGAGGTACAAGAAAAATACCAACAAGTCACCAAAAAACTAAGCCAGGCCAGGCACCAATGGCTCACCTGTAATCCTAGCTAATCAGAAGGCTGAGATCTGAAGATCGAGGTTCAAAGCCAGCCTGGATAGGGAGACTCTTATCTCCAATTAACCACTAGAAAACCAGAAGTGGCACTGTGGCTCAAAGCAGTAGAGCACTAGCCTTGAGCTAAAGAGCTCAGAGACAGCACCCAGGCCCAGAGTTCAACCCTACAACTGACAAAATGGAGGAGGAGGAGGAGGAGGAGGAGGAGGAGGGGGAGGAGGGGGAGGAGGGGGAGGAGGGGGAGGAGGGGGAGGAGGGGGAGGAGGAGGAGGAGGAGGAGGAGGAGGAGGTGGAGAAGGAAGAAGAGGAGGAGGAGGAGGAGGCAGGATTGGGTTCAAAAGACAGATTTGGGAGAAAGCATAGTCACTTCCTGGTCATACAACCTTGGAAAAAAACCACACGCTGTCTCTAAACCTCTGTTCTCTCATTTTTGAGATGTGGTAAAAACACATAGCTTCTGGGGGTGCCACAAAAGCACAAAGGAACTTAGAGAACACGGTTCTCTGCAGCACCGGATGTTGGGGCTGGCCCAGGCTGGGTGGCAGAGTTCCTGGAACTCTGTGGATGGCCAGTCTGCGCTTTGCGTCCCTCTCCCCGCTGCCCCAGAGGACCCCTTAGCAAGGGGACCCAGGAAGACACTCTCCAATGCAGTAGTCCGACGGATCCCCAATCCATTCTCATTCTGAAGGGACAGTCCAGCGGGGCCTCTCCAGCACGGTGTACCCGTTGGCTTCACACTGATGGCTTGGTGTAAGCCGCAGCGGGAGTAGTTACACCGCACAAATCGGTCAATGGGGCAAATCAGGGTCCCACTGCTTGAGGGGACATTCCAAATCTCCTCCCTCCGGGGGCTGGCCAGGGCTGGCCCAGCTGTCCCGAGAGGATCGCCTGTCACACTCAGCTTCCGGCTGCCACCCAGGGACTCGCCCCTGACAAATGTGGATGCACACCTGGCAGGCAGGCGGCCAGCACCCACGCCCCACACACTACCCCACACCCGCACACACACATGTACCCCACACCTGCACATGCACACACACCCCACACTTGCATATACATGTACCTATACCTGCACACACATACCTCACATCTGCACACCCCCTACATATTCCTAACATCTGCACATGTACATACACAGATGCCCACACCTGCACACACACCTGTACACACACACACACACTCCATACCTGCACATGCACACCCACATGCACACACCCTCTGCCTGGTGAGTCCCTGGGCATGGACGGGGAGGCAGGGAAGGAGGGAGCCCTGCACTTACCAGGTTCAGGACCAGCTCTAGACCCTCCTGCAGGAGCGTTACACAAGCCTTTCTCTCTGTGCCTGTTCTACATTTCTCCCCCAGCGACGCCAAGGCCAAGAGGAGTTTGGCCAAGCCTCCAGCATCCCCTGGCTGTCTGGATAGAACACCACTACCAGGGCCCTGTGCACTCTCAAGCTAACTTCTTGGTTGCCACACTGTGTAGGAGCTGTGCCCACAGCGCATCACCCAACTAGACTATGAGGCGCCTGGTACCCAGGAGCTGGCCCACAGGATACTTTGTCCAGCCTGCCCTCCCCTCCCCTCCCCCGTCTCCACTCCGTCCCACAGTCTGGAAGGCCTCTCAGGGGCCCAGGCCAGAGAGCACCTGACCAAGGGCACTTGGATGGGCTGGAGGGAAGCTGGGCCTGGTCTTGTGCTCCTGCATCCCCTCGAAGTGCTTGTTGTTTGTTGTTCTCCGTGCACTTCTAAGTCAAGCACAGAGGTATCTCCCACTCCCCGTGAGACTGAGCTCTGTCTTCCACAAATGCTAGCGGCCCCAACCCAGCAAAGGAAATTACTAAAAGCAAGAAGTCATAACTTAAAAAATAAATAAGGGCTGGGCACTGGTGACTCATGCCTATAATCCTAGCTACTCAAGAGGCTGAGATCTGAGGGTCATGCTCAAAGCCAGCCCAGGCAGGAAAGTCCATGAGGCTCCTATCTCTAATAAACCCAGAAAATTGGAAGTGGTACTGTGGCTCAAGTGGTAGAGCACTCGCCTTGAGCTAAAGAGCTCAGGGACAATGCCCAGGCCCAGAGTTCAAGCTCCACAATCAACAAAATTAATTAATTAATTAATAAGGGCTGGAATGTGGCTTAGTGGTAGAGTGCTTGCCTAGCATGCATGAAGCCCTGGGTTCCATTCCTCAGTACCACATACACAGAAAAAGCCAGAAGTAGCACTGTGGCTCTAGTGGTAGAGTGCTAGCCTTGAGCATAAAGATGCTCAGGAACAGTGCCTAAGCCCCAAGTTCAAACCCCAGGACTGGCATAATAATAATAATAATAATAATATATAAAGTTTCTATAGGAAAGACTAGAAAATGCCAGAGTGGAAGAAATATTTATTTCCAATTCCTTTACTTTATTGACATACAGAGATCTTTCAGATACTAAAAGAAGGGGGCAGGGAATAGGGTTCTGGTTTAAAGTGGAGCCTTGTGCTGGCCTCTGGCTGTGATTGTTTATCATGAAAATAAGAGTTAGGTTAGGCGGGAATGCCTGCCGTATGCTGCACACATGAACAAGTCTGTACAGCATTTATTCTTGAAGTAACCCTAGGAAGTAGTTATTATAATTTGCCTTTTATAGATGGGGCAACGGAGGCTCAATGATGTCATTTAACCTGCTCAAGGTCACCCAGGAAGTAGGTGGCCCACCTGGGATGCCCACCATTCTGTGTGGCACCATGCCCATGATTCGGACTACCAACCACATGTAGACAGTCTTTTAACCTTCTTAATGTCCACTGCCCATTTCTGTAAACGGCACTGGAATAAGTATTGCACACATGCAATGTGTGTTTTTTAGTGGCTCTAAAATTTGAAGAGATTTTTCTTGCCTAACTCAAAATGGATTGATTCGTGCACTAAGAGACCTCAAAACAATGAGGGAGCGGAGTGGGTCTCCTCATCTCCAGCACAAACACCTGTAACCCAGACCAGCAACACTGACTCCCACCTCCCATCGCTCCCCAGCTTAGGCCACTGCAGGCTGAGAGGGGAAACGAGGGCCTGGGCTTCCCTCTAGTGGTTATAATGCTAATTGCACCCTGGGTCTCGATTCCAGCCTTTCTATGGAACCTAGATTGGATGAGTGTTCTCCCTGCAGCAGTACCAGGCCACTGAGCATCAGACACAGACAGTGCCCAGATGCTGGAAGTAGAGAGGCCTGACCCTGTAGCCCCGGAAGGCTAAACTGTTTCCTGCTCCGGCCTGTCCTCAGTTCTCATGCCTCTGGTGGGCATTGGAAATGGGAGTGGGGGAGGGGGGATTCCCCAAGAGGACTGAAGTCCTGCCCTGGGGTGATGAGCAAACGTCCACAGTCCTTTCCCAAATGTAGGCGTGGCTTCCCTCCAAAGCTCCGATTGCCCCGTTTCCAGGTACACCTAAGTCCCACCCACCTAAACCTCCTTCTCCAGGAGTCCTCTGAGCCTCCCACTACACCCGCTCAGCCCTCCGCCTCCCTGCCTGATCCCCTGAAGGGTCCATGGCACCTCTTTACAGGTCCAGAATGTGTCTCAGGACACTCGGATTCCCCTCCGCCATCTCTACCACAAACGACCACCCCCAAGGGTAGCGATGGTGCCTTCACTGGTGCCCGCCTGCAGTGTCACCTATGCCAGCTCTGCTGGCTGTACCAGTCTGCACAGGCCCCCGGTGTGGGCAAACACAGGTGGCCAGGTCACTGCTGCCTTTGACCTGGGCTCCTCTCTTCCTGGCCTCCTCTGATGGGGCAGGGCGGGGCAAGGCTCAGGGTGGAGCTGGAGGAAAAGGAGTCAGCCACTTAGGCTTGTGGAAGTGACTGCCCAGCAGGCTCCCAGATGGCCCATCAAACCCCTGCATGCCTCTCAGGCAGCAATGGCTGAGGTCTCTGCTCTACTGTCATGATGGACAGACAGGTGGGCGTGTCCAGGAGAGCCGGGAGCCGACCTCTTCACCACCCACGGGGCAATGTCAGGTTGGGGAGCGGCCACCCCAGCTTTGTTCCCCGTGAGGCAGCAGGGACCGCCCTGTCCTCTCCCTCTCTGGAGCAGACTGATGGGTGTGCCCCCTTCCCTTCAGAATCCAGCCCTGCCCCCTCTCCTCCCCTCCCCTCCCCTCCCCTCCTCTTCCCTCCTCTCCCCAAGGCCCGAGTGCATTAGCGGCCTGCAGGCTGTCGGGAGCAATTCCAGAGGCCCCATTTATATTCCTAAGTAGAGGACTTGTTAATGTGGGCCTGCCCCTGGGGAAGTGGGAATGTGCTGGGTGAAAGATGACAAATCACTGCCCTCCAGAGCACTGGCACCCGCTTACATCTCACTCATCAGGCCCCTCCCCAGCCAGCCACTGGACCTCGGCTACCACAGGGCCTAGCAGGGAGCCCAGGGGACCCCCTTGGGCTCTGAGAAACCCACTGGTGATGGGAGGTGGCCAGGTGAGCCTCCCTGCTTGGCAGGTCCAGAGCAAAGGCAAATGAGGGCACCGTCCTAGCCCCACAAAGTGGACAAGGGCAAGGCCCAAACTAGAACCTTCCTTGAGGCTTGGTGAGGGGATGGAAGGCCCAGAGCAGCACCAGGTTCGTCTGGGACCCCAGCCAGCCTCTGCTTGGAGAAGTGTCCATCCGTCTTAAGACCAGGATTGGGCGAGCTGGGGCTGCACACACTCACCTACACCTACACAGCACAGCCTAGATGCATGGTAGGACCCTGGCCAGACAGTGCCCCTTAGTGTGGCTACAGCCTGGGCCGCAGCAAGGCCGGTGCCCGCGCCGTGTGAGTAATGGTGGCCACGGATGCACCCGAATCCTGATAAGGGAGAATAATAACTTGTCAAAGATATATATGATATGTGTTTGCTTTCCCGACGGAATATCTATGGGGCTAATTCATCAAGCCGGCGGGCTGGCTGGAGACCCAGGGAGGGAAGCAAGGAGGAGCAGGGGATGGGCAGGGTGCGAGCAAGTATGGCCGATGCAGGGGGAACTTGCAGCAGGGCCCCTGACAAGCCGTGAGATCAGTCCTCTCCCTCCCCCGGCTCCTCTCCCCCACCCCTCCCTCAGATCTGGCCTGTCATTTATAGTGGGTGTCCTAGATGCTCAGAAGTTCACCAGCCCCTCGCTGCTCTGACCACCAGAGGGGGGGCCACCAGAGACCTGGAACTCAGGTAGAACAAAGCCATGGGGCCATTTCCATACCCACCCTTCTATCTTTCCCTACCACCCTCTCTCCGTCCCCCATACGCTCTCATACACAACCAACTCTCCTAGATCTCAGGAAAGAAAAGAAAGCTGGAGTAAGGGCCCATTCCCCCGGCCCAGGGCATTTCAAGGGCATCGGGACCAGCAGACCCATGGGGAAGCCCCGGGCATCCTGGAGGCTTTGCCTGCTGCGGACTTGCCTCCACAGGGGTAGGTGAGTGCACCCTCGTCTGCCCTGCCTTCATGATCATGGAGCTTGGGGGTACAGGACCTCCTTCCCACCAAACCCCTTCCCTGCCCCCCTCTCTTATAATAAAAAGAATTAAACTCCTGCGCTGTGCCGTTCCATGATTGCCTCCCACCTAGTCTTCCAGAAACTAGCCTGTCCCTCTGTACCCACACCCCAAGCCAGGGACCCCAAACCCAAACCTGAAAGGTTCCCCAGGTCCCTAAGTGCACTGTCCTCCCCTGGACTGACCACCCAGCTCCACCTCCCATGTCCCTCATCCATTCAACACAGCAGACCCCCACCTGACCCAGGCCCTGCCCTGGCACCGAGAATGCACCAGGAAATGGAGAGCCACCACATCATAGAGATGGATCTACTTCCTGCGCTATCTTGCCAGTCTCCCCATGGCCCAGTACCCAAAGGGTTAGCTCCTGACATGGCACAGGGGCTTTGAGGCCCCAGCCCAGCTCCTGCAGGATCTCTATTCCATGAGTCAGAGCTGGTTGGTGCCTCCTGGTAAATATTTTAAGTCTCGACCAATCTGTAAGCTCAGCCTGTGCAGATTCGATGAAAACTGCTCTGGGTAAGAATTACTTTGGGCCGGGCGCTGGTGGCTCATGCCCGTAATCCTAGCAACTCAGGAGGCTGAGATCTGCAGATTGCAGTTCAAGGCCAGCCCGGGCACAAAAGTCCATAAGACTCTTATCTCCAATAAACCACCAGAAAATCGGAAGTGGTGCTGTGTCTCAAGTGGTAGAGCTGAGGGACAGCGCCCAGGCCCAGAGTTCAAGCACCATGACTGACAAAAAAAAAAAAAAAATTACCTTGGATGCCGTCCCCTCCCATCATCCTTCCTTCTCTCCTTCCTTCCTTCCCTCTTCTTTCCTCTCTTCCATCCTTCCCCTCTTTCCTTCTTTCCATCTTCTTTCTTTCCTTCTTGCCCTTTCTATCCTTCTGCCTTTCCTCCTCCCTCTCTTTCTAACCCCCTTTCTATTTTTTTTCTTTTATTGTTCGGTTTGGAGAAGGTACCAGGAATTGAACTCAAGGCCTCTCCCTCCACTTTCTCCTTCATAGCTGGTGCTCTACCACTTGAGCCATGCTTTCAATCCTGTATTTTGCTGGTTAGTTGGAGATAGCATCTCTAAGGCTTTCCTGCCTAGGCTGGCTTTGAACGTCAATTCTTAGATCTCCTGAGTAGCTAGGATCATAGGCGTGAGGTCCCAGCATCTGGCTTCTGTCCTGTTCGAGGCCTAGATCTCTCTTCTCCTGGTCCTCTCCCTGACACTGAGCAACCAGTGCTCACAATCCAACTCCATCTTCCCCAGGGCCATCCTGGCAGAAGCTAGCACCTCGTGGATCCCAGAGGCCAAGAAATATAGAGAACAGGCTTCAAGGATACCAGCCTTCCCTCCCACACATCCTTTCCTCCCTATTAGACTCTGAGCCATTTCCCTCTCTGCCCCCTCCACCCCTACCCAACCTGGCCACTGCCTGTGCGCCGCCAGCAGGCCGGGGGTGTCAGGACACTGTCTCCCTTGGAGCTGGGGAAGGGGCCAGGCCTTCCCCACCACCACCAGTGCCGCCCAGGGCTGGAAACAATGAACTTGGCATTTTAAAGCAAGGGCAGAGGAAGCGGGAGCCGCAGGACTGAGTCAGCAGCACATCAGAGGGGCAGGCGCCAGGCGGCTGGCTAAGCTCGTTAGCAGGCTGGAATGAGCCACGGAGAAACAAGGTCAGGGAGAAGGAGGTGAGAACCCCATGCAGAGATAGGATGTGGGTTGAGTCAGAAAGATGGCTTGTGGGTCACCCCGCCCCTTCCCTGCAGCCATCCTGGACCAGCCCCCACCCTCCCTTCACCCAGATGGCATCCACACCAGTCATCAGGGCTCTGCTATAGACGTGGACTCCTGCCTGGAGGCGGTCTCTCAGGAAGCCCAGGCCAAGGTCCCAGGGCCTGTGAATGGAGGAGCACAGGGATGGAGGGGCAGGCTCCCTCGAGGCTTCATGGAAGAGGAAGCCTTCTGGCAGCTACATTGAAATTTGGGTATGCATACCATGCATACCAAGCCACCCAAGGCAGCCATCTGCTGAGTCCCTTACCAGGGGTGGAAGGCCCTGCCTACCTGCCCATCATATCCCAGAAATAGCAGACCTGAAATCCATGCCACATGACCATGTGACTCCAAAGCCTAGCCTTCCAGGTAAATACCAACAAATGAATGAATTGAGCAAAAGTGTGTGTGTGTGGGGGGGGGGGGGTGTGGGTGGGTGTGTTGTGTATGTGGGGGGGGGGGCGGATAACATGGAGATCATCATGTTAAGTGAAACAAGGTAGACTCAGAAAGACAATAAAGCACATTTTGTCTCATATGTGAAATCTACATCTAAACCAACAACACTAAAGGTCGTAGACATCAATGTGAAGCAACCAGCAGAAGTGGGAAGAAGGACAAGAGAGAGTAACCTGGGTACACAACTATCTGGAGTCAGCCAAACCACAGCCACACTGGCCACGAGACCCAAGCCCCTGAGGTTCGTAAAGGACTTGTCTCAGGAAAGAAAAAGATTTGTCATGTGGCTGAATTCCTGGCCTGGTTTTCCCACTAGCATTCAACTCAGATCCAGCCTGCTTCTCTACCTTTCAGCCCAATGGCCTGGGGCTGCAGGGAAGCCCCATACTCCTGATGTCCTGATGTCAGCATAGATTTGTTTTCCCCTTTTCCTTGTAGTTGGCCGGAGTGAGATTAGAACATTCTAGAAGTGTGCTTTTATTAAAATCAAAGGGCGGGGTGAGGTCGTAGCTCAGGTGATAGAGCAACAACAGCCAATAAGCAAAAGCAAGTGTCAGATAGCAAGTTTGAGTTCCAGTCTTGGACAAACACAACCATAACAACAGCAAGGGGAAGATATATGCCCAACCATGCAAGGAAACCAATGCTCTGAACATGTTGAGTGGCAAAATCATGCCAGCAGATTTCACTAGAGTAAGGTCCTTGGCCACAGAGCTTTTGGCCTTTTGACACCTAATAGATGGTCAATAGATTTTGTTGGATGGATGGATGGACAGATGGATGGATGGATGGATGGATGGATGGATGGATGGATGGATGGATGGATGGATGGATGGATGGATAGATGGATGGATGGATGGACGGATGGACGGATGGACGGACGGACGGACGGACTGACGGACGGACGGACGGACGGACGGACGGATAGATGGATGGATGGATGGACGGATGGATGGATGGACGGACGGACGGACGGATGGATGGATGGATAGATGGATGGATGGATGGATGGATGGATGGATGGATGGATGGATGGATAGATGGATGGACGGATGGACGGATGGATGGATGGACGGACAGACGGACAGACGGACGGACGGACTGATGGATGGATGGATGGATGGACGGATGGATGGATGGATGGATGGATGGCTGGCTGGCTGGATGGATGGATGGATGGATGGATGGACGGATAGATGGATGGATGGATGGACGGATGGATGGATGGACGGACAGACGGACGGACGGACGGACGGATGGACGGACGGATGGATGGACGGATAGACGGATGGATGGATGGACAGATGGATGGATGGACGGACGGACGGATGGATGGATGGATGGATAGATGGATGGATGGATGGATGGATGGATAGATGGATGGATGGACGGACGGATGGATGGATGGACGGATGGACGGACGGACGGACAGACGGACGGACGGACTGACGGATGGATGGATGGACGGATGGATGGATGGACGGATGGATGGATGGACGGATGGATGGATGGATGAATGGGTGAAAGTATGATTCTGACCTATGGCAAACACAGCTTCTCCCCTCACCAAAGCTCCCCTTTCTGACTTCAGCTCTACATATACTGACGGGTAGATAGCCATGAGACTCTGCTGCCCTCAGCATGACTTACAAAGAAGCAATGCTCATGCCGCACTGCACCCTCCACCCACTGACCATGCCAACTGTGCCAACACTGGCGGTAGCCCTCCTCCCGGTGCTGGATGACCTCATCCCAGCCTCATGGTCCTGCACATAGTTGCTCCCGCTGCACCCATGTTAGAGATGAACAAAGAGCCAGAACCCAGATCCTGACCTGCCCACTTCCAAAACCAATGTGCTCTACTGCTGAGTGGTGCTAGGCCTCCGGGATTCACTGGACTGCCTCCCTGCATGAACCACTGCATTCAAAACTAGCAAAGACGTTTGTTAGCTAGGTATCAGTGACTCATGCCTGTAATCCTAGCTACTCAGGAGGCAGAGATGGGAAGGCCTGAGATTCAGGCCAGCCTAGGCCAAAAGCAAGAGTCTATCCCAAAAGAGGGAGAGAAAGGACTAGAGGAATGTCTCATTGCCTACTTAGCAAGCGCTATGCCCCAAACTAAAGAACAGATCAGTAATGTTGAATGTGGCTTTTCCCCAGAGGCGTTCTTTCAATAAATGTTGAGCACCAACAAGCATACGTTTAGTCAATATGGTCCTTGCAGACACCACTTTGGTCTGGCTTTTGGGGTCCTAACTTGGCCTTCCCACCCTAACACTGGATTCTGTGCATCAAAGTCTAGAAAGCCCTCTCTTGTTTGATTCTCATGGCTCCACCCCTCCGGTGGCCTGAAGCTCCCAGCTTGCTCGCAGAGCTGACCTGCCCATCAGGCCTCTACTCAGAGAACAAGTACAGGTTGCCTTACTTCCTGCGGGTACTCTGGAACAATTGATCTCTCAGGGAGCCCCAGGAAGAAGGTGTTTCTGAGCATGAAATATCAAAAAAAAAAAAAAACCACTTTACACATTTCAGCAGTGAGAAATATCATCCCCACCTAGCCAGGCAGAGTGTCTTCCTAACAAAAGGGCTGAGCAGGGGAAGGTCAGACATGAACCAATTGTTCCACCTGGAAGGGGCAAATGATTCTACCTGGAAAATCATCTCCCTTCCCAGGTGATCCCTGCTCCACCACCTCACGTAGAGACCAGGATAACTAAGACTTGCCACCAGAGAAAGCTAGCAACTCCCCACCCCTCCTACGAGATGGAGGGAGGACGTGGACCCAGCTTTTCAGGCCCCTCCAGTGAAGAGTTGGTGTGTTGGGATGGGGAGGGTAAGAGCAGACTGAATCTCAAGAAACTGCTTAGCATCACTCAGCCCCAGAGGAGTTTCCAGACAGCATTGCTCCCCTTCTGCCCCAAAGCCAGCTTAGGGTGGGCTTGTCAGGATCTCTGGAGCCAGAGGGTGTGCATCTAAAGGAAGGGTCCTTTCTCCACGGCCTGGGCAGTGGTAGCGAGAAGGGCTAGATTATCCACCCTTACCAACACTGCGGCTGCCCTTCCATTGCTTCGTGCTTCCCCAGCTCAGCCAATTAAAGTTTTGCCTGCATCTTTTAAGACCCAATCAAAACTGACCTCCTTCCTTGTCCTTCTGTCCCTACCTAGGGCCTGAGTCCACTCCCAGCACACTCAGGTTCTCCCCTGTCCTGCTGTGACATGTATATGACTATTCCTAGCACTGGGGCTGCCTCTCAGAAAGCTCAAAATTAATTTTGCATCAGAAAAAAGAGACCCAGTGTGGTATCATAAAACTGGCAAAGAAACGGAAGCTGGGAGAGGCTGAGTGGCTTCTCCAAGGCCACTTGGTGCTGGAGACACAGCTCAAGTCCATCAAAAACGCGATCCTCCCCTGCCTCTTTCCCTGAATCCACACCACCTCCTAACTACCTGGAAAAAGAGGCAGGAGTCACACGCTCAGGATTGGTGACTTTAGGAATCGCTGTGCATGCCACACATGCAGAATAGTACAGGAATATCTTTGTAAAGTTCAAAAGAATTTCCATCAGCGTAGACACCCGTCTGCATCTCTACCACCACATAGTGAAGACGGCGAGTTAAGACAGGGCATTGAAAGCTCCTACCCCCCCTCTAACTGCGGTGACCACACCCGCTCTCCTCTGGACTCAGTCCCACACCCCCCACTTCAGTGCTAACCAGCGGCTCCTTTTGCTTTGTGTTTGTGCCTCTTCTGTGTATCTCCCTGATGATGCATTGTCCTCTGCTTACACCTCTGGGTGTGTGCTTATTACTCCGTTTCTTCAGAGCCACCAGGATCTATGATCTCTTCGGTGCTTAACATCATTATGTCCAAGTCTTCCCAGCACGGTGAACTCAGAGTGGACGCCTATTAGAAAACACAGGACACAAAAACATGCAAAGCCCGTCCATCCGATACTGCCAGCATCTTCTGAAAAGCCACTTTATTGTGAGCCTTGAATTAATAGTGTACAAATGGCATGCAAAGTAATGTGGAATTAGCATATGTCTTGAATTTTTTTTCAAGGAGGGATTCTGTATCTGTGCAATAGAGTCAGAGCGCTCAGGCCCTCCCTCGACAGGCTTTTGATCTCAGCTGTCTGACAGGAAGGGATCTGCCCTCAAGTGGGAAGGCAGAAAAGAGGTCCCAGGGGGTATATGAGGCAAAACAGGCTTGGGGGGCCCTCAGACCCCGCCTTGCCGCCCCCTGGCCAGCCCTCACCACAGTGGCTTCCGCCCGCCCTCAGCTTTCCTAGCCCAAGAACCCAGTGGCAGACAGAAGCAGAGCTACTTCGGTTTCCATAACAACTGCAAGCATCAGGAGGCCTATGGAGTGAGCCGTGGCCAACAAGGCAGCTGGTGAGAAGGGTGTTGATCTCTCTGTGGACCAGCAGAGCAGAGCCACCAGGGACCAACAGTAGCAACCAAGCCAAGCAGAGCCACCAGAGCTGGGCATGCCCAGTCCACGGGGACTTGTCTATACATTTCACCCAGCCAGCCAACTCTCTCTCAACCACACACATCCCAGACTCACAGACCTCTGCCTAGAAACACTCACTCACCCTTGATAGATATCCATACAAGATTTACACCCAGAAGATCCATTCACCCCGCTGCACATGCTGGAGACACACAGACCCCGCACAGGCAAGCTTGATGCTCACCTAATTCACACACAAGCCCATGTTTTCCAGGATCGACACGGCTCCATGCTTATCTGCGTACTCACCGGGACGCTCCCAGACATGTACAGGTAGACACAGAACACAACCACCGAAGGCTGGTTCACACCTGAAGGCAGAGGAGCTCACAATGCCCACACTTCGTGAATAGACACAGAAGCTAGCTGGAAACCACAGTTCCACTCGGTGCTCCCACCGAGTCACAAAGCCCCGCCCCCCCCTCCCCACACCCAGGCTGGTTGCCTGTTGACCCATGCCCACCAGGGAGACAGGCCTGCAATGCTCTCCGTTTATTTGCTCAGGGCAGTTCCTTTTGGTGTCCTCCATGAAAGTCGTTTGAACCTGAAATAAAAGTGGGGACAGAACGCACAGAGCTGCAATGTCCTCTCTGAAGACACCAAGTGCCCACTCGTGCTCAGCAAGTTCGCTGCCCAGGGCCCCAACCACCGCGTCCCACGCCACGGAGCATGGAACACCTCGCTATGCCTCAAGTCAGCCACAGCCTCCTTTCCCAGAAGTCCTCAAACGCCAGAGGTTACAAAAAAGCCCTGGAGATGCACAGTCGTTGAAGGTTGGTGACACTGCCCCACTAGTGACTTGCTAGTGACAGAAAGTGGAAGATGAATATAATTACATGTATATATGCCTCTGTACTCATCATAACAAAGACAGTTAATACTTTCTGAACACAAAAGACTGTTGCTATTTTTATTGTATTTTCACATTAATAACAAAAATAATCTAGAACTTAACATTGGGGAAGGTTATTGAAATAAACATCCTTTATCCCTCCCCTCCCAGGGTATCCTTCAGTAAACACTTCTCAGTTTTAGCAATAGCAGTATTAACATTACAGGAACTCAAAGCATTGCTAGACAGACGCTCTACCACTTGAGCCATAACTCCAGCCTGGTTTTGCACTGGTTATTTTGAGATAGGATCTCATTGTTTTGCTGGGGTCCACTCTGGGACGTGATCTTTCTATTTTACACTTCAAGCAGTAGCCAGGCAGCCTGGCATACGCCACCATGGCCAAATGATTGTTTGGTTTTAGGGGGATCTAACAAACTTTTTTAGCCTGGGTTGAACCATTGTGGTGTTCTTGATAAGAAAAGATCTCACAGCCGGTACTGATGGCTCACGCCTTTAATCCTAGCTACTCAGGAGGCTGGGATCTGAGGATCACAGTTCAAAGCCAGCCCCAGCAGGAAAGTCCGTGAGACTCTTTATCTCCAATAAACCACTCAGTAAACCAGAAGTGGTGTTGTGGCTCAAGTGGCAGAGTGCTAGCCTTGAGATGAAGAGCGCAGGAACAGTGCCCACGCCCAGAGTTCAAGCCCCACAACCGACAAAAAGATCTCACAAACATCACCTCATGTGCATCTCCAAGTGTTTCCTCCATGGAGGAAGGATGCAGGAGATGGGGGGAGACCAGGGAAAACCTAGGCCCAGGCCTTGAAGAGCCACAATCCAGTGAAAAGGGTCGTGGAAGCAACACTGGAACAGGGATGTGCTTCAGATTATCCCAGGGGTTTGCAAGGAGTACTGAAGGCCAAGAAAGGGAGCCTTCCAGAACAGAGGGTGTAGGTAGTATGCAGCTAGGGCTGGCCAGAGCAAGGGGCTATGATGTCTGGAAAGAAGATGGAGGCCAGAGAAAGGCCTTGCACCACAAGCCCAGGGGTTTGTCCCCAGGGGAATCACCAGTAAGACCAGTGCTCAGGTAGGCAGGTGGTGGGCTCAGGGTGTGCGGGACACCCAGGAACCTCAAGTCTAAACAGGACAATTAGATTGTGCTTCCCTATGAACAGAACCAGAGCCCCAGCAGAGCCCCCACATCTCACTCGGGCCTGATCCATTCCGGCTCTCTTTAAACATTTCCTGAGCTGCACAGCATCACAGGGTCACACAAGAAAATGGAGTTAAGAGTCGGGGTGACCTCAAGGGCTAGTTCAGGCCCATATTGACTGGCTTTGGACCTGGGGGCCAGAGATTTAACCTCTCTGGTTCTTGATTTCCACGTTGGTAAAAGGAATCTGATAATGCCCTGACCTCCCTGGCTTAGCAACTGCACGGCTTGCCAGAGGGAGGGGGCCGTGGGCGCAGGACGGAGTGCCAGTGCCCCTTGGGAACCACAACAGCCACCTCTGCACACACCTGGGACCAGCAAGGGCTCACTGCACCCCAGGACCAGATGCAAGGAGAGCTGGCTCAGGCATCAGCAGTTACTCGGACACCTGCGCCCCCTTCCCACACAGGCAGATGGTGTGATCCGGCCATTTTGCTCCACTCCCCAGACCCTCAGCCTGCATGGCCAGCGCCCCAGGAGTGGGTGTGCAGAGGGGACCCTGGCCTGCCAGCTGTGGATACCTACACTGTGGGCTGCCTCCCGCACCCCTCCCCTTCTGGGAACAGCTCCTCCCTACAAGTGCAGGGCCGACTGCCATGAGTGGGGAAGATGTTGATGTTCTTTCTGCTTTCCATACAAAGGCACTGGGGCTCAGAGAGAGCAGCTGACTGGCAGATGGATTCCCACGGAACCCCTTGGCCATGGTTTTCTCATGACTCAAGACTGCTATGGTTCCAAGAACCACTTTGGTTATGGGCGGGGGGGGGGGGGGTGGTGGACGGATTTCTTGCCTTGCTGGTGCTAGCTTTGCCTCCATCCCGGCAGCCCAGCCATCTCCACCCTTCCCCCAACACCATGCCCATCCCACAAACTCAAAGGTTAGAGACACTGAGTCAAGCCTGGAAGGGAAAGGACCATTAAAGAAATCTGGTCTTAGAAATAGCAACTCCTGGATGAGGTCACTATTTCCTCTGTGCCCTACACGCGTGGTTAGAGAGTTCTTGCTTGTCCTGGGCTGAAATTCATCGATCTCCTTAAAGATCCAGTTAACCCTATTGGAGTCACACTGAGCAAGTCAAATTGTTTCTGGTTTTCAACTCCAAAGCAGGTCCTTTCCCCACCGTCACCACCCCAGGAGTTGTGCACCTAATTCTTTGTGTATTTGAGATCAAAACCAGTGCCTCGCCTATGTCAGTTGGGTACTCTACCACTGAGCTATATCCCCCAGTTCCTGAACTAGGCTTTCTTTCATTCCCAGCCCAGGATAAAAGATAAAAGAAATAAGACTGGAACATCAACTTTCCTGGGGGTCAAGAGGTTATAGATAGAGAGCAATGGAAATAGGGGGAGCGATAAGCTAGTGAGGAAGAGGGCTATCCGTGTCTTTTCTGGGAACAAGTAGGGATTTCTAGACATGTAGATGCCACCTCTTTTCACGCCTCATGGCTTTGTTCTGGCCGAGAGCAGGGCAGTTGTGTACTGTTGTGACGCTGTAGTACATCCCTAGTACATCCCTTAACATGCAGGCGGGTATAACAAGGTTGTCTGAATGGCTGTTCTTAGATGCCCCAAGAAGAGGGACTTCTGGCCTAAAGTCATCCCGTCCTCAAAGATAAACAAGATCAGGGACAGGGTGGAAATTCCGCTAGCTCACTAAGGGAGTACAAGATTGGATCAGGGTAACAAAATGTCCTTTTCTGCTCACAGCCCAGCCTACATGAGGAGACAGCCCTCTCTCCCTTAGAAGTCTTCAGAGCTCCACACATATCCGAGTTCTTACCTGTGCTAGTGAATCTCATCTTGTTGTGAACGCTCATTAGCCCCACTCACAGATGAAGGAACCTGCTATAGGGGCTCCATCCATGACAGAGCAGTCCCCGCTTCTTTCCGCCACCCTCCGTGAGAGATGTACGCTCTGACCCCCGGCTCCAGCAGAAGAGTAGGAATAGTTTTATATCCCACTTCCTCTTGCAATGTGTGATGCAGACAAACCGCCGCTCTCTGTCTCTTGGCCTATGAAATGGGAATAATCATGGCATCCATCTCTTAGGTTACTGTGGCGATCACGGCAGATTGGGCCCTGTGTGAGTAGGCCTGACACTCCCCATTGGCTCCACTTCCCAGGGGTGGTTCCCAGTGACTGAGATTCACGGGAACTAGAGCAAGTAAGGAGACTCTCCTGCGGTACCATGGGGGGAAGGGGGAAGGGCTTCCAGGTTGGGAACCCGGGTTCAAGTCTCCAGGTCTCCCACTCACCCTGCCTGGAGGTTCTCTCTCTAAAATGATTTGTCGGGTGACAAGCAAAAATATATTACCAATTTAAGAGTGTGATTTGACTGCAACTTTTTAATCCTCAGGCTGTTGTTGAATAGATTAAAGTGTCTGCTTTGATCCATGCATTTCGATGGAAACATAAATATAACCATCACTTATTCTCCTGGCTTTCAGGACGGGGTGTCATGCTGCCTCACACAGGCTTCCCACCCAGCCAGGGTAATGCACGAAAATGACCTTTTTGCCATTCAAATCCCTCTTGCATTTCAGCCCTGACTTTTCTGCTCCTGCCAGGGCCTATCAGCCGCTGCCTAATTTGACCACCGCTCACGCTGGGAAATGGTCAGCAGTGAGAGAGGGTCGGGGCATGAGGTCACAAGCGAGAGCCGCAGCCGCCCGGTCGCCTGGTGCTGAACTTCTCCCAGCCCAGCAGCGCCCGGCAAGAATAAATCTTGGGAGAAATAGATTGTGAAGAGGAATTTGGTGCATAGATCTTCTGTCAGTGGAGCTGACTCCGGCTCAGCCGTTTTTCAGGCTCGCTACTGATCCAGAAATACATCTATTTTCACAGGGATCTCTGGCCAGGTTTCCTCTTGCCAGGGGGTGGCGATCAGCAGTGGATGCCGGGACCTGGTAGAGAAGGGCAAAGAGGGAACCGCACAGAGCCCTGGGCTTCTCGTGCCTTCCTGCTCCCCCCGGCACCCTCTTGGCCTCTCTGCTGGGCAATGGGGCCCCCTGCCCAGCCTGGTAGCCATGCTTGTTCCCTGTGCCCACTTAGTTCATCTAATCCCTTCTCTCCTCCATGATCCCCAAAGCCTGAAGCTCTCCCAAAGGATCTAAGGCCTGGGCTGCACCTGCCCCGTCTCATCAGGGATTGCAGGAATGCACACACGCACACTTGAGGCTCCCACTGGGTGACCACAAAGAATGGCTTGCCTATCAGAGCCAGCCACTGAGAACAGTGAATGGTAAATGGCTGAAATGGCTGGGGGGCTCAGAGCAGGCAATTAGGCCTCAAACAATGGCCTGTGAAATGTCAGAAGTGGCAGGAGGCATGGGCGTCACCAAATCTTGGCATGCGGAGGAGGGCACGGGTAGCTGCATGCTGCTGAAGCCAGGGGCCGGGAGACAGTCCTCAGCAGGCTGAACACCCACGTATATGCCTCCTTTTCACAAATGCCCTTGAAAACGTCAACTCCTTTCACCCCCAGAGGCTGCTGAGCTTTGGAGTCCTCCAAGAGAAGCAAGGGAGAGGATATGGAGATGGAAATGACCTAACCCTGGCTAGCTCTGCTACCCCGCCTGGTCCTGTCTCCTCCACCTTCATCTCAGGCCAGGCCTCCATCTCCACAGGCTTCCTGTTCCCAGAGACCCAGAGGTTCAGACCCAGGGGTACTGCAAGACCCAGGGCCTGGCTTTCTCCTCCTCTGACTCTAGATTTCAGCCAGGAAGCTGCCCTGAGCCATGTGTGATATCCACTCCCAGCCAGTTTCTGGGCCCCATCTGAAGTGGCCTCCAGACAGCATTTATGAACTACCCCCACCCTGCGCATCTCCTCTTCCCAAGCCTTCCAGCTCCATTCTCAACCTCATCAGCCCCTATCACCTTCTGTGCTTGGTCCTAACATTGCACCTCCTCCTGCTCCTTGCAGCAGGGCCAGTCTCTTCCTGTGCCCTGCTTTCAGATGCCCCCGCTCAGCTGCCCTCCTCCCTGCCCATAGGCTAACACAGTCACGTAGCTCCTACTGAGCCTCCTCACCCGTCCCCCGCCCCCCCCCCCCCCCGGCTTCCGCCTCACCACCCAGTCCTTCCTGAGCTCCCTGAGTGCTCTGCCCAGCACCAATCACGGCTGCGTCCTGATCTCCCACCAGGCCTCTGCCCCCAACCCGGCCCATCAACCCTCCCTGGTGTCTCCCTGCTGCTTACTTCCTGTGCCTCTTCTTTCGTTCTAGCCCCTCTTCCTCTTCCTTTCCTTGGCCATCCCCCAAAGCTTCCATCCAACTGTCTTCCTGCTCTCTCCCCACAAGACTTCAACCGTCGCTTCCCATGTGGATAGCTCACAGATTCGTATCAACAGGTCTGACATGTCCGGTCAGCATCCTCAACTGCCCCTCAGACAGTTCCAGGGTGGACAAAATCCTGCTGTCCCTCCCTCTCCACCCCTCCCCAGGCACATCCTTGATAACCAGCCCCTTCCCAGCACTTGAGAGGTAGACGCAGGCAGATCATGAGAGGATAGTGGGGGTTACAGAGTGAGTTCAAAGCCAACCTGGACTAAAAGTGAGATGTTGTCTCAAAAACATGAATTTCTCCTCCTATCATTCTAGGCTGTCCTTCCCCTCCCCCCCCCCCCCCCCGCACACATACCCCACAAACCAAGCTATCAACCAACCATGACACAGACTCTTGCTTTCTTTTGG
This sequence comes from Dipodomys spectabilis, assembly GCF_019054845.1. Lineage (NCBI taxonomy): Eukaryota > Metazoa > Chordata > Mammalia > Rodentia > Heteromyidae > Dipodomys > Dipodomys spectabilis. Next base: position 5,337,274 of record NW_024870753.1, read on the forward strand.
CATGATTTGGCACTTGCCCGGCCTTTCTATGTTCCTCCTGCCCCAAGTTCTGTCTTTTTTCCACTCAGCAGGACTGTTGACTACTGCCTCTCCTTTGCTTGATGCTGTAGGCAGAATAATGCCTCTTCTCAAAGATGCCTGTGTCCTAATCCCTGGAACTGTGAATATATTATTCTATTACTGAGCCAGATTTTGCAAATGTGACTGGTGGTACAAGTGACAGCACATGGAGGCCATCCGTAATTACTGGCCAGTCTAACCACGTGAGCCGGAAAACGGGCACTGTCTCCAGCTCAGGTCAGAGAGATGCAGCTATGGAGAAGAAATGGGGCAGAAGGGGAAGCCAGAGGGCTGCAAGTACATCAAGGATTTGAGAAGCCTCAGCCAAAGCAGCCTTTTAAGTGTGCTGTGTGGTAAGGGTAAGAGCAATTCCAAACCACTCAGCAGCCTCAAAGAAGATCCAGAATGTGGCTGCTGAGCCAGGCCAGAAACAAACCTGGTGAGAAGCAGATGACCCAAGAAGAGACAGCGAAGACAGGAGAGACAGGGAGACACAGGAAGTACGCACCAGCCACGGATGGGACCCGAAGGAACCACTTAGTCTGAGCAAGATGGCGCAGCAAGCACCTGAAAAGAAGCCTTTCCTTACCTTCCTGGCGGTGCAGGCAGGCCGTGTGGACTCTTGTGAGGAAGAGGGAAAGGCTGAGAAGGGAAGGCAGGAAGAAGAGATGGAGAAGGCAGGGAGAAGGAGGGCTGGGGAGGGGCGGGTGAGAGACCATCAGGAAAGGCTGTGAGGAGAGGAGAAGGGAGGGTGGTTTGAGGAGAGGAGCTGATGGCCACTGTGGATGCACATGGGGGCTAGGATGACCCATAGCCTGCCGGGGTCAAGGGGACGTAAAGAGATGGTAACACCCACCCCGTTGGCCACCACGGCTAAGAAATTATGTAGAGTAATTAATCAAAAGCTAATGAGAAATGTGTTTTCTCTCCCAGCCTAGCCCCACATCATATTCTTATTAGCTGAGGTTATTACAATAGTAATCATGCGTGCTCCAGGCGCAAATTGGGTTTTTTGCTCCACTGCCACCAATTTAGAAAACCATTAATGGCAAGATAAAGCCCCCATGGCTCACACCAGGCCGGGCTTCGTGAACCTGATGCTGGCTCCCCCCAGCCACACACCCATTGTCTAAGGAGCACTTTCCCAAGTACTCAGCAACTTCCTGGGTGGACTGACAGGTGAAAAGTGCCATACGTGGGGGTGGGGGGTAAAGAACCTGAGGTGGGGGCCACCTGGGATCTCTCTCTTTCTCTCTCTCCCCTCATTCTCTCTCTGCAGTACAGATGAGTCAGGCTAGATAGGCAGAGGCAAGCTGTCCAGTGGCTAGAGGCTACTGCACCAAGCAGGGCTTTAGCCACACCCCCAAATCACCCGGGACCAACTGGGCCAGCCTAGAAGACCATCAACAGCCCTTTGTTCCATTACAACCACGTCTCCATATCCTTAGCCTTGCAAAACTGCCGGTCCTATCATGTATCTGACAGCATGACACAGAAGAGGGGAGTAAACTTACTACAGGAAAATCCTGACCCATTATTCTTGGTATTCTTCACTTTTTAGCCCAACTTACCTCATGAACTCTCCTCACCCCATTAAAATTCACCCATAAAACGCCAGAATCGTGGTACTCTCTTGAGAATGTCTCAATGATATTCTCTCTCTGTCTGTCTCTGTCTGTCTCTCTGTCTCTGTCTCTGTCTCTCTCTCTCTCTCTCTCAGCATATTTTGCCCTGCAATAAAACTTTCTCCCAGCCGAACATTAGTAGTTCACACCTGTAATCCTAGCTACTCAGGAGGCTTGGATCTGAGGGTCGCAGTTCAAAGCCAGCCCCGTCAGGAAAGCCCGTGAGACTCTTATCTCCAATAAACCATCAGAAAACCAGAAGTGGTGCTGTGGCTCAAGTAGTAGAGCACTAGCCTTGAGCTGAAGAGCCCAGGCCCAGAGTTCAAGCCCCACGATCAACCAAAAAAAAAAAAAAAAGGCAAAAAGAGACTTGTTCCCAGTGCCTTGTCTTGTCTCTGATTTCTTTCCCTCACAGTGACACGAGGTCTCCACTGCTGTATCTGAGACCTCCCCAGCCTTCTCTACAGGCAACTCCATCCCTCAGGTGGGAACCACCCCCATGAAATGAAGCGTAACGCTGAGTTTGCCGTGGAGGCCCCCGTCTTCTGTTTTCCCTGGAGCCCTTGCACCTCAAAATGTCCCCTGGAAAGGGTTGACTAAATTGGCAGCTCTGAGCCCAGACACTCAATCAGGTGCTAGCTCAGATTAGAAGTGGCCACCACTGAGAAGAAGGGTAGCATAGTTTTTCATAAAGCAGATATACTCAGTTTTAAAGATGTTCCAAAACTGTCCTTCCTAATTTTTTGTAGTTTTACCTATTTCCATGGAGGTGACAGGTGTGTGTGTGGGTGTGCACTTACTTGGTGCTTCTCCAGATTCTTTCAGTCACAAGGGATGGAGATTTACTGCTACTGCATGTATACATTGCCATGCCTACATTCTAAGGCCCATCATCACTTCTAATGCCAGCATGGCTGGCAGCTTTGTCCTTCTGCCCACTAGAAAAGGGATAGTCAGGGTGTTAAAGAAAGTACAGAAGTAACTTAAAAAGAGGGGTGATTACCTACCAGTGCTTACTTTAATCTCCTCCATGCCACAGACCGTAGGTCCCTTCCCCTCAGTCCAGGCCTCAGCACGGTGTTCCACCAGGGGTTTAGTATTGAGACAGTCTCTGCTTTCAACCGCCTCCTCCAACACTCAGCCAAGGTCCGTGGCCTGCAAGGCCCTAGCAGGCAGCTTCAGGGACAAGTGGACTCCACACACAGTAGCTGCAGTGTTGACACTGTGACCCGTTAAAGATCAGACAGCCTGCAGAACGGGAGACCTGTGAAAAAGTGGAGCCCCCACAGATTCCTAGAGTTAACCTCTTAACGGAACCCAGAAAAACCACACTGAACACAACCCACTTCTTTAGGCCCATCCATGTTCCCAACACAGGAGACACAGAAACAGATACAGTCGACTGGGGGATATTGTTCTTCTCCCCTGACAGAAGTGGCCACAGAAGCTGGCCGGAGCAGCGCCTGCCTGCAAACAGTTGGTGTATCAAGAGAGGAACTAGACAGCACAAAGGGGCCCTGGTTCCTTAGGTTAGCTCTAGAGGTCACAAGCTATCTCCGGGGCAGTGTCCCCAAGTGGGCTTCACAGGCCACTCTTGAGGCCAGTCTCTGCGTGCTGCTCTAGATCGGCAGGGAAGGTGGGCTGGGAATGGGCAGAAGCCAGTAGTATCAAGTCTCTGTTTTGCCCAGAGGCTCCTGACAGAGGAGGGTAAGAGAGAAGCCACAGCCTGTGCATGCAAATGAGGCAGCAGCATAATTAATTAACATCAAACAGTTTCATTAGGAGATGGGGCTTTGTGGTTGTTTGTCTTAGAGGGGGGGAAAATACTGAACCAGCAGGAAGGGGGCAGAGAATGGAGGCTTGAACTGCTGGGTCCCAACTAAGAAGCTAATGATGCCACGCTAGACGTGGCCTATTCGGGGCGGGGGTTGCCCAGGATGCATCTGTCCACAAACCTTAGCCTACACCTCCTCCCTGAGCTCCTCTTATGCCTCCTGCATAACCACTGCCCCCCACCAGAATTTCACCAGCCACCTCCAGTGAGGCCCTGACCAGGAGGGGGAGGGGGTGCCCCCCCCAAGCAGATCCCCAGTGTCAGAGCAGCAGCTTCCCAGGGGGAGACGGGGGCTCTTCAGCCCCTAGGCTCTCAAAGCAAAACAAAACGAAACCACCTGGGAAACTAAGCCAGGGCAGATCTTGTCCCTCACCCCCCATGTAAGCTGATGCCATCAGCCAAGGAGTGTAGCCCCACTGTCCCCGGTACCCCAGCTAGATCCCTATTGGGCAAGAGAGGTCAGCTCTACAAAGTTTTCATGGGCTGGCTCTGCTGCTCCTTCTAGCCATCTTCTGTACCCCTGTGTTCCACCCACCTCAAAGCAATCTCCGTTCCCCCAGCCTCCACTGCCTTGCGCAGAGCTGCACCTTCTGCTGGGATGGGCTTCCCGCCCTCCAGCGTATTAGGTATTTTCTTCCCTGTCCTCTGCATAATCTGTGTTGTACTTTCTTGTTTAGTGGTCTGACTCTGACCATCAGCAATGCACTCCTTGAGGGCAGAGACCATCATTAAACCCTGGGCTTCACTGAAAAGGTTGTCAAATAAATGTATCTTTTGAGATGAAAACAATCATAGATCTTCACCTCACCCCCATACCTGACTCTCACCAGTTGTCGCGACCACTCAGAAGGAGAAGCGTGTTCTGGCACTCAATCTGCCTCAAAAAAATCTCTGCACTGGAGAAGCAGGAAGGGAGGGCAGAGAAGAGGCCATCAACAGGTTGGGTATAGAGTAAGATTGCATGCCCAAAGATAGAATCCATTCCTAACAGTGCATTGCCTCTGTCTGAGTGCTGGGCCCAGTCCTCAGCAAAAGCCAGGAGTGGGAGGAGCCACAGAGCTTGCTTCCCTGGTTGGGCAGTCTGCTGCCCTTGGGCACGCTGGGAATCCCCATGGCTTCCTCAGCCACAGGACCAAGCGTGGATGGTGCTCTGAACATTGCCAGGACAGGAGCATGCCCAGCCATAGCTCTGCCAGGCCCAGTATCCTTCCTTCCTCCAAACTTGCTAGTCCCCGCTGAACTAGCCAGAGAAGATCCATTCTAAAAAGATTATCCGCAGCTCAGGACCTGAGGTCTCATCATAATTGAAAAGAAAAAGAGAAAAGACGACTCTGAAACATCCCTGTTCCCACCCCACCCCCTCAGGTCACTCCAGAGAGTCGAACAGCAGCCACACACACACACACACACACACACACACACACACCACACACACACACACACACACACACACCACACACACACCACACACACACACACACACCACACACACACCACACACACACACACACCACACACACACACACACCACACACACACACACACACCACACACACCACACACACACACACCACACACACACACACACCCCCACACACACACCACACACACACACACACACACACCACACACACACACACACACACACACCACACACGTTTATTTCACACTGAGATGTGCAAGTTGGAGGCACACATCTGAGGCCTCACGTCACATTTTAGTGATTTTTATCTCCAACTGTGCAGTTCTTCTACAATTAAGCGTGGCTGGCATATGTCGGCACCGTTGACTTTTTAGACCCCAATGTACTGCCACCGAGACATATTGGTCAGGGGTGGCCTCCCTTTCCTCTTCCCTGCATGGCCTGGCCCTGCCCTGCCCTGCTATCCCAATGGCTGCCTGATCCCCGCTGGGTGACACTGTATGCAGACGGTTCCTCTCAGAGGGGGCGTCTCCCTCAGAAGAGGCTTCCCAGAAGCCCACCCAATGGGAGACCCTCTTTCCCAGCAGCCTCTCCTCATTAAATCAGTCCCTGTTCAGGGTGTAAAGTAGCAGAAGGAGGAGCAGAACCTCTGTCCCCCTCAGTGGCAGGAACTGTCGCATGGTTGGGCATCTGGTGTGGTGCTGGAGGAGGGCAGGTGTGGATGGACTGGCAGCACCAGCTGCTTCCAGCCTCTGAGGTGCCCTGACTCCTGTCACCCTCTAGCCACTCTCTCTGGCCCCTTCTACCTGCCTCTTGGCAAGGCCTGGCTCCCTGCTTATGGCCAAGCCTTTCCTGAGAGGCATCCACAGTATCCCCAGAGCACTCTGGGATTGCAGGCAGCATCATGGAGCCCATGGGGACCTCTGGGGCTCATTAGGAGTCTTAAAGGGCGTACAAGGGCTCCACTAGGTAATGCACTATGCCTCTAGGCTGTTCTGAACAGGGACAGCTGTGGGAGGGGGTCAGTGCTCCATGGAGAATCAGAACAGGGCTCTACTGACCTAGAAGCTGCTGCCAGCGGTGCCTCCTTAGTTGCCCAGTGTGCGCTTCTTGGGGGTGATGGAAGCCACAGGAAGATGTGCAGCCTATTTAGAAAATGAGCCCTGAAGAGAGGAACAACTCGACCTCACTGCTTGGAGCCCTGCCTGGTGCTGATCTACCCAAAACTCATACCCACTGCCCAGGGAAGAGGGCAGTCCAGACCACAGACACAGCGGGGCCCCCAGGAGCCCTCTCGTACAGAAGAAAGTGCAGGTCCTCTAACAAAGATGGATATTCAGTACTTGTCTGATAGGACTCATCAGAGAATGGCCTCCTGCCATGGCACAGGGCAAAGCTTCAGGGTCCTATCTGGGTCCTCCAATGTCAGGAGCCTCTGGGGAGATTCCTAGAGTCTGGCTAAATAAACTGAAGGCAGTGCCCAAGCCACTCAGCACAAGGGGCAAAGGTAGGGCCCCGTCAGCAGGAAACCTAAAAGGAAGGGTAGGAAAGTATTGGATTTGCCAAGTTCTGTGTCAAGAAGCAGATCAATACCCATTTCAAAGCAGATGGCTCCCCCCAGTGGAGGCAGACCCAAGATTCATCAGCTCTTCTACCCTGATTCCTCTCCTCCAGCACCACAGACCTCACCAGAGGCTCACGTTGCCACCACGCCCCCTCTCCCCATCTCACAGATGCCACTCTTTTCTTCCTCTTTCTGTTGCTCTACAGTCCCCCACCAGGGCCACAGGCGGCTGCCATCTGCCTCCAGCCTTGCACATCTCCACACTGCAGCCAACATGGTCTTTCAAAAACAATTCCAGGATCCAGGCATGGTGGCTATTGCTTATAATGCCCTCCCTCAGGAGGCTGAGGCAGGAGGATCCTGAAATTGAGGACAGCCTGGGCTATATAGTGACACTCTGTCTTCAAAATTAATTAAGAAAGTAAATAACATTCTAATCACTCCTGCTCCTTACATCAACTTTGTTCTTTCCATTTCAGGTCCCACAAAATAGTATCAGGATTGCAGGAATGAAGGCTTCCGTCCAACCCCTCCCAAACCTCACCTCACCTCCAGCCATCCCAAAGCCCTTCCTGACCTCTGGAAGGAGTGGAAAGAGACAATTAAAGGAAGACTGTAGAAGGCCATCACCTTCCATCACCAGCTTGCAACAAAGGAAGCCCCTTCAGAGGCAGGGTGCACCTAGGGGTGCAGAAAGAAAGAACTTTCCTCCTCCAGGAATCCAAACATACCTGAGGCTGCAGGAAAGACAAGACACAAGGTGGAGGAGCGTGGGCCAGGGTGACAAGGCTGCCTACAGGGTATGAAGCCCAGAACAACACTTTCTTATCCCCAAACCAATACCAAGGAAAAATATTTGTCATGGTCTCAGGAGCAGAAATTTGAGGACGCGGCCTACGAAAACCTCAGCTCTCTCACAGGAAAGTCCAGAGATAAAGGCCTGAGTAACTCTGTGTTCTCCATTTCCAACCTCATCTTCCAAAGCCACCTCCCATCTTGGCTGATTCAAGAAATATTCATAGCTGCTCTGATTGCCAGTCCTGTCACTCCTGACCCTGGCCCCCCCAGGGCCTGTGCTCCCTTCTGGTGTAGAAGGCCACCTCCCCAGGGTCCTCGGTGACTGGGTGACATCAGGTAAAGTCAGGGAGATGGTTTTGCCTGCTACAGCCACTTGACCTCCGCTTAGCTCCAGTCCCTCCACACTTGCCAGAACCCGGGGCTCTGAGGCCTGCAGGAAGCGGCTGTGCTGTCTCCTGCGGCTGGCAGGTATGTTTTGTCAAGAACATGCCAGCTGCTCTCCGGCTCCAGGGAGAGGGATGGACATGGCCATGTGCCCTGGACATTGCTGTGCTTGCTACTAGACTACAGGAGCGCAGCTTCACCTGGGCCCAGTTTCACAGCCATCAGGTAAATCCAGCCCAAACCCTCCAGGCTGCCCCACTATGGGAAACTTGGAGGAAAACCAATGGGGGACAAGGGCCAGGTACTGGGCTCAGACACTGGGACAGGGAAACTGGGTAAGCAGGAGGCCCCGCACATCTCTTGTGGCTGTGTGTGCCCTAGGACCCTTGCCTCCAGTGGGTCAGACCAGGGTCCCTGGATGGACCCTGGGAAATGTGCCTTGGAAAACTGGGAAATGCCCACCACTGTCACTCCTCGCTATCGCTCCTGGCCTGAGGACTTAAGTGACGAGATCGCTGATAAAGGCTGGTGAGGAGTCACAGAGCCTGTACGGTGCCCGGCCTGCATGGTGGCCGGCCTTCTTCCTCAACCCACCCCATCCTCCCCAACAGCTCCTGTGGGCCACAGGGCACTTGAGGAGCTGGGGATGGACAGAGTTACCGGACACTGGACATCCACTCTTCCACCCTGGCAACATAGACCCCATCCTGGGGTGCTAATTAAATCTCCCTAATGAGGAAATAAGGATGCAGAAGCTGGTGCCGACACGGCCTCCCCGGCCCACCGCCCTCGTCTCTCCATCAGACTTATCGCTCGTCACAGGATGTTTACAATAATTTTTAATTTGTGCAATTATTAATCACTTTTCTATCTCCCTCATTTGCATAATAATTAGTCATCTCACTGTTTGGCATGCCTGTGAATGACAGTGTTTTAAATTGAATTAAGATTTTAATATTCTATTTTCCTGCTTTCTTCCCCTCCACACGCTAATCAAAGTCAGATTTGGCAGCCAGAGGGAGGGTGGGAGGGAGGTTGGCAGGCACTGGACTTGGCCCGCTCCACTCCTGAAAACTGGGCTGGGAGCAGGGCATTGGAACAAAGCAACAGTAAGCGTCCCCACCCGAAGCCTGGCACTAAAGGGTTAAGCCAGCCTTGGCTAATTGAGAAGAAGTAATGAGTGAGGTGTGGGCAGAGGAGACATGAAAGGAGGGATCGCACTGGCACAGCAGCACTGCGATCACAGAAAAGCACTTCCATTTATTTTCTTTTTCCAAAATAGGCTGCTTTGTGCAAGGGGACATTGGGAAGCACATTACCGGCCAGTAATTGATCCCTGGTTACTAGTCCAGGTTAACTTTGAAGGCTCTGAGTCCCCCACAGGTATGGCTAGAGCCATCTAAAACCCATTGTAATTTTCCAGGTACAACCCATCTCTGCAGTTGAGTTTGGTCCCTCTTCCCCACCCCCTCATCACACCAAGAGCCTCTCTGCCCAGGCCGAGAGCCTCACAGATGTGTAACGGGGCGTGTAGGATTTCCACTGACAAGGAACAACAAGTAGAGGCACACGGCCCTGTATGGGGGGGGGGGGGCAGCTGTGGGTTTATGGATCTCTCTCCTACCCTCAAGTCCCTCTTCCGACCACCCCAGGAACTCAGCCCCAAACCAGCTCCATCACTGCCTCCCCGCTGCTCCTGCTGTACTGCCTCGCCTGTTGCCATGGCAATGCCTGTGGCTACCCAGGATACCCATTGCTGCTCCAGAATTCTCTGCTTGGGCAGGGCAGCTCTCCCCGATGCCTGCTCAGAATATCTCCCCTTTCACTATGGTTTGATCACCAGCACATAGTCTGTAAAGCCTCTGCCACCAGGTAAGGAGGAGAAAAGAGATGAGGGACTATAAGTAACTAAGCAGGTAAATGGGGACAAGGCTATGGCAGTGGAGGGGGAAGGAACCACACTCCATTCAGCCACCAAGGCTATTTATTTTCTCACCACCAGAAATCCCTTCCTGTCCACTCTGCCCTTGGGAGACAGGAGAGGGAAAGTCCTGTCCATGAGGAAGAAGGCAGTGGGAACTTGTTGCCAGTCAGGACTGGATGGGAGGAAGAGAGGCTAGCAAACTCCAGGTGTCCTCCTCCAAGGAGACTGTGAGTCTTGACTGAAGGCCCTACCTGCAAGTCAGGAGGCCCAGTGAGGCAGAGACGACACCGGCCTTTCTTTGGGCCCTTCTAGCTCAGGGCCTCCTGCCAGCACATCCAAGCAAACTAACCCACCTGAAATCAGGAAATGGGCACTGGACCGTAATAGCAGGGAGTTAAGGAGACACCAGGGCTGAGGACTGTGGGCTGTGTCCCCAAGCCAACATAGTGGAAGCCAGTTGTGAACCAGGCCCATAGGAGCCAGGACAATCCTCCCGGATACATCAAACCCTGCAGAATGACCTACCACCCACCACCCACATCATCCCTCTCCCTCCCACAGCCCCTAAATGGGGAAAGAGCTTTTTACATAGTGAGACATAGTGCTGCAGCAGCCTCTGCTGGCCATCTTCTCCTACATGGAAACAAAAAAGGCATGGATACCAGCCCCCTCCCCACCCAACCATACTTAGCAGGTCTAGCCTCTCTACCTGTTGCCTCAGCACTGTTCATAGTGTGTGTGCATGCACACATGTATATGCATCCCCAGACTTTGTCCCAGTTGAAATCACAAATGAATGGCCTCTAATCACAACCAACTTCAGGGTCCCAGACAGCTTAGGAGACAGCAGAAGGATTGAGCATGGAAACTAAGAGCTCAGTTTATAGAGGTGAAGTTCCCTTCTATAGTTAGTACCATAGGAGGGAATTCAGAGGCCATGTCCTGGGCATGAAAGAGGCATCTTGACAGTCCCATCTGGGGGAAAAGGGAAAGCAGATGTTGGCAGGAAACACCTGACAGGACAAGATGGTAGGTGCTGTGGGAAGATAGAAACATGGAAGTGGTAAAATGTCATCGTGCCCGGTGTCTGCAAACGGTAACACGGAGCAGCCAGTATCATAGGCACATCCCCACAGCTGCCCGTCCAAATGACAGCGTAGGATATCTGCATGAGGCTTCTAGCTTCCCCTAAGACCTCCATCAGATGGGACATTCAGTGAGCCCCACATGCCCACTCCCAAGAGAGGAGAAGCCGCAGGGGGGGGGGGGGGGGGACTCTTGGACCTTTTTCCTCTTGTGCCCATGCCTGAGTGTTATGGGACTCTTAGGATACCCCTTTTCCTCCAGCCACCCGGATTAGGAGTTCTGTCTACAGGACTATAGGAACCAGTGAGCTTTTTGTGGCATGGGAGCCCATAGAAAGTAAGGGATTTCTGCATGGTCTGTCAGTCAAAGGAGTTATTGCAAATCAGCCACCAAGTAATAAAGCCAATGCACACTTCACATCAGGAGCCCCCTGGCGTGGGATGTGAGGCCTTGGATGGCAGCTACAGCCCCAGCTGCATAGCATCCTGTGGGGCAGTGAGAAGAGAGGACCCAGGGCTGATGCAGACAGGTTTACCCATATTGCCTCTCTCTCCTGAGCTGGAGCAGTAGCCAGCTTGGTGTCCTCAACACACCCAGCTGTAATCTAATTAACGGGGGGGGGGGGGGGGGCAGCGGGGGGTGTCACCTTCCACATTGGCCTTCTAGCTTAATGCCAAGATCCTCCCTCCCCTCCCCCACCCCCAGGCACAGGGAAGCTGATTAGAGTTTTATTTCCCCCTTTGACCCAGGTAAAAGAGAATTAGTTTGTTTAAAAAAGAAAAAGAAAGATCACTAAATCCCCAGGGAGATTTCAAAAATGCCTGACCATGTATCTGTACCTCCATTCATAAACCAGCTGCTGAATTCTGCAAGTGCACATGTGCCAGTTCTTACCTACAATGGAACCCACATCTGAATTGAACAAATATTTATTGAATGTCTTATACAGGCCAGGCTTTGTGCCGGATGCTGGGGACTGTGACCTCTGCCTTTAATAAACTCGAAGTCTAGCAGTGGGAGAGAAACACATCACAGTTCACTGTAGTGTATAAGGAGATCTATGCTGGAGTCAGGCTCCTGCACAGATGGAAGGAGCGGAGTGAAGGCATTTAATCCTACCACTCCACTGGAGGCCAAGGGCCAGGGGAAACTCCAGGAAGGAAATCATACTGAAGCTGGGCTCTAAAGGATGAGGGAGGTAGAGGAGGAGAAAGAGAAAAGCAGAGGCCTGGAAATGGTGCTCAGACAGGCAAAGTGTGAATGAAGTCCAGAGCCTGACCAGGCTGTAAAGGGCCTTGGAAGAAGACTGAGGACCCGAGACATATCCTGTCCATGGGCCCCACACAGATCTGCGTGCCCACAGGACCCTGGAGGGCATCACCGCCTCTCTCATTGGTCCTGAGACAACGATGCTTCCCTGACCCTAGTTCCACTTAAGACACAGATTCCCTGCTGCTGGGGATATGTCCTAATGAAAACATTCATCTGACATTATAGACATGCCTGTCCACTAGCCGATTACACTTCCCCTAAGGAGCCAGCGGGAATGCAGGGTATTCCATAGGCTGCACCTACCCTGGTCTCCTCCTGCCCAGAACCACCACTCCAAACCAGACTCATTCATTCCTCTGGAGGAAAGGCATAGGCTCTGGAGGCTTGGTGGCCTTTAGCCCTCATCTGCTCATGGCAATGTTAGTGCTAATGGTATTGGCTTTGGTGAGATGATGTAGAGAGAGACCCCACATCTAATGACCAAAGTAGTGCTAAATCAGTGGCAGCTATTAGTTCTGGATATAAGGCCTTGGGCCTGCAGCTAGGGATTTCAAAATGAATTCAAGTTCCCAGCCATTGTACCTCACAATACACAAATGGCAAAATAAATGTTGTCTTCAAAGTGCCATGGGAACTCAGAAAAAGGCTGAATCAGTCTACACTGGGAACATAGCAAATTTCCTAAGTGGCACTGGGCACTGGGCACTGGGCCATAGAACCTAGGCTTCTCTTAGCTCCCAGGTGGTTGAGTCATGGTTTTGTCTTTGTCAATACTTTTTCCAGTTCACTCAAAAGATTCATGTTGCAACTCCAAAGCTACATGCGTTCCAGCAAACTGGCCAGACTCATGTGAGCCACTAGAGAAGACCCAGATGATCTCCATCCTAACCGCCTCTTCTCCAGCACCAAAAAATACAAGGACAAGGCCTAGCACCCAACCACTTTATATGCTAAACAAGTGTAGAATGCGAAAGTGGATTTCTTAAAGGCTAAAGGTAACTACAGTGGGTCTAAAGCAACCGATATATACAGATAAGGGGAACTCACAGCCTTGGAGACCTAGGGACTTCTGACAATGTACAGCAAGAACCGTGACTCAGTCACCATGAAAGCTAATTTCATCTGGTAGGTTGTACTTGAACTTAAGGTCTTATACTCAGTCTTGACTTTTTCCACTTATAGCTAGCACTGTACCGTTTGAGCCACACCTCTGGTCTGGCATTTTGCTAGTTAAGGAAACAGTTTTACAGACTTTCCTGCCCAGGCTGGCTTTGAACTACAATCCTCAAATCTCAGCCTTTCATATAACTAGGATTGCAGAAATGAGACACTGCTACCTGATTATAAAGAAAAAAAAAAAAATTCATTAGAATCGCCAGGCAATAGTGCCTCCCACTTTTAATCATGACTAAAAAAATAATAATTATGAAAATAAACTATACAACTTGTGGATGGGAATGAGAGGGAAAAACTGGGAATGAGGGAAAGGATAACATTTTTCTAAAGGAAATGTACTCTTTATCTGACTTATGTAACTGTAACCCCTCTGTACATCACCTTTACAATAACAATAAATAAATTTCAAAAAATTAAAATCAAAGGAAGAGATAGCTAGCCTTCCTGGGTAAGAGAACTCTCAGCATTACAGCCCAAATTCACACTAGAGCAAAGGATTAATTTAACAGGAAAATTTAACTAAAAATAGTATGTTTGGGGGCTGGGAAGGTGGCTCAGTGGTAGAGTGCTTGCCTTGCATGCCTGAGGCCCTGGGTTCGATTCCTCAACACCACATAAGCAGAAAAAGCTGGAAGTGGGGCTGTGGCTCAAGTGGTAGAGCACTAGCCTTGAGCTGAAGAGCAGAGGGATAGTGCCCAGGCCCAGTGTTCAGGCTCCACAACCAGCATACATACATACATACATACACACATACATACATAGTATGTTTTTACAGGCCTCAGGATAGATAATTCCAACAAATGGATACAGGGAAAGTCAATTGACAACAGATGAAGTCACTCAGGAAGGAAATATACATATGTTCCAGGAGAGGTGACAGAGCAGAAAAACGTCCAACTGTGGGAGGAAATGGCACCTCATAGAAATGTGCTTTCCAGAGGACCCTAGCGCTAGAGTGGGTGTGAGAATTTACTCTTGTTGAAAAACCTTTCCCACTTTTATTCTAAGATTAATATAATTAGCACTGCACTCCCACAAACTAGAGGAGGGACAGCAGTTGAGTTAGTAACTTTTAAACTAAATGGGCATAAAGTGGAAAGAATAGAACCCATTTGAAGTTATCTTACAACTGCAAGACAGCTCTTTTGTGACTCCAGGTTCTCAAGGGGACACGACGACGATGGGCAAGGCTTACGTTGCTGACAAGATGCAACACAGCTCTCTGTCTCAGGACACCTGGTGGGTACAGGGATGGTGAACTGACTGGAAATGGGCAGGAAAAGACACATGCATGCACATACCATGGAGATTCAGACTTGGACTTGAGGCTTGAGGGTTTCCACAATCACCCCTTCCTCTCACTTCACAAGAGGCTGTCCCCACCTCCTCTCTCTCGGCCAGTGCAGCAGTTTTCACACTTAGAGAAGGGCCAGAACCAATGTTCGTTTGTCACAGCATGGGCCCATTCAGAAGCGGAGGGGCAGAGGACAGGCTGAGCAGAGAGGTCCTGCAACCTGGCCAGTGGGTCACAGGGCTCCTACGTGCTCTGTGAGTGTGGGGGACTGTCCTCTAGCCACCCCACTAGCTAGCATCTTCCTTCTCTGTCCCTCCTCCTCTCTAAAGTGCCTGCTCTCTGCATCCATCCCTCTAACACAGAGTCACACAGGCTGGGCAGTCAGGAGAACATAGGGCACTTCCTGCCCTGAGTCCTGTTCAGCCTCTGGGGATCAGAGATGACTCCTCCTCACAGAGTTCTCATCCCCACCCACTATAGCCCAGGGTCCCTTATCTATAGCAAGTAAAATGGCTAGAGGCCATAAAGAACTTTAGGGAGAGGAATCTGTTGTTTAAATCTGGCAGGACACCCACAGGTTTGGCCTATTCTACCTCCTCCACTGACATCAGCCAGCCAAAAACATCACTTCCTTCACTAGCCAAAAGCTGCCTATCCTCTCCCAATCTCCTACCCTTTGACCCTCACATTCTCCTTAGTGTCCAAAACATGATCAGCACAAGACAGACACATTTCCTCTCCCTCCCCATGGAACTGAAAAGCCCTCCAGTGTCCTGGGGGAAGCCTGAGGACCAAGGGGAAGTCCTGGTCCCTGGATCCTACTATTCTTTCTCCTACCTCTTAGGAGACAGAGAGCCGAGGCCACCTGTGACACATCGGAAAAGAAGCCCTACTCACAGGAGTTCCTCCTGCTCATTCAGGAGTCCACCATTGACTATCATTGTAAGCCATGCCCCCAGCCAGCACAGGTTTCAAGCTCAAAATACACAACCAAGGGCTGGGAAGGTGGCTCAGTGGTAGAGCGCTTGCCTTGCATGCATGAGGCCCTGGGTTCGATTCCTCAGCACCACATAAGCAAAAAAGAAAAAAGCCGGAAGTGGCGCTGTGACTCAAGTGGTAGAGCACTAGCCTTGAGCTGAAGAGCTGAGGGACAGCGCCCAGGCCCAGAGTTCAGGCCCCACAACCGGACCCAAAAAAAAAAAAAAAAATACACAACCAAAACATACCCACCACGCCGTCAAGAGCAAATGCTTTTGAAACGCCACTGCTTTGAATGCTGAGAACCATGCCATCCTCATCCCCCACCCTCACCCCTTGGTGGGGTAAGGGGGACCAGAAGGCTGCTGGGAGGTAGGTCAGGAAGAATCACAATAGGATGATTCCTATTCTTCCTCCTAATCTTGACACCCTAGCTCCTGTAGACAGAAGACTCCGGCCATTTGGCCATTCTCCTTCAAATAGTACAGCAGTCCTCAATACCAGCCAGCAACAGACCCTGCCAGTTCACAGGCAGATGGAGAACATCGCCTCTGGTGTCCAGGTAAGGTCAGCAGTGGGATTGAGTAGTCAACAGAGACAGCCACCAACACAGCAGCTGTACTCTCAAACTGTCTTATAAGAGAAGATACTGCCAAGCACTGGTGGTTCACGCCTGTAATCCTAGCTACTCAGGAGGCTGAGATCTGAGGATGGCAGTTCAAAACCAGCTTGGGCAGGAAAGGCCATGAGACTCTTATCTCCAATAAACCACTCAAAAAACTGAAAGTGGTGCTGTGGCTAAAGTGGTAAAGTGCTAGCCGTAAGCTGGAGAGCTGAGGGACAGCGCCCAGGCCGAGTTCAAGCCCCATGACCGACAGAAAGAGAGAGAAAGAAAGAGAGAGAGACTGTTTATTATGAACCTTTTGCATCCCTGACACTGCTAGACATTTTCAGAGCTTCTCAACCCAAAAAGTGATATATGATCCTGATTTACACAAAAATATTATGGCTCAGAGAAGTAGCATGCTAGGAGCTAATGCCTGCCGAGTTTCTGATGGCTGCTCGCTCTGGGAGCCTAACCCCCTACTTAGCCCCATCAGTGCCTCACCTGAGCAAAGCCAACTCCCTAATAGAGGAAGCAGCATCAGGAGACTGCTTTTCAGATGATGGAAGCTGAGGAGGAAATAGACCCTGGAGATATTAAGTACCGCCTGCAGTGGCTCACAGCAGATCCACTCCAGATGCAGCCCCCAAGCTACAGCCGGTACCTCAAGCCTCCATTGCCTATCTTCAGTACAACTCACAGACCATATTTTCAGCCCCTGAAGACAGAGTCGGGGGTTTCCTATGGGGAGAAGCCCTTCAATTCAGGTGAGACTTAGCCGAGAGGGCAGGGAAAGAGGAATGGCATTGTCCATTGTCCCACAGCCCAGAATGTACTCAGGAGCAAGGGCTCCATCTCTCATCAGCCCTCTGGGAGCTTCTGACTCAAGATCAGCCAGGATCCCTGTGGGATTGCCCCACACCAACCACCTTCATCTAGCCTTTCCTCTTAGCCAGATGGCAGCCTGCAGTCCAGGCTTTCAAAGCTCAGGTGTTGAGCCAACCGGCTGTGCAGGGGCCAAGGCTGGGGTCCAGAGCCACCACCTGATTTCCCCACATAGCAGAACCCTCTGCATACTCTCTTCTTCCCTCAGAGGACCAGAGCATGACCATCACTCATCAGATTTCCTTCCAGAGCCGCCTTCTTCCTGGTCTATCAATACCTCCAGTTAACCTGCAAGGCAGAGGACTAGCACCGAAAGAGCATGCGGGCCACATGGAGCATGTCAACCAGCACCAGAGGGACTTCCAGGGCCCTGTGTTGAGGCTAGTCCTACCTCCACTTGGCCCAGACAAGTGCAGCCAGGGGGTCACGTGAGTAGCCACAACTGTGAGCAAGCCACAAGTCAGAAGTCAGTCATCGCCCATGTCAGAGACAGAGCTGTTGAAAGCAGAGCTGCTGAAATCTAGGAGTCCCCACTAGCTCAGCTTTACCTAGAGCCCTCCTCTCACTTAAGGCTTGAGTAAGAACAAACTACATGCTGTGCACCCAGTAGAGACACAGCTCCAACTCTAAGCCAGGAGCTGAGGAGCTAGGCTGACCTGCCTGGCTCACAAATATTAAAGAAAAGGCAGGCACATCCCAAAGTGAGGCTGGAGGGATAATAATCACTTCAGGCAATACTGGACACTCCACTTAGCAGCAAGGACTGCTCTGCTCCCCATCAGCAAATGCTCCTTCGAGCGCCCGGCTCCCTGGGCTCCATCCTCTAAACTGCAGCCTCTGGTTGCTTTACAAACACTTCATGGTCCTGTCCTAGGGCTGCAGGTATCTCGTCATCTCTGCTGAGTTGCATTATGGTAACTGGGAAGGTGTGAGGAAAAATAGAGCTAAAATAAATTAAAACTTCACTTTCAGAGAAATAATAAAGAAATTCTAATTTGTGAGTACCTGAAAATACAGTTTAGTTTAGGCAAACCCACAAGTGGAAGGCAAACAAACAAGCCTGGGGCACAGCACCCCATTTGGTATGCCTGGACTGGCACAGGAGGGACTCTACCTGTAGAAACAAATTGTTCCCTACACAGGCAACACATCCGACAAGTTCAGAAGGCAAGAGCCCCGGGCTGGTCTGCTACTGGTGTGAGTCAGGACATCAACCAGCCAAAGCAACGGACAGCTGTCCTTGAGAGAGAAACCATGGCCAAATCTGACGGAGACACAGTGAGCAAGGTAAGTATCTCAAGCTCTTTGTCTTGAGGGCATCAGCATGAGGGTCCTCACCTCTCCTTCAGGGGGCAGAGACAAGGGAAAGGTTTAACCTCAATCACACCATCCTGGCAAATCCCAGAAATGTGGCTTGACCTACCCTACAACCATTCAGCCTCCAAGCTCTTCTGCTGCACCAGTGATGTATACACTTAACACGTGCTTGACACACAATAAGTACTTAATGAAAGACAGCAATTAAAACTGTTGTTTTCCCAGATTGCATTCCTCTCTTTCCAGATGTCTACTTTACCTCCTCTCAAGCTCAGGGTAAAAAAAGAGAAGGTTAAGTTCCCCTCTCACACATATGAGCTCTTCAAAGCCAAGCTCCAAACAGAAACTACCAGCAAGCAATTCTTCCAGAATCGTGTAACTAAGTCTCCCAAACACTCCAGACCTCCCTACAGAGACAAGAAGCCTCTGGTAAGAACTACAGAGGCAGAAGACAGTCCCCTGGATTCCCCTCATCTCATCTCCAAGGAGAATGTTGTGGGTGTGGGAGGGGGACTACAGGAAGAGGAATATGATGTTTAAATTCTGGCTCCTTGCCGGGTGCTGGTGGCTCAAGCCTGTAATCCTAGCTACTCAGGAGGCTGAGACCTGAGGATCAAGGTTCAAACCAGCCCAGGCAGGAAAGTCCATGAGACTCTTATCTCCAATTAACCATCAGAAAACCAGAAGTGGCACTGTGGCTCAAGTGGTAGAGTGTTTGCCTTGAGCTGAAGAGCTCAGGGATAGCGCCCAGGCCCAGAGTTCAAGCCCAACAATCAACAACAAAAAAAAAAAAAAAAGGAAAGAAAATCAGCCGTACTACTAAGCACTAAAGATTGCATTTTCACCAGTGACAGAACAAAGCCATGCTCCTTGTAATTCCTTAGCTAACAGAGAATGCAGAATGTGGTATGCAGACGGGGACTTGTCCTTTGTCAGCTGACTGATCTGATCTGTTCCTCCCAACTGGTGGGTTCACAGGCACCTCTCAAGGATCGAACTACCGCCAGTACCACCTATATGCCCTTGTTTTCCGAAAGGGTGAAGTTGTGTAAGCCTAAGTCCAATGGCACAAAGTCTGAGGCAAGCAACTTGACAGCATGTACAGAAAATCATCCAGGTATGAGAGACAGATCGGTCCCAGGCAGAGTATCTTAGTTGGCAGGTGGCAAAGAAAACCTATGACACAGGGAAAATGTGGCTCCAGTCTTATAAATCTCTCTTTTTTTTCCCCATCAACTAGCACTAGAACTTAAGCCTCAGAACACCAGGCAAAAGAGATAGCCTGCAGAGGCTCTGTGAAAATACACAGCTCGGGACACACATTCCCCAACCATCTCACAATTACAACTGTGCTCACTGACAGCCGCTGCAAGCTCAACTGCACCCTCATGTGGATTCCCAGGTACACTCCCACCCCAGTCTTCATCCAGCCTCATTGACCCGGTGTGAGGGTGAGTAGCTTCTTTACAACGGGATTATGCAAGCTGGGTGTGGTGGCGCATGCTTGTGATCTCAGCACTCGTGTAAGGCTGAGGCAGGAGCATAGTGGGTTCAAGGCCAACATGTGTTAGATGGTGAGATCTTGTCTCAAAAAGACAAAAATAAATAAGTAAATAATAAACAAGGGATGACGCACTGTTTGCCTGGAGAGGTCAAACCTCAGAGAAGGGTAATTAATTCTTCTAACCAATGAGCCAGTGTCAAAGCACCACGGCTTCTCCAGTCTGCCCGACCAATTCATTAGACTCCACCCACATCACAGTGTCTGCTCCTGTTTTGCTTTTTTTTTACATTTTTAAACTGAAATATAATCCACATTCTGCTCATCTTTTTAACGTGTTATTCAGTGGTCTTCAATATCACTAAGTGCTTACATCTAAGCCTGAGAGTAGGGAGCACAGGAAGGGATAGGAGAACAGAGGACTGGATTTCATTAAAGGAAAAAGGCCTGTCAGTTATAGAAGTCTTTCCAAGCCTATATTAGTTTTCTGTCCTGGGAATCTTTCCCATACTAGGATAAGACTGCGATTCTGGATTAAGGTAGGGCTACTAAGCAGAAGGATATGAATCAGGGGTTAGCCACCTAAATCTCTGAGAAAGTCTAAGACCTAGCATTCTGGGAAGTGTATAGATTCAGGACCTGAATTCCTTAGTTCAGGAAAGGCATGCCATACCGCCCTCTAGTGGCCATCCTCAGAATAACAGCCAGGATACACCAGGCAGGCTTGGCCCTTTGCTCTTTAAAATGCGTTGTTCTCACACTTCAAGAGTTTGTACACTTTCACCAAGGCCTAAGAGCTCACCTGGAATACAATCTATCCGCTTCCACTGTACCTAGTCTCTATTTGAAAACAAATAAAGCCCCTGGCCCTAAAGCAAGTTGTTCCTACGAAAACAAATCAGTCTTGCTGTGGAGAAGGACTGTGACAAAAGACTAGGAACTGAAAGTACTCACTGCCAAGAAAAAGGGGCTTGCCTGCAAAACTGTTCACAAAAGACCCCCAAAGTAGAACCAGCATCCAGTATCCAGATCCTGTATTCTTTGAGGCCCTTTCTAAATATCTATCTTATTTTGGAATGACTTGGTGCTTAAAGGATAATTGTAAGGAGAGTACATAACACATAGCATGTTTAGCCTCTGACATTACATCTTATGTAACTACAGTCTAATTTGTCAAAACTAAAAGATTAACACATGGACAATTTCTGTTAACTAAATATGTACATTTAGATTTCACCAGTTTCTTTACTAATGACACTGAGCTAGGATCTTTAAGAAAGTTTTCAGCACGGAGCAAAGGACTGGATTAGAAAGTTTAGGAGAAAGATCACCAGGTTCCAGTCCCAAATCTGCCCATATCTTAACTGTTGAATCCTGTTTCTGAGCCCTTTAAAAGTACTAATCTCCATTTCACAATGCTGACTCTAGACAATCCCAATTGCCTCAGTTCCTCTCTGAACCCCTGGCCAGAGTTAGGGAAGAGATCTCTAACTTGGTAATGACTCCAGATGACCAGGTAACCAGTTAAGAGATTGAGTCTCTTTGGAATCATCAGATCTCAAAATTCTTTCAAACTGCCAGGTGTCTTAGATGTCTGGGAAATGGACACCTTCCTTTCCTCAGGAGTCTGACAAGTGTATACAGTAGCAGAGACAAGTTCCCATCATCCACTTTTCCCTTCTTCCTGAACACATATTTCTCAGGCTCCATTGTATTACAGGCACCATGTGATTAAGTTTCAGCCAATGGAATGTGTGTGGAAGTAGGTGCCACTTCTAGAGCTGATCCATGACATCCTCTAAGCTCCACTCACTAAGATGGCAATGCTCAGAACAACCTTGGAAGCCATGGAGATGCACCCTAATGAACTACCATTTCAACCTAACTAGCTGGGCATTACAGGAGTGGAGACATTTATCCTTGGAGTCTGTTCAAGTAGTTTAGCCAAGCCTACCTAAATAGAGGCAACTTGTGAACTCTGCTAGAGCAAGGTCTGTCTTCTGGAGTTGCACTTAGGGCCTCTGGAGTCCAGAAGTGAGCTGCCAAGAGGCCTTTCATGCACATTGCACATGCACCCCTGCAGGGGTTCAGGTATTCCTTCCGTTCTAGTCCTACTTGGTTTCTTCCCCCAGAAAAAGTCTCTTGAAACAATGTAGGCTGGGGTATGGCTCGGTGGTAACATACACTAGACCTTGGGAGTCATCTTCAGCTGCACCCCACAAAAACTTTTGTATACTTAATTCATTTAGTTGATTTCTGCTATAAACTTCAATGATCCTTATTTTTCTCACTTGGTATTCCCTAGAATAGCTAGAATAAAGAAGACAGATAAGGCTGGGTGTGGTAGCACATAAGTTCTGCCAGGAACCATTCTAAGCTTTTGTTGTAAGCTTGGGTTTATTAACCTGAGGTGGTAGTACTATCTATATTTCACAGAAGAAAAGCACAGAAAACCTGAGCAGCTTGCCAACACAGCTAGTACACAACATAAATGAGAGTTCATCTTAAGCAGTACAAACTCCAAAGCCCACTCTCCAAAACTACGCAATGATGCTTCCCAAACATAACTTAATTTCCATAGTGTCCACTTGTACCTCACAATGTTTATACCAGTTGAAATTCTGAGTTTTCCATTTTTATGAGAGTTTGGTCTTGCTGAACTTAGGCGGAAACTCAAGTGTTTTAATTTGCATTTAGTGAAATACTAGTGAGACAATACACTTACTAGATATCTGGATTTCTCTTCTGAGAAATCATGTTAGTCTATTTCCGTTATCTTTTCTTCCTGATTTAGTTCTACACTCATTCCCTTACTTATGGGATCCCTAGTTATGTTTTCTTCTAATCCATTATCCATTTTTAACAATGGGCTGCTTTGATGAATAGAAAATCCTTCATTATGGGAACTGAGGATGTAGCTCAAGAAGTAAAACACCTGCCTAGCTAGCACAAAGCCCGAAGTTCAAATCCCAGTACCACCACCACCAAGAGAAAAGTCTTTCATTATGAAATAATCAAGCCAGCAATTTTTTTTAGGTTGTGCTTTGGGTATTATTCAAAAAATAATCTGAAAAAACACATTTTTGTCAGGCACCCATGGCTCAAGCCTGTAATCATAGTTATTCAGAAGAGGCTGAGATTTGAGGATCGTGGTTCAAAGCTAGCCAAGGTAGGAAAGTACATTAAGATTTATCTCTAACTACCAAAAAAAAAAAAAAGCTGGAAGTGGAGCTGTGGCTCAAGTGGTAATATTAACTAGCTTTGAGAAAAAAAGCTCAGGTACAGTTGCTAGTCCCTGAGTTCAAGGCCCAGAACTAGCCAAAAAACAACCAAAAAAAAAAAAAAAATTTTATCTTAACAAAAACATTCACCATTTTTTCATTTTATTGTTACTATTTGCTGTTGCTAGGGATCAAACCTAGAACCTCCACTGGCCCAATATCTAACTTCTTTCATTCTGCTGTATCTTATTTAGGCTTTTAAATAACTTCTGAGAGGTTTTGTTTTACATGGTAAGAGGGAATTTTGGTCAATTATAGGGCTTAAACTCAGGGCCTGGGCACTTTTCCCAAGCCTCTTTGTGCTTAAGGCCAGCACTCTACTACTTGAGCCACAGCAGAGGTTTTTCTGAGTGGTTAATTGGAGATAAGTGTCTCACGGGGACTTTTCTGCCTCCTGAGTAGCTAGGATTACAGGTGGGATGCACCGGCACCCAGCTCTAGGTCTCCTTTTGTCCTTACATAAAATAAGCCAGTTTTCTGAGCACCACTAACCTTATTCTTACTACACTATTTTTATCATATTATGTTTCCAACATTCCTGAGTCAAGTCTAGTACTAATTCCTATTTTCTTGAAAAAAAACAAAAAAAAAATATCTAACCTAAGGAAGTTTTTACACATTGCTTGCTAGATCAATGAAAAATCCAAGACCCCCCAGGGGTTCAATATTAGCTAGCATTCTTCCCCTAACAAAATACCCAGTTAGGAAATGCTTTTAAAAAAATAAATATGTTTATTTGAAAGTGGAAAAGAAAAGAACCTAGCCAAGAACAAACCCTGGTATGTAGAAATCACTGATTCCTATGAGAGCCACCCATAGACCATGCTGGAGCACCCAAAAGGTCAGGTCTGTAACATTCTTCTGTGTCAAACTTGTACTCAGCAAGTCACTGGTCTGTGTGGGCCCTAATTATGAGCATAGACAGCTGCTTTAGGCTGGATGTCTGGCTGTCCCATGCCACTACCTCAACCCACAACACCGACACAGACTCAGAGAATTACATGTCCTCAACACTCCACTTGTAGGCAAGTTCCTCCACTGCCTTCTTACTGGCAAGCCTGGCAAAGCGCTTCTGTTCAAAACCATTGGATCTGTAATAAAAAGAAACATATTAATCAGCCAGAACCTTGAACTGGATATTTATTTTAACAGAGAGGTAACAATTTGCAATATAATGAATGTGAAGAAAAGGCAGTTATGTGAAGATATATTCTATTGCACATGCAATAGAATCAAAAAGCGAACACATAATTTATCCTCCTCTAACCCTTCAAACCCTCCTGCTCTGATAGTTACTTCAAACTCTTGCCACCCTCCAAAAAAGGCCAAATCACTCCCAGCCAACATCCACATCTTATAACTTTTCCATTCATTAATAAACATTAAGTAAATTATCATTAGATATTAGAAAACAGGCATTGTAGCAGGCATTGCACAAAAATGAATGTGACAAAGCATCTGTCTTCATGAACTCACAGACTCAAGAAGGAAATAGACATCTAAACAATCATTAAAATAAAAGGCACTGGGCTAGGGTTGTAGCTCAGTGCTACCACCTGCCTAGAACATACAAGGCCGTAGAATTCAATCCCAATAAGTGTAAAATAAACAAATTGCATAAACCATGATAGGAATATTGATGATGTATGTATCACAGAAACAGAATGAGGGCTTATTCAGCTTAGAGAGCAAGTCAGGCTCTATGAGAGCAGACACTCGTAGGTAAATAGATGACGTGGAAGGGTTCTGAAGACATTACTCCTAAAACAATGAATAGAATTAACGTTCAAGTACTATACTTTAAAGACACAACATATGGAAGACTTCAGACCACAAGTCATCATAATTCATCTCTAAACTTCAGAAAATATTAGAAGTGATTAATACACAAAACAAAGGGTATCCTATTCTGGACCACACCAATTATTTGTGCAGAACTTTTTTATTATTACTTTTGGTGCTAGTCCTAGGGCTTTGACTCAAGGCCTGGGTGCTGTCCCTAAACCTTTGTGTTCAAGGCTAATATTCTACCATTTTGAGCCACAGCACCATTTACAGCTTTGGGGGAGTTAATTGAAGATAAAAGTCTCACAGACTTCCTTGCTTGGGCTGGCTTTGAACCTTGATCCTCAGATCCCAGCCACCTGTGTAATTAGGATATCAGGTGTGAACCACTGATGCCTAGCCTTGTACAGAACTTTTTTTAAAACCAATCTTGGGGCTTGAACTCAGGGCCTGGGCACTGTCTCTGAGCTGCTTTTGCTCAAGGCTAGCACTCTACCACTTGAACCACAGCCAATTCTGGCTTTTTCTGTTTATTAGTACTAAGGAATCAAACCCAGGGCTTCATGCATACTAGGCAAGCAGTCTACCACTAAGCTACATTCCCAGCCCTATACAGAACTTTTAAAAGTATTTTGAGGAAGAAAATAGGAGGAGAAATGTTCCAAACGTGAATAGTATGTGTGGAACTCAGAAATAGAATCAAGCAAAGCAAATATTTCATCTTATGATTACAGCAAAGAAAGTGAACGTAGAGTGATTTAAGAATGGTAGAGAAATAGAATTACCTATCCACTCCATCCCAGCGATATCCAGGCCAGATACTGAATCTGTTGGGAGGAGGGGCTGGGCCACTGTAGCGAGGCCTTTCTAAGGAAAGAATGAAAAATGAAGTTAGCTGTTTGTGCAAAATTAATTCAGTTGAATGGCAATGGAGAAAAAAATAATTCTATGTAGAAATTCCTATTGAGTTGATTCTAAACTCCGAGTTACAAGTGGCCGGGGCGAGAGTGACTCATGCCTGTACTCTAGCTCAGATATGAGAGTCACAGTTCAAAGCCAGTCCCGGCAGGAGAGTCTGTGAGACTTTCTTCAATTAACCACCAAAATGCAGGAAGTGAAGCTGTGACTCAAGTGGTAGTGACAGCACCCAGGCCCTGAGTTCAAGAACCAGTACCAACACAAAATAAAAATATAAGAGATACAATTGTGTGAGGTAGCCTGCTCTGCACAAAAATATAGGTGACCTAATAAGGTCACTTTTAGCTCAAATAATTTCCAGATCTCTTACCTTTTTTATTCTTATTCTCCTTGGCTTTATTCTTCTTGATAAAGTTGGCCATGGGGTCCCCCTCTCTTTCTTGTTCTCGTAGCATCCGATCCAGATCTTCATCATCAATATAGCGGGCCAGAGGTTTTTGCATCTCCTTTATTGCATCCTCCACATTTTGTTGCTGTTGGCGGCTCTGGGCAAGACTAGACAGAGAAGTATGTTTGACATTTCTACTACTACACTAACATGTACCACACTGTTCCACTGGTAGAACTTCCTCTTTATAGTAGCCTAAGCCAAATGGTAAATTCCCACGATA
Organism: Dipodomys spectabilis; assembly: GCF_019054845.1. Classification (NCBI taxonomy): domain Eukaryota; kingdom Metazoa; phylum Chordata; class Mammalia; order Rodentia; family Heteromyidae; genus Dipodomys; species Dipodomys spectabilis. The sequence goes on from NW_024870753.1 coordinate 5,363,654, forward strand.
TACACTGGGAGTAGAAAATATACTGTATGAAGGAAATTCAGTTCATACCAGATAACAGCACTAAAGAAGAGCAGAGAAAAAAACATGCTCCAGTCCCTACAAATTTGTTTTCTCTTTCTGTGGTGTCCTTACCCTTTTCCCCACTGGGCATACAGTTCATCTTGTTCTGAGTCTTTTTCTGCTTTTCTCCTTTGCTCTAACCGTGCCAGTTTCAAGTTCTTCTTACGACCAAACTTGTCTCGAAATACAGGTTCAGCAAACTGAAATTCAGCTGAAAAGAAAAATAATTGTTTATTTGTTTTTATTTTATTTATTTTTATTTATTTTTTTGGGGGGTCCGGTCATGGGGCCTGAACTCTGGGCCTGGGCGCTGTCCCTCAGCTCTTCAGCTCAAGGCTAGCACTCTACCACTTGTGCCACTTCCGGCTTTTTTCTTTTTGCTTATGTGGTACTGAGGAATCGAACACAGGGCCTCATGCATGCAAGGCAAGCACTCTACCACTGAGCCACCTTCCCAGCCCAGTTTGATTGTATTTTTTTTGGTCAGTTGTGGGACTTGAACCCTGGGCTTGGGCACTGTCCCTCAGCTCTTTAGCTCAAGGCTAGTGCTCTACCACTTGAGCCACAGTGCCACTTCTGGCTCTTTCTGTTTATGTGGTACTGAGGAATCAAACCCAATGCTTCATGCATGCTAGGCAAGCACTCTTCTGCTAAACCACCTTCCCAACCCCCCAAAATACTTTTAAAGATAAGAGCTAGGTATCAAAATCAGAAATAACATTCCAGTGGATGAATCAACTGTTGGGGGTGTTGATGCATAAAAATTTTTGTAGCCATAGATCAAGTAGCTCCTATCAACATCTAAGTATACACTGAGAAAGGGACTGAGAACTGACACTATTCAAGGAACAGAGAACCACTTTATCCATTAAAACTAAAGCTAGCTGGCGCCAGTGACTCATGTCCATAATCCTAGCTATTCAGGAGGTTGCGATCTTTAGATTGCAATTTGAAGCCAAGAGGGCAGACAACTCCAAGAGATTCTAATCTCCAATTACCCAGTAAAAAGCCAGAGGTGGAAATGTGGCTCAAGTAGTAGAGTGCTAGCCTTAAGCAAAAACATCAAGCAAGAGCTTGAAGCCATGAGTTCAAGTCCCAGTACCAACACACACCCACCCACACACACCCAGTACCAACACACACACACACACACACACACACACACACACACACACACACACACACACACACACACACACACACACACACACACACACACACACACACACCCAGCACAGAACTAAAGCTAGGTGCAGTATACCTAAGAGGCATAAGCAGGATTGTGGTCTGTGACCAGCCAGACAAAAACACAAAATTCTATCTGAAAATAACTAAAGTAAAATAAGACCTGGGGACATGGCTCAAGTGGTAAAGGACCTGCCTAGCGAGTGAAAAGCCCTGAGTTCAAATCCCAGTACTGCCAAAAACATTCAAAATAAAAACAGTTGTAACAGTAAATAGAAGTCTAAATTATCAGGTATAGTAGACTATAGTAAAAGAAGAAAAATAAAGAGGAAGAGAAAGAAGTAATGCTGGTGTTGGTAGAGGAGGAGGAGGAGGAGGAGGTACATCAGCCTAAATCACCTCTTTTGTATTTTTACCTTCAAATGCCATGGTTCTTTGGTCCTGTTTCTGGAGTTCTTGCTGCTCTTGCTGAATGCCTCTTAACACCAACCCAGTTTTAGCCCCAGAATACATGTGTGTAGCCTGTTGCAATGAAAAACAGAGCATCCACCATCAATTAGGTGATTTAGAGGTTCAAGAGTCTACATAGTTAGCTTCACTTTTTTTTTTTTTTTTGGTCGGTCGTGGGGCTTGAACTCTGGGCTTGGGCACTGTCCTTGCACTCTTCAGCTCAAGGCAAGCGCTCTACCACTTGAGCCACTGCGCCACTTCCAGTTTCCTAGTGGTTTATTGGAGATAAGAGTCTCATGGACTTTCCTGCCTGGGCTGGCTTTGAACCTCGATCCTCAGATCTCAGCCTCCTGAGTAGCTAGGATTACAGGCTTGAGCCACCGGCACCTGGCTTAGCTTCATTTTTATCTAGAGGTCAGCAATAACCAAAACCACTAGCTTTACATCCTGATTATTGACCACATGACTCACAACATAGAAAAGAAGGAATTTAATTTCACAAAAAAAGTAACAGTGCCATCAAACCATTAATATATCAAAGAAAAGGTAAGGATCTGTATGCCCTACTTTTCAGTATGTAAGCCATATTCATGATGGCTCACTCTCAAGTCACCTAATCATAAACTGGCATCAAGCTCTGAGTCCTCTAACAAAGATCTAATGAATTAAATATTCCATTTAAAGTACAAATCCAAGCAAACCTATGGTTCTCAAATTTCGAATATATAATAAAAATAACTACAGAAGATATGAACAAGGAGAACTTGTTAATGACTTCTGCCTTCAGAGAGTTCCAGAGAGTTCCTTTTTATTCAGCTTTACCCCAACTTGATTCTCTGGGACGTACATAAAGCTAAAAATAGGGACGAATCCTGTGAAGAAAGGTAATGGCCTAACATATGTGAGGTCCTAGTTCAATTCCAAAAAAAGGGAAAAGAGAGGAAGAAAGGGAAAGGGAGAAAATAAATATGGCCCTGCCTATAAAGGTAGGATACTTGAACCTTCTTTCCAGTAGGCTGACTCCTTCGAGGTGGAGACAGATCAGAATCAGAAGATTTGGTCTTCTGTTTCCTCCTTGGTGGTGAGAGGTCAGAATCAGAGTTTTGGTGTCTTGGTCTGTTCCGTGGAGGTGACAGATCTGAATCCGAATCCTGATGAGCTGGCTTTTGTTTATGCCGTGGAGGAGAAAGATCTGAATCAGAGGCTTTCTGGAAATCACCTAAGTAGGAAGAAGAATCTGATGTGTGACTCTAGATGAGAACTTACATGAAATATTCTATGGCTGGAAGAAGAGTCTAGAAATTAAAGAATACATTAAAGAATATTAGGATTGGGAATTTAGCTAAGTGGCAGAGTACTTGTCTAGCATTTACAAAATTCAGGCTTTAATTTCCAACATCACCAAAAAAGAAAAAAAAAAGGAAAAAAGTTCTCTTTAAAGCACCTTTAAAAAATAACCTATCACTCTAGGGTACAATATTTACTTCTCTTGTGAAGAACATATCACTAAACAAAAATACTGAGGACAAGAAAATAAAATCAGAGACCATTTTTAAAAACCAGTGGCTCAGTGGTAGAGCGCATGCCTTGCATGCATGAGGCCCTGGGTTCAATTCCTCAGCACTACATAAGCAGAAAAAGCCAGAAGTGGCAATGTGGCTCAAGTGATGGAGTGCTAGCCTTGAGTTGAAGAGCTGAAGGAAAGCACCCAGGCCCAGAGTTCAGACCCCATGACTGACAAAAACAAAAACAAAAGCATATGAGTTTCTATTCCCAAGTGACTAGTAACTAATGACTGTCAGTGAGATTAATATGGAAGATCTCAAAACACTCATCTATGCTACAGTTAAAAATCCCCAACTGCACAACAGAATGGGAAAAACCTGGACTCAGCCCTCTATGGTGTAGCAAAACATATCCTAGATGCTTCATAGACCACAAAGTATTTTTTAATTTAAAAATAAAAATACTGCCCGGTGACGGTGGCTCACATCTATCATCCTAGCTACTCTGAGAACTGCAGTTCAAAGCCAGCCCAGGCAGTAAAGTACCTATGAGACTTTTTTTTGTCAGCCATGTGGCTTGAACTCATAGCCTGGGCACTGTCCCTGAGCACTTTTGCTCAAGGCTAGTGCTCTACCATTTTGAACCACAGCATCACTTCCAGTTTTCTGGTAATTAATTGGAGATAAGAATCTCACAGACTTTCCTGTCCAGGCTGGCTTTGAACCATGATCCTTAGATCTCATCCTCCTGAGTAGGTAGGATTACAGGCCACTAGCGCCCAGCTCCATGAGCCTGATGCTTATAAACCTAGCTACTTGGGAGGCTGAGAGCTGAGGATCATGGTTCAAAGCCAGCTAAAGGCAGGAAAGTCCATGAGACTCATCTCCAATTAACTACCAAAACCTAGAAGTGGAACTGTGGCTCAAGTGGTAGAGCTAGCTTTAAGCCTTGATGCCCAAGCCCAGAATTCAAGCCCCACAACTAGCATGCACGCACGCGCATGCGCGCGCACACAGACAGACACAGACACACACACACACACACACACACACACACACACACACACACACACGCACACAGAATAAAATTATTTAAAAAATAAAAATACTATCTAGGAAGAAGACAGAGTTTAAAAAAAAAAAATCACTGCATAAGCCTAAATTCTAGATAAAAGCATCACAATTCACCTTCCAAAAGACAATCTGCAGTGAGTATCAACAGTTTTGGACACATCTGTACTTTCTGACCTAATCAATGTCTTAGCCTTCTAGGAAACCCATCTAAAAGTAATTAATCTACAGAAGTAGATGAGGAAACAGTCCAAAACAAGGCCAAGTTTATGTTAAATCTTTGCTAAATAATTATAATAGCATAAACTTAGAAATAATCAAAAGCAAATATTAGGAGATAATTAAATTTATGGACTGTAACACCATTAATAATTATATTGACATATAACTTTCTGCAGACCTGAGGAAATGTTAAATGAAGACAGCAGGCAAGATTACTTACAAAACTTGCATGTTCTGCCTAAGTAGGCTTAACCATACCAAAAAATCTTTCCTTTCCTCTCTACCACTGTAACTTTTTTTTTTTTTTTTTTTTGTTGGTCGTGGGGCTTGAACTCTGGGCCTGGGCGCTGTGCCTCAGCTCTTCAGCTCAAGGCGAGCGCTCTACCACTTGAGCTACAGCGCCACTTCCGGTTTTCTGGTGGTTTATTGGAGATAGGAGTCTCACGGTCTCTCCTGCCCGGGCTGGCTTTGAACAGCGATCCTCAGATCTCAGCCTCCTGAGTAGCTAGGATTACAGGCGTGAGCCACCAGCGCCCGGCCACCACTGTAACTTTCTAAGTCTTCTAAGCTCAGCTTCTTGTTTTTCAAAATTTTTCCAAAGAAATTCGTATCTAAAAAGATTCAAAAGCAAGCTCCCAGCATTAAATCTCTCACATGGACAGTCATGTACTTACCTTTAGAATCAATCTGCTTCTTATCTCCAAAGTGGGATTTTGCTTGTTTTTTTCGAGGAGGAGAAAGGTCCTGGTCATGCACATATTTTCTGTTCTTGGAATGTGAGGAATCAGAGGGTTCTGGCTCCTTCCAGTGTGGAGAAGTCCTGCTAGAGGTGCTTTTTGGAACCTTACTACTTTGGGTTCTAGATAGTGAATGAGCGACTTTAGATGCCAAATCAGGGGAGTCATGACGGGTCCTCCTGAGATGCCGTGGATCTGAGGAGTCAAGAGTCCTCCTAGATTGAGATGCATCATGGGAATTGTGGGCCCTTCTGGGGGAAGGGATACCTGAGGAGCCATGATGGCTTCTCCTAGGAGATACACCTGAAGAATTATGATGAGACTTCCTGGGGAGCAAAGCATCTGGTGAGTCATGGTGGACCCTCCTGGAAGATGTGACTGAGTCATGATGGACCCTTCTTGGGGGTGATGGATCCGGGCTGTCGTGACGGACCCTCCTAGGAGGGGAGGTTTCTGGGGTGTCGTGACGGACCCTCCTAGGAGGGGAGGTTTCTGGGGTGTCGTGACGGACCCTCCTAGGAGGGGAGGGATCCGGGGTGTCGTGACGGACCCTCCTAGGAGGGGAGGGATCCGGGGTGTCTTGATGGACCCTCCTAGGAGGGGAGGTTTCTGGGGTATCGTGACGGACCCTCCTAGGCGGGGATGGATCCGGGGTGTCGTGACGGACCCTTCTAGGAGGGGATGGATCCGGGGTGTCATGACGGACCCTCCTAGGAGGGGAGGGATCTGGGGTGTCGTGATGGAAATGTCCATGTGACGGTAGGTCTTCACTGTGGCCTAACACAAAAGCAAATAATCAGATTCCAATAAATGTTCTGTCTACTCTCCCCCAGTTACAAAAGATGCCCCAGCAATAAACTTCTCAGAGATATTCAGGAAGTGCAAATGGTCTACATGGTTCTTGCGTAGCTGCAGCAAGCCAGCCCTCTAGATATCTTGAGAATAATTCCACTTGTCTACCAAGTCATCAATTTGCAAAGCATTTTAAATGAATTTTTGGTGCAATATTCTGTAATACCATAACAGACATCCTCGTCTTACAGACATGAAGACAAAGGCTTCGAGGAACCACGTGATCACAGCTACTAAGATAAAGTGACAGCTGGGTACCAGTGGCTCACGCCTGTAATCCTAGCTACTTAGGAGGCTGAGATCTGAGGATCGAGGTTCAAAGACAGCCTGGGCAGGAAAGTCCGTGAAATTCTTATCTCCAATAAACCACCAGAAAACCGGAAGTGGCACTGTAGCTCAAGTGGTAGAGCGCTAGCCTTGAGCTGAAGAGCTGAGGGATAGTGCTCAGGCCCAGAGTTCAAGCCCCACGACCGACCAAAAAAAAAAAAAGATAAAGTGACAGGCAAGAGCCCATCTTCTTACTTTCAATCTACTTTCTAAAATCTAGATTATAAAGGGCTCCTACTAAGTGGCTCCTGCTGGTATTTATCCTACATAACATAATTTATACTCACTCTTCTTTCAAAAACAAAAGCTGACTGAATACCAAAATGAAACACTGCTGAATATTTAGTCCATGTCTTTATGGCCCTTGTGTGAGGGGCTGAAAAAAACTGACCACTTACCAACATGTTATACAGATTACTCAATCCTCATGACAAGCCTAAGATATATTGTTATTCCCATTTTATATACTCAAAAAAACTAATTTGCAAACTACATTGCTGATATGTGATACAGAGGTAAACATTTATATCCAGGTTTGTTTTAAGTCCAACATCCATGCACAATCTTTAAAAAATATGTAGCTGAGGAAAAAATATGTAGCTTGAGACCTACTAGAATAAAAAATATTTTTAGCAATCAGGACATATTTAAATTCTAGTTCCTCCTCTCCCTCAAGTTCTTGTATTTATTGAGTTCCTGGGGAACTCAAATACAAATAAAAGCTGAATGGGGCCTAGCTGGTGGCTTTCACCTGTAATCTTATCTACACAGAACTGTGAGAGCTGAGGATTGAGAGTTAACTTATTAGCCTAGGGATAGGTCTGGAGTGAGCAAGCAGCACAGAACGCAATAGAAAAATGTCGATATTTAAGAGAACAGAGAAATTCGCTCACCAAAGGACAAAAACATTGGTCCTTGAGAGGATAGAAATAGCCAAGGCATCCAAACTGCTCTCTATGGACTCCTTCCAGGTCCTAATGCTATTCAAAGTGCTCTCCTATCCTGGAGCAGAGGAGTGGGTGCTGAAAGGTTCCAAATAAGTCGCATTCTGTCTTCACAACCCTAATACCAAAGCATGTTCTCTAACTTCCCATATCTTGCTACTTGTACTGATTTCTTTTTCCCACTGTATCTTTCAGGATTCATGACACACATCATTCTTCATATAATCTATGCATTCCTCTAGAAGAAAAATGTACAAGGGAAAAAGACCCATCTTGTAAGTGGGAAATTTAGATTTATCTATTTTTGGAACTCACCTCCCAGAAGCTTCCATTTAGCGCTAGAACGAAAGGCCTCCATCTGCTTTACCTCCTCTGGACGTTCATCAACAAATTCAGCCACCTGTGGGAGTGAGGACACTATGCTGAGGACAACACAGAATCCAGCCAAGAAAGTTGTGTCAAGAACCTGAAAGCATGACCATTCCCATCTCTAACATGAATGGTGCCCACACATCCATACAGGAGTGGTCATGGAAAAGTACACAGTGGTCCTCGGTTAATTTTCCTCCATAAATATCTCACTGTCACACTTCTGGCTTCACTGCAGATTTGTTTGTTGGCTATTCAATTTCCCTTCAAAGGTTAATTTCTTTCATTACAAACTTTTCATTAACTTCCCAGGTATACAACTGCCACTTGTGAGCCAAAATCGAAATTCTTTTCACAGTCTTACATTTATATTCAGAGTTAAATCAGGCTGCTTCCCTCTTCTTCCTAATATTCAAGGACTTTAGGTCCTTTTTTCTTTTTTTTTTTTTGGGGGGGGGGGTCCAGTCATGGGGCCTGAACCCTGGGCCTGGGCGCTGTCCCTCAGCTCTTCAGCTCAAGGCTAGCGCTCCACCACTTGAGCCATGGCGCCACTTCCGGCTTTTTTCTTTTTGCTTATGTGGTGCTGAAGAATAGAACCCAGGACCCCAGGCATGCAAGGCAAGCGCTCTACCACTGAGCCACCATCCCAGCCCCACTTTAGGTCCTATAAAACCCTTCTTACTGTGCAGGCAGTCACAATGACAGAGGTGTTTTGGTGGTGGGAGTTTGAACTCAAGACTTCATACCTCCTAGATAAGGCACTCTACCACCTGAGCCACATCTCTAGCTCTATTATGCTTTAGTTATTTTCAAGGATGGTCTCAAGGTTTTGCCCAGGGTCAGCCTTGACTGTAATCCTCCTGCTTATGCCTCTCAAATAACAGATTATAGGTATAAAAACCATGCCCAGTTTATTTGACATAGTCTTAGTTTTTACCCAGAACCTCAATCTCCCTAACTTCTATTTCCTCAGTAGCAGAGATTACAAGAGTGAGCCAATATGCCCAGCCTTGACAGGTCTTGAATCCAAACCAAAGGAAGTCATTCAGGTATAGACAAAATCGTAGAGCCTTCAAAGGTAAGACCTCATTTCACATCTTTCAAACTCCCAAACAAATTAGAATCTTTTCTGTATTATCCCTGACAACTAAAAAACCTCTGTCAGGGGGCTCAGTGACAGAGAGCTCGTTATCTCACAAAACCCCATTGCATTTTCAACAGTGTTAGAAAGCTTTTAGTTCTATTGGACCCACATCTGCTCTCTTATTACTTCTTTCTCCCCACCCTAACTCCGATCTCTTCCCACGTGACAGCTAGCATAAAGAATGGCTAGCATAATGAATTCTAGTTGCAGAGTAACTGTGGACAAGGTACCTTGTTTTGCATCTGTATTTTCCTGCTCCACCCTCAAAATATTTCTGCAAAGAAAGACACTTGGGTGCTGACCAAGCTAGCAAGTTAGCAGGCTAGTGCTTCTGTGTGTGCAGCTTTTTCCCCACAAGACTGAGAAGCCTGCATCATTTCAAAGTTCTAACAAACGGATTTTACAAAAGATACGTACCACAGGCAAATCTCCATCATCATCCTCATCCTCCTTGTCTGACTTAGTGGTAGAAATAGCCGTCCAGCTCACATCATCATCCACAATTCGCATTCTATATGGCAACAATAAAAGATCAAAAAGATCCTAGATAGAAGCCTAAGAACTTACCTGTTTTAAAATAAAGTTCAAAATCCTTCACAGTTCAGATTCTGTTTATATAAACTTTATCCCATGCCACTGCTAGCTTAGTTCACCTTACTGTCGGTAATCTTTTGATGCCTACCTAGAATGAGTGAAATTCCTTACCAAGTCAGTTTTCACAGTTCCTTCCCTCTATCAGGCCTACTCCTCTCATTTTTTTCCCCTTGTTTTTTGGGGGTTTTTTGTTGGTCATGGGGCTTGAACTCTGGGCCTGGGCACTGTCCATGAGCTCTTCTGCTCAAGGCAAGAGCTCCACCACTTGAGTCACAGCGCTATTTCCATTTTTCTGGTGGTTAATTGGAGATGAGTATCACAGACTTTTTCTGCCTGGGCTGACTTTGAACCTCGATCCTCAGATCTCAGCCTCCCGAGAAATTACAGGCATGAGCCACTGGCGTCCAGCTTCCTCTCATTCTTTACCAGGAACTTCTTACTCATTTTCCTGGTCCTAGCACAAATATAACTTGCCTGGATCTAAATGTCTCTACTATATACTCTTGGAATATCTTCATTGTATTTTTATGAAAGAATTTAATCAATTACCAGTATAGTTAGCTATATAAAGCCTCTATTTCCACTAAACTATATGCTCTAATGGACTGATTAGTTGACTATTGGTTTTGAGACAAAGTCTCACTATGTAGCCCAGGCTGGCCTTGAACTTAAAATCTCTTTGCCTCCCAAGTGCTGGGATCACTGGAGTATACCATCATCCCTGGCCACTTTTGCCCTCATTTTGAGGCACAGTCATTATGTAGCCCAGGATGGTCCCAAACTCTTGATTCTTTTGCCTCAACCTCCCAAGTGCTGGGATTATAAATGAGCATTGCCACATCATACTGACTAAAATATTCTTATTCACAGAGGTTTCCTCAACACTGTTCAGTAAAAAGCATAGAAAGAAGGTATTTACTCCATACCCATGTGTTCTTGGATCTGAAAACTCAACTTACCACAGATTCTAAACATTCAGGGAAAAAAAACTGCACATGTACTAAGCAGATACAGATTTTCTTTTGGTCACAAGTCTCTAATAATACAGTAAAACCCACCATGACACAACACCTACACTGAGCTATGTGTTAAAAGTAATCTAGAGATAATTAGGTTTTTAACATATCTGTGGATAACCACCAACAGGTAATTTAGGATAATTTAAAATTTATACGAGTACCATGCCACTTAGTATAAGGAGAGTACCTGTGGATTTGAGAAAACAGTCCCTGCTGTCCAAAAATACTGAAGAACAGCTGTATTCAATAAATGTTACACAGATGAACTGTAACGTGAAGATATCTGAAAGGCCACTATACAACACCTATTCAATCATTTAATATAAGTATGTTTGGGAAATTCAGAAATTCAGACTCAGAGTTTTAAAAAAAAAAAAAAAAACTTCATGGGGGCTGTTTCCGGAGGCTGCCCAGAAACAAGCACAAGGTTCAGAAATGTATTTCCTCCATAGTTCCGGAAGCTAGAAGCTGAAGTCAAGCCCCAAATTAAGATGCCCATAAGGCCATGTCTGCTAAGAAGCCTCTGAGGAAGAGCTTTCCCTGGCCCAGCCAGATCATGACTTGTGGCAGCATAAACCCAATCCAATCTTAGCCTCCACCTCCACACGACTATCTTCCTCCCTGTGTCCAAACTTTCCTCTCAAACGGGCACCAGTCGCCCAATGTGGCACTCACTCTAATGGGAGTACAGCCTCACCTTTAACTGTGTGTGCAAAACTCCTACTTTCAATCCTGCCATGCTGAGGTTCCAGATGGAGGAACTTGGGGAGGGGGGATGTTACTCAATGCCACTGGGCCATTGCCTCGGAAGCTCAAAATGAATTTATACAGTTTTTAGGAAGGTGGCGGGCGCATGACACCGCGCGGTGGGTCTTTGGGGTGGGGCGGGTCCCTGGGATTTGGGGACTCCACAGGCCGACTCTGGAGGCTTCTGAAGGAGTTCCACCCTTCTCGGGGTGGAGGGGTGTGGGGGCACAGCATCCCACCCCTGGGGGAGAAGGCGAGACTCCGAGGCGGGAAAAGCCCGGGCGTGCACACGGGGACGCCGCTCCGAGGAACGACGCGGAGGGGCGGCGGGTCGGGCCCGCAGAGCCCCGGGGCCGGGGCCGGGGCCGGGGCCGGGGTCGGGCCGGGGCCGGGGTCGGGGGGGCCGGGGCCGGGGCCGGGGCCGGGGCCGGGGCCGGGGTCGGGGCCGGGGCCGGGGCCGGGGCCGGGGTCGGGGCCGGGGCCGGGGCCGGGCCGGGGTCGGGGCGGGGTCGGGGCCGGGGCCGGGGTCGGGGCCGGGGCCGGGGCCGGGGTCGGGGCCGGGGCCGGGGCCGGGCCGGGGTCGGGGCGGGGCCGGGGCCGGGGTCGGGGTCGGGGTCGGGGCCGGGGCCGGGGCCGGGGCCGGGGCCGGGGTCGGGGCCGGGGTCGGGGTCGGGCCGGGGCCGGGCCGGGGTCGGGGCGGGGTCGGGGCCGGGGCCGGGGCCGGGGCCGGGGCCGGGGCCGGGGCCGGGGCGGGGTCGGGGCCGGGGCCGGGGCCGGGGTCGGGGCGGGGCCGGGCCGGGGCCGGGGGCGGGGTCGGGGTCGGGGTCGGGCCGGCGGTTGGCGGCCCAGGGAGGCGTAGCCCCGGGAGAGGGGCGGCGGGCGCCGCAGGCCCCGCCCCGCCAGAGCCAACTCACCCCTTGCTGCCGGACCCGCCAGGTTTCGGACGCTTTTTTCGCCGTTTGCGACAGGACTCGGAGGCTCCGTCGACGCCAGAGTCCGGCCCGGACAAGTAACGCTTCAGATACTCGGCCTTGGAGAGCGGCGGAGCTGCCGCCATGGCAGCGGCGGCGGAGCGGAGAAGGCTCCGCGCAGGGGACAAACTTCCAGAACGCGAAACGGAAGGCGGCCGGGTAAGACGCGCGGACGTTCTGGAGGCGGGGCCGGAAGCGGAAGAGGCGGTGCGCGCGGGCTCCAGGAGGAGGAACTCGCTGGTACTGCGCGGCGCTCGCGCCTCGGGAGCGCTCGGGACGTTCAGGGAATGGCGCTGCTGTGTTTCTTTGCATCCACACAAAACAAGCACTCACTGACCGGGGCCGGAGGCGCCGACCCACACTTGATCCCGCTTCCGCGACTTGGGAGCCAGGGTAGAGGACCGACGGCGCCAGGTCTGCAGTGCACCTGTTTGAATACCCGTCCATAGCTTCCTAGCTGTGCAAACCCGGGTAGTTTAACCGACCACGGGAGTCACAGTGGTACAAAGACCTGTGTTTGGGAGGACTGAGATAATATCGCCCCGGTAGGCGACTAGAACCGTGTCTGACATAGAGTTCACAGTACATTTTACTTTTATTGGAATAGGCATTTCTCAGTGCTCGGCAGTCAGCTGGTGAGACTCGAACTCATGTCTCAACCTTCACATGCAGGGCAATGCTAGGATTAGCAAGTGTGTATCGTGTGTCCAGGGCTGACTTCTCCCACCACTTGCATCTAATAAATACGGCAACACTGACTTGAACTCAGAAGTCAGAGCTCAGATTTCAGGGCTCGATTGGCCTAGGTTTGAAGCCTGCCATATGGACGTTTTTCATTCTGGGTATTAACTAACAATTCTAAGGTTGTTTCCTTATCTGTAAAGTGGGTAAAACTTTAGAGCTACTTTCTCCCAGAAAGGACTTAAAGTATAAGCACAAGAGAGGCACTCACACTTAAAAGTATAAGCACAAGACAGGCACTCACACTTGTAATCCTCGATACTCAGGAGTTTTGAGATCAAGGGCAGTTGTTCAAAGCCAGCCTGGGCAGTAAAGTTCCTAAAACTTGTTAGCCACCAAAAAGCCAGAGATGGAGCTGTGGTTTAAATGCTACAGTGCCAAGACTTGAACAGAAAAAGCTAAGAGGGTTCAAGCCCCGGTACCCTCACAAAAAAATATACTTGTAAGATGTTTATGGTGTTTCTACAAAAGCAAATATAAAGGCCAGATGATCACCAACCAGTGTGCCCTACTTAAGTGGGCAAGCAAGCATGTGGTGAAGGAATGAGCAGAAAACCAGCTCTCTCCAGTGACCATGGTCACGCTGGAGAAAACTGTTTTACAACTAATCCAATTTAGAAGGTTAGGTGTATTTTGGGGTGGCACTGGGGGAATTAAACTCGAACTTGAGAGGCTGAATTCCAACATGATATCCAAAAAGACAACAAATACAGAGGCCAGTGTTGTTCGAAAGTCATCATCTTAATAACTTCCTCATCTGTACCAACCCCACACACACCCAGAAGACCTTTCTGTTGAAAGCCAGTACTTTACACATGCCAAAAAATAACTCCACAATGCAGCTGTGTCTTTCACCTTTGCCAACTTCAGAGGTCCAACCTTAAGAGGACAGACATTGGATAGAGGACAGAAAAGGGAAAAAGGCTGACCAGGGTGGAGGGAGTGGAGTGATGGTGATGATCACATTGATCATGGCTCATTTCTGGGTGTCTTCCAAGGCCAGTTCAAAACTTCCAAAATAAGGTCAAGTGGAAGCAGGCTTAAATTTGCATCACAAACTATTAGGAAGTATGCCCCATCTGTGGCATCCTAAGTATCTTGGCATCTTCCCCATCAAGGGGGGTGCTGGGAGAGGACACACCCAGCTTTAGTCCAACAGTATCAAACAGCCCTGCAATCAGTATAAACAGTACCCACTGGGGCTGTTCCCTGAGCCTGCCACTGCTACCGCTGTGGGGCCTGGTCAGCTTCATAGCCTTCTGTCTTCATGTCATTGAGCCCTAGCTCCTCATTCTGGTCAAAGGTGCGCTTGTACTGCTCCATCTTCATCTCTGGATCATCTTCAGGTGCATACAGGTTCTGCAAGATCAAGGCAGACCATCATTGCCTGTGCCATTCTGCCACTCGCCCCTCCCAAAGACAGCTGCTGGCGGTCTTTCCACTTTCCTAAGACCTTGGTGAGTATTGCCTTCCTAAGAGCCTCCAACCCCCCATAGCCAGGCTGAACTAGTGGACTGCAACCAAACCCAGGTGGGCCAGGAGTGGGACACTCAACCCCAGGCAGGTTTCCCCTTTTTTTTTTTAACTTTTTTTTTTTTGTGCAGGTTTTAGGGCTTGAACTCAGGGCCTGGCCACTATCCCTGAACTTTTGTGCTAAAGGCTAGTGCTCTACCACTTGAACCACAGCTCCACTTCCAGATTTTTTGGTGCTTAATTGGAGGAGATATGAATTTTCCTGCCTGGACTGGCTTCAAACTACAATCCTAAGATCTCAACCTCCTGAGTAGCTAGGATTACAGGAATGAGTCTCTGGTGCCCAGCTTCTGTTTTACCCGCCTTTGGTGGTACTAGGATTCAAACTCAAGGCCTTGCACAGTAGGTTAAACTCTTTAATACTGAGCTACATCACCAGATGCTTAATCATTTTATGTTTGAACCTCTTATGGAAAGGATAGCAAGTCAGATGTAGAAGGAAAGTGGAAGGGAAAAGTACAGTAACAGTCTGAATCACAAAGAACTTCCAGATTGTCTCCCCCAGCTTAAAGCCTCCTTGTTTTCCTGTCTTGGCCTCTGGACAGGTCACCATTTCTCCTCAATCCACAGATATGCAGAATGAAACTGGGGTCAAAGGCAGACTAAAGGAGAAAGGAGCCTGGAAGTATCCTGTTTTTCTTTCTTTACACATCTTTAAAATTCCTCCCATCTTCCCCCTTTGCCCTTCTCTTCTAATTCTTGCCACAGGATCCCTAGGAAAGGGCAATCCATTTAGAATCAAGTCTTTCTGTTTCTGGAAATGTGATACAACTCAAGGAAGATGAGAAAACACATTTACAGGAAGCATCCAGGAAGGTCTGTTGTACCTGCAAGTAACTGTTTCCTGCTGGATCATTCATAATAAAGTGGGCCTTCACCTTACCCTGGATGATCTGCAGAGAAAAGGGCACAGTAAATACATTTTACATCACTGCCAGGCATAAGGCTCACAAGTACCAACTGACCAGCATCCTTCTCACCTGGTCCAGCTTCTGGCTAAACTCCTGTAGTTTATCCGACTGACCAGGATTGCAACTGTCACCCAGGGTGAAAGGGTTCTTGGTCACCTGTAATAAAAGATAATCTAAATTGCCAGAATACTTATGTTTATAATAAGGCCTGACTATAACCAGCTGGGGAGTGGCAGTGGGTGTCCAATCAGAGAAGCCTCGTCTAGTTATCCTATACAGTCCTGCTACTGCAGGAAGCTACTGCTGGGAGCCTGGAGAATCAATCAGTATGCCAAGAAGGCAAAGCTGGCAATGTGAAACCAAATCTACTAAAGTCTTCTAATAATTTGAAGAAAGGTAAGCTGCGAGTGGTGATGCACACCTATAATGCTAGCACTTAGGAGGCAGAAGCAACAAACTCCTGAATTGGAGTTCCAGACCAGTGTGAGCTACAGTATGAAACCCTGTCTTAAAACACAAACAAGGGGCTAGCTCCAGGACTCCTAATAGACACCATATCCTCGTGGATCCTTTAAAAGCACCTCTTGATTACTTATGGTACCTAATGTAAATGCTATATAAACAGTTGTCCTGTTATATCAATCATGGAAAACGATAGAAGAAAAAAAGCCTGTACTTGTTCAGTACAGACACAATTCCCCCTATACACCCAACCCTACCCCTCGTATTTTCTTTTTTCTGGGGGAAGGTGATACTGGGGGGGCTGAACCTCAAGGCCTCATATTTTTTTCTTGTTGCTTGTGGGGCTTGAACTCTTGAACCACACAGCCACTTCTGGTTTTCTGGTGGTTTATTGGAGATAACAGTCTCACAGACTTTCCTCCCCAGGCTGGCCTGGCTTTAAACTGCGATCCTCAGATCTCAGCTTCCTAAGTAACTAGGATTACAGGCATGAGCACCGGCACCCAGCTTCAGGGCCTCATTTTTGCTAGACAGGCACCTGAGCCATGCCTCCAGCCATTTTTCCACTGGTTATATTCAAGGTAAAGTCTTATTTACATTCAAGGTCTTCCTACATATGCTTCCCCACATTGCTAGCAATGACAGGGACACACCACTGCACCAGCCTTCAGGTATTTTCAATCTGTAGTTGGATAAAACTGCCAAATATATGGGTGAAGTCAACTAAAACATGTACATTAAAACGTCTTTTCTTTTTTTTTGGGGGGTCCGGTCGTGGGGCCTGAACTCTGGGCCTGGGCGCTGAGCACTCTACCACTTGAGCCACAGCGCCGCTTCATGCCTTTTATTTTTTTCTGCTTATGTGGTGCTGAGGAATCGAACCCAGGGCCTCATGTATGCAAGGCAAGTGCTCTACCACTGAGCCACCTTCCCAGCCCACTTTAAAACGTTTAACATATTAAAAGACCCTCACCACATCAAAGATCACTAAGTACCTACACTGACCCAAAGATGGTCTTATAAATTTCCATTCAAAATCTCCCATAAACATCTCTTCATAATATAAGATGGTACATCTCTCAAATCAGCTTTCTAAGGCAAAGACTCTCCCAGTTACAAGCATCAACATTATTTTTCTTGGGGGTAGGGAGTTTTTGAAACTAGGTCTCACCAGGTAACCCAAACCATCCTGGAATTTATAACCCCCGCTTGCCTTTGCCTCCTAGGGCTGAGATTTCAGTAGTGTACCACCATGTGTAACAGAACTAGGAAGCTTGAGGTTTTTCCAGCCCCCCCCCCCTTTTTTCTGTCGGTTGTGGGGCTTGAACTCTAGGCTTGGGTGCTCTCCCTCAGCTCTTCAGCTCAAGGCTAGCGCTCTACACTTGAGCTACAGCGCCACTTCCGGTTTTCGAGTGGTTTCTCAGACTTTCTTGCCCGGGCTGGCTTTGAACCCTGATCCTCAGATCTCAGCCTCCTGAGTAGCTAGGATTACAGGCGTGAGCCACCAGCGTCTGGCTCCAGCCCCTTTTTTGTGACAAGTAGCTATCCATGAACTCTGGTACTCACCAGTTCCCGGATGTCTTTCAGGAGTCCCTCCAAAGTGGTAAACTTGCCCCCAAGAACTGCCATTCCTAGTTCAAATTCCAGCTCCGGGATTTCCACACTACATGTCTCAGACTATAAGACAAAGTCAAATTAAGACTTTAATCAGGAGATGGGGCAGAATTCAATAGAAGAACATCAATCTAGCACTCAAGAAGTCTGAGTTCAATCCCCAGAGGGCAAAAACTAAACAAATTTAAGTCAGATGCAAAGAAAGCCAACCAGAGGCCTCCTACCAAATTAACACCACTAGTGAAAACTTGAGGACAAACTCAAAATCCCAGTTTTCTCTTGAATTCCCAGTTAAAGCTAGAGCCTCTACTGCCCAACAAAATGAAACCAACATAAGACGAGCTGAGTCCCACACTGTCAGGTGTCCTGCCCTGAGAGGTCAGAGAAGAGGAGCGGTATAGACACTGGACAGCGTTGTTCAGAAAGAACTTGGGGCTCACCTTCTGAATCTGTAATCCCACTCAAACCTCCAACTAAGGACACAAATCACGTCCCCGAATCTTATCTTTAAAATGTCACTTCCCTCAGAAGACAGCCATTCTCCTGGCAGCGCACTACCTTAAGGAGGTCTCTTGTCATGTCTGAGGGATCTGTGATACGGAGGGTGATCCTGGTGCCCAGGGGCTCCACTGCCCCACCAGACTTCACCTGCAGAGACAGCAGTCAGGAGCAGCAGCAGAGAGACCTCAAGCCTCACCTGTGCCAAGGAGACCTCAGACTTCTGTAGGCTTGGAACTGCAAGCTGGCCAACCAATAGCTACCACTGACAGAGCCTTTCAAACCAATAGCAGCAGCTGGGACCCAACCACAAACACCAACAGTGGTAAGAGCAAAGTGCTAACCCTAGCAGCATGCTAAAGCTTAACCCAAACTGCCAAGAAACCCTGGGCCTGACCAATTCAAAAAGATGACTTGGGGGGCTGGGAAGGTGGCTCAGTGGTAGAGCACTTGCCTTGCATGCCTGAGGCCCTGGGTTCGATTCCTCAGCACCACATAAGCAAGAAGAAAAAAGCCAGAAGTGGCTCAAGTGGTAGAGCACTAGCCTTGAGCTGAAGAGCTGAGGGGCAGCTCCCAGACCCAGAGTTCAGGCCCCACGACCGGACCAAAAAAAAAGATGACTTGGGGATTAAAAGAGACTTTTATGATTCACTTCAGTCCTTCTGCCCAATGCATCTGATGTACAGACCCCTTCATTATATACTGGTTTAGGAATTTAATCAGGGACTGGGAATGTAGTTCAGTGGTAACAGGCATAAAGCCTTGGGTTCAATGCCTAAGTCCAATCTGCCTCCCTGAAAAGTAGGTCAGGGCTGTCTCCCTTACAGCCAACCTATGGCCTCCCTAGCCTTCCTTCTCTAGACTAATTCCCAGGTCCCTCAAGGACACTCTACACTAAGCCTAAGTCAAGACCCAACCTGCAGTATTCTCCACCCCACCCTGGAGCATTCACATCTCTTAGGAATGAGGGTGCTGAGGTTATCCCAAAGCCAGTCTTCCTCCCCAGTAATGGAGCCCACTCACCTCATTGGTCCGATGCCCGCAGTTCTCGCAGTTAGTGGCCATGATGATAACCTCCTTAAAGTGGGGGATTTCTGAAGACTGAGTCAAAGAAATTGACTTTCAAGAGAGCAAGACCACCCGCGAGGAAAAAGCAAAGCCAAACTCCACACAAACATATGCTGGTCCCAAGATTTCCAGAAGCATATTACAAGGCAGGCTCAAGTCCTCCAAGAGAGGACACACTCCCTCATGGTGACCATGTGAAGGAAAAGATGCTTCAGGCCACAGAGAGATGCCTCCAGATCCTGGCCTCGTTTTTTCCTTTGAACCCAACAGTCAAGGTACATGGTGTAATCAAAGGCAACATCCTCCTCATCACTATAGATAAAGCACACACTTCCTTGAAGGGATCTTCCAAGCCTAGTTTAATCTCCATGTCTGCCTCGATGACAAAAGATACGCACTAATTTCATATTGGTCTGAGCTGGAGCATTGCATTCTGGGCAGTTTGTATTGAACTGGAGCACCTAGGACACAATACGAGGACACTAGATAAGCCTTCTTAAGCAGGATAGTCGCATTCCAACAGTCACAGTTGGAATGATAGTGGTACCCTACGGAGGTGGTGCTGGCTAGAGACAGACCCTGAACAGCAACAGCCTCACAGCCAACACCTCTGTTCCTTCCTTAACAGGAGACATAGTGACTTACTTCATTTCGGAGGTCTTCCTCTTCAGGCTTCTCTTCTGGTGCTTCTGCCTATAAGAGCAGAGGTACAAATCAAAGCAGGTAGACTCAGCTCTCCCTTCTCCTGCTCTGGAGCAAGAGAAAATGCCTTCCTTCACTCATGGGTTAGACAGACAGTAAAACCTCAGCCAAGGGAAGACCAGGGCTGAAGGCAGAGTTACAGCCACCACCATCCTTCCTGGAAAGTCACGCTAAGTCCTGAACTAAATGAGAGGAAGAAATGAACAAAACAGGATTCTCAGGAGGAAGCAGCAAGAAAACAAGTTCCCACTGATTCTAAGCAATCCCCAGTACAAGATGTTTCCAGAGCATTCTCCTGGCTCAAGAGTCACTTACTTGGAGCCCCAGCATCTCTGCCTGTTGAAGTGTCCGGCTGTAGTGCGTGACCACCAAATCATCATCTTTCCTGGGAGCATGTGGGTTTTCTACAAAGCTGTTCCCTGATGGATCATCAATGATCTGACAGATGAGTGAAGAGTGATTTTTTTTTTTAATCATATACATTCCACTACCTACTATGAGCACACAGTGGAAAACTCCCAGATAGTCTTTTTTTTTTTTTTTTGGGGGGGGGGTGGTCAGTCAAAGGGTTTGAACCCTTGGCCTGGGCACTGCCCTCAACTCCTCAGCTCAAGGCTCTACTACTTGAGCCACAGCATCACTTCTGGTTTTCTGAGTGGCTTATTGGAGGTAAGAGTCTCACTGACTTTTCCTGCCCAAGCTGGCTTTGAACCACGATCCTCAGATCTCAGCCTCCTCCTGAGTAGCTAGGATGACAGGCGTGAGCCACCGGCGCCCGGCCCCAGATAGTCTTAATGATCTCTCCCAATCTCTCTTGAATTGAAGGCAACTACAGTCCCTCGGTACTTACCAGAGTGAAAGGTGAAGCCACTTGCTTTAGCTCCTTCAATTTGACAATAAACTCGTCAATTCTTTCAGCTATGGCATCTTCATTTGCCTGTCACGAACAGAGACAGCCCTGTGATATACCTCATGCCCCAACCTCATGTTCATCTCATGTTCATTCCACCAGGAAGTCCACACCGATCTTAGTGTGAATGGGAACAGTGTGACTCAGACTTTACCATGAGATGTGATGAATCTGAAGTTTATAGGCAGTACCAGGGAGCCTCATTTCTCATTCCACCACTTTGCCCAGGCATTCATGCCAGAATAGGGATATAACAGTAAGTAAATCAAAACCTTCTGACGGGGTTCCCTAGCCAGCCAGGGAGATAGATAACTAAAATGCATCTCTATCACTCATATAATAAATATATGGTTCAATGTAAATGCCCAGGAAGCAAAGGCAACCCAAGATCAGAAATAATGTTACATTGGCTGAGACGAGGCTTGAATATACACTGAGGGAGGGATTCAGAAAGGAAGCCAAAGCAACACCACAGGCTTTTCCAAAAAGTGCCCCAACTCAGACACATAGAAGCAATGATTCCTTAAGCCACTGTAAGTAGACATGCCCAGCTTACTTTTCGTGTGGGCTGGTCCTGTTCCAGGCCAGAGATAGCACGGCTGATCAATCCTTCCACAGTGGTCAGAGCTTGTGAAAAAAAAGTGAGAGAAATGAGTTTTAGCTCTTCTATCAAGAGCCTATATAATCCTGGGTAAGACAAATGTTCTCTCTGGGCTTTGATGTTCTCATCTATAAAAGGAAGAGGTCAAGCATTAGGTTCCATTCATCTGACAACTGAAGGGAAAATTCTAAAATAAGCACATCATGACCTTACCATTAAACTCTATGCAAGCTATTTTGCCTAAACTCTGCATTGATGTTCAGCCAATAAAAATTACAATGATAGCCAGGTGACTGATGGCTGGTAGCCTATAATCAATCCTAACTACTCAAGAGGCTGGGATCTAAGGGTCAGCTAGCCAAGACCAAAAAATCCAAAAAACTCCAACAAAAAACTGGAATTAGAGGTGTGGCTCAAGTGGTAGCGTTGAACAGCCCTGAGGAAAAAAGTGAAAATGAGAGAGGCCCTGAGTTCAAGCCCTACTCAGAGAAAGAAAGAATAAAAAAAAAATCACCATGATTTCATGGCCAAAAACCATAGGAAAGCCACTAAGCCTGGCACGAGAACTTCTGCAAGAAAATGAGTAAGATCTCAATTTTACACACACACATGCACGCACGCACGCACGCACGCACGCACGCACGCACGCAGCGCACGCGCCCCACACAGCCCAAATACCCAGATCTCAAACTCACCTCCCTTCTGGCTGAAAGCTGGAATTTCAAAATCCAGCTCAGGGATCCGGGTAGTGGCAGAGTCTGTCTTCACCACTTCTCTGTTCATGTCCTGGGCAAAAAGGACAACTCTGAATCCAGAAGTCAGAAGTACAGCTTCTCCTCCCCAAGTAACCACAACGGTCTCCCTCTGTCAGACCCCACTCCTGTTCAGGAAGGTCCCAACCATTCACTAGTACAGATGGCTGAGCTACCCTGCCCGAATGGTGGGCACATATAGGACCTCTGATGGGAATCTGCTTTGTTTTCACAACTCCATGTTAGACCCACCCTCCCCTGGGGAACCCTCTTCATTCTCAGGAAAACTTCCCCCCTGACTTTATCTGACAGTGCAGGACCGTCAGGGTCAGAAGGATACCCCTCTATAAAAGCCTAAATAGGACAGGCCAAACACGTTCCAAAGAAGATCTCACCCTTGAATGTATAAAAACCTTAAACCCACTCACTTCCCTGCTGGCTTCTCCGACCCTGTTCTGTGTTACCTGGAGTCCCGCCGCAGCAATAATTAAAGCCTGTTCCGATCTGTTGATATGTCTCTTCCTTTCTTCCCCCTGATCTTTCCCTAACAACCCCCGACAACTCCTGCTGACTTCAAACTCAACAAAATTCACAAAACACTTTCACAAATCCTGACTCCCTTGAGCGCCTGACAAACGCCAATACCATTTCCGAGGCTAGCTTTCGGACAATGAGGTCTGATGGCCTGGGCCAGTCCTCCCTCTCTCCCTCCTTCTCTCCCTCTCCTTGCTTCCCCCCCCCCCACCCCCGCTCGGATCAGAGCCGGGACCTTCTCCGGGGACCCTCTCACCTCCTGGCCCCTAACGGTCAAGGTGTAGCACACTCCCTGGTCCTGGATCCGGCCCGCCGACTGGATCTCCGTGTTGCTCCAGCCACAGTGCTCGCAGGAAAAGGAGCTCACGATGATTTCTCTGAAGAAGGGGATCTTGGTGAGCAGGAGGCGCGTCGTGCCCTGGGGGAGCAGTCAGTGAGCCGCCGTCCTCCGCCCCGCCGGCCCGCCTCGGCTCCGCGGCGGCCCGGCGACCCCGCTCCCGCCCCGCCGCCCGGCGGCCGCCCGGCCTCACGTTGCGGTAACAGTTCATGCACAGCGACTCGATCTCGGTGGGCTGCTGCTCCTCATCCTCGGCGCTGAGGGGCCGGAACAGGTGCCCAGCGGTCGACGGCCCGGCCGGGGCAGGAGAAGACACGGCAGCAGGCCCCGGGGGGCCCGGCTCCACCGCCCCGCCGGCCGCCATGGCCCCACGCGCCGCTCCCACCTCCGCTTCCGGCTTCCGCTGGCTCTCGGGCCCGACCTCTTCCGCCGCCCTGACGGGCCCACTTCCGCCAGCCACTGTCCCCGCCCCTTCTTAAAGAGCCCGCTGACTCAGACCCTGGCAGAGCTGCGTCTGAGAGCTGCCGGCGCTCGGAATTAGGAGGTGGAACTGACTACAGCCGGACAGATGGAGCTCCGCCCCGCCGGCGCTTCTCCCGCTGGCAGACCCTAGGCCGTCTGGTGTGCCCAGGAGCCCGCTCGCCCGCAGTCTGTCCTCCAGAGCCTTGAGGGGACTGGATTGTCCCGAACAAGGTGCAGTCTGAATTAGCCTTGCCTGGGCCCAGGGTTGAGCCTGACACTGCCCCGGGTCTAGGTCCTCCTCTTTTGACTCTAGGTCCTGCCCTCAGCTTCCTCCCTTCCCTCAGTATCCAGCCTCTCCGCCCCCCCCCCCCACCCCCTTCCTTCTGTCTGTCTGTCTGTCTCTCCCTTCAGATCCCTGTTTCTGCCCTCATAAGCACCATCTCATAGTCCAGCCTCAAATGCACAGCTCTTGTTTTTACTCCCACCCCCTCATCCCTACCACATCCGAACCCAGCTGACTCACCTCACCCTGTTTCCTAACAATCAAAACACTTTTGGGGGTGGATGAACTTCCTCTCTGTGTGTTTGAGCTGAAAGTGTGTTGCTGAAAGTGGCTACATGCAGGCTGTCAGGAATGACGAGGCTGTGGACGTGAGGAGCGCAGGTTTGTGGTAGGAAGGGTCGGTCTAGGTGCCAGCAGACGGGAGCTGAGCTGGGAGGAAAGGAAAGGAGGCGGGGCAGGGCAGTGCAAAAAGAGTGATTTAACCTTTCCCCCTAGCCCTCAGTTTCCCATTTCCCTCTTAAATTGGGAGAAGTTAAGAGTTGTGGGGCCCCAAAAAGATAATTAGTCACAAAAAGCAGGATCTGAAACAGCAGGATCCAAAGGGGGCAGGTCATCTTTAGAAATCTCAGGGCTAGCAAGTCAGGGGTCCTGCACTCCGTAGTGGTGGCAAGCAGGTTGTTGGACAATGCCGATGCAGAGGAAGGGTCTCAAAACCTGTTCCCTCCCTCCGGTGTGACAGACCACTGTCACATCAAGTATGACAGCCCCGAAACAGAGCCCAGCCAGAGCCGGCCCTCAGGCAGACTGGGATGGGAAGGGCGTCAATGAGACGGGGAAGTAAGAGATTAGAGTGAGTGATGGGTGCTTTGGGACAGTGGCTAGACAACCACTCTTCGACAGGATCCAAATGAGTCACACCAGGCAAATGAGCTTCCATCACAAGCATCTATTTCATTTGAGCTGGAAGTCTAGACTTCAGCCTGGGAGTCAGGAAGGAAAGGCTGAAGATACGGAGGGCACACAGTATGCCCTCCCTCCCCAGAAGGTTTAAGAAGACCCCCCCGCCACAGCTGGGAAGGTGGCTTAGTGGTATAGTGCTTGCCTTGCATGCATGAGGCCCTGGATTCGATTCCTCAGCACCACATAAATAGAAAAAGCCAGAAGTGATGCTGTGGCTCAAGTGGTAGAGCGCTATCCTTGAGCTGAAGAGCTGAGGGACCCCCAGGCCCAGAGTTCAGGCCCCACGACCGGACCCAAAAAAAAAAGAAGAAGAAGAAGAAGACCCCACCGTTTGGGGAGCTCAGTCCCTCATTCAGGGATGGAGTAAAATAAGGACTCTGCCCTATCCTACTACTGCTTCACCACTCACCCACCAGGATCACGGCCAGCTAGGGCCTACCCACGCCTTCCCATGCTCTCACCATTACATTTTCCTCCAACTGTCCCCTGCTCCCCCATGAAGGTTGTCAGAACCCCTTGGGTAGACAAGAGCACCTCCCTGTGGGCCAGCTGCAGCCATCCCCAGGCTAGAAGTGACAGGGGTGAACTTCGGAGCTGTAGTGGCACCGGCTTCTAGCACCATGGCACATGGGCTCCCAGGCCATCTCCCCATCTCCTCCTCACTCCCTCCACCCCTGAAAGGTCACACGCCTGAGGATTCCCAAATGAGCACCAAAGCTGGGTTTGCAAGGCCTGGTGAGTGTAATGCATCCAGATGGGGGAATGGAGGAGGCTGGATCGGTAGTAACAGCAAGCAGCCCCTCTGGCAGCCTCATTTGTCCAGGCTAGGACCCTCCACCTACCACAAGCCATGCTAGAAGCTCAGGCCCAGGGCTTCCCAGCCAAAGACTTAGGGAATGAGCCTGAACACGGCAGACTCTCAGGGCTCCCCCAGCTGGCTATGGCCCCGGTCATGAAGGCTGTAGGTGATATCTTCCCACAGGTCATCCAGACGGGTCTGAAGCTTGCTCAGGGCCTTGCCACTGTCGGCCTGTCTGAACTCTGCGCCGAAGGCCCTGTGGCCTGGCGGGGGTGGTGCCAGCTGCTGCTGGACCTCTTCTGTCTCCTGATCGATGGCACGGGTGAATGCAGCGATCTGTAGGTAGGTATCCTGGCGGAAAGCCTGGAGTCTCTGGTGCACCTCCTCGGAGAGCAGCTGGGGGTCAGGACCAGTCCCCTCCTCAGCCCCGTCTGCACTGGCCTGGACAAAGGCACTGAGCTCTTTGCGCAGCTGGTCCAGGTTCTGCTGGATACTTGAGTGCAGCGCTTGGGCCTGGAGGGTGAGTTTGTGCGAGAGCATCTGCACGCAGCGGCTGAGCCGCGCAGGGCTGGCTGCAGCGTGGGGGGCCACGCTGCGGTGCAGCTCCTGCACATGGTGGCCGATGCCAGTCACCAGGCGCTCTGCGTAAGGGTGGAAGAGCTCTTTGACGCGGCCCGTGTGGTGCAGCACGCGTCTCTGCATACCCTGCAGCACGCCTAGGGCCTCGTCCACACCCCCCAGCAGCTGGGCCTTCGTGTCTTCTCCCACCACACGCAGCTGCTCCTGCAGCTCTTGTACTCGCAGGCCCACCTGCTGCATCAGCTGCTCCGTGTAGGGCTTCAGCTGCCTCCGAAAGCTCTCCAAATTCCAGCCCACCAGCTTGTGCTTCTCAGCCATGTAGGGCTCCAGGTGCACCCTCATCTTCTCCAGCTCCTCCTGCAGCTGCTGGCGTATGCCCGCTGAATCCTGTTCCAGACTGGCTGGCTCCTTCCCCTGTCCACTCAAGGAGCCCAGTTTTTCCAGGAGTTGGTTCATATTGCTGAGGTCTTGCTTGAGGCTATCTTTCAAGCTCCTGGAAAAGGGATGGACAAGCAGGCCATCAGTCCACTAGCCTAGATCATCTCTACCCCAGAACCATCATGCCCTGATCCTCTGGGGAAACTAAAGATGTAGGGAGAAAGCTCCAGAGCCGGGGTGTCTAGTCCTCACCCCCAACCAACCACACAGGAATCACAGACACATTACACATGCAAGCAAATCCAGACCTAAAACTTGATGCAAAGAAGTCAGTGCACACATGAGTAAGAGTATCACACCATCCTGCCATTCTGGGACTCCTCCACTGATCTGATGGAATGCCTTGGTATGGGGCCAACAACTGAAGCGGGGGCAGGAAGTGTAGAAGATCCCAGGGTGGCAGATGCCAGCAGAGCAAGCACAACCCAGCGTGCTTCCTCTGTCAGGCTGAGGACCACGGGGTGAGGAAGGCAGGGTGTCGCTTCGCCTTCCTGCTGGCTCCTTCCCCAAACCAGGGCCACTCACACAGACTCCCGAGCCAGCTTCTGCTGCTGGACCTGCTCCATCGTGCCTTTGTCCCCACTGCTCTGCCTGAAGTAGTCCCAGAAGCCCTTCTGTGACTGAGTGGCTGCACACACTGTCGAGAAAGAAGGGGTGACTAGGGGCATCCCTCCTCCCCCAGGGGGGTAGACCCCTCACCCCAGCCTCCGCCCCACCCTCACATTGAAGTCAGACCCACCTGAGAGGAGGGCCAGAGCCCAGGTGAGGACTGCAGCCATGCTGGATATGGATGCACTCTTGAAAAGGACACTGTATAGGAGCCTGGGCAAGGTGAAGAAGCAAAGGAAGGCTTGGGCTGGGAGTGTGGCTCACATGGTAGAGCACCTGCCTAGCAAGCACAAGGCCCTGAGTTCAAACCCCAGTACCACATTAAGAAGAAGAAAAAAAAAAGGAAGGGACTTACTTCAAGAACTCTAGTAGTAGCCTGGCCCAAATCCTGTTACCCCCTTCCCTGGCTTATAGGGACTCCAGAGGAGGTTGGTGCTCACCTAGGAGTGTCTGGGAGTCTTGGAGTCTTCTTCCACATGGGTCAGGGGTTCCTTTCTTACCTCAGTCCCCAAGAAGGGTATGCCTTACAAAGGTTGCTCTGCCATCATCCTCCCTGTTCCCTGGTGCTGTCTGTCTGTCTGTCTGTCTCTCTTTCTCTCTCTCTCTCTCTCTCTCTCTCTCTCTCTCGTCTTCTTGCCTCCCATTTCATAGCTAGGAAAACTGAGGCTTACACAGAGGTGGGGAGGGGGAAGCAGCTCTGCCAAAATGCCTTAGTTGCCACCAAGCTATCTCCAGAAAGTTCTCTGCCACTCCCTTCCTTCCAACTAAGACCACCACCTTCCTTCACCCCTGCTGCTCACCTGCTCAGTTCTGGGCACCAGGAGCAGACATTCTGCTTTATATGGAGGCGCCTGGGCCTCTGATAACAGTTGCTCTGAGCAAATAACACGTGGAAGTTCAACGAAGATGACCCCAGCTACCTCCCAGCTCCTACCTCCTGCCCTTTGCTTGGCACTCAGAGGGTTAATACATTCCCTAGTACCAGGGCCTGCACAAGCACTTCTCAGTAGGAGTGGGGTTTCCCTCACTCAGTTCTCCTAAATCCCAGGACCTGTAACCCCCCTGCAGCCCATGAGCCATCCCATCAATACACGCAGCCTGTTTGTCTGTGGAAGGCCCCGCTCTTACTCAACTGTGCCCGACCAGTTAGAGGAACAGCTGCTATCTAAAGTCTAAGCAATTCTTACCAGCCCCAGGACAAGCTACTGGGCAACCTGAGAAGAGGCAGCATCTATGGCTTTCAAGACCCTCCCATCTCTCTACGTATGAGAGAATCTTGGATGAAGCAGGGGAAGCCATGTTGAAGGTGAGGTATAGTGGTTTGGGGGTCAGGGACTCTGGACCCCAGGGATTGGAGCAGGAGGAAGACTATCCATGGGGAAGGCTAAACTCCACCCCCAGGGCCTCTGAGGAAGAGAGGCCTGAAGCTCAGATCTTTCTCCGGTGACAGCCTCCCTCCACATGCTTAAACACACACCTTCGTAAGCTCCTCACCTGTGCTCCTGCGTGTACCTGGAATGATTCACTCTCATGCTGCTTCCACACTGCCAGAACCCTAGTGGCCTCTCACCTTGAGTGTGCTCAGAACCTATAGGGTCTCTCTACCACAGCCCTGCCCTTCCGTCCATCCTCCCATCCCAACCCTTGTCCTATCTCACCTCCAGCTGCACAAAACTCTGGCATTTCCTAGGCACCTCCCAGATCCTGCCCCTTTGTGCATGCTATTCTTTCTATTTGAAATAGCCCACCTCCCAGTGAATGCATGTTCTCTTTTTTTTTTCAGATTTAGTTTATATTTGTCAAGAGAGAGAGGGAGGGAGATGCCCCTTCCTTGTTGTACCTTCATCTTCAACAAAAGGCTAATGTTCAACTGCTCTAAGTTAAAATGGTAATTCTATGTAGATTTTATCAGGACAACAAAAAAGGAAGCCTTTTTGGTACTCCAATGGCTTTCATTGAGGACTGAAACTTAAGAAGGCTATGCCATAAATTACAGCTGCACTGGATTGTCCGTTGGCAATACAACTTAAGACATTCTTCTAAAGGTCTTTCTTGAAATACAGAAGAGTCACTCAGAACTACATCCCCCAGAATCCCTTTCTGTCCATGGTTAGTTAGACCCAGCTAATGTGAAATTGAAGAGAAGCAACCATTACTTTTCACTAAAGTTGCAAATAGAAGGGTGGGACTTAAAGCTGCTCCTGGAGGCCTTCTTGGGGGTCACATCTGTTACAGACAGATAAGGAGGAGAGCTTTACAATTGTAGGTGAGTTTTTGGAGAATCATTCATTATTACAAAGCAGAAAATCATTCAGTATTACAAACCATTTGTCACTTCTCTGGCCCTCCCTACACTTTTTTAAGTTTAATTTCCTTCATTAAAGCCTATCATACCTAAATATATGATATGACTTCTGTTTTTCTGACTGAATCTAAACTAATGCAAATGACAAATGCAAGACACACTCATATTTTCTTATGTGCTGCATATACATTATATGATGGCTGTATATAAAATTAGGTTTTAGGGTTTTGTTGGTGCCAGTACTTGGGCTTGAACTTGGGACCTGGAAACTGCCCTCAAGGCTGGCATTCTTCCACCTGAGCCACAGATCCACTTCTGGCTTTTTGCTGGTTAATTGGAGATAAGAGTCTCACAGACTTTCTTGCCCAGGCTGGCTTTGAACCGGTGCAGCTAGGATTACAGGCATGAGCTACCACTTCCCGGTTGAATTCAGTTTTTATAACTAAGAATCAAATGTTGGCAATTGCATCTAGTTCTACCTAAAACTATATATATAAACTATATATATAAGCTACATATATATATATATATAAACTATATATATATAGTTTAATCTGTCTACTTCACTCCCCTATCTCCACTGCCACCATTGAAGAAAATGTTAAAAAAAAAAAAAAAAAACAATGAGGAACTAAAATAATAGACCAAAATAACATGAAAAATGGGCAAGGAGAGATCAAAGTTGAAGCACTGCCCAGTCTTTGCAATATCCAGGGTGAAGATAGGAATATTGATCATCTTTAGACTTTGTTGAGCCAGGCAACAGTATTAAATTTTTAAGGAAAACCCATTAAAAGACTCAAAAGAATGGATAACTTTCAAGCCAATATATGGAGAAAGACACTAAAAAGCATCAATTGGTTTCTGGTACAGGATGATGGATTGTTCAACTACATTAGTCTCAGCCGTTTCCTAAAAATCCCAATAAAAAAGACCTTAAAATACAATTTTTAAAGCAAAATGTATAAATCCACAAGGAGAAGAGAAAGGAGAGAAAAAGCAACGATGTTCTGAAAGTGTTCCAGCTTCCAGTTGATCAATGGGTATTAACCAGGCACACTTAAAAAAGAAAAGATGGGGGGAGCGCATGTGCTCAGGGCCTCACCCTCCTGCTTAGGTTTTTCACTGGTTGGCCAGGCGTCAGAGCTTGAGGCCTCAGTGGGTCGTCAGAGCTTGAGGCCTCAATGGGTGTGAAAAGCAGCGACAGGGACAAGGAGAGGAGCGGCCTCCAAGACATCCTGGTCTGGGAACAGAGGTTCTGTCTAACAACCAGGAACAGTGGGTGGAGACCGGACCCGCTCCCAAGGAAACAGAGTAGAAGGCCAAGATGCACCAGGGAAGGTGGGAGGGGACAGAACACTGGACCATCGGAGAGAGAAAGTAAAGGATGATGCAGGAAAGACAATGAATGAGTTGTCCTTCCAGAGCCTTCTATTCTGTGACCAGGAATGACTGACATTCCAGGCTGGGTAAGTTTAGATGGGAGATTCATGTTGAGTCAGACGTTCAAAGCTTGCCGTTGCTGATGGCGGACGACTCTGAGGCGCGTGTGGCTGGACCCTGGAGGGATAGGATACACGCTATGTGGAAGATACCTTTGCAGATCCTGGAGAGAAAAAGGGGTACTACCCCAATGTAGTGTGGCAGATAAAGATGAAGGGCCCAGTGTGGCTACTGCGTAAGGGTAAAAAGTGGCCTGGAAAAGTAGCCTGGGCTTTGTCCAAGTCTGCCAGCCTTCTTGAGTCTGGTCTAAGAAGGTTTGAAAAGATGGAACAGTGGGGCTGGGAAGGTGGCTCAAGTGGTAGAACGCTAGCCTTGAGCTGAAGAGCTGAGGAACAGCACCCAGACCCAGAGTTCAGGCCCCACGACCAGCAAAACAAAGAAAGAAAGAAAGGAAGAAAGAAGGAAGGAAGGAAGGAAAGAAAGAAAGAAGGGGGAAAAATGGAACAGAGGCAGACGCTGGTGACTCACACCTGTAATCCTAACTACTCAGGAGGCTGAGATCTAGGATTTGAAGCCAGCCTGGGCAGGAAAGTCCCCATGAGAGTCACCTCTAAGCACTAAAATAAACTGGAAGTGGAGCTATGACTCAAAGTGGTAGACAGCCAGTTCTGAGCAAAAGAGCTCAGGGACAGCGCCCAGGCTCTGAGTTCCAGCCCCACAACCAACCAAAAACAAAACAAAAAAGACCAAACAGCAGGCACTGGGTGGCTCATGCTGCTATCCCAGCTGCTGAGGATCATGGTTCAAAACCAGCCCAGGCGGAGAAGTCTATGAGACTTTTATCTCCAATTAAACACACACAAAACAAGCCAGAAGTAGAAGTGTGGCTCAAATGGTATAGCACTAGTCCTGCTTAGGGAGAGTACCCAAGTCCTGAGTTCAAGCACTAGTACCTAAATAAGTAAATACTGAACAGCACTAATTTCTCCATAGAGCACCTACCTATACCTTTCTTATCTGATCTGTTATGCTCCAGCCAATACTGCAAGTTAAGTACTGGTACTTTTCTTTTGTGTACAGAGAAACAGGCTCAGAGAGATTTCTTATCCTGTCCAATGTCTTGCTCCGGGCCCAATTCCAGGTCTCTCTGCCTTCAAAGCCATGCTCAGGGCACTGCTCCATGTTCAGGGGGCTAGGAGAGGTCCCCACTCCTAACTGAAACGTACAACAAAAACTTACATGCTAGCAGGGTGCTGGTGGCTCATGCCTGTATCCTAGCTACTGAGGAGGCTGAGAGCTGAGGATCATGGTTCAAAGCCAGCCTGGGCAGGAAAATGTGTGACTCTTATCTCCAATAAACCACCAGAAAACTGGAAATGGCGCTGAGGTTTAGCCTTGAGCAAAAGAGCTCAGAGTCAGCACCCAGGTCCTGAGTTCAAGCTCCACAACCACCAAAAAAAAAAAAAAAGTTCATGGACAGAGCTCAGGCCCCAAGTTCAAGCCCCAGGACCAGCCAAAAAAGAAAAAAAAAATGAACAAGTAAACAAGAACTTCCCTGGTTCGGGGGCTGGGAAGGTGGCTCAGTGGTAGAGAGCTTGCCTTGCATGCTCAAGGCCCTGGGTTCGATTCCTCAGCACCACATAAGCAAAAAGAAAAAAGCCGGAAGTGGCGCTGTGGCTCAAGTGGTAGAGCGCTAGCCTTGAGCTGAAGAGCTGAGGGACAGTGCCCAGGCCCAGAGTTCAGGCCCCTCGACCAGACCCAAAAAAAAAAGAACTTCCCTGGTTCTTATTGGGAAAGCCAGGGACCCAGCATAGTAGGGAAGAAGCTGATCCCTTCACCCTGAGATGAGGTTTATCATTCAGGAGAGAGAGAAGACACTCAATACAAACAGCAAGTCCATGTCAGCTGACCAGGGCACAAAAAGAGTAGCTCAGGGCCAGCAGGCCAAGGATCAGCCAAGTCCAGAAATGCTGCCCAGTCACCCCTGAGAGCAGAAGTGGCCTCTCCTCCCCGGGTCCCATTCTGCTTCTGACCACAGCCCCTCCGTGTCCCGCCTCTCCTGTCTGTCTCCTGCGTAGGCAAAACAGCTCAAGCTGCAACCAGGACACCAGGTCCCGGGGCTTGGCACTCGGGCCCGCTTGCCCTCCCACACCACAGTCCCTGGTGGCTTCCAAGTGTCCACAAGCCCATGTTTGTGTCAGCAGCACCTGCTGGTGGCGCAACGGGGAGGTGGGGCCAGTGACGTGGACCATGAAACCACGGGACGTACCCGCCACCGAGTCAATACCAGGCTGATGTGCCAACAAAGATAAAAAGATCGTCACTAGTGATAGCTGTTTTTTTGTTTGTGTTTGTTTTTCGGTTTTGTTTATGTAGACCTCTCTTCATCACCAGAGATTTGAGGCTACTGGAAATGATGGTGGAAATGACAATAGAGATGGACAGGGGGGGGGGGGAGGGGGAAGAGAGAAAGAACTTGAGGAGCAAGAAAAGCATAAACAACATCAGCAAGTAGTGACCTGGTACAGAAGGCAAACGACACAGGCAAGAGGAGGGGACAGAGTTGCAAGAGCTGTGCCACTGGCCTTGGGCTTCCAGGAAACTGGGAAGAGGAGGATTCATTATGTAGTCGTCATCATCAGAAACAAAGAGGCTCAATAGACTCCTAGGGCAAACAAGACCCCTCTGATCGGTGGCTTGCAACAGAAATGTCTTTGTGGGGAATTATCTATCTATCATCTATCTATCTATCTATCTATCTATCTATCTATCTATCTATCTATCTATCTATCTATCTAGTTATTTGAGACAGGCTCTCCTTGTTACCTACAACTCCTGGGCTTTAATGAGCCTCCCGAGTAACCCAGACTCCTTCCTGCTGTCTGTGTATTTTTGTGTAGAATGCCCTCTGAGTTCTAGTAAAAGGCCACTGGATGGGGGTTAGCTCGGTGGTAGAGTGTGTGCCAAGTATATTCAAGGCCCTGGCCCCTATCCCCAACATTTTCCCACTCCTGTGTGCCCCCCCCACCAAAAAAAATTGTTATTGAGGAAAGGCAGTTTGGCAGAATGATTTCCGGTAGCTGTCAAGATCTATGGACAGAATGTGAGGTTGCATCTATTAAGATAGTAAAATATTAACTAAAATGATTAAATAGCTCTATGTTTCATCTTCAAAAGAATATAACATGGAAAAAAGTATAAAGTATAGAGAAGGGACTAGACAAGTAACCATGGACATTTCCACCATCAACACTTGTATGTTCTTCCATACTATTGATCTAGGCTTGTGTTCACAGCCATATTTTGCAAGTTTACTTTTGTGGGATCACATTGTCTACAAACCTGATTGTTTTTATTTAAAGAGTATAACATACAGACACCTCCATGCCATTGAGTGCTTTTAGTGGGCGGTAAAATGGGCAGACAGAGATTTATAAAGCAATCTCCTTTTGTTTTTTCTTTTTAATTTTCTTTTGCCATACAGCAACTTGAACTCAGAGCCTTGTGCTTATTCGGCTTACTTGCTAACCGCTGCTACTCTCCCACTTGAGTCATATCTCTAGCCTGGCTTTTTGCTGGTTGTTTTGGAGATAAGTCTCATGGAAGTTTCGTTTGGGCAAGATTGGAACCGTCATCCTCCAAACCTAAGCTTCCAATTTACACATGTGAACCACTGATACCGTGCTGAACGATCCTCCTCTCGTACATTGTGCTATTTCTATTTTTTGTTCATTTCCTGGAATTCATTTCAATAAATATATTTCTAATAATTTTTTAAAAATCTAAAAACCAGTGCAGTATGCATCCTGATAGCTAAAGGCAAGCATTTCCATGATTATTTCCTTAAGATAAATGTTTAAGTAGAAGAACATACTTTTCTGAACAAGCACTTCCTGTCCACAACACTCAGAATTTCAGAATCTGGAAGGCCTCTCAGCTGACTACAATGATGGTTTAGGTTCTAGAGGAGGTGTCCCAGGCCTTTGCCATGTGTGTAGGCTTCTTCTGGGTACTTCGAAACAAGTGCGTGTGTCTGACTTTGCTTTTGCTAGAAACCCTCCTAAAGTCACAGTAAAGATAATTTTTCCTCTTTTCTTTCTTTTCCTTCTGTCATAGCTCCCTCCCTTCCTCCTTTCCTTCCTTCCTTCCTTGTTTCCTTCTCTTCCTTCCCTTCTTCCCTTCCTTCCCTTCCTCCCATCCCCTCCCTTCTTTCTGTCCTTTCCAAGACCTCCAACAGGGCAAGTGGAAGAAAAGGCCACAAATCCACCATCGCAAATCCAAATCCAGGGAGGGTTTGCAATCCTAGAGGCACAGGAGGTAGAAGCAGGAAGATCAAAAGTTCCAGCCACATCCCGGCCACTGCGGCAGCCAGGAGAGGGCTGCCACACGGAGTCCGAAGACCAAAGTGATGTTGTGAAGCAGAGAGACCAGGTGTGCCTCATCCAGGTAGACACAAGACTGCAGCGTGATCCTCAGAAGTCCTGGAGTCAAGCTGGGTGCCGATGGCTCACACCTGCAATCCTAGCTACTCAGGAGGCTGAGATCTGAGGATCTCAGTTCAAAGCCAGCCTGGGCAGGAAAGTCCATGAGACTCATATCTCCCATAAATCACCAGAAAACTGGAAGCAGTGCCATGGCTCAAGTGGTAGAGGGCTTGCCTTGAGCTGAAGAGCTCAGGGACAGCACCCAGGCCCAGAGTTCAAGCCCCAGGATCGACAAAAGAAGAAGAGAAGAGGGAGGAGGAGGAGGAGGAGGAGGAGGAGGAGGAGCAGAAGACGAAGAAGGAGGAGGAGGAGGAGGAGAAGGAGGAGGAGGAGGAGGAGGAGCAGAAGAAGAAGGAGGAGGAGGAGGAGGAGGAGAAGGAGGAGGAGGAGGGGCAGAAGAAGAAGGAGGAGGAGGAGGGGCAGAAGAAGAAGAAGGAGGAGGGGGAGGGGGAGGAGAAGGAGGAGGAGGAGGAGCAGAAGAAGAAGGAGGAGGAGGAGGAGGAGGAGGAGGGGGAGGGGGAGGAGGAGGAGGAGGAGGAGGAGCAGAAGAAGAAGGAGGAGGAGGAGGAGGAGGGGGAGGGGGAGGAGGAGGAGGAGGAGGAGAAATAGTAGTCATCCTGGAGTCAGTCTTGCCCAGACGTTGCACCAAGAACGGAGGTCTGGAAGACACCAAGGCCCCTCCCCAGTCTTGGAGGCAGTATGCAACCAGGAGCACCCAGGGGATGTTACTGAGCCTCTCAGAAGCTTCCAGACTGGCTTGGAAACAGCCTCTGTTCCTCTCAGTGTCTCACTGCTGTGTGTGGCCTTGTCCTGGAGTGAGAGCAGCTGGGGCCAGGGAGCCCTGAAGGGTCATCATCCCCCCAACCCCCCCCCCCCAGCCCACACGGCCTGGAGCCAGGGAATGAGGAGGTGGGTGACAGGGAGCCGGGGATCATGTTTGCTG
Organism: Dipodomys spectabilis; assembly: GCF_019054845.1. Lineage (NCBI taxonomy): Eukaryota > Metazoa > Chordata > Mammalia > Rodentia > Heteromyidae > Dipodomys > Dipodomys spectabilis. The sequence continues at coordinate 5,399,819 of NW_024870753.1, forward strand.
AGTGTCATTATGCCACAGCGGCAAGGTGTAATCAATTACAGCACGTTTCACTGCACCTGATATCCAGCTTAGCGCCAGTCGGGCCATGCAACGCTCAGAAAAACCCTGAGCTGAAGCTCATCCTCCCTACGTTCCCAAAGAGATTCAGTGACAGCCCCAAGTCACCCAGGAGTTACTCAGCTGACACGCAGCCCTCAAGCCCAGGTGGACTCAGGTCTCAAACATTTATCCCTCCCAACAAGCAGGTACTCGGGCGGCTGCCAGCGAGCAGAAGAGAGACCCAGAGTAGCCCCCACAGCCCCCCTGGGCCTCTGCCAGGACCACCCGAAGGCCTACACTGGGGAGGAGACCTTGGCCAACCGCCAAGATGTCCCTCGGGAAGCAGGCCTGGGCTGGCTCTTCTCTGGGACTTCCTGCTTGGAGGCTCTGAAGGTTGGGCAGATCCCATTCCAGAGGTTGCAGCTGTCCACGGCGGGCCCTTGAGCTCCTGGTCCCTGCACATCTCCAGTTCATTCCTCAGTTCCAGAGACCATGGATCAAGATACTTCTCAAGCAAGCACAGATTGTGTGTGTGTTCAGCTCAGGGCCTGCACCCTGACCTTTAGCCTCTCGGCTCAAGGTTGGCTCTCTACATCTTGAGCCACAGCTCCACTTCTAGCTTTTTAGTGGTTTATTAGAGACAAGAGTCTCATGGACTTTCCTGCCCAGGCTGGCTTCAAACTGTGATCCTCAGACCTCACTGTCCTGAGTAGCCAGGATTATAGGAGTACCACTGGCACCCAGCTATGAACCACTTTTTTTTTTTTTCCTATGGGACTGGGGCGGGCTGAGTTAAAAGTAAACTTTACATACATAACTTCAAAGCCATAGCGTTACATACAAAGTGAAGCTCTCCTCCGGACAGGAGCACCCAAGGCCAGACACTGAGTCCATGTGTCCCTTACGGCTTGAAGCCCCATGTCAAGTACACAGCCCTACAGAAGTCATTTGCTCATTGATCAATACTGAGATACTAGTGTTATATGACTACTACACTGTGTCATCATATACGAACTGTTTGTTGGCTAAATGGAGGCAAGTGGGTGGCAGATGAGAGGGGACATTGTCTCCCCTTCCCTGTACAGCCCTCCCCACACACCCCTCTCCGGCACGCGGGAGTCATGAGGAGTCACGTGGCAACCAGACTGAGCTAATTTCTTGACAACTTTATTGAGCAGTGAGTGAGCACATCACCTCCTACCGGACAGGTATCCTCAAGCTCATACCAGAAATGATTGGGGGCAGACTGACAGGTGGGCGGGCGGGTGTCTGAGGTGGTGGGAAGAGGCTCATCAACCGGTACAGGTGATGGGGCAGGACAGGTGTCTGCGGTGCTGGGAACAGATCGATTGACAGGTAAGAGAGCAGGGCAGAATTCTGCAGGCGTGGAAGCAGGCTGACAGTCAGACACAGGTATCGGGGCAGGACAGGTGTCTGCGGTGTGAGGACACCGGGGGCAGCTCAGCTCTCTAGGGTGGCTGGGTGCACCTGCTCCTGCACCTGCTCCTGCACCTGCTCCTGCACCTGCTCCGGGAGGGAGAGGACCAGGGACTGGTCCTGGCTCTCTTTCTTCAGGGTGTTGAAGAAGGAGTTGACCTTGTCTCTCAGGTCCTTCTCCAGGAAGCTCAAGTGGCCTTCCACGTCCCCCGTGTAGGGGCCCAGCTTCTGCCGGAATTGTTCCATCTGCTGCACCAAGGCTTGGTTGAAGCTCTGCCGGTAGGGCTCGGTGTTGCGCCGGAACTCCTCCACTTGCTGGTCCAGGTGTCTGCTCAGCTCTGCCAGCGACTTCTGAAGCCCCTCGGCGTTTCCCGTCAGCTGGCTGTGCACGTTGTCCACCATGGGCGCCAGCTTGTGGCGGAACTGCTCGGCGTTCGCTGAGATCCTGGCCTGGAGCTCCTCGGCGTTCTTCTTCATCTGGAAAGCCAGGCCCTCGAGCTGGTGGTTGAGCTTCTCCTGGACATCCTGGGCATACGGGGCCAGGCTGTGGCGCAGCTCCTCCACGCTCTGGTCAATCTTGGCCTTGAGCTCATTGGCATGGGGCATGAGCTGTCCCTTGAGCTGCTCCACGTTCTTGTCCATCCTGGTCTTGAACTCGTTGGCGTAGGGCGTGACCGAGGCCTGCAGGTTGTCCACGTTCTCACGCAGCGCCGTCTCCATTTGCTGCACGTACTGGGCCAGCTGGCGCTGCAGCTCCTCGGCCTGCGTGTTCACCTGCGTCTGCAGCTGGATGGCCAAGGGCTCCAAGCGCTGCTGTAGCTCACGCACGTTGTCCCCGATCTTCTCGCTCACTCTGTCGGCATGGGGCTGCAGGCGGGCACGTAGGTCTTCCAGCTCCTTCTGAAACTCCTCTTTCAGCTTCTCCGAGTCCTTGACCAGGCGTGTCTGCAGCTTCGTGGCGAAGGGCACCAGCCTCTTCTGCAGGTCATCTGCGTAGGAGCTCACGTCCCCAAGATTGTTCTGGAAGAGGGTGCTGAGGGAAAGGGCACAGAGCGCTGCCATCACACCTGGCACTACGTAGGAGGACCTTGCCCACTTACACAACCCTCTGCTTAGGACAGGTGAGTGTTCATGGGTACCAAGTCTGTCCCCCCTTCCCTCGTGGCCCCGCCCAGAGTCACAGATTTGAAGGCGCTGCTCTGGCCCCTGCTTATTGCTTTGGAATTGAGTCGCTGACGCTCACTCTGTGCTTGAGTGTCCTTATCTACTATCATGTGACCTAAGCCGGTCAATGGTCGCCGGTCCCATCCCCTCCTTGACTCTCCAGTAAGGATTGGACTTTGATGTCCCTATCAGCCCAGATCCACTGGATCACATGGTCTTTCCTTCTTTTTTGGGAGGGGGGTCTGGCTGTGGGGCCTGAACTCTGGGCCTGGGCGCTGTCCCTCAGCTCTTTAGCTCAAGGCTAGCGCTCTACCACTTGAGCCACAGTGCCACTTCCGGCTTTTTTTTTTTTGCTTATGTGGTGCTGAGGAATGGAACCCAGGGCCTCAGGCATGCAAGGCAAGCGCTCTACCACTGGGCCACCTTCCCAGCCCCGGTGTTTCCTTCTTGTACTCAGTGGCTTTCCAGTGTCCCTTCTGATATCTCAGGTGCCTGTGCTTCTAGAGGCCAACTCGCCTGGTCCTTCCCCTTCCCCGGCCTCCATGACGGGAAGTGGCACTTGTTGAACTCATGCAGACAGGAGGACACCATAGGGGCCGTTCAATGGTACCTGTGAGTCCCCAGCTTCTCTCTGGAAGGCAGTGGCCGGGCAGTGCGTCTGGTAAGCACTGGGGTGGTGCTTACGCTCAGCCCCGGCCGGCCGCTGGTGTGCCTGGTGGGCCATGCCCCTTACCTGATCTGCTGGCTGAGTTCTGACTTCTGGAGCTGCTCCACGGCCTCCTTGGCATCGCTGCTTAGCTTGCTGAAGTAGTCCCACATCACAGTGGCCACCTGGTCCGGGCTGACCTCTGCCCGGGCCCCTGGGCATAGAACAGAAAGCAGTTTGTTGAGGTCCGACGGCTTTCCTGGCTCCTCCATAGCAGCTCCCAGCTGCTCCCGGCCCAACGTGTGTCCCTCCCCGGGCTTAGCCCGGGAGCCAGGCCTGGGCCCACTCTCCCACTCCACCAGTCCTCGGGTCCGTCTTGGAGCTGCTGGGCCCCCGGTGTTATCTTCTGGCCTTGGCTGGACCTCTCTACCCCCTCCCCCATGATGGGGGTCTGAAAGTCCCAAGCAAAGACAGCTTCTACTCACCGGTGACCGCCACCAGGGCCAGGGTCAGCAGCACAGCCTTCAGGAACATGGTGGGCTCCTGGCTGGGCTGAAGGATCACGCTGCACTGCCGTCAGGGGACGCTGGAGAGAGGTCCTCGAGCGAGGGGCTCACCCGTGTCTCTCGGTATGTGTCTGAGCTCGGGGCCAGCCCCGCATTTAAAGCCCCTCGGGCCTGCCCTCCCCGCCTGCCCTCCCCGCCTCCTCTCCAGTGTGATTCCACGCTGGAAGGTGACACATTCCCAGGAGGCCTCTTGGACTTTAGTGACCCTAAGACGGACTACGTGGAAGCCAAGCCGACGGCAGCCTGGGGCTCAGACAGCAGTGGGAAACATCCGGAGCCCCACCCTGTGGAGGAGGACAGGAAGGAGAGCCAGAGGCCACCAGACAAACAAGGCTTAGGGGGCCCAGGGGAGCCCCTGAGCCAGGACTGATGCCCCAGGGCCCTACCGGCAGCTCTGGGTTTGTGCCAGGCTAGAGGAACAAGGGCCAAGTCTCCTCTGCCCCGCCCGGGAAGAGACGGGGAGACGGCCCCCGCCCTCCCCCGCTGAGCTGAGAGCAACAAGGGCTGGGCTGCCTCTCAGGTGGGGGGCGGGGAGGGGGAGGGCGGAGGTGAGGGGGGCCTCACACTGCCAGCTTGTGTCACCTGTGGACACTGCGTCCTTGGTACCTGAAATGAGATAGTGCTTTCAAAGTGGGGGCCCGCAGGGCTGAGTATTTAGGGCAGTACTGAGATTTGAACTCAGGAGCTTGTGCTTGTTTGGCAGGTACTCTACTGCTTGAGCCATGCTTCCAGCCCTGCATTTTGCTAGCTGTGTTTTGAAGATGGGGGATGGGGGCTGTAATTTCAGGAGTGGGGCTCCTGGGGCTACTTTAGACTTCCTGTGACTGCTGAGATCGCACGTAAACCCTCATCCGGCTTCCATTCACCAAAGTAGAATCTTGCAGACTTTCCTTCCCCAGGCTGGCCTACCTGGGAGCATGGTACTCCCAGTCTGGGCCCCTTATGTAGATTGGGGAGAGGGGCTCAGCCGCTACACCCACCTGTGGTTGTGGGGTCTTGTGACTTTTCTGCTTGGGTCGGCCTTACATCATCCTCCTCCTGACCTCAGCCTCCCAGATAGCTAGGTAATTAATAAATAATAAATAACCGTAATGTTGTCCCGATTTGCCCAAAGCCAGGAGCACAATGAAAGAACACTGCCCTCCAGAAAGGAGCAGGCTGAGGCCTTCGCCCTTGGAAAGTCACTAGGGTAACAGGGTGAGACCAGCATGAAGCCCAGTTGCTCCCCTCGCCCCCCAAGACAGGTGGGAGCGGCTCAGGGCACTCTCTGTGATTAGACTCCTTGCAGCAGCTCCAAATGCGGTGAGACCCACCGAGAAGGTGGCACCCCTCAGCCAGCCCGGGCCACCCACTTAAGTGACGCCGCCGTTAGGTTAGATTGCCTTGCTGGACGTGGCCCCGAGGGCAATGCGGGGCCTGTCCGGGACGTCCAGTCATTTGTAGAACAAAAGCCAGGAGAATCGGCCACAACAGTGCTAAGTCTCATTTGCCAGGAGATGATGATGGCTTTGTGATGACTTCCCGTGTTTGTCTGTGGGCTCCACTTGCCGACCTGGGGCAAGTTCTGTAACCTCTTGAGCCTCAGTTTCCAGGCTGCGAGGATCCAGTGAGATAAGCTGTGTAACGCTTGCCATCAGTGCACGGTAGGTGTTCCCTGAACATCAGCCATGTTTCTACTCATGAAAGCTCGCTTCCTTGTAACATTGACCCATCGGTCACCATCTTGCTGTCAAATGAGCACAGTTCGGCCTGAACTGGGTGCAAAGGCCCCCAGCTAAGAATGAGTCACACAGCTGCAGCCTGACCTTCCAGACTTGCCGTCTGGGCAGCGGGTGCTGGTCACATGGGTTGAGGTGCTTCTGTCTCACCGGCTTGCCCAACTGTACCCACCTGTGCCATCTGAGCGCACCCCAGAGCACCGCCAGCAAGAAGACAGAGTCACGGGCGCCCTCAAATAACTCAGCCGCCAGCAGGGCCCGGGGAGGGGTGGCGCCAGTTTGCCCATGCACGTGCATTTTCAAGCTGGGGGCCTGCTGGGAATCCATCTGCAGGTGATTTGTATCAGAGGTGGGGCCAGGGGGAGAGCCAAGGGTCTGCACTGCTCGTGGCCGCCTGCTAGCCAGGCTTGCGCTCAGGGGACAGCAGACACAAAGGGCCTGTGATCTTCAGAATCCACCCATTCCTCTCCCAGCCTCCGTCTCCTTGTCTGTGCTCAGGCAGACCTCCTGGCTGGTGAGGCTAGACAGGCCCCCTCCTCCCTGCTGCCCCCTCCACAGGGGCAGTCACAAGGCCGGGCTTCCAGGACAGTGCTAGTGGGGTGGCAGCACCTCACCACAGCAAAGACCTGAGTGGGCTACTAGGAGGAACTTCCGTTCCACAGAGGCACAGCCGAGGGCTGAGGCTGCACGAGGTGTTGGCAGGAGCCTGGATCCCAGGGACGCGTGTGCTCAGCCTCCCCTGGATAGAGCAGAGGCCCGCTCACCAGAGGCCAGGCCGGGCTACCGCTGATCAGAGCGCTTCCCTTCCCAACCTCGGCCTCTCCTCCCAGGTTCTGGGTCTGCCTCTGGGTCCACTCTCCAAAGGGGAGCGGTGGGTACCAGGGCAGCTCGGGTCAGGGTCCAGGAGTGACCCCTGCTACCGGCGATGGGGGAGACCTGTCCCAGCCCACACCAGAGTCTCCACCTAGCTCAGTGGCCTTTCTGCCTGAACTTTCTGGACTCCTGGGCTCGGTGGCCCTGGGTTGTGCAGGGGAGGTGACAGGTTCTCCAAGGCCTCCACACAGATGGAAAACAACCAAGTCAGCCCTTCTCTGCATGCACAGGGCCAGGAACCTTGGCTTGCACCCCAGCCTGGGAGCTGAACCCCACAGTGCCCTTGGACTCTAGGGTAAGAAACAAGCTGGGACAGGAGAGGAAAGTGAGGAGATTTGGGGACTAGAGGTACAGTTCAAATGGGCCTAGCAAATACAAGGCCCAGAGTTCAAATCCCAGTATAGCCATACATAAATAAATGAATTAATTAAACAAATGGTAAACTGAGGGTTTCTTGGCTCCAGAAGACAATGTCCCCTGAAACCGCCATCCTGACGGGACCCTTTGTGGGGCCTGGACGGCTGACTGCCTCTCACAGCAACTCTGTTCCCCACCCCGGGACTGGCCTCACCACCCCCTGCCCTCCCCCCTCCCGCCTCCCCCCACCCCGAGGCTGTGGGTGCCACGCTGAGGCCAGGGGGGGAGAGAATCAGCTCCAGCCATGAGCCCAGCTCCTGCCTGGGTGTTATCAGTGGGTCCAGAGGGCAAGCTGAGGCACTGGGACGATGGGAGGGACAAAGGTCCAAGAGTCAGCTTGGCCTCTGCCCTTCTCCTACCAACCCCTGCCCTGGCTCAGCGTTGGAGGAGGCGGCACGGGATGGAGGCTGAAGTGGGGGTGCTGCAGGTGGGGGCAGGCTTCGTGAGCGCGGCTGTGTGGCCTCCCCTAAGCGGTCCTGCCCGCCGCTCCTCGGTGCCTTTACCCCCAGTGCCCCGGGCCCGTCCACGGAGTGGCTCTCGAGTCTGAGGCAGCGCCCCCTGCTGGCTGTGAGGAGGGGTTGGGCTGGGCCCTGAAAACTCAAGTACCAGCCAAGAGGGCCCCCAGGTGCTCCTCACCAGCCTCGTGGAAGTCCCCCAGGGCGCCCTCCTGCCCCCGCCCCCCCACCCAAGGCGCAGCCCATCTGCCTGTGGTTGGCAGGGGAGGTGGCACAGGGAGTCTGCAGGGATTTCTCAACTCTGTTGGCAGCATGGGCCGGCTGGCCTGGCTCCCCTGCTCAACCGTGACCTTTGTCCAGCTCCCCGGGCCCTCAGTACCCCCTGTCCAAGGAGCAATATAAAACAGTCGGAGTCCTCTTGCCCGGCCTACCCAGTCCATCCCTGCAAGCAGCCTTGCCAGGTAATGTCCCTGGGGAGAACAGGAGGGAGGGGACAGAGAAGACCCCCCCCTACCCCATGCCTAGCCAGCCAGCCCGGGACACAGCCTGCCAGAGCCAAGGAGGCCTCTGGGCTCCACGAGGATCCCTCTGGCCCAATGGTGCCCTCGAGAAAACAGAGGCCCAGGAAGGGGAGGTCACTGCCCAAAGCTGGGAGGGGACGGGAAGCACCAGGCTGCACACTGCCCCTCACTGGGCGCGCTCGTGGCCAGGAGAAGCCATCTCCATGCCCATCCTACCCCAGACAGGGCAGCTGAGGGCTGAGGGGGAATCGCATGAGAGAGCAGAGATCAGGCCAGACCCCGGCCCCAGGGCCTCCAGTTCCATTCTGCAGGGTTTTCCTGCTGATGCCCTCGGGGGCTCCCCCAGTCCTCCCAGAGCCTTGGGGGGGGGAGGTTCCCTCATGCCCTCCCCCAGGCTCCATCTAGGGGCCGCACCGTTCCCCAGGGAGGGCATCGGGAGAGGGGGATCCTCGGGGTCCCTCTCACAGGGTGTCCCACCCAAGACTGGTCCCTGCAGGATTGGTGACGCCATGCAGCCCCGGGTGCTCCTTGTTCTGGCTCTCTTGGCACTCCTGGCCTCTGCCCGTAAGTACTTTGTGGGGCCTGGGTTGGGGGGGACTTGGGGACCCTGCACCCTGATTGGGAAGGGAATCCCGGAGGAGTGTGGAGGTACATGCACCCCCCGCTCAACCTGCTCTCCTCACAGGAGCTTCGGAGGCAGAAAGCGCCTCCCTGTTTGACTTCATGCAGGGCTACGTACATCACGCCACTAAGACCGCCCAGGATGCATTGACCAGCATGAAGGAGTACCCGATGGCACAGCAGGCCAGGTATGCCATGGGCCTCTCTTCCGGTGCTTCGTGCCAGCTCCTCAGCCCCCCCCTCCCCGTCCTTGCGCAGACGAGGCTCTGGTGATGCAATCGGGCTTCCCTGAGCCTTTCTGGGCCTCCGTCTGGATCCCTCTTTGCAGAGCTGCAGCGGGGAGGCTGAGGGGGAACCTCTGCCTTGGCCGTCCCCCGCCCCCCACTTCTGCCCTGTGCAGCCCCAAGGTGGCTCTTCAGTCCTCCCCACTTGCTCCCTGAGCACGGCGCTGGAGGTGTGCTCTGGGAACCCCACGCGCCCCCACCCCCCACCTGTCGCCTTGGCTGCTGGGATGGGCTGTGCCTGCTTCAAGTCCTGACCTGTGCTACCAGGAGTCTGACCTTGCTCGCACAGCCTCTGTTCATGAGTCTGCAGTCTGGTTCCCCCGCCCCCGCCCGATTCCACTGCCCTGAGTAGCCATGGCTGACATGTCCTTACGCGTGTTCTTGGTCCCCAGGGCTGGGGAGGCCCTGATTTCCTCCACTTTGCAGATGAGTCTATTGAGGCTCAGAGAGGAGAAGTGACTTAGCCTGGTTCACAAAGCTCATGAATCCTCCAGAGATGTTCTAAAGGAGAGTCTGCCTCCCTTGGCAGTCCCAGCCCATGGGGACGCCTGGACTGCCGGTGGCGGCCCTGCCCTTCCCTGCCCTCCCGGCCTTCACTTGGGACCACAGAACGGCCGTGGTTAGGGAGAAGCATGCGATCACCTTTTGTCTAGGTGCTTCCTGCCCAATGTCTCAGGACGTTGCTAGGAGATGGGGGCGGGCAGGAGAACCAGGGGCTGTGTGCCCCACTGCCTGCGCCCCCCCCCGCCCATCCCTGTGGCTCCTCTTGACCCCCAGGGGCTGGATGAACGGTGGGCTCAGCTCCCTGAAAGACTACTGGAGCACGTTCACCGGCAAGTTCTCTGGGTTCTGGGATTCCACTCCGGAGGCACAGCCAACCCCAGCTTCTGACATCGCCTGACACCAGCACGCTCCGTGTCCGTCCGTCCATCCACCCACCCTTCCTGCCTGCAACGCTGGGTCCTGCAGCCCTCGGGCTGCCCCTGGGGTAGCTGGAGAGGGGCAGTATTGTCAGAACCCCCGCCCCACCCACCCCCGGCCCACCTCCAGGCAGGCTGCCCCCAATAAACGTGCATGAGAAGCTGCCACAAGTGCGTGTCCCATGCATGCCGTGTGTGTTCCGGTGTGAGAATGAGCCAGGCTGCTTCTGTGGCTGATTTTGGGGGGCCATGCTTAGCAGCTGGGGTGCGGGAGAGGGCTCAAGGCCCGAGTTTCTTTCATCTGTCAGAGCAGAATGACTGTTAAAGCCATCGAGGGATGGCAGACTCGCTGATAGACACTACGATAAAGTGTCCGCGGCTACACCGTGTGCTGTGTGCCAGGCTGGCACTTTTATGTCAATCTTGGCATTGAGATTGTGAGTCCTCCAACACTGAGCAGCTAGCTTTGCTCTACCCTGGCTGCCCGACCTCTTAAGCACACTCGAAGGAAGGAGGTAGATGGAGCGAAGGCTGGAGTAAGACCCATGAGGCTCTGGTGATGGCTTCGCCACTTTGTGCCTGCCTCAGTTTCTGACCTGTTAAGCGTGCACGTTGATGCCCCCGCTGCTGCAGTGTCGCCCCAGCTGGCTGTCCCTTGTCCCCACCACCCAGCAGAGGGTCACACCAGACAGTGCCAAGCCCACAGAGCAGACTCCCCGCTCTCCGATGAAACGCCGGGGCGCAGAGAGGTGAAGGCGCTTGCTCCGTGCTGCAGAGCTGAGGCTGAGGCCCATGTTCTATTGGCACTGAGGAAAGCAACTCCCCTTACCCGGGAGTTGCGTGCCCCTCTTAGATCCTGATGGCCATTAGTGCCCCAGCTGGAGACGACTTTCCTCCTGGAAACCTGCCTGGGCCAGGGTCTCAGCCCTCACACCTGGGAAATCTCCCCCACCCCCCAACAAATCCGGCTTGACACATGCTCTAGCTCTGAACAACTAAGAACTACAAAGCCCACTTGTATACACTGGAGATGGAGACCGGGAGGCACATGCAAAGGCCCACACACGGGTCAAAAGGCTTTCGTGGGGAGGGGACACGCCGGGTGCTCTGCCAGATGCGGATGCACACAGGGACACACAGATGTGAGCATGACGGGGGAGGGGTGGGCTCTGAGCAGGGATTTGGCATGCGAACATGCTTGCACACACTCATGTGTGCACACACACACACACACACCATCATCATCATCACAGATGCCCATCCTGCCTTGCATTCTGTGAGCAATTGCACACCTCCACGCTTCGGCTTTCCGCCGGCAACATAGCTGTAATAGCAGTCTACTCAGGATTTGGGGAAAGGGAGCAATAAGACACAGGATGGTATGCATTGGAGGTGAAACCGTGCCACTTACGCCACAGCTCCACTTCCAGCTTTTTGCTGGCTCACTAGAGATAAGAGTGTCACAGACTTTGCTACCTAGGCTGGCTTTGAAGCCCAATCTTCAATTCTCTGCCTCCTGGGTATCTAGGATTATAGGCGTGAGTCACCAGCACCTGGCTCAGGCCAGTAGGCTTCCCTAAATGTGTGTGTGTGTGTGTGTGTGTGTGGGTGTGCGTACTGGTGCTGAGTTTTGAAGAGGTTTTTGGAATAAAGAAGGCATTTCATTTACATTTGCCCAAATCCTTCAAGTCCCAGTGGCTCCTTGGGGACCCCAGCCCACCCTCCCCCCCCAGCTCTAAGGAGCTGCCAGAGGCTGGTGGCCACCTCCCTGAGCTCAGGGTCCCCAGATCACTTCTGAGACAGGGAATTTTCTTCCTGCGGGGCCAGCCCTAGTTCCAGACCCTCGATCCCCAAGGCGGGCGCGGGGCGCTGGGTCACTCGGCTTCTTTGCCTGACCCTCCGCTATCTCCTTTCCATGGACGCCTGCTTAGGACAGGGTCCGAGCAGGGCCCAGCTGAGCCTCGGGCAGGGAGTCCCTCCTCCAGCCCTTCACCCCAGATCTCCCACTGCGTGTTCCTCGCCCCCACGACCACTGGTTGCCCCAGGGAGAGAAGCTGCTTCCCATTCTGGAAACATTTATTGTAAGAAAGCAAACGCGGTGGGGTGGGGTGCGTTGGGGCGGGGCTGGGGGCCGGGCGCCTGGGCCTCACTGGGAGCTGAGCTTCTTGGAGGCCTCCTCGATGGCACCCACGAGAGTGGCCTTCAGGCTCTCCAGCACGGGCAGCACCCCCTGGCCCAGGTCGCTGAGGGCGGGCTGGGCCTTCTCGTGCAGGGTCTTGAGGTGCTCGTGGGCCTTGGCTTGGTACTCGGCCAGGCTGGGGCTGTCCCGGAGCGCGGCCAGGCGCTCGGCCAGGCGCTCGCGCATCTGCTCGCTGTAGGGCGCCAGCTGCGTGCGCAGCGCGTCCACGTGCACGCGCGCGCTGTCGCGCAGGTCCGCGCCCAGCGGCGCCAGCTTTTCCTGCAGCTCCTGCAGCTTCTGGCGCGCGCCCTCGCGCAGCTCCGAGCTCAGGGGCTCCACCTTCTGGCGGTAGCGCTCCACCTCCTCCTGCCACGTCTTCTGGAACTGGTCCACGTAGGGCTGCACCTTCTGCTTCACGTCCGCCAGGTCCTTGCTCATCTCTTGCCTCAGCCACTCGGTGTCCTTCTCCAGATTCTGCCAGAACTCCTGGGTCACCGGGCCCAGCTGCTCACGCAGCTTGCTGAAGGTGGAGCTCAACGTGTCCAAGTTCTCCGTGAGTTTCAGGCTGGAGTGGGACACAGGCACAGAGAGACGAGGACTCAGACAGCTCAGATCGCCCCAGATCTGCCTAGGTTTCCTAGGGTGACCCCTGTGCATCCCCTGACACTGAGTGGGCTGTAGGTCTAGTCCTACTTTCCCCCATACATTCTGACACCCAACACTCCATTCTTCCGCCACATCCCACTGTGCAGAGGAGCTAGCAGGGGATAGAGCTGGGTGGGTACCCCGTGTTGAGAAACCACTCCATTGTCTCTGAAGCCAGTGGCCCCCATCCCCTGCTGTGCTTAGCCCTGGCTCACCTAGCTTGGGTGTCCCCTTCCAGCCCTGCTGGGGAGCCAGCTCCTCCAACAGCAGGCAAGGCTGGGGCCAGTCTGGCTACAGCCTCTCTTCTACTGGCTTCTCTGCCCCGCTCTCCACCCCCCTGCAACCAGCAGCCTGTCCCTGGCCTCCCCAGGGGGGGGGGAGGGAGGAAGGGTCTTACTTCATCTGTGTTCCCAAGGCAGAGGTTTCAAACTGCTTCAGGTATTCGCTGCCACTGTCTTTCACCGAGTCAACATATTGAGTGGCGAACTCTTTAATTCTATCCCAGGGGCTAGCCTGGGGCTCATCTCGCTGCCAGAAATGCCGAGCCTCGCCCCCTGGCGCAGAGGGAAAGGGAAGATACACCCAGGTCAGGCAGCTCCACTGGAGGTGGCCGGCACCAAGGGGTGGAGAGGGCACTAGTGAGGAATCTTATTCCCCCAGTACCCAAGAGCAGAGCTAGAAGTGCTCCCCCCACAGCCGGACTCAAGAGGAGAGACACCTACCCGCTAGGAAGAGCGCAGCCACGGCCAACACCACGGCTTTCATCCTGCAAGCTGGGCACGACCTGGAGGAGAAGAGGGGCCTGGGTTGAAAGGGGCCTCTGTCATAGAGAAGCTCCTCATTCCAGCCAGACCAGGAGGAGGAAGGGCTGGGAGTGGGAGAGTCCTGAGTATCCAGGGCCCTCAGTCTCAAGTGCTTGGAGGTGGGGGAGGGCAGGGGGGGGGGGATAGGCACAGAGAACCCCGGAGCAGGTAGCAGCACTCACCTCCCTAGAGCTCTGTTAACCGTCTCCAACTCTCTGTCCAGGTCTTCCCCAGGCCTATTTATGTCTCCAGGCAGGGGCTGGGCTGGAAGGCTGATAAGCTCAGCCCCAGCCCTGTCACTGCTCCCCAGTGCTGGCCATGTGGAACCTAGAGTTCAAGGATCAGCTCTGTCCCCAGGGCTGGGCAAACAGAGTGGGCAAACAGGAAACTGCGGGGGCTGCAGGCCGGGGGGTCAAGGGTTCAGGTGGGGGCAGGAGAGGAGGGGTTGTGGGGCTTGAGGCGCAGCTACATTCAGCCCCTTCTTCTCCCCACCCCATTGGGAATGTGTGGAGGGTCGCTGTTCCTCAGAACAGGGGGGAGGCTAGGAAGTGACCGGTTCCTCCACTCATCACCCCTCCGCCATCTTCCAGGAAATCGTTCCGCCACTGCCTGCCCTGCCCCTGCTGCTTCTCCCACTGGATTGGTCTTCGCTCTGGCCCTCGGGGCGTGGCATGATTCCCTGCAGCCTCCACGGGTCTCCCAGACCCTAAACCCAAGGGAACCTGAAGCCCAGTGGCTGGGGGCCCAGCTGATGCTTCCATGGGAGCGCTGGAGGCCAACACAAGGTCGCCCACTTTTAATTGTATCACTTTCAGGTACTGCTCTGTTCCACTCCAAACACAACCTCACCTGTGATCTACCAGGACCCCTTCACTTCGAAGCAGTAAGAAGAAAAAAGAAAGGAAGAGAGAGAAGGAGAAAGAGGAGGGGGACAGAGAGAAAGAACGGAAGGAAGGAAGGAAGGAAGGAAAAGAAAGTGTCTTAGAACCAAAGCTGAAGCATTTACTATGTGGACTAGAAGGTTGGGGGAAGGAGGACTGGCGTGTGTTGCATTTGCCTTTGTGTTGGTGGAGGAGTGTGAGACAGTGATTTATTTGAGCTTCACTTTCTAGTCTGCAAAATGGAGCCTGTAGGTGTGGCTCAAGTGGTAGAGTACTTAGGGCCTAGAGTACAAGGCCCTAGTAACACACACACACACACACACACACACACACACACGACAGGGATGTTAAGAAACAACTCCCCCCCCCCCCCCGCCCCCCACATACCTATCAAAAGAAGGCACTGCACTGTGCTGTGTGTTGATTGATGTCTGCTCAGGAAAGTCTAGGCCCTCCCACCCAGGGAGAAACCCAAGTTAAGAGGAACTTTTTTTGTTTTTTGGTTGGTCATGGGGCCTGAACTCTGGGTCTGGGCGCTGTCCCTCAGCTCTTCAGCTCAAGGCTAGCACTCTACCACTTGAGCCACAGCATCACTTCTGGCTTTTTCTGCTTATGTGGTACTGAGGAATCGAACCCAGGGCCTCATACATATAAGGCAAGCACTCTACCACTGAGCCACCTTCCCAGCCCCTAAGAGGAACTTTGAGGTTGGTTGCTTAAGCCTCTCCCCATTCCCTGTCTTCTGGATGAGGAGCTGAAGAGAGTGGCAGGAGTTTGTTCAACCTCTGTCATCTCTGAGTTCGAAGCAGGGCTGGACTTAGATCTGTGTCTCTAGACTTGGGACCTAGGGCAGAATTATGTCCCTCACCATCTCCAGAGGAAACTCCCTAGCTTTCTAGAAACGAACCTGGCATCTCTGTCTGCTAATCTGGGAGTGGCTGGACTCCAGGCCTCTCCCCCTCTCTCATGCCTTTGTCACCAACGGTTCTACTGACCTCTTAGCGTTCATTCCCGTCTCTGCCACTTAAGAGCTGTGTGATCCTGAGCAAGTTACATAACCTCCCCACACCTCAGTTTCTTATCTGGACATAATGACACAGACATGCCATCTCTTAGTTATAATAGGGGTCACTAAGTGGTAGATAGAACATGGCTCTCCAATGAAGTGTATGCCTGTCCTAATTCCTGGAACCTGTGACCATTACCTTACTTGGCAATAGGGGCTCGGCAATTGTGATTAAGGCCTTGAGCTAGGCGGTTCTCTTGGATTATCCAAGGGAGACCAGTGTAATAGCAAGGATCGTTCACTGTGCAAAAGGAGGAAGGAGAGCTAAGTCAAAGAGAGAGACGGGAAGGTGGGAGTGTGTCAGAGCAACGGGAATGCTGGGAGGGGCCACGGGCTGTTGGCAGCCTGGTTTTAGAACCTGGAAGATTTCCCTGGGAGGCTACAGAAGGAATTCAACTCTGCTGACACCACGGGTTTACCCTAGTGCGATCCATGTTGAACTCCTGACCTCTAGAACTGTAATAAATCGGTGGTGTTTCAGGCATGAAGTTTGAACATGTATCTGAAATGTTTGGAAAGATAACTAGCACTTAGTAAACAGTATATGGTGTTCCAGAACCCCAGTGTCTGGATTCTACCTCCTTTTTTCCACGACCACACGTACATTGCCAGACCGTACGTGGACGCATGGTGTCCGCTCTGGCAGAAGTTGTGGGGGAAGGGAGGGCATCCCACATCTTTTCTGTGTGGCCTTGTTTACAGGTGCTAAGGTTTGGGGCATCATTTCTAGGACAGAACCAGTCCCAGCTGTCTAGAGGACACTATGGGCCATCCAGCTGTCTGTGGTTTGCAGAGCAGGAAGCTGAGCAACTCGGGGGGAGGTGAGGTGCATCACTGGACGTCAGCCAAGAGAAACTTCTTGCTCTGGGGGAGGCGCTCACTTCAGACAGCATGTGGGGATCTGAGAAGCATGAGCTCCAAGCTACTACTGTTGGTCCTTCTTGTTGGCTTACAACTGACACACTTGCGGGCAAACCTAGTATCTTTTTATTTTGTCAGTCGTGGGGCTTGAACTCTGGGCCTGGGCACGGTCCCTCAGCTCTTCAGCTCAAGGCGAGTGCTCTACCACTTGAGCCACAGCACTGCTTCCAGTTTTCTGGTGGTTCATTGGAGATAAGAGTCTCATGGACTTTCCTGCCTATGCTGGCTTTGAACCATGATCCTCAGATCTTAGCCTCCTAAGTTGCTAGGATTACAGGTGTGAGCCAATGGCTCTGGCTCCTGGTTTGGCAAACCTAATATCTAACGTGTACTCCATAAGGCTGGAGGTCAGACTTTCCTCCTGGTTATTTTGCCCATCAGAAAACTGTAGCTCAGAGCAGCTAAGAACAGTGAGTTCTCCAGCTGTTAGAACTGACACCTTTCATGGTGATCCATTGGCTTCCAAAACCCTACGACTCTTCAGGGTCCTTCTTGGCTCAGGGATTGCAAGCCATCAGGGAAAAGAAAGAAGTGCTTTTGTATACATGTTCACTAGTGTCTTTCGCCTTCATTGCAAGACACCTGGATTAAAGTCATCCCTACTCCTTACTATTCTAAACAGGAAGAAGTCTTTCTGAAAGAGGTCTATGGAAAAACCACCAACAAAACCAGACTTGTGTCCTGTCACCATTACTACAGTGGCCAGGTGCTCAGGGACTGGACAGTTACTAGAGCGGCCAGGAGCTCAGGGCCTGGATGGTTGGCTGGATGAAGCACCATCCAGGTGTGCCCTCTCTCTCTTCCTCCTATGGGATCTCCCAAGTGCCCACTGATGAACATGTCGCCAAGTGCCAGCCCCGGACCCCCTGACCAGTGGGGGGTGCTGGCAGCTGTGAAGAAGTGGATTTTGCTCAGTGATTAACAATCCATTTCACAATTTATGTTCCAGTGTGCAGATGAGTCTGCCAGGGGCAGGGCCCTGTCCTGTGCTAGGCCTGGTACCTAACAGACACTCACCAAATATTTGCTGGATGAATGGCACTGGCAAAGGGTCGTGGGAAGGAGCAGGCCTTGGCGGCAATAAAGAAACTGCCCTCAGCCCCATGCCAGACCTGCTCGGAGCGCTCATCTGAGGACACGGGAGGTGGATTGAGGTGGACGAGCTGGGGCTGGAGGCTTGAGTCAAGGAGAGGAACTCTCCCACACCAGTATTTCCTACACATCTGTTCTGTTTGAGGATCTTGTGGCACAGCCCCCCCCCACGCTGGGCATTAGGGCAGGGCAGTCACCAACGCTGCACGATCCTCCTGCCCTCTTTCCCAGGCAGGAAAGCTCATCCATGGCCAGCACGGGAGGCACAGACAAGATGGGTCCTGGCAGGGGAGGAGGATGGAGAAGAGCCCCCGCATGATTGCTATTTTCTAGAGCCCAGAAGTCTCCAGACCTGGATCAAGGAGATGCACTCTGCCCTCTCCGGGAGCTAGTTTCAGGGAAGCGGCATGTATGGCAAATATACCGGGGTTCCAGAGACTTGAGAGCCCGCTTGGTAGACTTAGTGGTAGACTCAGGACTTCCAAAGGCCTGGACTTGAGTCCTGAAGACCTTTCTCCCCCCCCCCCCCCCTCCAAGAACTGGGAGGTTATGTCCTCTCCTCACCCAGTGTTTCCGTATTCCTAAGCTTTCTTTACAGACTTCCATTCATTCTCTCAGCCTTGCCAGGACCCTGCAGGACATCCTACCCCGCCATCCTAGAATCCGGGATGGAAAAGTCAAGTCCCCTTTCTGTTCTACTGCTTGGGTGGGTACCACGTTGCCAGGCTGGGTTGAAGTGACCCATCACCCCACAAAGATTCCAGTGGAGGCCCCTGGCAAGGCACTCCCCCGCCCCTTCCCAAGGAACATGCCTAGGATTTTGTTTTCCATCCACTCAGCAAACACAAGTGCTCCCTGTGGAGGGGGTAGAGTCCAAGCAGGTGTCTGGGACACAGCGGGAAGAGGAGGTAAGTTTCTAAAGAATGCCAGGTTCAGAATGCAAGGTGAGATAAGGGACGGCTCAAAGCCCCACCCTGAGCCCCCAGCCTGAGCTCGCTCTGGCCCCACCCGCCAGGTGCTTCTCCCCAGCTAGACTCTGAACCACAAAGTAACACATCAGCATTAGAACATAATCAGGTTTTTATTTTCACAACCTCCTACTGTCCATCCAAGTTACTAAGTTGTAAAAGCCCCACACAAACAAGGACAAAAGGTCTTAGTAACTTGAGTCTGGAGATTTTTTTTTTTCTTTAGTTCAACATAAATGAGAAAGAAAAAAAAATACCTCTGACATTTTTCAAGAACAGAAACTGGAAAGTATATTCATATACATTCAACATATACTGTGCATATTATTACTACAATACAAAGCAATGGTGTTTTAAAAAGTCTCGTTCGCAAGATGGCACGGTTAACAGGCCCCCTGGCTTTCTCTTCCACACACCCCAGGACCCTGTGAACGGCTCAGGCTGCATGGGCCCGAGCAGCAGGGCTGGTCAGGGAGCAGTCAGTTGGCATGAGCCCACAGAACTTGCCAATTGCCTTCTGAACTTTCTTGGCAAGCCCTGTCCTGGCTAGTTGTTGAGGACCCTGCTGGACAGAGGCGTGGCTGGGGGCATGGGGACGTGGGATGGGTTTGCGGCAGTCCACGCGAAGCACAGCGGGTCCAGGAGCCGAGCTGCTGCTGTCAGTGGAGGATGAGTGCGTGGGGGCCCTGCCAGAGACGCCAGGAGGCCATGCTGGGTACCCGCTTTCTTCTGTGCAAATTTAGGATGAAAGACAAAGGGGCTGGGGACCTTTGATGCTTTTCCCAGTCAAAATAAGTAAAGTGTCTCTGGCTGTGGAGATCAGGAGAGAAGCCAGACCCCTCTGAGCCCCCAAGCAGCAGAGAAGACTTTGGTTTCTAACGACGAAGAGGAAGAAAGTAAGGACGGAAGCACTCGCTAGTGTGTACACGCTGCTGGAGCTAGGGAAGGGAGGCCACGGCGCCTGGCACTGGCACAGGAAAGAGCCGCTCACAATCACAATGCCAAAGGAAACGCTTCAAACAAAAGGTGCAAGTCACAATGCAAATCAGAACAAAAGCTGGCTAAACATTTCTCTTTTAAACAAAAAGTCCTTTGTCTTTATTTATTAATAACAATAACAATAATATCAACATTTACCAAAAACAATTCCTATATGATCAAGAATTAAAATATAGGTGCCAAGGATGCTCAGAGAAGAGGCGGAGGAGGAGGGGGGAGGGGAGGAGGGGGAGGAAGAGATTAGGAGAGGCTGGACCCAAGACAACCTTCTATTCTTATTCTTGTCTGTGACAAAGAGGCAGAAAGAGAAAGGCATATATATGTATATATATATATACACACATATATGTATATGTGTATATCTATACACATATATATGGAGAAATAATCCCTTTTATAGCACAATATAAAATGAGAATGAAAGATGACACAAAAAGCACGGAGCACCACTGTTGGGTGTTCAATACATGGTAGAGCCAGCAAGATGGTAAAGTTTATAAGTGTGCAAGTCACAGAGGGGAACTGTATTCTAACCAAAGGGGCCTCAGGCTGACACCTCCTCACTGGAACCCACCAGTGCCGGTCACCCCTCACCTCTGTGCCAAAGTCCTGATATGCTCTTGCTGGGCCATATGTTTTCATATGCTGCCAGCTGTAGAGACCTCTGCAGGTCCCAGGCTTGGGGTTTCTCTCTCTTTTGCTCTCTGATTGCTCTCTAAAGGTCGAAGACCATTGCCCCTGCCCGTCTTCCCTTCTCCGCCATAGAGCTTCCAGAGAAGTTGAGAAGTTATGTGCCAGTGTCTGCTCCTGCAGAATGATGCGGAGAGGGAGATGCTGCCCGGCTGACGCTGACCTGTGGCGTCTGGTCTCTGAATACTACCTGCTTGCTCTCCTGTCTTCACAATGGAAAGAAAGGAAAACAAAACAAAAACGAAACAAAAGAAAGATCAAGTAAGACAGAAAAAAAATCATTTCTAAAAGATGATACCAAAAACACAAAACAAAACAATCACAAACCCAAAAACGAAACAAAAGAAACCGCCAACTCAAACACACCAAATACACTTTCACGAAAGGTGGAGAACATGGATTTCCTGTTTATTTCCTTGGTGAGTTGGTCATACAAGCAAACATAGCAATCCCCTCAGAACCCCAAACAGCAGCACACTGATGAGCCTAATGGAAGGAAGGAGTTGCAAGGCTCTGGGCGGGGAGAAACACAATGGCAATTTGGTGCAATGCTGCTGGACACTGTTGGTTACAATCAGCTTTCTTCCCAAGCTGCACGCGATCTGCAACAAAGCAGACACAGGATGTGTTTGACTCAAATACTCCCTTGAAGTCTGCTCCCCACCCCCACACTGGAGATGGAACCCAAGGCCCTGTGCATACCAGGTGAGGCTGAGCTACATCCCAGCTCTGTAATCTGGAGCTACTTTTGTTTTGGTCGGTCATGGGGCTTGAACTCTGGGCCTGAGCGCTGTCCCTCACCTCTTCAGCTCAAGGCGAGTGCTCTACCACTTGAGCCAGAGCACCGCTTCCGTTTTTTTGAGTGATTTATTGGAGATAAGAGTCTCACATATTTTCCTGCCCAAGCTGGCTTTGATCCGAGATCCTCAGATCTCAGCCTTCTGAGTAGCTAGGATTACAGGCGTGAGCCGCCGGCGCCTAGCTGGAGTTATTTTTTAAATATACACCTTCCACATTTTACCTCAGGTACTTGAAGAGGCTTGCTGTACTGAGACTTTGATACACAGTTGCCTCCATGGCTTCATTTTCTTCAAGTCTTTCCTGTATAGCTGGATGTGTTTTCTTACTGGGTTTCATCCTTTAGGACTTAGCAAGTTACCCAGAGGGCAACTCTGTCCTTTGCAGCCATAGCTCATGGTCCCTATGAGGTCTAAAGCACCTCCATCACCAGGTGAGTTTTTTCTCTGTAATCAAACCATTCCTCTGCATGCCCCCGCCCCGCGGTGTAGTCGTGAAAAAGAGTAGCACCACACGTGGAATGTGTCACCTGATGGGATCAGGAGCTGGCACTGGGCCACAGGCTGGGTTGGCCCTGGCCAGGATGGCACTTACTCTCGGTCTCGTTACACGCCCGCCTGCTCCATGCTGAAGGAGACCTCAGGGTGCTTGTAGCTGAGCAGAATATCCGTAATACACGTGGACGGGTAGCAAGAAGAGTTTAAATGCTGGCTGCCATCACTCAGGTCTGGGTGTTCGGGACCTCCCAGACTCACCCCACATTCTGAAAGACCAAAGGAACATGTGAGATTAGCAGGCAGCCAGGGCTGGAGGGCAGGCGGGCAGGGGGAGACACAGAGGGAAGAGCCCTGAACATCTGCCTGCAGCTCCAGCTGTGTGCGCTCCTGTGTGTCCTTGCCCCTTCCCCACCCTCAAGTTCGAGCAGACGGTGTGGCTCCTCAGGAGCCGGGCCTCTGGAGGGGGACAGTGAGGGCGGTGCCCACAGGTTCCCAAGCCTGAGCATTCCCATCCAGCAGTCACACTAAGGCCCTACCCGCAGAAAGCCAGGATCCCACACAGCATATGCTAAGATGGAAGGGCTGCTTTCTGCTTGCTTCCTGCTCCTAACGGACAAGGACCTGTAGATCCGGGAAGCTGAGCACTGGCCTGCAGAGGAAAGGACCCCGGGAGGACAGAGGGAGAACCTGCAGGACTTCCCCGGGGTTGCTAGGCTCAGGCCCCTCACCTTCATCTTCTCCGTCCTGAAACTGCTGGCTGCCCATGAGTGACGTCTGACTGAGAACCGCATCTGACATCCGGGCCGAACTCAGTGCCTTCCCAGCCACCAGGCTCATTCCTGGCAAGTTATCCAGCTGAACCTGCGGCAAACAACCGGGAATCGTGAGGACCCCGGGCGGCCGGCCCCTCTCTGGGTTCTGCTAGCAGAGCCCCAGCATGGCTCCTGGGCATCACCAGTGCAGGGGACTGGCACAGCAGAGCTCGGCCGCAGCCCTCCCCTCCTCTCTCCTGAAGGCCAATTCAGGGCACCCAGTGCAGTCACTCCCCATGACAATGGAGCCGTCTCTAGCGACCTGGGCTAAGGGTAACTAGTACAGTGGAGGAACTGAACTTGTAATTTCGTGTAACTTAGGTTGACATTCGCATAGACACGCATGGCTGGTTCCTGTCATATTGGTATCACCAGAGGAGCCCGCCATGAAAGACAAGGCTCCACTGGGCCAGTTCAGGTATGCTAGAGGGTGGCAGCTGCTGGTCTCCCCGCTGGGCCTGAATCTAGAAGAACTTCTAGAACATTCTAGATGCTGGCACATCCTTGTGATCCCCCAGCCGAAGGTGTAGAGGCTCCACGATGTGAAGGCTGGTCTGAGGGTTAACTCAAAGAAAGGCTCCCGCCTGTAATCCTAGCTCTCAGGAGGCTGAGATCTGAGGATGGCAGTTCAAAACCAGCCTGGGCAGGAAAGTCTGTGAGACTCTTATCTCTAACCAACCACCAGAAAACTGGAAGTGGTGCTGTGGCTCAAGTGGTAGAGTGCTCGCCTTGAGCTGAACTGCTGAGGGACAGCGCCCAGACCAGAGTTCAAGCCCCACGACTAACAAAAAAAAGAAAAAGAGAGAAAGGTTCCCATAGTTGCCAGAGGAGCTGGATTGAGAGGGGGAGTGGAGGCTCCCTGGATTGCTAGGTTCTGACTTCTCATCCCTCCACCCCTCCAGGAGGCGCGTGAGACTGACATACGTAGGCATCGTCGCTATTCTGGATTGTGTGGTGTCTCTGGAGGGTCCGGGGCCTGTGGTGTTCTCCGACCAAGGGCCGCACCGGGTACCCCAGCCCGGTGTGATCTGGCAGCTCCATTGCTTGTCCCGGAGAGCTTCCATCCATGCAGTTCCCTATGACTGCATCTAAGAGACAGAGCAGAACAGGGTCAGTGGGCCTACAGCTTCTCCCAGCGAGGTCAACTCCCATGAAGGAAATGACATGCCTCCCCAGTGAGGATGGGCAGGCACTCACCGCTCACCCCAGCTGCTTGGTGTTGGTGCTTAAAGCAGCCCAGACCAGCCTGACAACCCCTGGCCCTACAACAAATCTGCTTCCCCAGCTCCCAGCTCAGGCCTCTCCTCTCTCTACTTCTCTAAGTGCTGCTTCTGCCTCCTGTGGCTTCACCTTTAAAACTATTTCTTTTTTGTTGTTGTTGTTGTCAGTCGTGGGGCTTGAACTCTGTCCCTCAGCTCTTCAGCTCAAGGCGAGCGCTCTACCATTTGAACTACAGTGCCACTTCCAGGTTTCTGGTGGTTTATTGGAGCTAAGAGTTTCACGGACTTTCCTGCCCAAGCTGGCTTTGAACTGAGATCCTCAGATCTCAGTCTCCTGAGTAGCTAGGATTACAGGCGCGAGCCACCGGCACCGGGCTTGGCTTCACCTTTTATAGGCAAATGCTCTTCTTCACGTTTCTGTCATCTGGCTCCAAGGCTTCAACTACTCTGCCTCTACATAAAGGATTCCTGAAATGTTCCTTGAAACTCCAGATCTATATATCCAATTGATGCTAGACACCTTCTCCTGTCCACCCAGGTACATGACACTTACTCTGTCCAATTCCCCCATAACCTATCATTCCTTCACTAACCCTTACGTTGGTGCTTCATTTCTTCTAGGGTTAATGTCATTACCTAATTCCTGGTCCTTGAAGTCTAAAGAGTCTACCTGGGCGGCGGTGGACACTTCTTCATCTTTCCAGTCTCACTGAGAAGTCTTGCCTGGGTTATCCTGTAACCACCCCCAACCATTCACATACAACAACTCCTCTATGGATGTCCAAACACTTTCTCTCACAACACACCTCCCATCCTGTCTTCCAACAGCCTCGCCCACGTCGCCCACCTACACATCCTGAGTTCTAGTCTGATGGAGCCATTTAATTCACAGTTCCAAGCATCTGCACCTGCTCCTACTGTTCCCTCTGTTACAAGACATGCTGGCTCCTTCTACCTCCATTCCCGCCAACCCACATCCATGCACCCATCCAGGTCCACTCAAGTGCTGTCTGTCATCTTTATGAAACTTTCCCTTTCCAACAGAAACAGATCCATACTTTAAAATTTTATTTTTCCTGATTTCTTCTTCTCACCTTCAGAAGACGGTGTCTCCAATTATTCTAACATTACCTGATACCATGTTCAACTGTGTAGTCTTAATTATTCAAAGACAAGAAGTTCTTTGAGAGCAAGAATTATTTTTTTATGTATGTCTGTAAGCTGCAGTGTTCCAGACTATTGTTCTATGCCCAGTTAGTATCTGATCATTGTCTCTTCACTGGATATTAATAAATAGTTTTCTAATATGGATGGACCTCCTGTGGAAGAGGAATGAGCATCTTGCCCTGAGCAAGGTCAGCCAAGAAAATATCCAGGACATGCCGAACTTGACAGGACCTCTCCTGGTGGCACTTTTGGCTTTAGTCTTTAAGGGCTAGGAACCAATATATGTTGGTTTTGTTGTTTTGTGCCAGTACTGGGGCTTGAACTCAGAGCCTCAAACTCTCCCTTCGCTTTTTCCCTTAAGGTTGGGCCACATCTGCACCTTTGGCTTTTTGCTGGTTAACTGGAGCTAAGTCTCTAGGAGTTAATTCTTCTGCCCCAGGTTGGCTTCAAACCAGGATCCGCAGATCTCAGCCTGAGTAGATAGGATGACAGGTGTTAACCGTGGCACTTAAAAAAAATAAATACAACTTCCCTGTGTTTGAGGAGCAGGTGCTCTACCATTTGATTCACACCACCACCCTTTTTGCTTTTGTTATGTTTCAAATAGGGGTTGGCTTTTTAAGCCAGCCTGGACCCGAGTCTCTTATTTATACGGCTCATGTAACTAGAATGATAGGTGCATGGCACCATGACTAGCTTTTAACTGGTTGAAATGGTGTTTCAAGCACTTTTTTACGTGGGCTGGTCTTGAACCTTGATCATAATGATTTCAGCCAAACAAGCCAAACAAGGATAACAGGTGTGAATCGCTAACACAGAGCTAATGCTAACTGTGCCATTATCTATTTGGACAATGAAAGCAAACACGATACCTAAGTGTTGGGCAAAGGGTTTCAGGTCTCTTTAATCAAATGGCTTCCTGTGATAGTCAAGGTAGGGCCGGGCGGGGGTAGGGGGAAGGGGGAATAACTGCTCATCGCTAGGAATGCAAGCCATTCAGGGGAAAATTAGAGGATGGAGGTGCGGAGCCTTCCCAACTACCAAAGATGAAGACAGAGAGAAATCTTTGGAAAGTTCTTGGAGTAAACAGGCCAAAGGAAAAGCCAGAAACCAGCTATTTTGCTACTGGAACTAAAAGCCAGCAGAAAGAAGATAAAAGTAAGCCTACGCAAGAACACCTACTTGCTCTATGAGATTAGCTTCAGCCATGTTGACCACTCAGCCAATTCCTCTGTTAAGACAAGGTCCCGTGTGGCCCCTGGGCCAACTTCAAGCAGCAGCAGGAAGCAGAGGTGGTGAACACCAGCTTTGTGGTTCCAAGACACAGCATCCGTAGCTGAGTCTTACTTTTTCTCCCTTCCTCCCTCCCTTCCTTCATTCTGTCCTCCTTTTCCTCCCCCACTCCTTTTTTTTGTTTGTTTGTTTGAAGACAAGGTCTCACCATGTAGCACAGACTGGCTTTGAACTCCTGATGTTCCTACCTCTGCTTCCCAAGTGCGGGAGTAACTAGAATGATAGGTGCACGCACCATGCCCGGCTCCAAGTATTTGCTAATATCTATACTCTCGTATAATAATATCTTTCTTCTCTCCCTCTCTCTCTTCCTTTCTCCCCTCCCCCAACTAAGCTCTGCTGTCCGTCCACTCAATTTCAGAGGTGGGGGCCTTCCTTCCTTTAAACCTTGATTCAGAGGTGGATGTAAACCTCACCAGCTGCACTTCCTTGCTTCCCCCAAAGAGAAACACCAGTGCTCTTCTGTTTAGGATTTTGTTCTTGGATCATTATCAAACAAGAGAGAGCAAAGTTAACACAATGCACACAGTCCTGGTTCTTGGTATTTGGTGCCTTTCTTCCTAATTTAGAGGACTCCGGTTTTTGTGGCCCATGTTTTGTTGTTTTCCTTTCTTTTCCTTTTTAAATACTTAAGACTGAGGATTTTCCAAATCCAAATACACAATACCTTTTTGGCTCTGCCAAAATCATGCTGATCTGCTCTCTTCCCAGACTTCCTATCTGGGATGCAATGAAACTCAACAAGTTAGATCTCTGAAGGGGACTTGGGACCCTAGCCCCTCCCCCGCTCTGCTTCCTTGCCACCATAGGGTGAACAGCTTCCCTTCACTCCTCATGCTCCGCCCCAGCCCAAGCCCTTAGCAAAAGAGCCAGCCAGCCACAGACAGAAACCTGCACCATCAGGCGCTAAAGTAAATCTTTCCTTCTTGTAGAACAATTTTCTCAGGTATCTGTCACGGTGTTGGGGAACTAATTAACAACTTGTCTCCCAACTTGGGCAGGTCCTGTAACCTCTCCTTATTTTCAATTTCTCTGCCTGAAAAATGAGGGTGGCCCAAGGACTCAAAAAAAAAAAAAAAAAAGATAAACATGAAAAGGTCTCTGATAAATGTAAAGGATTACACAAGTCAGATATGATTTCCAACAGGAGGCAGAGCCCCGTCTAGAAGTCCTCTGTAGCTGAGAGCAGATTAACACACTGCATGGGCAGACTAACCCACTGGCCAAGGGACATGACTCCCCAGCCTCCAGAAACCAGCAGGACTATTGCAAGGAAGATGTCTTCCAAGAGGTCAACCCAAGAGCATTAGCCACGCAAGGCTGCGAGGTTCAGAGGGGCGGGCAGCTGTCTCATTGCACAAGGGAAATGCACAGGACCTGCCACACCACCGCCCACCCCAGGGGACTTTCGGGCAGCTTGCGTAACTTCTGTTGAATCTGTCAATGTTGACTCATCCTTATTCATTTACTGGGTTTTTAAGCATAAATGAGAGAAATGACAGGTTTACATATTCCTCTAAAGGCTGCAGCTGACTGAGCTCAGAGAAGAGGATGTAGTTTTCAGAGGGCTCAAGGTGGCAATCTCACTGGGTGCAGTGGCTGTGCTGTTGCATGTGTTTATTTGCAACACCTGAAAATCAAGCCTATGTGACACTGAGAAAGGAAGACACACCTTACTTTTACTTTCAGAGTGGCGGACAGGGTTAGTTCTGAAATGTCTATGCATTTGCAAGGAAGCACTGGCAAGCTGCGGCTCAGTGCCGTGCCGACAAAGCATGCAAAGAACCACAGACGCTGGGGCAATGGGGTCTATGCTTCCTTGGGTAACGCCACCATTTCTGCTCATCTGCCTGTAGGAAACTCTACAGATCACATGGGCTCTGCTGTTTGATCAGACCTCCCTCCCCCTACTTTTTTTTTTTTGCCAGTCCTGGGGCTAGAACTCTAGGCCTGGGCACTGTCCTGAGCTCTTTTGCTCAAGGGTAGTGCTCTATCACTTGAGCCACAGCTCCACGTCTGGCTTTTTCCTGGTTAACTAGAGATAAGAGTCTCATGGCCTTTCCTGCCTAGCCTGGCTTCAAACTGGGTTCTTCAAACCACAGCCTCCCGAGTAGCAAGGATTACGGGTATTAGCCACCGGCGCCTGGCTTGATCGCCTCTTATAGCACTCTCTGCACTCATTACTTGCTTTCCCCATGGAGAAGGGGAAGTTCCCTGCAGGAATGTCTTTCACTTTTTCCTCTCTACATTCTCACAGCACCTGTAATACCTTGTAAACTACTGTTGTACAAGAGAAACTTAGTAAATGACATAATTATTCTACCATGAAAGTAAACAGTGGAGTATTTGGGACTAGGAAGTAACTACCCAGAGAAGGAGGGTCATTAAAAGAACTAGCAGGTTTTCCTCTCTATCACACATAAAAACAAGAGCCAGCTCCTCCTTCTTGCCTGCAGAGAGATGGCGTAGTACAGTGTTCTAACCCTTTCCAGGCAAAAATAGACAGCAGATAATCTGTCAAAATTCTTTGGTAAAGTAAAAATGTAGCTAGGTGTGGTGGTTCATGCCTGTAATCCCAGCATTGAGGCTGAGGTAGGAGGATCATGAGGTTCAGGATGACCCAGTCCCAAAAGAAAAAAAAGAGAGTGAGCTGTGGTGCGGTTGGAGCATACTTTAGTAAAGCACACTGGGTAGAAAGGAAGGCAGCTTGTCTTTGCCCTCAAACGCAGCAGGAATGAAGGTCACAGCTTCTAGGAAAGCTCTGATGAAAGGTCAGAGGGAAAAGATGAATTTCAAAAAGCAGTGTGTATGTGTGTGTGTGTGGGGGGACCCAGCTAAATTGGAAGTAACACAGTAAGACCAGGGCAGCCTTGAAATGAAGTGTATACACCCTTTATTAGAACTCTTCCACCCTTATATATATTTTTAAATTTTTATTCTTATAAAGTCTCTGTATCTGCCAGGCTTGCCTTCAATTGGTGATCCTCTTGTTTCTGCCTCCCAAGTAGCAGGCATATTCCCTGGCTCTTCCAGAAATCCACAGTACTGTTTGTAAGGGATAACAGCGGTGATGCTGATGGATGTAAGGAAGCAGGGAGGAGGAAAAGGGAGGCAGCAAGCTAGAGGAAGAAGCAGGACAGAGCTGACAAAAACTTAACTAGAACAACAAAGCACTGCCCTGAAGTACAGCCTCAGCTGGACAGAGGGAATTCTACCCACGACCGGGTGATGGTCTGAGAATTGCCCTCTGACTGCTCTGCTTGCCAAGAGAAGAGCATTGTGCCAAGGTTCTCTCGACATGATGCAACCAGACCTAGCCCACATGCTGCATTCTCTCCACTTGGCTTCTCCTAATTCCTTCATGGACAGGACACTACAAACTAAACAAGCCTGCTCCCTGGCCCTCAGATTCCCTTGAGACATTCTCCCCAAACCCAAACACCAAAACTCTTTACATTCAAATGCTGTTCAACTGCTGGAACCTGACCTATTCCCTTGCAAAGTCCACCTCTCCCTCCCTGGGTGCTCCCACACAACATGGACCATTGCCTGCCAGAGCTTCCTTCTGACAAGGAGACAATAGTGAAGATGAGTCCTCCTGATGTTCCAAACAAGGATGGAAGGTGAAGAGAAATCAGAGAAAGTAAGCGTTCAGGTAGCATACTCCAAAGGTATTTAAATATTCCCTTCCTCTTTTCCAATATGGGGGCTGAACCCAGGACCATTGCACACACCGAACAGGAGCTCTACCGCTTGACCCACGCCCCCTGGCCCCAAAGGAATTTAAACTCAAGGCAGTCCAGGCTGAGGAGGGAGGAAAGGTGAGGCTCCAGCTTGGCTCGTCCTTCAGTGCTCTGCACAGCAGGACATGTTGTGGGGTGAACTGAGTCACTGGGGGCCAGGGGAGACAGTTACTACTTGCTGGCTTTGACCCTGTACCAAGGTCTTGATCTCTGCACCCCAGTTGTTTTTTTAGTAATATGGAGATAATGAGTCACCTTCAAGATTAAACGAGGGCTGGGTACAGCTCAGTGGCCAGAGCACTTGCCTACTGTTGATCAACAGAAGATGGGATGAGGGGACAGTAGAGAATTATTTTGAGCAAATTATAATATATGCACATTTGAAATACCCTTAGTGCAATTAATACAAACTTACAAAATGAATGATAAGAAAGTCAAAACAGGGTCTGATGGGGTTTGAAGTGGGAGATGGCTACCAGCAGGAGAGGGGAGAGCTATGGAAAAGAGTGAATGAGGTTGAATTTGGCTTATTTACATGTATGGAAATAGAACGATGATGAGGGAGTGAGGCTCATGGGCACATGTTGTATATACATGTGGGAATGTCAGTGCAATCCCGCTTGTACAACTATGTATTCCAATGTAACAAAATTGTTGGCCTTGTATGCATGAGGCCTTGGCTGGATTCCCAGCAATGTAGAAAGAGAACTGAATGACTTTGTGCACAAACTGCATTTGGTGTGTGGCACATGGAAAGCACATCAGGCTCTCTGGGTCTTCTTTTCATACCAGCCACATAATGCCAAGCTGCTAGAAGCTCAACTGGCACAAGAATCTTTTCCATAGCATGCTCGGCCTCCTGGCCATACCTGTCCTCTGCTGGAGGGTTCCAGGCTGTGAAGCAGCCTGTTCTGTGCACAGTTCTCCCAGGGGCTCTTCCTAGGAGCTGAAAACTTGCTGCGATTTCTATCCCGATCTTAGTTCTTCCCCATAACACAAACCCAGAAAAGTTGAAACTCTGTGATGTTTCCCCTTAGCTGTTCCCTCCCTGGTGGTCATCCCCAAGGTCTGTCTGCTACTCTGCATCAGACCTGTTTTGAAAGCTCCCACAGCCCATCCACCTGGAGTACAGCAGCCACAAGGAACACAACTGGATGATGCCATCTGCTCAAAAGCTTGGGACCTAATTTCCCTCCTATCAGAGCACATAATAAGCACACGTGAAATCATCAGGTTTCTTTTCTTCATATCACTAGCTTTGTGCTACAAGATCTGATTCCCCAAAGAGCTGAAGTGTTTGTGACTTTAAGGGTAGAGGAGCAGATGCAGGCAGTGGATGCAGGGAAGAAGGATGGAAGGAAGGCCCACTGCTGGCAATGCAGTTGACGGACACATCCCTTGTGGATGTCCCCTGTGGATATCTCCTGGTTGTCTAGGCTGAATGCTGATGGAATTACATTTCTGAGAATGACTGACAGGAATCCTTACCTCCTTCACATGGAAATGAATGTACTCATTAATTCTAAAGTGCTATGTGACAAAATAGCACAAGGCCCCCCATGACAGTAGAATAGTAGATGATTGGCTCATAATACTTCAAACTGATAACATTTTCATCGCAAATTCTTTTGCACACAAACATGTAGAAACATGAATCTTTCCAGGGCTGTGCAAAGGAGAATTATTCATCCTGTCCCCTTTTCACAGATGAGGAAAATGAGACTCAAAGCTTTAAATGACAATTTTACTGCAGTCATGGTAGAGATAAAGGCCAACAAGAAGCTGCTTTGACTCCTGGTTCAACATTATCCTATTTCCCTAGTGCTAGCTGACTTTTCTACTGTAGTAGCTATTTTGATGGCATTCTGAATTTT
Source organism: Dipodomys spectabilis (assembly GCF_019054845.1). NCBI lineage: Eukaryota > Metazoa > Chordata > Mammalia > Rodentia > Heteromyidae > Dipodomys > Dipodomys spectabilis. The sequence continues at coordinate 5,431,128 of NW_024870753.1, forward strand.
GGAATTAAAAGAAACCATGATAGAAATAGGGGAAAACAGATACCTTAGTGCTTATTAGTCTCTTATCATTTTATCATTTGATCTGGAAAACTGACTATCCACCAATAACTACTTTTCTTCCTGCTTCTCCTGGACTTATGTGGAAGGTGCTATAAGAAACTCTTCCCACAACCCTCCCCTTAGGAACACAAGAGTGCAAGCACAAACTATTGACATTCCTGAGTCAGGCGAACTAGGGCAGACTCTTACCTCGGCTGGGCACCTTATTTCTACTGAATGTGGCAGTGGGCTGATGTCCGTAGGGATGCATCCCCAAGTCCTGGGCGTGATTCACGGTTCCTAGCAAAGATTCCGCGTCCCCAGGTCCACCGGTACTCAAGAGCAGAGGGCTGTTGTGGCAACCTTTGGTCAGTGCACTTGAGTGCTTGCTGTCTGGAAAACCCTCCCTGGCCCCCTCGCACAAGCAGTCCTCTTCCATGCTCTCTGAATGCATTAGTGCCGGCTGATGGGCATACCCGTGGGTCGGGGTTGGCGAGGAAACCTGGGACATACATTCTTGTGCCCTGATCTGGAGAAGATGCTGGGGGCTGGTGTGGTGATGATAGGAGTCAGCACTGTGATAAGATAAAGCCTGGCGCTCTGTCATACTCTGTCCCCCGAGGCTGGGTGCCAAGCTCCCAGCATCCCCTTGGTTCATGTGCCTGAACAATTCTTGATACTCTTGTTGCTGCTGCTGTTGCTGCTGCTGCTGCCGTCTTTTAATGAGCTGTGCAAACTCCGCTGGAGGCAGCCGAATGTCCGAGTGGCCAGTGAGTGAATGCCGGGGAGACAGCAGTCCTTGAAGGATGTGTGGTACCTGCTGGTGTCTGCTATAGTCTGGCGGCGTGGGGGACAGCAGAGCCTGCTGTAGTGCCGATGTAGTATAGTGTGGCGGCTGGTGAGGGAAGGTAGGGAGCTGGTCAAGTGGAGGAACTTTCAAGGCTTGCGTTGGAGGGAACCCCACTCCTGTTGAAGGACTGTAGCTGCTGGGGGAACCTCGGGACTGGTCCGAAAAGAGATGGGGGTGTAAATGCGCCTGGTCGTAGTTAGCAGGGGAGAACCGATTGACATTCAAGCTGCAGACACAAAAGGGAGTGAGTTGCAGACATTGGTGTGACAAGTGTACTAGACAGATGCCCTGGGAAAATAACTACTACTGTGCCCGCCCAGGGAGCACCCACATCCAGAGAATGGCGGTGCATCCCGAAGAGGAGACTGCATCCCACACCTCACTCGCTTTTCCAAATCATTCAAGGGACTTAGGGCCCTAGGAATGTAATTACTTCAAAGGCAGCAAATGGACCTATCTTGAAAGATCACATGAGCTATTAAGAGACATCAATCTCTTAGAAGAGTGACATAGAGGGACTGGCTCCTGTAAGAATAGACAGGGGGAACTTGTATTTTCACACAATCCTTCATAGGCATTTTCTTCTTTATACGCTACCAGTGGGCACTTGGCTGGTTTTCTCATCTGTCTCATTACCATTTCAAGTTCATCCTAAACCCACCGCCCTGCATTTAGAAAGGGTGAAACAGACTTCATTAGACCCATTCTTTTCTAGCTTTTGCTCATCCTGTTTGGGGCTTCCTTTTGCCCAGCTTACCTGGATAGAGGGCTGGGTATCACTGCGCAACCTTACCTGTGGGCCTCTGCACTGTCAGCACTCAGCTGCTTGGACAAGGGTCGATGCCCGTAGCTGAAGGTGGCTATCAGGTTGGCCCGGTGCTGCATCTGAATCTGGCTAGCACTGGGGCTGATGGAGATGCCCCTCCCAGCGGAGCCTGCAGTGGCCCCCGCCATGGTGCTGAGCATGTCAACCGGCTCTTGTACTTGGATGGTCACCTGCTGTGACTGGGTGGGCGGCTGCATGCCCAGGCAGGTAAGTGCCACATTGGGAGGAGGCGAACAGTTCTCAGGCTGCTGCTGGAAGATTGCACTGCGAGAGGGTAAGCCTTGAAACTGGGAGGGAGGTGTAGCACCTGGAGAAAAATCCCAGAGTGACCATGAACTGAGTAACAGAGCCAACAGGGAGACTGGTATCAGACAGCCTCTGAAAGTCCTCTCAAACTTATTGCATGTAACACAAGACAGAGAACTTGTTAAAAAAAAAAAATTCCCAAGTCCTACTATGACACTATGACTCAGTAGGTAACATGGATCCCCCAAGTTCCTCTGAAAGTTAGTGTGTGGATAATACTTTGAGTAGCTCAAATAGAAAACACATCTCAAACTTGAATGTCTCTACATATGGACCAGAGATCTGGTTAAAGTACACATTTATATTCTAGTTATTACAAATGAGGGAAACCATGCAGCTTATGTTTCTTTGGGACTGGCTTGCTTTGTTTAATATAATTTTTTCCAAGTCTTTCCATTTCCTTATGGATAGGGTAATATCATTCTTTCTGATGGAAGTACATATATATATACATTTTCTTAATACATTCGTCTACTGAGGTACATCTGGGTTGAATCCATATCTTAGCTATGGTAAATAATACTGCAATGAACATGGTTGTGTTGGTAGCTATAGTGTGGCCTTGTTTGTGGTCATTTGGGTAAATGTCCAGGAGTGGGATTGCTGGATCATAGGGGAGCTTATGTTTAGTCTTTTGAGGAACCTTCATACTGCTTTCCAGAGTGGTTGAGCAAGTTTACATTCCCACCAACAATGCGATAGCATTCCCTATTGGCCACATAATAACACAATCTGTTATTATTAGTTTTTCTGATAATGGCTAACTGGGGTGAGATGGAATCTCAATGTTATTTTGATTTGCATTTCTTTATGGCCAGAGCTGTTGACTATTTCTTCATGCGTCTATTGGCTGTTCTTATTTCTTCTTCAGAGAAGTCTCTCTTAAGCCTTTGCCCACTTACTAATGGGGTTGTTCTTTCTTGGATATTTTTAGCAAAGGATCACAACAGCTCAACAGGTATGTACATATGACCATATAAAATGATACTCATTGAAATGAACTCTGAGAAATGGAAACAAGAGTTTTGTTTTTTTCGTGTGTACTGTTTGCAGTTATTTCTTTTCTTTTTCTTTTGGTTTACTCCCTGTTGTTACTGGTTTTTATTTCTGTACCCTTTGTCTTGTACATAAGTTTATCTAACTGGGGGAAGAGAAGGGGAATCACAGAAAGGGAGGCACAAAGGGTGAACCAAGGCAATAGTAATACTCACTAGACACTATGTTGGAAATGGACTTTATAACTTGCAGGGAAGGAGAGTGGGAGAGGGTGGGAAGTGGGAGAAAATGGGAGAGGGGGTAACATGTTCAAAAGGAAATGTACTCATTACCATACTTATGTAACTGTAACCCCTCTGTACATCACCTTTACAATATACCTAAGGCTTCATAGCCAAAAAATTCAAACCAAGGTGGTATGGCTCTATAGCCCATAACCCTAAATACTACGTTATTTTGTCTTTCAAATTATTCATGACACTCACAATTAAGAGGCTAAAAACAAAACAAGAAATTTGAACAAGCAAATCAAAACCACTCAAACAGAATGTGTCACATAACAGTTTGACTTGGACTTTTCCACTCACCATGAGACTGAATCATGGTACTGTTGATGGGGGGAGGACTATTACTTGGTTGCTTGAAGAGATGGTTGTTGGGGTGGTTGGGAGGTGGGCTTGAAGGTTGAATCCTTAACCTTAAAAAGGACAAGATGGATGGGGGGAAAAATTTCCATAGGTGACAGAACCATCTTGAATTAAGTCTCAGCCATATAATACACATCAGTAGAACCATTATTTTTTAGTTTTGATAGGCTACTATGGTAGAAAACCACAAATAAGTCACCTACCACAGTCAATTTAAATCTTCTCCACATCTGTTTTACCATCTCCCCTCCTCCCTCTCCCCAACTCAGAGGCAGACGTCACCTTGGACCACTGTCTGACTTTTGTACAAGATGCCGGATTCCTTTGCTCAGAGAGCTAAGAAAATGAAGTGGTGATACAGGAAGCCAGGATTTCAGAGATCCTGAGCTTAAATTGATTTGTTTTTCCAGCAGATTCTTCCAAAATAAATGCAAAAGTTGGTCAATTTCTCCCATCAATCAGACAAGGACATTATGCCACAGAGTCGATGACTTAGGCATAACACCAAGAGATTCATTACCTCTGGAGCTGGTGGGTGAGGAGGGCGGGCTGATTTTCACATACAGCCTGAAGAGGTGGGGAAGGCTGAGGAGGACAGATAGAGTCCTAAAACACACATGAGGGGAAGGAAAAGAAAACTGTGAGCTTAAAAAATAAGCAGAGCTATTCTCAGGAAAAGAAGAAACAGAAAGAGCTATCTGTGATTTATGCTTCAGTTGGTCCTTGAAAGGTCTGGTAACCTTTACTCAAATATAATCAACCAGAAGTGAAACTCCACTTTGCTCTGAGCATTCTCCAAACCAAATCAAACCAACCAACCCCCCACACAGGCAAGTCAGCCTGGAAGCAAACTCCAAACAAGTTGGAGAAAGCAAAGTGACAGCCTACTTGAATTTGCTGCTGGAGAATCTGATGGTGCTGCTCCTGCTGGTATAGCATATGCTGCTGCTGGGTCTTCTCCAGGGTTCGTTCATCAATCTGCCCCCCGTACATCTTCTGCAGCTGCTCACATTCCTGAAAGGGAAGTAGTTAATATGGATAGGTAGTGGCCAGGCCTACCACAAGCAGTGATCTCAGTAGATACAGATCTGTCCCAAGGGCTCAGGGGCAAAAGAGCCATCAGAGAAGAAGGGTCTTTGATGAGCAGTTTACACGGGTATCTGTACACTAAATACCTTCATACTGTTCTGTGTAAATGAGTGGGAAGCTCCAAGGACACCAAAGGCCCAGGAAAGAATGAAACTATCCAGTGTAAACTGTGTGCAGCACACATGTCACTCAAAGCTTGGTAATCGGGAAGGTAAGGGGATGTTTCCTATTTCTTGGAGCGCCAGTACGTACCAAGGGGAGAGCCAATTCCACTAAGACCCAGCGCCTTACATCATAGAGTACCAAGGCTGCTCAGAAATATCTTCCCTGGTGCTTCCTACTAAAGCCTGGGCTCAGAAACCCCTTTCCAATGAACTATAGAAATGAGAAAATCTTAATCACTTAACCCAGGAATCAAGTTTGATCCTGGGGAGAGCTACACTTAACAAAAAAGTGGGGCGGGCAGTGGAGAAAGAAGGATCAGGAAGCTTTATTTCAAGGTTAAAAACTGCAGTGCTGCTGACATGACAAAGTAGGAACTTTACCACCCTAGTTCTCCTGCAATACTGGTCTCTGTCACCCATGCTCCTCTAGAGAGGCCGCCATCTCTCCCATTACCTGCTGCAACTGTTTGATGCTGCTGCTGTTGCCCATTTTTTCCAGGTGAGCTTTGAAGGCCTGGATGCTTGCAGCCCCATCTGAGAACCGGCGCACAGGGGAGAAACGCTCCGTGGGGAGGTGCAGGGTGTTGGAGTCCTTGTAGGTGGAGCTGAATACATGGGAAGAGAAGGTTAGGGGCTAGGACTCAAGTCACAAGGGGACTGCTGTTCCAGATGAACACAAAGATGGCTGGCTGCATGTGAAACCCCGCGTTTATGCCACTTCCAGAAGACAGTCGGTTTCCTACCCTACTTCCCTTTAGAGAGCTCCAAGTACTCATTTTTTTTCATTTTCACTTACCTTGAGTTGTCTACTTTCCAGGCCTGGAGAGGTCCTGGGATCCCATGTATCCAGTTCTTATAAATACACTACAGCAGAGAGAAGTTCCTCAACACTGTGGAGTGGCTGTACAGGAGCTCTGGTTTTTATGGTTTTTAAAATCACGTCACTAGCTGATGTCTTTAGAAAGCTAAAATTCACCAGTTCACCCAGTTTTTCCCTGAACAGTAACCTCTGTATGACCCCAGTGAAACCACAGTCAGCACTATGGTCAAAGGTCTGACAAAGAACTCAGGGTTCTGAGCTACAAAGAAGAGGGTGGAAGTTGGGGGAAGGTGGAAAAGGGGACTTCTGATCCTGGGATGGAGACAGCACATGCTTCGGGAATGTGGGCCTCAGGATCCTGCACATACTTTGTGAATGCAAATGAGGCTCAGAGCAGCCCCCACCCAACCATCATGGACACACCCCACTGCTCAATCAGAAACAGCCAGCATCTTACAGAAAGAAAGAGTAAGCTGTTGATAAGGAATGCCCAAGACAGCATCAGGGCTAGAAGCTAACACTTGTACTTGTTACCTAATCAGAAAGAGATGTTTATGGTTGGAGGTAAGCAAATAAAAGACCGCCATGGCAGCATTCCAGAAGCTGATGGAAAGGGTCATGGCTGCATGTCCAGGGCAGAGATGACATTAGACTGAGCTACGGGTGAATGATGGAACACTTTGCCAGCTCTCACTATGGACTGAAGCAGAATCATAGCAGGTTAACAAGCAAGCTCAACTACAGAGTTGGACAGGGAAGGACTGAGGAGAGATGGTTGTGCAGAGATGTCAAGAGAATTCTGTCAGCAGGTGAAAGCCCTTTACCCTGCCATTCATTTCTGTTTCCGATGTTACCTGAAGCGGACATGGTGGTGCATTAATGACATGCATGTCAACACCTACTTGCTTCTTTACTTAAAAGACGCATGGATTTCAGGGAGAGGCAATCCAGAAACAGTGTTCACGAAAGTTGATTTCAGGAACATGTTCTCAAAACTTTATCTTTCTGTCTTTCCTTCAGATTGTTTTCGTTAAAGCAAGTGCATATAATTTTCTCTGCACTTTTCAAATCCTAGCCTTTCAATATTTTCAGATAGTGGACAAGTTTCAGATTTATCAGCAAAGCTATGATCTTCGAGCAGTCAATACAGTCTTTCTGCACAAGCCACCATTCTCTTCCATCAGAGCAATCACATCCCAGGTCTAGGTAGTTCATGACTCTTTCCGAAGCTGAGGTTATGAAGTGACAGTCCCAGTCATTAATTTCTCAGGAAGAGTTCTAAAAGAGCTGGCTGCTCTGGAAGCACTGCTGGAATCAATTGTGCTTGATTTCAATTTTATTAACAGTCATGCTCAAACTCAAGACAGCCTTCTATGTTCCCACTACACTCTTCAAACAGAGACTTGGTTCCCCAACTAAGTAGAATTCATCTTCTGCTAAATATTTTTAGTTATAATTTAACTTAAAAAAAAAAACCAGGGGCTGGGAAGGTGGCTCAGTGGTAGAGCGCTTGCCTTGCATGCATGAGGCCCTGGGTTCGATTCCTCAGCACCACATAAGCCAGAAGTGGCGCTGTGGCTTAAGTGGTAGAGCACTGGCCTTGAGCTGAAGAGCTGTGGGACAGCGCTTATACCCAGAGTTCAGGCCCCAAGACCGGCAAGAAAGAAAGAAAGAAAGAAAGAAAGAAAGAAAGAAAGAAAGAAAGAAAGAAAGAAAGAAAGAAAGAAAGAAAGAAAGAAAGAAAGAAAGAAAGAAAGAAAGAAAGAAAGAAAGAAAGAGAGAGAGAGAGAGAGAGAGAGAGAGAGAGAGAAGAAAGAAAGAAGAGAGAGAGAGAGAGAGAAAGAAAGAAAGAGAGAAAGAAAGAAAGAGAGAGAAAGAAAGAAAGGGGAGAAAGAAAGAAAGGGAGAAAGAAAGAAAGGGGAGAAAGAAAGAAAGGGGAGAAAGAAAGAAAGGGAGAAAGAAAGAAAGAAAGATGCACTTTGCAGGAGTGAAAAGGTTGGTCAGATCCCTCTTTGGTATTCCTGGTGGCCTTCAGTTATTACATCCCAGAATGACAGGAGTATCTGTTGCTGTTGTTTTTAAAAATAATTTCCTCTAGAAAACGAAAGGAATTCAGTAACATCCAGGCCACTCATTTTCAGTGTTTTTATGGCCTTGGAAAGTTTCTCTTCTCCCCTGAAAACTAACTTCACTCTCTTGTGTTTCATTGTGTACAGTGACCCCCACTAAGACATGCTGAGTTTACACAAATGTCCCACCATTACATGATCTGCCACTCAGAAGACATTCATTTGCTTCTAGTTTGAACTGCCTGGGCCACAGAAACCCTTGAAATACCATCAAGTGCTCACATGGAAACAGCGGACGGACCTCTAACAGGCAAGGCCTTGATAGTGACTACAGGCAGGATGGACATCACATAGTTGTGGGCCAAGTGCAACAGATAGGGAGTCTGTGACAAGGATTGATTGGAACTGTGTTAATCATCCTGTCTTCCTGAAAGAGTAACTCCGAGGAACAACCAAGACCTAACTCAGAAGACAGGGCTAAACAGCAGACTCTGAAGAGGGCAGAAACATCAAGTGGCAGACTAGAGGAAGGAAAAGTGAAGAGGAGGAGAGAATTAATTTAGCATCTTCTAGATAAGAGTACAGAGCCCAAAGATGTAAGTAGTTACAGGAAATGCACAGGAGAGGGATGGAAGAGGAGTCAACTCTCCAAAAATCAACAAAGTACTTATTGGCATGCACTAACAACATAGGTCCTGACAGATTTTCATTTGAAAAAGACTTTTTTTCATGCTACCAGTTTCCTATGAGAATCTTCACTCTTGCTACTCCTAACAGACCTTTTGCTAAGTGATTCAGTCATATAAAAAAGCTTATCTTACTTAGTTCAGAGTTCCAACGTGGCACTAATTATGTCTGGGTCTGCTCAGAGTTCACCTGTCCCTGCTGATTACGTGATGCCTAGTGGGTAAGCAGCACAATAAAAAACACTGTATCAAGCTTGGCAATGTGAGCTGGTCACAAGCTCTCATAACCATACAAAATCTTTTTTGTAGAAAAGCTCAAACAGTTGGTGGTGACTTTGAAAGTGTGGCCCATGAGCTATAGAAGAGCTCTAGAATAGACATGGCATAAGGTCTTCACAGAAGAAAATTATCGGCTTACTATAGCCAAGTGTCCTTTCCCTCCTGCTTCTAGGCTAACTTGAATTTAATGATGCTTTTCTGATCAGGAAGGTTAAATTTAAGAAAATTCATTATAAATATGGCAGGAACCTAAAAAGAGATTTTGCCATCAGAATAGTGAAAGGATGCCTTCTTAAGCTAACCACTCAAGAGGATGCTCATTCCCCAGAGATGTGTCTGCTTCAAATGTGTTGTTCGGGGAATACAAAAGGAAGTGCCCATTCTTTTGAAGGTGATGAATTATTAAAGGTCAAGTCTATCAATATTGCTATTCCAGTTCCTTCGGAAAGTTTCACTTCCTTGAAGGTTTCAAGTTCAATTCATCTATGATTCAATTCATCTATGATTCAACATCTAGAAGCACAGGAATCAGCTGTGGACAATAAACAGGTCTGCAAGGTAATGGGAAAGAAGAATCTCACATTGCTCCAGGGTCCAGAAAATTTTTGCCCTGTGGACTGCTGAATGCCAGGAGCTAAGAAGAGTGAGTTCAGGATGACAGCTGGCTCTAATTAAAGCTAGTCACTGGGAGACTAGTCAGAAGGGCGCCTATCCGATGAGCCTCAAGGTGCTCACACTGCCATGTGGCTACTCACCGATGCTGATCAGGTACCAGGTGAGGAGGCCAGACCCGGGAACGGAAAGGTTGCTGTCCTAGCTGCCGCTGCAGGTCCGGTGGGATCTCAGCTGTAGGGTTGGTCATGGCCAGTGTATGTCTTTTGGACCTATTTGCCAAGTATCTGCAACAAGCAGGAGCACATTTCACAGTAAAAAAGACAGACAGAGATATTCCTCCACAAGAAGCAACAGAAGTTAATCCAAAGTGCTCAGTGAAACAGTGCCAGAGCTCTGAAAGGGCTCCATGGCAAACAGATCCCTGACAGGATGGAAGTAAAACATGTCTAACTGGCCAACAAAAGCCGGCATAACACGAGGTAGCTGGATTTTGAACTTCAAAATAGCCACTGAAGAGAAGAGAAATGCAGATCCAGCTCACAAAGATAGGAGGATTCATTTTCCTTACTTCACGTCATTCCACAGAAGAATTTATTTTCTCTTTGTCAATCTTCCCTCCTAAATTCCCAAGCTCCAAGTCAGAGAAAATAAGCCCTAAGACCTTTTTCCTAGAGATGAGTCAAGGGAGATATTCAGAAGGATTCTTCATATAGCCCTAGGTCCCACAGGCCCCCGGTTTTGAGGCTACATTCACTACACACGATAGAAAACAATCTCTTTCATTTGGGGATAAGTGAGTTTCCAAACTACCTGATACTCTGTGATTACAACTCAGTCACAAGAGAAGAAAAACTGATACTGGCCCCAGGGACCAAGGCTCTGTAGAGGATGAAGAAGTCAAATCACATGTAATGTTTAGATTGGGGGGGGGGGGGGGAGGAGAGGGGAAATGCAAGAAAAACAGACGAGTCCTTCCTAGCTGATGACTTAATTGACTCTGAGGGTCTCCAGAGCCACACTTGGTCAGCACCATGATCAGACAGGTGTCCCCTTCATCTGGATGATGGCTTCCCCACCACAGATCATTTTCTAGGGCATGAGTAAGACAAGCACTATTCCTTGCCATTCCAGCAAAATGGAGGGCATTCTATCCTTTTAATGTCAGCTGAAAGAAGACAGAAGGAGAACCTGGAAAAACCAAAGTCCAAGACAGAGGTACTGCTGTCTCTTCAGATGGTAAGGTGGTAAATTTACTAATTTCTTATTTCTTCATGACTCTTGTAGGGCTCATTTGTAACCTTATATACCCTGTCATCAGCAAACTACAGAAACAACAGTAACAAGGCAAAGAAAACTCAGCACCATTTCTCCTCCTAGTAAACTGTGGAAGGAGCTGAACACATCCCTGCTCACTGTGGGCTCACCATGGTTCTTCCCACAGTGGGCCAGTTTCTCACTGAATAGCAGCTCCTGAGACCAGGAAGACAGTCTTGGCCAGCAATCAATAAAATCTTTAAAAATGGTCTTGTTTCATTTCTAACTACCTTGCCCACTTTAGCTAAAATCAGGTAACAGGCTGCAGAGTATTCAGTGGTTTGCAAACTTGCCAAAGAGTAAGCTATCAATCATTTAATGTCTACTTGATAAAGACACCCAAAGTTTCCCCAAGAGCCCATGAAAACCAGTTTATTTCAATTTCCTCAAAGGAAAACATATAATCTTGAAGAACACCTGTATTTCTGGGGCGGGGAGCGGGGGGGGGAGAGATACATGCTGGATTTTGGTGAAGTCCCTCACCCCAGAAACTACGAAAGAGGACTCCCACAAGGGGGCATGCATGGAGCTGAAGATCAGGGCTACGGAACTGAGGTCAAATGAACAGTACAGCATGCCTGATGGTCATTGCCGTTCTCTGTGAATTAGGCATCTCTCAACAAGGTTCTGCAAGCAACGGGTATTTACATCTGCGCCTGGCCCACATCCCATATTCTTTTTTTTGTTTTGTTTTTGTTTTCCTCCAATATCTCTTTGTTGGTACAAGGGAGTGGAAGAAACACACGGCAAACAGTACAAGAGGTATTCTTTCATCCTCCTGGAAAGAAGAGTCCATGCCAGAGGTCCATGGCCAGACTAGCTAGTATCACTGTCATCTTAAATCTCCAATTCCTTTTCAGTAAACAGTTCTTGGCAGGTAGGAGCAGGCTTTGTGCCTTGTGAACACTATCGGAGTTGCAATATGAACGCAGGGGGCAAGGAAGGAAGGAGGGAGGAGAGAAAAAGTTCTTATGGTTATTGCTGTCACTTAGGGGGCTTCCAGTGGCGCTTACAGAAATGAACTTTTCTGGGTAGTCTTCTGTTACTTCCATGTGGGGAGGAACATGCCATCTGGCTTGAGCAAAGAGACCACACAAATGTTGAAGCTGCACTGTACCACCGCCTTGGGCAGAGGTGACCTTTCGCTGGTTGCAGGGGGAGCCTGCCCAAGGACGTTCTGCAAGCACTGCCAGATGCCACATTACCTCTGCACAGCTTCCTGATCGGGCTCCCCATCCGAGCTCTCCTCGTCCACAGGGGTAACTGCTGGCACTGCCTGCAGAGACACAGGGAGGAAAAGTCCAAGGTGGCGGCTCATTCTATAATGCCTCTCTCTCCAGCAACCAGGGTGGAGCCAGATTGTCTGTTAACTCTCCTATTTACAAAACATCCCTAGGACCTCTGGCCTACGCAGAACTTTCATATGCCTGTTTGTTCCATTTTTACCTTGCTCTATTTCTCTTCATTCATCCAATTATTCATCCAACCAATACCTGGATACATACTATGTTATAAGATAAAATGAGAATTTATAGATAAAAGTTCTTGCCCTCGCTTAGTATTGTAGTGGAGGACCATTACGAAAGCATGCCCAGACCCTTTAGAAGGGGGTGCCTGGCAATTACGGAAGGCTCCTGGATGAGGTGACTCTTGACACATGAAGGGTGCATAGGGGCCAGCCAGCAAACAGCAAAGGCTCAGAGGCTGAGAGAAAGAGGAGGTCTGAGGGTATAGTGTCTACCTAGACTGTCTAGAAACTGGCCTGTGATTTCATATCCACTGTTATTTCACAAGTTTACATGTCAGGACTTCAGGAAAGTGTAATGATTTCTGAAAGCACACGTTCATATATAACAATGACAGTACAATTCAGATAGCTGCAATTCAATGCTTTAAAATGGTATCACCCATAAAACCAAATGAGATGAGAACCATCCTTGTGACTATGCCTCCTTCAAAGCTCATCCCGGCCTGGCAGTCACATGAGCACCTCCTTCAGGTTCTACAGCAAAAACAATGCTTCAATGCTCACAAAAAAGTATTTTTTAGAACAATGAATGATGATTACAAAACAAAACAAAAAAATCTTTTTGAAATAACTACGGTGTTTGAATGCTTCTAGGGTTCTCAGTCTTTACTATAGTTCTGTAAGGGGAAGGTGAATAGTCAGGCAGAAAGTAACTGCAGTTAAGGCAGAGGAAGAATGTGGTGACCCTTTACAAATGGCCTTGAGTATCACACAGAGCAGCTTATTTTGAGAAGGGCAGTGGTAAATCACTAGAAGGTTCTTATCATTAAATAGATAAGCTCTTATAAGATCTGTATTTTTTAAAACTCTCTTTAGTTACATGGTAAAAATTGATCGTGGTGGAAATAGGAACAAGCCTAGAAGTCGCTAGTTTGGAGGCTACTGTATTAAGCTAGGTGATGAATGACAGTGACCTGAGTTAAGGAAAGGGCAGTGAGGATAAAGAGAACTGAGATACTTAGTTTGCAGGTGTCAGATAACTGATTTGATAGAGAACGTGAGGGAGAGGGAAGAACTAAAGATAAAGTACAAGTTCTTAACGTTATAGACAGTGTTATTCACTATCATGAGGGGGAGGGACAAGGGGGAGAGAACTGGTTTCACAGAGATGTAAGTTTTTTGGGGTGCCATATGGAATGACAACTGTGGGCACTTGTGAGAGACATGCAACTAAAACTATCCATAGGTGATCATTCATACAGTTGTGCGGAAGTTGAAGAGCACCAGATGGTCACTAAAATTATGGCAATGGAAAAGCTTATCCAGAGAGTATATCAAGTGAGATGGGAACAGGGCTTAAGAGAAAACTTTGGGTTTTTGACAACTTCCAGGAATAAGTAGAAAGGAACACAGAAAAGGAAATGGAAAAGGACAGGCAGGAGGAAAAACAGAGTGGTATTACAGAAGCCAATAAAAGAAAATATTTCAAGGGGGGAAAAATGGGTCAACAATGAACTAATAGAGTTGGGACATCCAAAAAGATAAAGATTAAAAATGCCCACTAGATTTATCAACAAGAACTTGTTAGTGACCTTGGCAGAAACAGTGTCAGTGGACAGAGTCAGTCACCCCATCTGTCATGAGTCTGTTCCTGATCCTTCCTAACCAGTATTGATCTTGCCTGTCCCTGAATGCCTCTGACACCTACTGTCCATGCTACCCAAACTGGCTCTTACATACAAATACAGGCTGTTAATACTGTTCAGCTAGTCTACATAGAATGATCTCATCTTCCATATGATAACCTCAGTGTATCAACAACTACTGACACAAATAATTCTTTTGTGTCTTGGACCACAGTGTTACTCAAAGCATGCCCCGTGGACTCATGCCAGTCCACACAGCGTTTTGTTACCCATCTATGACAGGACAGGAACAAAAATCAAAAGCAAGCTTGGAGACACTTTGAAGAATAATTTTGTCTGCTGAATCATAAATTATTTTTGTGTTTTTTACATATTTGGTATACTTTTAACATGTCATTTTTCCAATGCTTCACTTCTACTATCTGTTATAAAGCTAGCTATTCATGATAAACTAACATGGGGAAAAGACTCAACTAGAGTTGGCTGAGAAAGCACTCCTAAAACATGTTGAAAGGCTCTGGACATAGTTAATACACAATTTAAAAATACTATGAATGAACAAATTATTTAATGAAAGAGTAATCTAGGATAAAAAAAAAAAAACAACAACACAGAAAGAACAAACCAGGAGGGCCAAAAAACAAAAAAACAACCTTTGAATGTTGCCATCATAAAAAAATTGATATGTTACCTGGACCACACGTACTCACACTACTGGGGAGGCTGAGATCTGAGGATCATGGCTCATAGTTAGTCCGGGGAGGAAATCCACTAGATTCTTATTACAGAACAAGCCAAAAGTAGAGCAGTGGCTCAAGTGGTAGAGTACTAGCCTTGAGCAAAAAGAAACTCAGGGAGAGTGTTTAGGCCCAGAGTTCAAGCCCTTGGACCAGTGAAAAAGAAAAGAAAAGAAAAAAAAAAAGAAAAAAGAAAAAACATGTGATCAAGAGACACCGACTGACTAGATTAGAGCCAAATAATCAAGTAATGTAGGTTTTACCAAAAAATATGAGGATGTTGCCAGAGGCATGGCTCAAGTAGTAGAACACCAACCTACCAAGTTACTCAGCCTTGAGATCACATCTCATTAGTGAATAAAGAGTTGGTGAGATGGTCATTTTGGAAATCAGTCTGAAAAAAGATTAATGACAGAAAGCACCATTTGATTCAATGGCCTTCCATCAGGGAAAGTGCTCTGTGGGCGAGAAGCTGGGCCACTCCACCTGGAATGCAGCTGGACTTAACTAAAGGTCTGGTAGCCGGGTCCAAGAGGAAGAGGTTCTCCAGGAGGTCTACATGGAAATGATCTAAGAAGTCAGTCAAAAATACACACCAAGCTGAGCACCAGTGGCTCCTGCCTATGAATCCTCTCTACTCAGGGGGTGGAGATCCAAGGACTGAGTTTTTTTTTTTTTTTTTGTCGGTCGTGGGGCTTGAACTCTGGGCCTGGGCGCTGTCTCTCAGCTCTTCAGCTCAAGGCGAGCACTCTACCACTTGAGCTACAGCGCCACTTCCCAAGGACTGAGGTTTAAGACCAGTCTGGGCAGAAAAATCCATGAGACTCTGATACCAAAAACCTAACCCAAAAAGGCTGGAAATGGAGTTGTGGCTCAAGTGGTAGAGCACTAGCCTTGGGCAAGAAAGCTTCACGACAATGCACAGGCCCTTACTTCAAGCACCAGAACAGACACAAATAAACAAACACCAAAACACACTGTCTAAAGAAAATGGGAGCCAGGTGCCAAGGGCTCATGCCTGTAATCCTAGCTACTCAGGAGGCCAAGATCTGAGGATTGGGATTTGAAGCCAGCCCAGGCAGCAAAGGCTATCATACTTCAATAAACTTTACTTAGAAAAAGCCAGAAATGACATCTTTGCTCAAGTGGTAGAGCACTAACTAGTCTTAAGCAAAAAAGCAGCTCAGGGACAAAGTCCAGGCCCAGAGTTCAAGTCCCAGGACCAGCCAAAAAAAAGAAAAGGAAACAGGAATACATTGAGCTTGGAAAAAGAGAAAATGAAGACATTTATGTTGGTTACCAGTCCCAGGCCTTCATCTTCCTTATCAAGAGCTTCTGAATAAATCAGCTAGGCTCTGTTGCTACTCACTGGTGTCATGGTGACAAGCGGGGAGGGTCCCCGTGGGCGCTTCAGCAGCTGCTGAGCATGCAGTTGGATGTTGGCTCCTCCATCTGATGCCCTTCGGCCAAGGGGGCCCATTCCATTCAGCAGCTGAAGAGTGGGTGGCTGTAGCAGAGACTGCTCCTGCCAGGAGACCAGGAAGGACACACAGATGAGATGCACAGAGAACAGCCACGCTTTCATCTACTAAAGTTAAAGATGCTTTGTGATGATCTCCCATCACTCAATCTCCTTTGCAAAAAGGAAATCATCTTTCTCTAAGAAAGAAGGGAACCCTGAAAGGAAAGTCCCCCGAAGCCTCTAATAAGGAGAGGTTTCTCCTCTGGCAAACCCTTTCCCATATCAAGTACCTTATACTCAAGCTGCCCTGTTGGCTGCAGATTCTGCATGGGCAGCAGGTTGTGCATGAAGTTCATGTGAGGCGCCACCTGTGGGAATGGGGCTTGCGGGCTGACTCCAGGAAAGCCGGGAAGGAGCTTCTGCAGGTCCTCCATGACCTCCGTCCTAACAGAAAACAGGAAGATCAAGGAGTTGTGGTTAATATTCTCACTCAAAGTGTTTAATCTCCTAAAATGATAGCATTGCTAATCTATGTTCATTACAGTCATTTTTTAAAACTTTCTTCCTAAATTTGCATTTTTCTCTAAAGTAAAGCAGAAGTCTCATTTGTGGAAAGTGAGTCTATGTCACTTTTACTGCTGAGAACTGGAAATCACTATTTTTCATTGACCATTGCATAAAACCAATAGCTCAGAGCCAAAAGGCAACACTGGCATGAGCCCAGGTCAGGTTTTCAAAGACTGGAGATGAACAACATGTTTCTGAAGAGCACAGGCCATCGTTAAGATAATGGCTGCCTGAAGTAGCAATTGATTCTCCAGGGAAGAAATACAATTACTCCTGTGAGCGCTGACAACACAGATAAGCACTGGATGGATGTACAGGGCTGTCTTGCTACAACAGTAAGTTTTACAGCAGACTTTAAAATAGGAGATCTTTCTACTAACAGCAACTCAGGACTCACTTCACCCCTCTGCAGTTGATACATTCTAAGGAGCCACTATGGTCTCCTATTGCCTGTTTGATCATAGGCTGAAAACAAGAAACATAAAGCAAAGGAATCAGCAGGTATAGGAGTCTTTTTTGGAAGTTCACTCAGAGAAAAGAAGTGTTTATAAGAAAACCAGTTTCGCTCCTAGTTGAGCTTTCAGTATTCTTGCTCAACCTTTTCTTCCCTCCTCAGTAAAGGAAACATTCAATAGTGAGGTAAGCCATTTTTGATGCTGAGAGTCTTCAAACTAAAGAACAGACATGGAACAAGCTGGCCTTCAGTCCACAGAGCATCCACTGGGGAACAGCATGACAAATAGCTGTCAGGAAACATACTGGGAAACTGGTGTGGCTTTGGATTCTTGTCACATGTATAAATTACATCGTATCACTTGTCCTCTCTCTGGATGAATCTTGTAGTCGAATGTGTGGCAGGTATTTCTATTTGTGAATGTTAAAGGGCTTTCTGTTGGTGTCTCAGAAGACCTCCATCTCTGTGGACAAATGTGCTATCAGACTCCTCACCAAACTACTGGCATGATGGCTGCTAAGTATAGTCAAGCCATTTCTGACCCAGCAGAGTCGGTGATATTTCAATCAGGTGCCTTGGCCACTTACTTAGATTGCATTTGGAAGATACTATGAAGTAGGAAAAAAATGTGCCATGGTAGGCACCAAAGCCAAAGTAGGCATTCTTTGCCTTAGTGCTGGGCAGGGCTGTTGCCCACGCACTCACCGTGGGTCAGCCACCCCCACCGTGTGCCTCCTCATTGACAAGTAGCGAACCAAGGCTTCGGGGGAAGGCTCTTCACCCTCATCGCTGTCCAAGTTCACTGTCCCATCCGGCTGAGGTGGAGGGAAACACAATCGACAGTTAGAAGGAGGAGAGAAGGAAAGGAGGTGGGTGTGGCTTCAGTGGCCAACTGCCAGTGGGTGCTACTTGCCTCCACAATTTGATTCTCAGGGTTGATCAGCTGCACCTGGGGGACGCTGATGCTCATGGCAGTGCCTGTCTGCTCCGCCTGCAAAGCAATACATATAGACACACACATACTTTAAATAATGACTGCTAAAGTCTGTAGTTCTTCTGTTCTTAGAAGACACATTAAGGAAGCATTCTCTGAACATTAAAACATCACGTTGCTACATCTGTTGTGGCCACCCATCCTCTCCGTCAAAGGAAGGTTCAGATCTTTACTGGCCTCTGACAAAGGCAGAGATGACACTCTCTTAATTTAGGGTTGGGGAGCAATGGATGACCCTTACTCTCTGGTGTGACTTGTGATGATCTAGCTCACTGGAGATAGTGCCCACCTGGATATTGACTGGTGCTTGAAATGCCATGGCTCGGGGCATGCTAGGAAGTGCTCCAGGACGCAGAGTTTTATGTCTCTTATGTCGATCACACAGCAGGCTGTAGATTGCACTATAGTGATCATAGGCATCTGATCTCAATGACTACCAAGAGAGAAGGAGAGAAGTGAAAATCTCTGATGAAGTGATATGTCAGTGACCAAAAACCCTTCCAATAATACCAGCAAAAGACCAAAGCAACTTCTTTCCTTCCTTCCCAGGCCCAGCAGAGGTAGAAGAAAAAACAAGATGAAAAGAAAAACACCCAAGTTCTCAAGAAAGATTAAAATAGCCAAGCAGGATAAACACCACATCTCACTTGGTTCTCCACTCCATCCCACACACCTGTAGTGTCCGCTCTTTGTCCAGCCCCATGTCCTCCATAGCCAAGAGGACATCCTCATTCAGAGGTTCTGTCTGTCTTTCTTCCTTCAGTTGCTGGCATTCAGCTATTAACTGTAACATGAACAGAGGCAAGCTGTCAAACTCCTATTGATCATGCCAATATGGCAAATCATATGGAACTATCAAACTGTTCTATGGCCCCCTAGAGTAGGACTTTTAGGGCCTCAACATCTAAGTAAGACAGACAGGGCTCTTCTATTTTCTGAGCTCCTTGGGGTAACTGGAATGGCTATAATGATTTAAATAAAGGTATGTTACAGAAACCACTGAACTGAACACACTAAGAGAAAGAAGACATAGTGAGCCGTAGAAGGGTGGGTGATCTTGTCTCCAAAAACCAACTACAATTTGGAGGCAAATGATCAAGAGCCTATATTACCATTCCAACAGTTGAGTTGATTTTTACAGTTCTTCCTGCTCTTGACTTGCTTGCTGCTGTTGCATTACTCAATACTTGGTTGCCAATGCCCATGTATTCAGGTCATGACCAGATCACAATCCCATGCAGGAGAGACTGCTGTATCTAAAAGGAGCTTCCTGAGGCCAGGGGTTCCCAGCTCACCCTGTCAAAGTTGGGATCGGCATCCCCTAGCTTCATCCACTTGTGCTTGCAGATCTGCTCCATGGAGAGGCGTTTGTTTGGGTCTAACACCAGCATGTGGCGGACCAAGTGCTCACACTCTGCAACAGACAAAGAGCCTGTCTTCAATCCCTGGTGAGCGGAGGCACCAGTGCAACCCAGGAACCAGAAGCATGACCAACAGGAAGATTCTCAAGCCACCTGTTCCAGTTTTGTCTTACTCTCCCCAACCCTTCACTATTCCTTTGCTTACTCTGGGAGGAGCTGGGAAGAGCAGAGAAATCAAGTGTGCAGTCTGGTTAGTGCCATCACTAAGAGCCTGGCCAGAACAATCTGGGGACAAATATGGATTTCATTTATTTACATTATCAATAGCCCCATTTAAAGTAATAAATGACGAATATAATGTCCTCTGAAGAGATTATCTTATGCAGTTCTCAAAGTATTACAGTCTCCCTTCCTACACGTATTATTATGTGCATATTAATGGTTTTGGCTTAGGTGTGTAATACATTCGTCATAACAATGGTACCAAGTGTGTAGGAAGAGAGGAAAAGGCACGGGTCACCCCTACCACACACTGACAATCAGCAACCCTTATTTAGATTTTTCTCAATGTTAACACTACAGGTACAGAAAGCTTGGCTGTGAGCTACAGAGACTCAGATCAATAGATATTTCTTACTGGGGCAGAAAAAAGAAGATTCAAAATTAATAAAACTATATACAGATTTCAAAGCTACTCTCTATTTCTAAATTTTCTCATCTGTAACCTAAGGTGCTGAGGATCAAGGGAGCAGTACTTGGGACAAAGTTGGTAGGCGATGATGAAACAGTTGTAGTAACACTTTCTGGTTATTATTATTATCTCAATGAATCCCACAGCAATCTTGAGAGGAATGGACTATCATCATTCCCAATTGGCTGGCTATGGTGTTGCATGTCTAAGATCTCAGCTAACTGGGAGACCCTACAGATAGAAGAATCATGATCCAGGGCAGGCCTAAGCAAAAAATAAATAAAGAAATAAAACAAGACCCTGCCAGAAAACCAACTAAGGCAAAAAAGAACTGGGGGCATGGCTAAAGTGGTAGAGCATCTGCCTTGCAGGCAAGAAGCCATGAGTTCAAACCCAAGTTCTACCTACCACACACACACACACACACACACACACACACACACACAAACAAATTAGGCATCTGTAGATTTCAAACCAACAGACTCTCCTTCCACCTGGTGGTCTTAACTATGATACTCTATGACCTCAGTATTATAGGAGCTGATGGGGGTAGAAATCCCTGCACTATTAATTCAACATCTTCTTTTTAACCATCATCCCTTGCTTAGATGGATGCTCACTGGCTTTCTGCCTTCATTCTTGTTCTATTGCAATTTGTTCCCTAGAGAGAACCAGAGAATTTTCAGAAGCATAAATCTGGGCCTACTGGCTGCCTGAATAGAACCCTGCCAACTCCTCTCATAATCCTCAGAATAAAATTCCACATCCGTGGGCTGATAAAGTCCCTGACTAGTCTTTACACATGCTCAGCACTCTCCTGCCTACTGGCCTTCACACATGCCTTTCCTTTAGCCAGAATGGTCACTCTTCAGAGCTGGCTCTTCGTCATCGTGCATATAAGAATGTAAGTGCCACTTTTCCAGAAAGTTCTTCCTGACATCTATGTCAAAGCTGGCCTCCAGTCACTCTCCATTATATCATATAAACGTTCTTCATGCAAGCAACTTCTTTGTGAAATAATCACACTTATATATTTCTTTGTTCATTGACTGACTGTCCCATCACAGTGCCATATAGTATCAAATCTCCAATACCAAACATGTTATCATAACTAATAGGAGCTGCATAAATATCTACTGAATAGATGAATATTTATCAAATGCTTAACCAAACAAGATCATGTTTGTGAATATGCTTTGTAATTCACTTCATCTTTATAGGCACCCTAAATTAGCTACTATTATCACCCTCATTTGTAAGTGAAGTGTTTTAAAAGGCTAGTGGGGGCGGGAAATGTGACTTAGTGGTAGAGTGCTTGCCTAGTATGCAGGAAGCCCTGGGTTTGATTCTTCACTACCACATAAACAGAAAAATCTGGAAGTGGTGCTGTGGCTCAAGTGGTAGAATGCTAGCCTTGAGCAAAAAAAGCTCAGGGACAGTGTCCAGGCCCTGAGTTCAAGCCCCAGGACTGGCAAAAAAAACCAAAAAAAACCAAAAAAAACAAATAAAGCTTGTGGACTTAGCACCACAAGAAATGGCAAAGCTGGGACTTCAAGCTATATTCTGTGGGGGAAGGGGCAGTACTTAGGTTCAAACTCAGCACCTTATCCTTTTGCTAGGCAGGTACACTACCACTTGAACCATGCCTCCAGCTCTCTTTATTTTTCAGATAGGATCTTATGTTTTGAGCAGGGCTAGCCTCCGCTTCCACAGAGATTACTGGTACGCCACCATACCTGGCTTACCTTTTTGCCTAAACTAGCCTCGAAAACTACCATCCTCTTGGCTCTCTGCCTCCCAACTAGCTGGTGTTACAGCTGTGAGCCACTATACCTGGCCTAAGCCAGCCTCTTGGCTACCTTTACTGTACAGCTTCTAGTAAATGTAAATTCTGTTTGAAACAGGCCAAACTCTGAAACTTCTATAGCATTTGACATATGACATTCTATATCACTTCTTAAAAGGAATATTGAAATATTGAAAGTAATTAAAATAAACTATTTTTAATGTATTCTAACTTTAAAATAAAATACAAAAAATTCTCTAAATCAAAATAATTTTATATTGGTATCAATTTGTCTTGCTTTATAATCTAAACTATAAATATAATATAGATACTTGAAAGGCTACATTTTCTAAATTCTCTGAAACAAAGTACCTTCTGTTATGGAAGTTTTGTTAGGATTACATTTCCACAGTACCGAGCTATATCCTGCAACTGACTGACATGAAAGTTTATAATCTGAAATTACTTAAGGAAAAAAATAATGTTCCTAATTGGAAAGTAGTTAGACTTCGTGTAGGGAGACCAGGGCCTGCTTAGAAAGTCGTGAAGTTGTTATTAAGGCCTCTAGATGGCACTCTTCTGTTTCCCTTTGGTCTCTCCAGACAACATAAAACTCAAACGATCAAGGCCAAATGAGGTTTGGTCATGAGCCTGCTTGCTTTAACATGAGATTTTTTTTTTTCTCCCAGACTATTTCCTTAATCTAAAACAAGCAAACTTCTATAATGTCCTAATGTTTTAAAATGTATTTAGTCAATTCCAGAATCCTGAAACTTGTTTTGGGTCAGATTTAGCTATTATTTAGCTTTAGATACCATGAAAAATCACTAGAAAATTTTTGCATCAGAAATTACTCACAAGCCTTGCATATAATATTTAGTTGCTAAGAGTCCATGATATCTAGATACCCAAGATACCTGGAGGTTCAAGATTAGGAACTCTTGGTTACAGTGTCAATACCTCAAGGATGGGGCTGGGAAGGTGGCTCAGTGGTAGAGTGCTTGCCTTGCATGCATGAGGCCCTGGGTTTGATTCCTCAACACCACATAAGCAGAAAAAGCCAGAAGTGAGCTGAAGAGCAGAGGGATAGTGCCCAGGCCCAGAGTTCAGGCCCATGACAGACAAAAAAAAAAAAAAAAAAAAAAAGACTCAAGGATAAGAGCTTTTATCTTGGCTGTCCTACATAATATCCAACAGAAATCTAACGTATCTCATCTGTTGTGCAGACAATAAAGGATGACAAAAGGCAGAGTGCTAGAGTAGCAGTATTGATTCATACTTTATCAGTGTCATGCAGCTCATAAAATTAAGCTCAAATTTGGACAGAATGTTCTTAGTATATGGGAAGAGGGTGAAGATGAAGGAAAGAAATGCTCCCAAACATAAAATCACAGCCATAGGATGGACAGTCCATTTAAATGAGTAGAAGAAAGAGCCTCAGATCAAAGGGTACAAAACATCAACTTTTCCAGATGCCAAAACGTGCTGGATTTTAATGTCTAAAATGGTCCTATCTCTGTCCCCTCCCAGGGGGCAGAGTCTCCTTCTGATGAACCTGAAGCGCTCTGAGCCAGGCGGGAGTACGCGGCTCTGCTGTGTGAGCCAGAGCAGCAGCCACCCCTCCGCGGCCACTTTCATCTGCTCACACACTGCTGCCAAGTGGTCTCCTCAGTGAAATCACTGTTGACCATGAAACCCCATCTGCCCAGAGCATGCCTGCCCCGTCCCCCGACTGCGCTCTCCCCCACGTGGAGGAGAGCCAGCTTCTGTATGGGCAGAGAACTAAGATGGGAATGAAGACAGCCAGTGTGATTTCACTGACCACAACTTTCTGAAAAAGACTAGTATTTGAGTGAGCGGGGAGGATTTAAGGATGGGAGGGTGGACCAAAGATCTACTTAAAATTCATTAAAAACAGTTTCATAGAAGCTCTGCCTCCAGTTCCTAGGGAAGAAGAAATGAAGTAACCTAAGAAAGAATTCCCATTTTCGGACTGAAGTGTTGAAAACCTGACACCTGAAGATAGGATCAAAGCCATGAGACTTATTTATCCTGGAGAAGAGAAGGAATTGGGGGGGGGGGGGGGTGGTAATATGCTGAATGCTCTTCAAGAATCTAATAGGTTTTTTTCCCCCAAACAGTTGATTTGTATTATGCTACCCAAAGGCTTGGATGTGAGGTCGTTAGGAAGTTATGAGTTCAATGTAGCACTGATTTCTAAGAATCTGGGGAAGTGTGAGGAAGCGTCCAGCAAACAGGACTGCACCTGGGGCACAACTCATTTCACTCAGTACTTGGGCAAGATTTTCCTTGAAACAACTGAACTACTTGCTCCCCTCCTCTCCTAAGTCCAAAAACGATATGTAATCACATTAAGGCAATCTGTTGTCTACGAAGTGGTAATCTTACTGTAACTAGAAATGCAATCAGAGGCTAGTATTTGAGATGACATCAGAGGACTCCTACGCATAAGAAAGACTGGACAGCTCTCAAGGATGTCAAACATATTTTACCTAGTGTGCATCCTTACTGCCTACCAAAGTACCTGCCACAGGACAGGCCCTCAAAAGATGGCAGTTGAAACAAGCACTGGGCTAGTGATTACCAAAACCCTTTTAAGCAATTTTAATACCTAAGAAGCGGGGAGTGGTAGTGGTAGTGCACACCTGTAATCTGATCACTGTAATCCTATTACTCAGAAGGCTGAGGGACTGGTGAGCTCCAGGCCTGAATGAGATAGTCTCCAAAAAACAAACAAACACCAGAAATAACACATGGGAAATCCTAAGAATCTGAAAGATTAGGCATTCTCCATGCTTCAAGCTGGAATAGAAAGCCTGTCACCATTTCACTGAAGATTTTGATGTGCCATGATATACAAAAAAATTAATTGATCAATTCACTCAAAATATCATTTAATAAGAATTACTCCTCTGTACATCACCTTTATAGTAACAATAAAAATTAATTACTAACATTTATTGAGCACTTAAGGATAACTAGAGTAAACTCTTAAGCCACTTACTTTATATTCTAGCCCTTATCGCTTACTAGTTAGTACCTCCACAGTTTATGAAGACATTAAAAATCAGAAGAAACTTAACCAGATAATAAAAGGGAGAGTCAGTTATTTGTGGTTAGTCTTTTGTTTTGTTTTGTTTTTATTTTTGAGACAGGCCAGGCTCAGGTTGGCCTCGAAAGCACAATTCTCCTGGCCTCAGCTTCTAGAGTGCTATAATTACAGGCATGCACCATCACTCCTAGTTTCTGGTCCCATTCCAGTTCTTAACTTAAATTGTATATAAAGTAATAATTACTACTACTGTTTTAGGCAATGCCAGTATATCTTTATAAAAACAATTTAGGGTGCCAGTGGCTCACATCTGTATCCCAGCTACTCAGGAGGCTGAGATCTGAGGATCATAGTTCAAAGCAGGTCTAGGCAGGGAAGTCCCAGAAACTTTTATCTCCAAATTAACCACCAAAAAAACAGAAGTGGAACTATGGTTCAGGTGGTAGAGCCTTGAGTTCAAGCCCCAGTACAGGCACATAACACACACACACACACACACACACACACACACTCTTACATCACAACACAACACAATTTAATTCTCTCCTCTGAAAGATTGAGTACCATGTAATCTTCATATATTTCATCATGACAGAGTCACCACAAACTAGATTACTTCCAAATGTGTTGGGTAAAATCATGGTCAGAAAGCTATGAACTATCTGGGAAACAGCTTTAAAGGGGAATGGCAAGTTGGATGAAATGAGAAAGCCTTTCACTGGGAAGAATAAAGCACACTACAGAAGAGCGAGCTTAACCTGTGCAAGTGGTTACTGCAAGGTGTTGAAGTCAATGAAGAGGAGGAGGCAGGAGGCAGGGAACCACAGTGCTCCCCAGGCACGCAATCCCAGACAGGGAACAGGGACAAGCAGAAACCAGGGAACCGGATCATCGGAATCCTCAGGCAGATCCTGTGAAGGACAGCCAGCTGTTCCTTAATCCCTTCATGTGATGCCAAAGTACAAGACATGGCAAAGCAATCATCTTCAGCTCTGTGGTGGAGAAATGGTCTGAAGAAACTGAGTCATAGATTCTTCCTGGCCACATAAAGCTAACTTTGAGCTGGTGGAAACAGGACATCTGTGTGCCAGAAGACACTGGGAAGAATGCAAAGAAGAAACAATTGCCTGGGAAATTTGCCCTTTCTATAGGTGTCTGGCCTCGGGTCTCCTAGGCCCTTCCCATCCAGTCAACATTGGGGTGCTTAGAGGCTCAAAGCACCGAGCCCAGCAGTACTTTATGTCTGATCATCTGAGCATGTTTCTAGGTAATGTTTAATCCTTGATTAATAATCTGTTTTTACAATTAAAAAAAAAGTCCATTCACTGTGTCCGACTCAGGCACTGGTATGGGACAATCCTAGCATAGAACAACATTGTTTGGGGCCTGAGTCTCTATGCTCTGGAATTATTCCAAATGTTTGAGATTCAAGGCTCCCCTTTCATGCTGTCTACCAAAAAGAAACAACAGCAATAAAAAACTACACATAAAATATGTAGTTTTTCTTCCTGATAATAAAGTGTCATAATAGACTAGTGGCCATCTTGAAATGTCACAGCATGACACTGAAGAATAATTTAAAAGTAAAACACAAAGTGGATGTGTGGCTCAAGCAGTAGAACACCAGCCTTGAAAAAAAAAAAAACAACCTAAGAAAGAGCACAGGCCGAGTTCAAGTCCCAGTACTAGCACATATACAAATACAAAAACAGTAAATAAAACCATATGGGGGGGCTGGTGCAAGATCTTTTCCTTTGGGAAGAAGCTGACCTTTGTTAGGAAGCCTCATTCTACTTAGGGACTAAGCCCTAGAAATGACATTTGATCAGCATGCCAAGGAAGCTCTATCGCTACCCATTACTAGCTAGGGTGACAGGTATTTTTACATAGTTGCTGTGTGACATTTGTATGTATAACAACTCACTAATGTGCTAGCCTGTAGATGCATTCAGATTACCTAAATGTTATGTCACACAAAATAAATGGATTTTGTTGTTGCAATGAGATTTTGTTATGTTGGATATTGCCAGGCTAGTGTAAAACTACATATTTTCTAAAAATGTGCCAAGAATTTTTACTTTATAGTCTTTCTTTCCCACACAGGGCCTTATTTTGCAGCCCAGGCCAGCACTGAACTCTTGATTCTCCTGCTCCAGCCTCCACCTGTGGTTGTCTCCCCACCCCCATTCCATTGGCCGAATACTGGGAGTACAGGGCAGGGACCACTGTAATTTATAATTAATTAATTTTATTTTATTGCCAATCCTGGGACTTGTACTTTGGGCCTGAGCACTATCCCTGAGCATCTTTGGTTCAAGGCTAGTGCTCTACTACTTGAACCACAGTGTCACATTTGGCTTTTTTGAGTAGTTTATTGGATATAAGAATCTCATAGACTTTCCTGCCTGGGCTGGCTTCTAGCCACAATCCTCAAATCTTAGCCTCCTGAGTAGCTAGGATTACAGGCACAAGCAACCAGTCCCTAGCTCCCGCTATTATGTATTATATGTTACATATTATATGAAAATATATAAGCAAATTCTATTTAGGGGCAATACTGGGGTTTGAATTCAGGGTCTTTTACTCTACTACTCAAGCCACACCCTAGTCCTAACATTTCTAAATCCAAAGTTAAAGGAATGGTTATTTAAAGTATCAATACCACAGTTTTACACAACCAGACAAAATATACAACTTAGAATTAACTGTAACAGGGCTGGGAAGGTGGCTCAGTGGTAGAGCGCTTGCCTTGCATGCCTGAGGCCCTGGGTTCGATTCCTCAGCACCACATAGCAAAAAAGCCAGAAGTGGCACTGTGGCTCAAGTGGTAGAGTGCTAGCCTTGAGCTGAAGAGCTGAGGGACAGCGCCCAGGCCCAGAGTTCAGGCCCCACGACCGGACCAAAAAAAAGAATTAACTGTAACAGAACTTGATCTAAATCAGCACCGACTACTAAAATTTCACTCAAAAATTAAACGCTAGGCTTAGTTCCTCTAACACACTTGGCACTGAGAAATATTTGTTTTCTGTTCTTTTGGGAGGGGAAAACAGGAGTTCAATACAAACTAGAGTACTTCAGTAAAATTTCAAAAAGGATCAAAGTATAGAATTCTCTGTATTCTTGCCCTCCCTCCCCTGCAACCCAGACTGGGGCTTGAACTCGGAACTTCATGCTCACTCAGCCTGCTTGTTCATGGCTGGCACTCTACCATTTCAGCCATACCTCCAGCTTGGCTCTTTGGGAGATGGAGTCTCTAGGACTATTTTGTTGGCTTTGAGCCTTGATCCTCCAAGTTTCAACCTTCTGAGTAGCTAGAATTACAGGGTGAGCCACCAGTTCCTGGCTTGGTTTTAGTTTTCAGGGCAAGGACCTTCTTTCTTTCCTTTTTCAATTAATTCAATATGCTATTAATCACTAACCATACACCAGTGAGAAGTTAGACATGTTAGGCAAGCAAGTACTCTAGAGCTATGTTATACCCCAGTCCTGAATTTCCTTATTTTTCCAGGTAGTTGTGATGCTTCCAGAATTGAGCCAGCAATGAAGTGACATTAAATATGGAGATGCCCATATTTAATTCTAGCCCCCACTTTGAAAAGCCCCAGCCTCCTATACTGTGCCACTAAGAGTTGTCCATTTTAGAGCTCACCTTCACACAGGTTTGCTGCTCATAATTCTAGCCCCCACTTTGAAAAGCCCCAGCTTCCTATACTGTGCCACTAAGAGTTGTCCATTTTAGAGCTCACCTTCACACAGGTTTGCTGCTCATACCAACATACCATTATTCAGATGCTTTTCTGAGTCCTTCTATCAATTATTATTATAGAATAAAACTCTACTTCAGTTTTACTCCAAGCTAATACCCACTACATGTGAACTCTTTCTTTGATAAAATTATGCAGATGTAGATGGACAAACAGATCCACTCCAGGAATCCTTTTTACTTGGAATAAACTGCCAGCTATGTATTTATTGAGAACTAAAATGTAATCAGTCCAAGGTAGATGTCTCTGGAGCCTGACTGCCAGGGTTCAAATGTCAGTTCTGCTACGTACTAGAGGTGTGACCTTGGGGGTGTTTCTAAATCTTACTGGACTAGTGTTCCCATCACACCTTACCTCACATAACAGCTTTACTCACTGGGTTGTTTTGAGTATAAGTATTAATGCCAGGGCTGGGAAGGTGGCTCAGTGGTAGAGCACCTTGCATGCATGAGACTCTGGGTTCGATTCCTCAGCACCACATAAGCAAAAAGAAAAAAGCCAGAAGTGGCACTGTGGCTCAAGTGGTAGAGCACTAGCCTTGAGCTGAAGAGCTGAGAGACAGCGCCCAGGCACAGAGTTCAGGCCCCACGACGGACCCCCCCCCCCCCAAAAAAAAAAGAACTGTCGCGAAAACTCTGAGCCCGTGAGTGTAGAGAGACTGGTGGGTGAGCAACTTCTCTCTCCTGCCCTGTTCTCTCTAAACAAAGTGCTTTTAGCCATGCAAGGAGCTGTGTGGTTCTTGATGAGTAAGCCCAACAGGGAAGAGCTATTCGTCTGTAAGTGGAAGCTTTTTGGCAGTAGCTGCAGGGTATATTCTCCATCAGAAGCATTATGTAAGCCTGGGTCTTGCATTCCCAGTGATAAAATGCTTATGCAGTATTACAACTAATTAAGTCACAATGAAGTCTAATCAATAAAGGCTCAGAAATATTGTCCACAAGAGATCTCTATGCACTCACCATCACTGAAGTTTTTTTTTAACTGTAAATTAATTTTCATTCAGTTAAATAAACAATCTTGCTATGTTTCCTAGCAGGTGGTAAACTAGAGGAATAGGGCAAACTAAGCCTTAACACGTAGGTATCCCTTGGTTGAAAAAAAATATAGTTAGTGAATAAATCTGATACTCATAAACATTTAAGTTGCTACCTTCTAGTAGGAAGAGAGGGGGGTCAGTAACAGCTCTGTTGACATGTATGGCCATCTAGGTCTTCTACTCTGTAATAGCCCAGAAAAACAAAGTTTTATCCTCTCACCCTTCCACAGTTTAGGCTGGGGGTTATCTAAAGGATGTGCTCTGAGATCTTTTTTTTTGGGTCCGGTTGTGGGGCCTGAACTCTGGGCCTGAGCACTGTCCCTCAGCTCTTCAGCTCAAGGCTAGCGCTCTACCACTTGAGCCACAGCGCCACTTCCGGCTTTTTTTCTTTTTGCTTATGTGGTGCTGAGGAATCGAACCCAGGGCCTCAGGCATGCAAGGCAAGCGCTCTACCACTGAGCCAACTTCCCAGCCCTGTGCTCTGAGATCTTATAAGAAGTTGAACTCCTAAAACACGGGTCTGAACCCAATCTGTTTTGCCTGGGACAAAAAAAAAAAAAAAGCCAACTCTATAGTAGATTGACATTGTTTTAAAACTTCAAGTCACCTGGGCTGGGAAGGTGGCTCAGTGGTAGGCTGCTTGCCTTGCATGCATGAGGCCCTGAGTTGGATTCCTCAGGACCACGTAAGCAGAAAAAAGCAGGAAGTAGTGCTGTGGCTCAAGTCATAGAGCACTAGCCTTGAGCTTGAGAGCTGAGGGGCAGTGCCCAGGCCCAGAGTTCAGACCCCATGACACAACAACAACAAAAAAACAAAACAACAACAAATTTCAAGTCACCTATAATCTACAAAATAACCCAAATAATAAAAACATATAAAAACCAATTGGTCTACTGAATAAACAATTCAGACCACCTTGAGTTACCTAGGCAGGAACAGGTGGCTCACATCTAAAATCCTAGCTTCTCAAGTGGCTGAGCTACAAGGATTGTGGCTTGAAGTCAGCCTAGGCAGGAAAGTCCATGAGACTCTTATCTCCAATTGACCATCAAAAGGCCAGAGTGAACGTATGAGGGTAAGGTTCAAGAAGTGGAGAGCCAACCTTGAGAGAAAAAGCTAAAAGGCAGATATGGAGTTTAGTACTGGCACCAAAAAAAAAAAAATTCAGGGTGATTTTTTTCTTAACTTGCCATGTAGGCTAAAGATGGCCTCAACCTCTCAATCTTCCTGCTTCAGTATCCCAAGTGCTATGATTACAGGCATGCACCACCACACCCGACTTTTACAGCAACTTTTTAAAGATCACTGTAGTTACTATGTTACTACTATGCCAAAGGTAAAAAGACTTAAGGAAGGAGACCAGTGAGCAAGAGACTTAGAACAACTCAGATGAATGATGTTGGTGGCTAGATTCCCAGAATGATATAGAGTTGGTCCTGGTTAAAAGTCAAATTCAAGGAAAGCTACATATTCTTAGGCAGGCATTGGTCATAGTATTTTATAAACACAGACTCCTTTAAGCACTGTAACAACTCTTTATGAGATGTTAACATTGCCACCCTCCTTTTACAGGTGATGGTACTGAGGCTAGAAAATACTAAGTGGCAGAACTAGAAGCTGAACCTAGACAGTGGGGCTTCAACAACATTCAGCATTTAATTGGATGTAAAGGGAGAAAATAAAGGTCAATGAAAGGTTTTGGTGTGAGCAACACGGAGGAAGTGTTGTTAACTGGGATGGGGCTAACTGAGGAAGACCGCTTCAATGGGAGAAATATCTCAGACCTGTCAAGTTTGCCTAGGCAGCAAGTGTCCACCTGAACTGATACCTCAGGTTAGATATCAAAGTAAGATGCTGTTGAATTGAGGAGACTTCCAGGCCTGGGACATGTATTTGAAATCATCAGTGTAACACTGAGTACAACAAGATGAGATCACTCTTGGGGCAGCCAGGGACTATGCACTGGAACATACTAGTGTTCAGAGATGAGGGAATTGAAGAGGGATCGTCTACAGAATGACTAGTGTGGAAATCCAGAGTCTGGTTGTCTGAAAGCAAAGTGAAGACAAATGTCCCAAGAGAGGAGCAAGGAGTTGTGGAGCTTCTCAGTCATGGAAGAGGACCCAGAACTGGGTGCTGGATTTACAAGTATGGCTTTGGTGGATCACAGGAGCAAGAGCCTAAACCATGTGCTATGAGAGGAAGTGAGTGGAAGG
The DNA here is from genome assembly GCF_019054845.1 of Dipodomys spectabilis. NCBI lineage: Eukaryota > Metazoa > Chordata > Mammalia > Rodentia > Heteromyidae > Dipodomys > Dipodomys spectabilis. The sequence continues at coordinate 5,463,083 of NW_024870753.1, forward strand.
CAATGAGAAGAAAGGACTAGAGCACTTTTCAATTATTATATGTTTTAATTTTTCATAACAAATCTTGAGAATCCCACACCCCCCAAATCAGACCATGTCATTCCTCTGTCAAACCCTCCAATTCTTCACATTTCACTCACAGTAAAACAAGTCTTTCCATCAACTGACTAGCCCTCCGTGGGGCTTCCCCTTACCTCTGTGACCTTCCTTACCTTGTGCTGCCACCCTTCCCTCCTGAGTACACACATCCATCAGGTTGGAGCACATTCCCTCCCAGGGGTTGCTGCAGGGGGGGAGGGGCACTCTCACAAAGTCTCACTGTCTTTCAGTCTTTGCTCAAATGTCTCCTCTGACCACACCCTTCCAGACCACCTCCCACCACCAACCAGCCTGAGCAACTTCCCTATTGCTTTCAGCAGTCTCTCTTTTTTTTTATGAAAATACTGTACAGAGGGGTTACAATTACATGGGCAAGATAGTGGGTACATTTCTTATCAAGCATTGTAGCCTCCTCCTTTGAGCAGTATCTCATACAACTAAGTCATCAATTCTGAAGAGACACAAAGTTAAATCTAGTCCACATTTCTACTTATTTTAAAGTGCAGTTCCCAACTGCTGTTGCTGCCAATTCAGTCAACATATATTCTTTAAAATGAAAACAGATGATTAAGCAAAACTCAGTTCTATCCTGAAAACGTCCACATATATATGTACATATATAGCTATATTCATATATACGGTGAAAAATATTGTACAATCAGGCATGATGGTGCACACTTGCAATCCCTGTACTTTGGAGGCTGAGACAGGAAGATTGTGAGCTGGAGGCCAGTTTAGACTACATATCAAGACCCTATCTCAAACTCCCTAATTAGTCAAAAACAAAAACCCCAGTAGATGCCAAGTATCTGCTAAATGTAGACTCTGGGTATCTGCTATCTGTTTTTGGTGTTAAATTTTTGCAAGGACTACTTACCCTACTGCCCACTTCTTTAAAAAAATAATATTATTTGAGTCTAGTTATCTATGACACAACCAAAGAAATGGATGGCATGAAGACTAAAGCCTGCTTTCCCCTTGGCATTTTGTAATAATGAACAGAGGTAGGGGACAGGAATTTTTATTGCATCACTACTGTGGAATGGGCCTACTGACCCTTTACATACATTATTTAACTTAGTCCACATAGCAGTTTATACTTTGAGGAAGCTAAAGCTCTGACAGACTTAGTAATAGGCAGGATCCAAATTCAAACACAGGCAAAGCTGTGTGATGATGCCAACGTTGGTCCTCCTCTTACCACACCTTGCCTCCTGAGGGTGTCAGAACAGCAAACAGGCAGTAAGAAAGGTTGTTTAAGTGGGCCATTTCTCCGCCATTACGAAACCCCTGGGATAACAAAGCATGTCTCAGTTTCCATGAACCCAGTAGTAACTGTGTGCTGACAAGTTCCTTACCTGTGGACATAAAAAATGGGATGCGGAACTTTCCACTGAGCACCCGGGCCCGCAGGTTCTGCAGCGTGCTCCCGTCAAAGGGCAGGGCACCGCACACAAGCACATAGAGGACAACGCCAAGACTCTGCACCCCAAACAGAGAGGATCAACAATTAATCGCACCAGAGGAGACAAGAGAGGCTGTTACAGTGTGTGAAGATGGAGAGTCACACAACAAAGGATGGAAGTCTTCTTTTTCTATGACATACCATGCAGCAGTGTGGAGGCCAACCTGCATCTGAACAGTTAGCTCAACTCTGCCTCCAGACCTGAATTTGGGGTAAGATCCCCAATTTTTCCCCAGGGCTTGTTCAGGCATAAGGCACGCCGCAACGACCAAGAGTAATGTCTGTTCTTGGTAAGGGTGCCCAGCCGCATTGGCCCTTGGGCTTTTTGTAGATGTGAAAGGGTTGGTTTGAAACCCAAGGCTCAACCCCTAAAATGAGTGCTGGAGAGAAGACTGCATGCAGAGCTGAGCGTCCTCCAGGACGAGGATGGGTGCCATCTGGTGATGGGCTGGCTGGGAGTAAGAGAAGGCAGCTACTCACCCAGATGTCCACCTTGGGCCCATCGTACTCCTTTCCTTCAAAGAGCTCGGGAGCCGCATAGGGAGGGCTGCCGCACCATGTCTTCAGCAGCTGCCCAGGAGTGAAGAGGTTACTGAAGCCGAAATCTAGAAAGACAAATGGACACAGCTCGTGTAGTCATTAGATGAACGTTTGGAATCGTCAGGTTTGAGTATAAAATTCAAAAAGAGAATGTTTGAAGCTGGGTGGCTCACACCTATAATCTTAACTACTCAGGAGGATCTAGGTTCAAAGCCAGCCTGGTTAGGAAAGTCCCTGAGACTCTTATCTCCAATTAAACACCTCCAAAAGAGCTGGAAGCAGAGCTGTAGCTCAGGTGGTAGAGCGCTAGTCTTGAGCAAAAAAGGATTGGGGACAGCACCTAGGTTCTGAATTCAAGCCCCAGGACAGAGAGAAAGTAGAGAAAGAGGAGAGAGGGAGGGAGGGAGGGAGGGAGGGAGGGAGAGAGGGAGGAAGGGAGGGAGGGAGGGAGGGAGGGAGGGAGGGAGAAAGAAAGGGAGAGAGGGAGGGCGAATGAAATGAAATTAGTGGGTAGATCAGTGGTGGGGAGTTTGCCTACAGGTACCCCAGGCCCTGGCTTTCATCCTCAGTGGAATAATGGAGGGGACTGTATGACTGATGTTACTATAACAAGGACTTATAGGCTGCTTTTGTTTTTGTTTGTTTGTTTTTTAAAAGCACCGATTCTTCACTTAGTCCTGCAGACTTCCAAAAGAAACTAAAAGTAGGAAAAAGACACTCAGCCTCTCTATCTGCTTCCATTTTATATATGTCTCCTTGCTCAATCTTTCTGTAGTACACTGACTGACCTTGGACTCCAGGAACAAAAGATCTGACAGATAAACGTCTTGAGACAAGAGTGGAATCTACCCCCAGGCAGCTGTGGCTCTCCATTATTGTGACAAGGTCTGCCTGGCCCATCCTGAGATGCAGTGACCAATGAAACCACAGATGACCAAGACTGACTGGCTCTGCATGCTTCTCAGTCTGTGTCTCTCTCTCTCTAAACCTGGGAGCTCATGTCAGTACCCGCTGAAGACAGGGCTCACGACTCTGGTCACCTAGCCTTCCTGGTACAGCGATAACATACTGGATGAAAGTTCCTTCCCTGCTTTTCACCGTCATTTTTTTTTTTCTGAAGAACATGTTAACTTGAACGAGAAGGTTTATAGTTTGGCTTCAGCTCCCTCTTACTATTCTAAGGGGTGGAAGGAGTAGGAGTGAGTCTTTAGGAGAAATACTAAGAACATGAGCCATCATCAAAGCTTGTTTCCTTTGACACTGTTTTCTTTGTGAAGATTTACTGTTCAGACTATCAATAAACAAGCCTGTGCCATTAAGTTTGTGCTTCTCCCCCTCTACAAGGAGGAAAATGTTAACAATCATAGACAAGGCATTAGGAATCCAACATGAGAAATATCCTATACAATGGAGCTGCTAATTAGGAAAATTTATAGCTAACCTGTTTAGGCCCTGGGCTTAGACTGTTTAATACATACAGAAACTATCCCTACTTCTCATCAGCATGATGGGAAAGAGGAAGGCCAGTCATGAAAAGGACCTGGTGCAGGTAGATCCTTGCAAACCAAATTTTAGAGTTGTCTTTCTACATTATTCCCAAAGACTTCTAACTCCTAGATCTCCTTTCTTTTTTTTTTTGGTCAGTCCTGGGGCTTGAACTCTGGGCCTGGGCGCTGTCCCTCAGTTCTTCAGCTCAAGGCTAGTGCTCTACCACTTGAGCCACAGTGCCACTCCCTAGATCTCTTTTCTTGAGCCTTTTAAGAACTTACTATCCATTCTCTTCAGAAAAACCTTGGTAATGTTCAGTGTATGCAGACCTTAGGTGCAAATTAAAGTTTTTGTGTTTCAATACTTGTAGAATAGCCAAGAGTGGTAGCACACATCATAAGACTGGGAGCCTGAGGCAGGAGAAATATGAGTTAGAGATTAGCCTAGGCTATGTATAAAGGAGGGGGGAAAAATTAGTTGGTAAGGCTTTACATTCAATTTCATTCATAGGCAACATCAGTTAAGTACTCATTGTAACAAACATCATGTTAGGTATTATGAAAGAGTTTAAGAACAATAAGGAGTTCCTAAAGAAGTACAGGAAGAATACATCTCTACAAGAGAGACAGGTGTTTCATTTTGTTTTGTTTTAAAGGAGATAGAAGAATAGGTCTTATGTGTAATATGTGAGTATAGATAGGTAGGGGACATTTCTTATAGGGACTCAGGAAGACTTCAGAGAAGTCATTTCTGTCCATTGATGAATGAAAGTATTTAGTTTCCCATTGCTGTCATGATTCTAATTGTGGTCCTGACCTCCAAACCCCTGTGATCAGTAAGATAATTTTAGAAGTTTGGAAGGAATGACTAGGAGGAAGAAGCTCTAGTAGCTGGCCCACTGCCATCGTTAATGTGAGAAGAACTAGCAGCCCAGAGGTTCAGGAGAGGACTGGCCCAATGAGTTTATAGCAGTTTAATTCTGTGACTCTTTGAGGTTCTGCTGTATATTTAAAAAAAAAAAACCCACACAGTAGAGACTAGGATAAATAAAACTATGTCCCCTGCATTCGTTCATAAACTAGTAGAGGGTATAAATACATAATACCATTAAGTATGCTGTAAGGCAGAGTGATGGCTGGAATGGAGAGGTATAAACAAAGGGCTGTGGAAGCATGGAGGAGGAAGCCATTAGCACGATATTTTCTGCAGGAAATCAGTTAACACTTTATACAGGAAGTAATATTTGACTAGACCTTGAAAATAAATGATATTTTAAAGGTAGAAAGAGAGGAAAAGGCCTGGCATAGAAAGGAAATGGCTTAAGAAAGAATGTAAACACAGGATGTTAACAGTCTACTAATGCTAGAGATAGACAGGAAAGGTGAATTGGGGCTGGGCAGAGAAGGCCCTTCAAAGACAATGCTCAGAGATGAGACTTTGTGGTCAGCTCATGGCAGCCACCAAATGATTCTGAGAAAGGAAGTAACAGCATATGATTTATATCATCCAAAGCTTTGAGATGAAATGATGCCGATAGTAAGGAAGCATCAATCCACAGCTTCTCACCTTGAGAAGATATGAAATGAGTGGTAGGAAGGTGCCTAGGCCAGCCTTAAACCATGATCCTTTCAATTGTCACTCCCAGAAGTAACAACAAGCCTTGGAACAGAAAGATCCTAATCACTCCTCTAAAACCACAGGTACTTAGTCATTTGGAAGAACACTGGAGGGCTGAACTATCCCAGCTCATCAGTCTTGGGAAGAAAAAGGGAGAAGGCCTGGGATCATTCTAATGGCTTGCTTTCAGGGGACAAGTACTATCAACCATACTATCACATGCTCAAGTTCAGTTCACATGGCCCAAGATGAAGAACAGTATTAGATCAAACACTAGTAAATGTAATGATAACTTTATGAATTTTTTTGAATTTTTTTTTTTTTGGTCGGTCGTGGGGCCTGAGCTCTGGGCCTGGGCACTATCCCTCAGCTCTTCAGCTCAAGGCTAGCACTCTACCACTTGAGCTACAGCACCACTTCCAGTTTTTTTTCTGCTTATGTAGTGCTGAGGAATCAAACCCAGGGCCTCATGCATGCAAGGCAAGCGCTCTACCACTAAGCCACCTTCCCAGCCCTGTAATGATAACTTTAAATTAAGCACAGAACAAGAATAATACAAAAATAACATGGAAACTTAAGGCAAAGAGATTCAGTGCTTAATACACAAATGGGAGGGGAGGGAATGGGAGGGGAAAGAGGGGAAGAGGAGGACAAGGGAGAGGAAGGCAAGGGAAGGGATGAGAGAATTCAGTGTTAAGTTCAAAAGGTTAAGTAAATATGCTGGTAGTTTTGATATATACTAATAAATGCCAAAGGAAAGGGTAAAGACCTTTCCAGAATATCTGTTTTTACAATAGGGAATGGGTAAGTAAAATAAAGCAATCATTAAACATGATGACTACATATGGAATAGCATGGGGAAATTCCTGATTTAAATGTAAAAAGTCAAAAGCAGCATGTAAATTATACATACACTGATTATAATTATGGAAAACTTACACTGGAAAAAAAACAAAGATAAATCCATTCAACAGGATGACAGGCTTAGAGTCTCAAAGACAGTCTCAGATGACAGTCTCAAATTACAGTTTGAATATTTAGAAATCTCTTGCTCAAATCTCTTGTAATAAATTTTTTTGAACATAAAGATTTATACATCATCTTGAATACAAATTAAAACACTGAACCATTAATTTCAGATAATTCTCAAATGCCAAGGTTGATTTAAAAAAATTGATGTCTGTTAGTGTTTATCTGCAGGCAATAGGAAGGATTAATGACCTTATCATGTAAAACAGCCTGAAGAGTTTCAGAAGAGAGAACATGAGGCGTGGGTTAGGATGGGTCTCCAACACAGCAGAAGCTGTGATGTGAGGAAGTGTCCCTCCATCCACGTGGCCTTTGCTCACTTACTGCTCTACTCCTAATTGGTTCTTACCATAATTTGTTAAGTCTCCTTCCCAATGCCCAACACCCTAGCTGGTTAGCATTTGTCTGCAGCCTGAAATGGCAATTTAAAACCCGTTCTCTTAATGCACAGCAGCAGACTTTAATTTGAACCATATGTCTGTCTTTCAGGATGGTTTAACTACCAGAGCTTACTACACCAAGTTTGAGAGCTGAAATTCTTTATCCTAGGCAGGATCTTCAGCCTGGGGCTATATAAGGGTTATATATTGTATCCCTAAAAATAAGGCTATCATTAACTGGCTATGTGTAATGTGGTAAGGGGAAGAGGGAGAAATGAGTGGCATTAATTTAAAAATCAGAACAAAACTGCAACAGGAAATTTTCTTATTTGGTCCACCACTTCACAGCAATACCCTTGACTTCTTTTTTGGCTGACCAAAAAACAATCCAAAGCAGATGTAAAGAGATTCAGCAGTAAGCTACAGCTAGCCCCAATTGGCAGCCAAGCCCTCTAGGAGTACCCGAGTTTCCCTTCCCTGTATAAACTTGGAAGAGCAGAGAAAAAAAGGAAAAAAGGAAAGTGGGAAGGACATTTACCTATCCTATATGAAGAACTGGACCAGAAAACACTGTGACAAATTTTCAATTTTTTCAAATCAGAAAGCTTTTGAGGACCCACAACCTCAACAATTGCCATCAGAGACAAAGACCAAAAGCAGAAATAATTCTGCCCTTGGCTAATTTCTCAATGGACTGGCAGGGAAGTGGAGGACTTTGATGTACTTGCTAGAGGTGACTCAAAGAGCCAGTGATTAACACCAAGAGAAGATCCTTATATAAACAGGATTTAGACTGCTATACAGACTGTTAAAATGGAATATGACACAGATAAGGGAGCTGTTTTTCTTTTCTTATACTGTATTAGTGGCCTAGAAATCATGTCACCTGAAGGTTCTAGAACTGAACAAAACAAGAGTCAGAATTATGATGAGTGATGGTGTGCTTCAAAGCCCCTAGGAATCCCTTCACTCTTAAGAACAGGCCATGGGAAGTCCTCAGTTTTTAGCAATCCGTTCCAAACCCTGGCTCAACTTCCTAACTAGGGGCTAATAAAGAAGTAACGCCAAAAGCTACTGCTGACAGACCGAGGATATTTACACAAGAGAAAGCTTCATTATGGGAAACAAGAAATCAGCTTATTTCTGGGGGTGGGGTTGATACCGGCAAGAGATTGGCATTCTCAGGGGCAGATCTGGTATTTTCCTCCAACACACTTAGCAGACAGGATCACTAAAAACCCTCGCTATTTGTATATATTATAACCCAACCTCCTTCACTCTACCCTTCTGAAAAAGCCAGAAGTCCCCAAAACTTCCTCATCATCAGAGAGACACTTTCTACAAGCCATGCAAATGGAATCCACTACAATTCTTGAAAATATTGAGTATATTATAGTCATATTTCTAAATTATATGAAGGTAGAATTATGGAAACTCAATTATCCAATCAGGTAACTTTCCCCATACAAGGGCTTGAATTCAGTTCCTTATGCTCTTACTCATGGCTGGTGCTCTACCACTTAAAAGCCTCATCTCCAGTCTAATTTTTTGTAGACTAACTGAAGTTAGAGTCTCTCAGATTTTTCTGCCTAAGTTGGCTCTAAATCTTTTCCAGGACTCAGCCTCCTGAAAGCTAGGATTACAGGAGTAAGCAACTGGTCTGGAGTTCAATCTGGCAATTTTCTAATATACGACACAGTAAAATCTCCTTAAATTTTCAACAGAAAATTTTTTTTCAACAAATTTAAGGTATCAAATGGAAATATAGTAAATGGGTATAACAACTGTTTGTTTATCTATGCTTTTTCAAGACAAGGTCTCCTTTCGTAGCTCAGGCTGGACTTGAACTCATAATCCTCATGCCTTAGCATCTCAAGGGCTGGGATTTCAGGTGTACAGCACCAGGCACAGCTCATATTTTGTTTTGTTTCTAAAAGGTAAAAGGATAACAAGTTTCAGGCAGTAAATAACATTTTTAATTAAAAATAATGCACTAAAATGTTGGTAATATATTGAATTTTACTAAATACATGTGTGTATACATTTTATATAAATGTAGTATGTACATATTATGATTTTTTTTTGTTTGTTTTTGGGTCCGGTCGTGGGGCCTGAACTCTGGGCCTGGGCACTATCCCTCAGCTCTTTAGCTCAAGGCTAGCGCTCTACCACCTGAGCCACAGCACCACTTCCAGCTTTTTTTCTTTTTGCTGAGGAATCGAACCCAGGGCCTCATGCATGCAAGGCAAGCGCTCTACCACTGAGCCACCTTCCCAGCCCGTCTGTACATATTATGAATGCTTGAAAATTTTCAAAATTGTCCTTTTTCTGCAGCTTCACTAAGATGCTGATAAATTTCTTTTGTTTTTTTTCTATGTCCTTCTCTCTTTCAATTGTCATCCTCCAATTCTTTTGTTTTCTAGTTATCACCTAAATAAGTGATTTGCAATTAAAAGATGATAGCATGGAGATCCTGGAAGCTGAGAAGAAGCAACAACAATTTCAATGTACCCAAACCAGATGTTTATGTAAGAAAAGCCTATGGCTAGGGAGAATTCTTATCCCAGTTTCTCAAATCAGCATGTTTACATATCCTCAAGTGCAACCTTAGGATGCCAAGTGGTACAAAAGCTATAACCTGAATAGAATGTGTCTTGCTGGAACACATCCTAGGTTAAACTAAGTTAGTAATCTTAATATTAAAACAAATAGAACACAAAACAGGGGTTGGGAAGGTGGCTCAGTGGTAGAGCGCTTGCCTTGCATGCATGAGGCCCTGGGTTCGATTCCTCAGCACCATATAAGCAAAAAAGAAAAAAAGCCGGAAGTGGCACTGTGGCTTAAGTGGTAGAGCGCTAGCCTTAAGCTGAAGAGCTGAGGGACAACACCCAGGCCCAGAGTTCAGGCCCCACAACCGGACTCCCCCCCCAAAACAAGAACACAAAGCCGACAAGAATGTTAAAGCTAAAGCTTGTGATTAAAAGTTTGTTTAAAATAAAATTTAAAAAAAATATATAAAAAAAAAAGTTTGTTTAAAGTAGGTCACCCCAGACCATCCTTGACCCCCACTCTGTATGAGCTCATTCCCTTCCCTGTGTGAGGAACCATAGTGGGGAAATCTGAGACACTCTGGGAACACAGTTATGGTGAGTAAGGCTCTACAAACAAAAAGTTGTTCTTGATCTTAGTAGGGTGTGATTGCTTTTCAAGATCACTAAGACTCCACTCAAACCCCAAATCTACAATTGATACTAAATGGATGGCTTGTGTTTTTAACTTTAGGATCGTTTCATACAAAACCCACTGATTATGTGAAATACATGGTCTCACTTTGTAGCACAGGCTGACTTCAAACTCGCAATCCTCCTGCCTCTGACTCTTAAATTCTAAGATTATAGACATGTGCTACCACATGACTCTGAAATACCTTTTTGAGAGGCTTGAGCACTGCCCTTTAGCTTTTTTGCTGCTGCTCTGCCACTTGAACCACAGCTCCACTTCCAGCTTTTTTTTTTTGCTGGTTAATTAGAGATAGGAGTCTCACGGATTTTCCTGCCCTGGCTGGCTTTGAACTCAGATCCTCAGATCTCAGCCTCCTGAATAGCTAGGATTAAGAATGTGAGCCACTGGCACCCAGCCGATTTCCCCCCCTTTTTAAAAAAAAGAGATGCAGTGGTCTCACTGTGACAGCACTGAGGTCAAATTCTTCCACAGTACCTTAAATCCAGGCACTCTGGAAATTCTTTCCAAAATATTGGCGTTTCCGTAGCTGCCCTCCAGATCTCTGCTATGTACTGGCTGCCAACTAAAGCAGAAGCACGGGAGCGGAAACTGCCTCAGGGAGCCATTCTGGGAGTCGACATTTAAAGGGAAAAGTTTCCAACTCCCTTAGATTTAAAAAAAAAGTTTCCACAATTTTCAAAACATTCTCATAATATCTGATTCTTTGAAGGACCTTTTCTTCAGGAAGCCAGCTACCTTTCAGGGTTTTTTATCTTTATTTTCTTTCTTCTTGTAGTACTAGGATTTGAACCGAGGGTCTCATGCCTGCTAGGCAGGTACTCTATCACCTGAGTCATGCTCCCAAGCCCCAGCTATTTTAATTTTATTACTTAACCTTTGGGGAAAGTTCTAGAATTTCTTTCAAAGAACAGTGTACCCAACATTAAAAAGTAAGACATCATTTTTGCTGGCAAGATTGCTCATGCCTGTCATTCCACTAATATAGATGGCTATAAGCAGGAAAAATGTGGTGTAAGGCTGGTCCCAGGCAAAAGTGTAAACTCTACCTAAAACTTAGTAAAAAGGGCTGGCTCAAGGAGTAATGTACTTGCCTAGAAAGTACAGGCCTTGAGTTCAAATCCTGGTACCATCACCAACAGCAACAAAGAAAATGACATTTTTATTTAAAGTTTTAGCACAATCTCCACTCAAAATATATCTTTGAAAGTGCCTTCTTTTGGCTCGGGTATTTGATTGGTTATCTAGTCTCAGAAATTCTCCCATGTTTGTCCCCTTGTACTTGTTAATTTCTGCCTTGCCATATCGATTATCACCACCCTCAAGCAAGATTTTTAACATCTGGCAGCCACTGACTGGTCTTCTATTACTTTTCTGTCCTCGCCCATCTTTTTTCCCTATCTAGTCTGAAGTTAACTTATTATGCCTTATACTCAAGCAATCTCATAATCCAGTAAAAACAATAACTCTACCATGTCATACATGAGTCCTCTACTTTATTTTAGAAGGGGGGATAATGTACCATGTGCATTGTCCTCAGCTCATGCTGCTCCAACTTAGCTTCCCAAAATAAAACCTCACATCCTCCCCTGTGGTGTACAACTGGCCTTTGCCAGTTCTCCTCCCACTTCCTTTTATGGTCTAGTCATGTGACCTTTCTCCCACCTCCCAAGTCCGTTAGGTTCATGGCGCTCAGGCCTCCACGCTGCTCTTCCTAGGCTCAGAGGCTTTGACTGTCCTAGATAACTAGATATCCAGTATCTCACCACAAGGCATTCTATCACATTATCAGATTCTATCTTCACACAGTCCTTAGAAGAGCTTCCTGGCCTGCGAGTACTGTCTATCAGTCCCCATCAGAATGTTAGTTCTAAGGGACTGTTTTATCCACTGCTGCATCTCTAGGGACTCAATCAGTGCCTGAACATAGGAGTGCTGACTGACTAAGCCTCTGGAATTCTCATCTGTACCCTACTGGTCTTAATTCAAATGTTATAGCAAGGGCTATGTCTTTATCAGCCCTGGTCCAAAGTTATGATGGTACCTGTCACAGAAGAGGTCCATGCTAGCCAGTGGCAGTGGGGAGGGGAAGGGGAGGGCAGGGAGGGCAACAAACAGGATATGGCAGGATATGGTTAGCATCCCTGAGGAATTCGCCGTTACAGAGTTTTACAAACTCAAGTAGTTTCTTCATCCTCCACAATCCTGTGGTTATTAGGTTGTCCTGTTAACATGGTGAGGAATCACCGCACAGCAAGGCATCGAACTCTAACCAGCTAGCACCAAGGGATCAAGTCTCAAGCTGAGAGTCATGTGCTGGGCTCCCCATCCTTCACCTGCTTCTCCAGAATACCTCACACATAGGAAGCATGGGAAATCAAGGTCAGAAACGAAGAATCCTCTTCCCCAACAATGAAACTCCATATGGAAGAAGTTCATGTGAGTACCCTTTATAAGAAGAGGTGTCACTATTCAGAAGTAAATGTACTCATGACCTGACTCTCGTAAATGTAACCCCTCTGTACATCACCTTTACAGTAATAAAAATAAAATAAAATAAATTTAAAGTTTTGAGATGGTTTTGTATGTGCATGCACATGTGCTGATACAGAACCTGAACTCTGGGCCTGAGTGGTGCTCCTTAGCTTTGCTCCAGTGGTACTCTATCATAGCTCCACTGATAAGAATCTTACAGACTTTCCTGCCCACGCTGGCTTTGAACCTCGATCCTCAGATCTCAGCCTCCTGAGTAGCTAGGATTACAGGCGTGAGCCACCAGTGCCCAGATTTTCTTACATTTCTTAATTTGAATTATTATTAGCTCCAAATTAATTTGCTACTGTAACATAGAGTTTAAAAATAAGATATTGGGGGCTGGGAAGGTGGCTCAGTGATAGAGCACTTGCCTTGCATGCATAAGGCTCTGGGTTCAATTCCTCAGCACCACATAAGCAACAAGAAAAAAGCCGGAAGTGGCACTGTGGCTCCAGTGGTAGAGTGCTAGCCTTGAGCTGAAGAGCTGAAGGACAGCGCCCAGGCCCAGAGTTCAGGCCCCATGACAGGAACCCCCTTCTCCCCCCCCCAAAAAAATAGATAATGCGGCTGGGAACGTGGCTCAGTGATAGAGTACTTGCCTTGCATGCATGAGGCACTGGGTTTGATTCCTCAGCACCACATAACCAGAAAAAGCCAGAAGTGGTACTGTGGCTCAAGTGGTAGAGTGCTAGCCTTGAGCTGAAGAGCTGAGGGACAGCTCCCAGGCCCAGAGTTCAGGCCCCACAACTGACAAAAAATAAATAAAAAAAGAAAAAAAGATACTTTATAGTAACAGTATCCTTTTTCCTTTCAGTACAAAAGATTAAACTTACAATACCAGATAAGCATTTTCTCACTAAATTCCATCTACACTCTTACTTTTTTAAAAATAGGTTTCAATATGTAGCCTTCAATCTCACATTTTCCTGCCTTAACCTGCCAAGTGCTGGGACTATAGGAATGTGACACTTCACACAATAAGACTAACTATATCTTTAATATATAACTAATAACTAAGATTAACAAAGCTTTAATGTAATAATCTCTTGTTCTTAGCTTGGTGTGGTAGTCATTTTTTAAAAAATCGTTTTCATGTATTTCTTTTTTCTTACTGAAATTTATAATATGTTATCAAAAATGACCCATTGAAAAGATCAAGGATCTAAAAATTACTTTTCGTTCTTAAAATTACAGCAGATTTCATTACCTATCTGACCTAATCCTGTCAAAACCATCCAACCTACCTCTCCATAATTAGTCATGTTCTACTTGGCTTCAACTGGAATCATTTCTCCCACTGGCCCATTAATTGCAAAGAAGACTTGGCAGGTGAGAATGGGAACTTCAATTTTATCTAATTTATGTGCAAGAAAGGAAGTTCAGGCAATGACTGAGATGCCGAGTAAGGGTGGCATGTAGGAGGGGAAAAAAAAATAACAGGAGCAAAGGTAGATACTGTGTCAGGCCACAAAAGCTAGGTACTTATTTATTCCTTATGTGCTCTGAAAACAAGTAATAAAAATGTAAACACTGGGTTAACAAACTTAAAAATCTTGCCCAAGTATATGCACTAACATGCAGAGGGCCCTAGGCTGGCCGCCTGCACTCCAGAAATCCACAATCATATCCAGCATGTTTAGACTCTTACTGTGACTACCTAGCTGGCAAAGAAAGCACTTAGGAACCTTGGCCAATAATGTAATAAACTTGAACTCTCAACTCTCACCCTGCCAAGGAAGAAAATCTTTAGAAATGCATTTCACGAGCTGGGAAGGTAATGCAGTGGTAGAATGCTTGCCTTGCATGCATGAGGCCCTGGGTTTGATTCTCAGCACCACATAGGCAGAAAAGGCACTGTGGCTCTAGTGGTAGAGCACTAGCCTAGAGCTGAGGGATAGGGCCCACGCCCAGAATTCAGGCCCCATGACTGACAAAAAAGAAAGAAAAAAAAGAAAGAAATGCATTTCACACCTCAACTTTTCAAGGTAATTATATTTTAACTGTATTTCAATCTTTGATATAAAACGCATGCTTTTTTTAATCTGGGAGATAGGGGATATACAATGTAGTTCTGGAAAGAGTCTGACAACCAAAATGGTTTCTCATTTATAGTTTTTATGTGACCTGCAGTCACTTTTTTCTATCAATAGGTGGTGGGCTTGTATTTGTAGGCAAAATGTGAATTCAGCAAATGTGAAACATGAGCAGATCAAGACAGTGAAAAGAGCATTTTGGGCCTAGTCAGATGAGTAGATTAGTGAGACTTGAGGCTGGCTTCAAAAACAAAAATTATGGTTAAAGTTAACTGAGAGCCTGGTGGCATCAGTAGCTAATACCCATAATCCTAGCTACTCAGAAGGCTAAGATTTGAGGATCGAAGCCAGCAGAGGCAGAAAAGTCTGTAAGACCCCTCTAAAATATCAGCAAAAACGCTAGACTGGAAGCATGGCTCATGTCATGAAATGTGGACATATATATTTATGTAAAGAAAAGAAAAACACAGAAAAAGCTTAGAGATAAGGTTCTTAATCTGCTTTGAAGCATTTTAAAACGGGATAACTTTTAGTAAAGCATTATATATGGGAAATATAATGCTTTATATAGTTGGGAAATAAAAATAGCTAACTACTTGTATACACCTATAAGATCTATTCTTATTAAATTATTATAAAATTTTGGCCTTTAGAAACAGCAGGCTTTATGTTGCCAGCAAAGGCATAGACAAACCTTTGTCATCAAAGCTCAGAGGGCAAACAATTTTAGCAATTTCCCTTTCTACTTTATTTTATTCTTGATTATCCAAAAAAGATTCATCAACTAAAATAACAGTATTTAAAATATCACCCTTTCCTTTCTTTCTCCCTAGTTTAATGACTACTAGTATTACATTTTAAAAAATGTTTTTGTATCTATTTTCAAACTATTAAAAAAAAATTCCAGAGCGAGGGATGGTGGTGAACATTGACAATCCCAGCATTCAGAAAGGAGAGGCAAAAAGATCGAAGTTCTACACCAGCCTGGGCTATAAAGTGAGACCCTGTCTCAAAAAAAAAAAAAAAAGAAAGAAAGAAAACCCAAGGGCTATGGATGCAACCCAGTGGTAAAGTACTTGCCTAGTTGCAAAGGCTCTGGGTTCAATCCTGAGCACTGTAAAACATGAATGAATGAATGAATGAAACTCAGACTTGGTATGCAGCTCAGTGGTGGAACACAAGCTTAGCATACACAGCCTAAATTTAATTCCTAGCAACCAACCAACAAACAAAAGCAGGTTTAATTTCTGCTATGTATGCATTACTTCTTTCTGAATAGATGGATTAGATGATCCTTTAAGAACCCTAAAGGAAAAAGGCTCCTTTGTTCTCTGCACACCCTAGCACACTTCTCACCTGCTATTTTGATATTCAGATTGGCATCCAGAAGCAAATTTTCAGCTTTTAAATCACGATGAACAATGTTCCGACAGTGACAAAAATATACAGCTGTGACGATCTGCTTGAACTTCCGTCGGGCTTCTTTTTCTGCCATTCTGCCATGGGCCACCAGGTGGTCTGTGTTGAAGAAGAGGACAGTCAGTTCTCTCTCTCTTTTTTTTTTTTTTTCCTGTGGGTCGTGGGGCCTGAACTCTGGGCCTGTCCCTCAGCTCTTCAGCTGTCGACTAGCGCTCTACCACTTGAGCCTCAGCCCCACTTCCGGCTTTTTCTGCTTATGTGGTGCTGAGGAATCAAACCCAGGGCACTCTACCACTGAGCTACCTTCCCAGCCCCAACAGTCAGTTCTCATTCTGATGCTGGTATAATTTCAAAAGGCAGACTATGAGGGATGCAAAGGGACCACACCAAACAATAAAAAAGTAAAATGGGCAAAAAGACAATACCATACTTAGCAGTCCTAGTTGGTACTATTTGAGAAAAAAAAAAAAAAACTCTTTTGAAATATCCAAAGTATTTTAAGTGTAAATCCTGTTGTGCATGAGAATGCGCTCACACCACCATAAGAAGTAAGTGTTTAGAGGACTAAATGGCATTGTTTAAGAATCCTAACATTCAACATCTTCCTCTTCATATCCTGATTGCCAAAGATTACATATACATGAACAAACACGCATGAAGATAAGTATCAAAAGTATTTTCTGTGTTAAAGGGTGTTCAAAAAGCAGAGTCCCAGTAATCAATTGTTTTAGGAATGGGTAGACTTGTTGGAGAGAAAATTACCTTCTACCAGACTCCATTAGATTTCCTTAAAGCTCTATAATTTGACATAAAACATACTTCTCTGGTCACTTAGCAACACATCTTCATCTTTAAATCTGCATTTGTTGAGCTTCCCAAATGTTTTTAGAACCATGTCGTTAATTTTTACAGATAATATCAACAGAAAAGCAAATGAAGCTTCTGCCAAGTTAAATGAAATAATTTCATTAGCTTCACTGCTAAGGTATAGCAAAATAATTTACATGTAACAAACTGTAATAGGCAAGTTATCTCAAAATTAAAAAAATAATTTGACTGATTCATAATTAATACAGCAAATTATTTTAAGTACCATCCAAAATTGGCAATATGTATATACTAAACCAATGACATATATACATTTTGAATGCATTTGTCATCACATGTACCCTGAGATAGTAATAAAGTAAAAAATAAACACTACAGATAAATGTACTGTTGTCTATCAACAGTAGTAGTTCATTACAACTACCTAGTTATAACCTAGTTGTTTTGGTGAAATCTCATACAACCTCAGAACTAATCAATAATCTTTTTTTTCCCTTAGAATAAAAAGTAAATACATAGTAAAACCTGACTGTCAAGACTGAGAAATGAGAGAAAGGGCTAACAATCCATCAACAGTAAAGTTGGAAAAGAAATCAAACTATATTTTGACTACAAAATCCTGGAGTGGAAAACTATTAGTAAGTTGAGTATCTAGGAGTGGGGGAGGTCCAGATCAAGGCTACAGCATGTACTTTGCACGCTTGAGGCCCTGGGTTTGATCCTCAGCACACACATACACACTTACAAGTCAATAATTTAGATTATTAAGAAAGACTCTTCACTCCAAACTTAGTGTAGGATGGCTGTAATCTCAGCAATGGAGAGGTTGAGGAAGGAGGATCATAGAGTTCAAGGCCAACCTGCACTAACCTTTCTTAAAACACAGAGAAAGAAAGAAAGAAAGAAAGAAAGAAAGAAAGAAAGAAAGAAAGAAAGAAAGAAAGAAAGAAAGAAAGAAAGGAAGGAAGGAAGGAAGGAAGGAAGGAAGGAAGGAAGGAAGGAAGGAAGGAAGGAAGGAAGGAAGGAAGGAAGGAAGAAAGAAAGGAAAGAAAGAAAGAAAAGGAAGGAAGGAAGGAAGGAAGGAAGGAAGGAAGGAAGGAAGGAAGGAAGGAAGGAAGGAAGAAGAAAGAAAGAGCTCAAAAGAACTTCAAGAACGGTTGTAATTTATGTTTACTTATATACAAGATTTTGAAGTATGTCCTTCAAAAACAATCACTGCTATTTCCCAGGTGTCTGACTCAATAGAAAAAAGGAGAAAGAAGGCTTTATCCTAGATGTCAGAGGCCTAAAAGACAGCTTCCTATAGAGACTCAGATGAAGTGATAAGTGAGTACACACTCTGGTGTGTTTAGGCTTCTGAGAGAGCTGTCACATGAACTTTAATCCCTGCCTAGGGACAGTAACTTCACATAAGCTTACGGAACCGGACATCCATCCGATGCAGAGTGTTATATTTTAATTGAAGAGGTCATTCTCTAACAGTACCTGTGTCTTTGACCCCTTATTTCTCTTAAGAGGGGGCTAATTATTCTAATAATATGTTTTAGTTGCTAAACTTTGTCTAATTAAAGAGCTTTGAAGAGACAGCTATTCTTGAGAAACATAAAAATAAACTCTTATGAAGGTTTACCATCAGAAGCTCATTTGGGCAAGCACCCATTAATTAAAATGCCCAAGAGACATCCATCTGGCAGTAAACACTAATTACCAGAACACATCAAAGAGCTTCTTAAATGTGACAGAATGATTAATTTTGTGATTTCCAAAGTAATTGATTTTCTTTTATTTAAAAAAACTCTTTATAAATGTCTAAAGTATTTTATCATAGAGGCCAGAAGCTGGTGGAATGCAGCCGAGTTCTGTTTTATCTCCATAATGACACATTGGTCGTCCTTGGACAAAACATTTATACTGCCAATTACCCCCACCTCTAGGTCTGTTAACCAGAATTAACTCTCACATGGCATAGGCCAATAAGGGCTGGTATACTGGAATGAACTTCACTTAAGAGTTACCAAATGTGACAAAACTTTAATTTTCAAAGATGTTTAAGAACACTTTTTAAAGGTCTACTCAGTACTATACAGAAAATATTTAAGCCGGGCACCAGTAGCTCATGCCTGTAATCTTAGCTACTCAGAAGGCTGAGATCTGAGGATCACAGTTCAAAGCCAGCCTGGGAAGGAAAGTCTGTGAAACTCTTATCTCCAATAAGCCACCAGAAAACTGGAAGTGGCGCTGTGGCTCAAAGTGTCAGAGCACTAGCCTTGAGCTGAAGAGCTCTGAGACAGTGCCCAGGCCCAGAGTTCAAGCCCCACGACCAAAACAAAATAAAATAAAATTTAAGTTTTTCATCAATAGATGACGATTCTGAAGCATTTAAAGATAATTATTCTGCACATCAACTTCACTGTTAATAGTCCTAGTGGTAATACACTGGATAAAATTGTAACTTACCCCACACATAAGTCAAACTATAATGCCCCCCCAAGTCACCTTCAATATTCCTGTAATTATAGATATAAAGAAGATACACAAATCACTTATGGTTTCTTGAGATGTAGCCATTGGGGTTTGCCTCAAACTTGCAACTCTCCTGTTTTCACCTCCCAAGGGCTGGGATTACAGTTGTGCATACCATGCCCAGATACACAACTCTTTTTTTTGAAAAACACACACACACACACACACACACACACACACACTACAAACATTAGGTACTTCCTCCTTGCCATGGTATCTGGGGTTCGTGTTTTCTTTTGTTAGAATCCTGCTCTTCTTTGTGGCTCAGTCCCATTCATACCTTGGCCTTGGCCTTAGCTTTTACTTTTACCCACCTGATCCCCCTCTTTAGCCCCTGTACATTTGCTTTCAGTGTAAACCTGCAGGATCCTGTGGTGGTGCCAGGAAGCCAACAGCTTGCCGTGGTTTTCAGTCCCTGCTGAAAATGGACTTTCAGCTGCCCACTGACAAATGACTGCTTTATATTCCTGTATGTTCCATGGGCAGGCTGCAAAAATTCAAGTTCTAATTTGATACTTCACTTTTGAGTGAAGAAATCCAGTGTACAAGCCCAACCTAAACTTAACACATAGTTAGTTCACAGCATTTGAATAAATACTGGGGTTCTTTCAGAAGGCAAATAAAACAAAATGGCCTCTGAATCCACTCAATATTCAAAGTAAAATAGAGTTTGAAATTTAAGATGAAAAATTGTTCTACTACTTACAGGCAATTCAGTAAGCTAGGTCTCCTGAGGATTGGCAACAAATCCCACCACAGCCTCAGCCCCATTCCCCACACACTAGCCAGGACATCTTCTGGTATGTCTGAATTGCTGCCCTCCTTCCTAGACAAACCCTCAATGAGACATGGGCTGTATAATGAATGTCCACCACACTAAGTCCCTCCCACTGTCAACTAATTATTTATCTACCTACTAGGTCTGAAGCAAATTTAAAGTTTTCTTTTACAATAATTCGCTTTAGCCAGCTGAAAAACCACACAGATGAGATAATTCTTGGTGTTCTCCCCTTCCAAGTCCTTACCACATGCAGGGACTAGGTTCTCTCATTTGTAGGTCACCATAAATCACTTGACACTGAACATCTTTGATCTTTATCTGCTCTTCTCACCGATTTTTTTTAAAGTTAGTGACATTAAGAGATTTATATTCCTGCAGAGGGGTAATAGAACTAGAGAAGGGAATGAATTCTGCAGTTTCAAAAGTAGTGAAGCACCAACACATAAAATTTGCTTCAGAACCCACCGTAATTGCGTTCTAATCTGGGGTGGGGGGGAAGGAGAGGGGGCGGAATGCCTTGTGGTATATTCAGGTTCTAACCTCTCAAAGAGCAAAGACACACAGGAGCCAGTCTTCACTTCCCTAGCCCTGCTTCACTGGAGTGTCAGAGGAATGCCACTAATGGGATAGTGGTGGGAGCTAACCTTTCTCAAAATAAGTCACTTTTCCACCCTCGATGGACAGTGTCTCCATTTGTCTGCTGCCTACGAGTCACAGCTAATGCAAACACTGCTAAAAAGCAGCAGACCCTGAGTGCAGGTCAGCAGTGGGCAGCAACTCTGCATTTCTCAGATGAACAGTGAGCCGAGCCAAGAAAGGAGGAAAGCAGCATGCGTACAAGTCTTATGTGGCTACCTGAAGACATTTCTGCCCACTCCAAGCTCACCACAGCTAGCCCGTTCTTGACTCTGCCACTAGTTCTATCATTTCTTCTTCCTACACCCATGGAAACGACTTCCTGTTTACCAAATAAATGCTTCTCTCCAAAAAAGCCAGGGCCAGGCCAAAACAACCCAGCTGCTGAGAGCAGGTTAACACAAGTGCACTCACTTTTTCTTTTACTTTAAGAGGACACTCTTCTCTTTAAATAGTACACTTACATTGGGCATGGGGCACCATTCCTGTAATCCCTGCACACAGCAGCAGAGGCAGGAAGATTATGAGTTCAAGACAAGCTTGCACCATATTTGCAGCCCTTGTTTCAAAAGGGTACATACTGAAGGCTCAGGCCTAGGGTGCCTCTGACTAGAAGAGTGTTTGGGGCTTTGTTTCCTTTAAAAAAAAAATCCATCTACCGCACACCACACCACCTGACTTGTTGCTTCTTGTTACTACCTGTTGTCTTCCTCCCAGATGGCTGAACAAAAATTTTGGTATCATTGTGACATGCAGCTATTACCTCTACCTTCAAACACACCCCCAGTTCAGTCATTCCACATCCCATCTCCATCTCTCTCTAGTTAGGGATAACTGAGCAGTCACTGTCTCTCTCCTGGTTATTTCTTATTAGGTACTATTGCAAACTCTTCCTAATATTTCACTGAACTAGCATTCTTCCTTCTGCCAATAGCCTTCTGCATCTGCTCTCAGAAAAGCAGCAAAAGTGATCTTTACTTTTTGCTTTTTGAAAAAGTATAGGTTCACAAGTAGTTGCAAAGATATTACAAACAGGAACCGTGCACCCTCCACTGTTTTCTCAGTGGTGAAATTTTACCTAATTCTAAAACAGTATCGAAGCTCAGAGTCTGACATGGGTACAAAGTGTGTAGGCCATTTTAGCACACATGGAGTTAATACACATAGGGTCAGCCCAACTCCTACACACGCACACACACCTCTCTCTGAATGTGCCCTTCCTGTTTTATATCTTTTTTTTTTTTAAAACATGCAACATCTTGCATGACTAAAACACTTAAAAATTGAGTCAAAGGAAAGAAAAAGTAATTTCTGAAAGTTGAAGGCAAGCTGT
Organism: Dipodomys spectabilis; assembly: GCF_019054845.1. Taxonomy (NCBI): domain Eukaryota; kingdom Metazoa; phylum Chordata; class Mammalia; order Rodentia; family Heteromyidae; genus Dipodomys; species Dipodomys spectabilis. Next base: position 5,485,029 of record NW_024870753.1, read on the forward strand.
AAGAGGAATAAACACAATAATTCTGTGTATGTGTATGGTTGTAACATAACCAGTCAGAGGAAAAATTTAACTGAAAATAAAATTCAGAATTTTCCTATGTATCTTTGTAATAGCTCGAGTATTTGTATATCTTCAAAATTCATGTTGAAACTTAATCTCCAATGTGACAGTAGGAATAGGCAGAGCCTTAAGGAATTATTAGGGCCTAAGGGCGTTGTCCTCATAATAAGAATTCATGCCTTCATAACAAAACTAAAGGAAGAAGTTCCTACCCTTGAGCTTTCTCATGTGAGGACACGTGAGCAAAGCACCACACAGGCACGAAGGAGAGAGTACACCTTCATGTGACCCCCTTCATGTGACCCCCAATCTGTGCGCCTTGATCTTGGACTTCCAAGCCTCAGGCTACAAGAAATAATCTTCTAGCATTTATAAATTATCCAACGCAAGGTGTGTTCTTATAGCATCCCAAATAGCGGAAAAGAAATTCCTCCTAGGACATATTCTAAACGCAACACAAATAACAGAGCACAAGAGTAACGTTATTATTTGTAATACTATTCATCCTAGGGTTTTGTTTTATTTTGTGGTGCTAGGGATACAGCCTGCTGATACTGTTTTGATAAGTTATTATGGTAAAGTCATTTGGAGTCACAGTTTTCTGCATAAGAGATAAGACAGTAAAAATGTTGAAATTTTGAATTTCCATTGGAATGTTAGTACAAACTCCTGTTCTCTCTGTCTCTGTCTGTCTCTCTATCTCTGTCTCTCATGTGTGTGTGTGTGTGTGTGTGTGTGTGTATTTCTTCCTAGTTTATCCCTGAAGAAACCTTAATCAATGACAACCCAGTGGCACTAATGAACATTCCTAGTCTCCAGACTCCAATCTCTAAATGCTATGTTCCACTAGATTACAAGAGCCTCATCTCCAAGTCTGGGACACGATAGGCCTGTGCTATTTTGTTTGAAAACAAAAAGGCTATCTCAGATTGTTGAGATCCTATTGATAGGATAAAGGGTCAACTTAAAGAGGCTCCCATAGGCTAAGTGGATAATTTGAGCTTCAACAGAATAATAAATCAGTAAGCTGAAATATATCAAGCATATTCAAGTTTATATTTCATAATTATACTTGAAAACATACAAAGTCAACCTGACAGGTCTCTACTAGAGATTGATAGGGTACCAGTACATTATTTTGAAATATAATATAAAAAAGAAATCATGCACTTACATTATAGTCAGTATAGTTTCTAAATAGCTTATGAGGTAATGTTCCTTACAGAAAAACTGTACTTAATAAACACACAAAGAATGAAGGAATTAGAAAAAGCTTGCACTTTTAATAAAATAATGTATCAAGGCAATTAAAAGGGTAATTAAAACATTTAGCTAAAAGGTGATGGGAAACTTTACAAGAAATGGATTATGTGAAAAAAAATACTGAAACCAATAATTATTCTAAATATCACTGAAAGTGAGAAAAACCAGACTTTATGCAACACTTGAAGTAATGCAATATGAAAACTATGAAGTATTCCTGATTTCCACCAGAAGACCAAGTTGCATGACATAATATGGATATGACTACTCAAATACAGAATATAAAAAACTGAATATAATAACCTAGTTTGTTAAATAACATATAAAAATATACAGGCAGGGTAGGAGGATGTCACAGATTATAAAATATTTAAGACACTTATCAACTCAACCAATGTAATGATTTTATTGTACTCTGATCTAAGCAACTATTAGAAAGATACTTGAGACACCTGCAGAAGGCTAAATATGCCTTACCTATTATATAATAGTAAGAAATTACTGCTAATATTATTGAATATAAAAACAGATTTCCTACAGATTGTAGATTTTTGTTGTTTATGAACAAATAGCTGGTATTGGATTTACTCTCCTACTTTAATAATAACGAAAGCTGGACCATTTGTAGGCACTGAACAATAACAAACTCAAAACTGTAAGTTTTTACAGAAAATGAGTACAAGAGGCAAGTCCTATATTTACCCTATGCCACCACCTAAGAAAACAGAATCCAAACAAAGAAAAAGTAGGTTAGAGTAGAACAAACAAATCAGAGTTAGGAGATGGCTAGATCTTGGATGGTAGGTTGGCAAAAAAAAAAAAAGAAAACAGAGAGAATAAAAGAGTATCAAAGATCAGCATAGAAACTCCACTCAACCCTTGTTAACTCCCAAACTGCACATGGGCAGAGCTAGACTATGAGGAGGCATAGTGGAAAATCACGGCCAGGAGGCAAAGAGCTAGCCAGAAATTTCTGGAAGCCTCACAGTACCTAAAAGATATTATGTCTCTGCTTAAAAGCAGAGACTTTGGTGAATATTCCAAGCACTAAGTTGAAATTCTAGAAACCTATACCCTTAAAATAGGGGCTATGCCATAAGTAATGGCAAAACTGAAACAGAACCACCTAACAAAGTCAAAACTCAAGCCTCAACAGGATCGAGGTGATCCGCCTGTAATTTAATTGCCTGACTGAACAAACTCGGCACTATAGAAGTAATCCAGAATCTCTGTAACAATCACTCTTCATGTCCAATACACAATGAAAAATTGCTAGACGTGGAAAGAAGTGGGAAGAGTGAGCGATAATCAAGAGATTAAAGTCAGTGAGAGCAAATCTGAGAGGCAGATATTCAGAGTTGGCAGGCATGGACTTAAATAACCCCATGATCACTATATTAAAGAAAACACAGAAAAGGATGCACAAAAAGAAAAAGCGAATTTCATAAGGGAGACTTAGAATCTATAATATATATAATCTATAAACATATATTCTAAAACTGCAATATCTGAGAATTTATTAGCTGGTTTTAACCCCTGGCTACGACAAAAGGCAAGATCAATGGCCTTGAGATAGGTGTCGTAACTAAATTGTTTTTTTTTTGTTTGTTTTTGGGGGGTTTTGTTTTTTTGGGGTTGTTGTTGTTGTTGATGGTTGTGGAGCTTGAACTCAGGGCCTAGGCACAGTCCCTGAGCTTCTCTGCTCACAGCTAGTGGCCCACTACTTTGAGACACAGTTCTACTTTCAGCTTTAAGAGTCTAGCAAACTTTCCTGCCCCAGAGGTTAACAACCTATTTGCCATCTCAGCCTCCTGAGTAGCTAGAATTACAGGTATGAGCCAGTGGCACCGGCTTAATGATTAAGTTTTTTAAAAAAGTCTTTACATACAAGAAAAGTATTAAATATTCATGAGTGAAACCATAGAATGCCTTAAATTTGCTTTAAAATATTTTATCAAAATCAAACATGGAAGAGAAGATATGGAAAAATGAAAAAATCAGTAAAACTATTAGTATTGTCAAAACTTGATGAGTTTTATAATTGTTCTCTTTCTCCTTATATACATCTGAAAATGCTTACAGGAAAAATGGACATTTTCAGGGCTGGGAATGGCTTGGTGGCAGAGTGCTTGCCGAGCATGAATGAAGCCCTAGGTTTGATTCTCAGTACCATATAAACAGAAAAAGCTGGAAGTGGCACTGTGGTTCAAGTGGCCGAGTTCTAGCCTTGAGCAAAAAAGAAGCTCAGGGACAGTGCCCAAGCCCTGAGTTCAAGTTGCAGGTCTGGTAGAAAAAAAACAAAAAAGGACATTTTCATTGGTTTACTTGCTCATTTATAACAGTGAATAACACAAAAGCCAAATGTAGACACTCAAAGTCTATCACTAGATGAATGGATAACAAAATATGGTGTGTGAAATATAAATGGAATAGTATTCATTCTTAAAAACAAAGGAAACTCTAACTCATGCTCCAACATGAATAAACTTTAAGGACATTATGCTAAGTAAAATAATCCAGACACAAAAGGACAAATATTGCAAGATTCCATTATATAGCATGCATAGAATAGTCAAGCTTAGATATAGAAAGGAGGATGACTGACGGACTGAGAAGGATGGGAGTTCCTGTTTCTCTGCCTCTCTCCCTTCCCTCCCTCCCTCTCTCTCTCTCTCTCTCTCTCTCTCTCTCTCTCTCTCTCCTTCCCACCCTTCCCACTCCCCACATACACACACAAAGAAAATATCCTCAGGACATCAAAACACACTGAAATGCAGAGCACTGAGTCCAGATATTTATAAAAATTATGACTACAAATATTTTTTTCAGGGGGTGGAGACAGTTCTGAGGTTTGAACTTGGGCCTTGTGCTTGCTAGGAAGGTGTTCTACCGCTTGATCTATGCCCCCAGCCCTTAAAGATCTTTCTATATTTCTATTAGCTTGTCAGTGAAAATACATTTTCAAAAAAGAGTTAAGAAAGACTCCATAAAACGCTCAGGAAAAGTATGACTAGAGAAACCAGGCAAATGCATTCCTTTGTAACTTACATACAAACTATGCACACACTGCACACAGTCATTCTCTTTGGCATTTACTTTTAGGTCATGATAGAATGACAGGATGACCAGGCAACTACGGCTGTTCTGCAATGAAGTGAGGTCAGCCGTGGGTGGCTTCTTCATACATCTTGGAGAGATCACAAAGATAAATGCTAGCCATGTCCAGAAGTAAGAAAATAAAAAATAGAGGGAAATGAATGAGAAAGTTAATCAGAGGAAAAATAGACAATAGTTGTTTTGGCTCAGAGTGACTAGATAAAGATACTATGATACGTTGTTTGTGTGTTAGGATACTTTAGCTTGGTCTTAGCTAGTTTGTATAGCAGGAGGGAATAACTTATTAAGAAAAAAACAGCTGTAAAGGTATGAAGAATATTGAAGATAAATTAAAATGTCTTTTTTAAAAGCCCCATAAATCAGCACATACTAGCAGGTTCAAAAGAACATGGTAGTGTTCCTGAACATGGAACAAGAGAAAATGACTTATTGAAACACTTGGCTACATACCTAGTCAATATCTGGTACATGAAGGAAATGCACTTAAGTCTTTTCCATTCCCTATTCTACCACTAAATGTTTGCAGACCCATAAAGAAATTGCTGTAATGTATAACATATATATGCATGTATGTGTGTGTGTGTATGTCATCATTAGGAATGTTATTTTAAGACACTGAGAGTGTTGATAATAAATCATACACATTTCAACAGGCTCTTCTTAAATTAGTAATTTGTTTTAGATGCCCATGAGTTCCGCCTCTATTCAGGAAACTTTACTTGATAAAGTTATGGATTTATGACAACATGGTCTCCAGCAGGAAGTTGGGGATATGTATCTAAAGAAATCATATTGTGTAAGTTTTAAATTATGAGTTTAATGGTTTACAAAAAAAACTAGTTTCTCAATTCTTCCGGTATTTATTAAGCAAGGCCATACTGTCAGGGCTGTCCCTTTATAATACAGTGCTAAATACTTGACATGCGATATCTGTCTTAATAAAGTTGGTAATACTCATTCAATAACCATTTAGTGAAATCCATCACAGTGTTTTTAATTCATGATCTGCACAGTTAATGAGAAAACCCAAAAGATGTTTCAGCTGGGTACCGTGGTTTACACCTATAGTCCTAGTTACTCAGAAGACTGAAATCTGAGGATCAGGACTCAACACCAGTCTGGGTGGGAAAGTCTGGGAGACTCATCTCCAGTCAATCATCAAAAAGCTGGAAGTGGGGCTGTGGCTTGAGTGAGTAGTTGAGCACCAAACTTAAGGGGAAAAACTCAGGGATACTGCCCAGGCCCTGAGTTAAAGCCATATTACCAACACACAATGTTTTCTCATTCAGGTCTTCACAGAACAGTGACATTTGACATGGGTCACAAAAGTTAAAAAGAGCAGCAGGGCTTTTTAATCTGTGTCCTGATGCCTCCCAGTTATAGCCACCATTTCCACTACCTCTTGTGAGGCTAATCATTAGTATCTTGAAGGAAAAAAAAAGACAAACATTCTTCAAGTAACTGGGAAGTCATTTATGTAAGCTCTTTAAGTAGCTTCACAGGTCTATGGTTCATGCTTAGTCAGTGTGTATACACCCTCTTCTACTTCCCTGGCCTCCATATTTATCAGATAGTGAAACCCAGTTCCAGTCACCCTAGGCAGTGTTTGTACCCACAGCAGTGGACAACTTACTTTGAATTCTTTTCTTTCTGGTGACAATCTATCAAACTCCACTGAGTTCAGCAACTACTCCTGTGATCATATCTTCAACTTGTCCTCTGCTTAACATTATGCTATCTCCAATGCAGCCTATTCCTTTTTTGAAATGCTTGGGACCACAAGAATTCCCTACTCCATAGTTACTCAGAGTTTGCAGGTTTTATCTGTTCATCCCTAATCCAAATTCTGAAATGCTCCAAAATTAAAGGTTTTTTTTTGAAAAGGCATGGGTATCAACATACCTGCTACAGTTCTACAAGCCTAATTCCCACTGGGCAATGCAAAGAGAGCCACATGACATCTCATAGTGAATAATAAACAACATTCATAAAAATCATTTGTTTGAGATGGGTCTTGCATTTGTAGCCCAGGCTAGCCACAAAGCGTCCATTCTCCTGTACCTCCATGCCCTGAGAACTAGGATTACAAGTAAGCACCACCACACCTGGTTTTCTTTTAGTATATATTTTTTATTGTAAAGATACTGTACAGAGGGCTTACAGTTACATGAGTAAGGTACTGAATACATTTCCTACCACACCTGATTTTTAAAAGGTTTTTACTTTTATCATTCCCACCATGGTATGTCTATTTGTGGATCACTGTATTTAGCTCACTTGGTTATTGCTTTTCAGTATATTTGTAAAGTTTTCAACAATTATTTCCCTTTGCCCCCCCTCCTTTTTCTCTCCTCTCTTTCTAATACTCCCCAGTATACATACACTGGTATACCTGACAGTGCCCCAAATTTCCCTGAGGCTATGTTTTTAGTTCATCATATCTCTATTCTCTGGTTTGCGCAATCTCTATTGATCAAGTATGCTTTTTCTTCTGCCATTTTGAATCCAGGCCTAAGCCTCTCTAATGAATTTTTCTATTTCATTTATTTTACTTTTTAACTCCATAACTTTCATTTGTTTTCTTAAATAATTTCCCTTCATTGGCATTCTCTATTCTAAGTAACATCACACATTCCTTTATTACTTTAATTTTAGTTCCTTTATTTCAGGAAACATGTTTATAATGTCTCTCAAGTTTTTCTTCTAATAAATCTGACATCTGGTCTCACTAAAATAGGCAGTTTCAGTGGTCTGCTTTTTGTCCAGTAGATAGTTTGTACTTTTCTTGGTTAGTTTTGCTTTGATTTTGTATGTCTTATAGTTTTGCTGTTGTTGGAAACTGGACATCTTACATCATTCATTACATGTACATGTCTTCCATCTTCCCAGGCTTGTTATTGTCAGTGGAGCTTCAGACACTGTCCTCCGGGAGGTGAAGCTATGCTATACCCAGCATTATGCTAGGATCACCATGTTTTGGGTAGGATTCTCTCCTGTTCTTTTTCTGATGAAACCCAGCTCTTAAACTCCACTGATTATGGCTGATTGCTCCATTGTTTTAAACAATGCCCAGGGGCATAAATTGGCTTACAAACAATACAGTCAAATTCTGGCTCCTTTGAAGGAATGGTTTGTTCAGATTGTAGGAAAGTTCTTTCCAGATGTCTTATTCCCTGAGTCTCTCTGGTGCAAGTCAGGCTGAGGGCTAGGCAAGTTTCCTGAATCTTCTCCCTCGCTTACTACCACCCCTACAGCTCCCGAGTTCCTTAAGGAAGAAATTAAGAGCTGTTTTATGGTGTTTTTCTCCCCAGGCAAAAAGTGAGCCAGGACCTAGAACTAGAGGTGGTAATAAACTTCTGAAAGATAACCCACTGCAGGAAATGAGAGCTTAGGGAAGTAGAGGGGAGTTCAGCTTGCGGTCCTCTCAGTATGCCTCTCCTGGCATAGAACCACTGTCTTAGGCGGCTAGGTAAGAATGCCCTACATCCCTGTATTCTCAGCATGCTCCCCTGATTTCTACAAACCAAGGCTGGGTAGGAGAAGAAAGTCTTCATCTCTCCACTGCCTCTGCAGGACAGCATCAGCAACAGATAACTAATTGGGAGAAGAATGGTTAACTGCTGATGACCTGCTCTTCCTGGGAAGAAAGCAACCTGTCCAGGTGCTAGTAGAAAGGAGACTTAGCTGCACAGGTATAAACTGAATGGATTATATTGGTTCAAGTACTACATACTATCAGATGCGCCAAATTTTCATAGATGTTTATGAGTTCCTTCATTTGCCATTTGTCCTTAGGACTCCTCCAACCCTAGACTCTTCCATATACTTTAGAAGGCCTGTTCCTTTTATTCTTTCCTGGGGGAAGGGGAAGGGATTAAACTCAGAGCTTTGCACTAGAAAGGTATGTATGTGCTCTACCACTTGAGTCATGCTTTTAGTCACTTTTTATGTTCCAGATAAGGTCTCAAGAAAGTCTCACTTTATTCTAGGACCAGCCTGGGCTAGGCTCCTTCTACTTATGCTTTCCTCATGTTACTGGGGAAACAGTGTGCATCCCTTTGTGCTGGAATAACAGGAAAATACCACCATGCCCAGATATTGGTTAAGATGGAGTCTCAAGAACTTTTATGTCCAGAGAGGCCTCAAATTGTGATCTTCCAATCATTGCTTCAAGTAAGATAGGATTACAACTACGCCCAGCTTTTTATTATTTAAAAAAAAAGTTTTTAAAACAAGCTCTGATAGGGTTAGTGGTGAGACTTTCAGGAAGGGAGAAGCAAAATGCCAGACTGGAAATGTAACTCAAGTGACAGAGTGCTAACCATAAGCAAGAAAGTGCAGCAAGAGTTAAATACATACATACATACATATATACATACACACATACATACATAAGGTTTTCACAGTAGTTTTTGCATTAATCATGCCAACAGTTGATTCCCATTTATTTTTGTGTTAGCCAGCAGATGGACCTTGATCCTTCTATTTTATATTTCCTTCCATAGCTAGGATAACAAGTATGCCGTCATGACCAGTTTCTTCTGTTGAGATGGGCGTTGTTGGCTCACATCTGTAATCCTAGCTACTCAGGAGGCTAAGATTTGAGGATCATGGTTTGAAAACACCCCAAGCAGGGAAGTTCATGAAACTCATCTCCCATTAACCACAAAAAAAAGCTGGAACTAGAACTGTGGCTTAAGGGGTAGAATGCTAGCCTTGAGTAAGAAAGCTCAGGGATAGCATCTAGGCCCTGAGTTCAAACCCCAGAACTAGCATACACACACACACACAAAAAGTGAATTTAGTTTGGAAAGTTTACTCTCTTTTCCTCTACTTGACTCCACTAATCACTGTTAGCAAAGAGAAGACTTCTGTTTATTTTGACCACTTCAAAGTCAGATCTTCAAGTAACAAATTCTCCTGCTTATTTCTGATATTGTGCTAAGGGTAAGTGTAGGAGAAAAAAAAAAATCACAAAACCTCCAAAACTGCGAGAAGAACCATGAAGGGAAACAGGGAGCCCGGTAAGGATTGCAGTTACATGTTGTATTTGAACAAGCTGTGAGGCGTCACTAGGGCACGAATTCTGTTCCCAGTGGTGCTGACTCTCATGACAGACACACTTGAGGGAGTGTTGTCACACCTGACCTTAGCTAGAAACAACTGCCAATAGGAAGGCCCTGTCACAGGATCAGAGGGACTGCTTGTTTAGGGACACCTTTAATCTCAACTCCCAATACCTCACTAGAATACAAAATACCTTTGCTAAGCAAACAAAGATGCTAGAGAAATTTAACTAAGTGAATCCAAAGAGTTAGAATTATTTTGTTGAAACCAAATAGCTGTAGCAGAGGACAGCTGTTCACATGACCTAACACTGAATAGCTCTTTATATAGTTTTTTTTTTTTGTCAGTCGTGGGGCTCGAACTCTGGGCCTGGGCGTGGTCCCTCAGCTCTTCAACTCAAGGCGAGCGCTCTACCACTTGAGCTACAGCGCCACTTCCATGAATAGCTGTTTTTGCTTTGCCAGTGTGCTCAATAGCTGGTTAAAGAATGCAATAAATGTACTTACCAAAAATTTCCCCTCCACTAGCATATTCTGTCACCAGATAAATCATCCGTTCTGTCTCCATAACCTGGTGCAAAGGCAGGAAAGTGACAGACAGTGACACAAATGACAGGCAGATATCAGAAGAAGAGAAACTGATAACTTTTCTCATTTGAAATATTGATAACCATTACACTTAAAGGAAATGTAAAACACTTTGGGGAAAACAGATATAAATGTTAGGAGTTCTTCAAGCAGGAAGCATTCACTACTGAGACACGGACACAGAGCTTCCATGGAGAGCTCTGCAATCTGTTAAGATCGCAAAGCTGAGAGGCAGAGCAGAAGCTAAGAACTAAAATGTCACGTTCAACACCAATCAAAAAGTGCCCGCCAAACCCAACCCAAATAAAAAACACTTTAATAAAAATATGAGGAATTGTTCTAGAACTGCACAGAACTCCATAGAGCCTTAAAAAAAAAGGAAATGATAACTTTCCTTCCTACCATCCATTTACTCAAAAAATACAAACCCTTTAAGTAACATAAATGATTTATGTGTATTTTGTCTTGATCCCTATTTTGCAACCCTTTCAAAATTCATGTTGTCAGTCTTGTCTTACTTTTTAATCAAACATATTCCAGCAGTCAAATATATGAATATATACCACACTTGCTGAAAACGTTTTAAATATCTCATATATAAACCAAAGAGTAAAGGTTTCCCCAGTAACTAACTGCATTTCTATCGCTCCTCTCAAGGAGCACAGGATAATGTACCATGCACTTCTGCAGAGCAGTGTTGCACAACAGAAACACAGGCATTGCAAATACAGCTTTAGCTTTTCCAGTTGCCACCTTTTTTTTTAAGGGGGTGGGGGGGAAGGGGAGTGCAGTACTGGGGCTGAAACTCAGGACCTCATGACTGTTAGGCAAGCATTCTATCACTTGAGCAATGCCCCAGCCCTATTTACATTAGCTGTTTTTCAGAAGAAGGTCTTGTGCTTGTGGTGGTTAAAAAGAGATAAAGAGTCTCTTAGAAGACTTTCTTGCCAGTGCTGGCTTTCTCAGATCTCAGATTTCTGGGTAGCTAGGATTATAGGCATAAGCCATCAGAGACCGACTAAAGCCAAAGGTTTTAAGACACCTTCAAGCCTATAGAATAGGACTTCAGGAAATACCAAGAAGTATGTTCTTGGACAGAAGATAGGTGTCATTTCACTGAATTCTGTCTGATACTCTTCAACAGGTCTGTTCCTACTAATTCATTTCATCACATAGGCAGCTGAGGCCAGCAGAACTCTAAAGCTACAGCCTCAGTCACACATTAACATCGCAGCATGTTTTCTTTTCCATAAAAATAACAGGCCATGCAAGTGGGCCCAGGGCCCCTCATGCTGTTGGTGTGCTTTCTTCAGTCTTACGCATACTCCTGTGTCTGGGTCAGAAGCCTTGACTGCAGTTTAAGAGCAGCAAAGGAACTGAGTGGGTGGCCGCCTCCTTCACAACTTGGGAGGGGACTCCTGCAGTGGAAAGCAGGGAGCAGGGCTGGTCCTGAGCACAGGCAGCCACTGCTACCAGCACACTGCAATCTGAGCAGTTCCCAAAACCCCACCTTGCCCAAAATATGTCTTCCACCAGCCTGCTAAGTCCCTCACCTTCTGTCTGAAATTCCATCCATCAGATTTACTGCTTTTGCATTAGGGCTAAAGGATCACTTTGACGATGGTATGAACTATGTGTACTTCTTTTTTTCTTTCTTTTTCTTTCTTTTTGCCAGTCCTGGGGCTTGAACTCAGGGCCTGGGCACTGTCCCTGAGCTTCTTTTGCTCAAAGCTAGCACTCTACCACTCGAGCCACAACATCACTTCTGGCCTTTTCTGCTTATGTGGTATAAGGAATCAAATCTAGGGCTTCATGTGAAATATGTATATTTCTTAGGAAAGGAAGAAAAGTATAACAAAAACCTCTTTCATGACATAGGATCTGATCCTGGATTATCAAAATTAAATGCTTCCTTAGAAAACTATACCCAGAACTCTGTTAGAAAAGGGGTAGGTTTTGGGGCTGGGAAGGTGGCTCAGTGGTAGAGCGCTTGCCTTGCATGCATGAGGCCCTGGGTTCGATTCCTCAGCACCACATAAGCAGAAAATAAAAAGCCGGGGGCTGGGAAGGTGGCTCAGTGGTAGAGCACTTGCCTTGCATACCTGAGGCCCTGGATTCGATTCCTCAGCAGCACATAAGCAAAAAGAAAACAGCCAGAAGTGGCGCTGTGGCTCAAGTGGTAGAGCGCTAGCCTTGAGCTGAAGCTCTGAGGGACAGCGCCGAGGCCCAGAGTTCAGGCCCCACGACAGGACCCTCCTCCCCCCCAAAAAAAAACCAACAAAAAAAGAAAAAAAAAGAAAAGGGGTAGGTTTTAATTGAGGTAAGAAGCTATACTTAAAATAGCATGTGCCTCAGCCGGGCCGCTGGTGGCTCACGTCTGTAATCCTAGCTACTCAGGAGGTTGAGATCTGAGGATCGCAGTTCAAAGCCAGCCCGGGCAGGAGAGATCGTGAGACTCCTATCTCCAACCACCAGAAAACCGGAAGTGGCGCTGTAGCTCAAGTGGTAGAGTTCTCGCCTTGAGCTGAAGAGCTGAGGGACAAGCGCCCAGGCCCAGAGTTCAAGCCCCACGACCGACAAAAAAAAAAAAAAATAGCATGTGCCTCAAAGTGGTAGAGTGCTAGTCTTGAGTACAAAAGCTCTGAGATATTACCCAGGTCCTGAGTTCAAGACCCGCAACTGCATTGCCATCACAATTTTGAACATGAGCACAAAAATTAATTTCTGAATAGTTTTATGAGAGCCAGTCGCCAATGGCTTGTGCCTATAATCCTAGATACTCAAGAGGCTGAGATCCGAGGATCACAGATCAAAACCAGCTGGAGCAGGGAAGTCTGTGAGACTCTTAACTCCAATTAACCACAAAACAGGTCAGAAGTGGAGCTGTGGGTCAAGTGGTAGAGCCTTGAGTCCCCAGGCCCTGAGTTCAAACCCTAGGACTAGCACGCACGCATGCACGCACGCGTGCGCACACACACACACACACAAAATTGTACAAGAAAATAATATTCATTATTATCTTTTCACCTCTCCAAAGTCTTTGTTCCTTTGGGTTTCCCACCCTACTTTAGGACTGTGAACTTAAGTAAAGTAAGGTCTTATCACCTAAACAATCTCTTTGGGTAATTCTTGCTGAGAAAGTCAGCAAGGTCTTAGGGTATTATTTTGTTTTGTTTATGTTTTGAGGGTAGGGGTGTTTGTTTATTCTTAAAGCAGGGATGCATACAGGCCAGGCTGGCCTGGAACCCAATGATCCTCCTATCTCAGCTTTCCAAATACTAGGACTACAGGTACTTGCCACCTTTTCCAATTTAGAAAGGATGTGTTTGTACAGGTGCATTTTTTGCTTGGATTCACACCAGAACCTCATTCATTTTAGGCAAACTCTACCACTAAGTTACAAGCCCATTCCCCCAAAAAATCAATGTTATTTTTTACTTTTACTGCCAATCCTTGGGCTTGATTGTCAGGACTTGGGTGCTATTCCTGAACTTTTGTGCTCAAGGCTAGTGCTCTACCACTTTGAGCCACAGTGCCATTTCCAGCTTTTTGGTAGTTAATTGGAGATAAGAGTCTCTCGGACTTCACTGCCTGGGCTGGCTTTGAACTGAGATCCTCTTGAGTAACTAGGATTACAGGTATGAGCCACTAACACCTGGCTAAGGAATCAAATTTTAAAGAATGAATTAGTAGCTGGGTGCTGGTGGCTCACACCTGTAATCCTAGCTACTCAGGAGGCTGAGATCTGAGGATCACAGTGCAAAACCAGCCCAGGCAAGAAAGTCCGTGAGACTCTTATCTCCAATTAACCACCAGAAAACCAGAAGTGGCCCCGTGGCTCAAGTGATAGAGCACTCAACTTGAGCTGAAGAGCTCAGGGACAGCTCCCAGGCCCAGAGGGCAAGACTCACAGCTGACTCCCCCCCCCCAAAAAAAAAGAATTAATAGGACCTATTCCAGGTTAGTCAGACCTCACTAGGAAATAGTGAGGAGAAACAGGATATTAAATACTGAGTGAGAAAGTAGAAGGGAGGAGTAGATAGTGAGATGGACATATGAACACAGAAACAGGGAAAGTCACAGATTGTCACCATCCACATGTTCTTCAAAGGCAGCTTCAGATAAAACAGACCAATCTGATTCTACAGCCATTCACCCACCATGCCAGGAATCTTCCTACCTGGTAGAGCCTGATGATGTGAGGGTGGCAAAGCATCTTCATTATTTGGACTTCCCGGAATATCTTCTTCAAGTTTTCTTCGTCCAGCTGGGTCTTATCTATGATCTTAATAGCAACCTGTTGACAGAGGAACAGTTCACTTAGGACAATCAAATTCACTTCAAAATATAGTCTATAAAATACACTGCTAGTGTTTTGCTTTCAGAATGTCAATGAGGAAAACAAATTTAGTCTTTGTAAAAGGACAGGAAATGGGGCCCTAGAACAAGGTCGTGTCAAAGGAACAAACTCTAGAAGCTAATGGGTCTTCTGAATTTCTCAAGTTGCTTTCAGGGGTGGGTTATGTGCAGCCTCTGGGCCCTTTAAGACGTGGAATCATTTGGTACATGACTAGATAGACAAGTATGTTTCTTGCATGATCCTGGTTGACTGTCCATGGCCATCTTCCTATATTGGTCATCTTATATGGCCCGTGGATGATAGTATAAATATCCCATTGGCCCTTGGCAGAAAAAAAGAAAAGGTTCTAAATCCTTGGTCCATTAAAACTCTTGACCAAATATTTCTTGACTGCACAGATGTGGTTATGGGCCCAGAGAGCAGTATGTAAGGCCTCATGTCAAGACAAGAAGCTTATAAGACAGGTATGTGAGGTTTTAGCAAGGATCCACCAGAACTCACACAGGGCTACTCACACTTCACCAGTGCTTATGTAGCTCAAGAGGAAGAAGAGTAGGGTCAATTTTGTGGTAGCAACAATTCTGAATAGTGATTGTGTGTCAATAAGTAATCCTTCTTCATGCTTTACATCTATTACATCTTAGTAATCATTCTTCATGCTTTACATCTATTAACTCATTTAAATCCACACCACCAGCCAGGTACCAGTGGTTCACGCCTATAATCCTAGTTAGGGGGCTGAGATCTGAGAAGAGCTGAGATCTGAGGATCATGGTTCAAAGCCAGCCCAGGCAGGAAAAGTCTGTGAGACTCTTATTTCCAATTAACCACCAGAAAAATGGAAGTGGCACTGTGGCTCAAGTGGTAGAGCACTAGCCTTGAGCTGAAGAGCTCAGGGACAGAGCCTAGGCCCAGAATTCAAGCCCTATGACCCCCTCCCCCAAAAAAACCTGCAACACCAGTATTATTATGAATCTTGTCTTGTTAATATGGAAATAGAGGCACATAGTAAATAATGAACCCCAGAAGTGACGTACAGTCAGATCCAAAGATCCTTTTGTGCCATATAGACATTGGTCCCACAGAGAATGTGTCATTCCATTTGACCCATTATTCTGAAGACATCAACATCAAACTTTTTTGTTGTTTGGTGTTTTTTTAAAAACACAAGTTATTGATGTGTAGCCCAGGCTGATATGGAACTAGAGCTCTTCCTGCCTCTGCTTCCCAAGGTATATACCATCACATACAGCAGTACAAACATTTTAAAGTAGAATGAAAGGTGGAAAACTTGGTTGTAACCCACTAAAGTGTATCACTGAAAATGATAAGGAAATATTTATATCTATTTCAATTACTTCAGTTATCACCAATGTAAGTTACATGAAAACCTGAGACTAGACAAACCCTAGCCCCCTCCAATTCTTTAGACTCTAAGTTTTTTTTTTTTCAGTTTTTTGTTTTGTTTTGTTTTTGGTCAGTCATGGGGCTTGAACTCTGGGCCTGGGCGCTGTCCCTCAGCTCTTCCGCTCAAGGCTAGCACTCTTATCACTTAATCCACAACTCCCACTTCAGGCTTTTTCTGTTTATGTGATGCCAAGGAATCAAATCCAGAGCCTCATGCATGCAAGGCAAGCACTCTACCACTGAGCCACCTCCCCAGCCCCTAGATTCTAAGATCTTATATTCTGAGAAAGGGAAATAAATTTTACTGAGGAGCAAGGAAAACAAAAGGAGCAAAATCTCAACAATACAAATGTTTAACTCAGAGAAATAAAGACAGAATGGAACATACATGGTAAATTATTTGAACAACTAAAGTAATGAATACCATGAAGATAACTTTAGTTGGATTTTTTTTTTCAGAGATATCAGCATGAAGAATATAGAAGACAAGCTTCAGCTCAATACCAAGACCATGGAGCCTTGCTTGTAGATGGAATGTGATGGAATGAGCTCAAGGGACAAGGAATAACCAGCCATGGCCCTAACTTCAAGGAACTCACAATCTAGCAGGGACAGAGACAGGTGCAACAGATGATAGAGCACCACAAGTACAATGAACAAATACTAGAGCTCTGCACAGTTACAGGGATGGAATATAGGTGGATGGTCTTCAGCTAGGGAAGAGACTTATATACAGGGAAAGAATTCATGAAGAAGGAAGTTTGACGACAGAAAGAATTACAATGGGTAAAAAGGTGGTAGGGAAATTAATTGAAGAGAAATAAAATCATCAACGGATCTTGCCAACTGTTTGGTCTATAAGAAATCTTGAGCCACGTAAACCTTGAGTCATATCCAGGGTCCCTGTGACCTAGAACCACTAGCATGTGTGTGGTCTGTGTCAGATCACATACAGAACTGTAACTGCAGCAACTGGTCTGCTATCTGCACCTGCTTCCCTCAGGACAGCTCTCAAAGCACAAATACCATGATAAGCATGTCTATTGAAGAAATAGTTGGGCTCTTCATAATTATAAATAAAACCTTAATTAGGACTGGAAGGAGTGCTTTCATTTATGTAACAGGATCAAGAATTCACAAGCAAATGCTCACAACAGAACTCCAGTGAGGTGTGTTGGAAATGGTGGGAGGTGCGTTCTGAAGGAGCAGTATGTGTTACGTGTGCTTGATGTGTATGCCACGTTGTGTAAGAGACGAGTGTTGATGTGAACATCAGGACCTTCCCACCCCTCACATCCCACTGGCTGACAGCACATTCAGAGAAAGCTCTTGAGATAATTGACCAGACTTTTGCACTTTTTCCCTCCCACCTGGTCACACCGTAATTGAAGAAGTCATAAAGTAGACGCTTTGTAGTGGACTCACCCTGAACTGCCCTGGCTCTCTGAGGCACAGAACTTTCAGAATGGAATGGTCAAGAAAACCAACCCTATCATCAATGTGCACAAAACTGGACCTTAACATATATCTGGTTCTGAATAAAAGATTACAGGTTAGTGAAGACAAAGGTACAGTATAAATGTGGGTTTACTTTTTTTTTTTTTTTTGCTCGGTTGTGGGGTTTGAACTCTGGGCCTGGGCGCTGTCCCTCAGCTCTTCAGCTCAAGGCGAGTGCTCTACCACTTGAATCACAGCACCACTTCCAGTTTTCTAGTAACGGTTACTTTTTTTTTTTTTTAAAGGAGTGCATTTGACTTCTTCACATAAGGGACTGCGGTCCTATGTATTGAAATGCACTTTTATCTTTTAAAGGAAATTCCACTAAGTATAAATTGTTCCTAGAAGGTAGGAGTCGTTTTAATACATTAAAACATCAAATTCCTTTCTGCTCTTCAGTGCAGTGAGATTAAAGATTCCATAAAACAATGGAGGGTGAAGCGTGCCTAGCAACAGCATATACAGCCTAAAAGTAAGGACCTAACAGGCCTGCATTCCCAGCAGTCAGGAGAAACAGGAGAATCTCAAGTTCAAGGCCAGTTTAGACTATGTAGTAAGAACCTGTCTCAAAAAAAGAAAGAAAAACAAATACTCTGAAGAAGTCATGCTGCTCAGATTCAAAATTCTGCAATTATTGATTCATACTATTAAGCAAGTCATTTCATTTTCTGGTGGCTTTATATCTATAAAATGTGGACAACAACAGAACAGGATCGTTGGGGATGAAGTGCTAAGCACTAATGAGTAAAACCTGCTTGCTATACAGGGTGGCGTACGATAAACACATTGCAGTAGTAATTGCCTTATCCACAGTTTCACTCTCCCCAGCTTCAACAACATGCAGCCAAAAACAATATTAAGTGGAAAATTCCAGAAATAGACAATTCTGAAGTTTTAAATTGTATACCATTCTAAACAACATGACAAATCTTGCACCACCCTGCTCCATCCTGCTGGGGACATTAATCATCGCTTTATTCAGCACTGAACATGCTATCTTCTCATCCGTCACTTAGTAGCAACTTAGTCAACAGGTCACAAGACTGTCACTGTACTGCAGTGACCCTTATTTTACTTAACCAATGGTCCCAAAGTCCAAAAGCAGTAATGTTGTCGATTCAGATTTCCCAAAGACAAGTCATTATGTTCTGTAAGTGAAAAAGTAAAAGTTCTAGTTTTAGTTAGAAAAGAGAAACTGGACAGGTGTGGTGATGTACACTTACAATCTCAGCACTCAGACTAGCTTAGGCTACATAATGCAATCCTTTCTTAATTTAAAAAAGGGAAGGAAGAAGGAGCTAGGTATGGGGACACATGACTTTAATCCCAGAACTAGGAAGGCAGAAGTAGGAGGATCTCCATTTGAGGCCAGTCCGTGTCCATGCTACACAGTGAGTTGTAGGCCAGCCTGAGCTATACAGTAAGACCTTGTCTCAAGGGAAATAAACAACAACAAAAAATTGAAAAGAAATTGTGTACTCTAGCTGTAAAAATTTGTGCACAGTAAGACATTGAGAAAGAGCATATTCACATAACTTTTATTATACTACACTATAATTGCTCTACTTTACTATTAGTTACTGTTGTCAATCTCTATACCTACCTTATAAACAATCTTAAGTAACTATGTATGGGAAAAATGCTGCATATAAGAGTTCAGTACTACCCATGGTTTCAAGTCATCCACTAAGAGTCTTGGAACATATTGTCCACTGTGGTGGTGTGGTTACTATCTAGATTAATTACAGATAGTGCTACTACTAGTTCAATATTTTCTAGAATAGAGCTTTAAACTTTGGGCATAAGAGCATGGATAAGACTGACTTCACTAAGTAACATAATCCTGAATCTAAAACACATAAAATCCTTATTCAAAGAGCAAGCTGGGGGGCCCAAAAGCAAAGCAGCTAACCATTAGTGGTTGACATTCAGAACCAACTGGTTAGTGCCTCTGATGGGGGAAGAACAGGAAGGGAACAGAGCTGGGGGAAAACACATTCCATTCAGGAAAGTCACCCTGGGCCACAGGATGGAGCCCACAGCAAGACCTGACCACAAGGCTGCACTTCTTCACAGCAAGCCAGACGCCCCCTGCACTCTCTAGCAAGCAGCTAAGGCCCCAAGGAAACTACTGCGACTTGGTGGTGGAATAAATGCCTCCTGGGATGACTTACGAGGAAGGTGCCTTCCTGAGGCTGAACTCCTACTATAGACACAAACTGAAAAAGGGAGGCTTTCTAACATGCAGACGAATATTCATGAAACAGAGAAAATGATTATTATGAGAATACCGAAACAGAATAATAGGCGGGAATTTTCACAGCTTCAGGCCACACAACAAATGTTTACCTTCAAATACAGCTCAGTTGCTTGAAAAATTAAATGTCTATAACAAAAGTAAATCACCAAGTAAACAGAAGACAAACTCCCAAAGAATATGCTTTCAGACTGAGGCTGGAAATCTGTGAATCACAAAGACATATCCTTCTTAAATTGGCATATAATAAGAAAATAATGAAACTCAGATCACTCTAGAAGGGGGAAGAAAACAGACATTTTCCCTATCAGTGTTCAGTTCTAAAACTATAGTTCCTTTAACTCATCATAAGCACAGTAATGTTCAAAGAGAATAAAGTTGGACAAAAACAATGCGTTTTTTTTTTTTTTACAAAAAGGCTATAATTCACTTGCATATTCTGCTATCACATTGATAGGCAAGATTAAGGTCACTGAATAAAAACTAATGAACCAGGGGAAAGTTTAGCATTAAGATCAGAACTTGTTTTGATCTTAATTATAGGCACTGGTGGCTCATGCCTATAATCCTAGCTACTCAGGAGGCAGAGTTTTTAAGGATAAAGGTTCAAAACTAGCCTAGGCAGCAAAGTCTGTGAAACTCTTATCACCAATTAGAATATGAGGAGTAGTGCTATGACTCAAAGTAGTAGTGCTAGCTTTGAGTGAAAAAGCTCTGGGGCAGCACACAAGCCCTAAGTTCAAGCCCCACCAAAAAAAAAAAAAAACTAAAACTACAAAGTATGCAAGGTGGTATGGTTTAAGTGGTAATGTATCTGCTTGGCAAGCAGAAGTCTCCAATTTGAACTGTCCCCTCAAAAGAAGAGGAATGTGTGGCTGGAAAGGTGGCTCAGTGATAAAGTGCTTGCCTTGCATGTATGAGGCCCTGGGTTCGATCTTCAGCACCACATAAGCAGACAAAGCCAGAAGTGGCTCTATGGCTCAAGTGGTCGAGCGCTAGCCTTGAGCTGAGGGACAGTACCAGGCCCAGAGGTCAGGCCCCACAATCGACCAAAAAAGAAAAAAGAAGAGGAATGTAAACTATCTCACTGATAAATTTTATATAAATTATATGTGAAAATGATCATCTTTTGATACTAAGCTAAATGAAATATATTATTAAAACTATACATGTTTCTTATAGCATTTAAAAATTACTATTAAAAATATAAATTTTATTTTTACTTATTTATTTTTTTTTTTGGGGGGGGGGGTACTGTCATGGGGCCTGAACTCTGGGCCTGGGCGCTGTCCCTCAGCTCTTCAGTTCAAGGTAGTACTCTACCACTTGAGCCACAGCGCCACTTCTGGCTTTTTTCTTTTTTGCTTATGTGGTGCTGAGGAATCGAACCTAGGGCCTCAGGCATGCAAGGCAAGCGCTCTACCACTGAGCCACCTTCCCAGCCCTAAAAATATAAATTTTATATATGGCCCTCAAGCCACTGGATAGAAGTGGTCTAAATGAAATTAATAAATTAGATAATTAACCTATCAATTAAAGGAAGTGTTAGATGGAAATGACTTCTAAAAGATCTGACACAATATGGAGAACAGACTGTTACTCATACCACAGAAACTTGGCATGAAGACAAAGGCATTCAATGCTCAGTCAAGGCAGTGGCCTTGGAAGAAATCAAATAAGGTCTCAAAAGTCAGTCTAAGAATTCTACTGAATTCCATTAAAAATGTGTATTGAGCAATTGATCCATTTCTCGTGCCTGAAGGGCTCACTACAGTCCTAAGACAGCGGCAGTTCTCAAGGTTTTTGGTCTAGGATTTCTCTTTAAAAATACAGAGAAGCCAGGCACTGGTGGCTCACGCTTGTAATCCTAGCTACTCAAGAGGCTGGGATCTGAGAATCATAGTTCAAAGCCAGCCTGGGCAGGAAAGTCCATGAGACTCTTATCTACAATAAACCACTGAGAAAACCAGAAGTAGCACTGTGGCTCAAGTGGTAGAGCACTTGTCTTGAGCTGAAGAGCTGAGGGACAGTGCTCAGGCCGAGTTCAAGCCCCATGACTGACAACAACAACAACAAAAAAAAAGATACAGAGAATCTTCAAGAAGTCTTGCTCAAGCAGATAGTACATTTTCACTATTAAATTAAAGTAAATTAAATTAAAGCAAACTTTTAAGACATTTCCTTAGCCAGTCACTCCATTTTTTTTTTTTTTGTAGGACTTCATTCTTTCTCAGAGCAAGAAAAGGATGGTTGGCTAAATGATACTCAAATGCTTTTTACGTCAGCTACAGTGGATTTCTTTTCTTCAAAAATTACCCAATAGATTACCAGAGAAATGGGTTAAAAGAAACCCCAAACCAACATAAAGTCTTAAGCTAAACATGGTAAACACTAAATGGCCGTGGTTAATATTGTGTCACATGGCTGCTGTCAAGATACAGGCTGGCCACACATGGATGCAGTCAGGATACAGGCCGGCCACATTCTTGGGAAGGTCCTAACCTTTGCACTGGAACGCATTTTCTAACTGGCATCCACATTTCAGGGAACAAATCATCAAATATAAAGAGCCAAAGCAAAGAAGCGTATTTGGAAAGAAGTGCTTATTCATGTGTGTGTGTGCGTGTGTGTGTGTGCGCGCGCGCGCGTGCATGCGCACACATGCGCGCATGCACACCAGTCCTGAGGCTTGAACTCAGGGCCTGGGCACTGTCCATGAGGGGTTTTTTGGTTGTTTTGTTGTTGCTGTTGTTGTTTTGCTCACGGCTAGTGCTATCCCACTTCAACCACAGCTTCACTTCCACCTTTTTGCTGCTTAACTGTAGATGAGAGTCTCATGGACTTTCCTGCCTGGATTCAAACCATGATCCTTAGATCTCAGCCTCCTGAGTAGCTGGGATTATAGGCGTGAGTCACCAGTACTTGGCTGTATTCTATTCATTTTATACACGCTCACGATTGTTTCTGTAAAGCTTAAGGAATGAATGGAGTACAGGTTGCTGCCAACTCCAGACAAGGGGCCTCAACATGGCCACCACAGATAAGAGTCCGGCAGCTCTCAATAAACTGCAAAGGAAATAGTTAACCATAACTTAAAATATCTAGCATTTCAGGAGGGAATGGTGGAACTTTCATTTTTCTGTGCTTATCTGGTCTGTATCCCGAATGATGAATACAAAAGAGCTCATGTGTTTGCTGTGCATGCAGGATAGAGAATGGACAACCTACTGAGAATGGGAAAATATACCATGAAACATGTATTATTCTTGGAAGCATTTCTAAGCTGGAACATGGTATATTGTGCATAATTAATACATGGCATCTGAAGCAAGGGGAATTTTCTGGTGATTACTTAAAATTCAAGGCACAGAAGGAAAACTTCAAAGACAAAAAGAAAATGATTTCTCCGTTCCAATAATTCCCATCTGGTTCACATTTACCCTCTCAGAAAGCAGAAGTCCTAGAAGTGTCTCTGATCTTATAGGCAACTCTCTTAGGCACACTGACATTATTGTGGTTATTATTGTTATATTAACATTTACCAAGTGCCAACAACAGCGTGCCAAAAAGGGAAAAAACAAAACCCAAGATGTCGTGGAGCCTGTAAGAGACGGGAAATGAGGTTGGAGCTAAAGGGTAGAAATAGGGCAAAGAAGAGACCAAGAAAATAGTTTGGTACTCATTTTTTGCTAAGGAAAAAGAGAAGACAGGATTGAATCCAAAGCTCCTGCATTGTAGGCAAGTGCTCTACACACTGAACTACACCCAAATCCGGGAGATGCTTTGAACAGAGATGAAGGATTGAATAGAAAAGTACTAGAAATGAGGAAGCAAAAAGTTTGAACTAAATGATTAAACAAGAAAGTTCCAAGAAACAATAATCTAAGAAAGGGGTATAAAGACAAAGTAACTGATATAGAAATGTTTTGAAATGAAAGAAAAATGAAAAATATCTCACCCCCAAACTGTAATTTAATTTAGAAATAAAGGTATGGTGGAATGATGTGTGGAGAACTTGGCAATGCGACCTGAAAAGAGAAGTTCCAAGGCAGAAAGCTGAATGGATTTCAAGATGAACGTTCTCAATGAAGTACACACTACTCCTTTCTGGAGTGCTAACTCATAGGTAAAAATAACACAGACTTGCAAGAACATGTTTGTGAGGGAACACATTTAGACACAGTACCTAGAACGGTCAGGCTTTTTAAAGCACTTTATCCCACAGAGATTTATTACACTGGGTATCTTGCTGACCTTACAAAGGCAATACTATTCTCAGGAACAAAACCAACATGGTTTATACGTTAAATTACATGAATATGGCCTCTGAGGCCTCATCACACTGTCTGCATAAAATGGCAGGAGTTGGAGGGGAGGAAGGAAACACAGTCAGAGCTCAATAGCTATTCCTCCTCATTGACATCTCCCAACTGTTAGGTAATGAGAACTACAGGAAAACAGGATGCAATCTCCATTATCAGAGAACACCTCACCATACTTATTTTTGAAAGTCTTATTTATCAGGTATGCTTAGATACTGGGAGAGTGAGCTAAATCTTGGCTGGGGAGGGGGGAGGGGAGGCGGTAGCTCACACCTACATTCCAAACCACTCAGAAGGCTGAGACCTGAGGAGAGTAGCTCAAAGCCAGCTCAAGCAGGAAAGTCTGTAAGACTCTTACTTCCCCCTAAAAATTACCCCCAAAAAGCTGTAAGTGGAGCTGTGGCTCAAGTGGTATTGTACAAGTCTTGAGTGAAAGAAGCTCAGGGTCAAAGAGCAGGCCTCAAGTTCAAACTCCAGGACTAGCACTAAAAGAAAAAAGAAAAAGGTGAATTTTGGTCAAACCATGAGGCCTAGTCTGAATGGTCATGGTACTGAGATGCCTGCCTTGTGCCTCCCAGCGGTAAGCAGCCAGCTTCATGAGCCCACCAGGAGCATGGCACCATCATCTCAATAGCTTATGAATCAGAACTGCATACCACCTCAGCTGGCAGGTAACACCTTTCTGGAATTCCATCAAAATCAGAATGCTTTGTGTGATTACTTTCCATTAGCTCTAGCTGAGTTCTTTTTCTTTAATAATGGTCACATTTTTCAAAAAAGAATTCATTTCCATAATGAATTTAATATTTCATACAATGGGCAATGTGGTTTATATAAAACGAATCACTGGAAAGTCTGGTAAGCATTAATTCTCAAATTAATTTTCAAATCAGTTCTCAAAATATTTACCCTAAAAAGTGGGAGGGGAGGATGATAAACAATATGCATTAAAATGTAGCTTCTTATTACTGAATTACACATAATTACATTAATTGTCCAATCACAGCTACATGAAAAAATATACTTAATATAGGAGAGTTAACATTTAACAAGATCGGGCCTTTCTCTTCACAGATTACATGCATCCTAAATACTGACCATCTCTGAGAGTGTTAAACTAACATTGAAGTACAAGTCTAGAATCTTCAAAAGCTGAGAAAGCAGCACCAAAAACTTAACTTAAA
Source organism: Dipodomys spectabilis (assembly GCF_019054845.1). Classification (NCBI taxonomy): domain Eukaryota; kingdom Metazoa; phylum Chordata; class Mammalia; order Rodentia; family Heteromyidae; genus Dipodomys; species Dipodomys spectabilis. Next base: position 5,510,150 of record NW_024870753.1, read on the forward strand.
GAAAATTATCAACTGTTTATTAATTGAGTCAAATATTGAATGTTGTTATAGTGAAAGGAATTAATAATTAAAAGTATCTGCAATTTAAGCAAAAGCCAATCTATTATACCATCTATTAAGCCTTTTACATCTCATGACAATAGTAATTTAGCAAACTGACATAGCCTTTAATTCATTGCTAAAGAGACCCAAAAAATCATCTAGACATTAGCAATAGTTTCACTTAGAATAAACATGTTTAAGGATTGGGGATATAGCTCAATGTAGTACACTTGCTTAGCATGCTCAAGACCCTGAGTTCAATTGCCAGCACTGAACATGGCTCAAGTGGCAGAGCACTAGTAATGAGCAAAATTTAACTAAATATGTATTTGTGTATGTATATATACATAGAGAAACATATAATCCCAGCACTAGGGAGGCTGAGAGGAGTATTCCAATTCTATACTAGCCTGAGCTATACAATGATACTCTTATTTTTTGTTGTTGTTGTTTGTCATGGGACTTGAACTCAGGACCTGGGTGCTGTCTCTGAGCTCTTTTGTTTAAAGCTAGCACTCTACTACTTGAGCTACAGCGCCACTTCTGGTCTCCTGGTGGTTAACTGGAGATAAGAGTTTCATGAACTTAAAAAAAAAAAAAAAAAAAAAGAGTTTCATGAACTTTAACTGCCTGTGTTGGCTTTGAACTGTGATCCTCAGATCTCGGCCTCCTCAGTAGCTAGGGTTATAGGCACGAGCCACCAGCACCCTACTCCATGCCCTTTCTAAAAAGCCAGGAAAACAAACAAAGAACACATGGGACTAAACCCTGGAGTCAGGAAGAATGGAAGTCTAAGGCTAGCCTAGGCTACAAAGTGAGACTCTGTTTCAAAAGAAAAAGGAACAAACAAACACTTAAAAAGCAAATCACAAAAATGATAGTTGTTTGCATAAACACTAGTTTAGAAAAGCAGATCACATTAACACCAGCCTGAAAAAAAATCACAAGGAAAGAGATTTATGATAAGAAAATGAAGCAGGACACTGAGAGCTGGAAGAGTATAAAATGTTGGCTGATAATAACTTTTTGTGAAAGTCATTCTTTCTCTGTATTTAAAAGTCCTTATGAATTTTCCTGAGGATTCTGGGTCTCAATTTTCTTTAAAGACAAAGCAAGCATTTTTTGGAAACAAAGTCCAAAGAAAATCTCTGCAGTAAATCTTTCAGAGTAAAATGGCACAGGGAGGATGAAAGAACTATCACACACAGCAGAAAAAACCTGTTCTCTGCTAAACAAAACCTCACAATAAGCCCTACCATGTGAGGCCAAAAATGAGGGTCTACTGTAATTAAACCTGAGTAGCAAGTTCAGAGATAGACACAACTTTGAAGAAACTTAGCTCTGCTTAAGTTTGCACATCACTGGGCCAGCACACAGAGCCGTAGGTGGAAATTGGGACTCAAGAGCTCCAGGCTCCACTCAGTCTCTAAAGAAACACTTGTGACTCAGGCAGACACTTTACCTCTGGTGTCCCCAATGTTCTTGTCTATTAAATAAAGGTGTGTCTGTCCTGAATTACTCAGACAAGATTGTCACTGTGGCAGCTCCTAATTAGAACTCTGGGAGATCTGAGGTTTACTTTTTTATACATTTTTGTTTATTTTTAAATTCTAAGGTTCATTCATATAAAATAAATCAGAATCACTAGTAAGATAACTCACTGGGTCTAGAAATAAGACCCCTTGGTCAATAAAACTCTTGGACAATAAAACTATTCAAGCCTTCTAGTTTATAGTTCTGTACTATAAGGCCAAATGATAGTGTATAGAATGATACACTTATCCCATGTTAAGATACCCCTGGTAAATAAGTTAAATGTCACTGTCTTAAACAACAATCAAATCAATTAAGCTAAAGCATAACACACTATTTATCTAGGAAAGCTTTGTCAGTTGTTAATAATACGTGCATTAGTGGAAGGTCAATGTTTTCTACCATTAATATCAAGAACACTAAATAATCAATAATCTTGACATTACTTCCTATTCTGCTTACAAAACAATAATGAGAGGTTAAGTGGGATGTGATTCAGGCTGCAATTAAGTCAGACTAACTAAATCATAAATCATGAACTAATAGGGAGATGCTACATGGAAAACCAAATTCAGTGACTTTATTCAAATTTAATGGTATTTCCACCTATACGAAGCATCTTAGAAATGAGAAAGTTAAAGTATAGGTTTAGTTTGTTTTTTATCTAGAGTAGATCAGTATATATTAGCATAAACATAATAATAATAGCTAAAATGTATTGAGTACTTAATACGTGCCAGGACTTTTTTCACATATTGGGATGAAAAAAAATTAAGTAAACAAAAGTAGATACAATAATAAAATTAAAGTACCAATCAGCTTCAACAATTATTAATTCATAGAGAAATTTTGTTGAACTTCCTCCAAAATCCCAGTCACCTTATCATTTTATCTACAACTACTTCAGTATATATCTTAAAAAAATCTACTGTTTTTGGAAACATTTATGATACCATTATCACACTTAAACAAATGAACAGTAATTGCAGGCACACACAAAAATGTTGGTGCTATTATCACCATTTTATAGACTTTTCTGAGGCATATGCCGCCCATGACATCATTTATCCTGGTGATAAAGCAGTGTGTAGCAGGGATGAGATTTCCACTCAGGCAGTGGAGAACTTTGAGTTCTACGGTGCTACTTCTCACAACTAAGTTTTATGGTAATGAGCTCTTAAAGCTAATAAAGGAACGAACGACAAGCAGCATCAGATTTCAGCAAAATTTGGAAATAAGTAAAATACATCCAGCACTCCACCTAATGACTTCCTTCCAACAGCATAGTACAGAACAAGGAGAAAAAGAGTAACTTTATATGAACAAATCTGATGAACTTCAACCAGGTGATGTCACCATCAAGAGTAATGGCCTGTGGACAGTAAGTTCTCTTGATAGGTGATGTGCTTCTGTTATCTTATTCTCCAAAACTTACCACCCTATTCTGATCAGACAATTTCTGCTTAAGAGACATTCTACAGAATACAGCAAACTGTCAAAGTCATCAAACACAAGGCAAGCTTAGAGAGCCTGTGGAGATGAAATGATGATTAAATGTAACATGGCACTCAAAAAGGACATTTAGGAACGTTGTAAGCTTAGCACAGGACTTAGGACCCAAGAAGTGGAACCCACTTACGGTGTTTTAACAACTGTTAATAACAAAACTAAAGAGACTTCTTGTGATTTAAGGGGAACTTCTATATTATTACCTTTTAAAAAGCCAATGAGTAGAGAAAATGTTAAAAATTGGTTTCAATAATACTGTATTACCAAAATAATGAGAGCAACAGAATTCTGACAGAAATGAAGTAACTTAGGCAGTAATTAAATAGGTGACTAGTCAAAACTATTATTCAAATCAATTCATTCATGAATACGTATAAAAGTGTATGTTTAGGGCTGGGATGGTGGCTCAGTGGTAGAGCACTTGCCTTGCATGCCTGAGGCCCTGGGTTCGATTCCTCAGCACCACATAAGCAAAAAGAAAAAAGCCGGAAGTGGCGCTGTGGCTCAAGTGGTATAGCGCTAGCCTTGAGCTGAAGAGCTGAGGGACAGCGCCCAGGCCCAGAGTTCAGGCCCCACAACCAGACCCCAAAAAAAAAAAAAAAGTGTATGTTTATATCCCACCTGCTTAAAAAAAAGACTAAGGTATATAGAAAATCAAACATATGAAATGGAGTAATTAAAAATAAAAACAAATAGGTTCTTTCACCCTTGTTTTCTCAAAGCCACAGTGCATGGGAAAGGGATAAACACTACCAACCAGCAAATACTCCCTGGCTTTACCAGCATCATGTGTACATGTGCACACTCGGGCAGAATTCTGGAGCATGAGCAGGGACACACTCAGAGAAAAATAGAAATCTCTACTTTTTAACAACAACAACAACAAAAAAATGATAAAGAAAGTTAAGGGAATTTGGGGGGTTGGATAGTGGGAAGAGGGTATTGTTATTATTGTTGTTTTGTGGTCCTTTGTCCAAAGTAGGTCAGGTCTGTGCGTAATTATTGGATTTATTATGACTTCAGAAAAGGGAAGCGCTGTCAATGCAAGAAGGCTTTTAACAAACAGCAGAACTGGGCTAAAGGAGAAGCAAAGAGTGCCTCTGCTGCTAAGCTTAAATGCACACGTATGTGCATACATGTATGCATGCATGCATGCATATACACATACACAAAATTAACTCTTGTTTTTAATAACAGTAAAACAATTTAGAAGACAGGAAAAGAAGCCTGGTTTCTCAGTCTGGACCTATACTACTGAACTTGAAACTTGTGGATAAATTCTGCTAACTTTATCTTTTTCCTTAGGCATGTTACCCACTAACAAAGATGACACTAAAGAAACTCCAGGGGCAAACATTAAAAATAGATTTACTGGAGCATTTTATGTGCAAGAACACATGCCAAAAAAAATAAGAACTAGTATTTGCATTACCAAAAAAAAAAAAAGCATCCCTTTAGCGTTCAAAACACTTGTAAAAACTTACTATAAAATATACCATAAACAAACCATTGTTCCTTATGTTCTTTCCACTACTCCAGTCCCCTCACTCCAAGAAAACCACTATGCTGAAAGTGGCTAATCATTGATTTGAATCATAATTATTATTATCTCAACTTCCTCTTTTGATTCCTGTTATACTTGCAATATTCCTCCACAAAGATGAAAATAGTGGTGGTTAATTTATTTTATACTTGTTATCCTTTTGTGAGTATACCAACTGTATTTCTTGCTTTACAGTTACTATGTATTTGGGCTGCCTGGATTTTTAGCTATTTTGAACAGTACTTTAAATATTTTTTACACATTTTAATCATGTTTTCTAGATTATGAGTGCAAGAGTAAGGCATATACCTAGGAATCACTAGAATTAACTTATGTTATGGTTGGACCCATCTGCAGGGCTGCTCCTACTGCTCTTTACCATCCCAACAACTTTCATTCATTTAAATTTTTTTCTAGTCAGTGGTGAGGAGGAGGGAGTTAAGAGGGGACAAACAGTTCCTACATATTTTACATTGCATTTCTTTGATTACTAAAAAGGTTGAGGATCTTTTCATTGGTTCACAGATCATGTTTTTGCTTCTGTGAAATAAACCTCGTGACTTGTATGTCCATTTTCTACCTTTTAATTTTTTGAGGGATTTTTTTTTAAATATTCAAGATCTCTCAGTATATCTTCTCTCAAGTCATGGGAGCAGAACTCAGGGCTGGCTTGCTAAAGCAGTGCTTCACTTGAGCCATGCCCTAGTCCTTTTGCTTTTAGTCTAATTTTCCAGACAGGATCTCCAAACTTACACCTAGCTTGGACCATGATCTTATCTCCTACTCCACTCCAAATAGCTGGAATCACAGGTGTGCACCGTGCCCAACCCATCTCTACTTCCTGTAGGTACACAAGCAAAGTTGTATAGAGCAAATAGGCCTGGAAATACTATTTTAGCCATATTTGGAATACCACCTGCCACCACCTAACCAACTCATACTTGCTTCTTCTGCAAAACTGCATCTTGCAACTTCATCTAAAACGTTCTTTGAAATAGATCTATAATACGGGTCTCTACAAAGACATGAACTTGATTCTCCCAGATACTGGGGATCCACTGGGGTTTCAGGTTAGATATTTCAAAGCTTCATGGGTAGTAAGAAAGCTAGCTGCAAATCCCTGTGATTATGGACATCTGGCAGTGTCAAAGCAAATCGTTTTCTCCCTCCATCCAGATACAAGATTGTAGTGAGCAAGTCTCTGTAAGTGAGGCATGACTTCTCACTCTTGCACCAAGCGGTTTTCCCTGCCAGGGTCCCAGTGCTGTGTAGAGCAGTCTCTACTGCACTTGTCTTTTCAGTGATGTGCTCAAATCCTGCAAGAAAACAGCACAATGCCATCACACTTCACCTTACGTCCCAGGAGTTTGCTTTTCTTGTGCTAGCTTCAGAACTTCTAGCCGTATCATTTATTCTTCCCTTCCCTAGCTAATTTAAAATTGTACTGACCAGAAGGGATTTCTCTACACATAGAATCTACAGCATTAATGGGGGCTGAGGGGGTGTTTTGTCATTCATCTTAAGGTAGTTCATTTTTTAACAAATTGATCGATACTTTCAAGAATGCATCTATATTTTAAGAAACATAATCTACTTTATATATGAAACATCGTGTATCATTTCAATGAAAACAGTTTCAAAAATGTCCTTAATTGCTGAAGGCTTGGATTAAATGATACAGGCCCAAGGTCCTGAGTTCAAGCCCCAGTACTGGTTTTTAGGGAGGAAAAAAGTCCTTAATTGATCTGCTTCTTACAAAGCAAAGCTTAAGAGATGTTAAATTTTATTAAAGGCATCGACTTGTGCACTAGATTCCGCCTATATTTTAAATTATTAGTGAAGTTTGTGCCTTGTAAACACTATTAAGAAGGTTTAGAATTATACTACCTCAGAATAAGAAACTTTTACTAACTTAAAACCCCAAGTGTGTGTTGGGTGTGGGGACCAAGAAACTATTTCTATATCTTCTCTCTTACCCCCACCCCCACCCCCCGGTCATAAATCATAGGGCTTGAACTCAGCCTGGATGTTGCTCAAGGCTAGCACTCTACCACTTTGAGCTACAGCTCCACTTCTGGTTTTCTGGTGGTTAACTGGAGATAAGTGTCTCATGGACTTCCTTGCCCGGGCTGGCTTTGAACCATGATCCTTAGATCTCAGCCTCCTGAGCAGCTAGGACTACAGGCATGAGCCGCCAGTGCCCAGCCTTTGGGACAGTACCTTAAGTTTACACAAGTGACACTAATCTATTGTGAGAAAACATAAATTCAATTCTCTTTGGAAAAAAATGGAAATGAGGAATAATTGATATTTACAAGCACTTCTTTGAAATAGGTACCCATAGTCTAATCTTTTCTTTTTTATGGTGCCATTATTCCGGGGGCTGGAACTCTGGGCTTGGGCTCTGTCCTTGCACTCTTCAGCTCAAGGCAAGCACTCTACCGCTTGAGCCATAGCACCACTTCTGGTTTTCTAGTGGTTTATTGGAGATAAGAGTCTCATGGACTTTCCTGCCTGGGCTGGCTTTGAACTGTGATCCTCAGATCTCAGCCTCCTGTGTAGCTGGGATTACAGGTGTGAGCCACCAGTGCCCAGCTACTTTCAGCTTTTTCTGAGTAGTCTGGTAGAGGTAAGAGTTTCACAGACTTTCCTGCCTGAGCTGACTTCAACCATGGTCCTCATATTCTAGCCTCCTGAGTAGCTAGGATTACAGGCACAAGCCACCAGTACTCAGCCCACAATCTAATCTTAAAAATGAATCCATGGTAGCATTCCAGGCTCAAAAGCAGCATCAGTTTACAGAGGGGAGCACTAAGTAAACCTCTAAGACAGGAAGACAAGACCCTGGCAATGTTCCATCTCACCATGCTGAAGGCAATGGCTACAAATGACCATGTTCTTAAAAGAATGGTGGGCAAACTCTTATATCTCGCAAGATAAATGGCTATTGTGGTAACGAGTTGGCTCTGGCAGGAGGGTTTAACAGCAAGCCATGGAACAGGCTACTTACTGTTCTCCATCTTCTGTAGTATGAACTCTCCAGTCAGCCTGATGAGCACCAGCACATGGAAATACATTCCCAAGCAGCTCACCCCACAGGCCGCATGCACATTCTTCATTTGACCTTACTCTACTCCCCTCTAGGTCCTAACAGAACTTGGCAGATGTTAGAATCTGCTATGTATAAGCTCTAGAGACTAGATTAGAAAACTCAGCAAGGTATGCAGTGGGTGCTGGCAAAAAAAAGGGGGGGGGAAGGGGAGTCTTAGTGAACTGATTTGGATTTGCTCACTTAGGACATGGACAATTCCAAAAATGTGTCTTGGACCAATGAAGCAAACAAGCAAAACTAATTAGAAAAAAAGCACATGTCATGCACATCCCAACAGGGGCTTGCAAGTCTTCTGAGATCATCCTTCTCTCCAAACCAACAAAATACCAAAGCCATTATGCAATTTGTGGTTTCTTTGCATAATTGAAGAAATTAATAGCTTCAGATACAAAACTTAGCTCTACCCTGAGACATTCTTTCCCTGCTTTGGATCTCTGCATGTAAAAAGTTCAAAAGTACCACACTCCCAAACCAGGGGCCACAGAAAGTTCTTCACATTCATTGGCAAACTTTCTTCCACAGCAAAACTTCAAAATTATGTTTGGATGAGTTCGGTACATGTGAAAAGAGCCTGCTTACAAGTCCTGTTGTATAATAGTTTGTATTTACCAAGTTAAAATTTGTCTATGTTATATTGTATCTCCTATTTTATATAGTTAATTCTCTTATGTTAACACCAAATTGTTAGGCATCACAACCAGGTAGAATATAAAGTGGGACACATGTTACTAAGTTTAAGAGTTAAGCCTGCACGAAGTGAGTCCTCAGCCTGAATTGTAAGTGACCTGCAGACTTCCAGGTCTCAGGGGCAAAGTTACATTCTTCAGGTTTGTTGTAACAGAGTAATGAAGATTTCCTCTGGGTAATGAGGGTGTTCTCTGATCTTCCTAGTACAGTTTACACTACTAAATAAATATGATGCCTGTTCATGCGTCTGGACATTAAAATGAGAGTCAATACTCTGGGCCCACTATAACCCAGTCAGTTTTTGTCAGCTTTGAAGTGAATGTCTTTGCTCTCCATTGATCTACTTGTATCTTTGGAAAGAACCTTTAGGCGTGTTAAACAAGACAAAAGGGTTAGCATGAATTGAGCACACTAAGAAAACTGGGTTTTCTTTTTCTAAATTTTATGTTTATTTAGGTCAATAATGAATATACTTAAAGAGAAGCTGCTGCTGGGGTTTTGTTGTTGTTTTGTTTTGTTTTGTCAGTCATTAGGCTTGAACTCGAGGCCTGGGCACTGTCCCTGAGCTCTTTTGCTCAAGGCTAGCACTCTACCACTGTAAGCCATAGAACCACTTCTGGTTTTCTGGTGGTTAATTGAAGATAAGAGTCTCATGGACTTTCAGATCTCAGCCTCCTGAGTAGCTAGGATTACAAGTGTGAGCCACTAGTGCCCAGCTGAAGCTGTTGTTTAAATGAAATTTTTACACCTTTTAACACCATCCTAGAACAAATTAGTTTTACAACGAATGCTTGACCAATAAATGGAATAACTAAGATTAAAAGGGCTTAATTTCCCCCTACAAAGAAGTTGAACAACTTATTAATTAATCCTAATTTAGCATTTCAGACATAAGCCACCTTTTCATAGCTGTGAAAATTTAAAGGAAGGATGTCTTTTGCTCATAGTTTGGAAGGCTGGGTCCACAACTGGTTGGTCCCATGCACTTGGACAGAAAACATGGTGGCAGGAGTGTGTGGCAGAGCAGGTTCTTAACAGGCAGACAGCCAGCAGAGAGCAGGCAAGGGACCCAGGGACCAGGTATGTAGCCCTCAAAGACAAAGGCATGCCCCCAGCAACCTGCTTTCCAACAGAGCACCCATCAACTACGTAGTAGGCGTTCAACACAGGAACCTATGGTGGACATTTCATATTCAAACCAGAACAGGGACCAAATGTGAACAGGAGCTACATTTATAAAACTTTATTTGATCTTCCTTCCCTTGGTAGTAAAAATGTTTTTCATAAACATAATAGTTTTCAAAGACAAATAAATCACAACAAAATCCTATAGATACCATTTTCAGCTTTTTCTCTCAATAATATCTCACAACCCATAAGATTGGCATAATCACAGAAAGTCAGTTTAACTGGGAAGTATTTTCTCTATTACTTAGCTTACACACACACACACACACACACACACACACACACACACAAACACAAACACACACACACACAGTGATAACAGAATAAACTTAGCCCTATGATTGAAACTGTTATAACTGACTCAAAAAAATTTTTTTTTGATTTTTAGTATTTTTAGAACCCTAAAGGTGATTTCTTTTCTGTTCCTCTCCTAAGAAGACAACAAAGGCAGATGTTTAGGAAAACCTGCATGCTCCTTTGGTGCAGTCCTAAAGCAACTGGAGACTTGGGAGGGGGAACAGAGCAGAAGAGGGGCTGTAAAGACGTCAGCAGGGTGCTAGGGGAAGCCAGGTTGCCTAAGAAACCAAACACAGAAGAATAAGAGAAGAAAAAAAATCATTAGTTGAAAAAAAGCTCTGAAATGCTTTTGCAGGAGCTCAATCCCTTATCCTAAAACACACACAGCAAATGGATCAATTGTCACCAATGACAAATGGAGCCCACAAGCACACTGCCGGCCAGAGTGCCTTTTCTAAATTACATAGTACTCACCTTGAGATTAGTGACCAGAGCACATTAGACATGAATAAATCTTTTGACAGCCTAAACTCAAAATATACATGTTTGTATGCTTTAGTTATTTTATTTTGTTTTTGCCAATCTTGGGGCTTGAACTCAGGGCCTGGGTACTTTTCCTAAGCTTCCTTTGCTCAAGGGTAGTGCTCTACCACTTGAGCTTTTTTTGGTAGTTCACTGGAGATAAAGAGTTTCGTGGACTTTTCTGTCAGAGCTGGCTTCCAACCACAGTCCTCACATCTCAGCCTCCTGAGTAGCTAGAATTACAGGCATGAAACACCAGTACCCAAATCTGTATTACTTTTCTCAAAAAGCATTAAATTCAGCTTAGCATTCAGGGTTGGGGAACCCAACTTACATTCCCTACCTCCAGCCGATAAAGTCCAAGAAATCATTTGGTCCATGACAAACTTACACATCTGCAGCCCATAGCCTCTCTGCCTATATTGATCATTTTAGATAGTCCTCAAATAAGGTTATAACTTACAAATGGCCCTTGGAAGAAGAAAGGTATACATAACTCATTCCTATTTATAATACAATGTCCATAAAGTAACTCAGTAAACCAAAATAGCTAGACTCCCTTCCCCAGCCTTAAAATTCAATTTCAAGTTATGATGTGCCAGGTAAGAAATTACACAGTATTCCTTCTTGTTATTTTACTTTACAAAGTATTCTTCATGGGTAAACAGTAAATAGTCTTGAAAAAAGTTTGAAATGGACAGACCTATTTGAAGTCCCCAAGCCAAATCTTTGTTCTAAAACAACAAGGCATGTTCTAGGATAGGAAGGATGGTACACATCTACAATCCTAGCAATGCTGAGGCAGGAAGACTGGGAGTTTGAGGTTTGCTTGGGCTACCCAGCAAGACTCAATTAATGAGGGGAAAAAAAATACATAAGAAAGCAAAATGGTATACATACATAGAAATGTCACAGTGAATAACTGCCTATATGCCAATTTTTAAAAAGCAATGTTAATCATACTTTCTCTGAAAAATCTTATTTTAAAATGAGCAATTCTTTAAAGGATAGAGGTTAAGATTTGGTTTCTGAAGCCTGTACTTCTCTTTATAACCCAAAGAAAGTTGTTTGCCCTTGTGGTTGGTTTCAATGAAATAACAATTAAGGGAAAAACAGTGCTTGATAAGGATTCAATAAAAGATCACAAAACCCCTTTGGGAGTATCTAATCAAGCTCCTCATCCCGACCACAGTAGAATGATGATGTACTGCAAAGTATCCCTGCATAATACATAGTCAGACTTTCTGAAACACCCCTTTCCTACTGCACTAGAGACTCCAAACTCACACCAGCAGGTGGCTTTCAAGATCCTCTAACAGCTATCTTCAGCCTGGCACTTGTGGCTCACACCTGTAATCCTAGCTACTCAGGTGGATGAGATCTGAGGTTTGTGGTTTGAAGCCAGCCTTGGCAGAAAAAAATTGTTTTTTCATATTTTTAATTTATTTTGCTTGAACTCTGGGCCTGGGCACTGTCCTTGAGCTTCTTTTTTTTTTTTTTTTGCTCAAGGCTAGCACTCTACCATTTGAGCCACAGCACCACTTCTAGCTTTTTCTGTGTATGTGAAACTGAGGAATTGAACCTAGGGCTTCATGCATGTGAGGCAAGCACTCTACCACTAAGCTACATTCCCAGCCCCAGAAAATTTTCTGATTCCTATCTCCAGTTAACCAGCAACAAGCTGGAAGTAGAGCTGTGGCTCAAGTGGTAGAGTGCCAGCCTTTAACAAAAAAGCTAAGCAAGAACATGAGGCTTAGTTCAAGCCCCAGTACTAGGACATGCACGCGCACACACACATGCACGCATGCGCACACACACATGCACACTCAAAGCTCCAAATCTGAACTCCAAAATAATTTTGTTTAGGCCTATTGCTCTTCACTGCCATACAAAGCATCCAAATTTTTGCTTCCTTCTTTGCATAATTATGTGTGAAAGGGTCTGTGCTTTCATTCCTATTGTACCTGTGAAAATTTTACCTACTGTTTAGAAAAGTAGCCACCTGGGAAGACTCCAATATTCTGATCCCCTACTGATCACACCTAATCCTCCCAACAACCTAGTTCCTGCCAGTAAGCTTACCTGTTCTCTACTTGTGCCAATTAATTATCTACCAGATAATGATCTCCTTGTATCTTCCAAAAGAAAACTATCCAGCAAACTATCTGGCAAAATGCATGTACTTTTATAATGCTGTGTACCTGCTTGTTTTCAAAAATAAATATATAAAGAATTTTATTCAATAAATAATATATAACTTTTAATTTCATGTTATGGCTTGATTATGCCAAGAAAGGTGAAAATACAAAATATTTTTTAATATAACTGTAATTTTATGATCAGAAAAATACCTATAGCTTATACAAATTCATCCAAATCCAGTGAGTAACATAAGGATACATAAAAGAGCCATGTGAGGGCTGGGTAGGTGGCTCAGTGGTAAAGTGCTTGCCTTGCACGCTTGAGGCCCTGAGTTCGATTCCTCAGTACCACATAAGCAGGGGGGGAAAAACCCGGAAGTGGCACTGTGGCTCAAGTGGTAGAGTGCTAGCCTTGAGCTGAAGAGCTGAGGGACAGCGCCCAGGCCCAGAGTTCAGGCCCCATGACCAGACCCCCACCCCCATCCCCAAAAAAGAGCCATGTGATACTATGTTGAAAATGAACTTTACAATGTAGGCTGGGGTGGGGGCAGGCAGGAGGAGGTGGGGAAGTGGGGAGGGAAGTGATGGTAGGGGGAAAACAAAGGAGGAGGTAACAATGCTCGCTATGAAATGTACCCATTACCCTACTCATGTAACCCCTCTGTTCAACATTTTTTTTACAATAAACATAAAAAAAAGAGCCATGTGCTGGTGGCTCACACCTGCAATCCTACATACTCTGGAGGCTGAGATCTGAGGAACATGGTTCAAAGCCAGCTTAGGAAGGAAAGTCCCTCATACTCTTATCTTCAATTAACTACCAAAAACCCAGAAGTGAAGCTGTGGTTCAAGTAGTAGAGTGTTAACTTGGAGCAAAAAAGCCCAGAGGCAGTGCCCAGGCCCTGAGTTCAAGCCCCAGTTCAAGCACACGCGCGTGCGCGCGCACCCACACACACACACACACACACGGAAATGGAGATGGAGATGGAGATTGAGATGGAAGAGGAGGAAAGAGAAAGGGAGAGAGAAAAAAAACAGAGAGAGAGAAAAAACAGAGAGAGAGAGAGCAGGGAAGTTTATTGCTTAAATGCTGAAAGTCTCTGAGCAATAAACTCTGGAACATCTAATCCCCCAGAAAGTCTCAGCCAAGGGCCTGGCACACGGACAGTCCATCCAGTCCAGGGCTTTGCTCTTTCTACAACTCTAAGATCATCAAAACGTTCAAGAATCACCAGAGAATTAAAATTCTATGTAGGAAGTTAAAAGTGAACTTTTTGTTAAATAAACACAGTTAAAAGTATAAATTATTTGACCTATGAATATAGAAATTAACCATAATCCAAAACCAACCCAAAACATTGTTCTTAATGAAACTAAGAATATACAGATAATTAATTTGACAGAGCTGGGGCTCAGTAGTAAAACACTTGCCTAAGATGTGTTGAATCCCTGAATCATGCAGGTACAGGCTGGGGGGGTGGAGGGAGAGACACTAATTTTACAAAGGGACCCATCTTGACCAAATCAAACAGAATACAGACAACTCCAAGCAAAAAGGTTACAATACAATCAAGGCATGTTCCAAATCAGATTTTAGATTTATATAACTAATGACTGCTCAGAAAATTCCTGAAAAAAATATTCATTTTCAATACTGGGCATTGTGGCTCACATCTGTAATCCAAGCTACTCAGAAGGCAGAGATCAGAAGAATTGTGGTTTTAGCCTGGCAGGGATAAAATGTTCATGAGATCCTAACTCAACCAATAAAGGACCATGGTGGTATGTGCCTGTCATTCCCAGTTATGCGGGAAGCATAACATCACAGTCAGTCCAGGCCAGCCTGGGCAAAAGCTAGACTGTATTCAAAATAACTACAGCAAAAGAGCTTGGGGACATGGCTCAAGTGATCAAGTGCTTGCTTATAAAATCCAAGGCCCTGCATTCCCCAATAATATCCAGAATAGACAGGGAAAGAGGAAGAGCAGAAGGAGGAAGAAGAGGAAGAGGAGAAGTAAAGGGAATGGAGGGAGAGGAAGAGGAGGGATGAAAAGGAGAGGAAAAAGATCACCTAACCCTAATCTCCTAAATATGTCTGTATTTTTTCCTATATATGTATTTACCTATACAAAATATATACTTCCTACATACACACATACACACAATTATGAAGTTTTTGGTTCATGAAGATATAGTTTTTACCATTTAAGAACACATGTTATTTAGCTTTCAGTAAGACAATCTCAAAGATGAAACTGAAAATAAGGAGTATAAACCAGGTGCCCATGACTGTAATCCTACCTACTCAGGAGGCTGAGAACTGAGGATCACAGTTAGAAGCCAGCCCAGGCAGAAAAATCCATGAGACTCTTATCTCTAATCACAAAAAATAAAATAAAATAAAAAATAAAGCCAGAAGTAGAGGTGTAGCTCAAGTGGTAGAGTGCTAGCCTCAGTGCCCAGGCCCTGAGTTCAAGCCCTAAGACCAGTACAAAAAATAAAAATAAGGCTTAAACGTTTCCAGTTTAGAGACCTATCACTACTCAATTGCTTCCTGGCAAAATGTGTCCCCGTGCGCTAAGGGTCCCAGCCCAGCATGTACAAGGCTTTGGATTCCTTGCCCAGGACTGCAAAACAAACAAACAAGTAAAATAAAATACCTACCTAGTCCCTACCTCCACAACAATGTTTTTTGTCTTTTTAAAATAAATTCTGCCACTTTACAAGTAAAACAAACATAATTGAAACTGGTATCTTCGATTGTGAGTGACATGTACGTAAGATATATATATATATATATATATATAATATTAGATGTTTATTGGATAATTGTATTCTGTTACTGTTGCCAAAAACTTCTGCCAGGTCACATTTAGCTCAAAAATCTTATGTAACCTCTAAATATTAGCAGTCTTTTCAAAAACACAAAGTGCAGTACCAAATGAAACTATTCTGCTCCCCTGCTTGCCAGCTACTTCCTCAATGCCAGCACTGTTGGAGGCAGCAGCACCCTTGCTTGTGCAGGACTGCAAATGACACAAGCCTTCACACACCACAACCTTCTAGCAATTAGCTACACATTGTTCGAAGTTGGAAGTCATATCCATCCACTTGGGATTTGTTTGTTTTTTAACTACTTTCTTAGACGTCCCTTTGAAAAATCTTAAGTGCATTTTAATGCATAGTTCTGTCAGGGAGCCAAGAAATAATAAAATAGGGATAATATCAGCTCTCTTTAATGTTGTCACATTACTAAAACATTAATGGCAAAGCGCGTCACATTAAAGTGATATACCATATAAAAGTAATATCAGATCCCATGAAATTACAACAGATTCATCTGTTGTTACCTCCCCTCAAACTAATTTGAAAGACAGAATATCTTTCAGATACAAGATTTTTTTTCCCCTATTTGTCCACCTCATTCAGATACTGAGAAGGACAGCCAGAAAGTGACTAGGTGGTTTCTAATGCATGTGTTTCTTAAAGACTATTTAATGAACTTGCTGATGCCAACATAACTGGAGGGAAGATAACTAACCCGATGAGATCTTCAGTCACTGACACTGGATTATGGTGACGTTCAAAAAATGACAACAGGTTGCTTAGCAGCACTTTTCCAAATGCGGTCACATGAACAGAACTGATAATGTTCTTCCCCACAGACTTGTAGACCAGCTCTACCCACAGAACTGTGCCCACTGATGTCTCAGCAAAGAAACTCAACTGAAGAAGTTAACTTGCTTGGCAAATATTCTTCATGTAGAAGAACAAGAACATAGGATTACCACTCACCCAAATGTGTAGGTGGGGGCAGTAGACAAGTCTTCCTCTCCCATCATTCCCTCAGACTACTAAACTAAATCAATCAATATTATAAATCATCACCTCTCAAGGTCTAGAGACCAGTTGGGGATCTGGTTCTGAATTCTCATCCTAGTTAATGACTTTATTCAAGACCACTAAAAGAAAAAAGCCGGAAGTGGCGCTGTGGCTCAAGTGGTAGAGCGCTAGCCTTGAGCTGAAGAGCTGAGGGACAGCGCCCAGGCCCAGAGTTCAGGCCCCACAACCGGACCCAAAAAAAAAAAAAAAAAAAAAAAAGTTCAAGACCACTACAAGCCTACAACTCTGACCTTCCTGCCAATAATCTTCATCCAGACCCTAAATGTGTCAGCCCATTCCCATTACTGGATTAACCACAGTCTATTTACTCCTGATTAAAGTGCTAAACTCTTACTTCTTTTACTTTGTTAGCCCCATCCTTTGCCACCTCCCTATCTCCTTTTCTCTGAATTACAGATTTTTTACAGTTTCCAACAATGACAATACTTGCCCTGAAAAGTTCTGAGTGGCAGCTCAAACATAAACCTTCCGTCCCACGGTACTGTTCTCTGTGCAGGAACTATAATAGCACTCTCCAGCCCCATGAGAATCTTCTATGCTGTCTCCTTCCCTTTTCTCCCAACTGCTAAGTTTCTAAGTTTCTAAGAGCAGATTTTAAGGAACATGTCTCAATGCAATGAAATCTGCCTTGACTAAGGTTACCAATTAACCCAGCAAGTATTTCTCAGCTCCTATCATAACTTCCCAGCTGATTTGACAGAACTTGCCACTCCTACTTACTTCTGCTTCCTAGAAAAGGAAACCTTTCTGGCCTTTCTGCACCTCCTTATTATCCCCTCTATTCCTCTTCCCCCCACAACCTGGCAGTGGCAGAGGGGAGGGGAGGAGGGCTCTCTAAAAGTCTAATTTGATCATGACACTCTCCAGATTACAGCTCATTTGCGGTTAAGCAAACTCCTTAACATGGTTTTAGGTGACTGCTTAATTCCCTTGGCCTCATTTCTCTACACACTTTTCCTTTCTTTTCACAGTCCAGTCAATTCTTCTAACTCTGCTGGCCATTTTCAGATATTATTTCCTCAACTCAAATACTTGTTGCTTCCTAAATCCTACACCTGCAGTTCACACAGCTTTCTTTGGCTGGCTCCAGTCTAAGCTTAAGATCTATAGTGTCACAGTTAAGATCTACAGTATTTCAGTACTCACCAATGCTAATTGCTTAGTTCTTGTCAAATCTGCCGCTAGACTGTATGCTTCCTGAAGCCAGCAACTCTATCTTGTTCGTTTTAGTAACCCAATGTATTACTACTATGTGCTTAACAAATGACAGGAACTTAATACACATCTCAAATTAATGAATGAATAGAGTGTGCCTTTTTCTGAATGTCTAGTACAATGTCCTTAATTCAGATCACGCACACTCACACTGCTGATGGAGCCCTGAGCCTGGCACATTCAAGGCAACCACTTTACCACTGACTAACATCCCCAGCCTAGGGTCTAATGATTTCTTGCTTAAATGATTTCAGTAGTCTCCTAATAATGAGTGACTCTCACAAGAATACACTAATCTCTACACACACATTGTCACATAAAGACGAATTTGATTCCATCTAGCCTCTTTTTGTAAAGGTATTCAAAATCTCCCCATTATCTACAGAACAAATGCAAACTCGTCTGCACCAAGACAAAAGTTCCTCCAGAGTCTAGTCTCCACTCCCCTAACTATCCTTCCCAGCCACCACCACTTCTCACACTGCCACAGGCTTGGCCTTAAGAAACCACTGACGGTTCCTCAAACTCGCCAGGCCTTGCCAAACCTGTCTTTGTATCTACTCTAAGTTCCCTCTCCCACTGTTTGAAGCTGCCTTTTGAACATGCTAATAACACTTAAAAGAACTTTTGAGACTCTAAACTGATCTTAATTTGCAAATATTAAGGTAATAGCCTCAAAAACCAAAACGAGATCCTGTCCATTCTAAATCATTTTTCTCAACAGAAGCAGAATCAATTCACATGTTTAAGTTTCTTTCGGTGTCCATGTGGGCACCTTAGTCTATTACTAAGAAAAAAAAATTCCACATTCTGGAAAAAGAAGAAAAGAGAATATTTCACACAACATTGGCATTATAAGAAATACACTTTAACCTAAAACAGAATCAAGTGGAATTCTCCATCTAATAAAACACTTGTCACCAGCACTTCTCTTGTGGAGATCATGTAGGAGGAAGGCTTGTCATCTGACAGTATCTCCCAAGTTAGCATTATGCAAGTATCAGAATTAACAGGCAGAAACTAACAGTTACTGTCACCAAAGGGCCTGTATCCCTGGGTGAACTCTACTGTGAAATGAGGTGGAAGATGTGGTTTTCCTGTTCTGAAATCCAGCCTGTGCACAGAGCTTACAGGTAGCTAACACTGGTAGAGTGCGGGTTTGCCAGCATGAAAGGCAGACAGTGTTCTACCTTGAGCACATATGCCTTGTCAAGTAAATGCTGCCCTTGTACCTGCAGGAGCAATTGCCACCACTAGGAACAACAAAATGAGCTAGGCAAGAAAGAGTTGTCTGCTTGCTACCATGCCAGCTCCTTTCTATGGTACTGATTTCTACTCCATGATGAGAAACTAGCATAGACTTTATCAGGTCTACACTATTTGAAATTGGACAAGATCTAAACAGACTCAAACAAGGCTGCATGTGCCAACCCTCACTCATTTCTGTTCAAGGAGTCTCATGAACAAGACACCACAGAAAGACTTGACTCAGGGCAAATCTGGCTTGGAATTCACTTACTGGCTTTGCATTTGAGGTAATCTGTTTAACTTCTGTAAGCACAGTTTCCTCCAATATAAAAAGGAGGTAGTGAAAGTATGGTTTTCAGGATTAAATAAAATAATGTATTCAATGTAATGCCAGGCCTATAGTTTGCAGTTACTTCTATATTGCTGTTACAGCTGTCTTATTGTTTTACATTGCATCAATACCAAATTCCACATACAAACAGGTGAAATTCAAGATGAGAATTTAGAGTCAGAGGAATATATTTATTGATGGGCCTCAGGTTGGTCACCATTTCAGATGTAAAACAAGAAAGGTTCAGAAGTAAACCCCAATTACTGTGTATTACTGCCTTCACCTGGGCAGCCACAGAAACCATGGAGAAGAAACAGCAAAACAACTACTAGACCAAAGTAGTAGCAGAATCCCACCACAGGAATCACACATCAAAAATTTTCTCACCAGGCACTGGTGGTTCATGCCTGTAATCCTAGTGCTCAGGAGGCTGAGATCTAAGGATCATGGTTCAAAGCCAGCCTGAGCAGAAAAGTCCATGACACTCTTATCGCCAATTAACCACCAGAAAACCACAAGTGGTACTATGGGTCCAGCGATAGAGAACTAGCATTGAGCTGAAGAGCTCAGGGACAGCACCAGGCCCAAAGTTCAAGCCCTACAACTGACAAAAAAAAAAAAAAGTATTCCAAGGCTGGGCACCAGTGGCTCATGCTCAGAAGGCTGAGATTTGAGGATCGTGATTCAAAATCAGCTCAGGCAGAAAAGTCCCCGTCAGACTCTTATCTTCAATTAACCACTCAAAACCCAGAAATGGAGCTGTGGCTCACAGTGGTAGAGCACTAACCTTGAGCAAAAGAGCTCAGGACAGCGCCCAGTCCATGAGTTCAAGCCCCACAACTGAAAAATACTTTCTCCAAACAGCATCCTATCATTTATTGACTAGGAATAAAACCTAAATATGCAACCCTAAACAGAACTAGTCTAGATCAAGACTGGACTTAACCTTCATTAGGTTTTGTCAGGGCAGTTCACTGAATCCTCCTTTAGGAATCTCTGTTGGTTAAACTAATGAGAAGCATTAGTTGGACTATTCAAACAGAATCCCTAGAAACACCTGGGAAAGTGTATTTTGCTAATGACTCCTGACAAAAAGTAGAAAGAGAAAAAACATAACCCAAAGACAGCAGGCACTAATATTGGACCCATTACTTTTGTTCTCTTCTTAAATGCACCACACCACAATTACAAGAGCATTCTTCCTGCCTGTCAGTAACTTGATTCCAGCCCACTGTGATGTGATTCCCACCGCCTCTCCCCAAGGACCCCGCCCTGGGCAACAGGCAAGAAAACAATATTTGATGGTGAAGTCCCCAAACAAATGCTTTCTAAGTGAAACTTCATGTTATAGGACTTACACGCTGGAAATCCTGTAAACAAACATCTGGTCCAGCTATTGTAATTTAAGGAATTATGAATAGCTCTGTCTACATTCAACTACTTAATGTCAAAGCTAGGCAGGATTAGCATTCAAAATCTCTATCTCTTAATTCAGTATTTTTTGTGTTAAATCTGAGACCAATTTTTTAAATGACCTCTTCTCCTTTTTCCCTATTGTACACTGAAAATATAAGACAAAAGATGAACAAAGAATGAAACTCTTGAAACAGGGAAAAACTGCTAACATTTATTGAAAACAAGCTATGTAACAAGCATTGTGTTAAGCTCTGAAATGCGTCATCTACTTTAACCTTTATAATAATCCTATAGATAGGTGCTACTCTTAGCATCCTTTTACAGAAAAGGAAATTGATGTTAAATAACTCAACTAGAAAATGATAGATGTAAAATCTGAACTCAGTTTGATCTCAGTGTCTATGCTTCGGTGGCTACAGAAAAGGAATCACTAGAAAAGAAGCCCTACTGGTCAACATCTACAAAATGCCCTCCTTCCAAGGACACTCTGTTGGAGTCTCTATTTTGGCCTTAACAGGTCAAAGCCCCAGAAGTTTCTGTACAAGATTCAGAGTGCTGTAAATCTTCCCAAATCTAGTTAAGCAGTCAATATCTGCCTTTGATAGAGCTATCAGAGAGTAAGTACAGCATGTCTCTTGGATATGGACCAGGTTGGACCAGGCTATTGGCCAGTTCTAATTTGAAGAATGAAGGGGCCAAAGAGGATTTCTCTTATTAAAACAAGACATGGCCAGGTGCTGGTGGCTCACACCTATAATCCTAACTACTCAGGAAGCTAGGATCTAATGATCCCAGTTCAAAGCCAGCCCAAGCAGTCAAGTCCATGAGACTCATCTCCAATAAACCACCAGAAAACTGGAAGTGTGCTTTGGTTCAAAGTAGTAGAGCACTAGCCTTGAGTGAAAAAGTTCAGATACAGCGCCCAAGCCCTGAGTTCATGCCCCAGGCCCACAAAACAACGACAATGAGACAAACATCACTGAGGTGACTACACACATTTTCTATTACTTTCCCTGCTCGATCTGCTTTATTCTGATTGTGTCCCTTGGCATATGATATGAAGGCTGAAATAAGCAAAGTCAACAAGGATTCTTTTTTGTTGTCTGGGCTTCTTTGTTTAGCTCTGTTTTGTTTGTCTGAACTTGTCTCGTTATCTAGTCCAGGCCGGCCTTGAACTTGCAAACCTACTACCTCAGCCTTCCAGCTGCTCTTTCTGCTATAAAGGGACATGGAATGAAAGCAGGTAGTAGTAGTAAAGAATAGAACTTCTGAACTTCTGGAAACTATGTGAATGGCTAAATGTAAAGCCTGGGGAGGAGGTGTTATTTTTGCTCACACAGGCTCCTCAGGCTACCTAGCTACAGAACAGAATGCACACTTGACACCTGCTATATTTTTCTCCCCAAATGAAAACAACAACCTTCACAGCAAAGCCCCTTGTCCCCAATTAATCTTGTGTTGAAAAATTACACAACTATCATAAAGAAAAACCAACTGATTATAAAGTGGCCCTTGCAAAGCCACTAACAACAGAACAATCCTGTTCAATGAAAAAGAAAATATAACTAGAGCTTATGTCTCAAAATTGGATTACCACACAGAATTCACTATGATCTCACCAGACCCACGGTGAGCAGGCTTAGAAGCAGCAGCTCTCTACTGAAAGCAAAGACAGAAAGAAAAAAAAAAAAAAACCACATTATTTTGGTGAACTAAATATTTGTGATATGTCTTTGATTAAAGGTCTCCCTTACAGAAAACAATACTAGTTTCTCTAAAAATAATAATAATCTTAAATTCCAGAGTTACTTTAAAATTCTGTTAGAACAGGCTTTCAATTCAATTTATACATTTAAGACAGAAAATAAGGAAGACACGAATAATGTTCGGTCATATAATCTATTGGTTATATAAATCAAATTTAACCAATAGCTAACAGCTTCTGAATAAAAAAACTGAATTGGAAGTAGCCTTATGTTTGCTAAAATTATTTCTTTGAAGAATGCCATGAAAGCAACCTGGAGATAAAATTACTCCAAATATGTTTTTAAAGTTATACCAAGTAGGATGACATTGTCCAGAAAGAAATGTACTCATTACCTGACATATGTAACTGTACCCCTTCTGTACATCACCTTTCTAATAACAATAAAATATAAAAAAGTTATGCCAAGTAAAAGTAATTAGATAAAAATACTGGTTGTTATTTTTAAGAAACTATAATGCAGAAAGTCATGGTTTGTTTAAAATGTTACCATTTCATAAAAACTAACAATCACAACTGCTTCGTAGGACATACATCTAAGTCCACTTATTAGCATGCTCTAACAAATGTGTGGATCAATATGCCTTACAAATCCTTCAGAGATTCTCCATTTAATAATTCACCCTTATTAACTTCTTGGAAACTTTCTTTCGTAATTAATAAGCCCAATTCTGGGTCAATGCCAGACAGACAGAAAAGTCTATGGGAGGTTATCTCCAGTTATCCTGCAGCTAGAAGAGCGGTGTGGCTCAAGTGGCAGAGCACCAGCCTCTGAGTGAAAGGCTAAGCAAGAGCACAAGACTTGTATTCAAGCCCTAGTAACAGCACTCTATCTATCTATCTATCTATCTATCTATCTATCTATCTATCTATCTATCTATCTATCTATCTATCTAGTACATTATATGTTATATAAAACAGGTTATAGACACAATGTATATATAATATCATATATAGTATATAACATATATAATTGAGAAATAAGGTCAGAGATGAAATCTTGAATCTCCACACCCCTCTTTTTGTTTCCTTCAAGTAGAAGTTGCAAATGTTTTGCTCTAAGAACGCTGATGTGTTCAAATAGCTTAGTCACACTAAACCACAATGAGGTGAGAAGTAATAAAACCATGGCAAAGAGGGTGTCTACGCATGTATGTATGACTCTGGGTGTATTAGGATTACATTCTTAATTCCAAAAGATGGCTTTGCATGAGTCATTGTTTTGTACCATTTTCTATCTACTGTCATATGTAACAGAGAATGGACTATTCCCAAATGGTTGTTTTCCACAAGGATAAAACGGAATTTCTCTTTTTCCCAGAAACAGAAATTCTGGTGAGAATGGTGACACCCACAAAGAATCATTTACCCACAGTTTTTCAGCACTGAGAGAAGTTCTTTGGGGTGCACCAAAGATCCATTCACACATAAAGTCCTGTATAGTAAAGCTGAACAGGTGCCACTATATAAGGTTCTCTAATTGGTAATCTGGCTGGATAAAATCCCAAACTGGTTTCTTTTCTCCTTTCCTCTTCCCCGTCAAAAAAAAGTGGGGGGGGGGGGGGAGTGACTTGTTTTGTTCTGTTCTGTTCTCTCTGAGGAAGGCCTTGCTATAGCTCAGGCTGTCCTGAAATTCAGGATCCTCGGGCTTCAGTCCCTCGGTGCTAGGACTGTAGTGTGTACCACCACACCCACACGTGAAAGGTTTCTGAAAGTGCAAAAGCACAGGCCTAGTACAGACTAAGCTCTCAGTAAAGAATACTGTAAATTTGGGGATGGGGGGTTGAAGAAAATTTGATGTTCTATCTATTACCACTCCCACTTCTTTATGACTTTTTTAAAAACAAGATAGCACTGAATTGATAGGAATCCTATAAGAGAAAAGGTCCTGTGTATATGAAGAAGTCACATATGAACTAGAATTCATTTGACTCCAGATTAGCTATGCCATAACCCTAGTGGGAAGAAGGCTGGTTATATAGCTGTTTTACAGCCAAAGGAGGCAAAACCTATAAATCCTACACATGAGAAAGGCAATATAGATTTCATTATTAGCATTCGCACTTGGCCCTAGCAAATCTCTCTCTAAATCTCTGTTTTCTCATTTGTCAAAGTAAGAAAAATATTTAATGGATTAGATAGCCTCAATAAGGTTCAAATTAGACAATGTTTATAAAAGCACTTTATGAGCAAAATATAAAACACATAGTATTATTAATAATTAAGAAATAATATTTTGATATGAGTAAAGAGAGATGCCATGGGTGGGGGAATGTGAATGTGTGAAGAAGTGATAACCCCTGTGCTAGTGACTTTCCAGTGCCTGAGAGAGATTTGTTTTGGAGAAGAGATTTATTGTGGATCATGGTTTCGGGGTTTCAATACATAGTTGGCTGACTCCATTGCTAAGGGCCTGTGGTGAGTCAGAGAATCATGGTGGCAGGAGCATGTGGAAAAACAAAACTGTTTGCCTCATGGCAGCCAGGAGGCAGAGAGACTGACAGAGCGAGATGTATCTGACAAGCTCTACCTTCTATTCTATGACCTATTCTATCCAAGCAAGCCCTCACAGTTTCCACTATCAACCAAGATTTCACTCAATTATGAATCCATCTGTAGATTGGTCTGGTCAGTAAAGCGTAGTCCTTTATGATCCAATCCATTCCCAGAAACATCAGCTGCACTAGGAACCAAGTCTCCAACACATGAGCCTTTGGGGGATGCTAACCGTAGCAGCTCCTCAATTGTCATAATATGTATGGATGTAAGCAGTGAAAGGCTGAGATCCCAGATATTTATGCAGCACCTAAAAACAATAGTGTTTAGGTATCCTATAGACATTTATTTGCTGATTCTGAGCAAATAACAGTGTCAGAATAGAGAACTCCTGTGACTTCATCCTAGACTGATTATCTTTGATAACAGGAACTAATATTAACAATGTTTAACAAATAGAATAGGAAGACAGCTCCTAGCCAGTCAATACACTGTCAGAAGGCAGATGCTGTGAAGGAGGCAAGAAGGAGAAATATCAATAAGAATAGAAATTCCAAATAATCAAAAAACAGAGTTACTGTAACATTACAGAAAAGGGATAGAACCTACAATCTCAAAAATGGGATGGACACTAGAAAGCACAACACAAGTCTTAATTTTGCAAATGAAGAAATGGGAAGTCCTAAGAGCAAAACTGCTCTTATTTATTTATTTTTGGTCGGTCATAGGGTCTGAATTCTGGGCCTGGGCCCTGTCCCTCAGCTCTTCAGCTCAAGGCTAACGCTCTACCATTTGAGCCACAGGGACACTTTTTCTGCTTATGTGGTGCTGAGGAATCGAACCCAGGGCCTCATGCAGAGAAGGAAGCACTCTACCACCAAGCCACCTTCTCAGCCCCTAGAACTGCTCTCTTAAAGGTCACCATGGGTCAGTGGAAGCTAAGTGGCTTCAAAACAAAGTCTTTAGCAGTTAAGTTTCATTCACACCCAAAAAAACTCATTACAAACTAAAATCTCTCCTCCTCTTGGCCAATATTTTCATTTAAAAGTCAAATCTTCCTTAATAGATTGTGAAACATAGGATTCAGTCCCTCTCTGATCAAATTCTCATTCATTACCATTTTGCTTGATAAAGCTGGACTTCAGGAAAGTCAAGAACAAATACTGGAATTACCAAGATTTCTAAAGGATAAATGATTCCAATATACTACAAAAAATGTCTAATGAAGCTGAACGCCAATGGCCAGCCCAGGCAGGAAAGCCATGAGACTCTTATCTCTAATTAACCACCAGAAAAACAGAAGTGGTGCTGTGGCTCAAAGTGGTAGAGCACTAACCTTGAGCAAAAAAGCTCAGGGATAGCACCCAGGCCCTGAGTTCAAGCTCTACAATTGACCAAAAAAAAAAAAAAAAAAAAAATTACCTAATGAATGTTTTAGCCATTGAGACTCAAAATGGAGATTATATCAAAAACCTTGTCATTGTGAAGGTGGTACCTAATTGTGATTGTGAAGAAATTGCCCTTTGTTGGAAATCTTCTTTTTTGAAATAGGGTCTTGCAATGTAGCCCAGGCTGGCCTTGAACTTTGGATGTTCCTGCTTCAGGCCCCTGAGTGCTGGGACAACAAGTATGTACCTACAGGCTTTAGAAATCATTACTGACAACTAACACCAGAGCCATAAAGCAAATCATTTTCTGCCCCTGAATTTTCCTTAATCAAAGAACACAAAACAACAATTTACTGATTCTTCTGAGCTGTAGGGGGGTACCCACTTCTACTTGAAAGGGAATGTAGTTCAAAGCTGTACCCTCCCTAAGGAAACCACAACCACATCAACTACCAGTAGCTAAAATAAACACACACAAGAAGAAATAACCTCCCCCGAAACCAGGGAGTTGACTAATGAGCCAGATGAAACTATATATTCATTTGTCAAAAAAAATAAATAAATAAAAGTACAGTAAAACAGCCAAGTTGGAAAAAGCACACATCCTTTAGGAGAAAGCCTATGGCATGTGTGGTAGAAAATAAGTAGCCTTCAGAACTATTTGGGCAAAAGGGAAATGGAATCACGAGTCTGTCAGAGAGGTGCTATCAAAGGTCAGCCACTAAGTACAAATTTGCTCAATCACTAGGGTCAAAGCACATGGACAGAACTCCACAGCAGCATGGTGACATGAATGAGTTTTATAAATATTCTGGGGACACAAAAAAAGTGAAGACCTGACTAGTACAATGGTCTCTGATGTGTACTTGGTAGATAGACTACTAAAAAATGTGTATTTTTAGCTCTACTTTTTCTTTTTTAACCAGTCTTGGGGCTTGAACTCAGGGCCTGGACACCGTCCCTGAGCTTCTTTTGCTCAAGGCAAGCATTCTACCACTTGAGCCACTGTGCCACTTTTTCTGTTTATGTGTTACTGAGGAATCTAACCCAGGGCTTCATGCATGTGTAGGCAAGCACTCTACCACTAAGTCACATTCCCCACCCCCTTCACACACCCTCCCCCTCCCCCACCCCACCCCACCCCTGCTTTTATAGGAAGCCATTCATTCTCAATTTCACACATCAGGATTGTGTTGTGTTGTGTTATGATGTGTTACACTTGTAACCTGTGAGGATAGAACCAGGACTTGACTTACAGCCCTTAAGGCTAGTTTACTTCTCAATGTCTTTGTTAATCATTATTCAAAAATCCCATTAATTAGTCTAGAACTAGCTTAGAACACTCTTAGCTTACAACCTCAGACCTGGCAACCAAGAAAAAATTCTTTCAAAGTAAGTTTTCCTTTATACTAAACTATCAGTTGCTATAGAAACAAAGGTCTGGTCATTTTATCAGACAAGTAACTGAATTGGAGACTGACTGAAAAGAGGTCCAAGTGAACTATCTCAATGACTGAGACTTTCTCTATCTTGATTAAGATGATTAAGATAGTAGTTTTAATGACTCATCAAAACCCTTAACTGTATGCTAGGCATTTCATGGTTTGTAAATTTTACCTTAAAATGTAAGAGTCCAAGGCACTTTTTTTTTTTTTGTTGGTTGTGGGGCCTGAACTCTGGGCCTGGGCACCATCCCTCAGCTCTTCAGCTCAAGGCCAGCTTAAGCGATAGCACCACTTCTGGCTTTTTCTGCTTATGTGGTGCTGAGGAATCGAACCCAGGACCTCAGTGCATGCAAGGCAAGCATTCTGCCACTGAGCCACCTTCCCAGCCCCTCCAAAGCACTTTTTAATTGCCAAACCTTTGAATTAGGAAGCAGCAAGGGTAAGGCCCACGTTGTTCTTTTTTCCTGTGGTTTACATTTCCACTTCTAAGCACTAATTAATTCTTCAGGCGTTAAATACCCAAGGGGCTTTCCCAGCAGGCTCTGGGGAGAAAGAAGGGCCTGGGGCAGTGTGGACACTATCATGTAAACCACATCCATCAACTAGAGCTGCCTCATACATCATCTTAAACAAAACAAACTGCCTTGTGTTAAAGGCATCTTCAGCGTCATCATGTGATAGCTCCTCTTAGGCAGATGAAGAGAAGAAATGAATTGCAGTTTCATAGATGGCCTCATGGTCTAACGCGTCTCTCAGTCATCAGTGAGCTGCTTGTCAGATAGCTGAAGGCCAGAAAATGCAAAATGACACAGTTGTAAATAACTAATATACAAGGAAACTGCTACCATCTTCTGAGAGTAGATAAAATGATAGTTTAGCCAAGCAGGTCTGCTCTGTCTAGAAACAAACATAAGCAGAAATAAATATACATATGAATCTGTTTTGAGAGTTAAAAAAAAAAAAAACCCCAAGAAAGAAAGTTTATTCTGGAACAAAAAGAACTCCTAGGTAGAAACAGCAGTTTTAATATTGGTAGACCATAGAAAACAACTAACACCCTAGCTAACTGAGGTTAAAATACAACAACAGATTCAGTTCTTACACTAACTCCAGTGCAACTCCAAAGTCATTTTTAGTAACAGTCTTCTTAAAAAGTGCATTTTACCTGGTGAGTTTGATTGGGATACATCGTACGCATGTATAGATATGTCACAAAGAACGCCCCCCTCCATACAATTAATGCATGCTTATTTTTTTTAAGTGTATTATTTTCAGGGACTGGTGGCTCATAGTTATAATCCTAGCTACTCAGGAGGCTGAGATATGAGGGTCATAGTTCAAAACCAGCCCCAGCTAGAAAGTCTGCAAGACTCTTATTTTCAATAAACCACCAAGAAGCCAGAAATGGAGTTGTGGCTAAAGTGGCAGTATGCTAGCCTTGAGCATAAAAGCTCAGAGACAGCACCCAGGCCTGGAGGTTCAAGCCCCAGAACACACACACACACACACACACACACACACACACACACACACACATGTATTATCAATAGACACTATATATTACATTTTAATATATATTTATTTAAATAATTAATTACTGTTGTTGGAGAAGGGTCTTGCTCTGTGTACTGTCTAGCCTCACACTTAGAACCTTCCTGCCTCAGCTTCCCAAGTGCTGGGAAAACAGGTGTGCACCAAGCACATAACACACATCAGGTTTTCTAACTAGTTATCACTAGACATGGTAACACACACCTGTTATTCCAAACTCAGGAGGCAGAGACTGGCAGCTTGCATGTTTGAGGCCAGTCTGAACCACACAGCAAATAATAAAAGCTGTCCATATTCATTTCTGATATTTTGCTTTATTTCCTTAAAAACTACACACACACACACAAAAACTTTACTTTGGTCTTCTTCATTCATGTATTTTAATTGTATGAAGTGCTATTATATTGTTCTATTCTTATATACATGTATAAAGCACTTCAATCCTATATGATTCTCAACTTTACCTCTCATTCTCTCATTTCACTCTTCCTTCATCTCTCATTCTCTCCTTCAACAGTGCCCCAATTTTACACTCACGTCACTCATTAAAAAGTCACTTTAAGCCAGGTGTTGGTGGCTCACACCTGTAATCCTAGCTACTCAGGAGGCTGAGACCTGAGGATTGAGGTTCAAAGCCAGCCAGGGCAGGAAAGTCCGTGAGACTTATCTCCAACTAACCTCCAGAAAACCAGAAGTGGTGCTGTGGCTCACCTTGAGCTGAAGAGCTGAGGGACAGCACCCAAGCCCAGAGTTCAAGCCCCATGACCGACACAAAAAAGAATCACTTTAGCAAAATCCCATGTCTCATGGTGTATGGAAGAGGCAGAAGGATCAAGAATTTAATGCTAGCCTATGCTACACTGTGAGTTTGAGGCCAACCTGAGCTACACAATGAGACCGTCTCCCAAACAAAAACAAGCAACCACAGAACATGATCTACAGGGGGAAAAAAAAAGAATGGAAAAAACTAAAGCCAAAAATGTCATTAAAAATGTGTGAATGATGAGAAGGGGGAAAAAACATTCAAAGAATTCTTAACGCCACCGGAAGCCTCTTCTTATGGAAAACTTGGAAAATACTACAGATGTAAGTTTGTTTCAGAACCTAAGAATTTCTTACCCAAAAAAAAAAAGTCGTGTTTCTAAGCTCATGCATATTCATGATGTGATTCATTTGCTGGGAACACTCAGTCATCCAGATGCAGTGGAAAAGCTACCACTTTAAATGTTCAATCTCTCCCATCAGCCTTAAAGGTTATAGTAGCATTTCTTGACAGCACATTAGTCACCATGGTGCTAACTATACATCCCTACAGAGAAAAGGTGGAAAACAAGGCGGGCTAGGAGTACACAACAACAGTTAGAAACGTCAAACCACATTAGAAAATAACATGGAACTCTGCATGCTTCATCATCCCGGAAAGAGTACATCACTGACTGTAAGAATTTTGGGCTCCTTTCTGTACACCTGACTCACCATGACCTATCTGCTAGGTCTGAACATGTGATGAGACAATGCAGAACAGTACAGTTAACAAGGCAGCAAAACCACTGCATGAATGGTAAAATAATCTGGGGATTGATGGTTATGTTTACCTAGTTGTAAGTAATTCCCCTACTTCAATGAGACAGCACATTGCATGTATAGCTGAATGGACAGGAGACTTGTTATTACTGATGATTATAACTAAAATTTGTAGATTATTTCTTACTTAAAAAGACATGTTTGTTAGACATCTACTGTATATTAGTAAGATACTATTTTCAACTCCTAAGGAAATAAAAAGTAGATACAGCTCCTGCTTCAGGTGTTTGAGAAGGTGCATTATAATCTAGTCTATTGGTCAGGGAGTGGGGGAAAGGACATGCCAGGAACTTCTTCCATGAAGAAGTTCCTCTCCATGGGAGGTAAGCTAGTGATCGGCATGAAGAAATCTGGGAAGTACATGGGAGAGGGAGGAAGCTAGTCAGGGAAAACAAAAGCAAGTCCATAAAGGCAAGGGGGAAAAAATATCAACTAGAGAAAGGCATTGCTGTCAAATACCTGAAAGCCATACTTGGCAAAGGCAGAGGTCACACTGACAAATCAGCTCACAGGTACCATGCAAGGTGAACACATGAGTTTATTTTACAGGAGATGTGAGACATTGAGATTGAGGAAAACACTAGAACTTATCAGTTGAAAAGAAAAACCAGTTTCAGTGAGCAGGACAGAACTAGGAATATGGACCCAGAGCTATGCATACTAATAAGACTCCAATACAGCTGGGTGCCAATGGCTCACACTTGTAATCCTAGCTACTCAGGAAGCTGAGATGTAAGGATCAAGGTTCAAAGCCAGCCCAGGCAGAAAAGTCCATGAGACTCTTATCTCCAATTAACCACCAGAAAATCAGAAGTGGCGCAAAATGGTAGAGCATTAGCCTTGAGCAGAAAAGCTCAGGGACAGCACCCAGGTCCAGCCGTACCCAGAGTTTAAGCCCCAAAACTGACAAAAAAAAAAAAAAAAAAAAAGGTCCAATGCAGGAGGGTAGTCCATTTGCGGACTGAATTATGACAATGAGAAAGAGTAGTAAAAATACTGGTCCTTTGGAAGTTATTGACAAGAAGCGCTGAGTAAAATTCCAAGAAAAAGGGAGTGAGGGCCTAGAATTCAGGCTTTTCCACTCAGTGGGGCATGGTCAGCAAAGATGGGAAAGTTGGTTTGGTTAGAGAAAACAGAGAGCCAGGGGTTAGTTCTGAGTGAAGCTTGTCTGAAACTGCCAATTGTTCAAACTGCAGAAGAAATAAGACTAAGCTTTAATTCTACAAGAAGAATGGTTTAATTTTATAGTATAACTATGCAATGAACATTATAAGCCCTTTAAAAATAATATTCACCCTTCTGTACATCACCTTTCTAATAACAATTTTTTAAAGTTTTAAAAAATTATATTCATAGATAATTTTAAGTGATACACACACAAGATGTTGAATATTTTTTGTGAAAATACCATACAGAGGGGTTACAATTACATAAGCAAGGTAATGAGTACATTGTTGCCTCCTCCTTTGTTTCCCCTTACCATCCCTTCCCATCTCCCCCCACCTCACGCCAAAGAAGATGTTGAATATTTTGAAGAGTGGGACATAATGGTATATATTCACTTAACTAACTGTATAAAATAAAAATGCACAGATTAAAAAGGTATAAAACTCAACAAAATGTTAATGGATATTAATGAAGATTACGACAATATGGCTTTTGTTTCAGCTTTAGCTTTCTTTTCTGCATTTATTAAATTTAATGGTCTTCATATATTACTTTTCTCTATTTTACAATTAAACTCAATATTTTAAGTGTACTCATTATCATTTTAATCTATAATGCCCTAATGGCTTATGATATAGAAAATTTCTGCACTTACACAAAGTCTGCACTTTCTCTGTCTCCTTGTGTCTTTTCTAGTTACTAATTGGCTAATTTGGGTTTTGTTACTAGAGCCCAAAGTTCTTTTTTTGTTTAAGGTCAAAGACTAGGACTGGAACTGATGCATTTGCTCACTGGCTACCCCTCTACCGACTAAGCCACATCTCCAACTCCCAGAGCTCTTTATGTATTCTAGTCACCTCATGGGTATCTGCAGGGGACTACTTCCAGGACAACCCCTCCCATACCTAAACTCACAGATGCTCAAGTCCCTTGTACAAACTGGCATAGTATGCGTATATTGCCAACACACATCAGTCCACAGGCATTCAATCAGCTCTACATTACTTAGAACACCTAACAGAAGGTAAATACTATCTAAATAGTTGCTGCACTGTATTTCTTAGAGAATGACAAGAAAAAAAAATCTATACATATCCAACAGTCATACTTAAATTTTTTTTCAGTCAACAGTTGAATGGGTGCACAGATGCAAAACCCAAAGATATAGCAGGCTAATTTTTCTGGTCTTTTACTGAATTTGAGATTGACAAATAGTTGTAAGAAATTAAAGCAAAAAGGGTTAGAAGTATGGCTCAAGTGACAGAGTATCTGCCTATTGAGTTTAAACCCCAATACTACTGGCAAGAAAAATAAAAGATCATTGAATATTTTTGCTTTAAGATGGGTGAATTTTATTGTATTTGAGATAGAGACAGAGACACAGAAAGAGAGAGCTACTAATCTACTAGTAATATCTATGTAGCTCTGTGTTATTCTGAGTTTTCTATTCTATAATGCTGGCCTATGAGTCTAACCTTCACCAACATCACACAATAAATAAGATAAAATGATTATTCATATCTTTTTTTGTATTAAGCTATTCTAGTTCCTTTGGGTTTCCATATAACAATTTATAACAATCTTGTCTCTTTCTATAAATAACAAGGTTGGACTTTTATAGGAGTGGCATTAAATTTATATAACAACTTGAGGATAATTATCTTTACTATATTGAATTTTCTAATTCTTGAACATCAATATATCTCTTTGCTTTTTGGGGTTTTCTGCAGAGTGGAGAAGTTCAAATGACCAGACCAGTTTCCATCCAGTGAGCAGAGAGGGGTGGTGTGTATACTTGTCCCCAAATACATGTACACATCAGGTCTTCCTTGCAAAAGTCTTCTACTCACTGATTTATTAGATAGTGAACCTAATCCCCACAAATAACAAAAATATTACAGTAATAGTAATAAAGGATCTAGTTCTCTGGGCCTCAGGTGGCTCCCTCTTATAATCCTAGCTATTCAGGAGGCTGAGATCTAATTATCCAGCCCCGGCAGGGAAACACATGAAACTCTTATATCCAATCAACCACTAAAAAGCCAGAAATATAGCTGTGGTTTAAGTGGTAGAACACTAGTCTTCAGTGGGAGGCTGAGGGAAAGTATACAGGCCCTGTGTTCAAGCCCTAGTACCAACACACATACACAGACACACGCGCGCACATATACCTAGCTCTACTCTAGTTCATCTTGTTTCTAGCTGGAATATAAATAAAAAACAGAAAGCAAATAAAAAGAAAGGTGGAGAAAAGGGTGTACTTCACATCTCTGAATGTATTATGGTTGAAGAGAAGGGCCTCTTGGGATCTTGTTAAATCTTAATTTTAATAAAAATCACTATTAAATTTAATGTGCAATATAAAAGGAAGAAAAAGTAGAAAGGGGAACCAGAAGGGAAAAAGTCTGTTAGAGTTGCAGCAAGGGCCACTCAGCATAGGGGAAGAAAGAATATTACAAAACAGAATGCAATAAAATGTTCAACTCACTGAATTCATGAGAAAAAATCCCTGTGCATCTCAATATAATAAATATTTACATGATGACCCTAAGACAAGATGATGCGTAATATGTTAAATGTGCATAGCCAGGAAAGTGTCACCAATACGATCCTGGGCTTTGTATCTAGTAGATCCTTGAACTAAAACACATACTGGCTCTATGACCTTGACAAGTTCCTTAGATTCTTTGAGACCCAGTTTCCTGTCCTATAAAAGGGAACAAATAAAAAGACAATGAGTAACGAGAGAATCCTACTGAGAAAAATGTGAAGCTTGGCTGCGAGAGAATTATTTTTGGTGAGGCAACAGAAACAGCAAAGAAAAACACGTAAAATTGAAAAACAGAAATAGAAATTAAATAATGTTATGTGAATTTTGCTATAATTCAAAAATAATTTAG
Organism: Dipodomys spectabilis; assembly: GCF_019054845.1. Taxonomy (NCBI): domain Eukaryota; kingdom Metazoa; phylum Chordata; class Mammalia; order Rodentia; family Heteromyidae; genus Dipodomys; species Dipodomys spectabilis. The sequence goes on from NW_024870753.1 coordinate 5,545,133, forward strand.
CTGAGATCCTGTGAGTCACATCTGTAATCCTGGCTACTCAGGAGACGGAGACCCTATTCAAAAACCGTGTTAGAAATATATTAAATGACTTCTTGGGAAGCTGGGAATGTGGCTTAGTGGTGCAGTGCTTACCTTGCATGCATGAAGCCCTGGGTTCAATTCCTCAGTACCACACATACAGACAAGGCCAGAGGTGGTGCTGTTGCTCAAGTGGTAGAGTGCTAGCCTTGAGCAAAAGAAGCATAGGGAGAGTGTTCAGTGTTCAGGCCCTGAGGAGTTCAAGCCCCAGGACTAGTGAGAGAGAAAGAGGGAGGGGAGGGGAGGGGAGGGAACCCCTTGGTAGAATATGGCTTCCAAAAGGACAAAGAAAAACATAAAATAAGAAAAAGCTGGGACTGGGGAGGTGGCTCAGTGGTAGAGTGCTTACCTTGCATGCATGAGGCCCTGGGTTCGATTTCTCAGCACCACATAAGAAGAAAAAGCTGGAAGTGGGGCTGAGGCTCAAATGGTAGAGTGCTAGTCTACAGCTGAAGAGCTGAGGGATAGTGCCCAGGTCCAGAGTTCAGGCCCCATGACTGACAAAAAAAAAAAAAAGAATAGGCCAGGGCTAGGAATGTGACTTAGTGGTACAGCGCTTGTCTAGCATGCAAGAAGCCCTGGGTGTGATTGCTCAGTACTACATAAACAGAAAAGGCCAGAAGTGGCACTGTGGCTCAAATGGTAGAGTGCTAGCTTGAGCAAAAGCTCAGGGACAGTGCCCAGGCCCTGAGTTCAAGCCCCAGGACTTGAAATAAAGAATAAAAGAAATAAAGAAAGAAAAAGATTTTTTGTTGCTGTTGTTTGTATGGAGACAAGGCCTCACTATGTACTCAAGATTGGCCTAGAACTCACTATATAGCCCAGATTGGCCTCAAACTCTTGATCCTCCTACCTCAGTGTCCCAAGTGTTGGGAATACAGATATGTACTGTAATTCCCAACAAAAATGACCATTTCAATTCATTAAGAAGAAGGGGGGAAAAATCCCTAAGGAGCTCAGCGGTAGTCCTGGGTTCACTTCTAATGTTACAAAGTAGACAGAGCTACAAAATAGACAGAGCAAAACTAGAATGTTTTCTTTAATATTTATTAATATGCAAGGTCTTAACATTTTACTTGTCATATAGCAACTACTGTATGTCATTTGTTCCCATTTTTTATATTAAGCCTAAGTACAGGATAGTGTTATTTCTCCTTCTCCTCTTCTCCCAAAAAGAAAAGGTAAGTATTAATCTAGGGAGACGGTGTGATTTCCAGTCTTTACTTTAAATCTTGGTTATATTTTAGTGTTGTGGGGACAACAGGATAGCAACGTTTTGTTGACTTTCTGTGTGTGTGTGCTGGTACTGGGGCTCAGTACCTCATGCTCTGGCTCAGCATTTCTGCTGACTAAAGCTCTACCACTTAAGCCATGCCTTCAGTTTTGGCTTTTTGCTGATTAAATGGAGGTAAGAGTATCAGAGCCTTAAAATCCTAGTTACTCCTAGATCTTAGTCTGAGGATTGAGGTTCAAAGCCAAAAAAAACCTGAGAGATTTATCTTAAATGAACTAGGAAAAAGCTAGAAGTGGAGGTGTGGCTCAAGTGACTGTGAGTGAAAAAGCCAGCACAAGCACAGGCCTATGCACACACTGTGTCTCAGATGTGTCTGCGCAGGCTAGCTTTCTACAATATCCGTAGATCTCAGCTTCCTGAATAGCTCAGTTTATAAATACGAGACAATAGCATCTCTCAGAGATGCCAATGTTTTTATCAAGGCACACTCAGGAAAAGTCGAACCAATTCTGAGAAGTTTCATAATTTATCTACCATTGCGTAATACCACGGTAGAAAGAGTGAACAACAGCCCTTGCCCTCAAGCAGCTTACATTAACAGTAAGTCAACCACAAGATAATGCAAAGCAAAACAAGATTAATGGCCACATGACTCAGAGATTAGGCTTTCCAACTTCAAAGAGAAGATGATCACCTTGGGCAGAGAATGCCTCACTAAGGCTGAGAAGCAACTTGAATTAAGCAGGTGGTCAGGAATGGGGAAGGTCTCTGGAAAGAGCACTGGCTCACACTGGGTCAGGACCCTGTCCACCCAGTCATCCCTGCCCCAACTGCATTCAGAAGGCTCCAGGCAAAGGAGATGAATCTGACTCCTTTTACCAGCATAGAGCAGCAAATATGAATAAGATAGAAAAAAAAATTTTAAGATAGAAAAATATCTAACAATTCCGTTCCTGTCACTCCCAAATAATGAAGTAAGCAAATATCCAGTCCTAAAACTGGGAAAAATAAACTTCAATGACTCAGCTTAGGACCAGCTGTAAGTGAAGGCTTAGAATTTACCTCCTGTGTAAGTGCAGTAATTGCTCAGATAAAGAGCCATCTCCCAAGGCAGGGAAAAAAGATGACAATCTAGCAGAAGATGGGGGAAGAAATGCACAAAAACCAACAGAACCACCACAGAGCCAAGAATTTAGAGGTGTTTTCCTTGCCAAGAAACAAGTTTGTTCCTATGCTAAACACCTTTCCTGTTTTTTCACATGGTTTTTCAAATGCCAAATGCCACAAGAAATCTTAAAATCATACCACTTCAGAAGATCTAAAAAGTTTTCTGATGTCTCTTTTTGTTGTGTGTTCTTGGGAAAAGAACTGTTCTTTGTTTTTTTCTTTTTGTTGTAGAAAGGATTGAAGTAGGGCCTCTAGTTAGGCAACAACTCTACCACTTGAGCCCCTCCCCCGGTGCCAAAGAACCAGTCTTATCCTAAATCAAAACAAAGCAGAACCTTTAATCCAGAATCATTTATACCAGATATGTGAGTTTACATAGCAGACAATATTTTTTAAGGCAGAAATATCCTGTGTGGGGACTCTACTTTTAGCAATGCTGACTGGTCTTGGCCTAAAGACAATCTTCCATCTTTCAAACACAATCTTCCTGTTTGCTCAGCCTCCTCTGAACCCACTCAACCAAAAACAAAAAAAACAAAACACACTCAAAGAAAATGTCAGAGGACTGAGTACAGTGGCTTATGCCTGTAATCTCAGATAGTAGGAGGACAAAGATAAGAAAATCAAGGTCCCATACCAGCTCTAAGCAAAAAAAAAAAAAAAAAACAGAGTCCCTGTCTAAAAAATAACTAAAAACATGAAAAGGAGCTAAGGTCATGAGTGGTCGATCACCTGTCTAGCAAGCTCTAGGCCCTGAGTTCAAATCCTAGTACCATTCATTAAAAAAAGAAGACAGAAATTTCAGACTATGAACTGTGAAAATTCATAGCCATATCACTCCTGGCTTTAATCTAGAATGAATTACAAGATTTATTATTTGCCTGACTCTCCCTTCATCTCTGCTATGAACTTTGTATTTCTTCCCTGTGAATCAGAGGTAAGACACTTCCAAACATCCCACATTCATACAGGATCTCTGATCAGAGCTACTTCAGCACTATAGGAATCTTCAGCTAAAGGGCAGACTCTTGACTCTTGAGAAGGTGACGTAAAAGAAAAGGCAGCCAGCTACCAGGGGCTCACGCCTGTAATCCTAGCTACTCAAGAGGCTGAGCCCTGAGAATCACAGTTCAAAGCCAGCCTGGTCAGGAAAGGCTCTGAGACTCTTAATCTCCAAATAATTACCAGCAAACTGTAAGTGCAGCTGTGGCTCAAAGTGGTAGAGCACTGGCCTAGAACAAAGGAGTTTAGGGATAGCGCCCAAGCCCTGAGTTAAAACCCCATAAAAAAGAAAGAAAAGGCATATTAACAAAACACACCTTCCATAATAAATTAAAATACCTAGCTTTGAGCTAGGTATTCAGACCCCAAACATACAACTCAAAGGCAAGAAAAGTTTCAAAACCAACACTACAAATGACTCAATTCATGACCTGGCTAGATATTAATGTACCTAGAATTCTTACTGGCCATCATAAATGGACTGTCTTCAGCTCTCCAATTAAAATTCAGTTGAGATTACTGTTTTAAAGATAGTATTCTTCTTGGGGCTGAGAAAGTGGCTCAGTGGTAGAGTTCTTGCTTTTGCATGCATGAGGCCCTGGGTTTGATTCCTCAGCATCACATAAACAGAAAAAGCTGGAAGTGGCATGGTGGCTCAAATAGTAGAGCGTTAGCCTTGAGCTGAAGAACTGAGGAACAGAGCCCAGGCCAAGTTTAAGCCCCACGACTGACAAAAAAAAAACAGTATTTTTCTTTAAAACACACACACACACACACACACACACACACACACACACACACACACTTTGTAATTCTTTCAAAATATTTAAAAGCTGATAAGGTCTCTGAAGGCTCTTCTGACCCACAGAGGTGAGAATGGCAAAGACAAGCTCAGCACCCACAGTCCCAAGCGGAGTAATGCATCAACATCACCTACATCGGCATCTGGGTGAAGGAGGAGTTGGGGAGGTAGGGAGGGAAGGGATGGTAGGGGAAAAGCAAAGGAGGAGGTAACAATGCTCTATAGAAAATGTATTCATTACCTTACTCGGGTAACTGTAACCCCTCTTTACATATATATATATGTAAAGCAAAAAAAAAAACCAAAAAACTTCCACATCTTCAGAATAGACTCAACAGGAAAAAATGTTAGTGCTGAGGCTTTGGGCTCCTATATCTGGCACTCCCTAATTTTCTCTTCTGAATCTTAGACCTGTGCAAATGTAACCATACCTCGGCTTGTTAATACTTAGGCATCCGCAAATGATGCTGCTGAGACTTTACTTTTAGGTAGAGATCAGGGAGGTCTCATGGAAGAGATATACCAGAGCTAGACCATGATTTGAAAGTGGAACAGAATCATAGAACAGTCTAGAAAGGAAGCTCCATTGAAGAAGTATTATAAAGTATGGTGGTCGATAAATCTAGAAATGGAGGGAAGATAAGGGCCAGACAGTTAAGAAGCCAAAAATCCAAAAAAGATGTCAGATATAAATACCATAATCATGTCCTATCTTTTTCTCTTTTAATTATATATATGTATATTTATTTAAATTATATTTTAAGTACATCAGTGTTCTGATATACTTACATGGTGAAGTGACTACAGTAGTCAAGTACATCAACAAATCATCTCATAAAGCTATCCTCTCCCCACTTTTTGGTAGTCCTGAGGTTTGAACTCAGGGCCACAGGGATCTTGCTAGGCAAGTGCATCTTGAGTCATACCTTTAGCCTTTTTATTTCATTTTTTCTGTGCATGTGCTGATATCAGGACTTGAACTCAAGGCCTCAAGCTTTCACTTAACTTGGGTCTGCCTGGACTTTGACTCCCTCCCACAATGGCTAGGATGACACACACACCCAACCAACATACCCAGTCTTTTTTGTTGAGATGGGAGTCTCATAAACTGTTTTTGATTTTGGCCCAGGTTGGCCTCAAATCATGCATGATATTCTTGGATCTCTGCCTCCCATGTAGCTGGGATGACAAATACCGCCACAACTAGAGATTGGTTGATGTGAAGTTTCACTACCTTTTGCTTAAGGCCTCAAATTGAGAGCTCCTAAATAGCTAGGATTGCAGAAGTGAGCAACTATGCACCTAGCTGCCCACTGTCAACCCTGCTCTTCTTGAGAAGAGCACCTACAAATCTACTCTCCTAGTAGAAATGATGAATAAAATACAACATTGTTAACTCGGTCCTCACATTGTATGTACATTAGATCTCTAGAATGTTGAATTTTTAATGTAACTAGTATTAATATGCTTGGAGAATGCATAGATGGAAGTGACAAAATAGAAAATTTTTCCCAACTTGGGAGGAAAATATAGGAAATCAGCAGGGCTGGGAATGTGGCTTACTAGCAGAGCAGTTGCCTAGCATGCAGGAAGCCCTGGGTTCGATTCCTCAGTACCACATAAACAAAAAAGGCTAGAAGTAGTGTTGTGGCTCAAGTGGTAGAGTGCTAGCCTTAAGCAAAAGAAGCTCAGGGACAGCACCCAGGCCCTAAGTTCAAGCCCCAGGACTTGCAAAAAAAAAAAAAAAAAAATCAAACCAGGAGTGGTGACATTCATCTATTAATCCCAGGACTTGGGAGAATCAATAGTTTGAAGCCAGCCAAGAGTACCCAATGAGTTCCAGGCTAACCCATCTTAAACTAAGAGTAGATTAAATAATATATCTGGGGGGTGGGGGGGGCGGGTAAAAATGTGATCATCAATGAAGAGGCAGTGTCTTATAGCTCTGTAATCTTTCTTCAGGAACACTTGCCACGGGAAGCTCACAGACTATTCTGGAAGTCACTCTCATAATCAAGCAACAAAGCAGCAACAAGTCTGAGCCACAGGCTCGGGTTCCTACTGGACAAAACTTTCCAGGTTGTTCTCGGAAGATAATGCAACTAGAATTAACTTCTGATTTCCGTGTGGAACACAGCCCAAGGATTTCACAAAGTATTTTCCTCCACTAATCAAAAAAAGAGGCTGGCAGAGCCTGTTTATCCTCACCGGGTTTTTTTTCGTGTTTTTTTTAAAATTTTTTCTTTCCAATTTATCATTTTCCATTCTCTACTCTCCCTTTCATACTGGCCCACTTTCTTCCTACATCCTCCTGTTCTCTTTATTTCTCCCAGTGCTCTGTTCAACTTATCCTCTTGAGCCTGCGGGCTGCCATTCTCAGCAGAGACAGTGTTGCTGCTAATGACTGGCATGCAGGACAAGAGCAGGCACACGCACTGCGATGCCTCCATTTGCAGCCACAGCAGACACTGATCATTCACCAAAGGGCCGTTTCCACAAAGCCCATAGCCTGCCAAGAGAGGGCACAGCACATCTCACCTCCTGAGGGCGAAGCCCTTCACACAGGTCCTGTGTGTTCTCCTCTGCACTCTTCAGATTCCAGCTGCTGAAATAGGAAATTCACTAACACACCTGGATTACAGTTAGAGAGGGAATACAAATAGTTATGAGACCAGAGTTTCTTACAGCACATCTCCAGGCATCTTGTTTTACAAAATCAGTACCTTGTCTTGAGGAAAGCAGAGACCTTTCCATAGTCTTAGTATCATAACCAAGAACCTTTGCATGCTCACTACATAAGGATAACAAAATGGATGAGGATGAAAACACTTTCAGGAGGGTCTTTTTTTCTCCATACTGACTACCTGAATGCTTTCAATAAGCACTGCAGAGCTGGTTTCTCCTCTGAGAATGAGTAACTATCTCCTAAGGAGAACCAACTGCTAACATGCTGTAAAACAAAGCCTTTCCTTAAAATAATTAATATCTTTCTCTGTTCAGCTAAGAATGTGAAGTATAGCAACATGAAGACAAATATAAGACTCAGTCACTGATGGCATATAACTAAGCTAATTAAGATAAATTTCAAAAATTGTTTACTTAGTAGCCGCCAAATTCTATAAGGAAAATAACTGTTTTGGTATAATTATGCAGTTTTGTATCTCATTAGCTACCATAGTGGAAGATTATGTATTGTGCAACAATGATATTTGTTGAGCCAATAAAATCAAAAGCTACTGTCAGAAAGCTGTGTTTATATATCCGTTAGAACAGTAAATCCTTTTCCCCTTTCAAAAGTAAGACAGGGCCACAGGAGTTGCCAAAACAATCTCCATATGCAAATTCCAAATTATTTACTCAGTTTCTTTAACCTATGAAGACTGAGAAATACAGTAGTCTTTGCTTCAACAAAGAGTATCCTACCCAACTCCACAGGACTGTGAAACAACTCCAAAGACCAAAGATAGTCCAGGTTTAATATTAAAAGACAACTATAGAGAAAGAAAATAGATCAAGCAATTTCTAAACTACAAATAACTTCTGCTTCCATAGGGGTGACATGGATCGAGATATATTTATTCAAACTGATTTGTTGAATGGTAACTCCTCTGTACTGCTACTTAAAAGATAATAAAAATATTAATTTTTTAACAATCTATATTATATAACTGTAACCCCTCTGTATATTACTTTTACAATAGCAATAAAAAATTTAATCTACAGTTGATCACGTAAATCAAAATTTATTAGCGTATAATAATAAAGTGAAAGTTTAATCCTTTGCCTGAAGAGATTGTCACAATTTTCCATTAGTTTTATTTTTTTTTTTGGTCCGTCGTGGGGCTTGAACTCTGGGCCTGGGCACTGTCCCTCAGCTCTTCAGCTCAAGGCGAGCACTCTACCACTTGAGCTACAGTGCCACTTCCGGTTTTCTGGTGGTTTATTGGAGATAGGAGTCTCAACGGTCTCTTCTGCCCGGGCTGGCTTTGAACCGCGATCCTCAGATTTCAGCCTCCTGAGTAGCTAGGATTACAGGCGTGAGCCACCAGCGCCCGGCTTTCCATTAGTTTTAAATGCATTTTTGTTGTTGTTGTTGGTTGTGGGGTTTGAACTCAGAGCCTGGGCACTGTTCCTGAGCTTTTTCGCTCAAGGCTAGCATTTTACCACTTTAAACCACAGTGCCACTTCTGGTTTTCTATTGGTTAACTGGATCTAAGAGTCTCATGGACTTTCCTGCCTGGGTTGGCTTTGAACTGTGATCCTCAGATCTCAGCCTCCTGAGTAGCTAGGATTACAGGTGTGAGCCACTGGTGCCAGCTACATTTTTTTTTTTAAATACTGAAGGCAAGCTGGGTATGAAGTCAAGCTGTAATCCTAGCTACTCCAGAGGCAGAGGCAGGAGGATGGAAAGTTCATGACCAACTCAAGCAAAGGTAGGAAAGAAAAGACCCAGTCTCACAAATAAAATGAAAACAAAAGGGCTAGGGACCTGGCATGCATGAAACCCCAGGTTCAATCCCAATCCCACCAAAAAGATACTGAAATCTGTTGAATGTTTAACTGTGTATTAACAACTATACACGAGGGCTGGGATGTAGCTCAGTGGCAAAAGCGCTTGCCTAGCAAGTGCAACGTCCTGGGTTCGATCCCCAGTACCAAAAAAAAAAAAAGACAAGACAAAAAAAATACAAACAACTATACACGAAAAGCACTATCATTCACAAAACTAATTGCAAATGACATTATTGCACAATTTCTCTGAAGACATCTAAAGTCTTCCTGATCCCTGTTTACGCACAGCCTGAACATAACAAAGCCTACCTTTATATCAAGTCATTACCCAGATGAACATTAGCCTGAGATGTTCAGCCAAAAGGTTCATGTCTAATCTTTCAGCCACATCTTGGACTCCAAATCTCATTGACATATTTCCTGTTCTGAACTTTATATTTTATATTATTACATTCACTTTCTATCAGCTACCTCAAATCTTCTGTGAAATGAAACAAAATATAAGTAATGTTTTATTCACCTTTGCACCTCAACATGTAGTGCAAGACCTGGCACCTAAGTTCTTAATTATTATTGAATTGACTTGAAGTTTACTGGAGTTCTGGCTCAGTAAGTCATGTCAGAAGACGACAGTGAACATTAGCAATATTGATTATTGAGGTGTTAAGAAGCCACAGGCCCTACTTAAATAAAGATTTTGTCAATGAAGAACAAAGGAATGCCAAAAACTAACTCTATTTCTTGAATCTCTTTAAAAGAAATAGTCACAAAATTTGTACATAACCAATGGAAAAAAAATAAGTACAGACAAAGAATTATTGGATTACAAAAATGGCAAAGAAACACATGAGGAAATGTTCATCATCCCTGGTGGTGAAGGAAATGCAAATAAAGACAACCCTGAGATACCACCTTACCCCAGTCAGAATGTCCCACATCCACAAATCAGCCAACGACAAATGCTGGAGGGGATGTGGAGAAAGAGGAACCCTATTACACTGCTGGTGGGAATGTACACTTATACAACCACTTTGGAAAGCAGTCTGGAGGGTCCTTAGAAAGCTAAAGATTGACCTCCCTTACGACCCAGTCATACCACTTCTAGGCATCTACCCTGAACAACAGGAACCAATATACAAGGACACGTGCACCTCCATGTTTATTGCAGCACTGTTCGCAATAGCTAGGATATGGAAACAACCTAGGTGCCCCACCACAGATGAATGGATCCAAAAATTGTGGTATCTATACACAATGGAATATTATGCAGCCATTAGAAATGACAAAATAATGGCATTTGCAGGGAAATGGATGGAGCTAGAAGGAATCATGTTGAGCGAGGTAAGCCAAGAACGAAGAGACAAACGGTACATGGTCTCCCTCATAAGTGGATGCTAAATCCAAAAGGTTAGGTGATACGACAAAACTAACAGGACTTAAGAAACAAAGAACTCCCGCTCATCTGGTTGAACCACTACTAAATATCCTCATGCTGCTGATCACAAATATGGTATATAACATGTGAACACTGTTATATATTACAGACTGTGGTAGACAATTTGCTCCAGGGAAGTTAGAATGAACTTGTGACTTTGAAATTATGTAATCATTTAATCACAATCAAAAAAAAAAAAAAAAAAAAAGAATCTCGGGGAAGGGGATGGTAGGGGGAAAACAATGGAGGGGGTAACAATGTTCAAGAGGAAGTGTACTCATAACCTCACTCATGTAACTGTAACCCTCTGTATAGTAGCTTTACAATAAAAAAAAAAAAAGAATTATTGGATTACAAAATTAAAATTATATTGTTTTTACTTTTTTCTTACTTTCTAAACTTTAGGGAGTAGATGAATATTAAAACTCTTCTAAATGAGTTTAGTACTTTTTTTAAAAGGCCATTTCAAGCCTGGAACTGGCGGCTCACTCCTGTAGTAATCCTAGCTACTCGAGAGGCTGAGATCTGAGATTGCAGTTCAAAGCTTGCCAGGTAGGAAAGTCCATAAGACTCTTATCTCCAATTAACCAGCCAAAAGTCAGAAGTGGTACTGTGGCTCAAGTGGTAGAGCACTAGCCCTGAACAAAAGGTTCAGGGACAGTATCCATGCCCTGAGTTCAAGCCCCAGGACTGGCACAAAAATAATTTTTAGTAATCACAGCACACCTGTACCATTCTAATTCTATATACAGCAAAGTACAGTATCTCTATACTGTAAGTCCTGCTTAAACAAGATGTGAGTCTCAGCGACTAAATTTTAATTATGACTCATTCAGACAAGCCAAGACACACTACTAAACAAAAAGTAAACTGCTGACTTAGAGATTTAATGATATCAAACAATGTTTGAGATTTAATGATACAAAACACAACAATGTCTGCCAGAAAACAGTGCTTGCCTCCTTACCATCAAAAAGCACCAAGACTGATCAGTTTATAAAGATGAAAGACCTCTTCATGCCATGTTTTTATCAAGTACTAAAGAAAAATATGGCCAGGCACCAGTGGCTCACACCTATAATCCTAGCTCCACGGGAGGCTGAGATCTGAGGATCACAGTTCAAAGCCAGCCCAGGCAGGAAAGTCCGTGAGACTCAATCTCCAATAAACCACTCAGAAAACCGGAAGTGGAACTGTGGCTCAAGTGACACAGCGCTGGCCTTGAGCTGAAGAGCTCAGGGATAGCACCCATGCCCAGAGTTCAAGACCCATGACTTGAAAAAAAAGAAACTTTAGGGTCCTAGCTGGAGTGTCACTCAATGGTGGAGTTTGAGTTTATGCAAAACATATTCTCAAGGCCTTGGGTTTAATTCCCAATACCCAAAAGAGCCACCAACCAGAGAATGACTTTAGGGTCCAATCCAAGTTTTTACATAAAGAAGGCAAGTACGTGAAACTACCAATACTGATGCTCGAAATAGACAATAATGTCTCTACATCAGACCCGTGTCTCCATGTGAGACACGGCCTGACAATGTTCAAGAACAAAACAAGGAGTTTCACACCGGTTAAAAAGAGAGTCATTGTAGAAAGTACCCATGCTAATTCTGTACACTTCAATATTCTTCTTAGCCTCCAAAGTCTTCCATTCTAGAATTGGTTAAAGTTTGTCAATAGAAAACCAAATATCTGCTTCCTGATTTGGGGGTGGGGGGAATCTCTGTTCATCAGCCAAGGGATTCTGAACAGTGAGAGCTGCAGATGGCATCTCCCCTCTCTGGCCTCCTAATTCCACATGGGTTTGTAGTTATTCTTGTACTACAAGAGTATCAGTTTCAGAATGTAAGCCTTATAAGCCCCCAAGAAAGCCATTCTGGTGGAACTGTTCCAGGGAGTTTCACTTGAGCTCTATAAAGAACCTAAGAGGCCCAGTCTATGACAAGAGCAACAGTAATTGCTCTATTAGTTCCCGCCTCTGTCCTATAAAGACCAAAGCCTGGAATTGTCTGTAATCCAAAAGCCATTTTAATATTCTACTAGAACACTGAAAGAATGGGGCTTTCATGGAAGGCACGAGTATGAAGCTAATCAGGATTCTCAGTTACTAATCTTGATGCAGACTTGTTCCAATTCCCAAATCCAAAGAAGTAGAAGAAATCCATTTTCCCTCTTCTCCTCATCTTTCTTCTTTCCCTCCCTCCCCTCATCTTTGCTCCTTCCTTTGCCCCCACCACCCCACCCCTGTCCACTTTTCCCCTGTGGTGAGACCTATGACATGTTTAACAAGCCATGAACAGATTTAATCGCCTTTGAAATCATCAGAAAAATAACGAACCCTAAGCTAGTCCTACATCACATTAAGTAGCATGCTCCATGACTTTGGAACCTGTTTTCTAAACTTTAATCACACCTGTAATAATAATTTGTGAAAAATGTATCTACTCAATTGATCAAATTTAGATTTCAAATTTGAGAGATACAGGGGCTGGGAAGGTGGCTCAGTGGTAGAGCGCGTGCCTTGCATGCCAGAGGCCCTGGGTTCAATTCCTCAGCACCACATAAGCAAAAAGAAAAAAGCCAGAAGTGGCGCTGTGGCTCAAGTGGTAGAGCGCTAGCCTTGAGCTGAAGAGTGAGGGACAGCGCCCAGGCCCAGAGTTCAGGCCCCATGACTGGACCCAAAAAAACAAACAAACAAAAACAAATCAAATTTGAGAGATACAATATCATACCATAATTTTTTTTTCCAGCACTGTAGATTGAAGGCTGGGCCATGTGCATGCTAAGCAAGTGTTGATCATTTGAACTACGGCTCCAGCCCCAGTGACAGCTTTTCTTATATGAGGAAAACAACATTTGATCTGCTGAGTCCTTTGGCCAAGGTCACCCAGCCTGTGATAGAGCAAGAATTAGGGTCTCCTGACTCCCAGTTTCTGTTCTTTATGAACATAGGAATCAGATAATGAGAAAAAGCCCTACTATTCATCAGCGGTTAAGTGCAATGGGCACTTTTCCTATCCATCTGTCTGCGAAAGTATACAATCCTTCTCTGTTCTGCACAATAGCCTGTGTGGTAACAGGCACGTAAGGGCCAAATCACTATTCAAGGGTCATTTACCGAGCATGACACAACACGAAGGCACAATGCCCAAGCAGCAAAATATCGTGACTCAGTAAAGGCTTTATTCTGGTCCAACTATGTATAAGTATCCCCACTTTATCATTGAACTAAGAAGCTACTAGGGCAGAAGCCATTTCTTTTCCATCTTCACAGTCTTTATACCATATCATTCAGAAAGCCTTTATCCAAAAACAAGTTTGAATATTTTTAGGCCAATGCCTACAATTCTTTAATAAAAGTTTAAATCAATGCAAAAAGAAAAAATAGTTATACTTTTACTTAAAATATCAGAATGTGCCCATTTATAGATCAGATGTAACTGGATGTATGGCTCAAGTAGTAGAACAATTACCTAGCGAACACAAGGCTCTGAGTTCAAACACTAGTACTGTCAAATATACAAATTAAATTAAATTAAATGAGCCTCTAAAAGCCAAGTGTGAAAGCACCGGCCTGTAATCCCAGCTCTGAGTGGGAGAGGCAGGAGGATCAAGAGATTTAGGGCAGTTGAGTACCACTAGCTCACACCTGTAGTCCTAGCTACTCAGGAGGCTGAAATCTGAGGATCGTGGTTCAAAGCCAGCCAAGGCAGGAAAGTTTATGAGACTCTTATCTCCAATAAACTACTTAGAAAAAGCTGGAAGTGACACTGTGGCTCAAGTGGTAGAGCAATAGCCTTGAGCACAGAGAGGCTCTGGGACAGAGCCCAAGCCCTGAGTTTAAGTCCCAGAACTGGCAAAAAAAAGCGGGGGAGGGAGCCTGGGAAGGCGGCTCAGTGGTAGAGTGCTTGCCTTGCTCGCAAGAGGCCCTGGGTTCAATTCCTCAGCACCACATAAGCAGAAAAAGAAGTGGTGCTGTGGCTCAAGTGGCAGAGCACTAGCTTTGAGCTGAAGAACTCAGGGACAGTTCCCAGGCCCAGAGTTCAGTCTCCACAACTGACCAAAACAAAGACTAATTCTAAAAAACAATTATTATGACACTAATTTTAATCACTAATTGCAATGAAATCTCAACACTGAACAATTTGATACTCATTATCATCCATTTTAAAACTATAATAAATAATATTCATTTCTTCGTTGGGTGCTAGTAGCTCATGCCTGTAATCCTAGCTTCTCAGGAAACTGAGATCTGAGGATCACAGTTCAAAGTCAGCCGGGGCAGGGAAATTGGTGAGACTCTTATCTCCAACTAACCACCAGAAAACCAGAAGTGGCACTGTGGCTCAAAGTGGTAGAGAGCTAGCCTTAAACAGAAAAAGACCTCAGGGACAGCGCCAAGGCCCTGAGTCAAGCCTCACAACCAACAACAAAAAAAAAATTTATTTGTCATATAAAATGCTGCATTCTTGTTCTTCCAGAAAATATGTATAAATTACATTTATATTCCATTTATTTCAAAGTGTTTAATTTTAACATAATTTTAGTTCAACTTTCCTATAAAGAACTATAAATTATGTCTGACTTAAAGTACTTTGTAGTACCTGTTAGTAGTACACAACTGATGAAGATAATGTAAATATGTTATAAACTTTGATAGCTACATAGAAAAAGATTAACCTCTTAGCCAGGTACTATAATCCTAGAGATGGAGTGGTTGGGACCATTGGTTCCAGGGGTGTGTGTGTGTGTGTGTGTGTGTGTGTGTGTGTGTGTGTGTGTGTGTGTGTGTGTGTGTGTGTGTGTGTGTGTGTGTGTGTGTGTGTGTGTGTGTGTGTGTGTGTGTCTGTCTGTGTCTGTCTGTGTCTGTGTGTGTCTGTGTCTGTGTATCTGGGGAGGTGGAGAGATAGCACAAATCTATGAGAAACATGTGTGTGTGTGTGTGTGTGTGTGTGTGTGTGTGTGTGTGTGTGTGTGTGTGTGTGTGTGTGTCTGTCTGTCTGTGTCTGTCTGTGTCTGTGTGTGTCTGTGTCTGTGTATCTGGGGAGGTGGAGAGATAGCACAAATCTATGAGAAACATATCCAATATAGAATGATAGAATTTTAACCTACTATACACTTAACAGTGTCCGAACCTACTTCCTTTAAACTATTTTATCATTCCTGAGTTAATAAATTTGCCTGCAATCTAGAAGATTTTTAGAACTTAATCAACTATTTAATAATATAAATATTTACGAAAAATAGAGTAGATGCCAACCATCCCATAAATGCTTTAAAGGATAAATTATAAGGAGGTATACAAAGTCGAAAAAGATTTTCCAAAGTTTATTTATCTAATTTTCTTTTGTAGAAGGGTAATGAGACATGTGGATTCCATCCTTGCCTGGTCTGCTACTACTTGCCCACCCGCGTCCTAGGGCCCTGAGTAATGACCAGGCTGAAGTCTGTGACTTTCTTCTCCCACGAGTCCTTTGCCTCACTTGGAACTCAGAACCTAAGAATTATTATTATTTTTTTATTTTATTTTTATTATTTTGCTGGTCCTGGAGCTTGAACTCAGGGCCTGGGCACTGTCCCTGAGCCTCCCGTGCTCAAGGCTAGTGCTCTACTACTTAAGCCACAGCACCTCTTCTGGCTTTTTCTGCTTATGTAGTACTGCATGCTAGGCAAGCACTCTACCACTAAGCCACATTCCCAGCCCCTTAAGAATTCTCTCACCCATATTTTATCATGCTAAGTGAACAGTTCTGAACCACATTACAACTTGGAGAGGGAGAAGGAGAGGGGGAGGGGGAAAGGAGAGGAACATATATTTAGATCTAATTCACATACTATAAAAGTTTGTAATTTGGTAGCTTTTAGTACAGTCAGAATGTTGTGTAACCATCACCACCAGAATATTTTCACCACCCCAAAGAGAAACCCTATTCCCACTGGCAGTCATTTTTCCCTCCCGCCTCCTCCCAGGCCCTGGCAACCACTAATCTATTCTCTGTCTCTATGGGTTTGCCTATTCTGGCCATTTCATTCAGATGGAATTATACATGATGTGGCTTTCCATGACTGGCCTCTGTTACTTAGCACACTGTTTTCAGGGTTCCTCTGTGCCAGCATTATAATAGTACTCTGCTCCTTTGTGGCTGAATAATATTCCATTGCATGGATGCAGAACATTTTGCCAATCCATTCTTCAACTGATGGATGTGTGTATCTTTTCCACTTTTTAGCTACTATGAATAATGCTAATATCAACATTTCTGTACATGTTTTTGTGTGAATATGCTTTCAATATCTTGAGTATACATCTAAGAATGGAAAGGCTGGATCATATCGTAGCTTTTCTATTTTTATTTTTCTATTTTATTTTATTTTTTCTATTTTTTATTTTTACAGTACTGGATTCTGAATTCAAGTTTCAGGCTGGCTAGGAAAGGGCTCTATAGCTGAGCCACACCTCCAGCCTTCTACACACTGGTTATTTTGGGATAGGTTCTTGCTTTTTTCCCAAGCCAGCCTAAACAGCAAACTTTCTATTTATATTTCCTGCTATAGATGGGATGAAAGGCATACACCTCCACACTCATCCTTTTTTTGTTGTTGAGATGAAGTCTCAAACGTTTTTGCCCAGGCTGGCATGGAACCATAGTCCTACCTCAGCCTCCCATGTAGCTGGGGTAACAGGCATAAACCACCATGACTATGATTGGCTGAGCTGGGATTTCACCAAATTTTTTCCTAGACTGGCCTCAAAACCTAATCCTCTGTGGCTCTACCTCCCGGAGAGCTAGGATTACAAACTGGGGCCTTTAGTACCTGGCTTATGTTTAACTTCTTGAGGGCGTGCCAAACTTTTCTAAAGTGACTACTACCTCACTTTACAGTCCCACCAAAATATATAAAGATCCACTTTGGAAGATAAATTTTATTTTCAAAGTTCTCCCTCCCAAGACCTCATATTCCTTTATAATAAAAAAGCACAAAACTTTAGGATGAAGGTCAGTAGCAGAGCTCTAGACTAACATTCACAAGGTCCTAGATCCAATCTCCATTACTACCACCACCACCACCACACACACACACACACACAAAAGCTTGTTTTTCCCAAACCAATGTGTGGGGTGCTTCTCTCTCTCCCTCCTTCTCTCTTTTTTGGAGGAAAAACTGTTTGAGATTGAATGTCGCCCACAGCCAGAGTTCCCTGCCCACATGTGGCACAGCCTGATTCTCACCAGTCATGATTAGAATCTAACTGTGACTACATCTTCTTCTTTTCAACAATGAGCATCACACACTAGGCAAGCACTCCACTGAGCTCATCCCCAGCCCTTAGTTAGTGTATGTTTAAACTAGCTTATTTTAGGAAAACACACTCTCTATGAAGAACATAAGTGTTAAGAAAATAAGATATTGAGACTAGCTTCACAAACACACACAAAATGAGTACTGTGCCCCCATTTAATTACTTAACGAGGTTATACACCCTTTCTGCCCTTGGAAACGCCTCTTTGAAATTACGTTCAAGGCCAGTTCATAAAGGCAGATACAATCAGTCTTATGATGTCATATAGTCATATCTTTTTCCTTTAATACTGGACTACCCTGTTTAATCACTCGGCTAATTTGTTTTACAGAGCTGAGTCCATATGGTACATGGCCACTGCCACAAATCCAGTCCAGTGGGAGGGAAGAGAGCCTAAAGGAAGGGAGGGGAATGGAGTG
Organism: Dipodomys spectabilis; assembly: GCF_019054845.1. Classification (NCBI taxonomy): domain Eukaryota; kingdom Metazoa; phylum Chordata; class Mammalia; order Rodentia; family Heteromyidae; genus Dipodomys; species Dipodomys spectabilis. Next base: position 5,563,082 of record NW_024870753.1, read on the forward strand.
AAAGGGAGGAGGAAAGGGCAATTTTTTTACCACTGAGAACATTTTTCAAAATGGGAGTTTGTTCTGTTTTGTTTGCTTGCTTGCTTCGTTTTGTTTTTAGTGTCTCAAACTGGCCTATAACTCTTGATCCTGTAAATATTAATTTTGAAATTTCTTGTGATTCTATAATATTTTAAAATAGAAGTGAATCCACTGGAAAATAGATTTCAGGGCTGGGGATGCAGCAAGTGCAAAGACCTGAGTTCAAATCTTAGTCCAAATGAAAAATATGGCTCTTAAGAAAGAGGCATCCAGGGGCTGGGAAGGTGGTTCAGTGGTAGAGCGCTTGCCTTGCATGCATGAGGCCCTGGGTTCGATTCTTTAGCACCACATAGCAAAAAAGAAAAAAAGCCGGAAATGGCGCTGTGGCTCAAGTGGTAGAGCGCTACCCTTAAGCTCAAGAGCTGAGGGACAGCGCCCAGGCCCAGAGTTCAGGCCCCATGACTGGACCCCCCCCCCAAAAAAAAGAGAGAGAGGTATCCATTATGCCAAGAGTAGGAAAAAGGGGAGGGGCATCCAACCAGGTGCTGGTAGCTCACAACTGTAATCCTAACTACTGAAGAGGCTATGAGCTGAGGATCATAACTCAAAGCCAGTCCAGGCAGGAAAGTCCATGAGACTCATCTCCAAGTTCCAATTGACCACCTAAAAACTGGAAGTAGAGCTGTGGCTCAACGTGGTAGAGTGGTAGTCTTGAGCAAAAGTTTTCAGGAAAGCACCCAGGCCCAGAGTTTAAGTCCCACAACCAAAAAACAAAAAACAAACCTACAAAGCTCATTGAAGAGCACAGTGAAAGAAAGGGAGAAAAGGAGAGCAGAATCAGGATGTAGGGAGCTCTGTGATGGTTAATTTTCTCTGTCAAGTTGACTGGGCGGGAGGATACCCAGATAGATAGATAGCTGGCAAAACATGAATTCTGAGCATGTCTGGGGGATTGTTTCTGGAGTATACAAGCTTTGAGTAGTACACTAAATACTGAAGATCCACCCTCACCAACATGGGTAAAAGGCCCTAATCTGTGAGGCTCTGCCCCCACCCCTCTCACCTCCCCCCGCCCCCCCCCCCCCCCAGGGAAGAACTCAACAAAGGAAAAGCAAAAGGAAGACAAATTCACACTCCCTCTTCTTGAGCTGGGATATACAACGTCTGCCCTGAGACTCCAGTTTCTGGTTTGTTCTCAGGCTTTACACCTGCATACAACTTCCCCCAATACTCAAGCCTTCAGCCGTGGCTATCATGGTTCTCAAGCCCTCAGGCTCCACTGAATGACACCTCCAGTTTTCCTGGTTCCTAGCTTTCAGAAGGCATCTCATGGAACCCCGCCTCCATCATCACGTAAACTTCCTCAAGTGTGTGTGGAAATGCATCTCCTATTGTTCTGTTTTCCTAGAGAACCCTGATATGTCAAGCTAAAGAATTTGGAACTCATCCTGTACACAATGTGGAAGTCTTGGAGGATTTTGTATAATGCTTGAGAAAAATCAAAGCAGGGCTTTAGAAAGATTAATATGGCAGCAGTAGGCAGGACAGACTGGAGAGAAGAGCCTCAGTGTGGAAAAACCAGTTATTATTGCAATAGACCAAGCATGGTGTGATGTGAAAGGCTGGCAGTGAAACCGAACCATAAGGGGTTTAATGACTTAATACTCTGCATTTATTTAAAAAGCCTGCAACTGGTATTCATTCTGAGTTCTGTACCACACTTAAGGTAAGAAATCTCTTCTCACCAACACTTGGGGGGCTGAGGCAGGAAGACAGAATTCAGGGCCAGCATGGACTATACAGTGAGACCCTGCATCTAAAGAGGGGGACATGGTAGGGGGAAGAAAAAAAGAAATCTCTTCTCTGAATTACTAAAAGAGGAAAGACTTTTTAACATTTTAATCTTCAGTAGGATTAAAAGCATAAACCTGAAAAGGCAGAAACAGTTCGATTTATACCCAATATAAATAAGCAAACGAACAATTGGATTTGCTGGTACCCTTTCCAGCCATGGACTAACCTTTTAAGTAAAATTCTTTCAAAGGTCTTATGCATTGGGAGGAACTTCCACTGAAGAGCTAAGGGTCAGCCGGCTCTCAGGTATACTCTACCTTAGAGGTAGGAAACTTTTTATTTTTTTTTTTTGGTCGGCTGTGGGGCTTGAACTCTGGGCCTGGGCGCTGTCCCTCAGCTCTTCAGCTCAAGGAGAGCGCTCTATCACTTGAGCTACAGCGCCACTTCCGGCTTTCTGGTGGTTTTATTGGAGATAGGAGTCTCACGGTCTCTCCTGCCCGGGCTGGCTTTGAACCGCGATCCTCAGATCTCAGCCTCCTGAGTAGCTAGGATTACAGGCGTGAGCCACCAGCGCCCAGCATAGAGGTAGGAAACTTGATTGTAGTAACAAATGTCTGGTTCAGGAGCCTGAACAGTTTTGTGTTTCATGTCATCCTTTCAGAAAGCAATCATTTCCAGATGTCTGAGGCGGATAACTATGATACTGGAGACCCTGGTACCTTACTATGGGCTAAGCAAACCACACTGCTGATGGATGCTTATTGAGGCCCCATGTGTAGTAGACACTGATGACAAAATAGGTATTAGAACAATACTACCTTTAAAAAAAGCCACAGTTCATTGGGAAAATGTCCACAAAAAGAGAACTGTAATACACACTGGTAAATGCTATTACATATAAAGGTATGCAAGAAATGTTTGGGGAATAATAAAAATAGCTATATTTATATTTCATTTTGGAAGGCCCTTTTCAAAGCATTTTTGCTATAGTAAATCACTTTAGCTTCACAAGACTATTATTATCCACTTTTTATAGATAAGGAAACTGAAGCACAAAGAAGTTAAATGTTTTATCCCAGTTTTGCAGCTATATTATTTTTTTTTTTTTTTGTCAGTCGTGGGGCTTGAACTCTGGGCCTGGGCGCTGTCCCTCAGCTCTTCAGCTCAAGGCGAGTGCTCTACCACTTGAGCTACAGCGCCACTTCCGGTTTTCTGGTGGTTTATTGGAGATAGGAGTCTCAGGGTCTCTCCTGCCCGGGCTGGCTTTGAACCGTGATCCTCAGATCTCAGCCTCCTGAGTAGCTAGGATTACAGGCGTGAGCCACCAGCGCCCGGCTGCAGCTATATTATTAACCAAGGAGTCTGACTCCAAACTAAGGATTGCAATTACCTACTATACTGTCTCCTAATGAAGGACCAGTTACTGCTGTTTTGGAAGGCAGTTAAGACAAAAGAAAGAAGAGAGTATATGACATACCAAAGACCCACCTTGAAGGATGACCCACAGTTCACCAGTCAGACAAGACACTAGGAGCAGAAGGCTGAGAGTTTATTTTCAGGGAATGGTTAAGGGACAATGCTCAAGAAGAAAAAAGAATGCAGGAATAGCAACAGTATGTCAGACACAAAGGCATGCAATTTTGAGGACAAGATTGTAGGTTCCAGGAAGAAGACAGGAGGCACTTGGACTTGTGTCTACCAAGTCTCTGGGAGGTTGGTTCACAACATTCCCTGCTTGCTTGCTTGCTTGCTTGCTTGAGTGCGTGCGTGCGAGCGTGTGTGTGTGTGTGTGTGTGTGTGTGTGTGTGTGTGTGTGTGTGTGTGTGTGTGTGTGTGCACAGCCATGCACACTGATATTGGGGCTTGAACTGGGGGCCTTGTGCTCTTGCTTGTTTTTTCTACACAAGGCTGGTGCTCTACCACTTAAGCCACAGCTCTACTTCTGGCTTTTTTGCTGATTAATTGGAGGTAAGAGTATCATAGACTTTCTTGCCCAGGCTGGCTTTGAACCACAATCCTCAGGTATTAGTTTCCTAAGTAGCTAGGATTACAGATGTGAGCCCTGCTCTTTATGCATTGAGAATGTAGCAAGAAAATCTGTTAATTATCCAAGTGATTTATGAAATCATACTTGGGACATCTCCTCATTTCCACCACTCACAACAGCTTAAGTGTGTCATCTGCTCTAAGGTGGGGCCTTGAGAGCAGAATTAGGTTGTGAGGACTCCTCCCTTCATGAGCGCGATTAGGAGCTCAAATAAAGGGCTTAATAGAGGGAGTGCATCCCCCTGTCTGTTCTCCCACCTTTCCCCATTCAAGGTCACAGTATTCCCACTGAAGAACACAACATTCAAGACACCATCTTGAAAACAGAGACTACACCTTATCACACAAAAACCAGCCTACATCCTGCTCTTGGACTTGTCAGCCTTCAAGCTGTGAAAAAAAAAAAAGTACATTTCTGTTTTTTATAAACTACTCAGTTGGCTGGGAAGGTGGCTCAGTGTTAGAACGCTTGCCTTGCATGCATGAGGCCCTGGGTTCGATTCCTCAGCACCACATAAAAAAAGAAAAAAGCCGGAAGTGGCGCTGTGGCTCAAGTGGTAGAGCGCTAGCCTTGAGCTGAAGAGCTGAGGGACAGCGCCCAGGCCCAGAATTCAGGCCCCACAACCAGACCCAAAAATATAAAATAAAATAAACTACTCAGTTTTAGGTATTTTGTTAAAGCAACACAAATGAACTAAGATAGCTGCTAATGAAGTCCTTTCAGTGGAAGGACTTGCCAGACAGAATCAACAGAGGAGACAGAGTAGATAAGAGCTAATAAAGCACAGTCCAGTCAGACACCAATGGCTCACACCTGTAATCCTAGCTACTCAGGAGGCTGATATAAGTTTGATATACAGTTTGAAGGCAGCCTGAGTAGTAAAGTCCATGGATTCTCTTCTCTGCAATTAACCACCAAAAGGCCAGAAGTAGAGCCGTGACTCAAATGGTAGAGTTCCAGTCTTGAATGAAAAAACTAAGGGACAGCACCCAGGCCTAGAGTTCAAGCTCCAGTAGTGGCACAAAAACAAAACAGAAACCAACATATCCCCAAAGAACAAGTGGCGGGATGGAATCAAGCCAATGCAGGTGATCACAATTTCTATCCTAACTGCTGGAAAGTGTTTAGTGGTTTGGAGGCAAGCCTACCAACTCCTTTCCAATGTGCACACGTCTTTCGGCCCTTTGTCCTGCTCCACAACATGGCAAGGCATATAAAGTCAAGTGAGGAGATCACTGCCTAAAGTATGAGGGGACTCCCCTTTCATAGTGTTGGGAGGCTGGGAATGATTTAAAAGTCCATCAACAGGAGAAAGGTGAAACTAAGTCAAATCTGGTGAGATTTCCGTTACTTTGTGTGTGTGTGTGTGTGTGTGTGTGTATGTGTGGCCAGTCCTGGAGCTTGAAGTCAGGGCCTGGATACTGTGCCTCAGCTTCTTTTGCTCAAGGCTAGCACTATACCACTTGAGCCACGCACCACTTGCGGCTGTTTATGTGGCACTGAGGAATTGAACCCAGGGCTTCATGCATGCTACGCAAGCCCTCTACCTCTGAGGCCATGTTCCCAACCTCCATAACTTATTTTTTTTTTACTGTCTGAGAAAATTGTATTCATGTTTGGTTGTAAAAACTAGTACCTACTTACCCTCAATGGTGACATCTAAGCAAAATTATAATGTTGTAATTTAATTTACAATTTAAAAACTTTAGAATAGTATGCATATAGCAGATATTGTATTTTTAAGTGCCCATACAATGTGTCTAAGCCCAGAAGAAGATACCTATCCATTTTTTCTTTGCCCTTTTCTCTCTCTTAAAACAGAATCTCATTATGTAGCCCGGGCTGGCCTCAAACTCAGGATCACTCTGCCTCTGCCTTCCAAATGCTGGGATTACCAGCATGAAGCACCATGCCCAGCAAAGGCATATTTAACTGACAACTGTAAAAAGTGTAAAGTTAAAGGAGGGAGAAAATAGAGAGCATAATACAAATTTTACACTGCCTTCCCTTTATTTAGTTGTGTGTGTGTGTGTGTGTGTGTGTGTGTGTGTGTGTGTGTGTGTGTGTGTGTGTATCTTTCTAGGATATACACAGTAAACAAGTAGAGGGGTTAGATTCCGAAACACAGTTTCTTTTAACCAACAAGTAATTCAGTCATTTAGTAACAAGAGCTCTGTCATAAATTACTCAATGCCAGGCTCTGTCCAAGGCACTACTGAATAAAAAATTAACCTGACAGATGTGATCTCTGACCCCAGGAGTTTAGAGTCTACTAAGAATGTAGGTATTAACCAAAAAAAAAAAAAGGAATTGCACAATTACAAGCACCATTTCAATACAGGACAGCAGTTTACAGCACAGGCTCTGGGTTCAAGTTTGCTACCAAGGGGCTGTGTGACTCAGCACAAGTGACTTCATACTCTTGCTTCAATATTGTCCCCTATAAAATGGAAACAATCATAGGTCCTTTTCTTCTTCACCTTCCTTAACTCATGGGGGTCTATGTGGAAAGTGCTTAGAACAGTCTCTGGCCCACAATAAACACTCATACTTTTGCTATCATTGTTGTTGTTACTTCGTTACTGTTATTATTTCAAAAGAATCTAAGCTACCTTGAAGCAGATGGGAGGTCAGGGAAAACTTCCTTGAGAAAGTGACCTGTAAACCATATTCCCAAGACAAACACAAGTTAAACAAGAAAACAGAAAAGGCATCCAGTAGAGAACATACAAAGCCCTATGCTTGCTCATGGTGAACTTGGCAAGAGAAGTGTCTGAAATGAGGCCAGTGAGGCTGGAGCACTGGACTAGGAGCCCAGACAGGCCACGTCAAACTTCAGATCTTACGACGTTCATCTGAATAATGGAAGGTATTATACAGGAAATAATACAATAGATGGGTTGTTTCTTTCTTTCTTTGAAAGGTCACTGCTGAAGTTCGGAGCCAGCTGCGATGGAGGGAGGTGACACCAGCCTAAGGAAAATGGGTAAGGATTTAGAGAAAACAGCCATTCTGATGACAGAGAAAGAGACAACACTAATGAGAATAACAAGCACAGATGTGGCTAGACTCATGAATTAGTAATAGAACAAATTAATACGATTAAATCATTTCTTTTAAGCCCTAGTGCAGGAACACAGAGAAAGGGCAGTATTGTGAATCCACAGCTGGAGAGCTGCATGGCGTGTAGGAGAGAACAAAGATGCAGGAGAATGGAGGCTACTTATGACTCACTGAGGAGTGACCAATCCTGGTGCCCATACGGGTCAGTGATGCCAGGAAGAAAGCCACAAACTGAGAGCCACGGAGGATGAAAAGGGGCTGGTGAAGTCACAGCAGAAATTCAGCTAACAACCGAACTGAAAAGATGGGGAACTGCACTCAGAGCTAGAGGCATGACTCAAGTAATGAGTGCCTGCCTCGCCTAGCAAGCCTGAGGCCAGTTCAGTCTCAGGAACTGGCAAAAATAAATAAATAAATAAATAAACACACAAAGATCTACTTAGGTGTTGGGATAGGCACACTAATCCCATGGGTCAAGAGGATTAAAAGCTCAAGGTCAGTTTAGGGTTCACACCAATGGCCTGTCTACACACACACACTCACACACACACACACACACACACACACACACACACACACACACACACACACACACGATGACAAAAATCAAAATGAGATTACGATGTTAAAAAGTAATACACATGGATACTAAACTATTTACAAGGATGCGCCTAATTTTTAATTAAGATTCTTAAATATTACACCAGAAGGAATGTATTTTTAAGTAGAATAAAACAGGATGTCTTGACAAAAAAAAAAAAAGCTTAATATGTTTGTTCTGCCAAGAAATTTTCAAGGACTTCCCTGAATAGCCATTTGTGACTCAAGCTCTTAGAAAGACATATAGAAAAGGAAATTTACTTTTTTCTTTTTTCGAGACAGTCGTACTATGTTGCCCCAAATGGGCCTTGAACTCCTAATCATCCAGCCCCAGCCTCCTAGGGTAGCTAGGAACTACAATTCACATCATATGTGAAAGCTAGAATTAAACAGGAGTATAAGGTTTTAACAAGTCACAGTATCTGATAAATCAAAATACACAAATCTTAAAACTCACCAATGAGAAAACAACTTAAAATTAAGAAAAAAGACCAGGCCCTTGGGAGTCTGAAGCAGGAGGATAGAGAGCGTTCAAGGACAGCCTCTGGTACAAAAGGAGTTCCTGTCTCAGAAACAAAACAACCCAGGAGCAATAGCTCAAGCCTGTACCCATAGCTACTTGGGAGGGAAAGGTTGGAAGATTGCAGAGGACTCTAGGCTAGCCTAGAAAAAAAAGTTCATGAGACTCAAGCAATGGCCAAGCTATTACCTGTTCCCAAAATATTATGACATCTGGAAATTTTCTCATGTTATCAAAATTATCCTAAGTTTTGAGAGGGTTTTGTTTGTTTTTGCTTTGGTTTGGGTGTTTTAGCTGTGTTGGGAAGTGAATGCTAGGCAAGTGCTCTACCGAGCTGTACTCCTCGCCCTTGCTAGCTTCTCTACTGTTGCTTGATAGTACTGGAGTTTGAACTCAGGGATTCACGCTAGCTAGCCAGGGCTCTTCTGCTTGAGCCACACCTACAACCCATGGTCTTGTCTTCTGCCCAAGACAGCTTGGACTACAATCCTATTTAAGCTTCCCACACAGTTTGGATGACAAAAGCATATCACCACATTCAGCTTTATCTGTTGAACTGGAGACCTTAAAAAAATCTTCCCAGCTTTCTAGCCTCAGTCACCTTTTCCAGCCTCCTGATTGGCTGGATAATAGGCATGAGCCACCCATGCTCTTGTTTTTGAGACAAGGTCTCACTACTACTACCTCTGCCCTGGCTGGCCTCAAATTCATAATCTTGACCCTGCCTCTCAAGAAGCTAGAATTATAAACATGCAGAATCACATCCAGCAAAAATCTCCTAAGAATTCTTAAAGTAAAATGTGTCAACTATTTGTGCTCTCCAAATGGGCTACCATATTTAATTTCCAAAGGCACTCTGACAGAAGCCAGTCCCAGGTCAAAAGTGAACTGACTAAACCAGTCAAGATAGTTAACGATATAGCACAAAATACTGGCCCTAAATAGAAGCCATATGTCCAAAATATGCCTAATAATACCAGATTGTAACTGTTTGAAAGAATCCGGAAGGAAATATAGCAACTTAATATTCACTTCTGTTTTAATTAAGAATCATTTCACAGTCACTAACCTGTAGGGAGGGGGGATTTCTGAACCATTTGTCACCTCTCATTAATTGCAAACCCTAGCCCCCAAATCACTAAGTGGAAAAAATGGTATGCTCTGAAGAAGACTGCCAATGGAAGGTTTTTTGTTTCATTTTGTTATGTTTTGTTTTCCCCCCCAGAAAAATGGTTCACACAACAGAAAATGCTCATTTAGGTTCACTTGACTACCAACTTAATTCCTAACCAATTTGGAAATTACTAGAAGTAACCAACCAAGAACTAAAACATAATTGACAAGATGAAAACAAAATCAAACACACTGAAAACACATAATGGGGATCCACTTTGGTTTTTCATCTCTTTTGCTAAAGTTGGACTATGAAGCCAGTTAATCACACCTGTACTCCTAGCTACTCAAGAGGCTGAGATCTAAGGACCTAGGTTAAATACCAGCAGGGGCAGATAAAACCAAGACATTCTTATCTCCAACTAACCAGTTTAAAAAAAAAAAAAAGCTGGAAGAGGAAATGTGACTCAAGTGTGAGTCAGCCTTGAGTGAAGCCCTGAGTTCAAGCCTGAGTATCTCTCTTTCTCTCTCTCTCTCATTCTCTCTCTCTCACACATACACATATACACACACATAAAGATCTGCTTACCCCCTCCCCAAAAAAATGATTCCCTAGAGACTGTAAAATTAAAACATCCATGTGCTCTATAAGCTGACTTCATCCCATCTATAGAGAATACCTTCTATGTTCACCCAACTAAACTCATTTGCTCTCCCCCAAACATAGTATTTTCCCTTCCCGGAATGCTGCCCCCATATTACTCCCAAACTGTATTTTTAAGTGTGTATGCGTGGCACCAGTGACTCACACCTATAATCCTAAATACTCAGAAGGCTGAGATCCACAAGATGGAGGTTTGAAGACAGTCTGGGCAGAAAAGTCCAGGAAACTCCATCTCCAATTAACTAGCAAAGTACAGGGTTGGAGGTGTGGCCCAAGTATTAGAGCACTGGCCAAGCAAACAAGCCAAGCAAGCTCTGAGTTCAAGCCCTCATACCAGGGAGTTTATTACGGAACCAAACATTGTTTCCTTTCTCTGAATTTCTAGTTTTAATCAGTAGAAAAAAGGGGGGGGGGGGGGGGCTGGGAAGGTGGCTCAGTGGTAAGGTGCTTCCCTTGCATGCATGAGGCCCTGGGTTCAACATCTCAGAACCACATAAGCAGAAAAGCTGGAAGTGGAAATGGCGCTGTGGCTCAAGTGGTAGAGCACTAGCCTTGAGCTGAGGGGCAGTGCCCAGGCCCAGAGTTCAGGCCCCATGAGCAACAACAACAACAAAAAAACATGGCACTGTTTTTCTTTTCTCTAATTGTGTTTTGCTTTTAAGTCTCTGTCTCCATCTATAACAAAGAACAGTCTTAAAGATGGGTGGGTAGTGTGCCTCTCCCATTGGAAAGATGGTGGCCATGCTATCCGCAGGGCTGCACTGCATCTGATGCAACGTTCAGGGGATGAAAACCTAAATCATATCCACTTGGAAATATCAGCAGTAATACCATGAGCTCTGCTAGGACTTTTACCCTGTCCTAGCCTTGTTTATCTCTGAGGACTGGATACCTGGAGGCCCACAGGTGGGCCAGCTGAAACCAACTGGATCTAAGGGCAGCCCAAGTGACCTCTATATAACCTCTAATTATTATAATCCCATCTGCATGCTAAATGACACACCCTCACTGTCTTGAGAGTTGACAATTGCCATGGCAGTTGACAGTTGCCATGGTAACAAGTAGAAAGCCTCACAAGAAGGAAGCGAAGCAGCATCTGATTTCCCAGAAAAATCTCTGCCCATTCTCAGAAGTCAGGAATATTCTTCCCTTCTAGTGTCCTAGCCCATCCCTCTTTTCTTTTTTTTTTTTTTTGTTGGTCGGTCATGGGGCTTGAACTCTGGGCTTGGGCACTATCCCTCTCTCAGCTGTTCAGCTTAAGGCGAGTGCTCCACCACTTGAGCCACAGCGCCACTTCCAGTGTTCTAGTGGTTTATTGAAGATAAGAGTCTCACGGACTCTCCTGGCCGGGCTGGCTTTGAACCACAATCCTCAGATCTTAGCCTCCTGAGTAGCTAGGATTACAGGCATGAGCCACCGGCACCCAGCTCATTTCTTTTACTCTATATCCAACCACCACAGTTCAGAAGCTGCTTTTATTAATTTATCTATTTCTTCTACTATTGGACAAGAATAAAAGTCTCTCCTCCCCAACTGGTGCTTGGTCTTGTTATTGATCCCAGAATTCCAGGACACTGTTTTGGAGCAAAATCTGTTACAACTCCAGTGAGAGGAAGGGAGAAGATGGAGGGATAGATCCAACACAATTCCATACATTAGTTGTGGGACATTCTTAGCTGTGGGGGAGGAGAGGATCATTTCTATTTTGGAAATTTTTAGACATATATATAAATAGAACCCATCTATTGAGCCTCCTTCTACTCATCAGCTGGCTTAGACAATCTTATACCATTCCTATCTCTATTCCCGACTGTTTCTTCTCAATTCTCAGACTCCATTATTCTCTTATCCATCTATACTTCAGTGTATACTATCAATACTACCTAAAAAATAATAACTTCTTTATAGTTGATATCTAGTCAAATTCAAATCCCACCCACCCACCCCCCTTTTCTTGGTGCTGATACTAGGGCTTGAACTCAGGGCCTTGAACTTTCACTTGGCTTTTTCTGCTCAAGGCTGGCACTCAACCATTTGGTACACTTGGTGCAACTCCATTTCTGGTTTTTACTGGTTTACTGGAGATTTGCTCTCTTGGATTTGTCTGCTTGGGGCTGGCTTCAAGCTTCATCCTCACAGCTCTGCCTCCTGAGTAGCTAGGAAGTAGCTAGGATTACAGGCTTGAGCTACCAGTGACCAGCCAAATTGTCAAAATTTTGTCAGATAATTTTTTGGCATTTGATCTGTTCAAATCACAATCTTAGGGTGATCTCACCAGAGAAAACTGTTTCCTTTTCTCTTGCTCCATGAGGCTTTACTCCTTCCTTTTCATATAGTTACTTTAATTCTTAGGTGTTGTAGAAGTGCCCTCTACTCACCTGCCTAATAAACATCCATTCCAACTCCCAACGCTGAAGTCTGCCATTACCTCAGAGCTTTTACACATGCAGAAAAACATTTACTTCCATCACAACAGCTTCCTTCCTTCACATTTAAGTTGTCATATTCACTTACTACTCAGGAAGAGTTTTCCACTCTAAGAGCATATAAACATAAATAATACCAGCCCATTAAAAGATTATTTTCCATTTCTATTAATCTTTCTGAGGAGTTCAATTTGAATTTTAAGTTATTACGTTATTCAACATCCCATTTGAAGTGAGTTACTTTTAACACCTCATGAACTAAAGCATAGTGATGAGTATATAAACCCAAAAAATTATAGCATGGTGCTAAGGACACAACATTAGCTCAGTTCTATTATGAGTCACAGGAGAACTAGGTAAGAAAATAGGAAATAATCATCTCAAATACAACCATATTACTAGAAAATAATATAAATGCAGACAATGAATCCATTGGGTCATTTCCATCTATATACAGCATAGACTAACTGAAGCAGATAACAAATGGCCTAGAGATAAACTGACTGGTTGGTTGGTTGACTGACTGACTCATTTTGGCACTGGAGACTGAACTCAGGGCCTTGCACATGCTAAGCACACTGTCTACCCCTAAGACACATCTCCAGCCTCTAGAAGGAACTTTTTTAGACAGATTAATCATCATGACTCCTTCTAAGCCCTACAGCTAGTAACTATGAAAGTGAGCAGGACAGACTGAATTAAAACCCTTTTAATTACTTGTTTATTTGAGCTCAACATTGTAGAAGACAAAAACTAACAATCTTGTCTGCCCTTGAGGAATTTTTACTCTGGCTGGTAAAACAATATTCTTACTTAAATAATCAGTCTACAATGTGAGACATTTTATCAATAAGCACTGACCTGTGACTTAAGGAAGACATGTGTTAGAACGGGCTAAAGAACTCAAACAGAAGCCAGGTGTGCTGGTAAAAATTGGCCATCTGCACTCTGGAGGCTGTGGCCTTGTAATTCAAGGCCAGCCTGGATTATGTAGAGATCCAGACTAGCCTCCAAGAGAGAGACACAGACAGAGACAGAGACCTACCCTGTATAAAGAACTAAAATGAGTGAGTCCAGAAATCACATTCTGTTACCTTGCCACTTTTTTGGGAGGGAAGGGAGGGGTCCGGTCGTGGGGCCTGAACTCTGGGCCTGGGCGCTGTCCCTCAGCTCTTCAGCTCAAGGCTATTACTCTACCACTTGAGCCACAGCACCACTTCCAGCTTTTTTCTTTTTCCTTATGTGGTGCTGAGGAATCGAACCCAGGGCCTCATGCATGCAAGGCAAACGCTCTACCACTGAGCCACTTTCCCAGCCCACCTTGCAACTTTTTAATAACACGATTTGGTTAATTTCAGATCTGCAGCAATCACTTGATATTTAAAGAGAACAAATAAGATATAAAATCATCAGAAATACATTTTATCACCCCAAATCAAAACAACATGTAGGACAGTACAGGCAATATGTATGATTAACAGAAAACCATAAAATTAAATATAACTGGAAAAAATTTAAAAGAATGGTTACTAAAAGTGTAAACAGCCACTGTTCCTAAAATAGTTACTTGACTTTAGTATTATTTGGGATAACTTGGAGAGCATGGTATATTTCTCCAGAGAGGAAACAATAGCACTAGCTGTTAAAAACAGTAGAAAGACTTTGTCCCTGATATTTTGGCTATCTGGAAATGTGATTAGGTTATCACCGAGTTCAAGGTCTTGGGTAGGCTGTGTAATCAAATGACATGAGACTCACCACAATTAAGCAAGAGACAGGAGAACATACCATAGCAGCAAAGCCAGTGACCAATGTTGAATCACAGTTTCCAAGTGATTTATTTCACCAAAACATCAACCTCCCATATTAACACTTCTTCCCACCACAACAATGGTTGTGGGAAGTACATCAAAGTATTATCTGAAAAAATATACATGAATATTTGCAGGCAAATGCTAAGAGATGGCAAACAATAAAGTCTAGCTATGTACCTACCATTGGTATGTACAAATCTGTTAAGTCAAGGAGAGTCTTACACCTCCAACTTCAGAATAGGAGAATTCATAATTATGGGACATCTCTGAGGACATGGATCCAGCAGTCAGAATGTCCCACCTCCAGAAGTTTCAAGACCTGGGTCCCACCAATGATGGTCTTTAATGTCAGCTATATAATCTCTGTATTTTAGGAAATGCAACTTAATGAAGGCACTGGAAATGTTCTCTTAAAGCTACATGTGGAGGTGGGAAGGTGGCTCAGTGGTAGAGTGCTTGCCTTGCATGCATGAGACCCTGGGTTCAATTCCTGAGCACCACATAAGCAGAAAAAGACAGAAGTGGTGCCTGTGGCTCAAGTGGTAGAGTGCTAGCATTGAGTTGAAGAGCTAAGAGACAGTGCCCTGGCCCAGAGTTCAGGTCCCACAACTGACAAAAAAAAAAGAAAGAAAGAAAGCTACGTGTGCACAAGTGCATTCTTTTCCATTCTCTCCATATTCAGAGTGACTCTGGAAAGCTTTTATCATCTGTACTGGTCATGTTTCTCAGCATTCCTTCTCTTCTTTCAACATAAATCATCCAAAACAGACATGTCATCTAGTCACATGTTAACATGACAGTGGTATGACTCTAGTTAGTTCTATGCAGCTGAAATTGGAATTCCACTTCTCCACTGCGGTACCTAACAAGAGCTTTGGATCACACAGGCCTACTTACAAACTTTAGCTCAGCTACTAGACAAGTTGCTTAAGTGAACCTGCTCCCTGCAAATCTCTTGACTAGAAAGAATGACATGAAGTACAGAAAACACAATTTGGCACAGTATATAATAATTCTTACCGTTTTTTTTTTAAGTGCAAGCCCAGAACTCTAACACTGTATGCCACTTTCTCTCATTGGCTAGTGCTCTATCAACTGAGCCATGCCTCCAACCCCTTTATTAAGGATTGTTTCTTTTTTTTTTTAATCCTTTTTTAGTATATGATAATTAAGACAGAATGCTAACCAAGCCTACACTCGGGTTTCCAAACAGTATTAACTATATAATGAAAGCATGAATCAGTTTCACATTTCTTCAGCTCTACTGAGATGACTTGCTTATCCTTACAGTGTCATATGGTCTCTGAAGAAAGCTCTTTCCTAGTCCTTAGTTTTAAGTCCAAAATTGTTGACTATTGCAAGCTTCCTCTACCATTAACATGCTAGCCCTCCCTAACCTTGGGGCCTCTAAGAAAATCCTGTTTTTACTGTTACCATCCCTGTTTCCTGACCTCAGGCAGAATATATTTCCTCAATAAATCTTGAATTCTATTTGACCCCTAGTCTCTTCAGTGTCATGAAAACCCCCAGTTCCTCAAGAACTACCCATTTTTTTGTTGTTGTTTTATTAGTTTCAACCCAGTATCCCCTCCCACTTATAACAATTTCAACAGGTTTCATTAAGAATCACCACATTGGTTGTGGGTTACCATACTACTAAACACCAAGATGGCAGTCAAACCATGATGTTCTGCCAGTGCCTAAATACTTTTCTGTCCCTGTCACAGCTCACGACCAGCTCTTCTCATTCCTGGCAAACAAGATCCTGATGTCTACAACAGAGGTGTGTCCCTAAGCTCTCAGGATTACTTCACCTAAGTTTATTTCCTCTTATTCTTCTCCCACAGCATTTATGTCTTAGGTAAAGTGAAAAGATTCTCAAATATGAGTCTTCTTGACCTTACTTCTCCCTCTGTACTTAGGCTAGTTCTGTATAAAATGTTATATAGACTAGAGCTGAGGACATAGCTCAGAAGTAAAGAAGGTTAGTTGCCTAGTGCATACAAGGGCCTGGGATTTCAACCCTCAGCACTGCAAAAACAGAATACATTAAAAAATGTAATTAATTAAATAAAATGCTGTGCTTACATCACAGGATACTGGAAGGCTAAATAAGATATTTTAACAGGATATACAAATTTAATTATAACAAGCTCCTATTATGATTTAGTCAAGATAAAACCTTAATATTCATAAAAAGAACTTCTATGGTGCTGGGGATGTAGCTCAGTAATAGAGAATCTACCTAACATGCATAAAGCCTGAGTCCGAATTCCAGCACCACAAGGGGTGAAAATCCCCCAGCATATTTTATAAGCAAGAGATTGAAAACAACTCAAATGGCTAAAAGTATGATATGTCCTATCATTAGGATGCTGTATATAGGGCTGGGAAGGTGGCTCAGTGGTACAGTGCTTGCCTTGCATGCATGAGGCCCTGGGTTCGATTCCTCAGCACCACATAAGCAGAAAAAGCCAGAAGTGGCGCTGTGGCTCAAGTGGTAGAGTGCTAGCCTTGAGTGAAGAGCTGAAGGACAGCGCCCAGGCCCAGAGTTCAGGCCCCACGACTGGCAAAACAACAACAACAAAAAAAAAGATGCTGTATAGTTGTGGTTTGTTTTTCAAATGAGAAAGTTCCATATTGGGTTCCATGTAATAGTCCTCAGAATGCATCAGTGGAAAAAAATAAAATGTAGACTAGTATGTCATTTTTCTATCATTTGTTTTAAGAAAGGAAGGAGAATAACAGCTATACAGATTTACTTATATACACATAAAATATCTCAGGAAGCTTAGGGGTGCAGCTCAGTGGAAAAACACATGCCTCACAAGCATAAGGCCTGGGATGGGTCCCCTGCATCTCCCTCCCTCTTTTCCCTCCCCCCCAAAAGAAAATCTCAGGACACGTAAGACACAAATAACATCAATTGCCTATGCGAATGAGGACTGGATAACTTTGGGATAAAAGGGCAAGACGTGCCTCTCTTGTCACTCTTCTGTAAATTGAACCATTAATGACGATGACAGCATATCTGACAACTCATTTCCTGGGCAAGCTTCAAAATCACAATTACAACCACCTAAAACAAGATGAGTTCCCTTCCATGATCTCATTCAATCAAGTGACTAAAGATAATTTATTCCTTCTAGTCAAACTTCCTGACTTGCTAATTATGTGTCTGTACATTGTGCCTTTCCACACTGAAGATTACTTAGAACTCTTAAAATGTATTGTTTTAGAACTCTACTTCAATCCTCAGACCACACCATCAAAATCTTCTTCACATTTCCTACCTTCAGGGCATGCTGGGAATCCATTCCAATGCTAACTCCTCCGAGCCACACACTAAGGTCTGCCTCCTAACCACTCAAGCTCACCACAGTACCCTAGTATCCAGGCACTCACTAGTCTGAATTTCACAAATTAGGTATACAAACCAGGGGGTAGGTGGCTCATGCTTCCCATCCTAGCTACACAGGAGGCTGAGATTCTGAGTTCAAAAGATCAAAAGATCTGATTCAAGGCCAGCCCTGGTAGAAAAAGCTGAGACATGTATCTGTAATTAACCAGCAAAAAGCCAGAGGTGAAGTTGTGCTTCCAGTGGTAGAGCACCAGCCTTGAGCAAAAAAGCTAAGCAAGAACACAAGGTCTTGAGTGCAAGGCCCCAAAACACACAACACAAACACACACACACACAAAATTAGGTATCTATAAGGAGGTGTGCACACACACACATTTAGTTAAGAAAATGTTCACCAATCTGTCAGAAAAAAAAAAAATCCTTCCAAATATTTCAGAATAATTCTTACACAGGAGTAAATAAAATTGAACCCCCAAACAACATTATTCCAAAGGACGTTTTTAAATTATACTGCTTCAACATGCCTTTAGTCACACTAGAGAAAGAGATCAAGACCTGTATCACTGCTTCCAACTGCTGCTAAGGCTCCCTGCATTCTCGCTCCCTCTGGTGAGCAGGTTATTTTTGGACCTTGCCTATGAAGCAGCACTTTGTTGACCAGGAGCTGCATCTGAATATTCCTTTCACATTCAACCTTGGTCCTGGCTTTCTGGCACAGAGCTCCAAAACCTCAATGGAATACATAATGAAATGCTGGGTTACTTTAGGGCAAGAAGGTTAAGCCTACAAAAGCTTTCTAATTGGGAAATCTCTTCCATGAAAGCATATAGAAATTTGCTGACTTGTTCTTTCCCCCTTTCTACTGTTCCAATAACTATCTGCTTTCTTTGGAGTAAATCAAACACAAAAATCCAGCCACCTAGCAAAGCTCAAATATAGACAGGTGTTTGGTAAACAGACTATTTCAAAAGGAACAAGTCAACAGAAGATAACATCTACTAGTAAGTTGTTTATTGGTGTGCTGGAACAGTTAAGTGCCTAAACAACTCTCAGTGAAGACTAGCATGGAGAAAAATGAAAAATGTAACTGAAAGAAAAGCAAGCCCATTTTCTACCCACAGAAAACTTGCAAAAGAAGAATCCATGTAATTCACTAGTCCAGCCACACAAAAACCCTTTATTGCAGAGCTATTTTCAGTGGCACTTAATTCCAGGGTGGAGACTAAGGGTCCCAAACAAACCTATTTGAGTTATTTTTTCTCCTTTAATAATTCTCAAGTCCATAGTTTGACTTATTAGTCTGAAAGAGCTTGCCAAAACTCTTGTTATTTATTTTTAAAAGAAAATGGCCAGCCATGAGAAAATATACTTCTAAGTTTGTACTTATTTAGAATTAATAGTTGCATTGAAATGTTCTAGAACATTCCAATCAAAAAAAAAATAGGGGGGCTGGGAAGGTGGCTTAGTGATAGAGTGCTTGCCTTGCATGCATGCATGAGGCCCTGGGTTTGATTCTTTAGCACCACGTAAACAGAAAAAGCTGGAAATGGCGCTATGGCTCAAGTGGTAGAGCACTTGCCGTGAACTGAAGAGCTGAGGGACAGCACCCAGGCCCAGAGCTCAAGCCCCACAACAGAAAAAAGAAGAAAAAGAAAAAGAAAAAAAATACGGATTTTTGTCACAGTAAGTCTACCTGTTCTGTCCTGTGTTTCCCCAGACTTTAGGAGACATCTCTGTTTCAAACTCCTCTCATACACACTCTGAAGTTGGTTCCTGCATTAGAAAGCTACAGAAAATCCCAAATCCTGCTTCACAGCGTATGAATTCCTAATGTTTTAGGGAGAAGAAGAGGCCACACCAAAGAAGAAAACAATTGCTCAGCAACGTTACCTGCACCTCACCCGTGTCACAGCAATGAATCAGTGCAATACTGAATACCACAGGAGGGGCCGGTGCCATGCACAGGGCAGGAAATCAAGGTCACTACGCTGAGTTCTGTGTAACACTTTTTAAGTAATACCTGTTGGACCATCTGCTTTGCCAACAATCGAATGCCAACATAATTATCTTGATACCTTTCCTGGCATCTTCTCTCTATATATTCTTCACTTAAAAATTATGAGGAAAAAATGTTTTTCTAGCAATTGCAAAAGTTATCAAATGAAATTCAAAAAGGAAATCAAATCAAAACTAAAATATGCTACAGAAAAACTCTTCATTACATAATATACCCCCAAAATCATTTCAGTGGTACAGGCTGACTCTCAAAATTGATTAAATGTTCAATCAGTAAGTTAAGTATGTGTCTCCTATGAAATAGCAAAAAGGGAGATTACTGTTCTCCAGCTGTGGTACAATGTATCTATGAATGATTAAGAGGCTGGGTGCCAGTGGCTCACGCCTGTGATCCTAGCTACTCAGGAGGCTCAGATGTGAGGATCATGGTTTAAAGCCAGGCAGAACAGGAAACTCTATGAGACTTTTAGATCTAATTAACCACCAAAAAGCCAAAAGTGGATCTGAGACTCAAGTTGGAGAGCACTAGCCTAGAACAAAATACTTAGGGTCAGTATCTAGGCCCAGAGTTTAAGACCCAGGGTCAGCACAGAGAAAAAAAAAAAGAATGATTAAGAAAGGGATGGGTTGGGTTGGGTTTGGTTAGGAGGGTTTGAATTGAAACCTCTTTATATAACTACTTAAAGATAATAATATAAATAAATAAGCAAATGTTTTACAAACTGGCACGCATAAAAGTAATCTCTGGCAATTAATATATTTGGGGACCCTGAGCTCAAGCCCCAGTACCAGCACAAAAAAACTAAAAAATTCTTTGCCTTCACAAAGCTTACAGTTAAATGGAAGAAAAAAAGCCATTAAAAATAATAATAACTTAAGAAATTAAAATAGAAATAAAGCAGGAGCCAGTGGCTCAGACATAAATCCTAACTACTCAGGAGACTGAGATCTGAGGATCAGGGTTTGAAGTCAGCCTGGGTAGGAAAAAGCCCTGGAACTCTTATCTCCAATTAATCACACACACACACACACACACACACACACACACAAAACACTGTAAATGCAGATGTGGTTCAAGTAGTAGCCTTGAGCACTGAGCACTGAGCACTGAACTCAGTATCCAGGCCCTGAAATCAAGCTTCAAAACCTACACAAAGTAATTACAATAAAAATAAGCTGAGCTATGATGCATACCTAAATTCAAACTCTGGAGAAGAAAAAAAAATCTCAAGTTTGAGGCTAACCAAGGCTATATAGAGCTTGTCTCAGAGAAAAGCTAAAGATTAAATTAAATGTATTAAATTAAATAAAGGAAGGGCTGGGGGTTTAGCCCAGCAGAAGGGTGCCCACCCAGTGCGCACAAGGCCCTGGGTTCAGTCCTCAGCCCTGGGAAAAAAAAATTTAAATAAAGGAAAGATTTATATTTAAAAACAAAACCAGGGCTAGGAATGTGACTTAAGGGTAGAGTGTTTGCCTAGCATGCATGAAATCCTGGGTCCGATTCCTTAGTACCACATACACAGAAAAAGCCAGAAATGGTGCTATGGCTTAAGTGGTAGAGTGCTAGCCTTGAGCATAAAAAGAAGCTCAGGGACAGTGCCTAGACCCTCAGTGTTCAAGTCCCAGTACTGGCAAAAACAAACAAACAAGCAAACAAAAAACATAAAAGTATTTGAAGAAAACATGAGTAAATATTTTTATAAGGTTAGAATAAGAGCTGAGTAGAGCAGCATACCTATTCAAGAGACAGAAGAGCCCAACAAAGATACTCAAGAGCCCAAAAGCAAAAGTGCAAGACCAGCTCTAGCATCAGAAAAAGACACTAAGTCATATACTCTAAAGTCGGGCAAATTAGCATGGTCTCACTTGGAAGACAATTTTCAACAGCTACAGCTTTTTTGTGAGACGCGATAGACAGATCTCAGTGCTTCCCATATGAGAAGCAGGCACTCACCACTGAGCCAACGTCTTCAAAATGTGAAGTATTTAATATGTTGACCTAGTTATTCCAATTGTAGGAAATTATTATACAATTACTGAAAAAATGAAAAAATTAGCTTCCAAAGAAGATCCCAACACTATAAATATCATGATGGAAAAAAAGAATTCATAACTTTTGGCAACTAACTCAGGTCTAATAAAACTCTAATATTTTCTTTTAAGCAAAGCTGACCTAAAAGTCATATAAATAGTAAATAGTACAAAAACAAATAAATGAAATAGGAAATCAGCATTTCCTTAAGCTAGTCCCAAGTGTGCAAATAGAAATGTTCAGAAATATTAATTAATATATTGTTTACGATAAAATTTTCAATTCTTAAAATCTGTTAATAGGGTAGTTTTTTTTAGTGATATGAGGTTTGAACTCAGGGCCTCCTGCTTGCTAGACAGGTATATTCTACCACTTGAGTCATGCCCTGCAGATCCTAGAGTACTATTTTTATAAATTATCTTATACCCATATTAATTTAATAAATTATGTTATACTCTAATGGTATAGAAATGATTGAGACAAGGGCAAAAAAATACTACATGGAAAAATGTTGGAGATATTTTATTAAGTGAAAAACAAGTAGCAAACTAGTTGTATGGTATGATTCCTTAATAAAAATATCTAGTTATAATGTGTATATGTACATGCACACACACATGCACATACATGAGCATGTGTACGTGCATATTTCCAGTACTAAGGATTGAACCTAGAGCCATGCATATGCTAGACAAGTGCCCTACCACATAAGCTACATCCCCCAGCCCTTTCCTTTTGTTTTTGAGATTGGTTCTCACGGTACCTTTGCCTTGAACTGTAATCCTCCTGACACAGCCTCTGGAATAACTAGGAGAACAGGTCTGAAGGATCTTACCCACTTTGTTTATAAAATACTAACATGTTTCTGGACAGAGGGAATTAGCACTTTGTTAATTGTCAAGTTTTTTTATTTTATAAGATACTTGTGCCGGGCACCGGGGGCTCACGCCTGTAATCCTAGCTACTCAGGAGGCTGAGATCTGAGGATCATAGTTCAAAGCCAGCCCAGGCAAGGAAAGTCCGTGAGACTCTCATCTCCAATAAGCTACTAGAAAACCGGAAGTGGCGCTGTGGTTCAAGCAGTAGAGCGCTCACCTTGAGCTGAAGAGCTGAGGGATAGCGCCCAAGCCCAGAGTTCAAGCCCCAGGACCAACCAAAAAAAAAAAAAGATACTTGTATCATGGGCTGGGAAGGTGGCTCAGTGGTAGAGCGCTTGCCTTGCATGCATGAGGCCCTGGATTCAATTCCTCAGCACCACATAAGCAAAAAAAAGAAAAAAACCGGAAGTGGCACTGTGGCTCAGTGGTAGAGCGCTAGCCTTGAGCTGAAGAGCTGAGGGACAGCACCCAGGCCCAGAGTTCAGGCCCCACGACCGGACCCCGCCCCCCCAAAAAAAAAATTAAGGATACTTGTATCAGATAGACAGATAGCTAAAGAATGTCCTGAGAAAGAAAGAAGTTTATGAAAACAGAAGATGGGGTACAAAATGAGCATGTAGAAAAATCATTATGTACATATCATTTCAGAGTTCGAATAACTATACAAATTAACAAATTAGAGAATCAAAATTGATCATTTTTGTGCAGCAGACAAAACTAAGAAGACAATCCATGGAAGGGGAAAAAATATTTGTAACTCATGTATCTGATAAGGAACCCAAGGTGAATTTAAATAACCGCAACTATCTGAGAGGTAGTTTCAAATTTTAATGTGACTCCAAAAGTAGATTCTTGGCCTAAAACAGCTAAGAACCAAAACTGGTTAATTAGCATTGATCCACTCTCAGGCGGTGAATCTACCCTTTCTGGAGCCCATTTAGAGCAGGGCATTGGATGGAGCGGGAGACAGATGGAGGAAGAGAGAAGACAAGAGGAGGCAGGGACTAAAATCACAGGCCACCCTTCTCAGGTTAGAGGCCCATGCATAATATGTTTCAAACACGTTATTTTCTTCCTAAGGATTGTAAAATCCTTTAAGAGATCCTAAAGTACCATCCCAACATTTAATGGCCTCCAAGAATTACTACATATCTAGACATTGTTTATACCGCAGTTGACTTGGACACAAGATCATGGTCAGCGTACAGCTGGCCCACTGACCAGGTGACTAAAATAACATCACTGTTGATGCAGAAATGGAAAGAAAGCCAAGGACATACAATCACTAAAAACATTATTTTGAGGGTTTAAAATAATGAATGACTAAAAACCTCATCCATTGTCAGAACACTGCTTATGCAATGTTAGAACATTTTGACAGAAGCAAAGAACAACAGGAGGCAGGAAGCAAAGACAGAAGTAAGAAATCTTGCAGGTGCCCAACTAATCTTAATAAGAAATACACAGCGCTGCTCCTGTCTTCCACAATAAAAACAATTCTGTTTCTCATGGCATATGAAGCAAGATTTCTTCTGCCAAAAACAGAAGAACTTACTACATGAAAATGTCAGCTTCTTCCGTGGAACACTACACTGGCAGTGAACAGATACAAACTTTTGAACTAGAGAGTTTGGACTGCTTCCTCACCAAGCTTTTAATATCATTGAATTTTATCAAATTCACTTCAATTCATACAAACTCTAACATGAGTGGAGAAAATACCACCCCCCAGTATACATTATAAATATTTTTTTTTTTAAAAAGTATATAAAACACGTATGGGCCAGGTGCTGGTGGCTCACACCTGCATTCCTAGCTACTCAGGAGGCTGAGATCTGAGGATTGTGCTTCAAAGCCAGCCTAAGCAAGAAAGTCTGTGAGACTCTTATCTCCAATTAACCACCAGAAAACCAGAAGTGGCACTGTAGCTTGAAGTGGTAGAATGCTAGCCTTGAACAATAGAGCCCAGGGGACAATGCCCAGGCCCTGAGTTAAAACCCCACAACCCACAAAAAAAAAAGCACATATAGATTCTGCTTGTACCCTGATTCAAAACAAGTAAGTGATCAAAAATGCCATAGAAACTGAAGCCCTGCATGGTAGCACACATTAGTAATCCATCACTCAGAAGATGAAAGTAGGAAAGCCCAGATTCCAGGCCATCTGGGTTATACAGCAAAACCTTTTCTACCACTCCCCTCCAAAAAAAAAGAAAAATTTTTTTGTTAAAGACTCAGATAAGGGGCTGCTAGCTCAGTTGGTAGAGCACTAGCCAATGAATGAAAGTGGCAGGTACTGAGTTCAAGTTCCAGTCATGGACCTAAATAAAAAAGGAAAAGAAAAAGGCTCAGTTAATAATTCTATCTCTCATCAACCTTTCGTCTCTTCCCTTCAGCAATTTCTCCAGTGTAGAAATTGTGTCCCCTTGGAGCTGGGAGGGTGGCTCAGTGGTAAAGTGCTTGCCTTGCATGCATGAGGTCCTGAGTTCGATTCCTCAGCACCATATAAGCAGAAAAGGCCAGAAGTGGCACTGTGTCTCAAGTGGTAGAGCACTGCTAGCCTTGAGCTGAAGAGCCGAGGGACAGTGCCCAAGCCAAGTTCAGGCCCCACAACTGACAAAAAAACAAAAAGTGTTTAAAAAAAAAAAAAAAAAAGTGTCCCCTGTGAAAGATAAGAAGAGAATAATGCTCCACAAAAAGCAAGTGAAAGGTTCAGATATACGCTTACTCTTTTCTTTCCTCTTACAGTTTTGGTTCAGGGAAAAATGGAGTAGGCAGCTGCATTAACCCTATTCTGCCCTGAACCTTATCTATGGCAGTAGGCTTGGAAGCAAAGTAGTGACTTAAAAGCTTCCACTGCCATGCCAACCGAGACAGAAGGGGAGACAGATAAGACAGCCTATGCACTGGCTGTGCAACAGGCTTTTTACACACTGCTGTGGAGGCAAAGTGCTGCAATCTTTCTGGAAAGCAATGTGGAAATACACGTATCAGGTGTCTTGCAAACATGTGTTCCCTCTGGCCCAGTAATCTCACTTTCCTCCACAATCTACCCAGAGCAGAGAATCAGAAATACAGCAGACACAGAGACAAAACAGTTATTACAGTGAATTTATGAAGTGAAAATAAATGAATAAATAAGGAAATCTTAAATTATGAAAAGGGTTCTAAAACTTAATAGTAATTGTGTCATGGAAAGATATGTATCCATTAAAACTGATACATATTAATAGTTTCTAGTGATAAGACCAAAGGGGAAGGGACAAACTGTATCAATATGACCCTATTTAAAAATACATAAACAGAAAAAGCCGGAAGTGCCATTGTGGTTCAATTGTAGAGTGCTATCCTTGAGCAAAAGAAGCTCAGGGACAGTGCTCAGGCCCTGAGTTCAAGCAAATAAATAAATAAATGTATAGACCATAGTAAATGTATTTTAAAATATTAATAATTACTGTCTCTGAGTAGCAGGATTATAGGTGATTAGTTTCTCTAGGGCTTTGAAGTCAGAACCTTGAGCCTATGAGGCTGACAGTCCAGACATACCGTCAGTTGTGCTTTTTGCTGGTTATTTTTTGGAGATGTAGTACAGAAAACATTTTTGGCCTAGCTGACAAGGAACCTCAGTCCTCAAGATCTCAGCTTCCTAAGTAGCTAGAATTATAGGTATGAGTTGACAGCATCTGATCTCTTGCTTCAGTTTAATTTCTGAATTTTCCCAAAAGCTGTTTCCTTCCTTTCCTTCTTTCCTTCCTTCACTTCCCTTCTTCCCTCCCTCCTTCCCTATCCTCTTTCTTTCTTTTTCTTTCTTTCTCTCTTTTTCTTTCCTTCTTTTTCTTTCTGTATTCAGGCGTTCATGCCTCCTAGGCAGGCCCTCTACTATTTAAGCCACACTTCCAGCCCCAAGTTTCCCAGTTTTTCCATAAGTAAAAAGTTACTTTTATAATCAGAAAAGAGTGGGAAAAGCTGTAATGGGAGACAGTAAAAATAGACTGTGTGGTTGAGGTAAAAGCATTTATTATTATACTTAACACCTTGTCTTCCTTCCTCTATTTGGTCCAAGCTACAAGCATTTGACTGTTCCTTTAACTTAACCCCTTGTCTACCCTAACAAGAATAAAGTCTATCTTCTAGAATCAGTAGTTACGTTTTACGTTGACATGACATAGCAAATACATTGGCACAAGTAAGAACCAATGAAAAGTAACTCATTAAGATTACTGGCCAGCCAGTTCAGTGGCTCATTCCTATCATCCTAGCTACTCAGGAGGCTGAGATCTAAGGATCAAGGTTCAAAGCCAGCCTGGGCAGGAAATATCCAAGAGACTCATCTCCAACTACCAAAGAGCCAGAAATGGAGCTGTGGCTCAAGTGGTAGAGTGCTGAGCACTGTCCCTGACCACAAAAGCTCAGGCCCTGAGTTCAAGCCCAGGATCAGCAACAACAACAAAAAAAAAAAACTGCTAGCCAATAACAGAATTTTTTGTCTTTTTTTTTTCCTTTTTATTTTAAATCAGGTTACTTGGTATGAAGAAAAGAAAAAGAAACAACTCAACAAGTAGTGTAAAGTTATCTCAGGACATGCCAGTACGGCGGTTTCACGGATCTCCACAGGAAGAAAGGCTCCCAGGCAGAGGAGGGGAACTGGAGGCATCAGCTCACCACACTGACAACATTGGTCTAAGGACAGCAACTCACAGGGAAGAACCTGCCATTTGAAACAAGGGACTTTTGGGGTTGAGGATTCAGCACAGTGGCATAACACATGCCTGGCATGCCCAATTCCCTGGGTTCAAGCCCCTTGTGGGAGGTAAGGGGGAAGTAGCAAATTTCTGCCAGGCATAATGGTACCTGCCTATAATCCTAGCACTCAGAAGACAGAAGCAAGAGAATGGTGAGTTTAAGACCAGCAAAGACTACACAGGGAAATCCTGTCTCTCAAAAAAAAAGTTTTAAAAAGTCTAAGATAAGCATTAAGTAACCGCTTAATGCTTATAAAAGTGTACTAAACACTAACAGTTTATTTCATTGTATTAAGTTATACTGTACCATCCCATCAAGCAATAAAAATTATTTTTTTAATTTGAAGGAAAATGATTTGCACAAATTTCAAGTATGTCCAAATCCTGCCAGACTATAAATGGTACATAGCATTTAGTTATCTAGAGAAATCTTTAATCATTGTTTAGAGATAAGACTAAGGTACTGTGTGGGAAAGACAATAGGGGTAAAGGCAAGGAGACTTGGTTTCATTAATATTCCTTTGTACTTTCTGAATCTTGTGTTATATGCCATCTATTCCTATTTCAAAAATATTTGAAATAAAGTTTTTAATTCAAAAAAAAAATTTAGTCTCAAGAAATGTGGTCAGAGCTAGATGTGGAAGTGCATATTTATAATTTAAGCATTCAGGAAGGCAGAGATAAGATAGGAGGACTGAAATTTGAGGCCAGCCTAGGCAAAAAGTTATCTATCACTAAAAAAAAAGTCAAGAGTGGTGGGACATACCTATAATCCCAGTTGCTGAGCGCAGAGAGAATAAGATTGCAATTCAAAGTCAGGCGCAAACAAAAGCAAAAGACACTATGTGAAAAAGAACTAAAGCAAAAAGAGCTGGAGACTTGGATCAAGTGGTACAGTGCTCATGCAAAGTGCAAGTGCAAAAGTAAAAAGTGCAAAAAGGTCTTTGAGTTCAATCCTCAGTGCCACAAAAAAGAAAAAGAAAAGAAAGAATGGGAGGAAAAGAAAGAATTATGAAATGTGGGTAGCTAATTTAAGTTGTTACTTTTCAATCTACCCATGAGCTGGAAGAAAGAAAGCATACTGCTGGGAAGCAAGTGTTAGAGCTGAAACAAAACAAAATTTCCTAATCAAAACCTACATTTAGTTTAAAATAACTGGCAAAAATATCCAATTGAGTGGCCCAGCCCACACAGACAAACTTAAAACAGGCAAGAGGTTTTCTTCTCCTTCTTAGTCAGTTTCTGGGAAATAGAGCTAAGTATTCACAATTTGATTCCCTCTTGTTTGAAAAGCCAAATCTGATCAGTGACAGAAACTCTTTGTATGGAGATCACACACCTGCTGAACAGAAATATGTTCCTAACATAACTTCACAATGGCTCATCCAACAGTTCTGTAGCTTGTGGGACTGGGACTGTACAGCTCCAAAAGGGGGCCTGCCGAGCGAATTCAGCCTAGTCTGCTGAAGCTACTCAAGAGGCTGAAATCGGAAGACTGAGGTTCAAAATCAGCCCAAGAAGAAAAGTCCATGGTATTCTTATCTCCAATTAACCATCAAAAAGCTGGAAGTGGAGCTGTGGCTCAAGTGGTAGAGTGCTAGCCTTGAGCTGAAGAGCTGAGGGACAGCGCCCAGGCCCAGAGTTCAGGCCCCACAACCGGACCCCCCCCCCCAAAAAAAGAAAAAGAATGTGATGAATGAATGAATGAGTGAAAGAATAAATGAAAAAAGGAGAGACTCCACCTCATAAGAGAAGTGTCTAGGTATTTTTACAATCAGAAGCACTGGGCAGTAGAGAACATTTTTCTCTTCAGAGCATTCATTTCCTTTTATGCCATGAACTAGAAAACATTAGCCAGATTGATGCCTGGAAAATGAAAACAACACTTCTGGCACAGAAATAACTAGTCTGGGCACCCCTGGCTTGAGCCAGATCTATGACTTTCTAGGGAGCTGGCACCAAAATCACAACGCTAAAATAAACATCTTTGATGTGCAAAGTAGAATACTAGTATTCTAACTCTGTAGAGACTAGTTAGCACTAATCGGTCTTCACAAACTTTCCACAGAATCAGTAACCCCAGCATGACAGTATCAAAATGAACTTAGTCATCTCTCAACAGCCACTAGACCATCTTCCTCAAATGTATCTCATACAAATGCTGCTTTCAATTTCTTTTTGACATAAGTCTTTGTTCCATTCACCAATGAATCTTGTTTTCAGCTTTTTAAATAAAGGGCACAAGTACTACCTCATCTGCTTCATTGAACTCTTTCTTAAAAGTAAACATAATGCTTTCAGCCCTCTTGGAGTTGTTCTCTTCATGAAATGGATTTGCATGAAAACACAGCACATAAGTCCTTGCTGCTCAGTCTTTGGAATAGGGTCACAGGGGCAAAGTTTTTTCTTTGTGTAATATTAAAAGTTAAGAGTCCTGAGCCAGGTGTTGGTGGCTCACACCTATAATCTTAGCTACTCTAAGGACTGAAGTTAGAAGGCAGACAGTACAGGAAAGTCTATGAAACTCTTATCTCCAATTAATCACAGAAAAAGCAGGAAATGGATATGTGGCTCAAGTGGAAGAACACTAGCCTTGAGCAAATATGAGCTCAAGGACAGTACCTAGGTCCAGAGTTCAGGCCCTACGACCAGCAGAAAAATAAAAAATAAAAAATCCTGAGCGCAGGATGTAGCTCACTGGTACATAATTTGACTAGCACACATTAAGTCCCTGGGTTTGATCTCAACGTTGAGGGAAACAAATTCTAAACTTCTTCTAAGTAGCATGGCACATTCTGCATACAAACACAAATGTAGCTGGGCACTGGTGGCTTACACCTGTAATCCTAGCTACTCAGGAGGCTGCAATCTGAAGATGGTAGTTGGAAGCCAGCCCAGGCAAGAAAGTCTGTGAGACTCATCTCAATTAACGACCATAAAAACCATGAGTAGAGCTGTGGCTAAAGTGGTAGAGAGCTAGCCTTGAGCAAAAGAAATTCAGGGGGGCAGGGAATGTGGCTTAGTGGTAGAGTGTTTGCCTAGCATGCATGAAGCCCTGGGTTCAATTCCTTGGTACCATATATCAAAAATAAATACAATTAATAAAAGGAAAACATGAAGAAGAAAAAGGAGGAAGAGGAATAAGGTGGAGGAGGAGGAGGAGGGAGAGGAGAGGGAGGAGGAGGGAGGAGGAGGGGGGAGGACAGGGGAGGAGGGGGGAGGAGGGGGGAGGAGGGGGGAAGGAGGAGGAGGGGGAGGAGTTGTTGTTGTTCAGGGACAATACTCTGAGTTCAAGCTCCAGGACTGGCAACAATAACAAAAATCAGCACCCTTAGGACTAGAATTACAGGAATGGAACTCTACAACCACCTGCCAGTATGTTAAGCTTATAGGAACATTTTAACATATTTTCCACCAAATTTAAGTGAATTTCTAAAGAAAAGACCATGCAAACCAACTGTTCCATCATCAATATGACAAAACTTTGAGCCTGGTGTGTAACACACTCAGGAGGCTGAGGCAGAAGCATCCTGAGGCTAGCCTCAGCTATATAGTGAGATGCTGTCAAAAACATGAAGACTGGGGGAAAGCAAAGGAAACAGTGACATTGTACTAAAAAAGAAATGTACTTATTACCTGACTAATGAAATGGTAGCCCTTCTGTACAACACCTTAATAATAACAGTAAAATTAAAATTAAAAAGCCGGGCACCAGTGGTTCACACCTGTAATCCTAGCTACTCAGGAGGCTGAGATCTGAGGATCCCAGTTCAAAGCCAGCCCAGCCAGGAAACTCCCTGAGACTCTTATCTCCAATAAACCACTCAGAAAACTGGAAGTGGTGTTACGCCTTGAGCTGTAGAGCTGAGGGACAGAGCCCAGGAGTTCAAGCCCCACAACCCACAAAAAAGAGGAGGAGGAGAAGGAGAAGGAGGAAGAGGAGATCTAGAGAGGGAAGGTGGGATTAACTTTGAGCTCAAAGCAAAAGCCAATGTTAGTTTTAACTGGCCAGCTCTCAAAAATGTTATTACAGGGCTGTTATTATATGGCTTAGTGGTAGAGTGCTTGTCTAGCATACATAAAGCCCTGGGTTCAATTCCTCAGTACAACATAAATAGAAAGCTGGATGTGGCACTGTGGCTCAAGTGGTAGAGTGCTGGCCTTGAGAAAAGAAGCTCAGGACAGTGCCCAGGCCCTGAGTTCAAGCCCCAGGATTGGCCCCCCAAAAAAAAATATTTAAAAAGTTTATTGAAAAGCTGGTTTAAAGTGATAATTTCAGGGCTGGGAAGGTGGCTCAGTGGTAGAGCACTTGCCTTGCATACCTGAGGTCCTGGGTTCAATTCCTCAGCACCACATAAACAAAAAGAAAAAAAGAGCCAGAAGTGGCACTGTGGCTCAAGTGGTAGAGCGCTAGCCTTGAGCTGAAGAGCTGAGGGACAGCGCCCAGGCCCAGAGTTCAGGCCCCAAGACTGGACCAAATAAATAAATAAATAAAGTGATAATTTCATTATATTAGCCAACCCACATTCCATAGGAATTAGTTCCAGGTATCTCAAAGCAGCATCTGTCATGGAAGCAAATTGTTCATTTTTGGGTTTTTTTGGTTTTTTTTTTTTACATGAAAACACATCAAGACTGCTTCTACCTTACATAAAACCAGTCATATGCAGTCATATACTCTTCCCAAGGGTATATTTAAATGGAGCCTATGTCTTAATTCATCCTGGTTACTATACCTGATGCTGCTGGTTATGAGAATGATGACACTTACTACATGCTTACTAAGTGCCAAGCACTGCACTGGCAGCCTGACACACACTGTCTCACCTAATTTCACAACACTCTTACCAGTGAGGTCAGTACTGCCATCCACCCATTTTACAGATGCAGAAACCCAAGCAGAACAACCCAAAATCATCCCACTTTAGTAAGCAGCAGAGGATTCAAACAAGTTGGTCTTACCCACAGCAGTAAATTGGTCTTATCCTACACCGAGAACCGACAAGTGATTTGTATTTGTTGAAATCACAGTTTGTTGAAATCAGTTTCAAACTATTTGTCCATTGGCAGGGTGCCAGTATTTCATTCCTGTAATCCTAACTACTCAGGAGGCTGAGATCTTGGGGATCATGGTTCAAAGACAGCATGGACGGACAAATCCCCAAATCTTCTCTCCAATTAACTAGCAAAAAGCCAAAAGTGGAGGAATAGCTCAAGTGGTAGAACACCAGGCTTAAGCAAAAGACCTAAGCAAAAGCTCAAGGACACTGGGTTCATACTCCAGTACACACACACACACACACACACACACACACACACCAGTACACATGCACATGCATACACAAATTGGCTAAAGGATTTTAGTCATGTATACTTGCTTAAACTTACACAAAATAAGTCTCTTTTTGTTCCTATTAGTCCAATTAGTTTGAAGGTATAATTAGGCATAGGAAACAGACTGTAGGCCATCTGAGAGCAGAAAACTTTTTTTAAATCCCTTTACCACCTTATAATGATTCTAACAAAAGAACAAAGAATCTTAGGCTAGGTTCATTCCCTCCCCACAAAAAAAGGAAATCAATGCAGGTAAGCCAAAGACAGGGTGAGCTGTGGAGCAAATCATGAGCAGAGTACAACACAGATGAATACTTGCTCCTGTGAATGGCTCTGCAGGGCTCTAATATAAAGTCTGAGCTCATAAAGCCACACTGCAAAAGTACCCAAACCAAACAGGAAGTCACTCCCTTTCTCTACTGACCTTATTCATCCCAGAGAAGAGTTAACAGAATTAAAAAAAAAAAAAAAAAGTTAACAGAATTTGAGGAAGGGCCAGCTTCACCACTTATTGTTGGATGAAATACAGTAGTTTGGTCAATAAATGAGCCAACTTCTTGGTCCCTAGAACAGGTCATGTAAGAAAAGGTGATCATAAATATCTCCCTAATGTTCAGAATATACCTATTACCTAACCTCCTTCAGCCAACACAGCATCAGCTGAATTACCTGAGTAAAAATTTTATATAGTTACATTTTTTAAAAAAGACCATTCAGTAACCTAAAAGGGGGGAGGGGGAAGATCACATACCTCTAAAAAACAAAAAGTATTACATTGTAGAAAAAGATGGAAAAGATGTAACTCTTTGCTTCCATCTGACCTGACTGCAGAAGTAAGATAAACACTGCAGTGCTAGGGGGAAAAAAAATCTCCCTACCTGAATAACAGAAGCAGCAGCCTCTGCGACTTCTGTACCTAGGTACCTTCCTTGCTATTATATAACCAAACTGTGGCCTGAATGGCCCTGGTTCTTTGTGTCAACAGCTGCTGGGCACATCTGAGCTGTCAGCAGTTGAGCACCCCTTCCAGATAAGCAAGAAGCAGGCCAGGTAGTGCTCATGGTTCTCCCAGAGCACATGACAGCTCCTTATGAATTAAGCTTCACTCATGTCCTCAGAGTAAGCAGCAAAAGAGGGGGCACTTGTAACTGTAACTAAGAAATTGCATACTGCTACAGAAACACAAATGAATGCTGGTGTGGTCCCTTCACACATGCAACTCATTGTCCAAGCCATTCAAGACTCATTCAAGACTAAATATTTCCATACATAGGAATTGCATAACTGCACACCACAAATGATCAAAGATAAAAACCAACATAAACAGTGACACCCGTTTATAAACAAGCCAATGTTTTAAATGCTGCAGTCCTAAAGGATACCAATGTCTCAGAGAAACACACACACACACACACACACACACACACACACACAGGAAAATTAGAAAGCGGGCAGACCAGCCATAATTAGGCACTAGCTCTGCTGACTATTGAAGATAGAAATGTCTCTTTTATATATAAAGCAAAGAATCAACTGTTCACCATTACATTTAGGGAAACATTGAACCTTGCCTGTCATAGATTTTTTTAAATCAATATTTTGGTATAGCTAAGGACTGGAAGGTTCAAAATTTTGTAAATCATAGGCACCAGGCAGCCAATTAAGTTCATGGAGTCCATTCCCCAGAGGTCAGAGCAAAGTAATCACAGAAGCACAAAGTGATTATTTAGAAGAAAGGGGAAAGGAAAAACAAAAAGGGGAGGGGGAAATAACCCAAACAAGCAACAAGGCACATTGTTTGTAAATTTGTTTGTTTTGGCTAACATTGTTTGTAAATTTTGTTTGTTTTGGCTAACAGTAAGCAAGACTCAAAATGGGGGGCGGGGGGTGAGAAGATGCACCAGAGTATTCAATTCTGCTTAGTCTCTACAAGCTGTGAAGTTGAGGTTGCCATTTGAAGACTTGAGGCTCTCAGATAAAACAGACAAAAAAAAAAAAAAAATAGCTGAAGAGGGTCCTCAAGAGGAAGTGAAACTGGCCACAGCCACCCAGCCAGCCACCCTATAATCCCTTGACAGAGCAAGAGACAGGGAAAGAAACTCAGGTGGCAAGTTAGCTGGAGAGAAGGCCCAAATAGGTCCTCTGGAAAGGAGTGATTACCACAAAAGCAAAGGGGGGGGGGAGAGGAAGAGGAGGGGGAGGGGGGAGGGGGAGGGGGAGGAGGAAGAAGAAGAAGAAGAAGAAGAAGAAGAAATAGAAATAATAACCCAGGGACTAAGCTGAGGGGAATTGGAAGGCTTTCGTAGGAAGCAGCAGCACCAGTAAGGGCTCTTCCTTCCTTGGGCAGAGGGAAAACACAAACTGCAGTTTTACATATAATGAATGAGTACATTAAAAGAACTCATTCAAGTGAGATGTTTGAGCGAAGAAAAATTAGGAGTCAGAAAGGGCTGGGGGGGAGAGGGGCGGGTGTCCATCAAAACTAAAGGATTCCTCTCGCTGTTTTTCTAGTCCCATCCTCCCACAAATGAAGAACGCTATATAAAAGTGCACCCCAAATTTCCTTTAAAAAAAGAAAAAGGAAGGAATTTTGTCTATATCCATAGATGGCTTCCTAATTGACCTTGGCCAATTTCACGACTACAGCTCCTCAAATCCCTTGGGAACCGAAGGGCCCAAGGAGTTGAAGTCCTCTGGTGAAGGGCCCCCTGGTCCCCAGCCTTCCTCCCTTCACCCCTGCCAGCCCACCCTGGGTACCACACAGCCCACACTTCCAGACCCTCCAATGATGACAACTAAAAATAACCGGTAACCCAGCGCTCCCAATTTGTTAACCCTTGGTGGGCTATCGCCACGGATAAACCTGGGCCCCCAGGACCTCTGTCTCCCACCCGTTTCCCGGGCCCTTCACACACACACACACACACACACACACTTCCTCCGCATTCCCCCGTGTTCTCGATTGCCTCAGTGTCCCCTTCAGGCTTCCATTCGCACCATCCATCCTTATCAGTCTTAGGTGATCGAATGCGGATTCCGATCTCGGTCCTAAGGTGCCAGGTGCCCTGCACCCTGTGTCCATGCCCGGGGACGGACGTCTCGGGGACCTCAGAAGCGCAGTTCTGCACCACCACCCCCCCTCCGCCGGGTCCGCAGTTCCCGGGTCCCTCGCCCCGGTCCCCTCAGGGTCTCCGGAGTCCTCCCGGCTCCCTGACGGCCGCCCCCTGACGGCCGCCCCCCCCCCCGGGCTCCGGCGCCTGCTCCTGGCCGATCACCCCTCACGACCCTCCGACGCAGCCCGAGGACCCCTGCCCAAGCCCGCCGCTCGCTCGGCGCCGGGGGGACCCCCCCCCGCGCGCCCCTCCGGCTGTGGAGTTTCCCGGTTTCCTCTCCCGGGTCCGCCGCGACCCCGCGCGCGCCGGTCTCCCCCGGGCCCCCAACGCTCTCCCTCAGGACGACCCCGTTCTCTGACCCCGGGCCCCGGAGACCCCCGGGGTCCGTGGGGTCGCGGGACTCCCCCGGCCCCCGCCCCCCCACCCGGCGTGCCCGGGCAGCGCAGCGCCTCAGCCGCGGGGCCCCGGGCGCCGGTACCTTGGCCTTGGTGACGAGGTGCGTGGCCCGCTTGACCACCGCGAAGTTGCCCTTGCCGATGGTGCGGTCGATCTCGTAGTAGCCGATGCGAGCGGGCATGGACCCGCGGGAGGCCGGGGCTGAGGGGCGCGGCGGGCCGGCCGCGGGGGGTCCCGCAGCGGGGGCGGCCGGGGGTCCCGGGGCGGGCGGAGGGAGCAAGCGGCCCGCCGGCCCGGTTCCCCCCTGCTCCGGCCACGGCAGCCCCGCCAGCTCCGCTCGCCGCCGCCGCCGCCATCTTGTTGTGCAGTGAAACCTCCGGGGCCGCGGGGAGCCGACTGGGGGGGGGGAGGGGGCAAAGGGGGGGCGGGAAAGGAGCGGGGAGGGGGGGTGGGGGGAGCTGACGGACGTCACTCCGGGAGGCGGGGCTCCCGCGGCCGCCGGGCGCCCGGCGTCATGGCAACCGCGGGTCACGTGCCGACGCGCGTCACTGCCCGTAGCCATGGCAACCGTGACCTCACCGGCGAGCTCGACCTTCCCGAGTGGGTCCGGGCTCCTCAGGCGCCGGCCGGCTCCCGGGTGCCCCCCTCTGGGGAAGCAGGCTCGAGAGCCCCGAAGGTGCCCGCAACTTCGAAGCCTTCCAGACAGAGTTGGAGGGGGGGGGAACCCCAAGCCGGGACGCCACCCCGCCCTCCTCCTGGTCCCGGCGCTGAAGTGATCCCCACGGTGACCTCTGTCCCAGTTCAGCAAACACCCAGCCTCCCTGAAAAAGGATTTCCTCATCACCAAAAATACCAGCCGCGTCCCACTTCAGCCCTTCAGGCCTCGGCGGCAGGAATAGCTGCAGGACTGACGCGGCTGCAGCCCGTCGGCCCGCCAGGCGGGACTGTGCGGGAAAACTCCGGCCTCGTACAAAACCCGGTCCACGCTGCGCGCCCGTGTCCGTGCCTCTGAGCCTAGAGAGAACGGGAGGTCTAGGGGAAGACTGTTCAAGGGCGTTCAAACACATCCCGTGTGAGCCAGCAACCTAGTCCCTGGGTGGGTGAGGGCCAGAGAAAGTGCGTCATTTTCCCTTCCTACCACCCCCGGCATCTGAACGATTCTATAGCTAGATGTCTGTCGGAGCGTCTGCAAACTACTTCTGTTGCTTGTATAAGCCTGGTGAGGCTGGGGTGTGCATTGATGGAGCCATGTCATGTTGAAAGATGAGCAGGTAAGTAATTCACAAAATAAAAATTCCATCCTTACTAATGACTCTACAAAAAAAAAACAAAAATACTAAGGGTGATCAAACTGACAGCGCCAGCAAATGAAGCTCATACCCTTTTTTCCTCCCCTATTATCTGACATTTCACACTCACCACTAGCTTCCAGACACCACCACCATCATCTAGATTGATTTAAACTACTTGAGGTGGGAAAATGGAGAGTGGAAAATTAGGCTATTAATGAGACAAGACTTTGGTAAGGCTGGGAAGGGAAGAGGGAAAACTGCAGACATTCCCGTGTGTATTGTCCTGATCTCTCCACAAATGGCTATTTGTCTCTTGGAGGCAGAACTGTGCTGTCAGGTTACTGTATGCACAATATTAAAAAACTGACATCCTAGCTGGGTATTAGTGGCTCACACCTGTAATCCTAGCTACTCAAGAGGCTGAGGGACTGGGATGTAGCTCAGCGGCAAAGTGTTTGCCTAGGAAGTGCGATGTCCTGGGTTTGATCCCCAGTTCCAAAAAAGAAAAGACAATAAACACACTCACAGTTAAGATACTAGGCGCCAGTGGCTCCTGCCTGTAATCTTATCTACTAAGGAGGCTGAGATCTGAGGATCACAGTTCAAAGCCAACCTGGGCAGAAAAGTATGTGAGATTCTTATCTCCAATAAACAAAAAAAGCTAGAGAGAGAGATGTGTCTCACGTGGTACAGTGCTAGCCTTGAGCCAACGAAACTCAGAGCCCTGAGTTCAAGTCCTTGAAGAAGAGAAAAGAGAAGGGAAGGGAAAGGGGGAAGGGGCAAAGGGGAAGGAAAAAGGGAAGCTGAAGGGAAAGGGAAGGGGAAGGGAAGAGAAGGGAAAAGGGAAGGGGAAAAGAAAAGAAAATGGACACCAGAGCATGGTAACTCTTTCAGAATGGGAATATATGTTTACTCTGTCCAAAGGACATTTCCTAGTGCTGAGATTCCCCATCTGACTATGAGTAATAGCTGGGACTAGGATAAGACAAAATGATCATCCCACAATTGTCTTAGATCCATTCCCTGGTGGCTAGTCCAAATTGCTAGCACAATTAACAGTAATTGGCTCCTTTACAAGAGAATAAGGATGAGGATGGAGTGGACATTGCTCCTTGCACTGGCTAAACCTATACAACAATTGAGTTTATCCAATCCCAGAGCAATTACTGGGTGTGGCCTGCCTCTCTTAGCACTCCATAGCCCTCCCCTGCAGCTGGGAGGGACTTTAGCCTTGGTGCTGGGCCTAAGAGCCCCAGTTTTATCATCTCACTGGAGGGGTCAACAGAACCCTTTGCTGGCAGGCAAAGCAAAGCCCTGAAACAGCACTGATACAACTCTGACTGGTAATGGTGTATTTAAGAGTGTTCTCCACTCATAGAGATAATTTCCACACCAAGTATAACTTGGCATCAAAGCCAACACTGGGAGTACTTAAAGACATGGAGTTCATTTCCAAATAGAAGAGGCTTATCAACTTAGTTCTCAATAACAAGCAGAATGTAGCCATAGACCGTGTGCTGTGTCATTCATGCTCCTGGCCTGTGTAAAATGAGACTGGTAGATTGTGTGTCCCATTGTGATTTGTGATATGGATGAACACTTGCTTGAGGGTTTGCCCTGAAGAATCTTTAGTGAGAATATAAGAAATGAGGAAAGGGTTCCTTGAAGAAGATCATCAGGGGAAAAGGAAAAGAATCTAGATTCACGTATGTAATAAAGATACAGCCAAGCGCCGGTGGCTCACACCTATAATCTTAGCTACTCAGGAGGCTGAGATCTGAGGATAGAGGTTCAAAGCCTAACCAGCCAGGAAAGTCTGTGAGACTTAATCTCCAATTAACCACCCGAAAAAAAAGAAGTGGTGGAGCCCCAGCCTTGAACAAAATGCTTAGGGACCGTGCCCAGACTTTGGGTTTAAGTACTGGTACATGCACATGTACACATGCCTGTGTGCACACACATGCACACACACACACACACACACACACACACACACACACACACACACACACACAGAATGCTGACTAACATACATAGGAAGGAAATAGACTTTGAAAGTCCCTGAAAGCAAGACAGAGCAGGCAGCTGAAGCATCTGAGAGCAAACAAATAAAACAAAGCCACATCTGAACAAAATGCCTGTGGGTGGCTTCACTTGTAAATGGCACCCCAAAGCAACTCGCTGCTTACCTTTACCCTCACAAAACTGTGGTGCCTTCCTGCTGCAGACTCAGGGAAATGATTTGAGGGCTACATTCAGAGACCGTATAGTCCAGCCGAAGTATGGCTCAGTAGTTGAGTGCCTGCCTAGCAAACACAAGGCACTAGGTTCAAACCACAGTACTCCCAAAAGAAAAAAAGTACTGGAAAAAGCAGGGAGCTATCCAGATAAGAAGTTGCCAACTCTTTCCTGAAAAAGCAAAAGGTATTTTCAAAGGTAACAAGAAGTCTTTTTCCAATGTAATACCATTCTGCCTTTTTTCTAGAATTGGAAACAAGCCAGTCCTGGGGCTTGAACTCAGAGCCTGGGCACTGTCCCTAAGCTGCTTTTTTGCTCAAGGCTAGCACTCTACAACTTGAGCCATAGCACAACTTCTGGCCATGTCTGTTTATGTGGTACTGAGAAATCAAACCCAGGATTTTATGCATGCTAGACAAGCACTCTACCACTAAACCACATTACCAGCCCAGGCATTCTTGATGAACACAATAAAATATTAGAAGTTTCAAAAGGTAGTATACAGTCTCAACACCAATGGGCACTGGTGGTTCATACCCAGATTCCTAACTGCTCAACTGCTCAGAGGCAGAGATTTGAGTGATGCCAAAATAATTCTCTTGTCATTGACCTCTTCCTCACAAATTAGAAATGTTGTACTCAAAAAACATTAAGATCTTGGAAAATTTAGCTATATATATATATATATATACATATATATATATATGTATATATGTGTGTGTGTGTGTGTGTGTGTGTGTGTGTGTGTGTGTGTGTATTTTGAACCAATGCCAGAGCTTGAACTCAAGGGCCTCATGCTCTTATTCAGCTTGCACGCTCGTGACTGGCGCTCTAGATTTTGGCATATTTAGATCCTTTTTTTCCACTTGAATATAAAAGTGTAGCTAATTCTAGGAAGTTAGAACATTTCACAGAAAATAAAAGCATACTTCAAAGTGTACCTAGGATAGAAGTCTCCCCTTGTTTCATGGACCCTACCTTTTTGCAGAACTTCCCAATTCCTCCTTTCCAGGCCTTTTGGCCTCTTTACTGACCCAGTTGCCTCCTGCTGTGCAGCACCTGCCTTGGGAATTGACCCTGGGCCCTCAGTGCTCGCCCGCAAATACTTCTTTTATTTCCAAAGGAAAGAGACAAGACAGTTCATTTACCACACATTGCAGCTTCCTTGCACAAAGTAGCTTTTGCTCAGGTTTCTGATGCTGCCTTTGCTTCCTCTCCACCCCAATTTTCTCCAGTTCAGCTTCAAAATTCTTCCATCGCTTGAAACCAAGAGGAACCTTATCCCTTGTCTGCAGAGACACCTGCTGGTCAAAGCTCTAAAGTACATGATGGATGCCTAACTTCCTTTTTTTTTTTTTTTTTTTTTTTTTAGAGAGAGAGAGGCCTTCTAGTTCCTTCTGTTTAAATTGCAGGCATTTGGAAACCACAGGTCCACAGACCAGCCAAAAAGCTGGAATCCAAATGGAAGCTGGCTCCAGGAAGTTGGATTTATTTATGGACAAAAAGCAAGTCCAGTAGGGTCAGTTTACAGTAGGGTTTTAGGCTTAGGTCATAGTCCTTGCCATAGTTTTATTACCCTTTATCCACTGAGTTCTTGTGGCATACTTTTTTCCTTAGGGATGAAATTATTTCCATTTATTTAACTCTGTGTGTGTGTGTGTGTGTGTGTGTGTGTGTGTGTGTGTGTGTGTGTGTGTGTATGCGCGCGCGCAATGGGGTTTGAACTCAGGGCCAGGACATCTCCCTTACGTTTTTTTGTTTTTGGTTTTGTTTTTGTTTTTTTTGTCAGTCGTGGGACTAGAACTCTAGGCCTGGGTGCTCTCCCTCAGCTCTTCAGCTCAAGGCTAGCGCTCTACCACTTGAGCCACAGTGCCACTTCCAGCCTTTTCTGTTTATGGGATGCTGAGGAATCGAACCTAGGGCTTCATGCATGGGAGGCAAGCACTCTACCACTGATCCACCTTCCCAGCCTCTCCCTTAGGTTTTTTGCTAAAGGTTGACACTCTACCATGAGCCATACTTCAATTCCAGCTCTTTCTTAGTTAATTAGGTCTAAGAGTCTCATGGGCCTTACTTCATGGACTGGCTTGGAACTGTGATCCTCAGATTTCAGACTCCTGAAAAACTAGGATTACAGGTATGAGTCACCAGTGCCTAGCTTTATTTTTATTTATTTAAATTCAAAGCCAAGCACAGTGGTGCACACCCATAGGCCCATCTACACAGGAAGCTAATTCAGGAGTATTACTTGAGCCCAGGAAATCCAGGTCAGCCCAGCCAACAATACAAGACCCTGTCTTAAAAAATAATTTCCCTCATTTGGCACACTTCAGGGTCAGTCTGACATGAATAGTAAAAGAGTGGTTAGATCTGAACTTTTCCACTTAGAAGTTTATCTCTGGGCTTCAGGTCTTCTCTCTGAAAAAAAAAATTATCCCTGCTTCATGAAGTTAAGAGAACGTACCCAAGGGTGGATTTCCTCTCCCTAAATGCCAAAAGCAGATTCAGTAGACAATAATATGTTGTCTTTCAAATCAATTTCAAAAGATTAGAAATGGTTGAGATTGGGAAATGGATCAACTACAGAACTAAAGGAAGAATGTGAGAGTTTTCAATGTTTTTGACTTGTTTTCCTAAACACATAGGGTTCAGTCTTTGGAAGTTGGGCGAAGTTGTGTTTGTGATAGGACTGTGTATGTCCAAAGGAAACATTCTTCCACTCAAACTTCACAAAGTAGTTATTATCCCAAAGCCAGTCTCTTACCAAACTTTCTCTTTTTTTCTTTCACTTTTGGTTATGCTATGAGAGACTAAACAGGATCTCACACACAGTAGGCAGAAGATCTGTTATTTGAGCCATGCCTCCATTCTGTGTGTGTGTGTGTGTGTGTGTGTGTGTGTGTGCGCGCGCGCGCGCACGAGTCCTGGGGCTTAAACTCAAGGCCTGGGCACTGTCCCTGAGCTGCTTTTGCTCAAGGCTAGCACTAGTACTCTACCATTTGCATCACAGTGCCACTTCTTGCTTTTTTTTGGGGGGGGGGGGGGTGGCTGATTAATTGGAGTCAGATTTGTTTGCTTGTACTATCTTCAAACTTTGAAACTTAAATCTCAGCCTCCTGAGAAACTAGGATTATAGGCATGAACCACCAGTGCCCACCTCTCATTGAGACATTTTATATCTCCTGAGATATATATGCCTGGGTGGCCTCAAATGTGGGGTCCTCCTACCTTAGTCCCCTGAGTGCTAACTACAAGTATGTACTACCATGCCCAGACTATACTACTTCTTGACATGTAGAATCCATGTTCAGAGTCAGTTTCATTTTGTATAAAGAACACCAACTTGGCTGGGAAGGTGGCTCAGTGGTAGAGCGCTTGCCTTGCATGCATGAGGCCCTGGGTTCGTTTCCTCAGCACCACATAAGCAGAAAAAGCCGGAAGTGGCAATGTGGCTCAAGTGCTGGAGAGTTAGCCTTGAGCTGAAGAGCTGAGGGACAGTGC
Source organism: Dipodomys spectabilis (assembly GCF_019054845.1). NCBI lineage: Eukaryota > Metazoa > Chordata > Mammalia > Rodentia > Heteromyidae > Dipodomys > Dipodomys spectabilis. Next base: position 5,606,046 of record NW_024870753.1, read on the forward strand.
CCAGGCACAGAGTTCAGGCCCCACGACCGGAAACCCCTCCCTCCCCCCCAAAAAAAACACCAACTTTGTTAGGTATAGCAAGACCTTATCTCAAAAAAAAAAAAAGAAAGAAAGAAAAGAAAAGAATGGAGAAGGGACTTGTAGAGTAATTCAGTGATAGAGCACCTGACTAGCTATCAGAGGCTGTGGGTTTTAAAAAGAAAGAAAAATGAAAAAGGAAGGTGGATGGAAGGAAGGAAGGTAGGAAGGAAGGAAGGAAGAAGGGAGAGAGGGAGGGAGAAAAGAAGGGAAGGAAAGGGGGAGGGAGGAAAGTAACAGATTGCAAGGAAAGAGGAGAGAAGGAATCTTCCACAGGCAGAAATAAATTTCTCCCCAATCCCTTTCAGCACTTTTACTAAGAAAAAGCTCTATACAAACCCACTCCATCTCCAGTGATTTAATGGGCCACACAGATGATCCCATTATTCCTAGGAAACTCCCTTCTCCCTTCCCTGGAGTCCCTGAAGACTCCCTCATGGTTATAATCAACTCAGCTGGTTCACTGGCAGCAGCCATGTCTGCTATTTCTTGTCTCTCCCTTGTTGCTAGACCTCAAGGGCTGTCAACTGCAGTCTCCTTTTGGAGACTGTCTCTTGGGCTGAATTATTTTCAGCTTCTCTGTGTTTATCTAGTGCCTTGCTGATTTGGGGTGGGGGGTTGAATGTGTACACAGCTAAAAACTGCTGCTTCACAGCTAGGAAACCAGCTGTGCAGGGCCATCGGACAGATCTAAGGGGAGATCATGAAGCAACTCTCTTCCTGAGTGAGGTTTGAAGTATAAATTGAGGAAAGACCTAGAATGATATACTTTGACTCTCCTCCCTACTCCTGGTGGAGCCAAGCCAGAAACATAATAGAGAAATGTCAGCACGATTTCCATAGAAGACAGCACAGCATGGCTGTGCACAAAACCAAATGCATAACTTCACTGCCCGCTCCATAAACCCACAGCTGCAAACGCTTGCCAGTGTGCAGGTGAACTAGAAGGAGAAGAAGAGACAGACAGAAGTGGGCATCATGGTTCATGTCTGGAATCCTAGCTACTCAGGAGGCAGCCTGGACAGAAAAATTATGAAACTTTTTTTTTTTTTTTTGCCAGTACTAGAGTTTGATTCAGGGTCTGGGCAATGTCCCATAGCTTTTTGCCCAAAGCTAGCATTCTACCACTTGAGCCACATCTCCATTTCCTGCTTTTGGTAGTTAATTGGAGATGAGAGTCACATGGGCTTTCCTGCCTGGGCTGATTTTGAACTGCAATCTAATTGCAGGTATGAGCCACCAGGGCCAGCTCCTGAGACTCTTACCTCCAAACAATCAGCAAAAAGCCATAAGTGGAGCGGTGGCTCAAGTGGTAGAAAGAGTTAGTCTTGGGTGAAAAAGCTAAGCCAAGAGTGTGAGAGACCTGAGTCAAGCCTAGTACCTGTGCACATTCTCTCTCTCTCTCTCTCTCTCTCTCTCTCTCTCTCTCTCTCTCTCTCTCTCTCTCTCTCACACACACACACACACACACACAGGATTCACTAAGAATTAATGCCTTGGTCATTAGACTAAAGTGTGGCCATTGTTGCTCCAACACGTGCTCTGTGAAGTCCTTAGCTAAAGATCCAGCTCTATGGAAAATCAAGGCTTTTGGAGATACAGTAAGTGTTATGTCCCTGGCTCTATAACACGAGGGCTCCAACAATACCATGTAGACTTCTGTCTGAATGTGAAACAAGAGTAAGAAAATAGATATCCAGAAGATGTTCTCTCTCTCTGTTCTCTCTCTCGCTCTCTCTGTCTTGCTCTCCTCTCTCCTGTTATTTTATTTTATTTTTTGGGCGTCTGGTCGTGGGACCTGAACTCTGGGCCTGGGCGCTGTCCCTCAGCTCTTCAGCTCAAGGCTAGCACTCTACCACTTGAGCCACAGCGACACTTCCGGCTTTTTTCTTTTTTCTTATGTAGTGCTGAGGAGTCGAACTCAGGGCCTCAGGCATGCAAGGCAAGCGCTCTACCACTAGCCACCTTCCCAGCCCTGTTATTTTATTTTTTTAATATTTTTTATTGTAAAAATACTGTACAGAGAGGTTACAGTTACATGAGCAAGGTCATGAGTACATTTCCTATCAAGCATTGTTACCTCCTCCTTTGTTTTTCCCTTACCCTCCCCTCCCTCCTACCTCCACAACTACACTCCCCTCCCCCCTATCCCCCCCAAACTGTAAAGTTCATTTTTCAACATAGTGTCTTGTACATCTCATTGTTACAATGGGTTAACTTGTATCCCTATTGAAGCATTTTGTTTTTTCCCTTGCCCTCCCCAAGCTAGAGAAGTGTATATACAAGATGCAGGGCACTGACATCAAATATAGTGAAAACAGGGGTTATACCGTGGGGGAGGAACATACAAAGAAACAAAAAAAATCACATGGCACATTATAAATACATTAGGAACAATAGCAAGAAAGAAAAAACCACTTGTGTCCCTATCTTGGGGTTCCTTTCACTTAATATAATCTTATCTGGTCATACGTACATAGCTTTTGACCTTTTCTGCTTGTCCCAGACATATACTAGTTATTGCAAATAAGGGAAACCATGGGACCTATGTTTCTTTGGGCCTGGCTTACTTCACTTAATAAAACAAGTCTTTCCATTTCCTAACAAATGGGGCGATGTCATTCTTTCTGATGGAGGCATAGAATTCCACTGTACTACATTTTCTACTACATTCATCTACTGAGGGGCATCTGGGTTGGTTCCATATCTTAGCTATGGTAAATAATGCTGCAATAAACATAGTTGTGCTGGTAGCTTTAGTATGGTATTGTTTGTGATCCAGTACTCTACACCATCAGTGAGATTTCTCTAGTAACAAACTATAGAAATGACCCCTGAAAGTATAGTCTTTATTTTTTATTTATTTATTTTGGTGAAACGAGTTTGAACCTAGGACCTTGCATTTGTTAAGTAGTTGTTCTACTGCTGAGCCACACTGTCTGTACAAGTTATTAATTTTTTTCATTAAGATGTTTAAAGAAGAGTTATCATTTCATAAGTCAGGTGAGTAAATTCCTTAGTAGACAGTATTACCCCTTCCTTCATTTTCCCCCTCCCATCCCTACCCATAAGTTGCATAGTTCATTTTCTACATATTATCTACTGAGCATGATGCTTGCATTTGTTCATCCCGCCTTCCCCCATTTCTGTGCTCTCTCTTGCCCCTCCCCACAAGACAGAAAAAAAGGACAGGGGCTGGGAAGGTGGCTCAGTGGTAGAGTGCTTGCCTTGCATGCATGAGGCCCCTTGATTCCTCAGCACCACATAAGCAGAAAAAAAAAAAGCTGGAAGTGGCACTGTGGCTCAAGTGGTAGAGTGCTAGCCTTCAGCTGAGGGACAGCACCAAGGCCTAGAGTTTAGGCCCCAGGACCGACCAAAAAAAAAAGAAAAAAAAGAAAAAGAAAAAGAAAAAAAGGACTAAAAAAAACAAAAGCTCAAAACCAAACATCAATGACAACAACAACAAAAAACCCATACTGTACAGGTTATTTTTAGATAGGACCTCATTCCCTGCCTAGGCACATACCCAGACCTTGATCCACCTATTTTGGGTTTCCTGATGTAGCTAGGAAATAAGCATACAGCTATTGATTGAGAAGAGGGTATCAAGGGTAAGCCTAGGCTGGCCTAGAATCACAATTCTTCCAGTCTCAGTCTCCCAAGTAGCTAGGATTACATAGATGAGCCACCAATTCCCAGGTCCCAGAAAACAGGGCAGTGGGAAAGGCCCAGAAAGCCCATGAGGGTAGTGTCATGGCACTGCCAGCCTACAGAGGTACCAATATCCAGCAAGGACCACAGCACAATAACTGGGAGCATTGTTTCCACCAGAGCAGTGACAGTCACTGGCAGGAACTATGTTACCCAGACTTGTGGGGAGGCAGCAATAACTCTGGACAAAGCCCTGGGGAGATTTTAGGATAAATGATGGGAGATAGCATACCGAATTGCTAGGACCATTGATAGAGGAGGCTCCTATACTAGCAGATGAGCCTTTAAGAAAAAAGGTAATAAAAGTTCCCATGGTGCAGGGTGACCTAAGGAGACAAAGAGGGTAGTAGACTGCAATCAATGGCATCTGAGAGGAGGTAGTAATAGGACCTTGAAGTTCATCCCTTGTTGCTCGCTCTGAGGCTTCATTTTATGTGTCAATTTGTGTTTACTAAGATACCAGGATAGCCAGTAAAATATTATTTCTAAAAAGGGTGCCTGTGAGGATGTGTTCAGATGAGATTAGCATTTGGATCAAGAAACCAAAAATTAAAAAAAATTAAGATTCACCCTCACCAATGCGGATGGGCAGCAACCAGTCAGTCAAAGGTGCATTTAGAACCAAAAGATAGGGGATCGGTGACTTTATGTGTGTATCTCCCCGACCTTCCTCTCCCTCTCTCTTTCCCCTTGAGACATCCCTCTCCTAATGCTTTCAGTCACTGGTACTCCTCTTTTGTCTGTTTGTGTATAATACTGAGATTCTAATTCAGGGCTGTGCCCGTGTCCTTGTTAGTACTCTACCACTTGAGCCACACCCCTATCCCTTTTCTGTTTTGTTTTCCTGTACTATTGGTGGGGTTTTTTTGTTTGTTTGTTTTTTGTTTTGTCCAGAATTGGCCTCAGTCCAAGATCTTCCTACCTACAACTGCCCACATACCCGGGACTACAGATGTGTATTGTGCCTGATTATTGATTAGCATGGAACCCCATGAACTTTTTGCCCAGTTGAGCATCAAACTACAATCTTTCCCATCTCCACTTTCTGAGAAGCTGGGTTTGTAGTCATGAACCACTGCACCTGGCTATTGATCCTTCATTGATAGGCTGGAACTATACCTCCAGCTTTCTTCAAACTCCAACTTGCAGCCTCCATAATCTCATGAGCCAGTCACTCCTAATAAATGTGTTTCTGTGTATACTAGTGTGTGTCTCCTATTGGATGTATTTCTCTCATGAACCCTATTAAAGAACCAGGTATGGTAGTTTACACCAATAATCCTAGGTATTTGAAAGACCGAGATTGGGAGAAACACAGTTCAAAGACTTCTCAGGCAGAACACTTTGCAAGACCCCATCTCAACCAAGGGCTGGGCATGGTGAAGTGTACCTGTTATCCTAGCTGAAATGGGAAGCTTAAAATACAGATAACTGTCTAGGTAAGGCCTAAGCATGAAGTGAGACATTATCTTAAAAATAACCATCACACACACACACACACACACACACACACACACACACACACACACACACACACAATGGCTGGAAGTTGGGCTCAGCAATAGAGTGTATGCCTGGCAAGTGAGAAGCCCTGAGTTCAAACCCCAATGCCACCAAAAACCAAAAAAACTCAAATACATTCCCCATGCGTCCTTAAAGTTGAAAGGTACCTCTTATACCACAAATCTTAGAGGAAATGTTCAACTATTACTTCCTTAATACCCAGAAGCACAAACAGAGCTTGAAGAGAGTCTATTTAACAGGACTACACCAGGCTGTGAGCCGGGCAGCAAGTTTCCCTGGCAGGTAGTTCCTCCTATTTGCCTCAACTCAGAGCAGAGGCCATTTCTGCTTATTGCAAAGAAAGCTTTCTTTGTGTTTTCCCTCTCCCCAGGGACCCAATGGAGACAGAGAATCCTTAAATCATTCCCTGGTGAATAGGTTGTTCAGGGTCCCTTATGCTACCCAAGAAAAATCAGAAACAGGTAGAAGCTGGGGGTGCAAAAGAAGTAGTTTATTCCTAGCCTTTTCCCACTGCAGATTCCCCACAAAGGTTTTAGGGATACCCAGGGAACTTGCAGCAGTAAGTCTCATGTGATCTGGTAGTTGCCACAGGCAACACTCTATCTTCCCTGAAAACAGGAGACAGGTACACTTTTTGCCTTTGTTTGTTCTGTTTTATTTTCAATATTGGAGCTTGAATTCAGGGTCTACTAAGTAGGTAATTTTCCTCTTGAATCATATCTAAGTCCTTCTTGCCTTACTTTTCAGGAAAGGGCTTTCTTTTTATATCCAGGCTGGCCTGGACCACAATTCTCCTGTTTTAATGACTGTCTCATAGCTGACGACAGGTACAAGCCACCATATTGATTTTTCCATTGAGATGAAGTCTTACTAAATGTATGCCCAGTTTGGTCTTGAATGATGATCCTCCCTATACTCACCCCTTGAGCAATGAGGATTACAGGTGTGAGCCACAGTGCCTAGCTTCTCTTTGTATTTTTAGATATATTGGGGATGATGGTATAGAGGTAGAGAGAAAAACTGATTGCTTCTAATTCTGAATTCACTTTAAAGATGACTACTCAGTGGACTGAAAGTTGAATCTCCTTTCCATTTTTCTAAGGTGGAAGGATTGCTCTTTCCTGTTTGAGAGAAGAGAAATGTTATAGTGAAGTTCTCAAAAGCAGGGCCTTGGGCTGGGAAGGTGGCTCAGTGGTAGAGCGCTTGCCTTGCATGCCTGAGGCCCTGGGTTCGATTCCTCAGCACCACATAAGCAAAAAGAAAAAAGCCAGAAGTGGCGCTGTGGCTCAAATGGTAGAGCGCTAGCCTTGAGCTGAAGAGCTGAGGGACAGCGCCCAGGCCCAGAGTTCAGGCCCCACAACCGGACCCCCCCCCAAAAAAAAAATCAAAAGCAGGGCCTCAGTTGGGCATTGGTGGATCACGCCTGTAATCCTAGCTACTCAGGAGGCTGAGATCTGAAGATTGCAGTTCAAAGCCAGCCAGGGCAGGAAAGTCTGTGAGGCTCTGATCTCCAATTAACCACCAGAAAACAGGAAATGGTGCTGTGGCTCAAAGTACAATGCTAGCCTTGAGTGAAAGAGCTGAGGGACAGCTTCCAGAGCCTGAGTTCAAGATTCTGTGGGTTTATTGTTTCTGAACAACTTATGCAGTTTCTACTCTTTTATCAAAATATTTTTTTTAAAGTCCTAAGACCATAACTTTATTTTATTTATTTATTTATTTATTTATTTTTGGTTTGGTCATGGGGCCTGAACTCTGGGCCTGGGCGCTGTCCCTCAGCTCTTCAGCTCCAGGCTAGCGCTCTACCACTTGAGCCACAGCGCCACTTCCGGCTTTTTTCTTTTTGCTTATGTGGTGCTGAGGAATTGAACCCAGGGCCTCAGGCATGCAAGGCAAGTGCTCTACCACTGAGCCACCTTCCCAGCCCTTTTTTATCAAAATATTTTATAATCTCTTTGATACCATCCTTTGAGTTCCCAGACACTAGTGTTTGAACTCAGGGCCCTGGTGCTGACCATTAACTTTTTCTGCTCAAGGCTGGTGCTCTATCATTTGAACCACAGCTCTATTTGTAACTTTTTTTTTGTTGTTGGTCATGGGGCTTCAACTCAGGGCCTGGGTGCTGTCCCTGAGCTTTTTCACTCAAGGGTAGCATTCTACCTCTATTGAGCCACAGCACCATTTCCAGTTTTCTCTAGTGAACTGGAGATTATAATAGTCTCATGGACTTTCCTGCCCAAGCTGGCTTTGAACCACAATTTTCAGATCTCAGCCTCCTGAGTAGCTAGGATTACAGATGTGAGCCATAGTGCCGGGCTACTAGCTTTTTTTTTTTTTTTTTGGTGGGTCATGTTTGAGCGCTGGGCCTGGGCACTGTCCCTCAGCTCTTCAGCTCAAGGTTAATGCTCTATCATAGAGCTACAGTGCCAACTTCCGGTTTTCTAGTGGTTTATTGGAGATAGGAGTTTCACGGAGTTTCCTGCCCGGATTGGCTTTGAACCGCGATCCTCCGATCTCAGCCTCCTGAGTAGCTAGGATTATAGGCGTGAGCCACTGGTGCCCGGCTGCTACTAGCTTTTTGATGGCTAATTGGAGATAAGAGTCTCATAGAGTTTTCTTCCTTAGGCTGGCTTCAAACTACAGTCCTCAGATCTCAGCCTTCTTGTGGAGCCAGAATTGCAGGCATGAGCCACCAGTGCCTGCCTCATAGTATTCTTTAAAGTTTTGAGTTTAGTGTGTGTGTGTGTGTGTGTGTGTGTGTGTGTGTTTGTCCCCCTCCCTCCTCAGGGAGATCTGAACCCCTTGACTAGTTTCAAACGTGGAAGGCTCTGCCTATACACCATCATAGCTCCTAATGAGGTCTACCCTTAAGAGCTATCTCAGGTGCGCTCCCCCAGTGAGTTCACTAGCAAAGGCTTAGCACATCTCCGCCTCCCTCCTTCTTAGGATCTCAGGGGCATTTTAACATATACCACGGCATCTTTTCAATATTGACTTTATAGGCCTTCCCCTAAACTGGATAAGTTCTTCAGGCGGAGACTGGAGCTGCCATCCCGCTAGGGTGTCACCCACAAAAGAAACAGAAGTTCCACCCATAAATCCAGGAGGCTGCCTCATTAACCTCGGGGCCTCTATTTCCAGTCTGGTTTATTCCCTGGGAGGAGGAGGAAGCCAGGTTGGCCGGATGGGAAGGCAATGGCGTCAGTGTGAGGTCACGCTACATGGTCCCGAGTGCCACCTTGGGATGGCATCCACCACACCGAGGTGACAGGAACGCAGAATTCAGGGATGCAGCTGGAGGAAAGACAGAGACCCAAGTCACTCAGACTACCTGCAGGAGAGAGAAGAAAGCGGGGAAAGCTGGCGGGGCGGGGCGGCGCGGCGCGGCGCGGGGCGGGGCGGACGCCACACCTGGGCACCGGCCCCCAGCGCCCGCCCAGAGTGAAAGTAAGCAGACAGCGCGGCCACGCAGCGGCGGGGCCGGCGGCGTCGGGGGCGGGACTTCCGGAACCCATTTGCCTGAGTGGCAGGGGAACCGGAAGTGGAGGCGCTGCTGCTGGTGCTGGGGCCCGAGGAGGGACGCGCCGGAGCGGGGCCGCCGGGATTGAGCCAGCGACAGACGTGCCACCCGCCGACGCCGCAGCCTCTTGGGGCCCGCACGGACCCTCTCCCTGTGTGAGTGCATCCATAGTGGCGGGGACCCGTGGCTCCGAGGTCCGGGCGGGAGGGGACCGCGAGGTGTTATTGTGAGAGGCCCGCGGCCTCCCCTCCCCCACCCGCGGCCCCTCCCCCGCGCCATCACCGGGGCGGCCCTCGGGGGGCCTCGCGCCGGCCTGCTCCGCGGCCCGGCCGGCCTGCGCCTAGGACCTCCTTCCCAGCCTCCATCGCCAAGCGTGGAGACTTGTCTCGGCCGCGGGCTGGCGCCCCCTCCCCGCTTTTCCTCGTGGAGGAGCGTGGCGGGGCGCCGCGCCCTGCCCACCCTCCCCCCCCCCGACCGGGCCTCCCCGCACCCCAGCTCCCGGAGGCCGCGCGTTCACGCCTGCGGGGGCTCCTCCGGCCTCCAGACGCAGCTGTTACCTTTTCCCTCCATCCCCGAGGGGAACCTCTGTGTCTTCTCCTGTCTCTTCCAGGCGCAAACCTGAGTGTGGGAGCGTGTGGGAGCGCGTGTGCGCGCGCACTATCTCCCTTCCCCTTTTGTTGAGAATTTTCTACTCGTTAGAAACTTCTCTGCTACCTTCTTCGAGATTCCTGTCTGGACCCCAGCACCTTTTAGAGATGAGACCCTGAGAGACTGATGATTTACCCAGTATCAAGTAGCTAGTCAAACGTCAATGGATTGTGGGTTGGCTTGTTTGCGTCTCAGCGCTAGAGATTGCACCCAGAGTCTCGTGCGTACGGTTCACAAGGTTTTTCCACTGCATCTGGTCCTTTTTTTTTTTTTTTAAAGACAGGATCCGGTTAGGAAGCTCAGACTGACTGAACTTTTTAAGTAGCCTGGGCTGACCTTGAACTCTTTATCTTCTTGCTGAATGCCTTCGAAGTGCTGGAATTACAGGAGTAGGCTTAGCAAATCTCCGGGCCAAAACTTAAGGTGGATAGACTTTTTTCCTGAGTGTCTTCCCCACCCGAACCAAGTCCATTTACTGGGTCGGAGACTTGAGTTCCACAAATTTGATTGAGTCGTTGTAGAGTACTCATTATTTGGTCTTCCATAGTTCCCAGGTCAACATTGATTTCAAAATTTAGATACAGACCTTAAGAAAACCTAACACTTTGTAGAGCTGCCTATGGAGAAAGGAAAGACCACTTAGAACCTAGGACTTCATTTTGTACAGCTTTAAATTGGGCGGAGAGGTTGAGTGTGAGGTAAAGATGTGGAGAAAGACAAGATACAGAGGGCCATGATTGCCTTTCTCTTCTTCCTTTGCAGACTGTGTTCTGACATAAAGGTTGCTTCCTTGTGAAGGAGCAGGGGAGGAAATAATTGTGCATTAATTTCTTGGCTAGGGCATTTGATGATAAATAATGGATGTGCTGGACCCTTGTTATCCACCTGCCAGCCAATGAGGCAAAGTAGACTCTGCCAACTCTGTCTGAAGCAAAATGAGGAGTCCTCAGGTCTGAGAGGAAACCTAAATTAATTCTTATTTCATTGTTTGCCATCTGTTTCATGGTTCAAATGTACTCAACATAAAAATCCAGTTGAGCTTGAGAATATGTGTGTGTGTGTACGTATGTATATATGTATGTATATGTATATATGGGGGTCTTGGGACTTAAACTCAGGGCCTAGGCACTGCCACTGATCTTTTGTGTTCAAGGCTAGAGCTCTAAACATTTGAGCCACACCTTCACTTCTGGTTTTTTGGTGGTTGGTTGGAGATCAGAGTCTCACAGATTTTCCTGCTTCATAGCATGGTGTCCAAATCTCAGCTCTGCATAGCTAGGATGTCAGGTGTATGGCCTTACAATAACTTTTTTTTTTTTGGGGGGGGTCAGTCATGGGGCTTGAACTCTGGGCCTGGGCGATGTCCCTCAGCTCTTCAGCTCAAGGCAAGCGCTCTACCATTTGAGCCACAGCATCACTAACGGTTTTCTGGTGGTTTATTGGAACTAAGAGTACCATAGACTTTCCTGCCCGGGCTGGCTTTGAACTCAGATCTCAGCCTCCTGAGGAGCTAGGATTACAGGCATGAGCCACTGGCGCCCGGCTAATAATTCTTTTTGAAGGTGCTTTCTCCACAGATAGTATAATTGTCTGGAAATACAAGTGTTGTATTTTCATAATCCGAGTTAAGTAAAGAAGATAGAAAAGGCAGGGAAAATGTGCAATTTGCTTACTCTTCCTGAGGAACTCATTTTGACCTACATTAAAAGTTGCTTCTCTCAGACTGGTAGAGGAACTCAAGAGGTGTAGAAAGGCTTCATAGAAAGCATGCAAGAGCAAACAATCTTGAGTTCAAACCCTAGTATTGAAAAAATTACTTCTCTAGAGTATAGTCTGTCCTGGAAATGGACAAAATTTTTGTTTACCTACCTTTTGTCATTCAGCTGGGTTTGCTTTTTTTTTTTAACAGGCTGAGTTTGCGTTTCATAACTTGTTATGAATCAGTTAGGTGAAATGGAACAAACCAAATCCCTCTGGGTTGGTTCTTTTTTGTGTGTGATGCTGAGGATTGAACCCAGAGCCACAATTTTTTTTGGTCAGTCATGGGGCCTGAACTCTGGGCCTGGGCCCTGTCCCTCAGCTCTTCAGCTCAAGGCTAGTTCTCCAGCACTTGAGCCACATTGCTACTTCCGGCTTTTTCTGCTTATGTGGTGCTGAGGAATTGAACGCAGGGCCTTATGCATGCAAGGCAAGCACTCTACCACTGAGCCACCTTCCCAACCCCAGAGCCACAATTTTTGAGTGCTCTCTCACTGTGGCATATTAGAAGCTCTCTTCCCTTTTAAAGAATTTTTCTTGCAGTTTCATTATTCTAAGGATGTCTGTATTGCAAAATTGTCCTTTACCTGGGACAGGAATCCCACTCAGATTTTTATGGTATACTACAAAAGATTCTTTTGGATAGCTACTGATTATTCGTTTATTTTTGTTTGTTTTGCAATAAAGTCCCCAAGTTGAATACTAAATGAATAGTGCTCTTGGTTCTGCATTTCTGGCCTGATTTTTATTTTTTACCCGTACCAGGGTTTAAATTCAGGGCATCTTTCTCAGCTTTCTGGCTCATGGTTGGTACATTATCTCCTGAGCCCAGCCCAGCATTTTGCTGGTTAATTAGAGATGGGATCTTGAGGTTTTTCTCTCTGCTGGCTTAGAACCTCAGTCCTTCAAATCTCAGACTCCTCTGAATAGCTATGATTATGAAGCTACCTGTGCTGGGTTTCTGGCCTGATTGTTAAAGAGGAGAACACGTGGACTATGGCTCAGTTTTCTTTTCTGGGTGTTTAAAACTGTTACCACTTTAGAAGCCATAGGCATTGGTGAAAGCATGAAAGTTACATTGTATTGTTAAGAGTTTTTTTTTTTTTGGATTGGCAAAAAACAAATCCAAGGGTCCGGGGCACAAAGAAACAAGGTTTTTACTCAGATACTTTGCCCTTGGAAAGGAAGGCTGACCTTGTATTCATAGTTAAAGAGAATAAAAGGATGACCAAATTGGTTGTGTTTTTAATCGTTTCCAGTTTTAATTGCTTTAGCTTAATTTTAATTTTTTTTTTTTTTTTTGCTAGTACTGAAATTTGAACTCAGGCTCTGCTTGCTTGACTGTTGATCTATTATGGAGTGCTTCCAGCCTAGCTTTTGCTGTTGTATGTATTTTTTATTTTCAGTGGTGGGGCTTGAACTCAGGCCCTCCATACTTTCCTTGAGCTCTTTTGCTCAAGGCTAACACTCTACTGCTTTGAGCCCCAGCTCCACTTCCAGTTTTTTGAATAGCTAATTGGAGAAAAGAATCTTAACAACTTTTCTGTCTTCTTTGGGCTAGCTTTGAACCAGGATCCTCAGAGCTCAGCCTCCTGAGTAGCTAGGATTACAGATGTGATGTTTATTTTAGAGATGGAATCTTGCAGACTTTTCTGCCCAGACTGGCTTCAGACCTTCTCCTCCACATCTCAGCCTCCTGCATAGCTAGGATTACAGATAGAAGCCACTCATCTCCCCCCTACCCCCCCCACACTCTTTGCCAGTGAAGAACTTTAGAATTCAGATGAAAGTAATTCTCTCGAGTTCAAAATGTCATCAAATATAGATAGTGATATAAAAATGTAAGTGAACAACTTGTTAAACTAGCTTGTCATAGTTTCTTTATTCCTTTCTATATGAAATATAATATCCTTTGTTCAAGAGTAATAGGCTTTGGTTTGCTCAACAGCAATAAGGGTTAGGAAATTACCTCATTGGTAGAGCACTTGCCTAGCATGTTTGATCCTCAAACAATCCCTCCTACCCTCTTACCTATTTGCACACATGGACACACAAAAGGAAGAAGGAAAGAAAAACTCTAAACAACAATGAACATAATAGATTGAGTATCCTTAATGCAAAATTGCTCTTTTTTTTTAACTATCATGATACCACAAGTGGAAATTTCCATACCTGACTTCATATGATGGATCATAGTCAAAAGGCAAGGCACTAGCAACATTGTAAAAAATTACTATTAGGCTATCTAAGGTACATGTGAGACAAATGAAATTCATGTTTTGGCTTGTTCCTATCCTCAAGATATCTTAGTATGTGTTTGATGTGTTTGTAGATATTCTGAAATCCAAAACATTCCAGATAAAGATGTCCAACTTGTATATCTCTTTAGTTTCAAATTCTGCCCCTCTTATTTAATCAGCTCTTAGAACCAGAGAACAGATTCCTTAGATCTGAGTGCAATTTGATTTTAATAATAAAGTTCCTTGAACTCTGGGCCTGAGCGCTGTCCCTCAGCTCTTCAGTTCAGTGCTAGCGCTCTACCACTTGAGCTACAGTGCCACTTGTTTTCTGGTGGTTTATTGGAGATAAGAATTTCATGGACTTTCCTGCTCGGGCTGGCTTTGAACCTTGATCCTCAGATCGCAGCCTCCTGAGTAGCTAGGATTACAGGCGTGAGCCACTGGCCCTGAATTATGACTTTTTAATATTGCTACTTTGGATAAATTGTTTATCTGATGGATGAATTTTGAAAAGCCATGTCTGTAAATTAGTTTGTAGATCTAAAGAGATGTTAGTTTAGCTGGACGTCAGTGGCTCACGCCTGTAATCCTAGCTCCTCAGGAGGCTGAGATCTAAGGATCGAGGTTCAAAGCCAGTCCGGGCAGGAAAGTCTGTGAGACTCTTATCTCCAATAAATGACCAGAAAACCAGAAGTGGCGCTATGGCTCAAGTGGTAGAGTGCTCACCTTGAGCTGAAGAGCTGAGGAACATCGCCCAGGCCCAGAATTCAAGCCCCATGACCAACCAAAAAAATTCTGAGGGGTTGGAGGCATGGCTCAATTGGTAGAGCACTAGCTAGTGACTGAAAGCAGCAAGTACAGAGTTCAAGTTCCAGTCTTAGACCTAAAAAAATTTCTGAAACATTCAAGTGTTTGGACCCTACTCTGCATCAGCCTTTGCTCCTATGCTTGCTTTCCCTTTATGCTGTCATTGTGTGTGTGTGTGTGTGTGTATGCACCTTCTCTTTATCTTCAAGAGAAATCTGCCTTGTGAGACAGATTATTTTAGATTGTATCCATTTATTAGAAATTTGTGTTGGGGCTGGGAAGGTGGCTTAGTGGTAGAGTGCTTGCCATGCATGCATGAGACCCTGTGTTCGATTCCTTAGCACCACATAAGCAGAAAAAGCCAGAAGTGGCACTGTGGCTATGGTGGTAGAGCGCTAGCCTTGAGCTGAAGAGCTGAGGTACAGCTCTCAGACCTAGTGTTCTGGCCCCCCCACCGACAAAAAAAAATTTTATCTCTCTCTGCTGTAGCAGTACAACTGAGTGGTAAGGTTCATGCTTAGCATGCTTAGATTCAATGCTCAGCACCTGTGCTCCTAGGTTGTGGGTGTGCACATGTGCGCCTGCGTGCACACACATGCACATCCCAGGTCTGGAGTTGAACTCCGGGCCTGGGCATTGTCCCTGAGCTTATTCACTCAAAGTTCTACCACTTGAGCCAGTGCTTCACTTCTGGCTTTTTGGTGGTTAGAGATAAAAGTCTCATGGACTTTCTTGCCTGGGCTGGCTTTGAACCTTGGTCTTCAGATCTCAGCCTTCTGAATTGCTAGGGTTTGCTAGGGTTACAGGCTTGAACCACCTGCATCCAGGCTGCTCCTTGTTTTCAGGGCTTTACGTTTTGTTTTTTAATCTTACCTATATGTACTTATATCTCACTTTCCATCTACTGGCCTTCTTTTTTGGCTTAGGGTCATGTAGCCTAAACATGTATATTTTTCCAGATAATCTTTGGGAACTTTAAGACAGCTGTTTATCTCCTTTTTTTTTTTTTTTTCCTTCTCTAGTTTCTCGTTAGGTTGTAAATATAGCTTGTTTTTTTCAGCCATATCTAATTGTGAGCCATCTTGATTCCTTATCAAAATTCTTTCATGTCTTTGATCAAGATCTAAATATTAATATCACCCTAAGTGGTGTTTTTAAGATTAGTAATGAAGTTGAAGAAGACATTTTATTTTGTCTTAAGTGATGAAGTGTATTATAACACTCTTTTTTTTCAGTAATAGGATTTGAACTCAGCGCTTCATGCTTGTTCGCTTGAGCCACACCTTCAGCCTGGTTTTTTGCTGGTTGATTGGAGAAGGGAGTCTTACAGGCTTTTCTGCCTGGGCTGGCTTCAAACCATAATCCTCTGTTCTCAGCCTCCTAAAAAGTTCTACTCAGGAGTTCTTTTTATTATTTTGTTTTGTTTCATCGGTCATGGGGCTTGAACTCTGGGCCTGGACGCTGTCCCTGAGCTCTTTAGCTCAACGTGAACACTATCACTTGAGCTACAGTACCACTTCCAGTTTTCTGGTGGTTAATTGGAGATAGGAGACTTTCCTGCCCAGGCTGGCTTTGAACTGCGATCCTCACATCTCAGCCTCCTTAATAGCTAGGATTACAGGCGTGAGCCACTGTGCCCAGCTTGTTATTGTTTCTTTTTCTTTTCTTTTCTTTTCTTTTTTTTTTTTTTTTGTCGGTCATGGGGCTTGAACTCTGGGCCTGGGCGCTATCCCTCAGCTCTTCAGCTCAAGGCGAGCACCCTACCACTTGAGCTACAGCGCCACTTCCGGTTTTCTGGTGGTTTATTGGAGATAGGAGTCTCACAGTCTCTCCTGCCCAGGCTGGCTTTGAACCACGATCCTCAGATCTCAGCCTCCTGAGTAGCTAGGATTACAGGCCTGAGCCACCAGCGCCCAGCTTGTTATTGTTTCTTCACTGGGGATTGAATTCAGATCCTCACACTTGCTAGGTAGTGCTTTATCACCAGAGCCATATTGCCACTCCTTTTACATTGTTTGTTTTCAAGATGAGGTCTAGGTTTTTTTGTTTTTTTCCCATGTTGGCCTGAAATCATCTTCCTTGTGTTTTTCTTTTTTTTTTTTTTTTGTCGGTCGTGGGGCTTGAACTCTAGGCCTGGGCGCTGTCCTTCAGCTCTTCAGCTCAAGGTGAGCGCTCTACCACTTAAGCTACAGTGCCACTTCCGGTTTTCTGGTGGTTTATTGGAGATAGGAGTCTCACGGTCTCTCCTGCCCGGGCTGGCTTTGAACCGAGATCCTCAGATCTCAGCCTCCTGAGTAGCTAGGATTACAGGCGTGAGCCACCAGCGCCCAGCTTTCCTTGTGTTTTTCTATGTCACTGGAGATGGTATACTTTAGCTATTTGGTTGAGTTGGAGATTCTTGTTCTTGCCAGGGCTGGTCTCTAACTGCAGTCCCCCAATCTCCACTTTCTAAGTAGCTAGGATTACAAGCTTGAGCTATTATATGAGCTACTGTATCCAGCTTTTGGTAATTCTTTAGTGTATAACTGTAATAGCCTAAAGGCTGTAATGTAGATTTCATTGTGCTGTAAGTATTTTATTTCTTGGTATCATTTGGTACTTGCCACAAATAACATGTCATGAGGTACTAACGTAAGTATAAAATGTAACAAGTGCTGGTGGCTTACACCTGTAATCCTAGCTACACTCAGGAAGCTGATAACCAGAGGATGACAATTTGAAGCCAGCTCAGGCAACAAAGTCCATGAGACTCCTCCAAAAACAACAGCAGAAAGCTGGAGGTGTGGCTCAAGTGGTAGAATGTCAGCCAAGCAAGTAAATTTAAGTCCTGGGTTCAAATCCTACAAAAATACTACAAAAAAAAGCATGCTTCAGGAGATTATTTTACACTGCATCTTAGCTAAAGGGGTAAGATGATCATGGAACATATTTTTAAAATGTGATTCACTGGCTGGAACATGGTGGCTCATGCTTGTAATCCTAGCTAGCTGCTCAGAAGGCTGAGATCTGAGAATCAGGGTTCTAAGCCAACCAGGGCAGGAAAGTCCATGAGCCGGAAGTAGAGATGTGGCTAAAGTGGTAGAATGCTAGCCTTGAGCACAAAAGGAGCTTAGAGACAGCATCCAGGCTCTGGGTTCAAACCCCAGGACCAGGGGAGCAGGAAATGTCGTTTACTGTGGTACTGTGCTACAAATGTGGTTTAAATGATATTCAAACCTGTTTAGAACTTTAGTGATACTGTAATTTTGGTATTTAATATTTAAACAAACAACCGTGTATGTCTTAAGTTTATCTCTGTTGAACCCCAGTTAGTTTTTAGGCAAAACCCATAATGGCACTGACATGTAATATTTTAGGTGAGTGGTAGTGTACATTTCTGTTAATAAATGAAAAATGACATAGACATTCTTTCTCAGGTGTAGAATGAGCCAAGGAGACTCGAACCCAGCAGCTATCCCACATGCAGCAGAAGATATTCAAGGTGATGACAGATGGATGTCTCAGGTAAAAGGAGGTGTATATGTATATCACATGGGGGTGAATGTCTTCTGCTTTTTAGGTTCTTTTGACCAAACTGCATACGATCAATTTTGATATTCAACAATAATGTTTTAAATTACAAAAACATTATAAATCACAAAAGTCTTGTGTAATGAGTTATCTGATCATCAGTGTGCCATTGGATCTGAGGGATTATAGTGTAATTTAAACATTTTTATGTTGCAACATACATAGCCCATCAAGTTCATACCTGTACACACTGCAGGGACTATGTATGAGTCTCTCTGTACCTGATAGTCACAAAGAAGAGGAGAGTCTGTCTCAAGTGGGAGAGCACCTGCCTAGTGAGTGCAAAGCCCCAGGTTCTATCCCTGGTAACGACAGAGTCAAGTGATTAAAGTAATTGAACAACCAGATTTCCAACTGGGTTCCAGATGATGATAAGCTAGATTTTTTTCTGTGGTAGATCCATTGAAGAATGTTTTGAAGAGTAGCAATATCTTTGAGGACAGTCAAATATGATGCAGTTTCTCCTTAAATTTAATATTCATCAGTGGATCTTGGTGATAGTGATTGTTACTGTAGTGGTTAAAGATGATTTTTTTTTTTTTTTTTTTGTCGGTCACAGGGCTTGAACTCAGGGCCTGGGCGCTGTTCCTGAGCTCTTTTGCTCAACGATAGCCCTCTACCGCTTTGATACAACACCAGTTGCGGTTTTCTGGTGGTTAATTGGAGATAAAAGAGTCTCACGCACTTGCCTGCCCAGGCTGGCTTTCAATCTTGATCCTCAGATCTCAGCCTCCTGAGTAGGTAGGATTACAGGTGTGAGCCACTGGTGCCTGGCTTAAAGTGATTTTTCTTTTCTTTCTTTCCCTATTTGATTATGACAGAATAGATTTCTAAGTATCTTTGAGTTATTATATTGCTCAAACTTTTCAGCTTCATTTTAGAGGCTCTGTCAATGATGAAAATTAACATTTTCAATAGCGTAACCAATATCACATACCTTTTATGTGATGGAGTGAGGACATAGCCCCTCTCTTTTTGATTTATTACAAGATGTTACAGGCTCATCTTTTACTTTCCTTGCTCTGCTTGTAGAAATCAACTATTTCTCTTAAGAATTCCTGGTTCCTTTCATTGAAGAATAGTATTTATTTAATTATTTAATTTTTGGAGGGTTGTTTAGTTTCTGTAGTGTTCTCTTGGTAGCAAATCCCACAGGGAGTAATAGCCAAGTCTCTTCCATTCTTCCGTCCCTAACCCATCATGGAGAGCCTGACAAAATAGTTGATTCTGAAAAACAAAACCATCAATCATCTTAACACTGGATGAGCTGAACAAATGCCACTCCACATTTCTATCAAGAAATGGAATCACGCCACGGGATCCTAGCGCAGGCCGCACATGAGCTCAGAGGCAAGGGCACCTTCTGAGAAAACATGCCAAGAAAAGCAAATCTTGGCACTGGAAGGCTTCCTCCAAACTTTTGATGTATAAGAAAACAAATACCCTAGCCAGGCGCTGGTGGCTCACGCCTGTAATCCTAGCTACTCGGGAGGCTGAGATCTGAGGATCGTGGTTCAAAGCCAGCCTGGGCAGGAAAGACTGTGAGACTCCTATCTCCAATAAACCATCAGAAAACCAGAAGTGGCACTGTAGCTCAAGTGGTAGAGCACTCGCCTTGAGCTGAAGAGCTGAGGGACAGCGCCCAGGCCCAGAGTTCAAGCCCCACGACCGACAAAAAAAAAAAGAAAAAGAAAAAAAAGAAAACAAATACCCAGTCCAGGCTACAAACAATTGCTTGTCTCTGATGGGTTGTGTGTTGAAGAATTGTATTTAGAAGCTAAGATCTGGCATTTAATATATTAGTAAAGAAAGTATTTTACCAAATGAGTTAACTTTTTTAATTTAAATAGTTTTTCATTTGAGCATTTTTCTCCTTCATGCTTATTACAAGAATAATTATTTAACTTGGAGATATTTATTTATTTATTTTTGTTGGCCATAGAGCTTAAACTCTGGGCCTGGATGCTGTCCCTGAGCTCTTTAGCTCAACGAGACACTCTGCTACTTGAGCCACAGCACCACTTCTGGTTTTCTGGTGGTTAGTTGGAGTTAAGAGTCTCACGAATTTTCCTGCCTGGGCTGGCTTTGAACTGCAATCCTCAGATCTCAGCCTCCTGAGTAGCTAGGTTTACAGGTGTGAGCCACCAGCGCACGGTATTTTTATTTTTTTAAGATATTGTCTCTCTGTATTCCCCAGGTTGTCACTAACGTAGCCTCACAAATGCTGGACGGTAAAACATCATCCTAGCAAAAGCTAGGCTGAATTCAAACCCTAGTATCACCCAAAAAAAAGGAGAAAAAAAAAAACACACTATAAAGCTAGTGCCAAATGACTGATACATGTGTGTATATGTGTGTGTGTATTTATGTGTATGTATATAATTTAAAGTACATTTATATAAAATTATTCTCAGTTTACGTCAAAATAATGGTGGAAGTGGGGTAGGATAGTGCCTGGGTGTGTAAATAAGATAATACTTGCCATACATTTAAATATTGCCATAGCTGGTGATGAATACATTTTTTATTGTGTTACTTTTCTGCTTTTTGTTGTGCCATTACTAGGACTTGAATTCAGGCCCTCAGTGCTGTTCCTTAGCTTGTTCATTCAAGGCTAGCCCTCTACCACTTGAGCAACACCCCCACTTCTGGCATTTTTAGTGGCCCACTGGAGATAAGAGCCTCTTTGACTTTCCTGCCTGGACTAGCTTTGAACCTCAGTCCTTAGAACTCAGTCTCCTGAATAGCTTGAATTACAGGAGTGAGCCAATGATGCCTCTCTTGTCTGCATTTTCCATAGATAAGCATTGTTTGTTTGTTTCTAGGGTAACATTGAAAGTCTTGACTAGAGATAAATTTAATAGGAATACTATGAAAACATCAGCTAGAAAATTAAGGCCCAGCAATAGACAGAACGAAATATTTGTAGTAAATATATTATCAATAAAATGTCTTCAAGCTCTGCTGATGGCTCATGCCTGTAATCCTAGCTACTTGGGAGGCTGAAATCTGAGGATCTTGGTTTGAAGCCAGACCAATCAGGAAAGTTCAAGACTCTTTTAACTCCAGTTAATCACTGAAAAGCTGGAAATGGAGCTGTGGCTTAAGTGGTAGACTCCTGTTCTTGTTCAAAAAAAGCTCAGGAACAGCTCTCAAGACCTGAATTCAAACCCCAGGACTGGCACAAAAAATAAAATGTCTTCAAGATAATTATTTAACTCTTGAAGCAACTAGAAGAATTGAATATGAACATTAGATATTGATGGGATAGTTCTTTTTTGTAATAAAATAATTCATAGAATACTGTTTTTTCTCTTAAATAGATACATGCTGAACGGGTTAAAAATGTCATGCTTGCAATTTACATAGTTAGGTGCATGCATACACACACATATAAACACAGAGATAAAACCTAGGAGATTGTTTTTCTTTTTAAGCTTATGGGAAAAACACACTTTTTATAAATCATATGAAATCTATTTTTCTTTTCTAGTTTCACTACAATTTTAGTTTTCTTGAACATAGTGGAATGTTCAATATGTTAAAAATAGGAAGAAATCTTTTTTTTTTTTGTCGGTCATGGGACTTGAACTCTGGGCCTGGGCGCTGTCCCTCAACTCTCCAGCTCAAGGCTAGCATTCTACCACTTGAGCCACAGTACCACTTCCGGTTTTCTGAGCGGTTTATTGGAGATAAGAGTCGGTCTTTCCTGCCTGGGCTGGCTTTGAACTGTGATCCTTAGATCTCAGCCTCCTGAGTAGCTAGGATTAAGGCATGAGCCATTGGCACCCTGCTAGAAATCTTTCTTTCTTTTTTATTTTTTTGCCAGTCCTGGGGCTTGAACTCAAGACCTGGACACTGTCCCTGAGCTTCTTTTGCTCAAGGCTAGCAGCCTACCCCTTTAGTCACAGTACCACTTTTGGCTTTTTCTGTTTATGTGGTACTGAGATTGAACCTAGTGCTTCATGCCTGCTAGGCAAGCACTGTACCACTAAGCCACATTCCCAGCCTGGAAGAAATCTCTGTAACTGTAGAAAAAAAATTTTCCGACTAGACTGAAAAAGTTTTTTATTTCTTTTTTTTTGGGGGGGTGGTCTGAACTCTGGGCCTGGGCACTGTCCCTCAGCTCTTCAGCTCAAGGCTAGCACTCTACCACTTGAGCCACAGTGCCACTTCCAGCTTTTTTCTTTTTGCTTATGTGGTGCTGAGGAATCGAACCCAGTGCCTCATGCATGCAAGGCAAGCAAGCACTCTACCACTGAGCCACCTTCCCAGCCCTGAAAAAGTTTTTTATCGTAGTTGTTTTGTTTAGTGTTGGGGATCAAGCCTTGCAGATGCTAAGCACACATGCTTACCACTGAGCTACACCCACCCCCATCCCTCCTCCCCCACCCGAATAATGTTTAACAGGAACTGGGGGAACTTTTTTTTTTGCTGGTCCTGGGGCTTGAACACACCGGGCCTGGGTGCTGTCCCTGAGCCTCTTTGTGCTCAAGGCTAGTGCTCTACTACTTGAGCCACAGTGCTACTTCTGGCTTTTTCAGTTTGTTTGAGTTAAGAGTCTCACATGGATTTTTCTGCCCAGGCTGGCTTCAAACCATGATCCTCAGATCTCAGCCTCCTGAGTAACTAGGATTATAGATAGGTATGAGCCACCGGTGCCAGGCAGTAATTTTCCTTTCTAAGCCAAGAAATCTCATAGGAAAGAAGTACTATTACTTACCCCCTTTCCCCAAAACTGGTGCTTGTACTCTTGGCCTGGAGCTCTCATTTGGGATTTTCACTCAGTCCTGGCACTCATCACTTCAGCCACAGCTCCACCTCTGTCCTTTT
The DNA here is from genome assembly GCF_019054845.1 of Dipodomys spectabilis. Taxonomy (NCBI): domain Eukaryota; kingdom Metazoa; phylum Chordata; class Mammalia; order Rodentia; family Heteromyidae; genus Dipodomys; species Dipodomys spectabilis. The sequence continues at coordinate 5,628,735 of NW_024870753.1, forward strand.
TGCTGGTTATTTGGAGTTGACTATCTCATGGACTTTGCTGTGCAGGCTGATTTCTAACCTCAATCCTCAGATCTGTCTTCTGAGTAACTAGGTTTACAGGTGTGAGCCACCAGTCTCATCTATTAATACCACTCTCTATCTTTATTTACCACCAGCACAATAGATTCGTCCTGGACTGTAAAGACAAAGAGCCTGATGTACTGTTTGTGGGAGACTCCATGATACAATTAATGCAGCAGTATGAGGTAAAGAGGATGGAGGGTCAGGGTGATTTTTTTGGTTTAAAGTATATGTGTAGTCATTACTAACAGTTTCATTCTGAGCTGTGGAGTCCTTCATGACTCATAGACTATTTCAAAGTAGAAGGGAGACAAGACCTACCTAGTGAAGTTCTTTGTGCCACTAAGCATGGGGAAACAAAAAAACAGTGTTGTTCATAACTAGATTCCCTTTGTCATCTGGTTTCAAAGACATTTGATGTTGACTGTTTATGTATGTCCTGGTGGTGATTTTTGATTCTTTTTTTTTTTTTAATTTCCAGTTGTGTGGCCTGATCTCTGGGCCTGGGCGCTGTCCCTCAGCTCTTCAGCTCAAGGCTAGCGCTCCACCACTTGAGCCACAGCACCACTTCCGGCTTTTTTCTTTTTTGCTTATGTGGTGCTGAGGAATCGAACCCAGGGCCTCAGGCATGCAAGGCAAGCACTCTACCACTGAGCCAACTTCCCAGCCCTGATTTTTGATTCTTAATTTCTGTTTGCTTATTTATGTTTGTCTGAGTAATAATTCTCATTTTTTATTTGTATTTTTCTACTTTTATAATGAGCTGTTGAAATTCTTTTTAGGCGAGGTAGTCTTCCAAGGGAAATTTGACAGAAAAAGATAGCTTTATTTGACAGTCCAGTTTTCAAAAATTTTTAAAATCTCATTTCTGCCTCTCCCTGTTGTTTTTAAATAGTTGAATCAACAGAAAGAGTTGATACAGTTGACAACTTTTTACAATGCTGCTTATCACTTAAGAGGCACCAGATTGAGTTGTGTTTCGGTTTGTGAGGAATTGAGTTACAGTGGTGAATGCATATCACCTTGAGTGTTATATTTGAATGGAGACATGGGAATGTTTTAGCTGCCTGTCAGTACATTTATTAAAGGACTTTATTTTCCATTGGTTTTTATCTTAAATCAACTTTTTCTCTTTAGATATGGCGAGAACTTTTTTCCCCACTTCATGCACTTAATTTTGGAATTGGAGGGGATACAACAAGACATGTTCTGTGGAGACTAAAGAATGGAGAACTGGAGAACATTAAACCTAAGGTGAGGGGCTAAGGCCTTGGGTTTCAATTCTAGTACTACCAAAAATAATCTTAAGGTGAAATGAAACTTACTTTTTAAAGAATAGCTATAATCTTGAGTGTTTTTGAAATTAAATGTTTGGAAGTAGTAAGAAAAAAAGATGACTACTTTAAAGCACTACAACACTCCCTGATGCCTCTTAAAGGTCTGTGATACCATCATATCTTTTCTTTTCTTTTCTTTTTTTTTGTCAGTCATGGGCTTGAACTCTGGGCCTGAACACTGTCCCTCAGCTCTTCAGTTCAAGGCTCTGTCAATTGAGCCATTATGCCACTTCTTGCCCAGGCTGGCTTTGAACCGCCATCCTCAGATCCCAGCCTCCTAAGTAACTAAGATTACAGGCATGAACCTTGGTGCCCAGCTCCATTTTATCTTAAGAATGTTCAGAAATGTATTTTGAGCTTGTTAGATTTTCAAAGATGAACTTCCAGCTCTATGATGATGGAATTTTTTTCTTCCTAGTGTATTTATGACATTTAAATATTAATATGTTTGTAATTCTGATACGATAGGCATAAATTGTTTTAGAGTAGGTACCCAGTTAATTCAATACCATTAAAGAAATTCACCTTTTGTTGTTTGATTTTTGAAGTAAGATTTTTCCCTTTTAATTCTTACCTCCACTATAGGTCATTGTTGTTTGGGTAGGAACAAACAACCATGAAAATACTGCAGAAGAAGTAGCAGGTGGAATTGAGGCCATTGTACAGCTCATCAACACCAGGCAGCCACAGGCCAAAATCATTGTATTGGTAAGTAGTCTTTGATGTGTGAAGCCTTATAAACTCCTCAGGTGATGGAGTTTGTGATACTTCTGTTCATGTTTCTTTGTGCCACTACTAGGGCTTGAACTTGGGGCCTTCTGCTCTCACTTGTCTTTTTCACTCAAAGCTCAGGCTGGACCACTTAAGCCATACTTCTAGCTTGCTTTTTTTTTTTTTTTTGGTCGGTTGTGGGCTTGAACTCTGGCCTGGGCATTGTCCCTGAGTTCTTCAGCTCAAGGCTAGCACTTTACCACTTGAACCACAGTGCCACTACCAGTTTTCTGGTAGTTTATTGGAGATAAGAGTCTCATGGATTTTCCTCCCTGGGCTGGCTTTGAACCGTGATCCTCAACTCTCAGCCTCCTGAGTAGCTAGGATTACAGGTGTGAGCCATCAGCACCTGGCTTCTTCTAGCTTTTTACTGGTTAATTGGAGATAAAACATCTCATGGGCTTTTCAGCCAGGTGTGTGACTTTTAACCATGATCCTCAGATCTTAGCCTCCTGATTATCTAGGATTACAACCCTGAGCTGCCAGCACCTGGCAGACTTTTTTTTTTTTTTTTTGGTCGGTTGTGGGGCCTGAACTCTGGGCCTGGATGCTGTCCTTCAGCTCTTCAGCTTAAGGCCAATGCTCTACTACTTGAGCCATAGCGCCACTTCCAGCTTTTTCTGCTGAGGAATCGAACCCAGGGCCTCATGCATGCAAGGCAAGCACTCTACCACTGAGCCACCTTCCTAGCCCCACTGGCAGACCTTTTAATTTGGTATTTGCAAGCCTTAGATTTGATCTCTACCACACATAAAAAAAGTTTGCTTTATTGTTCTGGGGAATCAAGCACTAGTCTTAAGCTACAGTTTGTTTTTTTTTATTTGTGGTACCTTTCAAATGTTAGCACAGTTAGCATCAGCTTATCAATAATCTAGTAATAAAACTAGTCCTAGTAGTTGTGTTCACATCTTGATTGTTCAGGTGATCAGGAGCTTTTGTTTGACTGCTTTAACTTTTTAGTTATTGGTTATATCTCCAAATATGGAATAAATGAGAGGGGATCCTTTTGCTCCCACAAGAAATTAACACCTAACAGATTCCAGTTTTTTTGGTATAATTAGAAGTAAGTATCTTGACCAAATAAGCCTGTAGCCATCAAAACATTGGATTGGCTATGCTGAGTTTCTCTGTGCTTCTGGCCATTTCTGCCAACCCAATTTCATAAATGAAGCCAAGAAAAGTTACTCTAGGGCCTAGTAGGTGGTATACAATTGTCCCCATTTTTCTTGGGGGTGTGGGGGGATCCGGTCGTGGGGCCTGAACTCTGGGCCTGGGCACTATCCCTCAGCTCTTCAGCTCAAGGCTAGCGCTCTACCACCTGAGCCACAGCACCACTTCCGGCTTTTTTTTTTCTTTTTGCTTATGTGGTGCTGAGGAATGGAACCTAGGGCCTCAGGCATGCAAGGCAAGCGCTCTACCACTGAGCCACCTTCCCAGCCCCACAATTGTCCCAATTTTTTGAGCAGCATCAGCTCCACTTCATTAGGGACCTGGTAGTGAGGGCAGGCCTCAAATGTCAATTACTGACAGTTTAACTCTTCACAGATTGTGGGCAGCGAGGTAGGGGCATTGTCATGTCCTTGTCCCTGTCTTGCAACAAAAAGCAACATTCTACCATTTGAAGTTTTTGAGATGCTTAATAAGGATAGAAGGAGATGTGTCAGGATAACAAGAGTCATAATTCTGAACAGCTCTTTTTGAGCCCTAAAATCATATAATTGTCAATCGAAGTCCTAATGTTTTGCTGGAAAATTTAGAGTAGACATAAACAAGAATATACTTTGTATATAAATTTATTGTTTTATTTTATTTATTTATTGTTTTGTCGGTTGTGGGCCTGAACTCTGGGCCTGGGCACTGTCCCTCAGCTCATCAGCTGAAGGTTAGCCCTCTACCACTTGAGCCACAGCACTACTTCTGGCTTTTTCTGCTTATGTGGTATTGAAGAATTGAACCCAGGGTCTCGTGCATGCAAGGCAAGCACTCTCCACTGAGCTACTTTCCCAGCCCTGTTTTATTTTTCAGAAAATATATTTTTTTAATCTGTTCTCAGGCTTAAACTCTGGGTACTGTCCTTGAGATTTTGTGCTCAAGGCTAGTGCTCTACCACTTTGAGCCACAGCTCTGCTTCCAGATTTTTGGTGGTTAATTGGAGATACGAGTCTGGTGGGCTTTCCAGCCTAGACTGGCTTCTGAACTTCAGTCATCAGATCTCAGCCTCCTGAGTGGGTAGGATTACAGGTGTGAGTTACCAGGACCTACCTCCCTAGAAATTCTATTTTTTTGTGGAGTAAGACTACTTACCTTTCTCCTGAAGCTGATAATGGGATTTCGCCTTAATAATAGTAACTTTTTTTTTTTGGGTCCAGTTGTGGGGCCTGAACTCTGGGCATGGGCACTGTCCCTCAGCTTTTCAGCTCAAGGCGACCAGTCTACCACTTGAGCCACAGCGCCACTTCCGGCTTTTTTTTTTTTTGCTTATGTGGTGCTGGGGAATCGAACCCAGGGCCTCATGCATGCAAGGCAAAGCGCTCTACCACTGAGCCACCTTCCCAGCCCCTAATAATAGTAACTTGTGTATGTGATGTGATCATCGTTAGGTATTTACCAGTTAAAAGGTTGGGGCATCTTTCAATACTTATATATATATAATGGGATCAATTATATGTAAGGACTATTTCTGGTTTTGGATGATAAAACCTTATTCTTGTCATACAATAATGGCTTTTCTCTTCACTATAACAGAATCACAGATATCTGGTATGTATAAAAATTAGATCATTAACATACCAGTTAAGAATGGCCTCAGGAGTGTTGGTAGACTCCAGTGGCAGAGCATCTGCCTAGCAAGTACAAAGCTCTGAGTTTAAACCTCAGAACCACCTAAAAGAAAAAGAATGAACTCAGCAAATGGTGCTGTGACTCAAATGGTAGAGTACTGGCCTTGAGCACAAAGAGGCTCAGGGATAGTGCCCAAGCCCTGAGTTCAAGCCCCAGGGCCAGCAAAGAAAAAGTTAAACCAGGTGCTCTGGGCCTATAATCCTAGCTACACAGGAGGCTGAGGTCTGAGCCAGCCCAGGCAGGAAAGTCCATATGAATCTAAATCTCCAATTAATAACCAAAGTCTGTATCTCCAATTCACAACCAAAAAACCAAAGTGGAGCTGTGGCTCAAGTGAGAGCACTAGAACTAGTAGTAGAGCAAAAGAACTCAGAGATAGCACCCAGGTCCCAAATTCAAGCCCATGACCAACAAAAAAGAAGAATGAACTCAGGACACCTTTTTGTGTTTGCGTGTGCAGGTTCTGGTCTCTCTTGCCACTTGCTTGGTTTCTTGGTCAGATAGCACTCTACTACTTATACCATGCCTCTAATTCAGGCTTTTTGCTGGCTAGTTAGAAATAGAGAGTCTCTTAGCTTTGCTCAGGCTGGCTCTGAAGTGAGCAGAAAAGTCCACCAGACTCCGTCTCCAACTAACAAGCAAAAAGCAAGACTGGAGGAATGAATTTCTCAAGTGGTAGAACACTAGCCAAGCAAAAGAATGAAGCAAATGTGAAGTCCTGAGTTTAAACTCCATTACTACAAAACAAAAACTAAACTAAACTAGTTCATTGTTTAGAAAAAGTGTCAAATAGATCAAATACTCCATGAGTGAATGAATGAAACAATGAAACCTTCTCACTTAATGTCTTCTCTGCTGTGTCCCAGGGTTTATTACCTCGAGGTGAGAAGCCCAACCCTTTGAGGCAAAAGAATGCCAAGGTGAACCAACTTCTCAAGGTTTCACTGCCGAAGCTTGCTAATGTGCAGCTCCTGGATACAGATGGGGGCTTCGTTCACTCGGACGGTGCCATTTCCTGTCACGACATGTTTGATTTTCTGCATCTCACAGGAGGGGGCTATGCAAAGATCTGCAAGCCCCTCCATGAACTGATCATGCAGTTGCTGGAGGAAACACCTGAGGAGAAACAAACTACCATTGCCTGACCAGCTCCCATCAGTGTTCACAACCTCCCAGCTTCCTCAGATCAGTTATGTCACTGGCACTACAGAATCCTCTTTCTTAAGGCACTTTGCATTGTAGAATGTTCCCGGATGCCCACATCTAGTGTTTGAAGGGAAAGAGGGTTTTAAATTGGTCCTGTATATAGAAGGTTTGTTTGACACAAGAAAATTAGCCAAGGAAGATTGTTTAAATTTTCATTTCAAATCACAAGGGGACTTTTTAGTTGTATATGTGACACATTCATTGAATTATTACTGTTCTGTTCTTCCTAGGACATCATCAAGCCTAAGTACTACACAATATGAAGGTTCTTTTCTTGGCCTTTTTTCTGTAGATTATGTCATATGTAATAATCAGAATCACAACTACTTGGCTTTAAAGTACATGTCTTTTCCAGTTTTTAAGGTCTGTAATTTAGCCTTTTGTTTTTATTTTGTTTTGCTCATATGTATCCTCAGTATTTTGTTAACGTATAGCATCAGATTAAACATGCTCGTCCCTCAAATATGCGAGAAGCTATAGTTACCAGTGAGTTTGCTCCTCTAAATCTTTCCCATGCTTAACAATGAGAAACATGTTCTGTCCCCTTTGGGGAACTCTTTGGAAGGTATTATGTATATGCTGCTGAATATCATGTCTATAATAGACCCATGCATGCAGCCTTTTTACTCCTTTTCCCCTCACTTTTCTTTCCTTGTGGAGGGGTCCTTATTAACATTACAAGCTTTTATCACATTAGGAGCTTTGTTGCTGGAAGTGTAAGTCCCCAGCCAGCTACCCATAATGATATTACTGATATATCTCATTCTTGTGTGTGTTTTGTGCTGTAGAGTCCGTGTGGTGGTATCCATATTCAAGAGTTCTGGTTTGCTTTCCAGTACAATCTGTTACAGTCTCCTTTACTCAGAAAAAAAAAAATCAGAACTCTTGTTTCTCATTCCGTAATAGACCTAACATTGTATTTTATAGTATCAAGGTGTATTTTTTTTTTAGTTTTATTTTTTCCTTCTTCAATGCTGAGGATCAAACCCAGGGTCTAGGACATACAAGGCAGATACTGTATGGTTGAGTTATACTCACAGCCCTGTTTTTTCTTAATTGGTTTAGCTCTTACATTAGTATTAAAAAAAGAGTTGGCTTCTTCCATGTGGAAACAGTGAAGCTGTTCTCAGAATAGAGATTGTACCTATATTCCACCATCTTAGTAAAAAGGAATGAGGTTTACTAAGAAAACTGCTTTTTAACAACTTTTGTCTTTTTGTTTTTTGGTACTGGGAATTGAACCCAGGACGTTGCACTTGCTTAGGCAAGTGCTTTGCCAATGAGTTATGTCCCAGCCCTATTTCCTGTTTCTTGATACATCTTCATCTAGGAATTTTCTTTCAAGAGAGCTTGTTAGAATTTTTACTAGTTTGCTTGAGCTACACAAACTTGTATTTAAAGAATAATAGAACACTAGGTGTGTTCTTGTCTAATATACCTATAGAATATTTACAAACTGGATCTGCAGACATTTAAACTGGACCAGGTTGAGTACTGAAGTAACCCATCCCAGTGACTGCCTAATGTTGCATTCCGTAACTAACATCTACGCTCTGTGTTCTGCTTGCTAAGCAAATGGCAAGGCTGTGTGTACTGAGGAGTTGCTGACTTGTGTTAAGACCCACTTGTGACTGAGAAAGATAGAACTTGTGATGGGTTATTGTTGAGGCTTTTTCTAGAATTTTTTTATTTTTTTTTAAAAAAACAATGTTCTGAATGTATCATGTCTTCATTAGTAACAAAAAATACACATGGTGTTTACTAAACTTGTTTACTATATTCAGTTTTTCTTTCTATTTGTAGTAGCCAAGATTCTTGAGTTTTCAAGACAGATTGTTTTTTAATGAACTAACATTCATTACAGGAAGGAAATTTAAGCCAGAATTTTGTGTGTAAAAAGACACTTTTCTATCCAGGTCTTTCTGTGTTAGAGTATGGGAAGATGGTTCAAATAAATCTATTAGACTACTCTTGCAGCATGTGCTTTTAGCTTCTCTCTTGACTGAGGATCAAATAATCCCTTTGTGATCTGGCCTTCAGCTCCTCTGCTTCTATATGTAAACCTCTGATATTACTACATTTTATATCCACCAGAGCTATTCAAGCAATAGTATTTGAACCACTAGCCTTTTAAATAAAATTCTGCCCCATTGCTAATGTATAGATACTGAGTCCACTGTCATTTCTTGCCAGGTTTCTTTGCACTGCTTTAGGCAAAAAAGTGTTAGTCTTTTATTCTTTGACATCTCAGTCTTGCTTCAGTAACAAAACTTCCTGCTTAGGTCTTTGTACTTTTTAAAAAATATGTGAGTTTAATGCACTGTCCATATAAAATGTCCTTGTCATAGTAATTAAGGGGCCAACTTACCAGGCAGTTAGCACAGGTATTGTTTCCTTTGCCAGCAAAATTTAATCCCTTTGCCCACCCATTCCTGTTACACAACAGCAAGTAATGGGACTATACAGATGATATCTGTGGTTCTGTCTTCAAAGTGCAGGTTGGAGATGTACTGCCAAGGATGATCCAGGGCGGGTTGTTTTGCTGCGAGTGCATTGTAGCTTATTCTAGGCAAGTGATCTGGCTACCTCCTTTTGTCCACTGAGACTGTTTAGGACATCTGCCCAAACCTGAATCTTCTGTCAAAAACAACAAATCTTGAGTAGCTCTGTCCCTGTTCCTCAAAATTGTAACTTAAGTCCCAGCCTTCTGTTTTTATTTTTTTTCTAACTTAGTCACTGTTTACAGTTGTATGCTGAAGCCTGTAATACTGTCTGTACTGTGTTGTATGAACATTGCCAATTTTATATTTATTGCAGTGAAGAAGAAACTAAAAATATATGAAAAGGAGGAGCATGGCTCCTGAATCTGTGTGGGTGCATGTGGGAGCAGTAAGTGGGGGCCTCTTGAAAGGCCTTTTTGGAGAGGGGCCCCAGACTTGTTGCTGCGTTCCCCTCTGGGATCACTGCTGCTGGCTGACTGAACTCCCCAAGTAGAGCTTGTGACTCTGCTTTGGCAAAGTTTCCTTGACTAGTAGAATTCCTTGTTTAGTGCATATTTCAATATAAATGTCAACATTTCACTGAAACTTGCTGATGTCTTTCTGTTTCTCTTATCATAGTTTGGATTCCAGTGGGAAAAAGAAGGGATGGTTTTTCCTACCATATCATGAGCAGAATGGATATATTTCAGTCATCTTGCTTCCTTACTGTGGAACTGAATGTACCAAACTAACTCATCACTTATCTTCTGGGGGGACAGGGAGTGGTAGGATGGGGTGAGTAAATAGGAAGCCTGAATAGATGAAGGGAAAAATGATGCCGTGGAAGGTTTGTGATTGGACAAGAGTGTTTGTCAAAAATAACTTTTAAACCATAAACTCTTTGTGCCCTAATTTTAGTTCTTAAAATTTATTCATGGAAAATATCCCAAGTGCCACTGTTTCATTTCAAATACTTTGGAACATCTCTCCATTATCACCCTCAGCTGGAACTTAAGTGCTTCAAATGATTTGAATTGTTCTGAAAAAGTTTCAGGAGTGGGACACCATGACTCATGCCTACAATCTTAGCTACTAATCAGGAGGCTGAGATCTGAGAATCACTGTTTGCTGTATAGACTCCCACCTCCACCCCTCTCCCGCCCCCACCCCAGTTGTAGGCCTTGAACTCAGGGCCTGGGTGCTCAAGTCTTGGGCTCTGCCACTTTGAGCCACAGTGCCATTTCCATGAGGATCATTGTTTGAAGCCCAACCAGGGCAGGAAGGTCTAAGATACTTATCTCCAATTAAAACTAAAAAGCCAGGTGCCTGTAATCCTAGCTACTCAGGAGGCTGAGATCTGAGGATTGCAGTTCAAAGCCAGCCCTGGCAGGAGTGTCCATGAGACTGATCTCCAATTAACCACCCAAAAACCAGAGGTGATGCTGTGGCTCAAGTGGTAGTGTTCGCCTTGAGTAGAAAAAGCTCAGGGACATACCTAGGCCCTGATTTCAAGCCCCAGGACTGCGCCCCTCCCCTCCCCCCCAAAAAAAGTTTCAGGATGATATTTTCCATCCATTAATCTAGGTGCTTTTTTATGTAGCTGTATCCCTATATTACTATTGGCTAAGAGGCTCAAAGACTGAGTATGATGCCCAAGGTTGATTATACATTAAGTGATCGTTGTAGGATTTGGATCCAGCTTTACTTCAGAGTTCTTACCCTCCACTGTTCATTCAACCTGAGGTATCTTTTGGACCCTAGGTTTTGATTTACTGAGTTTATGAAGGATCAACCTGTGCTTGCTTTTCAGTTGTCTTCCAGACTAAGCAATAGCTTCCTTCAGTCTTTCCTACACCCAGTAGTGTTTTCTCAGTTCTCTCCTGTGTGGCCACAGACCTGTTAAAAGTGTTTTACACCTTAACCCACCAGAATTAAAACCTGTTAATGGAGTAAGGATTTTGGTGGCATGCCTGAAGGAGTTCACAGATTGTCTAGCTGCTATATTAAAATGAATAAGATTGTGATTCACAGGATAACACTACTTGGACAAATGAACTTAAAATATAAAGAAAATGGGGAGGCTTAAGTATAATCAAAATGTATGACAAAAAGGTTAAAGTAGATAGGTGTTGCTAGCTTCCAGTGCCACAGCAGAGGGGCCACAACCACAGGTGAAAATGTCAAATGAGGATTTGCATCCAACTTTCAGGCGGCACAGCTGCTTCCCTTGAAGGCTGTTTTTACACTTCGCACTGGAATGGTTTTGCCACCGATTTAGTCTAGATGCATACTGGGACGGCCTTATCTGAACTGGCACTGAAGACTATAGGATGTGTACCTTGAACACAGACACATTTATCACTCTCACCTCCCAAGATAAAACGGCCTGCCCCAAGTTCTCTCTTCTGTGGACCTGAGGCTAGAGCAAGGGTCAGTTACTCATCAGTATCTGTCCCGAGGACATACCACACCAACACTGACGGCTAAAGCATATGCCAATACACTCCTCAAAAGCTTCTACAGAATGATAGAATATGGAAATAGTTGAGATTTTCTTTCCCAGTTCTTTCTCCCTGGCCCTCTGTTCCCACCATCTAGTTCCTTTCCTGAGACCTTGCTGGGTTGTACGTAATTATCCCATTTGAACCTTTCAGTGGCCTGAGACAAGAGGAAGATGGTGTGTTTCAAGACAAAGCTCCTTCACCAGCATCTGCACCTGGAGAAAACCTAGATAAAACCAATAGGACAATCTGTCCCCTGTGTTCCTCCAGCCATGGCAGAGGTGAACTCTTAAGCTGGCTGTTTTCAAATAGCCCATGACACAAAGGTCTTAAACACTTTGAGAAGTTAGTCTTTCTTTGACTCTTGCTTTACTTTAGACTGTGTTTCATGCCTTTTGCTTATTTACTGGCACATTTTAATTTAATACATTTACATACAAGCTTTATAAACACAGATCAAGCTTTGCCAGCACACTGGGAAAGAATTTGTAACATCAGTGTGCTCCAGCACATTTGGTTGATAACCACTAACTTAAAAGGTCAAGTCCAAGCTACCGAATGTCATACCCAACAGACATCATGACTTGGCCCTCTTCATTCCTACCCTCCCCCCATTACTTTGAACCAATGACATTGAATTCAACTCTATACTTTTGCCCTTAGGTGGTACTGACTAAAATATTCCTAACTTTGCTGATCTGGCTTCTTCTCATCTTTTACCCCACAGGGACACCTGGTATTTTCTGACTTCCCTATTTTAGCTGGGTCAACATTGGGTCTCACTTCTGAGTTCCCATGAGACACTGAGTAAAGCGTTTTATTGTTATACTTAAACTCCATTGTATGCTAACCTGAATGAATAGGAAGCTCTTTCTAGTCATCTGGCTAGTATGTGTCAAAATCAAAACTGGAACACACATCTTTTGACTTTAGTGTCTTTAAATGACACCATGATGAAGTTTTGAGAAAGTTTATTCTTGCTAGTATAAATACAGGCAAAATAGAAACAATTCACTTAACAAATGTAGGACTGGGTACACCTGAGCCCAACTTTTGGACCCCTAGCTGGCACACGGTTATTTTGGCCCCAGCCCTAAAGAATATGGCTTCTGGGGCTGGGAAGGTGGCTCAGTGGTAGAGTGTTTGCCTTGCATGCATGAGACCCTAGATTTGATTCCTCAGCACCATATAAGTTGAAAAAGCCGGAAATGGCATTGTGGCTCAAGTGGTAGAGCACTAGCCTTGAGCTGAAGAGCTGAGGGACCGCCCACATCCAGAGTTGAGGCCCCACAACCGACAAAAAGAAAAAAAAGAACAAGGCTTCTTTTTCTTGAATAACTGACAATGAGGAACTAATAAAACTAATGAGCTGTTTGTTTTTTTTTCCAGTTCTGGGGCTTGAACTCAGGTCCTGGGCACTGTCCCTGAGCTTCTCTGTGAGCAAGGCTAGCACTCTACCACTTGAGCCACAACACCATTCCAAGTTTTGCATTTTGCAATTGACTATTCACATTTTTTTTTTAAAGGGCTGGGGATATAGCTCAGTAGTAGAGCACTGTGTAGTATGTTCAAGGACCTAGATTTGATCTCCAGCATTACAAGGAAGAGAAAAAGCAAAAAGATGCAACACATATCCAATACAAAAGTAGTGGGTTTCTGAGACATCTTTTAGAATTATTAAAACTAGATGGAATTAAAAGATAATTTTTATAGAAAAAGTGAATAAGAAAACGATCTTGTGGAGGATCACTGGAATATTGTGAGAAGGCATGAGTTGTAAGCCAAGAGTATAGAGAGAAGAGTTCTTTCAGTTAATGAGAACTATTTCTGATAAGGACTGGGGAGCTGTATGTAATCTCTATAGAGCCAGAGATGGGCAAAAGCCAATTGGTTGCATCTGGATTTCTTAGCCAGAGGGCTCAGCTTTCTTGAATACGAGAACCACTGGGCTGGCTGGCTCTTTTTCAGTGATCAGTAGAGGCACAGATTTGATCTGATAAATTATTTATCTGCTTGTGTCCTGCAACCTGATGCCCAGACTCCTTTCCTGGAAAGCTCTCAGGGTTCCATCACACCCATCACACGGCTGCAGGAAACCAGAAGCAGAGCCTGAATGTATTGCAGCTGTCTCCTAGAATGAATGGTGAAAGCTCAGTTTTAGGAAATGGAAAGTGACTGATCTGTCTCTGGCAGAAAGTCCTGCCCACGTGGTCAAAGTTGTTCTTCCTTGTCTCCGAGGTTTGTTTGTTTTAACTTGGCCTTGCACTTGCTGGCCAGGCAGTCTAAACATTCAAGTCACCCCCAGCCCTTCTTTTTGCCTTTGTTATTTTTTTTCTCAATATGATTTGAATTTGTGCCTGGGCCAGCCTGGATCACAATCCTCCTATTTACAGTATTGTTGCTGGATGACAGGCTTGAGGCACTATACCCACTTTTGTATTGATTGAGTTGACCTGGTTGGCCTTGAACCTTGAGCTCCAAATCATAAATTTCCTGACATCAGCCTCTAGAGTGGGTTTACAGGCAGGCATGACCCACTATCCTTGGCTCTTCTTCCTATTATTTAGAATATTGAAGAAGCCAAACCCAACAAGATTGTGCAGTGTTAGAACAATGTAAATTAGACTTGGCTCCTGTAGACTCAAGAGTTTTAGGTCATTTTTCTGAGGCACCCAATGCAAGGGTAGAACTTGTTCACATCAAAGTGCTTGCCTTTTATTTATTTTTTTCTGGCTGTACTGAGATTAGATCTCAGTCTCATTAATGCTCACTAGAGATACTCAGCCTAGGGCATCCTTGTTGTTTGTTTTTGTTACTGGTGTACTAGAATTCAATTTCAGGGCCTCAGGCTTAAGTCACACCCCTGCAGTTTCTCCTTGAACTTGGGACTATCCTGCCTCAGCCTTCTGAGTGCTGAGAACTGCCAATGCCTTGTCCTTGCTTGTTTTAGTGGTGCCAGGAATCAGTTGTTGTTTTATTTTGCTGGTCCTGGGGCTTGAATTCAGAGCTTCTTTGTGCTCAAGGTCAGTGCTCTACCACTTGGAGCTACAGTGCCACTTCTGGCTTTTACTGAGTAATTTATTGGAGATAAGTCTCATGGATTTTCCTTCCTGTGCTGGCTTCGAACCACAATCCTCACATTACAGCCTCTCAGCCTCTTGAGAAGCTAAGATTACAGAAGTGAGCCACTGGTGCTGGCCTCATTGCAGTTTTTATAGTATCCTCCTCTTGGTGCAGTCTTTGGTTCATTCTAATGCCCCTGAGCCAGCAGGGGTTCCCTCTCACCCCAAATTTCACAAAGCCCCAGTGCCTTACATTGGAACTGGGCTTGGCCAAAGCTGCTTGGTAAATAGCTGTTTGGTCCATTCAGCACTTGAGTTTGGGAATGATGGTCTCTGAGGCATTAGGAGTCATCTGAGACTTATGACCCCACTCTTCAGGACCAAGGTTGGGTTGAACTTTTTGTGTACAATTACAGAGAAAGCAGTAACTAGACCTTCGCTAAAAGCCAAAGGCACTGCCTGAGCCCTCCACTTTTGGGTGGAGGTCTCCATTTCTCAAGTCCAGCGTTGAGACCCAGCATTCTTTCCTTTTATGCTGACTGCTAGAGCCAACAAAAGGGCTTTCTCTCCCCTCTGCCAGTTCTTAGAAAGGGCCTATTCATAACAGGTCATGCTGTTCCCTTCTTAGGGGGTGGAGCAGGAATTGAGGAAAGTTCTGCAGACCTGAAACCTCAAGAAAATCTGGGACTGCTGCCCTCACCCAAGATCTGTACACCCAGAGTGTTGCAGATTCACAAGTTAAGCCCTGGCGACCTTGCAAATGGGAAGGATCCTTTCTGGATTCTTTTTATCAATATATTGCCAGATGAAAGGCAGCACAGGGGAATGGGGGTAGTCTACAGTTAAGCTCCAGGAGTGTTTGGCTGGCCTCAAACCAACAGTGTTCCTGCCTCAGTCTCCTGAGTAGCTGGATTTGTTACTGTCATTTGCTCTCTTCTTTGTCCTCAAGTATGTGCTCTGCTTGCACAGAGGATTGCTCTAATTCACCCATGAACTTAGAACAGTACCTGGTGCATAGTAGGGGCTTATCAAATATTTATTGTGGAAATGAATATTTATGACTTGTCAGTGAATCAAAGCCCTGGTAGTATAGAGACACTACTACAATTTTGCCTGCAGAGAGAACCCTGACAGGCCTAGGTGCTTTGGTCAGGATCTTCAGGTTCTTTTCTTTTAAACATACTTAACTTGTCTTACAGTAAATGGCTCAGTGGTAAAGGCTTGCTTAGCATCAAAGCTCTAGATTTGAACCCTAGCACTATAAACAAAATAACAGTAATAAAAAAAAAAACAACAAAACCCTAACACACACATTGTAGCAAATGTATACATTTTGTGTTCAGTTTGGTGGATTTAATCCAGGCCTTCCCATATGCTAAACTTGTGCTCTTCTGCATTTTTTAAAAGTGCAAAAAAATGAAATTTAGAAACCACACACCATCTAGTGATTTTCCTCATCTTCTGGCACTTTTTCTATACTTTTGGAATTTGAGGAAACTGGTATACATTGTTAGTTTTAAATCACCTGTAACTCAAAAGCGATCCTTGCTGAGGTTTTATTTTATAGGTGTCTATGTATTTGCAATATATGCTGTTTAATGTCCCCTTTCTCTGCTCACATGTCCAGATAAACGTGGATCATCACTTTTGCATGGTTTAGGATCCTAATGTATCCGACCCCACGTCATTGTCCTTTGAGTTTCCCAAAGATCACGGTGATGCCGCAGCTGCCGACACATTTTTAACTGTATTTCTTACTCCTAGGGCAGAGTCCCAGGAGTGGAATGACCGGATCCAAGGGTTTTAAGGTCTTTTAAGCTCTTCGGAATATTTTCTAGGGAAGTCCTCACCGATCGTGACACCGGAGGTCGGTGTCTCTCGGTGGGCTCGCTGCTCATCAGCCTCCGAACACAGTCCCAGCTGGGAAGGCGTCCCGAGGCTGCGCGACCCCCCTGCGGTGGCGGGAGGGGGGCAGGGGGCTCCCGCCGCAGCTCTCCCTCAGCCCCCCCCCCCCGTCCGGTGTCCCGTGTCCCACAGCTTTCAGTTCTCTTTTTAAGAACCCGGGAAGTGGGGGGGGGGGGTGGAGTGGAGGTGGCGAATGTCGGCTGTGATGGCCGTGGGGCGGGGTCACCCCGTGTTTGAGCAAAGGGAAGGATTTCTCAACCAGAACCTAACACTTCCAGATCCTTCTTGAAAAACACCCGCCGGTTCCCACGCGAACTTCCAGCGACTGGCGCCATAAGGAAAGAGGAGGGGGGAGCGGGGTAGTCGGAGAAGGTGTCGCGGCTCGCAGGGGCGGGAGGAGGCGCTGCCCCTTTAAGGCGGACGCGGCACCTGGCCCTTTAAATCCGAGTCAGTTTCCCCTGACGTCAGCGGGCGGGCCGGCAGCCGCGCTGTTTACCGCGGCGCTGCCCGGCTCGCCGCCCCGAGTTCCGAGCCCCGGGCGCCCAGTCTGCCCGCCCTTAAAGGGCCCGCGCCCGGGAGCGCGCCGCCAGCCCCGCTCGCCCCTCGCCCTCGCCCCCCTCCCGCCGCGGCCGCCCCCGCCCCCCGCCGCCCCGCGGCTCTCCCGGCGTCCCGGGCTCCCGGCAACCAGCCGCCCGGTTCCCACGCCCCCCCTCCCGACGCCGGCCGGGGCTGCAGGCCGGCGGCCGCGTGCTCGGCCCCCTCGCGAGCTGGGGGTCCCTTCCGGTAGCCCCCCGCCCCGCCCGCCCCCGCCCCCGCCCCGCCGCCCCCTCCCCTCCGGGGCCCCCCGGGGAGCGGCCCCGAGGGAGGGGACATTTCCTAATCTCGGGCCGGGGTTAAAGTTCTGGCCCGGGTGAGATGCTGGAGGCCGCGGCGGCCGCCGCCACCCGCCCCCGAGCCGTCCCGCCGCCCGCCGCCGCCGCCGCCGCCGCTGTCACTGCCGCCCTGCCGGGGCCATGTTCGCCCGCGGCTTGCCCTACTTGGTGGCGCTCTTGGTGGCCTCGGTCGAGAGCCATCTGGGGGCTCTGGGGCCCAAGAACGTCTCGCAGAATGATGCCGAGTTTGAGCACACCTACTCCCACGAGGTCAACAGCGAGCTGGTCAACATCTACACCTTCAACCATACTGTGACCCGCAACCGGGTAGGCGGTGGGGAGCGGGGCCGGGGCCGGGGGGTGCCGGGGGGGGGCGAGCGGACCGGGCCAGCCGCCGGCCTGCGCTTCCCGACCCCAGTACCGTAACGGGCGCCTCTGGACCAGGTCTTACTTTCCCATCCTTGCTGCTCTGAGGCTCCAGCTGGTCCCCATCTCCTCTTCCTCCAAGCTGTGATGGGAGCAGGCCCCGGGCCGCTCCCTACCTCCTGGCCCTCAAGACCTGGAGCTCAGTAGGGTCTGGGTGACAGGGGAGGCAGGTTTGCCTCTGAGCCTGCCCAGACAACACCAGAAGACGAAGCAGGCCCAGGACTGAAAGGCTCTGTCCAGGCAAGTTTACACTTCAGACTCCCCAGGCAGGTGAACGGAGGGACTGCTCAGATCTCTCCCGATTTCAGAAAGCCAGCTGGCCTTGAAAGTTGAGGGTGGCAGAGATAAGGCCAACCGCATATTGGGTGGCAAGCAAAGGGGAGTTTGTCACCCATGAAGATCCAAAGTCATCCTGCCTTCTCACTGATTTCTTTCCAGTAGTCAAAGCCCAGCTTGGTCTGAGAAGTTCCCAGCAGTCAGAACAGATGAAAGAATCAATCCGTGGCCACCTAGTTGTGTGGTCTCCCACCTAGCTCTCTCTCCATCGCTTCTCCAGGACCAGAGCTGGGTTTACTGGGAGGCAGTGGAGTTGAGAGCATTGAATCTGGGGTTTTCTTCAGGATGGGAAGGGGTTTGGTTTCTGGCAGGGTAGGATCTGCCTTCTCTGAAGTCGGATCCCTTGCTTAAGAGTCTTACTTTCCTCTTTTTTTTTTTTGGTCTGTTGGGGGGCCTGAACTCTGGGCCTGGGCACTGTCCCTTAGCTCTTCAGCTCAAGGCTAGCACTTCACCACTTGAGCCATAGCACCACTTCCGGCTTTTTCTGCTTATGTGGTGCTGAGGAATGGAGCCCAGGGCCTCATGCATGCAAGGCATGCACTCTTACCACTGAGCCACCTTCCCAGCCCTTACCTTCCTTTTTGTCTACTTTCTGGAGTGTCCGTTCAATCCAAGCTGCAATGTTTAAACCTTAAGGAAATGCTAACTTAAGGCTTGGTTGGGTTGCAGCAGCCCAATAACAAGCAATCCTAGGATTTTTTTTTTCTTTCAGCTCTCACTATTCTGTAGAATTTCCTCCATAGCTAAGGGTGAAAGTGTTACTTTGTAGACAAGGAAATTGAGGGTCACAGATGTGAAATGATTTCCTCACAGCCTGTTCCTTGGTCAAAGCTAAGGATTCAGCCAGGTGCCAGCGGCCCCCTTGCCTGTAAGCACTAATGACTGGTGCCTATAATCCTAGCTGCTCAGGAGACCGAGATCTGAGGATCATGGTTCAAAGCCCACCCAGGCAAGAACATCTGTGAGACTTTGTGTGTGTGTGTGTGCGCGTGTGCCCACATTGCTCTTAGGACCTGGGCTCTGTGCTTGAGCTTCTTTTGCTCAAGGCCAGTGTTCTACCACTTGAGCCACAGTTTCATTTCTGGCTTTTTTTGGGATAGTTTATTGGAGATAAGAGTCTCACAGACTTTTCTGCCCAAGCTGGCTTTGAACTGTGCTCCTCAGATCTCAACCTCCTGAATAGGAGTACAGGTGTGAGCTACTAGTGCCCCCACCTGTGAGATTCTTAACTCTAATCAACTACCAAAAAGTTGGAAATGGAGCTGTGGCTCAAAGTGGTAAAACACTAGCCTTGAGCACAAAAGTTCAGGGACAACATCCAGGCCCTGAGTTTAATTAGCACAAAAAACAAAAATAAAAAACAGCTAAAGATACAATTTGGTTTTCAACACTTCCCCTTATCATTCTTCCCCATCTTTCATGGGTTCTGGCTTCCTGGTTATTGAACCAGAGCTTCTTGCTGGTTTCCTGGGTCACAAGGAAGAAGACTGAAAATTTCTTGCTATCCTGGGTCTGTGTGTCTGTGTGCTTATGTGCATGTGTGTGCAGACAGACCTGTGCAACTCATGCACGTGGATAGAAATGGGGTATCCTGGGGACTTGCAAGGTCTCTTCTGTGGGTCGTGTGTGTACTAGGCCTTACAGTTGCCTGGGTCCCGCTGGGCACACATGCAGTTGCCTCTAGGAGGCAGTCCCATGTGGAGACTAGGCCACCTGTTCTGGCAGAAGGAGGAAGATGGTTTCCATGCCTGGCAAGGATGGATGAGGGAGGGCAGGGCTCCGAATCTGGAGCCACGTGTTTGGGGACAGGCTGGGCAGGGTTTAAGAGTACTTCCTTGTCACCTGCAGACCGAGGGTGTGCGTGTGTCTGTGAATGTCCTGAACAAGCAGAAAGGGGCGCCTTTGCTGTTCGTGGTTCGCCAGAAGGAGGCTGTGGTGTCCTTCCAGGTGCCCCTAATCCTGCGAGGGCTGTGAGTAGGACCTGGGGATCTGGGAGGGGTTGGCCTAGCTCTGGCCTTGTTCACAACCGGACCCAGGATCCCTCTCTGTTTTCCTTTTTCCTGTCCACTCCCTGAACCCAGAAACTGCTCAGTGTCAGGAGGGCCACGGACAAGCCTGGAACTTGTTAGCCTAGGGCTTGGGAAGTCTGGGAACCTGCAAGAAAGAAGGGGGGCTTGCTCCTCTGAGTGCCAGGCATCCTGACCATCTGCCTTGGGCCATAGGTATCAGCGGAAATACCTCTACCAGAAGGTAGAACGGACGTTGTGTCAGCCTCCCACCAAGAATGAATCCGAGGTCCAGTTCTTCTATGTGGATGTGTCTACTCTGTCACCTGTCAACACCAAGTACCAGCTCCGAGTCAGCCGAATGGACAACTTCGTGCTCAGGTAGAGTGCAGGGTAGAATGAGGAGACCGTATGGCCTGGCCCCCTTCCCAGTCCTGGGAGTGACTTGGGGATTCTTCTCTGCCTTATAGGACTGGGGAGCTGTTTAGCTTCAATACTACTGCAGCCCAGCCCCAGGTAAAATCCTGTCGACCCCCCTCCCAGGGAGACATGGGAGACACTGAGCAGGAGTAGTTGATAGTCTTGCTAGGACTTCTAGCAGTCTCATTCCCCATGGTGGGCCCTTTTAGAAGCAGGAGCTCTGGTGGTGAAAGGTAGGCATCTGGGAACAGTGCAGAGACATGGCTCTGGTGCTGGGCTTGGTTTTTCTAATTCCACCTCTCAGGGGCTATCCTGAGTTAAAGAGGATGTTACACAGCAAGTGGGACTGCTCATACTCTGCCTGCTCAACCTCAGAGGATTGTGGGAACATCATCCTGAAATGATGCTCTCCTTGCCCTTCTCCATCCCTCAGTACTTCAAGTATGAGTTCCCTGAGGGAGTGGATTCTGTGATTGTCAAGGTGACCTCGAACAAGGCCTTCCCCTGCTCAGTCATCTCCATCCAAGATGTCCTGGTAAGTTCCCTGCCCTTTGACCACTCACCAGTGTGTAGCAGATCAATTGGACAAAGAAATAGGGCTCAGGTTCATCTGCCTCTTCCCTCCTCTCTCTCTAGTGTCCTGTCTATGACCTGGACAACAATGTAGCCTTCATTGGCATGTACCAGACCATGACCAAGAAGGCAGCCATCACTGTACAGGTAGGAAGTGCACAAGGCCTTCTGGGAGCTGTGTTGGCTGATAAACTGGGTACTTCTCCAAGCCCTGCTCCTTTTCCTTCTGCCCCATCCTACCATTTACAAGACTGAGTCTCTGTACTTCAGCCCTTTGTGATTTGGATCCCCTCAGGTATTTGAGAATGGAGCCACAATCCTAATCCCTTTGGGGACAGGAAAGAGCAGATTTTCTTTCTTGCTGTTGTAGTGAGGAGAGGAGAGACTGCTAGGGTCCTGTTCATTGAGGGTGGGGGGAGTGCTACACTTGGTGAAGGCCAAGGGGAAAGAGGATAGGGAGGGGGGAAGCCATGCAGCTGGTGGGCAATGTGACACTTCCACTTCTTTTCCTAGCCAATGTCCAACCTGAAACACGACGGCTTATCTGATGACAGAGGGCATATGTGTGTCCACGAATGTCCTGTTCATCTGTCCATCCTTCCTTCCTTCCTTTTTCTTTCTTTTCTTTTTTTTTTTTTTTTTTGGTCTTGGGGCTTGAATTCAGGGCCTGGGCTCTGTCTCTGATCTTTTGTGCTCAAGACTACCACTTTGAGCCACTGCCCAGGCTGGCTTTGAATATGATCCTCAGATCTCAGCCTCCTGAGTAGCTAGGATTACAGACATGAGCCACCAGCACCCACCCCCTCTGCCTTTTCTTTCAGCATTAGGGCTTGAATTCAGGGTCTCATGCTCTTGCTTGCCAATTTTTGCTGAAGTCTTTCACTCTACCATTTGAACCACAGTTCTACTTCTGGCTTTTTGCTTATTATTTGAACATGAAAGTCTCACAGACTTTTTTTTAACCTGGCCTGGCTTTGAACTGTGCATCCTCAGATCTCAGCCTCCTGAGTAGCTGGGATTACAGGTGTAAGCCAGCGGTGCCTTGTTATCATGCATTTTTTTTTCATCTGGCTAAGGTATAAGTCCAGTGTTTGGGCACTACTAGGTCCCAGTGTGATGCAGGACAGACCACAAGCAAAGACTGAAGAACCAAGTTCCCACTCATTCTCACTCATCAGCCCCAGGGCATCACTGAACCCCACTTTCCTAGCTCTATGACAGAAGTAATCAGACAGGTCCCATTAGACTCACTCGGTTGTCAAGCTTAGCACAAAACCAGCAATCAGATAATCCTGGCTCTCACACTTACTGACAACGTGACTCTACGCTCACTTCCCTGAATCTGTCCAACAAGGATAATGATAATACTTTCCCAAGGATCCTTTGTGAGGCCAGAGATAGAGCTCAGTAGTCGAGCCGTTGCCTGGCAAGTGCATAGCCATGTGTTCCACTCCCACTACCACAAACAAAAGGGGGAGAGATATTTGTGAGAATTAAATAAAATAATGTATATGAAGAGCTTAACAGAATGTCTGATCCAAAGTGAGTATTCAGAACGGGTGAGGGCAAGGGTACGGATGGTTCTCCCTCTCAGCCTCCTCATTATCTTACAGCGCAAAGATTTCCCCAGCAACAGCTTTTACGTGGTGGTCGTGGTGAAGACTGAAGACCAGGCCTGTGGAGGTTCCTTGCCCTTCTACCCCTTTATGGAAGGTACGTTTTGTGCCCTAGGCCTGGCTAGGGACAGGCAGGGCCTAGTAGCTTCCCGGGAGGTAGAAAGCCTGCTTGTCTTTTGGTAGATGTGATGGGACCTGGGGTTTGGGGCCCCAGACCCTCCAAAGCCTGGTCCCACCAACTTTATTATTTTTTTTTTTTAATTTTATTTTATTTTATTTGAGAACATACGGTACAGAGGGGTTACAATTATATGGGAAGGATAATGCATACATTTCTTACCAAGCATTGCAGCCTCCTCCTTTGTTTACCCTTCACCTCCCTTCCCAGCCTCCCCCCTCCCCCCCCACCCAATCCTTCCCCCATCCCCTCCCCCACACGGACATTGTAAAGCTCGTTTTTGACATGACATTTTGTACTTCTCATTGTTGCAACAGGTCCACCTGAATCCTTAAACGACTTGTTTGTCCCCCTCTCCTCCACAAGTTATACTGACATCAAATATAGTGAAAGCGGGGGTTACACTGTGGGGGAGGGACATACAAAGCAACCAAGAAATAATCTTATAAATGCATTAGAAACACATGCATGAAAGAAAAAAAAAACATTAAAATACATATTTAAGGGATCGTTTTCCTAACATCACATTATCTGACCTTTTCCGCTTGACTCATACATATACTAGATATTGCATATAAGGGAAACCATGGGACCTATGTTTCTTTGGGCCTGGCTTACTTCACTTAATATAATTTTTTCAAAGCCTTTCCATTTCCTAACAAATGGGGAAATGTCATTCTTTCTGATGGAGGCATAGAATTCCATTGTGTATATATACCACATTTTCTTGATCCATTCATCTACTGAGGGGCATCTCCCACCAACTTTAAACACTCTGCAAGCAGTAGTTCTTGACCACATTCTCTGACATTTTACTTCCAGATGAACCGGTTGATCAAGGGCATCGCCAGAAAACCCTGTCAGTGCTGGTCTCCGAAGCGGTCACGTGTGAGTGTGGGTGGCTGAGTGGGACAGATGATAGATGAGCCTCGCAGGCTCTTCCTGTCACATCCAGGAAGGAGGCTGTTCTCTGAAAGGCAAGGGTGGTGAGGCGTCTGCCCAAGTAGGCTGATGAGTGGAGAGAGGTGTTCTAAGTGGGGAGGTGGGCTCTATGGTGAGAATTGCTGAGAGGGTGGGTCCTAGTGCAATGCAGGACAGAATCCATGAGCAAAGTCTGAAGAGCTGAGCAAACCACCCATGGCTCACACCTGTAATCCTAGCTACTACAGAGGCTGAGATCTGAGGATTACATTTCGAAGCCAGCTAGGGCAGGAAAGTCTGTGAGACACTTATCTCCCATTAACTACTAGACAAACTGGAAGTGGAGCTATGACTCAAGGGGTAGAGCTCTAGTGAGCACAAAAGCTCAGGGATAGCGGCTAAGCACTAAGTTCAAGGATTGGCACAAAATAAGCAAACAGGGCCTCAGCTGGTGGGGCATGACTTAAGCTTAGAGAACTTGCCTAGTAACCTTAAGGTCTTGAGTTCAAACCCAAGAACTGCCAAAAGAATTTTTTTTTGTGGGGGGAGGGGGAAGAGGTGGTCGTGGGGCTTGAACTCTGGGCCTGGGTGCTGTCCCACAACTCTTCAGCTCAAGGCGAGTGCTGTACCACTTGAGCTACAGCACCACTTCCGGTTTTCTGAGTGGTTTATGGGAGATAAGCGTCTCACAGATTTTCCTGCCTGAGCTGGCTTTGAACCCCAATCCTCAGATCTCAACCCCCTGAGTAGCTAGGATTACAAGCATGAGCCACCAGTGCCCAGCCCAAAAGAATTTTTAAAAATTTAAAAAAAGAACCCTAGTTATGCTCAATAATATTTACTGGGTGATTAAATAAGGCCCTCTATAAACTGAAAAGGATTATGGTAGGAAAGGAAAGAAGCTGAGTCTTTCTGTCTGGCTTATTTATTCAGCAAATATTTATTGAGCCCCTCCTGCAGGCCAGGTGCTGTGCCAGGCTGCCGTTCTCAAGAGAGCTACTGTGTAGAGGAACCCGAGGCCGAGGCTCTGCAGGGTAACTAGAGCTGTAGTGAACTAAGGATAAGTCACTGCAGAAATTAGGACAGGGAAGCCCTCCTTGAGGGCACAGTCTCTGAGGGGTGGTTAAGTCCAGATGGAGTTTTCAAGAAGACAGAAACCTCTAGCACAGGAAGTGACATGAGCAAAGTCAGAATCAGGACTGAGTTTGGTGTGTTGCGGGACTGCCAGTTGTTCATATAAGCTGGATATAACATTTAGAGAAATGGGGAGAGCTTGGGTTGGACTCACAAAGGCTCTTGGATATCATGGTGGGCAGTGTTGGAAGGTTTGCCATACTCACCTCTCTGTTTGCCATGTTTCCTTCCCTGCAGCAGAGGCCTATGTCGGTGGGATGCTCTTTTGCCTGGGCATATTTCTTTCTTTCTACCTGCTGACTGTCCTCCTGGCCTGTTGGGAGAACTGGAGGTAAAGTGGAACTGCTGGGCGCCCCCTGCTCTGGAGTGAACTGGATGGGAGGTATGGGGGACATAGCCCTAAGGAATCTGCGCTGGCCCAGAGTTATCTTGGAACTGTCCCTGGGACAAAACAAGACAGGTTATCCTGTTGGGTCTGTGGTCCATCACTGGCTACTCCCCTGGAAATGGGCTCCTCTCCTTCAATCGCTGACCCAAGCAGGAAGATCCTGCATTGTTCCCCAGCCTGGGAGAGACCATGGGACCAAGGGTGGAGGAGAGAATGACAGGGATCAGAGTAGGTAGAGAGGGTAGAAAGAAGGACAGCCCAGCCCAGAAGGTTCTCATGTGGGTATCCTCTGGATTCTGTCCCTGTAGGCAGAGGAAGAAGACCCTACTGATGGCCATTGACCGAGCCTCTCCAGAAAGTGGTACCTCACCGGAGTCTCTTGTGGGGGAAATGGGCAGGATTTACGTAGTATTTGAGGAGGGCAAATGGTGGCTAGTTCCCTTGGGAGTTGGAGGAGATGGGTTGGGGCTTTTGCATGTTCAGATCGTGAGAGATGCACCACAGGTGGAAATGGAGCCAGGATCTGGTGCTCCCTAACATGCAGCTCCTGAAAGGTGTTGCTCGGTCTGTTCTGTGTCTGGTGGCACTGTCTGCCTCAGGAAGTCTATATCTGGGATTATTAACCTGTTCTCTCTCCCTTTCCTCCACCCGTCATCTCTTTCTATTCTCTTCCTGCTGGGGACCTTCCCTCTCAGCTTCTCTCCTTGGTAAGCCTTAGGTGCAGTGGGCAGAGGAGCCGCTGCCCAGGTTGGGGAGGGAGGTGTCTCAGGGGAACTGGGCAGCTGGATGTCATTTGTCCTAGCTACCAGTCTTCTTAGTTGTCTTTCTTTATGAAGGGAAGACACAGGAGGGTGCGTGTTTCCATTGAGAGGCACGCTGGAGGTTGGAGTGCATGGGGGGTGGGAGTGGGGGATGAAGTGGGCTGGTCAGTTAAATGCATGTTCTTTGCTACTGGCATGACCCCTCTCTGATTCTCACTTCTCCGCTGGATTCTCCCTTCACTCTTCCCCTGGCTCTAGGTCTCTCTCTGCTTCCAGAGCTGAAGGGAGCTTGACTTTTCATTGCAGGTCACCCTCGGGTCCTGGCTGATTCCTTTCCTGGCAGCGCCCCTTACGAGGGTTACAACTATGGCTCCTTTGGTATGTGTCAACGCTAGAGACTATACATGGCTACTCACTGCCTGGTCTCCTTTGGTTAAGGTTGCCTAAGTCACCTAGGGGTGGATGGTTCTGGGTTCCCCTTCCCCAAGGTCACTCTTTCAACCTCCCTTCCTATATTCCCTGCAGACACTGGTTCTGGATCCACTGATGGTCTGGTTGACAGCACGGGTACTGGGGACCTCTCTTACAGTTATCAGGGTAAGTGGGCCAGGCGGGAAGGGGGCATGTGGTGCAGGGCTGCTATTGGCTGGGTGAAACGTGGTGGGCGGTTGCCTCTTTTGCCAGATGCTGGAACTCGGGAAGGGCTGCTGTTTTCCCGCCCCTTCTCTCCCTCTTTCCTCCTCAGTCCCTCTGTAACTTTCCCTTTCCTTTGAAGGGCACGACCAGTTCAAGCGACGCCTCCCCTCTGGCCAGATGCGGCAGCTGTGCATTGCCATGGGTAGATGTGGGGAGGGGGCGGGGCTGCCCTGCCAATCAGCTCCTGCCAGGGCGGTTTGACTGGAGCCTCTGGGCTCCAGAGCCAGAAGGATGCTTGGTGCATGGCTTCCCCATCTAATGCCAATGATGCCAGCTCCTGTGTCTTCTGAGATAGGCACTGGCCGCCAATGACAGCGGGCAGGCACCTTGGCTACTCCTAAGCCAGATGTTCTAGCTTGCTGTCTTGGCCTCCTCTTTCCCTTCCCTGGCCTCTGGGCCTCTGAGAGCTTCTAAAGGCAGCCTAGAGGCAGCCTCTTGCCTTTGTTTGTGCCCCAAGCCCATAGTGGCTTTACCCTAGGGGCGGCCAAGGCAGTATCTCTTCAGAAGCCACAAGACTGAGCACTTTCCAGCTGCTGTGATCAGTAGAGTTGAATCCTTTTGCTTGTGTCCAGGACCCTGGATCTGCTCAGTGACTGATCTGGGGAGCTAGCTCAGGGAGGGGAGCCAGATGTGGGGCAAAGCCGGGGTGGCCTTGTTTGCTGGCCTCTTGGAGAGCTCCCCTTCCTCCCCCTCTGACGCCTCCCAGGGCCTGAGCCCACCTCTACTCCTGCTCTGAGCCCTGGGCCATAATTGGCCTCTTCCCAAGTGCCCAGTAATTTTGACAGTTGCCTCAGATGGGTGGGGCAGACGGGGCTTTGTATCTACCAGCCCAGCCTCTTTCTTTCTTTCTTTCTTCCTGCCTTTCCCAGACCATTCCTTTGAACCAGTGGGTTCTCGGCCACGCCTGGACTCCATGAGCTCTGTGGAGGAGGATGACTATGACACCCTGACTGACATTGATTCAGACAAGAATGTCATTCGCACCAAGGTCTGACACGCATGGGCCTGGTCAGGGCTTTCTGGAGGACGATGAGGTCTCGGTCCAGATGTGGTGCAGTGGGGAAGCAGAGGGAAGGAGCTCAATGGAGGCAGGAGACATCCCAGGAGACACTAACTCACCTTCTGACTCTTAAGTTCTCCTGGCTTAACTGGCAGTGGGGGATAGCCTAGAACCCTGCCCACCAGAATGCTCAGGGAGGCTCCTAACTCTGAGTGGTGAGTGAGTAGGGCTCACTCTGGCTTCTTTCCAGCAATACCTCTGTGTGGCTGACCTGGCGCGGAAGGACAAGCGTGTTTTGCGGAAAAAGTACCAGATCTACTTCTGGTGAGCCGGTCAAGCAGGAAGGACCCCGCTACTGGGGGGAGAAGGCGGCTCCCCAGGTCTTGCCCACCTCAACACCTCCCCTACTCTCCTTAGGAACATCGCCACCATTGCCGTTTTCTACGCTCTTCCTGTGGTACAACTGGTGATCACCTACCAGACGGTGAGGGGGCAGGCGCCAGCTCACCTGCCTACACTTTGGGGACTGCCCTACATTCAGAGCAACTCAGCCAGGGGCTCTGCAGTGTGCACAGGTCACAGGTTTTAAAAATCTATCTCTGAAGCCAGAGCACCAGTGTCTCACACCTGTAACCTTATTACTCAGGAAGCTGAGATCTGAGAATCGTGGTTCAAAGCCAGCCTAGGCAAGAGAGTCTGTGAGACTCTGATCTTTCAGTTAAATTAGCAAAAAGTCAGACTTGGAGCTATCACTCAAAAGGTAGAGTGTCAGCCTTAAGGAAATAAAAGCTAAGAGACAGAGCCTAGGCCCTGAATTCAGCTCCCAGTACTGGTACCCACATATATGTGCATGTGCGCGCACACACACACACACACACACACACACACAAACACACACATACAATTCTGCCTCTGTTTTACCAGCAGAGAGACTTTGGTCAAGTCATAAAACCTCCCCAAGGGGCTGGGAAGGTGGCTCAGTGGTAGAGTGCTTGCCTTGCATGCATGAGGCCCTGGGTTCGATTCCTCAGCACCACATAAGCAGAAAAGGCTGGAAATGGTGCTGTGGTTCAGGTGGTAGAGCCCTAGCCTTGAGCTGAAGAGCTGAGGGACAGTGCCCAGGCCCAGAGTTCGGGCCTCACAACTGACAAAAACAAAAAACAAAAAAAACCTCCCCAAGTATCAGTTTCTTCTTCATCTGCAAATTTTGGGGGTGTTAGCTCGAAAGCATTGTGGTAGGGATGATGGACTTTGCATGTGTTTGTTTCTCTTCCTTTTTCTCGGCACTGTGTGGCAAGAACTGTCATGGTCCTGCCTTGTAAAGAGCCACATGTAAAGAGAGGGGACAGGCCTGGTGCTGGTGGCTCACATCTGTAATCCTAGCTGCTCGGGAGGCTGAGATCTGAGGATCATGGTTCAAAGCCAGCCAGGGAAGGAAAGTCTGTGAGACTCATCTCTAACCACCAAAAGGCCTCAAGTGGCGCTGTGGTTCAAGTGTTAGAGTGCTGGCTTTGAGCACACAAGCTTATGGACAGGTTCTGAGTTCAAGCCCCAGTACTGGCACAAAGTTTTACAAAGGGGGCAGTGACTGTGCCATTTGGCATCCCTCTGGTCATGGGGAACACGTGCCTGGGAGAGAGAGAGAGAGAGAGAGAGAGAGAGAGAGAGAGAGTGTGTGTGTGTGTGTGTGTGTGTGTGTGTGTGTGTGTGTGCCACAGGGGATTTGCTCTTTTTGGCTGATCAGGCCCAGGTGATACGGTGTGGGCTGTGGAGCAAGGCTGGCACATGAGCAGCTCCGCTTCTTGTCCCTCCCCCCCCACTCCGTAGGTGGTGAATGTCACAGGGAATCAGGACATCTGCTACTACAACTTCCTCTGTGCTCACCCACTGGGCAACCTCAGGTGGGGATCATGCTGGTTATTGTGGGGACTGTCCCTTCTCCAGGGCAGAGCTGGGGGGGGGGGGTTGTGAATGAGTGCCTGTCTGGGTCCCAGGAGAGAGGCCTGAGTGTGAGGTTGGAGGCAACTACCTGGCTGTTGCTCCCTTTAGCGCCTTCAACAACATCCTCAGCAACCTGGGGTATATCCTGCTGGGGCTGCTCTTCCTGCTCATTATCCTGCAGCGGGAGATCAACCACAACCGGGCCTTGATGCGCAATGACCTCTACGCCCTGGTGAGCCAGCACCTGCCTGCCCACTGACACCTTGCTCTCCCGCCTCTGCTACCTCCTCTCTCAAGATGTGGCCCTGCCCAGCTAGTTGTGCTCAGCCTGGATCTGTCCTGCCCTGTCCTGTCTGTCCTGTCCTCCTATCCTTCTCAGCCCAGCCTTCCCCAGTCCAGCTCTGCTTTCAGTTGTCTAGGCCTTCCCTAGCCAGCTATGGCCTGCCCTTTCTTTCCCTGCTCTGCTCAGACCTTCCCTGCCCAGGCTCACTCTGCCCTGCCCTGTCAGCCTAGCTCTGTCCTGGCTTACCCTGCTCTGCCCAGGCCATTCCTGACCTGACTTACCACGCCCAGTCCTGCTCTGCCCTGCCTAGGCCTTCCCTATCCAGGACAGCCCTGCCCTGTCCAGCCTTCCCTGACCTGATCTTTCCTCTCTGCCAAGCCTCAGACACATACATACTCAATGTATGGCTCACCCCTTTTCCCCCTCCGTCCTCTTGGGGTTCCTTCTTTGGAATCCCTTCTTTCCTTCCCACCTCACCTCTGCCCTGCCTCTCCTTCTTTCTCTCTGCACAGGAATGTGGGATCCCCAAGCATTTTGGGCTGTTCTATGCCATGGGCACAGCTCTGATGATGGAGGGACTGCTGAGTGCTTGCTATCATGTCTGCCCCAACTATACCAATTTCCAGTTTGGTGAGTAGAGCCCTTCTCTTCCCTACAGCAGGGACCTGTCTGAGCTTTCTACCATCTCCAAGCCACCCACAGGGACCCCCACCCCCACCCCAAGACCCAGCCTATAGGTGGCTCTGATGCTGAGCACACACATCCTGGCATATGGAAAACGGCCATTTGTTAAACTTTTCCTGCAGAAATACTGAGAAAGTAAAGATAACAAGAAGTGCTCCCTGATCTCAGGGTACTTATAGATGGACACCCCAAGTTTCCTTGCCAGGGGCTTCCCTCTGGGTGACAGGGATAGTTAAGAGACTAGTGCTAAAGAACCCGAGATGGTGCAGGGACTAGAACTAAAGTACCAGTCAGCCACCATCCCCGATGCAGACACGTCATTCATGTACATGATCGCCGGCCTCTGCATGCTGAAGCTCTACCAGAAGCGGCACCCGGACATCAACGCCAGCGCGTACAGTGCCTATGCCTGCCTGGCCATCGTCATCTTCTTCTCCGTGCTGGGCGTGGTGAGGGCCTGACTCCTGTTGCACATTCCTGCTCCTTCCCGGGCCTTTCTGAGAGCCTTCCCCTGGCTGAGCAGCCAGCCCCAGCAAGGATGAGCCTGGGAAGCAGGGGAGCAGTTGCTCTTAGTGCCGCCTGCCTCACCCCTGCCCCTGGGGGCTTCCTGACAGGTCTTTGGTAAAGGGAACACGGCGTTCTGGATCGTCTTCTCGGTCATCCACATCATTGCCACCCTGCTCCTCAGCACACAGCTTTATTACATGGGCCGCTGGAAGCTGGGTAAGGGGCATACCCAGGAGCGCATGTGTGTGTGTGGGAGGGGCACTGGGGGATGCCTGGGGTCAGGGGTCAGCCGCCTCAGAGTCCTGGATACTCAGGAGACCCTTGGATTATATCCTTTGAACGGGGGTCTGGAGGACTCACTGAGGGAGAAATTAGAGAAGACCTCAGCCTTGCTGTACCCTCTGATGCCCTAGCACCTTTCAGCAGGCACCCCTCCCCGCCAGGGGTTCAGCACAGGAGGGAACCCCAAGCCTCTCATCACCGTGCCCTTCTCTGCAGACTCGGGGATCTTCCGCCGCATCCTGCATGTGCTCTACACGGACTGCATCCGGCAGTGCAGCGGGCCCCTCTACGTGGTACCTGCCCAGCGTCCCGGCCCCTTGCTCCTCCGTCCACTCTCTTCTCTGTGGGGGCAGGGAGGCGTAGAGGGGAGATCAGGGCAGGAGTGGGAACCGTCTGACTCGGGCCTCCTGCCACTTCTCTCCCTGTCTCTCTTCCCCCTCTCAGTCTCCGTGTCTCTGCTTCCCCCCAGGACCGCATGGTGCTGCTGGTAATGGGGAACATTATCAACTGGTCGCTGTGAGTGTGGCCATTGGCTGTGGTGGCCCCTGGCTGGGTGGACAGCAGGGGATGTGGTCAGCCATGACCCTGGCAACCATGACTGCCTGGGGAACTTAATGGGATGGGGATGGGGGAGGAGTGGGGTGGGAGATGAAAAGACAGGTGTGTTAGCTCTAGGCTTCTAGAATTTTCTGTGGGCTTCTGAGCCCACCTTAACATGAGCATAAAGCGTGGTGCAGAGGGGGCCAGGGAAAGGCCTTCTGCTTCATCAGCCCTTCACCCCTCCTGGCAGGGCTGCCTATGGGCTCATCATGCGCCCCAATGATTTCGCTTCCTATTTGTTGGCCATTGGCATCTGCAACCTGCTGCTTTACTTTGCCTTTTACATTATTATGAAGGTGAGTTGGGGAGGGCTTAGCCGTGTCTAACAGCACTGTTTTGTGGGGGTGGAGATGGGCCTCTATCTATGCCAGAGACTGGTACAGAGATGAGAGCGCTTTTCATATGCTCCGGGGAGGCCAACTACTATGTATTGATACCCTACACCAAGTTGTGCCCCCCCAATCCAGAGCCCCTTTCATTGCAGGAGGAACTGAAGCAGGGGGTGGGGGGGAGGGCTTGGGGAGGACTGAGGACCAGGTGCTTCCTCAGAGACCCCTGTGCCATCCTGAGTAAGAGGAAAGCATCCTTTGCTGGTGCAGGGTTCTGGGTAGACATGAGGAGGACAGAAGGCTGCGTGAGCTCTGGCTGGGGCTTCCTGCAGGATGCATCCTCAGTGTCCAAGCCGCCCTGGGAGAGGAGTCTGGGAAGGGCAGGAAGTGGCCTGGGTGGCAGCCTGACCCTCAGCACACACCCCTTTCCCCATGGCAGCTCCGGAGTGGAGAGACGATCAAACTCATCCCCCTGCTCTGCATCGTCTGCACCTCTGTGGTCTGGGGCTTTGCACTCTTCTTTTTCTTCCAGGGGCTCAGCACCTGGCAGGTGAGTGGGCACCTGAGGTTCCTATGAGTCACCGCCTGGGCCAGTCCCTCCGACGGTCCAGTGCTTCCATGTAGCTGCCCTTCCATCCAGTCTTCCCAGTGCTCAATATTCTAGTCATTCACGTTTTACTTAGGAGGGAGCTGAGTCTCAGAGGGGCTAAGAGACCTCCCAAAAGCACACAGCCAATGAGTGGCAGCTTGGGTTTGAAGGCATAGTTGCCAGACACTCTGCCACCTCCCAAGGGCACCTACTGGGTGTCAGGCTGTAGCTCTGTAGAATCAAGTGCCACATCATCTCTTGGCTATGTGGTGCTCATTGTTCAGTTCCAAGAAATGCCATCCATGTCTTTTACGCTGGGGATCAGACCTGGGCCCTTACACATGTTGAGCGTGCATCTACCAGGAGCTATGCCTTGAGCCCCTCGTTCATGCTGTTTACAATATGGTAAAGATCAAAGGCCAGCTGGGTAGGAAGACTTCAGGAGAGGCTGGCAAGGTCCAGGAAACCTTCCTGGGAGAAGCAGGCTTTGTGATTTGCTCTCCGTCATAAAGGCTGTGGGTGATGGGGACCAGGGCCTCACAGTGCAGAGATATTGTGCTCTGAGTCATCATTCAGAGGCAGGAATGAGGGAGGCAGATGGGGAAGTCAGTGAAGGTACTGACAGATGAGGAAACAGATGAGGACTGTGAGCGCTGCCAGGGTGGGGCCTGAGCATAGCACAGACTGTGGCAGACACAGGCCATGTTTGTGGGGCAGAGCAGGGAGGACCTTGCGGTCATGTGGCAGGGGATCCGGCTTGGTATGGCGCTTTGGAGCAAACAGTTGACTCAGGGTGGATGAGAGCAGGGTCAAATCCAAGACGGAGCAGTGGGCTTCTGGCATGCCTGGGTCGGAGGGGGCTGCAGGCAACCTCAGCTACTGCCCTAAGATAAAGAGGAAGAGAGTCTAAAGGGAGCAGAATGAGAAGAACAGAAACCTTGTAACAAATGGGAAACAAAAGAAAAGGAATTTGTCACAGAGGCCATTTCTTAGGGAGGTGAGGGACAGGTTAGGGCAGGATGCTTTCCTGCCTGAACTGGGGGTTGGTGCTCTGATGTGGGATAAGGGGGTAGTGGCTCTGGCCTGGCCAGAGCAGGACCAGCAGGCTGCTGTCCCTGTCCCTGTCCCTGCCCCAGAAAACCCCTGCGGAGTCAAGGGAGCACAACCGGGACTGCATCCTCCTCAACTTCTTTGATGACCATGACATCTGGCACTTCCTGTCCTCCATCGCCATGTTTGGGTCCTTCCTGGTAGGCGGGACTCCCCTGGCCCAGAGCCTGGAGGGCGGAGTAGAGGCTGGGGCCGCCTCTTGTCCATGCTGACCCAGCGTCCTCCGCAGGTGCTGCTGACACTGGATGATGACTTGGATACAGTGCAGCGGGATAAGATCTATGTCTTCTAGCTTGCACTGGACCCTTGGCTTCACTTCATGGAGCTCTGAGCTCCCCTGCGTCCCCTGCCAGGTGCCTCTGTAGGCCTGGGGCTGAGTCCCAGCCCAGCTGCCCAGCACTGGACATCAGTGGGACAGTGAGGTTCTAGCCCAGGCCCAGGTCAGGACAGTCATGGAGGGGGTGGGCGCTGAGACTTGCGGCTGCCCTCTGCCAGGGAGGAGGCTGCTCCCCTGCTTCCCCAGACACTGGCCAGATTGCTGCTTTCTTCTCAGTGTTGGGCCTTCCGTGGGCCTCTGTCCATTGGCTCTCCGTCCGTCTGTCCGTCTGTCTGCCCGTCCGTCCATCTGTTTTATCCCTCTACAGGAGGGATAAAGGAGTGAAGGTGTTTCTTGCCCCCATTTCATGCCTTGAATTCTGCCATCTTCCCCTCCCCCCCAGCCAGGGACCCAAAGCCCGCCTTTCCTCTCGAGCTGCGGTCCTCTCTGGGGCTGCCATCACTGCCCACTGGTCAGCCAGGATGGATGTGGCCGTAGGACTTTGGGGGCTGGCCACCTGGTGCCAGGCTTTTGGTGCTAAGGCCTTCAAGGGGCCCTGAGCAAGACCCCTCCCCCTGACCCGTGCTCCAGGCTGGCTTTTTAGCAATGAGGATCAGCCCCGTTGGAAAGCTGCTGCAGTCTTGAGGGGATGAATTCAGAGGTCAGCTCCTTATTCCATCAGCTTCCAGCAACAAAACTGGAGACAAATGGGGCTCACCTGTATGTTTCCACGCCCACCGTCCTGCAGGCCCCAGCCGGGGCCCCTTTCAGTGCCATTCACACTGCCCAAGAGTGTCCAGGGGCAAAGGAGGGGATGCGCACAGAACCCAGCCCAGCCTGCATCCCGACAGCCTTGGAGCCCCAGTGCCTGTCTTAGGAAGGGGCTTAAGAGGGGACGTGCCATTTTCTTCTGTGTCCCAGGTCCCAGCCTCATGCTAGGACCCTGGGCTGGCTTTTGAGTTTCCGTCCATCTTCAGTCACGTTCTGTGTTAACATGCACATGTGTGTGCAAGTGTGCATGCGTGTGCGCATGCACACACACACAAAGCCTTGGAGTTTACATGGAGTCACCCCAGCTCTCGGCCCTTCGTGGCTCTGATCCTTGGCTCCTTTTCACTACACTTGGTCCATTCCAGGTGCCAAGGATAGGCAGGCAAGGTTGGGCCTCCGCCTTGGAGCTGGGAATGTGTTCTATTCCCCTTGACTTGTTTCTATAGCTCTCCTCGGTCTGGGGAGAGAAGGGGTCTAGGTCTTGGTGTCAGAGCCCCATTTTATGTCTTTCCATGCTACGGTTGCATTTGTTTTCTACGAATGAGTGCACTCAATAAAGAACCCGACTCTGTTCCTGTGTCTTTGTTTGCCCCTGTCCTGGGTGGGAATGTGGAGTCAGTGCGGGGACAGGGGCTTCCAGGCCACATTTCTTCTAGCTTTCCTTGTCCCTAGGTCACTGTCACCTTGGGAACTGCAGCCCCTCGATTGCCTTGCAGTTTTCCTCAGGAATACGTGGACTCAGGAATCATTTACCAGAGAGCTGCCCTGAACAAGGCTCTGTGCTGCGCAGAGACCCCTTCCGCTGTGATGCCTTCCCTGCCTCTGCCGTTTGGCCCCACCCACTGGGCAGAGGTCACCTTCCCTCTGGCCAGCCTGGCAGTGACCTCTGCCCTGGCTTTCATGGATGAACATGCAGGGCAAGGTGGCAAGCTGGTTGATAGACACCAAGAGGAAGTTTGGGTTTTTGGCTCTAGTTTAGGAGCTTGAACTCAGGGCCTGGTGATTTCAGTTAACTTTTTCTTCTCAAGGCTGGCACTCTACCAATTGAGTGAGTGAGTGACCACTTCTGGCTTTGTGTGTGTGTGTGTATGTGTGTGTGTATGCGGCACGCACGCATACTGTTCCTGGGGTGTGAACTCAGGGCAGGGATGTTATCCCTGAGCTTTTTTGCTCAAGGCTGGTGTTCTACCACTTGAGCCACAGCTCCACTTCAGGCTTTTTGGTGGTTAATTGGAGGTAAGAGTCTCACGGACTTTCCTGCCCAGGCTGGCACTGAACCTTGATCCTCAGGTCTCAGCCTCCTGCGTAGCTAGGATTCCAGTTGTGAGCTGCCAGTGCCCAAGTTCAAGAGAGAGATTTGAAACATTTTGGAGGGTTGATTTAGATTTCATCAGGCAAAGGATTGATACGCTGTAGAGGTTGAAGAGTCTAGTGAATTCCGGACACCAGCAGAGGACACTAAAGGGTGTGGGCTCCCCTCCCTGCTCTTCCACACAGACACCACTAGGAGGCGCCCTAGCTCTTCACACCACCAGGATCCTCACAAGGTTGGCAGTGTTGGGCAGAGCTTCTGAGGCAAGTCCTCCCCTGCCTGCCTGGTTTGATCGCCCCTCTCCTGGAGCCCTTGTTTGTCTTGGGTGGTGTGCTGTGTGCTGTGTGTGTGTGGTATACAGCAGAGAGTGTTAAAGGCTCCTTACCAGGGGCCTAGCATGGAGAGTACCACAGACCCCAATGTATGTCTCTCGCTTTTCTTCAACTGTCCCTTCAAAAGATCCTTGCAGCTGGAGCCAAGCAAGATGGCAGTGGTTGGTAGGTGAGAATGACGAATCATCTAACAGGATAGATGGGATGGAAAGAGGGACCACCTGGCTCCCTGGGACCCCTAGCATTCGTGTCTATCCCTGCCAGGGCCTGGAGCCCCTCCCATGGTTACTGCCCTCTGGACAGAGTCAGGTTCCACTCACTGCAGCTGACCGCTCAGCTCCCACCGCCACACTGAAGCTTGCAGCGCAAGACCTGAATGCTGTCCCCAGCCTGGGCAGGGCGGCCAACACTGAAAGTGAGGGTGTGCAAACCTCTCGGGTGTACACAGAGGGGTACACATACATACCCAGGGGTGGACAGGGGTGCCCAGACCCTGCCAGTCACCACGCACCACTCTGAGACTCGGTTTTCTGCTCTGCACAATGGGCTACTAACACGAAACAGTCACTGCACAGTGCCTGGCAGGGAACAGGTCCTCAGTAATGAGTTCTGCTCATCACCTAGATGCAGCAGCCCCAAGAGGACAGGGTGGTTGGTTTGCCCGGGGGCCCCCCCCCCAGCTCCTCCCCAGCCCCCTTCCCTCTCCTGCTAAGCTCTCTTGAATATCTGCTCCACTCAAACTTGGGGAGCCACAAAGAAAGGAACAGCCCAAATCCCAAGAGCAGGCGAGGCTGGCGCGGTCCTGCCCATAAAAGGCTTTTCCCGGCCGCGCCCCGCCCCGGCCGCTCCATCCCCAAAGCACGCAGGGAATGTCTCGGGCAGCCCGAACAGTCTGCTCCAACTTGGTGTCTTTCCCCAAATATGGAGCCTGTGTGGAGTCACTGGGGGAGCTGGAGGTGGGGAGCAGAGCCGGTTTCCTCCAGCAAGGAGGGGGCTAGGGGCGAGCCAGCGGGGGGTGGCTGACATCAGCGCCGTGCAGCCCTTTAAACCTCTCTCCCCGCAGCGCCCAGCCTGTCTGCCCCAGCCCGGACACCCAGCCCACCCGGACACACCGAGCGCTCCTGCAGCAACGCGAGTGTGCCTGCTTTCTCAGGGAACTTGGATCGGGACAGGTCAGGCTGAGCTCTGAACAGCTCCCTCCTCACAGGCCCCCTGGCTGTGTCCTCAGATGATGGCTTGGTGGGTGGGGGGACCCCCCAGGGTGGAACTCTCCCCCCCCCCCTTTCACTCCCCAAATACCCATATGGCTCTCAATTCAACCAGGCTGCCTGGTCTTGTTTAAGATGGCCAGACTGGCTTGGCTGCTGCAAAGGATCTGATGGTAGAAGCCATGGGAGGGTGAGAGGGAGGTCCACCATTTGAGGCCGTGTGTGAGGCTGGTTTGGCCAAGTCTCTGTTGTCTGTCTCCCTCTAGAAGAATGCCCAAGAGAGGGGAAGGGCGGCAAGTGCTCTAGTTCAGGCTGCTCCCCAGGCTGGTCCGAAGACTTGAGGGGCACAGGAGAAACACCCCACCCCCCTCCCGGGGTGGCACTATGAAGGACTCTGGACCTTTTCATGTTTCCAGGATTGGTGATCAAACCCAGGCCCCTCCATCAGGTGCATGCTAGGCTCACCTCCGGCCATGGAGCCACACGCACAACCACACAGAACAGGCTGGCTGGCCATGTGCAGGGCCTGGCTAGACGACTGTTCTAGAAGCATGTGGTTCCTTCCAGCCTGAGGTGGGAGGTGAGAGGGCTGCGGGTGGAGGAGCTGTGTGGCAGGGTCTGCTCAGTCCTGGCACTCTTGCCCGGCCCAAAGGATGTTAGTGGTTTCCCTTTTGGTTATGAGGCTGCCCTGAGGCTGGATCACATTGGTGAAGTGGGGTTACCCCACTGTATCTCCCCCGTCCCCCCTGCATGTACTCTTGAGGGTCCAGAGGGTCTCCTGAATTCACTGTTTCGTGGTGATGAGGTCTGGGACTTCAGTCTTGGAGAAGACCCCACTTCTTGTCTTTCTGGGCTCCTGAGCTGGTGCTACTCCACCAACTTCCCTCTCATCCTGCCTGGCAGGAGTCACAGGGGGCGGAGGGTCAAAGCCAAGCCCCCCCACAGTCTTCTGCCCTCTGATGCCCCCATGTGGAAATGCCCCTGCGTGGGCATCTTCTGCTCCCTCTCCTCTCCCCAAAGGCCTTCATTGGAGGACTCTAGGATTTCTTGGGACTTTCTGCTCTCAGACTCTCTGCCAGGTAGCAGCCAGGGAAATGGGGTGGTGCTGGGTAGCAGCCAGTTGGGGCTATTTCCTTTCCCTCCCCTTGCTGTGACCCAAATCCCAATACTGCTTCTCCGTGCCTGGCTATAGTGTTGTGTCCTGCCTTCACCAGCATTGACTCCTTGACTTGCCCTGTCAGTTCTGAAGTTCTTCAGTCTGCAAGTTGTGGGCGAGGGACCATCTCCTTCCACCCTTCCCTTCCTCGCATGAAGGGAAGGTGGGTGAGTGGGAGACACAGGCAAGGCAGGAGCTAGTATGTGCCTATCTGAGATGGTGGGGGCTAGGAGGAGAGAATGGCTGATCCCATTGCCTTGTTGGCTTACTCTGCCAAAGGGTGTTTGGGTGAAGGGAGGAGGTCAGACCTACGGCAGGATGGTGAGGAAGGGAGACACTTAGGACCTTTGTGTCCTCCAGCATCGCCTGTTGGGAGAGGATGCTCAAAACTCAACGTTCTCACCATTGGTCCCCTCCCCACCTTAAAAAAATCAGCCAGCAGATTCAGGGAGGCGAGGTTTCCAGTGGCTGGCATTGAGATGAGACATTTGTGTTTTCCTTTCAAACTTGGTCACGGGATCCCAGAATAATTTTAAGAAGGGGATTAGGCCTGTCAGCCTAGCACCTGGGGGAGGCTGAGATCAGAAGGATCACGATTCGAGGCCAGCCTGGGCAGAAAGTTTGCCAGACTCTTCTCTCCAAAATAACCAACAAAGAGGAGAGATAGAGGTGTGGCAAAAGTAGTGGAGTGCCAATCCAGCAAGCGCAAAGTTCCTGAGTTTAAACCCCAGGAGGAGAATGGGGCTGTAGAGAGGAAGATGGCTCCTGGGCCAGCGCTGGCTCTCTCCCAGGTATCCTCCCGAAGGCCAACATTTCTAGGAGCTCTGCTCAGGGCCAGGCAGTGTGGGAGGTCGTTCACAGACACGGTCACTTTTACAGCC
Source organism: Dipodomys spectabilis (assembly GCF_019054845.1). Classification (NCBI taxonomy): domain Eukaryota; kingdom Metazoa; phylum Chordata; class Mammalia; order Rodentia; family Heteromyidae; genus Dipodomys; species Dipodomys spectabilis. Next base: position 5,668,526 of record NW_024870753.1, read on the forward strand.
TCTGAGACAGATCCTATTATTTCCACTTCACAGCTGGGGAACTCTCGGAGCTCCAGGAGGTTGGCAGCCATGGGGAAAGGAAGGGCAGACATCAGAGTTTGGCTGCAGGCCTGGGCCCAGAGTGATGTGATGATGTTCACTATGCTTCCCACGGGGTGGAGGTGGCTGGGGAAGGGAAGGGGGGGAGAGGGCTCAGCTGTCCCAGGGTAGAGGTTGGGGAACTTGCCCACTGCCCCGTCCTCATACCATTTCTGCTTTTGGAGGCTGAGGGATGGTTTTGGCCTCGTTGGCCTCTCTTCTGGAAGGTTCTTCAGTCATTGGGCAGATGGCATCTTACTACAGGTGACTCCTACGGCCAGCTCTGGCTCTACTTGACCAGCCATGCCTGGGGCTTCCCAGTGACCTGCCCTCCTGGCTCTCCAGCCATCCTCCCTCTTGGCTCCTGAGCTGTGCCAGGCCTGGGCCATCTGGGCAGCAGCTGCTGTGGCTTCCTGTAGATGGGCTTCCTGTCCATTGGCTGGCAGACTCTTGGCCCTGGACTGTCCCCCTGAGGACTGTGCCTTCTCAGTCCTCCAGTGCCACAGTCTGAGGGTACAGAGGAAGTGGATGGGTACCCAGGTCCTCTCTTCTCTGCATGCTCCCCACCCCGGCCCCCCTAAGAATACAGATGCTTTGGGCTTTGCCAGGTGTGGGTAAATCTGAGCCTCTTCAGCTGCAGGCCAGAGGCCAAGCCAACTTGGCAAAGAAACCGAAGTCTTGCTCTTCTAGCTCCTGGCCTAGAAGATTAAGAGTTGGAGGCAATTTATTCCTTGATTTCTATGGGCCAAATCTAGCCTGTTGCAGATTTGATTGGTGGTTGTTGTCATGGTGCTTGAACTCAGGGCCTGGGCACTATCCCTGAGCTTTTGTGCTCAAGGCTAGCATTCGACCACTTTGAGCCACAGCACCACTTCAAACTGCGATCCTTAAATCTTAGTTTCCTGAGTAGTTAGGATGATAGGCATGAGCCATGGGCACCCAACCGTGTTGTGGGTTTTTGTAGATGTAGTGTTATTGGTACACGGCCATACTAAATTGTTTACATATTGTCTACAGCTGCTTTGAGGCCACAATAGTAGAGACTCACAAGTCCTAGACTATTTACTATCTGGTCCTTTCATAAAATGTTTGCAGAAAGCGGGGTGTCAGTGGCTCACACCTGTAATCCTAGCTACTCAGGAGGCTGAGATCTGAGGATCGCCATTCAAAGTCAGCCCAGGCAGGAAAGTCTATGAGACTCTTATCTCCAGTAAACCACCAGAAAACCAGAAGTGGTGCTGTGGCTCAAGTGGTAGAGTACTAGCCTTGAGCTGAAGAGCTGAGGGACAGCACCCAGGCCCAGAGTTCAAGCCCCATGACTGAAAATAAAAATGTTTACAGACCCCTGCTCTAGACCTCCACACATCTTGTATCTGATTTCCTAGGGCTCAAGTCCAGGGAAGCCTCTGCCCTGGGGGGTAAGCCTGGCCTAGGTGGGCAGGGCTGTGGGAAATGTGTACCCGTGTGGGGGTCCCACGAAGAGCTGGAAGTCCTGCCTGGCACAAGGGAGAGCAGTGCTAGTGTCTGATCCTTTGACCCCGCCTCGTCTGCCCTGTCCCGCTTTAGCTCTGCCCCAACATGGCCAACAAGGGTCCTTCCTATGGCATGAGCCGCGAAGTGCAATCCAAAATTGAGAAGAAGTATGACGAGGAGCTGGAGGAACGGCTAGTCGAGTGGATCGTCATGCAGTGTGGGCCCGACGTGGGTCGCCCGGACCGTGGGCGCCTGGGCTTCCAGGTGTGGCTGAAGAATGGCGTGGTGAGTGACCCCCTGGGCAGGGCGCTGGGGTGTCCTGTCCTGCAAGTCCCAGGCAGGCTCTCTAAGGAGAGTGCCCTGCTGTGTCTGGTACCTGGCAGATTCTGAGCAAGCTGGTGAACAGCCTGTATCCGGAGGGCTCCAAGCCAGTGAAGGTGCCGGAGAACCCGCCCTCCATGGTGTTCAAGCAGATGGAGCAGGTGGCTCAGTTCCTGAAGGCTGCCGAGGACTATGGGGTCACCAAGACTGACATGTTCCAGACTGTTGACCTCTTTGAATGTACGGAGGAAACCCAGGGCAGGGGCTGGTGGGCAGGTGGAGAAGATTCTGAGGGAAGGAGGGGGAGTAATCAAAACAGGCCACAAGGGATGTGTCAATCTATGCCTAGCAGGAATGGAATAATAGCCCGATTCACCCCACAGAGGCTGGGGTGTACCTCAGCTGTTGAGTATTCTCCAGCATGCACAAGGCCTTGGGTTCGATCACCCCTAAAATGAGTTTATACTATGCTACAACACCCAAGGACTTACTGCAGGACTTACTGAAGTCCTATTTGGTTCAAGGGCACTTCCCTTTAGTTTGACCTTATTTTTCCTGGGAGACTGGGGCAGACATTGGCTTGAGTGTTCATCACCACCTCTTTTTCTCATAGGCAAAGATCTGGCAGCAGTGCAGAGGACTCTGATGGCTTTGGGCAGCTTGGCAGTAACCAAGAATGATGGACACTACCGTGGCGATCCTAACTGGTTTATGAAGTATGTGGCCCCGGGCATCCTTGCCCTCTAAGCTCGGATCTCTTTGTGGGGTGGGGTGGCTGGGGCTGGTCAGTTTAGGAAGACAGTCAGGTGAGGCTGATAGCCAGGAAGGTACCCAGAGAGGGAATTAAAGGAGTGGGACCTTTATACATCTTTTTTTTGTGTGTTTGCTGGTGGTCCTGGGACTTGAACTCAGGGCCTGGGCACTGTCTCTGAGCTTCTTTGGCTCAAAGCTAGTGCTCTACCTCTTGAGCCACACACTACTTCAGGCTTTTTCTGAGTTGTTGATTGGAGAGAAGAATCTCATAAACTTTTCTGCCCAGGCTGGCTTCAAAGCATGAACCTCAGATCTCAACCTCCTGAGTAGCTAGGATGACAGGCATGAGCCACCAGCAAGAACCTTTATACTTCTTTATACTTCTTGATCCTTCCTTCCTTTTCTTTTTTTGGGGTGCTGGTACTGAGACTTGAACTCAGATCTTTTCATTCTTTCTTGGCTTTTTTTTTTTTTTTTAAACTGGAGCTCTAACAACTTGAGCTATGCCTCCACTTCTAGATTTGGACTAGTTAATTGGAGATAAAAGTCTCACAGACTTTTCTGCCCAGCCTGCTTCAGACCATCATCCTCAGATCTCAGCCTCCCTAGTAGCTAGGATGTCAGGCATGAGCCGCTGGCACCTGTCAAATTCTTTCTCTCTCTCTAGTCTTGTGTGCTCAAATCCATAGCCCATGGAGCCAGTTGGATTAAGGGGAGAAGAAAAAAAAAGAAGAAAAAGAAGAGGAGAAACAGGAACTGGACAAAGAAACAAAGGGATGAGAACAGGTGGAGAAGACTACATTCTGCCAATCTTATCGTGTTCCTCTTCTTCCAGGAAAGCCCAGGAGCACAAGAGGGAATTCACAGAGAGCCAGCTGCAGGAGGGGAAGCATGTCATTGGCCTGCAGATGGGCAGCAACAGAGGGGCCTCCCAGGCTGGCATGACGGGCTACGGCCGGCCCCGGCAGATCATCAGCTAGAGCCCTGCCCTCTCCAGCTGTAGCCGTCCTGCATAGCCAGCCAGCCTCACTCACACCTGTGTAGCTTCTTAGCCCTGGCCAAGCTTTGGGGCTGTCACTGGGCAAAGGTGACCGCACATGGGCAGCTTCTCCACGTCCCTGCTTTGGCCAGCTTCTTACCTCCAAGCACCACAGCCCTGACCCCTCTGCCAGATGCACTCCCACTTCTACTGTCTCTCTCTGTCCTGGGCTAAGCAGGGGGCAGTGGGCTTGGGTATATGGCCAGCACCACTGTCCTCCTTGGCCACAAAGGTGTCTTGAAGGAGACCCGGTCCAACCTCCTCGCCTCGCCCTCTCCCATCTCCTTTTGCTGGAATTTTTTTGGGATTGAAATTCAAAAAAAGAAACAAATATATACATGTCTTTTTTCTCAGGCCTGGTTGGCAGCCTTTTGCTTGTTCGGATCACTTACAGTTACGGTTCTAGGACATTTGAACAGGGAGAAGGTAGCAGCTGGGGTTGGTGTGTGTTCCTGGCCATTCTTTTCTGGTGGCCTTCCTGCCCGCTCAGGCTCAGGCCGGCTAGAGGAAGCAGGACGAGGGGTAGATGGGAACACAGGGGGAGGAAGTGCCACCGGCCCACCTGTGTTGGATTTGGGGGGGGGGGGGGAGGGGGGTGAAGAAAGGAAAGTCAGGGGAATGTTGCAACTGTTCTGATGGACTTTATTTTGGAAAAGCTGTGCAGAAAAAAAGGATTCAAGAAAATGTTGCGGTGGAAAGAGAAAAATCATCAAATCTTAGGTATTAAAAAATAAATCAAGTCAGTTAGCTCAGAAGAAGGGAGGAGGCAAAGACTGGGGGGAAAGTCACAGGCTGTCAAGCTGATAGCGGCCGGTGGCAGAGGCCATTTCCCTGAGCACTTGCGGAGGAAGACAGGGCGGTGGCCGGCTGGGGGGCCCACGCCCGCTCTCATCTCACCAGAGACTTCCTCAGTGAGGCAGCACAAGCCCTGGCGCCGAGTGGCTCCCGAGTGGCACCAGGAGCCTGGCACAGACTCATGGTTCAGGAGGAAGGGCAGGGGCGATGGCGGAGTTCAAGGCTGGCTTCGAACCAGGAGTGCAGGAGAGGATATTGGAGGCAGCTGCTTGCAGGACCGGCCCGCCAGGGCCTCGCCCCAGCCTCTCCCCGGTGCCCTCGTCCCAGTTGACCCCCACTGGGGTCCACGCTTGCTTCCTGTTGCGTGCTCCCCTGGCCGTGCGGGACCTGCTCAGTCTACACGTGGGTCAGGGTCCCCGTGACCTGGGTCACGGGCCTCACCCGAGAGAGCGGGATGGAAGCCTGCTGGGTGTGGGTGCCAATCCCTCGTCCGACGCTGCCTCACCCAAAGCTTCTGGTCGGCTGGAGGCGGCGCCCGGGCTCTGGCGGCAGTCCATGCCACTTGTCATTGAGACAGCCCTCACTGTGGGTGGCCAGAGGATGCTGTGAAGCCTCCGTTCCCGAAGGAAGCAGAACTTCCCCCTGGAGCTCGCCATGGGCGGGAGGGAGGCAGACCTGTCCGTCAGGCCCTGGGGTCAGCAGATCTGATCCTCCTTTCCCTGTAGCAGGTCTGGGGGTGGGTGCTGAGGCCCGTCCAGGGCCCTCTTGTTCTGGGCGAGGCTCCAGTCCCCTTCATGAAGCAGGTCTGGAGGGCGGCGCTCGGAGGTCCTGGAAGGGCCCCCATTCTCCATCTCCGTGCTGTCTGCAGCCTTGCTGTTGCAAAGTGGCACCGACTCTAGCTCTGTCCCCTCCTCCCTGGGTCTCCGGCTCTGTGGGGGCCAGTGGCAGGCTCCGCTCCTACAACCAGGGCTGGAAGCCATACTCCTCTGGCTCAGGTACAGTTCCAGCATGTAGTAAACAGTCCAGAAGACGGTGAAGCAGCCCACCAGCACCAGCATCTGGGAAAAAAGTGGCACGTTTATGTCAGGGGCTATTTCCAGCTCAGAACCGTGCACTTCCCTCCCTGGACTGCCTCCCCCGTCTTACCCTGCTCCCCCCTACCCGGGGGAGCACCCCTAAGAGTCGGCTAGCAAGATAGGAACAAGGCTACCTGCTCTCATTCCCTTCACCCCTCTGGGTAGCACCGGAAACCAAATCCCCTGGGGCCATCTTGCCCGCCCGGGGGGGGGGGGGGGGTGCGTTTTGGCGTCAGTACCTTGAGGGTGTTAGGAGTGAGGACGTAACCATCTTCCTCAGGGATTTTCAGCCCAGGTGGGCAGGGCAGAGCGAAGCCGTCATGTAGGTATTTTCCACTCATAGCACCTTCTAACAGCCTGTGGGGAAGAAAGGGGATCGTGGCTCCCATCCTGTCCTCTCCCCTGTGGAGAGCCCCATGGCAAAGCTGGCCAGCACAGTGTGGGTTTCCGGGCTATGGCTCTGTCCTCTGGGTTGAGCCCGGAGCTGGGGCTTGGGAGACGGGCTTCCCTAGGCGGCCTCTTCCCATCCCCTCCTGAGCATCCTGTGTGCTGACACGCAGGGCCGAACCTACCTCTGCCTGTCCCTGATGTCTACGGGGCTCCACACGGAGCCATACAGGGTCAGCTGCCACCGCTGCAGGACGCCCACCTGGAGCGGCTCATCTCCTAGGGGAGCAAGGTATTGCTCAGTAAGCCGGGCCAGAACAGCAGAGCCGGTGCCCACCCCACCCAGGGAGATGCAGACCAGTGTGCGGACATGGTTGTGTTAACTAGGCCCCAAAGACCCCAGGTTGTGTAGTGACGTCTCACCAGGTACCCTGGGGGACAGGGAGGTTGAAAATGTATTGGAAACAGAGTTTTGTCTTTCTCTCTCATATTTCAGGAATTTTGCTTGAAAGGAAGACAGTCTTAGCCGGGCACTGGTGGTTCACACCTGTAACCCCAGCTACTCAGGAGGCTGAGATCTGAGGATCAAGGTTCTAAGCCAGCCTAGGCAGGAAAGTCTGTGAGACTTATCTCCAATTAGCCACCAGAAAACTGGAAATTGCACTGTGGTTCAAAGTGGTAGAGTGCTAGCCTTGTGCAGAAGAGCTCAGGGACAGCGTCCAGGCCCTGAGTGCAAGCCCCAAAACTGTCAAAAAGAAAAAGAAAAGGGAAAATATTTCTACCACATTGAAGATTTGAAAACCAAAGGTTAGGTGAACACTTCACTTGACTGGAAAGTTGGGCTTATTTACTAATAGTACAGATATTTCTTTTCTTTTTCTTTCTTTCTTCCTTCCTAATAATGCTGCTCATAGGGTTTGAACTCAGGGCCTGGGCACTCAAGGATAGCGCTCTACCACCTGAGCTGTAGCGCCACTTCCAGTTTTCTGGTGGTTAATTGGAGATAAGAGTCTCATGGACTTTCCTGCCTGGGCCGGTTTTGAACTGTGATCCTCAGATCTCAGCCTCCTGAGTAGCTAGGATTACAGGTGTGAGCCCAGTACTCCGGTCAGATATTTCAATATGCATTGTGGGTAAGGCTTTTGCTACAGCTGTGATCTTATGAGTCACTTCAAACCTCTAGGCCTCAGTTTAAAAAACAAGACAAAGCAAAAAGCAAAAAAAAAGTGAAAATGAGACCTGCCCTTCCCTGCCTATGAGGGCTGGCCGAAGGGTGGTTATATGCGAAATGACTTGAAATGTGGTTTGTCAACAAGGATTTGTGGGGGGGTTCTGTTGTTGTTGCTATCCTAAAGAAGAGTGGATTGGTCACTTCTCCAAGAGAGGCTGGATGAATAGTATTATTTTGGGGATCAGTGCCCATTATTTAGGATGGGGCACATTTCTTGACATCTACTCTCTTCACCAATAGCAACCATTTGGATTCCTCATGGGGGAGGGGGAGCCCTTCTATAGGGTCCCTGAGATGGGGAGGAATCAGGTGACAATGGAGAGGCGGAGCTTACCCACATCTCTCACTACAAGTCTGTAGATGCCTCGTGCTCGCTCCCCCCAGCAGCGCACAGTGGAGAAGGTCCAGTCGTTGAAGCCATTGGGATCCCTGGGGAAAGAACCATGCAGAAATCATGGAAGGCACAGTGCAGGGAGCCGCCCTGCCTCCCAGAACCACGAAATCAGCTGCAGCCATTTGGGAGGCTGAGGAAGGGTCCTCAGGCACTGACTGTGCTTTGCCTCTGGGGTCTCAGGAAGAGAGGGACTTGTGTGCATTGGTGTAGTGGGAAATACCAGCGTGGAGACAGCACTGGGCTTGAGTCCCAGAGCAGAGGTCTCGAGTTATCTTTACTGTCTCAGGTACTTGCTAGATCTGACTTCTTCCTCCACTACTACAGGAGACTGCAAAGTCTACTTTTGTGTGTGTCTGTCTGTGTGTGTGTGTGTGTGTGCGTGCACGTGTGTGCGTATGTGCATGCATTAGTACAAGGGCTTAAACACCGGGCCTAGGAACTGTCCCTTAAGTTTTTTTCACTCAAGGTTGGCACTTTACCACTTGAGCCACAGCTTCACTTCTGGCCTTTTGATGGTTAGTTTGAATCTCACAGGCTTTCCTGCCCAGGCTGGCTTTGAACTGTCATCCTCAGATCTTACCCCCCAGTGTAGCTAGGCATGAGCCACTGGTGCCTGGCTGGTTTTTGCTGTTTGGGAGGAGGACGGGGTCTACTCTGTAGCCCAGGATGCCTTCAGCTTTCAGTCCTCCTGCCTCAGTCTCCCAAAGGTTGGGACTGTGGGTATTTACATGTGTACTCTGCTCCCGAGTTCTTAAAAGGATACAGAAAAGTGTATGCACAGTGTGACGGTGCCCCCCCACCCCCCCGCCTCCCAACACCACAATAAAGCATGGGATCAATGGTGTCAGCTGCCAGGGACAGCCAGGACCACGCTGCTCAGTCTGGCACGGAATCGAAGGTCTATGTTGCATAGAGAGCTCAGGAGGCCGTGGGTGGCTGTACGTACGAGTCCATGCTGCGGGGGGCACCGATGAGGGACATCATGCCACTGGGACAGAACAGCGTCAATTCCAAGCTTCCGCGCCGTGGGTGGCTGATGGAGACGGTCACGGCCACGTGCTCCAGTGTCTTCAGCCCCGACATGTCCAGGTCCATCCTGCTGACTACAGGAAGTCAGGCGGGCAGCTGGGAAGGCAGCCCACCCACACTCCTGCCCTCCCGCACCCAACATTCACCAAGTCCACAATCACAGAAGCCAACTGGGGCTGTGCGCCCTAGCGGCGGACGGCGGTACTGCTGTCAAGTCACACTAAGCTCACAGTCTAGTTGGCCAAGATACAATCGGAGAACCAGCTTCGATCATTCGTTCATTCAAAAAATACCTCCTACAGTACAGTCTCTGAACCAGACGCTGGGAGTGTAGAGTTAAGCTGGGCATGTGCTGCCTTCTGCCCACACATGGAGGCAATATGATGGATGGTATGATACATGATACACATAACTGGTAAAGGGAAAGACATGAGATGAATGAGTAGAGGCACAGAGCAGGGAGCTGAACTAAAGAAGGAAATGGACTGATGGACAGAAGGGATTCTAGAAGGGGGAACAGCACGCACAAAGATAAGGTGGTTCAAATCCCAGACATGAGTCTGCACAAAAGTCACTTCAAAAATGACTGAAGGGGATGAACTTCAAGGAAGTTATGCTGAATGATGCTGCTGCTGCTGCTAATGATGATGATGATGATGATGGCTGGGAATGTGGCTGAGCAGTAGAGTGCTTGCCTAGCATGCATGAAGCCCTGGGTTCAGTTTCTCAGTACCACATAAACAGAAAAAGCTGGAAGTGGAGCTGTGGCTCAAGTGGTAGAGTGCTAGACTTGAGCAAAAAGAGAAGCGCAGGACGGGGCACCAGTGACTCACGCCTGTAATCCTAAATCTGAGGATCGCAATTCTAAGCCAGCCTGGGTAGGAAAGTCTGTGAGACTCTTATTTCCAATAAACCACTCAGAAAACTGGAAGTGGCACTGTGGCTCAAGTGGTAGAGTGCTAGCCTGAGCTGAAGAGCCAAGAGACAGTGCCCAGGCCCAGAGTTCAAGTCCTACAACCAACACCACCACCACCAAAAAAACAAACAAACAAACAAACAAAAAAGCAGCAGCTCAGGGACAGTGCCCAGGCCCCAAGTTCAAGCCTCAGGACTGGCAAAAAAAAAAAAGTAATAAGCCAATCTTGAATGGCTATTTGCTGTGTAATTCCACGCACGTGACCTTCGCGCCTGGGGGCGAGGGGTAAAGGGCGTGCACGCAGCCATGAGGAGTTAACACAGAGGATCCTGGCTGTGACAGCTGCACACAGCTACACACATCCAGAGCAAGGGAAACTGCTGAGGACTGAAATGAGCTCTGGACTGTAATGATATCAACTTATTGTCTCGCCCTAGCAGGACCTCTAGCTGGAAGACAGGAGGAAGAGTCCGCAGGGCAGGGAAGAGCAGGCTGAGCGGGAGCGTGTGTGGGCAGAGGGCAGGAGGGCCAAGGGGTGGGCAGTGGGTCGGCTGGTACACCCAGGCTGCACAAGAGGACAAAGGACAGGTGTGAGTGGGAGATGGAGAATCTTCTCTGGTGGAGGAGACACACCCTCGCAGCCCACTCTCTCCGTCCTCTGGAAGACATGCGGAGCCAGTGCCCTCTTCTCTGCCTGCTCACTTGTGCGAGATGAAAACCTGGCTGGCCCTTCAGGTGCGCTGATTGGGAGGCAGCCACCAGTCACACTCGGCTGCTTAATCATGATGAGATCCGATAAAAACGGGGCTCCGAAGTCACACTGCCCACATGGTAAATGTTCGACAGACTCGCGGTGGCACGCATGAACATTTCTGTCAGGATGGGAAGTCCTGGGGGACAATACTGCAATACTACTCCTGGGGCTTCAGGGGGTTCTGACTCCTCTTCTATCTCAAGGGTGCCCAGCTACGTGTGTGTGTGTATGTGTGTGTGTGTGTGTGTGTGTGTGTGTGTGGTGTCCTGGGACTTGAATTCATGGCTTGGCCACTGTCTCTGAGCTATTTTGCTCAAGGCTTGTGTCTACTGCCTGAGCCACAGCTCCATTTCTGGCTTCTTTTGGTAGTTAATTGGAGATAAGAGTCTCACAGGCTTTCCTGCCTGGAAGGGCTTCAAACCATGATCCTCAGCTCTCAGCCTCCTGAGCAGCTAGGATTACAGGTGTGAAGCACTGGTGTACCCAGCTACTTCTTCCTTTCCAAAGGTTTATTTCTAGCCCCAGACATGGAGTCACCCAGATCCTGCTGGATCTGCAGGGGAGGAGGTGTCTTAGGTGTCTCAGTTCTGTATCACCTAAGATTCCTTCCTCCAACCACCATGACAACTCTTCAGCTGATACCTGTTTCTTCTTTGGCCAGTACTGGGACTTGAACTCAGGGCCTGGGCTCTGTCCTTAGCTTTTTTACTCAGGGATGGTGCTCTGCCACTTGAGCCACAGTTCTACTTCCAGCTTTTTGGTGGTTAATCAGATATACGAGCCTCATGGATTTGCTACCCAAGCTGGCTTTGAACTGTAATCCTTAGCTCTCACCTCCCAAGTAGCTAGGATTACAGGTGTGAGCTACTGGTGACCAGCCCATCTGTTCGTTCTGCTCAGAGAAGTCACCTTCGCTGGCCTCTGAAATGCGTGGCAAGCCTGCTTGCTGCCCTCCAAGCAGATGAAGAGCTTTACTAGCCTAGCCGTCATCCCCTCTTTCCTCTGCAGACTGCTCTCCACCTCGCCTCCTCCCACTCCCCACTCCCGGGACAACCACCCTCCTTTCTGCTGCTTCCTGGTGACAAGCAATCATCAGGTTCCTCGCTCCTTAGGGAAGAAGACTGTGAGGGACAATGTCCCCTGGCTATTGGGAGGCCCCAGATCTTCAAAGCCAACTTCCTCATCTGTAACTGCTGGGACAGAGGTAAGGCAGTGTGAGCCAGGGGCTTTGGAGGGAGTAGCATTCCTGGGCACATTTCTGAACGGATGCTCTGCCCTTTCCAAGAGAGCATTCCTTTCACAGAAAAGGCAGTGGCCGGGCCTCAGGTCTCTGTCCACGTGAAGGGAACTGGCGAGGGCGGGATGTGCTTAGATAAACTCTTCCCACACGGACCTCCACTGAGAATGGGCTGCCTCTCTCCCTGCCAAGGTCCCCTGCTCCAGCTGTTTCTCCCCTATCAGGTGCCTGGGAGACAGGAAAAGGAAGAACTGAGTTCTGGTGAGGTTATGGGGCCCAGCACCCCTCAATCTCCAGAAAAAGCAATGAATAAGATAGTGTGTCAAATACTCATGGGGGGGGGGGGGAGAAAATCCCCCAAGGAACTGAGTAGCGAAAATCAGGAAACACGTGGACAGAGGGACTGAGGCACAGCTTAGTGGCAGAGTCTGTGCTTGGCCTGCGTGAAGTCCTGGGTTCCATTGCAAGCACTCCAACAACAACAACTACAACTACAACAACAAAGCGGTGCAGATAGGGACTCCTCTAGCACTGGCACCTGACCGGCTTCCCTTTTCTCTGGGAAGGGCTCCACCCCGTGCTCAGCAGAGATCCATCCTGCTGCCTTGGGGGCCCCTTGAGCCACAGCAACCTGGTGCCATGGAACTGGGGGAGAGGAGGGGCAACTGCAGCCCAGGGGACTTCGCATGCCTCTGCCCCGCCCTCAGCAGATGACGTTTGGCTCTCTCCCCTCTGTCCCTGTGAGATGATCCCCGGGACCAAAGGAGGAAGGAATCTCCAACTTCTTTACTTCATCGAAAGGCCACTGGGCTGGCTAGAACTATCTGGCAAGACCTTAGCCTGGGAATCAGAGGAACTACTTCCAGCCCCACTCCCCCTCCGCCCCTTGCCTTCCTACTGGCTTGCTCACAGCTCCACTAGAGGAGCTCAGGAGAAAGGTCCTGCTCACTAGCCAAGTCAGAAGCAGCAACATGTCCTAAAATGGTCAAAGAAAACTCCGCAGGTTTGGCTGGAGCTCAGCTCCTGAAGGGAGGGAGGACCCGGCTAGGATGAGCTTAGCTCCTTCGGTACTGGCCCCAGGCCCTGGATCTAAGATTAACCCTTTGTGCTGACTACTTACCATTCCACAGGACCTCCAGCGAGCGGGGGGACTGCGGAATAGCCTTGTTCTCTTTCAATACGGGGCTGACGTAGGAAGCTAAGTAAGGGACAGATGTCCAGATCTGTTCAAGGGAAGCAGGGGGGGGGGGTGAGGGTGGAAGATCAAACAAGACTGATCACGCTCACATTCTCAAAAGATGCATGCACATGTGTGTGCCCGTGTGTGAGCTCCTGAACGCATGCACGTAGGGGTTAACGAGATCTTCAAAGCCTCGCTCTCTAGGTTTCCTCTCTGTATCACCACTTTTGCTCCTGAGGCGCCTGCTGGTGGCCCGGATGTTCGTGAGATCACCAGGTTGAGGAACCAGAGGAAAGGGCCACATCTGGGGTGGGAGACGCAAACCAGCTCATCTGGGGGCCCTGCTGCACTCGGGGTGTTTATCACTACAGAGCTGAGCCCCAGTGCCTTCCACTTGAAACCTGACCATCAGCTGGGGTGAGGTCACTGGAATGAACATTTACTAAGTGCCTCCAGTGTGTCTGACAGTATCCTAGGCACTGGGCTGTGTCCCACAATCATGCCACACTGAGCACCCTGCCGGGCCAACACCTGTTCACCTTGGCTGCATTGACGAGTCTCCAAGCGTTGAGCAGGCCAAAGCCATGCTGGTGGCTGTGGCTGAAGCCCGCCTCGTTGGTGAGCCAATCTGCCCGCCGATCCTCATACTGAAACGAAATGACACAGGCAGTGGTGAGTTCCCCACAGCGCCAGCCAGACTCGTTTCCCTGTTGGCCTGCTGGCGGATCCAGTTCAGACCCTACCACCGAGGCTGCTGGGAATGGTCCCCCCCCCCCCCCCAAGCTGAGACAAAAAGGTCATCGTCCCATGACATCACCACCGCCGCGGCTAGCTTCCTGCGAGGGAGCCGGGAGAAAGCAGTTCCAAAGGGGGGGGGGGGGGGGCAGCCAGGCAATGGTATCAGCAGAAGAGGTATGTGTGAGCGCAGGTCTGTTTGTGGGTGTATCGGGACTGGGGCTTGAACTCAGGGCCTGGACATTGTCCCTGAGCTTTTTTTTTTTTTTTTTTGATCAAGGCTGGCACTCTACCACTTTTGCTATAGCAGTGCTTCTGGCTTTATGGTAGTTCATTGGCGATAAAAGTCTCATAGACTTTCCTGCCTGGGCCTGGCTTCAAACCAAGACTCTCAGACCTCAGGCTGCCGAATACACCCATGTGCCACCGGCATCTAGCAGGTCTGTGGCCTTGATGGGGTCCCCATACATGTACTCAACCCATGCCACTCTGGAAGGGACTTGGCACCCTGCATTCAGGACATTTAGAGTCTCCAGGTTCTGGGTGGCTGGGCCAGGGCGGTCCTCACCTGGGTGGCTGTGAAGACGATGATGTGCTGGACGTCCCGCCACGTGAGGCAGGGCCGCACCTGCAGCATGAGGGCGATCATGCCGGCTGCCAGGGGAGCGGCCGCTGAGGTCCCCGTGTGGCCCTCGGTACAGCCGGTGCCCTTCTGGAGGTCCCAGTCGGTGGTTACCTGGGAAGTAGAATGGAGTCAGAAGTGCTGTGGAGGAGGCTGGGAAGATGGCTCAGTGGTAGAGCGCTTGCCTCGCATGCATGAAGCCCTGGGTTCGATTCCTCAGTACCACACACACAGAAAATAGCCAGGAGTGGTGCTGTGGCTCAAGTGGCAGAGTGCTAGCCTTGAGCTAAAGAAGCTCAGGGACAATGCCCAGGCCCTGAATTCAAGTCCCTGGACTGGGGGGAAAAAAAAAGTGCTGTGGAGGGAGGAAACTGAAGTCCCCAGTCTCGTAGCAGGGGACTCTTCCTGGCCACCTCTGCATGGCTGACCCGAAGAGTCCACTGATGGGAGACCCGTAGTGTTCAGCCTCCTCTGGGACCTCAGCCTGGTGAAATGGGTAGAGTGGGAAAGGAGTGGGGGATCATGAGGATTTGGGTCTCCTTCTCTTCTTGTTCCCACCCTAACTCTAATTCCTGCCAGTGAGCCCCAGGACACGGTCAGGGGGGCTACAGGGCAAGGAGAGCTCCAGATAATGAAATGTAAGTTGGTTCCAGGCATGGGTGGCTCATGCCTGTCGTCCTAGCTACTCAGGAGGCTGAGATCTGAGGATCATGGTTCAAAGCCGGCCCAGGCAGGAAAGTCCAGGAGACTCTTATCTCCAATGAACCACCAGAAAAATTGGAAGTGGTGCTGTGGCTCAAGAGGTAGAGCGCTCGCCTGGAGCTGAAGAGCTGAGGGACAGCGCCCAGGCCCAGAGTTGAAGCCCCACAACTGAAAAAAAATAAAAAGCAAGCTGGCAGCTGGGCAGTGGCTGGAACACTGGCGCAGACTCAGGAAGCTTGCTGCGCATCGTGGCTTCAACAGCCTACTGGCCATCCACAAGACGAGCTGCCTCCCCAGCCCGCAGGGTGGCTTCCACGAGCCCTCTTTTCCACTGTCGCTCTCAGGTGCGTGGTAAGAGTGGGGACAGACATCCATCTGGCGTCAAGTTCTCTTCACATCCCCGCAATACCTCAAAAGGTTTAGCACATGCCTATGATGGCACATGCCTATAATCCTAGCACCCTAGGGACTAAAGCAGGACTGCGTTTGAAGTCAGCTTGAGCTACACAGGAAGTCTGAGGCCAACCTCAAACCTTGTGGGCTACAGAGTGAGACTCTGTCCCACGAAAACAATGAACGAAATCAGCCAAGCAGCAGGGCACCGGTGCTCACATCTGTAATCCTAGCTACTCAAGAGGTTGAGCTCTGAGGATTGTGGTTCAAAGCCAGCTCAGGCAGGCAAGTCTGGGAGACCCTTATTTCCAATAAACTACCAAAAAGCTGGAAGCAGGTATGGCTCAAGTGGTAGAGAGCTATTCTTGAACAGAAGAAAAGCTCAGGAACAGCTTCCAGATGCTGAGTTCAAGCCCCAGGACCAACACCAAACAAACAAAACAGAAAAGGCCTTGCTGAGGAGGGTCCTGCTAAACTTTCCTATTGCACAGAGGCATTGGTCCTGGCACACAGCCTACAGAACGCCTCTTCCTGACTTCCATTCTGGGTCAGGGACCAGGGTGCCAACATCCATCCGATGCTGCCTTCCTCCACTGCCTTCCTCCCAGCTGTTAGGGCAGCTGCCAAGGCATGTAATTTTCACCCAGACACTGTGCACTCGTAGGAGGAAGGGGAAAACACTCCCAGTTGTAGTCTCAATGAGCGCGGGAGCCTGGCTGGTGCCAGGGAGCAGATTGATTTTTTCCTGTTAAGGCAGTGACCTCACGGTGACAGTCTACTGTGCAGCGATGAAGCCTGTGAACTGGGCCTTGGTGGCTACAGCCCTGGAGGGGGTCAGGGAGGCTCTCCGGGCAGTCAGAGGGTGGGTAAGCCCTCTCCCACCCCCACCCTGGGAAATAGCCTCATCCCGCTGCCCTGGCTGTTAGACAGAAACCCCTAACAGCAGGCTTCCAAGGCAAGACATTCTGAAGATGGGAACTTGGCTAAATCAAAGCTGTTCATTTCTGGACGTGCAGAGGGACGTGGCGGGAGGGGGAAAGCCAGGCACCACACAGCCTCGTGTAAGGTTATGGACCCTTCTCAGGCCTGGGCCAGGGGTGAGCTGGGTCCCCAGAGCGCTGCCAGGGGTGGGGTGGGGGTGAAGAACAGAGCCTCCTAACCAAGCCTGGCCTAATGGGGTGGCCTGCAAACCTCTTGCCTCCCCCCCTCTTTGTTCCACTCCTTTTTTCTTCTCCCCAGGGTGGGGGGGGAGGAGGGGGAGGGAGCAATGGCGAGCTGGCACAGTGCCCTGGAACACTGTGTTGACCAGCAGTCATTTACTGCCATGACAAAATTTTAGTTTTGGAAAATGGGCTCGACCCCACTGGAAGACGGAGCAGCCTCACTGCCAGTGGCCCCAAGGGGAGCTCCCAAGGCGGCCCGGGGGCCAGCACAGCCACCCACTTCCCACCGTGAGGGACAGGAAGGTCCAGGACCACAGCCCGGGGGCCCAGCCCGCCATGGACTAGAGAAGATCTACTCCCTGGCTCCAATCTCCAATCTCCAGCGGGGAACAGCTGTCCACTGAGTCTCTTATTCACCCGTCCCATGAGATACTTCTGAAGACTCACTGGCAGTATTTACGGTATTTATGTAAGGTCGGACAGCAAAGCAAGCACGATCTCTATTTAAGTCCACACAAAGCAGTGAAAGCCCCAACATTGCAGAGAGGTTGTTTTTATCAAGGCCGCTCTTGTTTCTCTAAGAATATGAGCATTCTCACATGTGTGGAATTTCAGAGTCCTGGGAGCTTCTCCCCAGTGGCGGCATGCCTTGAAAGGGACATGGCCCTGCAAGGACAGAGGATCCAGGCAGGGGCAGGAAGCTGGGAACAAGGAAAACACCCTGTGATGGCTGACATCTTTCTTTTTGTACTGGTTCTGGTGTTTGAACTCAGGGCCTGAGTATTGTCCGAGAGAGACTTTTTCAAGGCTAGTGCTCTACCACTTGAGCTCTACTTCTAGCTGTTTTGGTGGTGAATCCTACGCTGGCTGGTTTTGAACTGAGATCCTCAGATCTCAGCCTCCTGAGTAGCTAGGATTACGACCATGAGCTACCTGTACCTAGCTGAGACAAGTCTTGATCACTGGGGCAGGGGTGAGGAGGGCGGGGAGGCACTCACAATGCTTCGGAGCATCTTGTCCCCACCACTGAAGGTGACGGCCAGCATGGAGGCACACTCCTCTGCGTAGAAAGGCATCCGTCCCTCCTCGTCCACAGCACCTGGACACACAGGGAGACAGGAGCCCACAATAGAGCTGGTCCTGCACTGGGGCCATGTGCTACCCAAGTCACCTTTGAGTTATCATCTGGGGGTGATCTCAAGCTTTAGAAGTGACCTGAGCACCCCTTATCTGAGTGAGTGGGTTGAGTGGCAGAGAGGGGGTGTAATATACCTAGTGTGCCTGCCTGCCTGCTTTCCTTCCTTCCTTCCTTTCTTCCTTCCGTCCCTCCCTCCCTCCCTCCCTCCTTCCTTCCTTTTTATTTGGAGCTGGTACTGGGGCTTGAACTAAGGCCTGGCCTTCTTGGCTGGCTTTTTTTGCTCACAGCTAGTACTCTACCATCTGAGCCATGCCTCCATTTCCAAGTTTTTGCTGATTAATGAGACATAAGAATCTCTCCAATTTGTCTGCTGGGGCTGACTTTAACTGGGATTCTCAGATCTCAGCCTCCTGAGTATGTAGGTGTCTTGGTGTGAGCCACAGGTACCTGGCTTCATTTTTAAAAATATGACCTAAGCAGACACTGCGTCACACACTGTGTGACTGTAGCATTAGGGCCACAGGGAAAAGGCCTCATCCTGGGAGGGTGGAGAGCAGGAAGGGCGGTAATGAGGAGAGGCATGTAATTACCAAGCACTAAGGATCCATGACTAGGGAGATCTCAGGAGGCGGGTAAGGAAGGAAATCAGTTTTGAGCATAGGCAGAAGGTCCTTAGTTTAGGTTGATGAGGAGGCAGGGAAGGAAGGCTTCAATTAGGAGGCAAGTGGTCCACAGAAAGAGAGACCAAAGCAGAGGTCTCAGTGGTGGTGGGAATGGCAGCCGGGTGTCGGGTGGGAGGGTGGGCAGTGTGTGTGAGATCTCTCCAGGTTTCCATGGAAACACTGGGGTCCTCAGAGATCAGGACTGGTACATCTGAGCCCAGAGACACGGGTGCTCACACAAAGCTAGGGACACACACACCACACACAATGGAGCTACCAGACTACTACCTATGGTGACGGTGTAGATGGAGTTGGCGTAGCCGTCATAATTGCAGTTGTCGTTGTGCTGGCCTCCGTTCCCACTGGCCACCACAAAGATGCTCCCGAACCCCTGGCGACCAGCCATCACCCCATGCTGCAGGGCGGCCTGCGGGGGAAAAACAGCGTTGGGCTAACACCAAGGAGCTCATACTAAGACCTCTGCCTACTACCCAGTCACCTCTCTTCCTCTTCCAGAAAGAAAGGGAAAAAAGCCTCAAAGGGCACTGGGCACGGGAGGAGATATAGAGAGGGCACAAGATGAGGAGGAAGCCCAAGCTGAACAGTGCTTGAGAGCTATTTTCAGGTGACAGATGAGGCTCAGAATGGGTGCCAAGCACAGGATGGGAGGGCAGTAACTCCAAGAACTCGGCCCCCATTCCTCCTCTGTCCCACGTTCGGTTCTCCTTCCCTTTCTTTCCTCCTCTTCCTTCTCTCCCTGTCTTCCCTCCCTCCTCCTCTCCATCTCTGTCTCTTTCTTCAAACTCAAGGTAATCCTGCCCAAGCCTCCCAAATGCTTGGATTACAGGAGTGTACCACTTCACCTGGCTAGCTACCTCTTTCTAGCAGGGATGAGTGGCCTAAGTGGGGCACTGAGAGTTGAATATAGTGGGAAGAGGGCTGACTCTCAGTGCTTCTAAGGACTGGAGTCTCCAGGCGGTTCCATTACCTTTCCGAGCTGGTGCGGGCCGTCCACTGTCTTCCCATCGTCATCTGGGCCCCAGCTGTTAAGAAAAACCCATAGGGAAGTGCAGAGCCAGGCTAGGGCCACCCGCCCAGGGCCTGCTAGTCTAAGCTGGCCCCTCTTCTGCCTGTGGCAGGATTCTTGTGATTAAAAGACAGGGTTCAAAGGTCCATTCCTTCCCCGTCATGGAAAATGGAAGTCTGTGTTAAGGTTCTTTTCCTGGAAATGTCCCTGGCTTAAGGCTACATTATCCTGCCCCTTTCTCAGGTCCTAGGGAGCGGGAGACATCCCAGGGGCAGAGGGGGACCTGCTCACTTCTCTGTGATCTAGGATCCCCACTAGGGGGCTTGACAGCGGGGCAGCCTGGGGCTGAGGAATTCTCTCTTCTTTCTCAAAGGAGAAACATCTCCGAGACAATGGCAACCATTGAAGGGCTACTGGTTAGGAGGAAGAACGGGTGCCATGCGTGTCGTGGGACCAGCCAACCTGGGTTGCTCTTTATATAGCCCACCAAAGTCACGGCCTGGTGCAGCAGGTGCTCTCGGGATGGTGGGAGCTGACCCCAGTGTTCCTCTGGCCTGTGGTTGGAGAGGAAAGCTCACCATCTCCCAGGGAGCTTACAAATTTAGAAAATAAGTGTGGGCAGACTGGGACACTGGGATTACCGGGATGACGGAATACCTCCTGGCTGAGTTGAGGAATGAGGGCAACATTCCTATGTGTTGAGCCCAGTGTGGGGCTCTGCTGGGGGCTCTGCCCGAACCAGCGCTCTTCGCTGGGCTGGCCCTGGCAGATGGTCCAGGTGCTTGCCCCTCACCCTTCTTCCCTCTTTGTGCACCCTTTGCTTTGCCTTACCTGCAGCTGTAGATGTCGTTGATCTGATAGTGCTTGTTGAAGGCCACAGCCTCCATGCTGTCTGTGAGAGGGCCATCCAGCACCCGGATCCCTAGACATGGAAGCACAGCAGCTCATGACTGGGGAGGAGGGGCCCCAGGACCCTACAGGTAGGAGATGCACCCCTCCCCTGTATTCTCTTTTTCTGTCCTGTTTTGAATTCTTATAGCATGTAGATATGTGATCTGTCAAAAAAAAAGTTTCTTACTGTCATGCTGAAACCTTAAAAGTCCCAGAGTTTGGTGACAAAAAGGACAGGCTAGAATGGGGGAAATCAAGAGGTCTTCATCTTTATTCTTATTCTTTGAGTGCTTGACTCAAAAATGGTGTTCACTAATGGTACTCAGGACTAGGTACTCCCATGACCAGGTACTTCTGTCCCTAAAATGGAGTAGTTTGTGTTTTGATGACCACAGAGAGGCAGATGGGGCTTTCAGAAAAAGGGGCTCAAACCCTCAGTTACTATACCTCCTCTCTGTATTATCTCATCTGCAGAGGGATGCAGCCCTCTGCTGGAAAATCAGAGTATTGCATCCAGTCTGGGGGTCTGGTTCTCAAGTGTCCTTTAGGAATCATGGCAGGAGTTCTTTCACTCCCTTTGCCTTCTACTTGACTGACGAAAGACTGAGGTGAAGGAACTGTGAACCACCTCTAGTGGGGGACTGGGCTGTCTTCAAAGGAGGGAAAGCAATGGTGGAGGGGCTGGGGGGACAGGAAAGATGGGACTGTGGGGCTGTGGAGGGAGAACTGGAAGGCATTTGGTAAATTATAAGAAGATGCAATGCAATCATGTCAAAGGTGTTGTTACAATGATGTGGATCATCACATAGCCATGATAAGAAAAAGAAAAGAGGAAGCCGTGTGTAGTGGCTCCCGCCTGTAATGCCAGCTACTTGGGAGGCAGAAACCTGGAAGGCTCAAGCCTCACTTGAGTAAAAGTTAAGTAAGCTCCATCTCAACCAGTAAGCAGGGTGTGGAGGTGTGCATCGGTGATCTCAGCCAGACCGGTACTTGGGCAGAAACAAGAGACCTTATCTGAAAGATAGCTAAAACAATAAAAGGGCTGTGGGTGTGGCACAAGTGGTGAAGCATCTGACTAGCAGGTGCAAGACCCTAAGTTCAAAGCCCACTGCCGCCGGGCAGAAAAGAAAGGAAGAAGAGAGTGAGCAGGTGTGGCTTGGGACCTCTGGCCGACGTCAAGACCCTTTCTGCTTTTGTTTTATATAGCAGAGCTTACTGCTAAAATACATGTTTGAAACACAACTGCAGTGAAAAAAATCAGCCCTGTTAGAGGCTGTCCTTGGCACTAGGCTATGGATGCTGGGGTGAGGAGGGGAAGGCGATGCCCACTGTGCCCACAGACGCCTATGGAGAAGCAGGAGGTACCTGCTATGCGGCTCCCGTAGGCCACGCCCACCGCGCAGAAGCTGTTGTTGGGCACAGCAGCGATTTCTCCCGCACACCTCGTGCCATGGTGGTTGCCGTTCTCCGTGTCCGGGTGGGGCATGGGGTCCGGGTCATTAGAGTTGAGGTCATAGCTACCCTCCGGACACTGAAATAACGAGCAGAGGACACATGGTCAGTCATTCACTGGTTAAAAGCGGTCAGGTCCTAGAGGACCTGGGAATTTTCACCTCCAAGTCGGGGCAGCAGGGCAATTCTCTGTACCCCTCATCAGGGCTACACAGGAAAAGCAAAGGATTCTGGGGGCAAAATGGACAAGGGCCACAGCTCTGGCCTAGTAAACGAATGTGTCCGCTTCTCCCTGGCTTGGGAAGCCTGGGGGCTACTAAACGTCACACCTTATAGGGAGACTAGAGGGGAGAAGGGAGTCACCCTCAGGGCCCACTCCTTACTCTGCACAGAGAGAGAGGAGCCACAGGAAACAGGAAGTACTGTCTGGGATTACCCTCCCATGGGGTTGGGTCCCCAGCTGTGCCAGTGTGGGAGGAAGAATTCTATCCCACGTCCCAGGCTGTTTGCTTTGGCGAGCTGCCCTCCAGGAATGGGGCAATGAGGAAAGAGGGACGTGGCAGGGAGGGGTCGCGCCGGCCCACTCACGTAGTTGGGTGCAATGTCCTGGATGGTGTGCTCCACTCCATCATCCACGACCACCACTGTCACCCCTCGCCCCGTGACGTTGCGCTCCCACACGCCTGTCACGTTGATGTCCCTGCCAGGGCTCCGACGGTTATTCTGTGGGCGGGATGGGGGGTGATAGGCAAACGACAGCTAGCAGGCCCTTCTAAACCCTGGGATTCCACTAAAGAGCCGGGCAGAGGTTATATAGAGCAACAGGGTCCAGGTGGTAGGTGATATCATGTACGCAACAGTGTGTACCGGGTGCCAGGCAAGTTCTAAGTGCTGATATATATTACTTCATCTGTCCAGCCATGACTAGGAGGTAGCTCCTTTTATAATCTCTGTTTTACAGATGGGGAAATGGAGGCACAGGGAGGTGAAGCAGCTTGCCCAAAGGCACATGTGAGTGTGTGGAGACGGGCAGCTTGGGAGCAACCATATGCACTCTAGGTGCTGTGGCACAAGGCCATCGGAAGCAGAAACCAGGGGAGGTAAAGGCAGAGCGCAAACCACACCTCATCCCCACAGGAGTGACCCCACAGTCAAAGAGCAGCTGGAGAGGGACTCAGGGAAAGGGCTGCAGATCCCGCCCGCCAGAAGTGGAGCACACAGAGCCGAACTCACCAGGTGCCACTGCTGAGGGAACTTGGGGTCATTGAAGTGGATGCTGCGCTTGGCCCGTTTCAGCAGTCTCTGCTCGGAATGCCAGCGCACAGCTGCATGCTCGGCCAACACAGCTTCTGCCTGCTGCCGCATGGCCTCTGCCTCGGCAGCCTCTCTGTGCCCGGCCGGCTGGACGAAGAGGAAGTGGCCCTGGAGCTCTCCGATGCGCCCAGCATTCACCAGCCCTGCTGCCTGGGCCACGGCATTTGCCTGCCGTGCCAGATTCTCTTCTTCCCACTCGCCTTCTGGGCTGTCTAGATGCACGGCCCAGCTCAGCCCCCCTGCGCTCTGGGTGACAGGCCCACTGGTCTCTGCCAGGCCCATGACCCAGGGAACCAGTATGAAGAGCCCGGCTAACGCGAGCCAGAGGCAGGTGGGCAGGCCCAGGGGGGCATCCAAATGTGGCACTTTCTGCCTCCCTCTCGGCATCAGAGCAGCAGGCTGCAGACAAAGGGAGAAGACAGGAGAGATGAAAGCGCCCGGGGCTGCGGGAAGCTGAGAGGACCCCTTGGAGCCTATTCCCTTCAAGTCCTTAAACATCTGATCAAAAAGAAGTTGTTTGTTTTTAAATCACATTTACTCTTGATCATCAGGGTAAGACCTGGGTGAGTACTAACTGCAGTGGATGGCCGCAGTTAGATAGCCCAGTAGTGTCCAGCTGCTCTTCCCATTCACAGGGCTCCAAGTACATGAAGCTCCCATGAACCACTGGCTGCATCAGGACCCTGCTCCCCTCTTCCCTTATATGTGAGATAGATTTTTCCCCAGCTGACTTCTCAGCTGGGGTGTGCTCAGGGCTAACTCCCACTGTGGGGTCCCATTCCCACCTGGACTCTCTGTGAGGCTGAGCTCCAGGTCTGGCTGACCACGTGACACTCATTTTGTACAACTGGAATACAGGCATCACCTTCACCCTGATCAGTGTTCACTCCAGACACAGGCTGCAGACCTGTGGGTCAAAGAATGGGAGAAATCAAACAAGCGGAAGCTAGCCAGGAAGAGGACCAGTGACCAAGAAAAGTAGCCAATGATGAGTATCATTTTTTTTGGGTGGGAGGGGAGTCCGGTCGTGGGGCCTGAACTCTGGGCCTGGGCACTGTCCCTCAGCTCTTCAGCTCAAGGCTAGCGCTCTACCACTTAAGCCACGGCGCCACTTCCGGCTTTTTCCCCCCTGCTTATGTGGTGCCTGAGGAATCAAACCCAGGGCCTCAAGCATGCAAAGCAAGCGTTCTGCCGCTGAGCCACCTTCCCAGCCCAATGAGCATCATTTCAGGGGTTCTAAGGTAGATCAGAGACTGGAGAAGATCTGGTACAGTCAGGCCAAATCAGTACAAAACCCCAAAGCCCTACTTCTTCTAATTCTCATGTCAACTTCTTATCCTTTGCTTCACTAGAGATCCAGCAGAAGGTTTAACGGTTACCAAAAGCTTTGCTGGGAATGCAGGTAATACACTTCCCTGAAACTCAGACAGAAGGCAGGGTGAGTTGGGGTGGAGACCAGAAAATGATAGATATAAAGGGCAGGTGGGCACTTAGGGGAGAAGAAATGATCGCAAAGCAGCACTAAAGAGCTGCCCTAACTAACTCGGTAGGTTGGCTCAGAGTTGAGTCAGGACACAGGCTCTAGATCGGGTCCCCAAGTGCCCGGGTTTGATCCAACCAAAGGGGAAAGGGGGCCAGAACGGAGGAGTGGATGTGGGTGGCTGCCTACTTGAGTCCACCGGAGCCGGTGCAGCACTCAAGCTACACACCCAAAGGAGCTAACTCAGGTGCCTCTCCGCACAGCCTCGGAAAACCCAGAATCTTGTTAGAAAGCCAGGAAGAGACCCATCAAGGTAGTAAGCTCCTGGGTTCTCAGTAGATGCCACACACCTTTCTAGAAGGGACAGAGACGGGAGCTCTGTGTGTCCCAGAGGCAGAAGGACATTTTTTTATCAGGACGTACACCACAAAAGCTAGATACTTTCTGAACTACAACTTCTAGGCGGAAGAAAGAAGGAGAAGGAGAAAGAGAAGAAGAGGAAGAGGAGGAGGAAGTTGGAGGAGGAGGAAGAGGAGAAGGAAGAAGAAGAAAGAGAGGGAAAGAAGGAGGGAGAGCGCTGAAAGTCCAAGTCTTTGCTCCCGAGCGACCGTCTAGCATCCTCTTCACCCCGCTCCTAGCAACCGGGCCACCCCCAGGGGCTGCCGTCCCCACGACCCCTCCTCCCGGCCTGGCCCGCCGGGTGCAGTGAGCCCCGCTCCTCCTCAGCACCCGCCCCGCACCGGGATCCAGGACCACGGCCCCGCTGGGCTGCCGCCTGCCAGCACGGAGGGCCCGCGGCGCCGCGCCCGCGCCCCCGGACGCCGCCCCCCGCCGGCTCCCCACGCACCCGGCCGCCCGCAGCTGTCGCCGCCGCCTCCCTGCGGAAACTCGCGGCTTCCCCGGAGCCGGGGCAGCCGGTGACAGCGGCATCACTTCCGCCCCGGGCCGCAGCCAATCAGCGGCCGGTCCTGCGGCCGCTCGACCCGCGGGCGCGGGGAGCGGGAAGGGCCGTGGGCTGCGCGCGGGGGGCTTCCGGAGCCCCCGGCTCGGAGGGCGCCGGCCACCGGAGCCCGCCTCGGAGGGCTCTCCTTCCTCACGGCATCTCCTGAGAAGGGCAGCCCGCTTCGCCTCGTGGCTCTGTCTTCTCCGTCCGATCGCCATGCCCTCCCCGGAGGGGCTCCGGCCTCCCGCTCGGTCACCGAACTCCCGGTGACCTGGCGTCCCCGCTTCCCCCGGAGCCCGGACCCTCGGATCTCCCGGGATCTCGTCTGGCATCCCGGCCGGGAGGGGTGGGGTGGGGTGTCGAGGCAGTGCCCGCTGTCGCCGCCAGGGGGCGCCGTCGGGGGCGGCGCGCGGCCGCCGCGGCCTCTCCTGAAGCCACCCGGGCCCCGCCCCCTCCGCTCGTGCCGCCGGAAGTGGGCGGTGTCACGCGCGCGGGCCGTGCTCGACCCCTCCCCCCGCGGCCGGCCGCCCCCTCCCCCCGCTCCGCCCGCCTCAGGTGCGTCCTCGAGGGGCGCGGCGCGGGAGGTGTGTGCGGGGCGGCGCGCCGGGCGCGGGGGTGCTGCGGCGGGGAGGCGGGGGGGGGGGGGGGGGGGCGTGTTGGGGCCGAGGCGACGGGGGCCGAGGCGGGGGTCGCGGGGGAGCGTGGAGGGGCTGCGGGGCCTGAGGCGGGGGTCGCGGGGGAGCGTGGAGGGGCTGCGGGGCCTGAGGCGGGGGTCGCCGTGGGGGCGTGGAGGGGCTGCGGGGCCTGAGGTGGGGGTCGCGGGGGAGCGTGGAGGGGCTGCGGGGCCTGAGGCGGGGGTCGCCGTGGGGGCCTGAGGCGGGGGTCGCGGGGGAGCGTGGGGGGCTGCGGGGCCTGAGGCGGGGGTCGCGGTGGGGGCTCGAGGCGGGGGGTCGAGGGGAGCGTGGGGGGGCTGCGGGGCCTGAGGCGGGGGTCGGGAGGGGGCGGGGAGCCTGGCCCACGGGCGCGTGGGAGCGGAGGGCGGGCGAGGCGGGGGTCCGTGGAGGGTGGTCGCGACCCCCGGCGCAGGCCGGCCCCATTGTCCCCGGCTGTCCCCGCGCCGCGGGTTCCGCTGCCCCCTCCCCCTCCCCCTTCCCCCGCGCCCTTCCCCGGGCCGCGGGATTGCGGGGCGCGCCGGGGTCCCCGCCGGCCGTGCTCAGCCCCCCGCGCCTCGCCCGCGGCCGTGTAGCCTGTGACCCTTGTCCTGTGGCTTTGTGGATGGGGCACCGGTGACCCCCGAGACTGGACTGTCGAGGCAGAATGTTTGCCTCTGTGAGAGCAGCAAATGGTGATTTTTGTTTTGCGGGGAGTGGGGGGGGGGGGGAGTTGTCGCGGGGCGGGGCGGCGTCGTTTCTGGGTTTTGTGTAAAGAGGGAAACTGAGGCTGTCTTCAGGGTTGAGCCAGCCACGTCTCCCTGCCTGCTCTGTGCGTCTTTCAAGGTTGAGGGTTTACCTGTGATGCTATCAAAATAACCACGGAATCCAGCCCCGCTCCCAAGGCTGTTTTGTGTTTTGTTTTTTTAGGGTTTTGCTTTTTTTTTTCTCCATCTCACCATAGAGAGTTATGGGTTTGTCTTGCAGCAGAAAGGATGATCTTTTGATTTAATAATAATAAAGCTGCCTGGGTTCCCTTATCATATGTTTTTAGCTTCTCAGTTTTCTGCTAGGTTACCAAGTCTCATCCTTTTTTGCACCACTGTGTTAGCCCAGAAGAGCCTGTACTTTGCTCAGGCTGTGGGCATCATTACATAGATGGATAAAAGACACTGGGGATTGCTCAATATGGTATTGCTTGTTCTCGCAAAAAACCTTCGAAAAACTTCACTTAAATTAATGGAAAATGCCTTGAATGTAACAGCCACAAAGTGACGTAAGGCATAAGACTTTATTGATACTGGATCAACAGTTCTTCATTTATAAATGGTAGTAGACATGGTAGATACGTGGGCTGTTTGGAAGATTCTCACCAATTATTGTCTATTTTTTGTGCTTGTACCAGGGCTTGACCTCAAGGCCTGGGTGCTTTCCCTCAGCTTTTTAACTCAAGTGCTCTACCATATGAGTCACACCTCCACATCTGTTATTTTTAAACTGGAGATAAGAGTTTATGGACTTTCCTGCCTTGGCTGGCTTTAAACCAAGATCTTCAGATCTCAGCCTTCTGAATACTAGGAATACAGGCATTCTCCACAAGCTCCCAGCAAAAATCTATTTTAACTGATTGTATTTCTGCCAAAAGAGAAACAAAAGCTTTGCACAGACTCCTATTTAAAAAGAAAGATGGACTTCTGAGGCTCGGTGCTCCCCAGGACTTAATTGTGTGCAGTAGCTCCTTTAATACTGTCTCTTATTAAATGAATTTTTTTGGGGGGGTCCAGTCGTGGGGCCTGAACTCTGGGCCTGGGCGCTGTCCCTCAGCTCTTTAGCTCAAGGCTAGCGCGCTACCAGTTGAGCCACAGCGCCACTTCTGGCTTTTTTCTTTTTGCTTATGAGGTGCTGAGGAATCGAACCCAGGGCCTCAGGCATGCAAGGCAAGCGCTCTACCACTGAGCCACCTTCCCAGCCCATGAATATTTCTTTGTAACTATTGGAAGAACTCTGTTGTGTGGATGTTGGTTGGGGGGGGGTTGATAAGTTTATTAAACTTTTGAAACTTGTACCCTGTCATTTGTTTCTGAAGGTACAGGGCACCATGGCGGCTTCTGAGGTAGCTGGACTTGGGGCCAATGCCCCTAGTCCTCCAGAATCCAAATCAGATGAAGGGCTCCCTGATGCTCTAAGGTAATGTGTGGGTCATGACTCTGTAGCTCATTCTACCTCTTCGTGGTTTTGTGGTTGTAACTGCACTGTAGTAGATTGAGTTTTGTTGTTTTGGTGCTGAGCCTGAGGCTTGAACTCAGGGTCTGGGTGCTGTTCCTTAGCTTTTTCACTCAGCCACAATTGTCACTTGAGCCACAATTCTACTTCTGGCTTTTTTTTTTTTTTTTTTTTTTTTTGCCGGTCGTGGGGCCTGAACTCTCGGCCTGGGCACTGTCCCTCAGCTCTTCAACTTAAGGCTAGCACTCTACCACTTGAGCCACAGTGCCACTTCTGGCTTTTTCTCCTTATGTGGTGCTGAGGAATCTAACCAAGGGCCTTATGCATGCAAGGCAAGCTCTCTACCACTGAGCACCTTCCCAGCCCCTGGCTTTTTTTTTTTTTTTTTTTAGTAGTTTATTGGAGATGAGAGTTTCCTGCTGGAGCTGGTCCTCAGATCTCAGCCTCCTGAGTAACTAGGCTTACAGGCATGAGCCACAGCACTTGGCTTAGATTAAGCTTAAAGGAAGGGATTGCTTAGCTTTGTAATTCTCGTACCCAATGCAGCCTCTGATGTTCAGCAGGCATGCTATGTATTTATTGGATAAAGCTGTCAGACTATAACCATCAGTCCATCAAAATATTTCCTCTCTAACATAGACTTCATTTAACCATAGGTTTATTTATCAAATTCATACTCATTATATAGTTAGATATATGTACATTTTTACTTATATGATCTATTGCTTAATGTATGCATTTTGTTCTGTGTGTGTGTGTGTGTGTGTGTGTGTGTGTATGTATGTGTGCGTGCGTGCGGGCATGTGCCTGCCTGTGTGAGGCTGTACTATACGTACGTTTTTACTTATATGGTCTTTTGCTTAATGTGTGCATTTTGTTCTGTGTGTGTGTGTGTGTGTGTGTGTATGTGTGTGTGTGTGTGCGCGCGTGCCTGCCTGCCTGCCTGCCTGCCTGCCTGTGTGAGGCTGTACTGGGGCTTGAACTCAGGACTGGGGAGCCTTTTTAAAAATTTTTTTAAATGCTGGTACTTCTATCATTCCAGTTATAGCCCCACTTCCAGCTTTTTGGTGGCTAATTAGAGATAGGAATTTCATGGATTTATCTGCTGGTCTGACTTTAAATAAGCTACCCCCCTTAACTGTGTAGCTAGGATTACAGGTGTGAGCCACCAGTGCCCAGCAGTTGTTTTATTTTGAACAGATACTGTTAAGGAAAGAAGTACGTTGACCTGCAGCCTCAATCAGTGCTACAACGTGGAGAGAAAAGAAATTTAACGTGGATTAAACTCCTGAGTGAAAGACTTTTGTCAATGTTGGGTATCATTGTAAATATCACTTGTAAATATCATTTTAAAAATCTCTTTAAAAAATCAATGCTTTGTCTGGGTGAGAAGCTCTGTGGAGAGGATGCCTAGAGAATGTGCAAGTTCTGGGTCTGAGCCCTCAGCTGGGGAGCAGGAAGGGAAGGCAGTATACTGTCTGTGATAAACAACAAAGCGATCATCCCAATGTTAAATCTTTCTATTACTTGCTGTCTAGGATACATTTTCTATTGACAACTTCTGTTTGGATTCAGAATGGTGCTTTTGACAGCCTGAGGTGATGCTCTGCTCTGGAAAACTGTTGAGTTATGAAATTAATTGTGGTCAAAAATTTGTATAATGGGTCTGAAGGACAATTACTTTTATGAATTATGAAAATAAAAACAGTATTCCTAGCCAGGTGCCAGTTGTTCACATTTGTAACCCTTGCTACTCAGGAGACTCAGATCTGAGGATGGCAGTTGGAAGCCTGCCTGAGCAGGGAAGTCTGTGAGATTCTTGTCTCCAATTAAGCACCAAAAAAAGCCAGAAGTGGAGCTGTGCTCCAGTGGTAGGTAGAGCATTAGCCTCAGAGACAGTGCCCAGGCCCTGAGCTCAAGCTCCAGGATTGGTACCCCCAAAAGCAAAAAATAACCCCCCAAACCCAACAGTATTTGTAAGTTAATATTCACAAATATTTGTAAATAAATTCTTTTTTTTTTTTTTTTTTTTTTTTGGGTCTGGTTGTGGGGCCTGAACTCTGGGCCTGGGCGCTGTTCCTCAGCTCTTCAGCTCAAGGCTAGCGCTCTACCACTTGAGCCACAGTGCCACTTCCGGCTTTTTTCTTTTTGCTTATGTGGTGCTGAGGAATCGAACCCAGGGCCTCAGGCATGCAAGGCAAGCGCTCTGCTACTGAGCCACCTTCCCAGCCCCTGTAAATAAATTCTTATGATCAGACATTGACTAGCATCATTTTGTTTTTATTAGTTTGCTCCAAAGTTCTTCAAATTGGCCCTCAAAATTTCTTTGGGTCTTCAGGGTCATTTATGTTGAGATAGTTCCTATAGACTGTCACCCACCGAGCTAGATTCCCTGCTTATGAGATGAAGATTATTGGATAGAAACATCTTCGTTCTGGTGATTGAGAGGGTTTATGTAGACCAGTTGTATTCATCTGTGAAAAGTTAGTTCATTCTCTAGTTAATCTTTGTTAACATTGGGAGAAAAGAGAAACCTTTTTTTTGTGGTGCTAGTAATAGAACTCAATGCCTCGTGCATACAGGCAGCCATTCCACTGAACTGCACCCCCCAGCCCAGAAAGGTTTCACCTTATATATTATATATAAAAATAAAAAAATTGTTATTATAAAAGTGGTGTGCAGAGGGGGTTAAAGTTATGTAAGTTGGGCTGGGAACGTGGCTTAGTAGTAGAGTGCTTGCATGCAGGAAACCCTGGGTTCGATTCCTCAGTACCACCTAAACAGAAAAAGCTGAAAGTGGAGCTGTAGCTCAAGTGGTAGAGTGCTAGCCTTGAGCAAAAACAGCTCAGGGACAGTGCCCAGGCCCTGAGTTCAAGCTCTAAGACTGGCGAAAAAAAAGTTACATGGAAGTGGTGCTGTGGCTCAAGTGGTAGAGCACTAGCCTAGAGCTGAAGAGCTGAGGGACAGCACCCAGGCCCAGAGTTCAGGCCCCACCACTGACAAAAAAAAAAAAGTTACATAAGTCAGGTAAAGAGTACATTTCCTTTTGGACAATGGCATCTCTTCCTCACTCATTTTTTCCCTCCTGTCCCCACCCACAGTTGTATAGTTCATTTTATTTTCGTTTTAAATTTTTATTTAATTGATTTGTTTTTGTCAGTCATGGGGCTTGAACTCTGGGCCTAGGTGCTGTCCCTGAGCTCTTCACCTTAAGGTGAGTGTTCTACCACTTGAGCCACAGTACCACTTCTGATTTTCTGGTGATTATTTGGAGATAAGCGTCTCACAGACTTTCCTGCCCAGTCTGGCTTTGAACCATGATCCTCAGATTGTTACTATAAAGGTGATATACAGAGGAGGTCAGTTACATAAGTTACATAAGTCAGGAAAGGAGTACATTTCCTTTTGGACAGTTCATCCCTTCCCTTGCTCTCTCTGTTTTTCCCGCCTGTCCCCACCACAAGTTGTATAATTCATTTTCATATTGTGTTTTTGACAGCCCCAAAGACCCTCCACAGAAGCAGAAGAACTCGCCTCCATCAACTGTAAATAGCCACATGATAATGAAGGAGAATAACAGAAATGTACGTGTGGATCACCCCGAGCAGAATCCTGGTTCATCAGCGGGTGACCCTGCAGCGGCACACCAGGAGGCTTTAGGAGAGAACTTGGTAGCCACAGCCCTTTGTCTTTCTGGCAGTGGCTCTCAGTCTGATTTGAAGGACTTGGCCACCACAGCAGGAGAGGAAGGAGACATGAGCCTCCAGGAGAGCTTCCATCCGGTCACTCGGTCTCTTAAGGCAGGGTGCCATACAAAGCAGCTTGCCTCCAGGAATTGTTCAGAAGAGAAATCCCCACAAGCCTCCATCCTAAAAGAAGCTAGCAGAGACACAGGCTTGGATTTCCGATCTGGAGTGCCTCCAGCAAATGGGGTTGAAGGAGTCCAAGTGGAGCCGGAGGATGATCAGGACAGCTCTTCCCTGAAGCTTTCTCAGAACATCGCTGTGCAGGTTGAACATCAAGTTTCCACTACTAGAATGGAATTGGGCTGGGGGGAACATTGCGGGCAGGCAACACTTCTGCATATTTGTGGAGAACTGTACTGTCCTGTTTCATGCTAGCAGCCATCATGCTGCTTTCATACATTTGCCATACAGGGACTTGATTCTAGCGTAGAAATAAGTCACTAGCCAGTATCAGTTCTTACAGCAGTCAAAATTTCATGAGCTCTGAGAATAAGTGGTATATAGGTCCCTGTCATAAGCATTCCTATGTCCGATCTTTATCCTCACATGTTAATTCCATAACCTACCTCTTAGTACAGTGTGTCATGCCTTCTAATTGCAGAGCCCTGTCATAGGAAGATCTATGGGCACAGTAGTTGTCGGGGATAGCTAAGTGTTGTTCTTGATTAGTTTTTTTGTCGGTGGTCTTGGAGCTTGAACTCAGGGCCTGGGCACTGTCCCTGAGCTCTTCATCTTAAGGTGAACGCTCTACCACTTGTGCCACAGCGCCACTTCGGTTTTCTGGTGGTTAATTGGAGATGAGTCTTACAGACTTTCTTACCCAGGTTGGCTTTGAACCGTGATCCTCAGATCTCAGCCTCCTGAATAGCTAGGATTATAGGCGTGAGCCACCAGCACCTGGCTCTTGATTAGGCTTTCTTGTGAGCTGAATGATTGGTACAAATGTAGATATTGGTGTCCATTTGCCAGAACTGCCTTGCTTCACTTACAGTGAAGTTGGTAAAGTATCTTAGTTGTTTGAGGCAAATTTTTAAATGAAAATATGGAATAAGCCAGGCACCGGTGGCTCACGGCTGTAATCTTAGGTACTTAGGAGGCTGAGATCTGAGGATTAGATCGCAATTAGAAGCTGGCCCATGCAGAGAATCCCCATGAAACTTATCTCCAATTAACCACTCAAAACCTGGAAGTGGTGCTGGGGTTCACAGTGGTGTAGAGCACTAGTCTTGAGCAAAAGAGCTCAGAGACAGTGCCCAGTCCCTGAGTTCAAGCCTCACAACTGAAAAAAAAAAAGTATAGAATAATTCTGTCTCTTCTAAAGTTCTGAATGTACTATTTTTTCCTTTATAGACTGACTTTAAGACGACGGATTCAGAGGTAAACACAGATCAAGATATTGAAAAGAATTTGGTAAGTGAAGTGTCATTGTTATTATCAAAGTTGGAAAATGTGTAGGAACCACCCAGGTGCTGGTTGCCTGTAATCCTTGCTCCTCATGAGGCTGAGATCTGAGAACTGGTTCGAAGCCAGCTCAGGCAGAAAAGTCCATGAGACTCTTATCTCTAATAAACCACTCAGAAAAAGCCAGAAATAGCCGTGGCTCAAGTGGTAGAGCTCTAGCCTTGAGCACAGAGAGCTCAGGGACAGTACCCAGACCCTGAGTTCAAGCTCCAGGACTGTCCCCTCCCCCTAAAAATCTCTTATGGATGGTCCACTTCTACTTGCTGACTCCAGAAACTTAGGCTTCCTCCCTCCCACAGACATCCACTACCCCGCATCCCTCCCACGGATGCCCATTACCCCGCATCCCTCCCATAGATGCCTACTACTCCCGCATCTGTCCCATGGATGCCCACTATCCCACATCCCTCCCACAGACACCCACTATCCCACATCCCTCCCATAGATACTCACCACCTCACATCCCTCCCACAGACGCCCACCATCCCTCATTCCTCCCTCAGACGCCCACCACCCTGCATTCCTCCCACAGACGCCCACCAACCCACATCCCTCCCACAGAGACCCACTCTCCATCTAGTCTGAGCCTTGCAGTGGAACATCTACGCAGGTTTTTACCATTCTTTTCATGTGTACTTTTTCTTTCCAGTCTTTTATCCTGTCGTCCTGGTATATTCCACCTCACATGTCCCATTTTGTCAGTGTTTTGTTTTTTTATACCAGTCCTGGGACTTGAACTCAAGGCCTGGGTATTGGCCCTGAGCTGCTTTTGCTCAAGGATAGCACTCTAACTTGTTTTTTTGGGAGTGGTTTATTATTATTTTATTTTTTATTTTTTATATTTTTGTTGGTTGTGGGGCTTGAATGCTGGGCCTGGGCACTGTCCCTGAGCTCTTCAGCTCAAGGCTAGCTCGCTACCACTTGAGCCACAGTGCCCACTTCTAGCTTTTTGTGTTTATGTGGTGCTGAGGAATCAAACCCAGGGCCTCATGCATGCAAGGCAAGTGCTCTACCACTGAGCCACCTTCCCAGCCCCTTGGGAGTAGTTTATTAAAGATAAAGAGTCCCATGGACTTTTCCTGCTCAGGTGGGTGTTAAGCTTGATGGCAGTATAAGAAATGTGGGTTCTGTTTAGCTCCTTTTTTTTCCTTTGGTAATACTGGAGTTTGAACTGAGAGCCTCACACTTTCTAGGCAAACATTCTATCATTTGAGTCACACCCCAATCCTTTTATATTTTTAGGGTAGGATCTTATTTAGGTCAAGCTAGAACCCTGGACTCTTTATCCTTCTGCCTCTATCTCATAAGTGTCACAGGCCTGTGCCATGACACTGTTTATATTCTTCTTCTGTTCCTTTCTCCATCCCTCTCTTTCTTTCTTGAAAGCACTTTACCAATCAGCTATATCCCTAGACTTGTTTATTTTCTCCCCTTTTCATATATTTAAGGTCATCAGCCAACTACTTGCAATTCAAACTGTTACTTCTGGTACTAGGAACAAAATAACAGTGGATTAAGTGATTTACTGTATGCCTTTAGTGTGTCTATTCCTGTGTGCTAATAGTATGTGCTATTCTGTATGTGCTAATAGACTTCTTTCCATGATGTGAACACTTTTCCCCTTCTCGTCTGCTGTTTAAGCATGTATCATGGACAAGGGAGGTACCATGAGACAAAGGGAAAGTTGTGGTTAAAAGGAAAAGAATCCTCTTAACTACTGGTTTGAGTGACTGCCTCTCAAACTTTAACTTTTCTTAAGTGCAGGTCCTCTTTCAGAATCTTGAAATCTGTGAATACTTATTCAGTAAAATAAACACGTGCACCTGTATATACATGCATGCATGCACACACACGCACCCCTACATGAAACTGAGAGATCCCAAGGGCTGTCTACAGACTCCAGATTGAGAATTCCTGCAGAGATATGAGCTAAGGAAACAGCTGTGTGGGTAGCCGTAGTCACATTTCAGAGCGTGGACTAAAGACTAGTTTATCCCAAAGCTAAATCATCTTGAGGGCCTATTTTTTATGGTCATGATATGGTAAGTTTTTCCATATTCTGGAAACTTCCTTTTCTTTGAAAATAGTAATCTGCTGATGAACGAACTTGGTTTAATGGTCTCAGTTTAAACCTCTCCACAGGTTGCCTTATGCTATGTATGTGTGGTTGTATTTTGTTTTTTGTTTTTTTTTGTTTTTTTGTGGTGCTGGAAATTGAACCCAGGTCTTTGGTTACACTAGGCAAGTGCTGTGCCAATGAGCCACTCCCAGACCTACTATTTTGTTAATGACATTTTTACTGTAACACAGCCACGCCCATTGGTTTACAGGGTCTTTCCAACTGTAACAACTGAATGGGCTGGTTACACCAAGGGCACTGAGCCCACAGAAGCCAAAATATTTCCTATTTGACACTTTACGGAAAACACTTGGTAACCCTTGCTCTGAAAGATAAGAGGAAGCGATAGTTTGTCAGATCTACTGAAGAGGTCTAGGGACCTGATCTTAAGACTGAGTGAATGCAAGGCCCTGGGCTTCATACACAGCACTAAACAACAAACACAAATAAAGAACAACAACAAAAAAAGACAGGCAATGGCTGTCCAGTAGATGAGTTTGGCTCAGCCTTGCTTTAGAATAGTGTCATAGCCGGGCGCCAGTGGCTCACCCCTGTAATCCTAGCTACTCAGGAGGCTGAGATCTGAGGATCGCGGTTCAAAGCCAGCCCGGGCAGAAAAGTTCATGAGACTCTTATCTCCAATAAACCCCACCCCCACCCCCCCCACCCCAGAAAACCGGAAGTGGCGCAGTGGCTAAAGCGGTAGAGCGCTCGCCTTGAGCTGAAGAGCACAGGGACAGTGCCCAAGCCCAGAGTTCAAGCCCCATGACCGACAAAAAATAAATAAATAAATAAATAAAAATAAAATAGAATAGTGTCGTGTAATAGGACTTTCTGCTGAGATGGGAATGGTTTTCTCTCCTTCCTTCCTTCCTTCCTTTCTTTCTTTCTTTCTTTGTTTCTTTCTCTTTCTTTCTTTCTTTTCTTTCTTTCTTTCTTTCTTTTTTGTTGGTTGTGGGCCTGAACTCTGGTCCTTGGTGCTGTCCCTGAGCTCTTCAGCTCAAGGCTAGTGCTGTACCACTTGAGCCACAGCGCCGCTTCCGGCTTTTTCTGCTTAAGTGGTACTGAGGAATTGAACCCAGGGCCTCATGCGTGCAATGCAAGTACTTCACCACTGAGCCACCTTCCCAGCTCTGGGGATGGTTTTCATCTGTGCTGTTGGGGATGGTACTCGCTAGTCAAATGTGTCTTTTGAACACTTAAAGTGGGGCTACTGAGGCCTGGGTTTTTTTTTTAATCGTATTTAATTTCTTTTTTTTTTTTTTTTTTTAATTTTATTTGAGAACATACTGTACAGAGGGGTTACAATTACATGGGCAGGATAATGCATACATTTCTTACCAAGCATTGCAGCCTCCTCCTTTGTTTACCCTTCACCTCCCTTCCCAGCCTCCCCCCTCCCCCCACCCAATCCTTCCCCCCCTCCCCCCCCCCCACACCGACATTGTAAAGCTCGTTTTTGACATGACATTTTGTACTTCTCATTGTTGCAACAGGTCCACCTGAATCCTTAAACGACTTGTTTGTCCCCATCTCCTCCACAAGTTATACTGACATCAAATATAGTGAAAGCGGGGGTTACACTGTGGGGGAGGGACATACAAAGCAACAAAGAAATAATCTTATAAATGCGTTAGAAACACATGCATGAAAGAAAAAAAAAACATTAAAATACATATTTAAGGGATCGTTTTCCTAACATCACATTATCTGACCTTTTCCGCTTGACTCATACATATACTAGATATTGCATATAAGGGAAACCATGGGACCTATGTTTCTTTGGGCCTGGCTTGCTTCACTTAATATAATTTTTTCCAAGCCTTTCCATTTCCTAACAAATGGGGCAATGTCATTCTTTCTGATGGAGGCATAGAATTCCATTGTGTATATATACCACATTTTCTTGATCCATTCATCTACTGAGGGGCATCTGGGTAATCGTATTTAATTTCAAGATAGATAGCTACATACGGTTAGTGCAGTGATAGAATTCTTTATAATGTTTTGTTTGCTTGTTTGGTATGTGGGGGGGGGGGGGGGCTGGGAAGGTGGCCCAGTGGTAGAGCGCTTGCCTTGCATGCCTGAGGCCCTGGGTTCGATTCCTCAGCACTACATATGCAAAAAGAAAAAAAGTAGTGCAAAAAGAAAAAAAAGCCAGAAGTAGCGCTGTGGCTCAAGTGGTAGAGCACTAGCCTTGAGCTGAAGAGCTGAGGGACAGTGCCCAGGCCCAGAGTTCAGGCCCCACGACTGGACTCCTCCCATCCCCCACCCCCCCCGCCCCCCCCAAAAAAAAGATATGTGTGTGTGTGTTCATGTGTACTTGTCTGCACCTATATGTGACTAGGGTAGAGCTTGAACTCAGGGCCTGGGCCCTGTTCTTCCTTAAACATTGTTTTTTTATTTTTTTTTATGTATTTATTTTTTTTTGGTCAGTCTTGGGACTTGAATTTTGGGCCTGGGTGCTGTCCCTGCGCTCTTCAGCTCAAGGCGAGCGCTCTGCCACTTGAGCCACAGTACCACTTCCAGTTTTCTAGTGGTGTATTGGAGATCAGAGTCTCATGTACTTTCCTGCCCTGGCTGGCTTTGAACTGTGATCCTCAGATCTCAGCCTCCTGAGTAGCTAGGATACAGGCGTGAGCTACCGGTACCCGGCTCTTCCTTAGCTTTTACTCATACTGGCACTCTACCACTTCAGCCACAGCTCCTCTTCTGGCTTTTTGTTGGTTAATTAGAGATAAGAGCCTCGTGAACTTTCCTGCTCAGCCTAGTTTTGAACTGCAGACCTCAGATCTCAGCCTCCTGAGTAGCTAGGATTATAGATTTGAGCCACTGGTGTCCAGCTCTTTATAACATTCTTGACAGCCACTGGGTTGTTATTTCTTGTTATTAAATTGGGAATTAGCTTTTCTTGTGCTTTTCCAACAGGACAAAATGATGACAGAGAGAACTCTGTTGAAGGAACGTTACCAGGAAGTCCTGGACAAGCAGAGACAGGTGGAGAATCAGCTCCAAGTGCAACTAAAACAACTGCAGCAAAGGAGAGAGGAAGAAATGAAGAATCACCAGGTATTTTGCTTATATTTAAATTGTTCATCTGAGGATATAACTCAGACCATTGGTTTGATTCCTAGTACTGCAAAGGAGAAAAAGAAAAAAAATCAAATAAAAATTAAGTTGTCAGTGAATAATATCAGACTTTTAGTATGTTTCTGAGTCACTAGAAAAAGAAAATCAGTATTTACTTTTTTTTTTTAAGTGTGTCATGGGACTTGAACTCAGGGCCTATCTCTAAGTTTTTTCACTCAAGGCTAACACCCTACTACTTTGAGGCACAGTGCCACTTTGGTTTTCTGGTGGTTAATTGGAGATGAGATTCTCACAGACTTTTCTGCCTGGGCTGGCTTTGAACCACAATCCTCAGATCTCAGCCTCCTGAGTAGCTAAGATTGTGTGAACCACTAGCACAAAGCCCATATGTGTTTTATATACACCCAGCTCAGTATTTACTTCTTAATGATTGTTGTTGCTGCTGTTGTATGGGACAGAGTCTAGCTGTGTGGCACAAGCTAGGCTTGAACTCTCCTGCTTTAAGCTCTTGAGTACCAAATTAGGCATGTACCATCATGCCCAGCTTAAGGATACAAAGAAGCTTTGAGGGGCCTCTTGTTTAAACTCTTACTTCTATTTTGTTCATATAGAAAAAAGTGGTTTATTTAATATGCTTTAAGTTAACTACCTGGGAAATACTTGTTTACTCTCCTGTCTCACATGTAAAAATTATAGCTCCAAGTGGATTAAAAATCCACCTATAAAAACAAAAAAAATTAGAATATTTAAAACTTCACATTGTAAGGGGTCATTTTAAGCAAGGCAGAAATCTCAGAAATTATAAATAAAGATCCATTATATAGTAAGTTGTCATGGGCGAGGTAAAGTGAACTTCAAATGTGGTAAGAATATGATTTGTGAATGACCTGTTGGAAAGGTTACTCATAATTAGTATTGTCAGGCCCAGGCCTATAATTCCAGCGCTCATAAGACAGGCGGGAGGATTGAGAGTTTGAGGCCAGCCTGGGCTACATAGTGAATTTAAGGCCTAACATGTGTAAGGCCTTGTGTTTGAACCCTTGCATCACAAAAAAAAAAAAAGTAGGGGGAGAGAAAAAGATTTTCAGATCAGAAGAACAAATTTGTTTCCTTCTTTTGTGTGACTGTAATTGTTTGGGCTATAGGAGATACTGAAGGCTATTCAGGATGTGACCATAAAGCGGGAAGAAACAAAGAAGAAAATAGAGAAAGAAAAAAAGGAGTTTTTGCAGAAGGAGCAGGATCTGAAAGCTGAAATTGAGAAGCTTTGTGAGAAAGGCAGAAGGTAATGTAATGCTACTGTTAAGAATGAAACCCTTACGCACACGTGTGTACACATATGCATAATGGACCAGTCCCACTTGTATGTTTCACTATTTATCCTAGGCTGGAATGGAACTTGTGGCTCTCTTAAATCAGCCTCCCCAGTGTAGAGATTACAAGGGTATGCCACCAGGCTAGTTTCTCTTCTTTTCTTTTTCTTTTCTGTGTTTGGTGCTTTGTTTGTTTGTTTGTTGTTTGTAGTGTCAGTACTGAAGTTTGAATCAGGGCCTGGGCACTATCCCATAGCTTTTCTGTGGAAGGCTGGCACTATACCACTAGAGCCCCAGCTTTTTGGTGGTTAATTGGAGATGAGAGTTTCATGGACTTTCTGTTTATGCTGGTTTTGAACTGTGGTCCTCTGGTATCAGACTCCTGAATAACTAGGATTATAGGCATGAGCTATCAATGCCCAGCTAATTTCTTTTCTTTCAATGTATTTGTAGTTATAAAACAAACACCCAAGTAAAATTTCCCCAGTGACTTGGCATTCTCAACACCTTATGTCATAAGAAATGTTTCAAGGATAGTGCCGTTGGCTCACGCCTGTAATCCTACTACTCAGGAGGCTGAGCTCTGAAGATCAAGGTTCAAAGACAGCCTGGGCAGGAAAGTCTGTGAGACTTACCTCCAGTTAATCACCAAAAAGCCAGAAGTGAAGTTGTAGCTCAAGTGGTAGAGTGCTAGCTTTGACTGAAAAAGCTCAGGGACAGCACTCAGGTCCTGAGTGCAAGCCCCCACAAATGGCATACAAAAAAGTTTCAACTGTTTTCATAATGCTGTCTATACACATATACACTCTCTCTCTGTTTGCAGAAGCTGGGGGAGGAATATAATAGAGTACAATACATGCATCTATAGAATGATCACAACCAAATCTCTTTGTGCTACTAATGTATGCTAATAAAAATAGTATTAAAGGACTGGGAAGGTAGCTCAGTGGTAGAGCGCTTGCCTTGCATGCATGAGGCCCTGGGTTCGATTCCCCAGCACCACATAAGCAAAAAGTAAAAAACTGGAAGTGGCTCTGTGGCTCAAGTGGTAGAGCGCTACCCTTGAGCTGAAGAGCTGAGGGACAGCACCCAGGCCCAGAGTTCAGGCCCCACGACCGGACCCAAAAAAAAAAAAAAAGTATTAAAAATTATAGCATTAAATTGTTGAGTTCTAAATAGGATCAAAATTTTGAGCCAGCTAAGGTGGCATCCTGTAATTCTATGGAAGTAGAGATTTGGAGGCTCAGATTCAAGGCTAGCCTGGTCAAAAAGTCCATGAGACCCCCATTTCAACAAATAAAACCTGGGCTTGGTACACACCTGTCATCCTAGCTATGCAGGAAGCAAAAAGAGGAGAATCACAGTTCAGGTTAGCCCAGGCAAAAATGTAAGACGGAATTGGACAAAGAACTCATATAACTAGGTGTGTGGATCAAACAGCAAAGCACCTGCCTAGCAAGGGCAAGTCCCTGAGTTTTAACTCCAGTACTCAAAACAAAACAATTTGATTGGCATTTAGCACTATTTCACTTGCTTTATAACCTGAGATTTCTTTTTTTTTTTTTTGTTGGCCGTGGGGCTTGAACTCTGGGCCTGAGCGCTGTCCCTCAGCTCTTCAGCTCAAGGCGAGCACTCTACCACTTAAGCTACAGTGCCACTTCCGGTTTTCTGGTGGTTTATTGGAGATAGGAGTCTCACGGTCTCTCCTGCCCGGGCTGGCTTTGAACCTCGATCCTCAGATCTCAGCCTCCTGAGTAGCTAGGATTACAGGCGTGAGCCACCAGCGCCCGGCAACCTGAGATTTCTTAAATGTTTTTTATTGTAAAAATACTGTACAGAGGGGTTCCAATTACTCTGTTTTTCCCCTACCATCACCCCCCCAACAAAACCTGAGTTTTTAAAACAAGCTTAGGCCATGAGAATATTTTGACTGATTATAAGATGTATGTTATTCAGCATCAAAAGCAATTTTACCTTTTTTTTTTTTTGCCAGTCCTGGGGCTTGAACTCAGCTTCTGGGCTCTGTCCCTGAGCCTCTCTGTGCTCAAGGCTAGCACTCTACCACTTGAGCCATTGCACCATTTCCAGCTTTTTGTGTTTATGTGGTACTAAGGAATAGATCCCAGGGCTTCATGCATGTTAGGCAAGCACTCTTATCACTAAGCCATGCTCCCAGCCCACCAAAAGCAATTTTAGAAATAACATTGTAAGTTATTCCTGAGAGAATCATCTGGGTACTGCAGGAAGAGCCAGGTGAGCATAGAATTTGGTCAGATTCTCGGATTCCCAGATTTCTTACAATAAGCTGCTTGGAAATTAGCTTTGAATATTGTATTGATTTTACTCAAATTCACTAACATGCACTTTTATTTATTGAGAAAATTTTGGCTTCTGCAAATGTGTGAGAGAGGGCGAAGTTACAAGTAGTAAGCTACTTGCTGAATCAGTATTCAAGTCTTGAGAGAAGTAACTGGAAGCTTCTATGAGAACATGGGGGAGAAAGCCTATAGGGCACTCACTTGTTCTGTTGAGAATCTAGTCTCACATTGTGTGGTGGAGATGAGTCAGTCATTCATGGTGACCATTTTCCCAGCAGTGTTGTAGAGTACTGCAGAGCAGTACACTGTGCAAGCATTGACAGTGATCTGATCAGCAACTGGCCCTACAGCAACATTGGTCGCTGCTTTGTTTTCATGGTCCTTGTGGCAAGGATGATGCATATTTCCATATTTGTACATGTGGCAGCTTAACAGATCTCCTAAAGAGTAGGCACTGGGGAGGTGGGCTTAGTGATTTGATTTTTGTTGACATATACTTTTGTGGGGCTTGAGCTCAGGCCCTAGGTGCTTTTTTGCTCAAGTCTAGTGTTCTACCACTTTGAGCCACAGTGTTACATGCAGTTTTCTGGTACTTAATTGGAGATAAGCATCTCATGGATTCTCCTATCTGTGCTGGGTTCAAATCGTAATCCTTAGATCTCAACCTCTTCAGTAGCTAGGATTTACAGGCGTTAGCTACTGGCAGCCAGCTTGATGTGTATTTTTTTTTTCCCTCTGGTTGAATAACTATAAATGGTGATTGATAACAGTTTTGTTGCTTGTATTGTTTTGGTATTGAAGAACTTGTGTTGTTTGTTACTATTTGTGCCAGTCTTAAGGTTTGAACCTCAAGGCTTGGACACTATCCTTTAGCTTTTTTTTTTTTTCGGGGGGGGGGGGGGTCCAGTCGTGGAGCCTGAACTCTGGGCCTGAGTGCTGTCCCTCAACTCTTCAGCTCAAGGCTAGCGCTCTACCACTTAAGCCACAGTGCCACTTCCGGCTTTTTTCTTTTTGCTTATGTGGTGCTGAGGAATCGAACCCAGGGCCTCGAGCATGCAAGGCAAGCGCTCTACCACTGAGCCACCTTAGCCCTCCCTTAGCTTTTTTACTCAAGGTTAGTGCTGTACCACTTGAACTACAGCTCTGCTTCCAGCTTTTTGGTGGTCAATGGGAGATAAGGCTGGGCATAATTCTTAGATTTCAGCTTCCTGAGTAGCTAAGATCACAGATGTGAGCCACCAGCACCTGACTAGTTCATGTATTTTATGTCCAAAAAAAAATCTTAAGTCACCTTCTAGATCATTCATTGTTTTAATCTTCACCTGCACTCAGCCTGTTTTTTATTTCTTTTTTTTTTTTTAACATTTTCAATTTTTTTTATTGTGAAAATACTGTACAGAGGGGTTACAATTATATGGGCAAGATAATGAGTACATTTCTTATCAAGCATTGTAGCCTCCTCCTTTGTTTCCCCTTCCCATCCCTTCCCATCCTCCCCCCACCCCCTACTCAATCTTCTTCCCCCTCCCCCCACCAAAGTTGTAAAGTTAGTTTTTGACGTAACGACTTGTACATCTCATTGTTGCAATGGGTCCACCTGTATCCCTGTTTAAATGATTTGTTTTTTCCCTTCCCCTCCACAAATTATACCAACATCTAATACAGTGAAAGCAGGGGTTATACCGTGGGGGAGGAACATACAAAGCAACAAAGAAATAATCTTATAAATGTGTTAGAAACAGAGCTGGGAAGGTGGCTCAGTGGTAGAGCGCTTGCCTTGCATGCATGAGGCCCTGGGTTCGATTCCTCAGCACCACATCAGCAAAAAGAAAAAAGCTGGAAGTGGCACTGTGGCTCAAGTGGTAGAGCACTAGCCTTGAGCTAAAGAGTTGAGGGACAGCGCCCAGGCCCAGAGTTCAGGCCCCACTACCGGACCCCCCCCCCAAAAAAAAAATATGTTAGAAACAATCGCATGAAAGAAAAACATTTGAATACATATCTTAGGGTTCATTTCCCTAACATCAACTTATCTGACCGTTTCTGCTTGATGTTTTTTATTTCTTATCCTACAGGGAAGTGTGGGAAATGGAACTGGATAGACTTAAGAATCAGGATGGTGAAATTAATCGTAACATTATGGAAGAGACAGAACGAGCCTGGAAGGCGGAGGTGAGAAAATCTGACATCTTAAAAACCTTGTTTTGGGGCTCCCAAATGGCATATGCTTTGGGTATAGTATTAAATAGCTGATAAGCTTTAACTATCTGGGTGTTCTGTGTGTATAAAATTAATGAGATGTATGTGTGTATGTGTGATTTCCTTAGATCTTATCACTAGAGAGCCGGAAAGAGTTGCTAGTATTGAAACTAGAAGAAGCAGAAAAAGAAGCAGAGCTACATCTTACTTACCTCAAGTAAGTACTTTCTCATTCTAAAACCTGTATTTTATTTTACTTGTTTTATTTTATTTTTTGTGGGTAGTAGGGCTTCAGCTCAGGGCCTGGGCACTGTCCCTGAGCTCTTTTTGTTCAAGGCTAATGCTCTACCACTTAAAGCCACAGTGCCACTTGACTCATTGTTTAGGTGTTTGAATCCCTAGGCCAGAAATCCTGGTACCTACCTTATCTTCATGAGAATTTTAAAGCCATTTCTATCTATGCAGTTATAATTGCTCAGTGATTATTCTACATTTCCTCATTCTTTCCTTTTAGAGTGGGTTTTTTTGTTTTTTGCCTTTATTTATTTTTGGTAGTACTAGGATTTGAACTCATTCAACTCCAG
The DNA here is from genome assembly GCF_019054845.1 of Dipodomys spectabilis. Lineage (NCBI taxonomy): Eukaryota > Metazoa > Chordata > Mammalia > Rodentia > Heteromyidae > Dipodomys > Dipodomys spectabilis. The sequence continues at coordinate 5,713,411 of NW_024870753.1, forward strand.
CTCTGCTTTCTTTTGGCTAGTTACTTTGAAGACAGAGTCTATTTCTGCCTCAGATGGTTTTCAGCCACTCTCCTCTACATCTCAGCCTCTTGAGTAGCTAGGATTACATGCCTAAACTACATTATCTCTATAGTATTGTACAGTACAGTTCAATTCAGTACAATATAATTCCATACAATACAGGCAGGGAGAGTGGTAGAGGTAGTGAGATTGATTTGAATACATTGAAATGTGTGGAAGGTAACAATGAAATCCCTGTTCCTCTGTATAACTAATGTAGGCTAATAACAAATTTTAAAAGAAAAAAATAAAGAGTTTAATGCTTTTTATTGTATTACTGTCACTTGAATAAATGCAATCTGTCAAGCTGTCAAAATAACAAAGGCTTTGGAGGTTTGAGTCTTATATAGCCACTTCTCCTTTTCCTGCTGTGGGATTTGGATAAGCCCTGGGGCATATTTTCAGGCAGACAACCCTCTCTCTGGTTAGTTCTCTCTCCACTATTTGCCTTAAAAGACAATAGAGTTTAATGAGACAGATGGCTTAGACTCCTAGGTTGCTCCTGCACCTGTTCCTACCTCTTCTCTCAAGGCCCATTACCCAGAAGCTCTTGCTGTCTCTCAGAACCAGGAATGGGATTTTCTTTAATTGCATAAATTCCTTTTGGATTTCTTAAAAGGTCAACTCCTCCAACACTGGAAACAGTTCGTTCCAAACAGGAGTGGGAAACAAGACTGAATGGAGTTCGGATGATGAAGAAGAATGTCCGTGTAAGTAAGTGTAGTAGCAGGTAGCTATTAGTCAGTGTTTGTTTGTTCTTCAGCTCTTCTGGCAGTAGGGAGGCAGTCTTTGTGTTACACTTTGGGCCTGCCTGCTGCTCAGGGTTTCTATGAGAGTGGATGTTGTGCTTCTTTAGAGTCTCACTCCATTCATAGTGAAGGATGATTCTTTCTTTTCCTTTTTGTCTAGGACCAATTTAATAGTCATATCCAGCTAGTGAGGAATGGAGCCAAGCTAAGCAGCCTTCCTCAAATCCCCACCCCCACTTTGCCTCCGCCCCCCTCAGAGGTAAGAGAACTGGCATTTGGGACTCCACTTTTCTGTGTTGGTGGCAGAGTCAGAGTCTTCTCCTTTTTCTTTTTTCTTCTTTCTTTTTTTTTTTTTTTGTCAGCCTGGGCACTGTCCCTGAGCTCTTTTGCTCAAGGATAGTGCTCTGCCACTTTGAGCTACAATGCCACTTCTGGTTTTTGAGTGGTTAATTGTTGATCTGAGTCTCATTGGGACTTTTCTGCCTAGGCTGACTTTGAATCATGAGTAGCTAGGTTACAGGCATGAGCCACTGGTGCCCTGCTACCTTTTTCTTTATTTATAAAGTTATTGGGTCTATTCCTGTTTAGTGTAAAGAGTTGCTTATTCATTTTTACTCTAGATTTCTAGACTTTGTTCTTATCTCTCTTGCCTTCCACTCTTTCCTCTGCAGACAGACTTCATGCTTCAAGTGTTTCAACCCAGTCCCTCCCTGGCTCCTCGGATGCCCTTCTCCATTGGGCAGGTCACAATGCCCATGGTTATGCCCAGTGCAGATCCTCGTTCCTTGTCTTTCCCAATCCTGAACCCTGCCCTGTCACAGTCCAACCAGCCTTCCCCACCCCTCCCTGGGTCCCATGGGAGAAATAGCCCTGGTCTGGGTTCCCTTGTCAGCCCCCACAGTCCACACATGCCCCCTGCCGCCTCCATCCCGCCTCCCCCAGGCTTGGGCGGTGTTAAGGCTTCTACTGAAACTCCCCGACCCCAACCAGTAGACAAACTGGAGAAGATCCTGGAGAAGCTGCTGACTCGGTTCCCACAGTGTAATAAGTAAGTCGATTTAAGGATTCATTCATAATTTTCATGACTGTTCCCCATGGATGTAGTGTGGGGTCTCCATCCTCAACTATTTTCTTTTTTAGGGCCCAGCTGACCAACATTCTTCAGCAGATCAAGACAGCACGCACCACCATGGCTGGCCTGACCATGGAGGAGCTGATCCAGCTGGTAGCTGCACGGCTGGCAGAGCATGAGCGGGCAGCAGCAAGTACTCAGGTAAGATGGGTAGCCTTGAAAGAACGGAGGTCACCTGAAAGGTGGAGAGGCAGACTCCAGAAAAGTTGGGATGGAAGAAGCATTATAGTTGGGCTTCTCTTCCACTTTCTTGCTTTGCTGGAGTTGGAAGGAAATTATGTCTTTCTGTTGCATGCTGTGTTACTCAGACTTCTCTTACTCTAGATTATTTTTACCCACAGCCACTTGGTCGGATCCGGGCCTTGTATCCTGCCCCATTGACCCAAATCAGTACCCCAATGTTCCTGCCTTCTGCCCAGGTTTCATATTCTGGAAGGTCTTCACAGGTAACACTCTTTTTCTCTGCACAGTAGGGTATGCAGCAGCTCAGAGTAAGGAAGGAGTTGGGGGTGCAGGAGCATGCAGGAGGAAACCATCACTAGCTGCATTGTTGGTAGCCCTCCTGGGAGTATACAAGTACTTCAGGCAAGAATCTGTATTTCGACTTTTCTTTCTTCTGGTGTAAGTCCCTTTTATCTACATGGAAACAACAGGTGTAGTTATGGGCATAAAGGCAAGTTGGACCCAGAGTTCCCTACCTTGTTGGCCAAACCATCACTTCTCTCTTCTGCAGGCTCCAGCCACTTGTAAGCTGTGTCTGATGTGCCAGAAACTTGTCCAGCCCAGTGAGCTGCACCCAATGGCGTGTACCCATGTATTGCACAAGGAGGTGGGTATTATGGACTCCTCATGGTCTACTCTTTTCCAACAGCTGAGATCATTTCTCTTGAGCATTTTACTCTTGAGCATTGGGTTGGTTCTCTCATCATTAACATCTGATCACGATGTTTTCAGTAAATTGTAGCTTGAGCATCAGCAGATACTAGCAGCCTACTGCAGCTAGTATCTGCTTCTTTCCATCCCAGTTCGTTAGGGCACTGGAAAACTGCCAGTAAGGTAGATCCTCAGGTCTAGTGGTTGTTTTAAATATACGTTGTCAGGAGAATTTGTTTAGCCGAGAGGAGCAGATAGGGAGCCTGAATATGAGATCAGCAGTTCCATTGACACAACAAGACATCTTCACTAACCCCCAGGTCGGTCCTGTTCTGTATATTGCTAGGCAGAGACAGTTTTCTCAGCAGCAAGGGCATTATTCCTTAATGATTTTGGTTTGTTCATTTTGTTTCTCCAAAAGGTAGAAACTGAACTGATACTTAAATTCTTGATAAAGCCCTGAATAAGGGTTGGGGATAAAGGGATATGAAGTGAAACTCATCTTAGGCCAAATGATCATAAAGAGGAGGCAAGCCACATTATTACTCCACAAAAAGCAGCCTCATGAGCACCCTGAGTGTTCCTAGTCCTTGAGAGAAGGATGTTTGCCTGCTGTAGAGATTCTTGGGGGTGGGGAGGTAAAGAGCCATTGAAATAGTCCGTCTAGTCTCCCCAGTCAGGACGCTTCAGCATTAGACCTTGTGAAGCTTAGCGGTCCTCTTTCTGTCCTTCCCTTCATCTTTCCAGATAAACCTGAGGTGTGTCTGTCTCTCTCTCTCTCTCTGCAGTGTATCAAATTCTGGGCCCAGACCAACACAAATGACACTTGTCCCTTTTGTCCAACTCTTAAATGACTGACCTGTCTGAGCAGGAAGAAGAGGAGAAACTGATGTGAGCAGGAAGCACGGGTTGGAGATTTCTAAAACTCTATATTTATACAGTGATATATACTCATGCCATGTACATTTTTATTCTATAGGTAATGTGTGTATAGAAAGTCTGTATTCAGATGTTCGTAAATGAAAATATGTATATAACGCAGAAATATTGTTTCCCCCTCATCTTGCAGTCCTTTTGGGGGAGGCAGATTGTAGAGAAGATGTTGTTTAGTTTGGCCTCAAAATTATGATATCCTGTTTTCAAATACATCTAGGAAGCTGCTGTCGCTCTAAGGCCATCCTGCTTTGGTTTGGCTCAGCCCCTAGTCCATTTTCTTAAGGCTCATGTGTGCAGATTTGCAGCCTGGTGCTCACCTGCTGTCCAACCAGATGCCTTGCTTGTGGAGAGCCTCTGGAAGCCTCAGTGTTGTAGCCGTTCCACTCTGAACAGATAAAATAAGACTCATGAAGGGAAAAATGTAATCCTAGTAGTTTGACTTCTCATTGAATATTTTACTGTGTTAATGCTCATTATTTATACATAGACATCAGGTTTACAGAATATTGTTTTACATCAACAAAATTCACAGTCCAAGAATAACAATATAACCAGGTCCCATTTTCCCCACAAGCTTCTGTCCACCCCATTTCCTGGGTAGTAATTAGCACAACCAACAGGTTTTTCCCAGGCTAAGCCATTCCTTTTGGTCACTGACTTGGCTTCCACTCAAGGTCTGAAAAATGCAGCCTTGCGAAGTCCTCACCCTTACCCATTCCTCTGGTCTGCTAGTCTGGCTAAACCCCCAACACCCCTCAAAGGTTAAGGCAGTTGGTTTACAACCAAGTTGTTGGGTGACCTTGGGTGAGCTCCTGACAGGCACTGGGGTGAGATGTCTGTGCAGTTACTTGCCAAATATTATCTTGGGATGCTGGGTTAATTTTTGGAGCAAGAAAGCTATGGGGGGTGGGAAGGGAGGGAGGAAGTAGAACGTGAGGGTATAGTATGTTTCCTGTCCTGGGAAAAATAGAAAACAAAGTGATGAAAAAGGGTGGTGTGGGACTTTATGGTTAATGTGGAACTGGGTCATTTTTCTACCTTTGCTTATTAAGCACTTCCATTTTTTAGGTTTTATACCTGGGAAGGCAATAGCTCTACTAGAGCTTTAAATCTTTTTCTTTTTATTGCTAGAGGGCATAGCTTTAGCTCCCTTCTCTTTTAGAATTAAACAAGTAACTATAAAGTGTTACTGGCTCCAGGGGAACAGTATCCCTGTTATTAGCAATCAAATTTTCCCATTCTGAGTCTTGGAAAAGTTCATTGGTTCTAGTAATATGTATCAGGGTAGCAAAGACTTCCTTTCAGATCCACCTAAATTCTCTGTTCTTGTTACCATATTTCTCTTTTGTCTCTCATCCTTGCCTGTTAGCTCACAGACAGATTTTCTTGCTCTTGCCTTATGTGTCCAGGTTTACTGACAAGCACCAGTCTAAAGAACTGGACTTCCCTGGCCTGCCTTGGCATCTTGTAGGGCAACTAGAATGGCCTCAGTACCAACTCTTTAGAGGTCAAATGATGTACTTCCTTTGCCTAATGAAATAATACTTTCTCCAGTTTGGAAAACAGGAGAAGTAAGAGGAACAGGAAAAGTAGCAAAATGGAAGATCAGTTCTTTTGTTCTTTTCATTTGGAGGATTCACTTTTTATTTTATAATCTTAGGTTTTTCTCTTCTTTCAACTTTTCACAGCCTTGAGTTACCTGTGTCTCCTGAAAATCCAGAAATTGGCATAAAGAATATTATTTCTTTCCCCATTACAACCTTTGAAGCTGAAAGAATAGAGAGAAAAAAATGAGAAAATGAGCTAAATAGGAGGGCAGAGCTGCTTCCTGTGAGAGGCCAACTCTGGCTGGAGGGCAAGTGTTCTAGAAAGTTGTACATGGGGAGTTGAGGCCTGATCAGTCAGATGCCACACTTAAGCTTTGGGCATTCTGGTCTTTCTCCCTCTGCTTACTGGCCTTCAGTAGTTCAAGCTTTGCAGACCCAGTGGCAAAGGCCCCAAATGCATGTGTGGAGATGGGACTGTCTCATTTCAGGAATAAAATTTTGAAAATAGAGATATATAATGCATATTTTTACAAGCAAGAAGCTGTTGTCAAGATCTTTTTTTACACTTAGAATTCATAGATTCAAGGTAAAAAGGAAGTAACTGTAAAAAGAAAAATAAATGCAAGTTTTCTTTAAAGAACAAAACAAGTCACAAACAATAGATCAACAAGAGTTACTAATGTTTAGGTTGAGATTTATGCCTGGAAAGAGCCAGTTTTCTCCGACATAGGTATGAACTATAAAGCAGAATGTGTCATTTTCTTCCTGCAGCAGTTCTAGGTGATTTACACTGTAAGTCTGAACTGGAAGTGGACAAGTTTTCAGTCTTCCTGTTCGTTTTTAGAGTCATGGGGAGTTCCCAATCAGTCAAGCAGCACCAAGTGCAGTGGGAATGAAGAGAACCGGATAAAAACTGTGACTCAGTATTCTTGTTTTATTGGTTTATGGCTTGTGGGCAGCTGGCTCAGACCAGCAACTCCAGAGGCCCTCCTTACATTTCCCTCTGCCTTGGCAGGTGCCCTACCTGGAAGCATTGTGCAGACCAGATAGGAACAGGCTATGCAACAGCTACCTTCCCACTCACACGAACCATGGTATTTGAACTGACAGAGGAAGTGAACGTGGCCCCACGACCTTGCCCAAGAACCAGCCTGGGTACCCATGTACTACTGGGAGTGGGGAACAGAGAACAGGATAGGGGAAGAGGGTGGCCTTCAGTGGGGAAAGATGGAGAAGGAAAACAGGAAGCTTTTTGAGGCTCCTGTTCTTACTCCAAGTCCCCTTGATATTGAAGACCAAGGGAGAAAGCCTTCTATTCTGTACATTCATGGTGCAATACTAGTCAGTGTGTGAATGCATAAGCCAAATAAATGTAGGGCCATTAGGGAGAGAAAGCAGTGAAACTGCTCAGTACTGGGTTAAAGGTCTTACCACTTGGTACCACTAATCAGAAGAAATCCAGGTAGAGGTTATAGGTATGAACCCTGTACCTGTTGAATGAATCTTCAAGGTTCACTAGGATTAGGTAGGAAAGGCCTCCTTTCTATAGCTTTAGCACCTCGGCTACAAAGCTCAAGAGCCATCATTTGGGGGGGGGGGGGTGGGGGGAGTGAGCCTTTGATCAGGAAGACAGTGTCCGCCCTGCCCTGCTACATTCCAAGTGCTCTCCTACAGGGAACTGGGCTCTGGTGGTTGGGATGTCTCAATGCCACTATCATACCTGAAAGGAAGGGTGTAAGCAGAGACAAGTGGGATTAATAGGGTAGGAATTCATTTATGTGAACTTCCTTGTGGGTACTTTTCACTGAAGAGATCTCTTTGGCTTGTGTCAGCCTTCTTCCCATCTCACTTCTACCACTAAACACTGGGGGAACCACACCATCTTAGGAGGTGGAGTTGTGTCTTGGAGATGAGGTCTAAAACTGGGGTTGGCAATTGTTGTGTTCCTGCCTTTTCTAGCTTTTCATTTCAACTGCTTCTTGTCTTTTTTATTCTATTCTCCTTTCTCCTTTTATTTTTTTTTGGGGGGGTGGTGGTGGTGGTGGTGGTAACTGTTAGAATTCCACTTGCTAGGCAGGTGCTCTACCACTGAGCCATGCCTCCAGCTTTTCTTTCTGACCACCCCCATAAGTACAAATATTCCATCCCATTGTTCTTTGTTTAATTCAGGAACAGTCTTTGCACCAGTGTAGGCTTATTTCTGCAGGCCCTATCTCTAAAACAAATATCAAACTGCATCTTTTCACTTAGGTCAGCAGAAAAATGAAGTTGGCCCTCTCTCTGCCAGGGTACCACAGAGACACTAGGATGGCCTGGGCACGATGCAAGTACTTCCAGACATAAGGAAAGAACACTTTGGGTTGGAAAACCTAAAGGGATGGTGGGCAAAAGTTCAGCACTAAAAGTTTAAGCAGCAGAATTTCCCAAGTGGAGTTTGAGGTGACCGAAAGCATTCCCGCTAGCAGTGTGCTGCTGCTTCCCTTCCGTTTCCTACAGGTGCAAGCCCTGGAATCCCCCTGTGGCCCTTTTCTTCCCTCAAGGCAGAGGCATTTGGTGGGTGGTTGAGGGTCCTTAGGGCCACCTGTGTCTCCCTGACTTGTGACCAAGGCGAACCACCCAGATGTGGTCCTGGGCGATTTCTGTCTTCCACCTTCGGGCCTCCTCACTTCAGCAGGGAGATGTCATCAGCAAAGTCATCGTGCTGATGGCGCAAGCAGCGGAGGCAACGCCACTGGCACACCATGAGGCAGAGTGGCAGCATGAAGAGGGCACAGATGGCAGCCATGACATAGGCTATGGTCATGAGGGTTGACTCATCTGTCTGTGGAATGTTGTAGCCACAGTCTTCCATGTCAGGGGTGACAAAAGGGCCTTCAACCGCCGCTGTCCTGAACTCATCGTGCACTGGAGAAAGGGCAGATAGGAGGCGAGCTGTTATTGTAACACAATAAAAAGAACTTCCTACCCCTGCAGGCTGCTCATTCACCTTTGGGGGGGGGGGGGTGGCAAGGAACCCAGTGCTAGGTGACCGTCTCCCTCAGGGCCATTGACACAGCCACCCTTCCCCGTTTACCCCATTTAGGTATGATACCCTAAGAGGCCTTCTGAAGCTAGCCCTTCACACCCATAGCAAATTCCAGTGGCAAGTCCAGCTGTGGATCCTGCCACCTTTGCTAGCATTCAACCTCCCTGTGGGGTAGCTCACTAAACAACTAAAGGCTCAGCTTCCTGCCTCCCCATCCAGGGCTTCTCAATGCCTCAGCTTCTCCTGATGCTCTAGGTTTGCCCCAGAGCTTCACGATTCAGGCAGGGGCAGCAGAACAGACAATACAAAAAGACAGGCACTGATACCAGCTTTGTACACCATGTGGATGTATTCCTACCTCCCGCACAGATCCAGGTAGCCTAACTGAAGAATATGGATAGACTGGCCCCATCCTGTTCCCTGGTGCTCTTACCATGGCAAGCACTGACTGCAAAGCCAATTCGTTTTCGGGCCCGATCAAAGACAACATAGAAGCCCTCCATGATGACGGCCCCCATGACAGTGCCTGTAGATGACTGTGAGATGGCAAACTTGTAACAGTCGTCTTGGGACGTGGCCACATCTTCCACTGGCCGCAGGTATTGCTAGGGGTAGATGAGTGCAGGGTGAGAGGGTGCCCTCCTCATTCCATCCTTCACCCCATCTGCCCACCAGGTTCATTCCTGAGCCCTGAGGGGTTGGGTTTTCCAAGACCCCTTTACCACTAATTCTCCTTATCTATTTTGTCTTCCAAGTCCTCAGAGGCCACGCTGGCTTGCTGTCCCCATACGTGCCCATGGGTGTTTTGTCCTCTTCACAGACCCCACTGTCTCAGGGTGGGACCTACCTGTGGAAGGATGGTGATGCGGAAGGACTGATTGGTGACCTCACCCATGAGGTAGAGTGAGATGACCGGGAAGATGTTCCAAGGCGTGGTGCCTGCTTGCCAGCATACCAGCTGCTCCCCTAGCCAAAACCCATCTGGGAACTTCTCTGTCTGTGTCAATGAGAAATAGATGACTAATCATCTGCCTGTCACTATTTCACCTCTTCATTTTCATATAACATTGACTGGCCTCTTAATTTGCTTTAGCTATTTCTGGGAAACATCCAAAGTAGGGGAGGTGAATTCTGCAACCCAGAGGCCAGGAACAGAGAGCAGGAGAAATATGTATCAGGACAGTAAGGTGTATGCTACACACTTATAATCCCAGCTCACAGGAAGCTGAGGCCAAAGGATCATGGGTTTACAGTCTGGGCTAGCTGTAGTGAGACTGACAAAACAAAACGATCATTTTGTACAAGGAGGATTGAATAGTGAGTACATAGAACAATTTTTTCATTTTTTTTATGGTTTATTTGTTTGTTTTTTTGTGGTGGTGTTTTAAACTCCAGTACTGGAGTTGGAATTTGGTGACTTGAGCTTGATTGGCTGTCACTACTACTTGACGCATCTTCTAGCCTAGTGTTTTTTTTTTTGCTGGTTCATTGGAGGAATCTTGTGGACTTTTCTGCCTGGGCTGGCTTCGAACTATAATCCTCCTTATCTCAGCCTCCCAAGTAGCTAGGATTGTAGGCATGAGCCACTGGCACCCAGCTACAAGAATAGTTTTCAAGAGCTCTAAGTGAAAGCATCTCAGCTCTTTTGAGGAATGGGAGTGTCACTGACTCCTTTGATAGCATGCCATCTCTGGTACCCGCCCGCACCCTTAGTCCACTGACCGAGGAGGCTGCCTTGATGGACTTGACTGCAGCTTCAAACACTTTCTTGGGCAAACGAAGGTTGGTGGTACCACTGTCCACAATGCTCTTGTCATAGTTGTACTAAGAAGAGAGGAAAGAAAGGGTGAGAATAGCTTTCTTGATGCCCCACTCTGAGGAGAGTTGGAGCATGAGCCTGGCTGCTTGGGGTCCTGCCTGGGTTGGTTTCTTGGTTTTGCCTCTGTGTACCTCCTTGTGCAAGTTGTTTAACCTCTGTGCCTCAGTTTCCTCATCTTCAAAAGGAGGCTGAGTCTCTACCTCAAAGGTTATCGTGAGGACTAAATTAAACTTCCCTGGCAGATAGGAGGCACTCAGTAAATGTTAACTTTTTTTTATCTAGCGTGGGCAAGCATTCTTCAGTTCTAGAATATGGATACCTTTCAGTAGTTTTATATCTATTCTAATTTATCATGCCTAAGGATCTAGGGAAGGATCTGAGCACTGGTGGCTCACGCCTGTAATCCTAGCTACTCAACAGGCTGAGATCTGAGGATCACGGTTCCAAGCCAGCCTGGACAGGAAAGTCCGTGAGACTCTTATCTCCAATAAATCACTCAGAAAACTGGAAGTGGCGCTGTGGCTCAAGTGGTAGAGCGCTAGCTTTGAGCTGAAGAGCTGATGGACAGCACCCAGGACCAGAGTTCAAGCCCCATGACCAAAAACAATAAAAAGAATCTAGAGAAGGAGACCCAAATACTTTAGCTGGCAGTTGTTGGCTACTGCCAGCCTCAGGGATTAACACTTTGAACTTTATCCAATCTTTTCCACAGTCCCTGAGGAAGTTGTTTTCACCAGTTTTTGATTGGCCCAGAGACACATAGCTTGTAAAGCAGAGCTAGACTCCAATTCATGTCTTTTTAACTCCATCATACTCTATAAATGGCTTCCCAAGGCCATGAAGTCAGACTGTCTGGGGTCCAGACAGGAGCTAGTTCCACACTCACCACAAGCCCTGGGTAAAAGTGCTCTGCCGCCCTGCACTTCAGGCTTAGTGTGACCAGTAATTTCCAATTTCTGGGCCCAGCCCCAACTTCCTTCATAGGTCCCTTACCTCTGCACAGCATCCCCTCACTATGATGCCTAACCTTTTTCTCCCCTCAGCTCCCCTATGGGTTCTTACCTCCTTGCAGTCCATTTTCAGGTCTTGTCCATTGATTTCTACCCGTACAATGATCACCTCATAATACCATTCCCGCCGGATGGGTGTGTACCAGAGACTCCCCGTGTACAGTGAATGGTCAATGCCCCCGATGATCTGAGAAAAAAAGAGCTCACAGCCGTGTCCTGGCCCAGGGGAGAGCAGGCCACGTGGAGACCTAGCAATAAGTTCTGTTGTTTCTGCCAACAAAGGTCCTTTACACTTCATTGTTTTCCCTTCCAGCTTCTAATCAAATCATGCCCTCAAGTGATTTATATTTTCTTAAGTGTGTTCAAGGGAAGAGACTGTCCAGGATTTTTAATTATTTGTTTCAGAGTCCCATAGCCCTGATATAAGTTATTTAAAACTTACACTGGCACAATAAATGTTGAGTGAATTATGCGCTTCTGTTACAAGTTTGATTTTCTCTGCCTGTTGAGGAACCTTTCACTATTGTCCTAGTCAATAAATAGATTTTAACTTCCTTACATCTTTGCCTTCTGACTATCAGACTAAAAAATCTTAAATTTAGGCTGGGAAAGTGGCTCAGTGGTAGAGTGTTTGCCTTGCATGCATGAGGCCCTAGGTTCCATTCCTCAGCACCACATAAGCAAAAAGAAAAAAGCCGGAAGTGGTGCTGTGGCTCAAGTGGTAGAGCGCTAGCCTTGAGCTGAAGAGCTGAGGGACAGCGCCCAGGCCCAGAGTTCAGGCCCACAACCGACCAAAAAAAAAAATCAAATTTAGTATGTTTTACCCCCATTTCCGTTGAATCATTCCTAATCCATTTTTGACTTTTCCCTCAAGTGCCTTGAAGCCTTTCAGATCAAATGCAAGGAAGAAAAGAGTGGGGAACAAGTAGAGATGGCTTCCCTTGCTATTATGTGGTAGAGCCAAGACACTCATGACACTAAGGCACATTGGTACCATCTCTCCTAATGTCAGAACCTCCCCTCCCTGAGGACATACTCACCATGCTCCCTCCGACTGAAGCCAGCACCTCAGACTGGTTGAGTGGGAAGCCTGCGCCACAGAGCTGCAGGGAGAAGAGGTTGGGAACGTGGGTTTGCTTTACCAAGGAGTCAAAAAAGGGCTCCAGGGAGTCATCAGGCTGTAGTGGAAAGAGACAAGGAGTGAGTCCTTTTGTGGAAGTCCTGATGAGTAAGCCTAGATTCCTACCTATGTTGGAGGGTAAAAGCAAAACTTGGGAGTGTTCCCTAGGTAAGACTGAGATACTAAGCTTTGGCAGAGAGAAAGAATGAGAGAACACTAGCAGGAGATGTATACAGGAAAATACAGAGCCATAGTCTTTCTTCCCCATAGCCTAATGTACTTCAGATTTACAAGGCCTTTTAAAGATCTCAAGAGTATATAGAAATCAAGATCTGTTCATTCCAGTGCCTATCACAGCTGCTCTCAGATTACCACCCTAGCTCTGTCCAATAATACTTCCAACTGACTTGCTTTCCTCTTTTAGTCCACTCCCTTTCTTTCTCCCAGTCCCTTCCTGTGTCCCATGCAATGTGCAAGGTGCAGACCCTGAGGAGTGCAAACCCTTGTTCTTACCCTGGCAATCTCAGCATAGGCCAGTCCCAGGATGCCTTCCCAGTTGGAGCCATTGATGAAGAACTTATCCGATTCAGTGATGGCAGCGATGTTGGCACGCACAGTGACGTTGGGACCATGAGGGATGCTCACCAGGTCGGTGCCCAGCTCTCCCTCCCACTTTCCTTGGGTGTAGGGCACATAGACACCCTTCCGGAGATCCCTGTATGTGCTGGACCTGTGGAGTGTAAACAGAGATCTATAGATGTCAACCCACAATGGGCATAGGAATCCAGGATCAAACCTACTTCCCAATGCCAACATCTCTCAAGGCGTCCTAGAGTCTGCTCTATTTCCCAGAACAGAATGTAAGATGACCTTGCAAGATTGGGGGTGGGGGCGGGTGGCGGGAAGCTAGTGCTGGGGCTTGCTCTCCTGTGTCTGTAGCTCATATTCCTGGATCTGGAGCTCAGGCCTGTGAAGAACAAGCTGGGCTTTGTGCATTGTGCTTGCTGCTCCTGCAGGGACAGCTCGCGGACATCTCTTCCTCCCCCACTGCAGCAAGCTTCCAGAGAAAAGGAGCCATTGACAGTCATGTTGCCTTGGGGCACGGTGGTGCCATCTGAGTGGTGGAGAATGTGCCAAGCAGGATAAATATGGAAGTTCTGCAGCAAGTTTTAGGGAAGAGATTTGCACATGCATCCTAGCAGAGCAGGGAGGTGGTATCTCCTGGCATGGGGCAGCCGCTAGGGTGGGACTGGGATAAAGGCCTGGATGAATGCCTTGCCATTGGTCCTGCTCTCCCTCCCCAACTGTTTCCTTAGCTAAGGATATTCAAGATTCAAGGAAAAGGGGTCAAAGAAGGCAGGAAATGGGAAAAGGCTTCACATCTTCCTGGAAGTGCCAGGTGCTCATGTTCTGTCACACACAGATTACCTTAGATGTTAAGACAGCTTCTCACCACTTTCCTGTCCTGATTGTATGCTAGGGGGCCTTCCAGATCACCCTCCTGGCTCTCCTACCTAAAAACCCCTACTGTAACCCCCTCTGCCTCCAGCTGTTGGCACTCTGGGTGGTCCACAGAAGAGACATTGGACATAAGGGCCCTCACAGCATTATGAGAAGATTCTTTCCTTCACATCCTTGAATCATTCAAAGCCACCTGGATGGAGTGGCCCCTGGGTAAAAACAGAGCAAAGGGAGCTCATTGCTGTAGTGTGGTAGCCTAGAGTCAGCTGCTGATGTCAGAAACCTGCAAGCCCCTCACATCTGCTCAGGCAGCTCGCTCTCCTTCATCCCCTCTCATGGGAAGCTGCCCACCATTGCTGTGGTATGGGTCCCCCAACCCTTCTCTCCTCACCTCTGCTGGCTTCTTTTTCCTTCCACTTCCCCAGCAGGACCAAAGGATCTGAGGATCTCACCTTTCCCCCTTCATCCCTCCCCTGACTCCCATTGGGAAAGGCTCTCCAGCCTGGGCTCTTCCCCACTGAGGCTCCCCACTATGACTCACAACTGTCTCTGGTAGTAGCGATGCAGGAAAGGGTGAGGGGCTGCGCCCACTGCAAAGTTACTGCTGCCTGTGTCCACCAGGATGTTGAGCTGTCAGAAAGGAGAGAAAAGTATAAACAACCAGGTAGCCTTGGGCTCACCAGCCTGGTGGGCCTTTACCCCACAGTATAGTCTCCTATTAGAGTGTCCAGGGCGGAATTTCCATGATGCAGGGTTGGTCAGGCTGGCACCTGCTGGATACAACCATAGACAGAACTTTGGGTCTTAAGATGCCCTTAGCATGGCCTCAGGAATTTTGTGTCTGCTTCTGTCTGTGGAATCCTAACATTTTCTGTCACTAGAGCCACTGAGTGTGCACAACTGTCAGGTTGTCTCTGTTTTCGTTTTTGTTTTTTGTTTTGGTCTGTTGTGCGGCTTGCACTCAGGGCTTAGGCGCTGTCTTTGAGCTCTTTATCAAAGTGATAGCAATCTATCACTTTGAGCCACAGCTCCATTTCTGGTTTTTGAGTGGTTAATTGTGGATAAGAGTCTCACAGGGACTTTTCTGCCTGGACTGGCTTTGAACCACGATCTTTAGACCTCAAACTCCTGAGTAGCTAGGATTATAGGTGTGAGCTTCTGCTCTTTGTATAGCTGACAGAGTCTGTCTTCCCCTCCTTTCCTAGTTTTCCCATGAAGAAGCTTGATGCATCCCCTTTCAGCTCAGAAGAGATATTCTAGGGGCTGGGAAGGTGGCTCAGTGGTAGAGCGCTTGCCTTGCATGCATGAGGCCCTGGGTTCGATTCCTCAGCACCACATAAGCAAAAAGAAAAAAGCTGGAAGTGGCGCTCTGGCTCAAGTGGTAGAGTGCTGGCCTTGAGCTGAAGAGCTGAGGGATAGCGTCCAGGCCCAGAGTTCAGGCCCCATGACTGGACCCCCCCCCAAAAAAAGAAGAGAGATTCTAGGCTTTTGCTTTGGCAAGTGGAGTTGTGGGGACCAGGATGGCACATGATGCACTTGTGTGTGTATGACCCTGCCCACCAGAATGTGGCATTTCAGCTACGTGTGCCACTGTTAGAAATTATGGAGATTCAGGAGCCCCATATGATGTCCTGGTGAAAATTCATCTTGTCAATGCTTGTTTTGGCTAAGGGAATACAGACAGGTGTTTTCTCTGTGTTCCTTGCTGAGGTGCTCCTAGCATCTCTTCTAACTTGTCTCCCCTTCCTCCTCCTATAACTCTGTCTATAATGGTATTAGAAAATCAACTTAAAAGGAAGGTTTTGCCTCGTAATTCCAGTCCATGATTGTTTGGCTATGCTGCTTTGGGCCAGTGGCAGCACAGTATATCCTGGTAAAGGAGGCCTGGTCATCTCTCAATGGCCAGGAAGCAGAGAGAGGAAGGGGCTCAGTTCCCAATATTCCCTTTAAGGACACACCTCCAATTACCTAACTTCCTCCCTGTAGGCTCACCTCATACAGGTTCTACTCTCAATAGCACCAAGCTGAGGAACAACCCTTCAACACATGGGCCTCTGGGGGACAATTCAAACTATAGAAATCATGTTTCTTTACCCTATAAGTCCCTCTAAACCTCCTCAGAGAGGCAGATTTGAGTCTGGGAGCTCTTATTCCTCATATTTAGCCACCTCATAGATGAACACTTAGCGAAGTTTGTCGTTTCATTAACTGCATACTGCACAGAAGACACAACAGGCCTGGTTCAGTGACATGCCACTGTCCTGGCCCCCTCCTTCAGCCCTCCACTGTATCTCTGTGAGCAAAAGAAGGCAGGTCCTGCCCTCAGAAAGACCACTGTTCTAGAGCTTCTGCCCTGACCTTAGGGCCTTCCTTTCTGTATCCTCTCCTCAGTGCACCCAAGTCAGCAGAGCTTCCTTCAGCAACCGGGCTCTGACCTTGTCCCCTTGAGCAGGTCACTGTGCTGCTTTCTGTCCGTCTGCCAAATCATCTGCTCTCCGTGGTGCCTGTGTGGCTGTGCTGGCCACTCCCCCAATGCCTGCTTGGGCTTCCTGGCCACCCTCCCAGCCCAAAGACCCCTCTGCACTGGCGGCCAGTCCTCCCCACGCCTGCCGTCCTGGCCCTGGTCCCATTTCCCTCCCTGCCCCCCTCTCTCCACCTCTCCTCCTGTCCCTCTCCCTGGTCTCTGGGCAGCTACCAGCTCCAGCTGCTGGGCTTTCAGAGAAAATCAATAGAGCTGGGAGGCTCCCCGGGTCTGATTTCAATCAACCAGGTTAATGATTTTAAAAAGCTCCTCCACTGTCCCCTCCCCTAGACCCCTTTTCCCTGGCACCAGGAGTGGGCCTCATCTGCTGCCACTGGACTTCAAAGAAAGAAGGCCTCACCATACTGTCCCGGTAGCCTGTGAGAGCAAGGGCTGCCTACAGTGTGTGTAACTGGCTAGCTCTAGCAAATACGGCTACGTCTTGCCAGTGGCATGGAGCTTTTATCTGGGGGGAGGGGATCCTGCTGTCCCCAGCCCCTCCCTGTGCCCCCTCTCCTCTCTCTGCAGGCTGCTACTTCTCCCCCCACCCCACATACTCTTGTTGCCCTTCCAGTCCAGTTCTCTTTCCTGTGGTCTCCCTCTTCCACCCCTAAGGAAAGAACAAACCACCTTGCTCCCATCCCCAGTTTCAGGCCCTCGCTCTTTCTGCCTCAGCCTGTCCATATTCCACAACAAGATGGAAAACCAGAGTAAACACTGAGATTCCCTCCGAGGAAATGTCTGAAGCTGAGAAGTGATTGCTGTCCTTCAACGTTTCTATGGGAACCTCCTCGCAGCCAGCAGCCTCTCTCCCTCTCACAAGGCAGCAGCCTGGGTCACACATGGTGCTTGCTCATCATGGAACATGGCAGTTAGGGGGGCCTGGAGATAGAAATATGCAGAAGAATCTCACCTCCTAATTTCCCAGGCTGGGGCCATTCAGTGAGAACACTTTGCAGCCCGTCATCTATGCCTGTGGCCGCCCCACCCCCTACCCTCAGCCGTATCACCAGGCTCAGGCCTCAGCGTCCACCTAGGATCAGGAGCTCTTGCCTCCTCCATTGTCAGGTCCTTTCTCTTTCCCTTTCCCTGCTGGTATTAGCTCAGGGTCTTGTAGGAACTCTACCATTTCAGTCTCAACCTCCACCATTTTTGCTTTTCAGGCTTTTTTCCTTTTTTCTCCATCATGGGGCCTGAACTCTGGGCCTGGTCGCTGTCCCTCAGCTCTTCAGCTCAAGGCTAGTGCTCTAACACTTGAGCCACAGGGCCAACTTCCAGCATTTTCTGCTTATGTGCTGAGGAATTGAACCCAGGGCCCCATGCATGCAAGGCAAGCATTCTACCACTGTGCCACCTTCCCAGCCCGTTTTTTTTTTACTTTTTGTCAGTCATGGGCTTAAACTCTGGGCCTGGACGCTGTCCCTGAGCTCTTCATTGCAAGGCTAGTGCTCTACCATCTGAGCCACAGCGCCACTCTCAGTTTTCTGGTATTGGAGTCTCACAGACTTTCTTGCCTGGTCTGGCTTTGAACCAGATCCTCAGATCTCAGCCTCCTGAGTAGCTAGGATTACATGCGTGAGCCACCAGCGCCCAGCTTTCAGGCTGTTTATCAGATAGGGTCTTGCTTTTAGCCCAAGGCCAGCCTTGAATGAGATCCTCACTTACACCTCTAGCATAGTTGGGATGCTGTAGGCAGGCAGCACCATGACTAGTTTGTTTAGTTGAGATGAGATATGGATACCTTTTTTGCCTAAGTTGGTGACAAACCAAGTTGTTCCTAAGTGGCCAGTATTACAAGCAAGTGCTTCTGTTCCCAGTACACCTGCCTATTAATGATTAATTTTCCTTCCGGTAGCTCCTGCTTCCCCAGCCCCACCCCCCCATCACCAAACCAGATTCTTCTAATTGGCATTTACAAATGCTTGAGTTTCTACATTAAAAAACAGCAGCAGCAGCAACAACAACAACAACCTTTCCTTACCCTCACACCCGCCTCCAGCACCCTTCTGTCCCTTCACAGGGTAAGCTCTCAGCCAAGCCATCTTCATTTCTTCACCTCCCACTCATTCCTCAACCTATTCTAAAACTGGGTTTGCCAAGATCCCTCTACTCGCAAGCAGCCCTTACTACATACAGTTCACGGTGATTTCATGTCACCCACTGCAAGTCGGTCTCCACCTCAGTTCTCACTCCTCATCATCCGTTCACATCCCAGGCTGGCTTTAGCTGCTTCCTCATTTTTCCTCTCTCTTGGAGCACCTCCCCCAGAGTCCCTAGACCTTAAGCTTCTAATGCTCACCCTTTCCTTCCCTTCAAGCTCCAAGGCACATATGGAACCCCCTCCACCCCCAAGCACCTCAAAGCCAGATTCTCCAATGCTGACCTTACAGTGTCCTTCCCAGGTCCCTGTCCCAGTGAGTGACGTCATCACCCATCTGTTTGGTCCGGCAGCAACTTCAGAGACATCTTCACACCCTCCTCTTCACATCCTGGCCAATCATTCTCCTTCAAAGCGCCTGCAGGCCTGAAAGTCCTCCAAACTCTGCCACTCTAGGGCCCAGCTAGCATCATCTCACCCCGGGCTATGATAAGGGTGTCTCCACTTGATCATCGCACACCCACCCTTGACCTCTCCAGACTCTTTTCTGCACGATCTTTCCAAAGTGCAAACAGGACCAGGTTACCCTCCTAAATCAATCTTTTCCTAAGCCAACCTTTTTCCTCTTGCCACTAAAACAAAGACTCTAAGCTTGAACGTTTCCTACAAGAGGCTCCCCAGTCTGGCCCTGCCTGCACACCCAGCCTCCATTTGTCCCCTCCTCCCCTCAGCCGCCTCCATCAGTCACAGGGGCCTCACTGCACGCCTTAACACCTGTGTTCCCTACAGAAGCAGCTGTGCAGGCCCTCATCCTGCCTGGACCAACCCTCCATTCGCTTGGATTTTGCCTGCTCAACCCTCTTCCTTCAGTCTGAACTGAAAAGGGGCTTCCTGGAGGACAAAGCCTAGGTCCCTTTCCTTTATCCACAGTTCTCTACTCTGATGCTGACCTCCCTTTGTATTGAATTTCTTTCTTTTTTTTTTTTAATTCCTAGAGTGGCCTCAGTGCTTGGAAGTAAGTCTTTCTTGAATCAATGAATGCTTAAGGAAAAGAGAAGGTGGAAGAGCTTTATCCTGTTTGTAGTGGTGGGTGTGCAGGAGCCATCCCTCCCTGGCTCCAGTGATTGTAGGCTGTAGGAATGACGCCAGCTCACACCTGGCTCCCAGGCCCCACAAGGGAAGTTGTGTGCCGGCTGCCTGTGGTGTTGCAGCCATTTACCTGGTCCCCTGACTCAGACAGACCCCGAAGTCAGATGCCCAGGGGGCTGTAGCCTGGGGTCAGGGCTAGGCCAGTGCCAATCACTTAATAAACAAATGTGCCCCCTAGGGGCCTCTAGGGTAGGCAGCTAGGTGGGAAGAGCTAACAAGCCCCACAGGGAAAGGCACACCTGCCCTGGCTCACACTCTGAGCTCAGCCACAGCTTTTGGAGAGTGAAATCGGAGCCCATGAGTTCTTCATTCCCCCAAATTCTACCAGTCTTGACCCCGGCTTTGTCCAGCAGACAGAGCTGGGTCGGATCCCTTTGGATGAGAATAACATTTCAGGAGACGTCTTTCCTACTTTGAACAATCTCCAGGGATTAACCTAGGCTGGGCATGGGGCATGGGGTGTAAGTCAGTAGGCACAACACTTGCCTTAAGGAACAGGACATCCTCAAACACAAGGAGGTGCTTCACACAGCACCCGGGATCACCCTCATCCTCTTGGAACCCTGCCCTGAGGTTCTGTAGAAGCAGCCCAGTTCAGCTTCCTTGAGTTTGAATGACTTCAGAGCCAAAATCCCAGCAGACCTGGCTTAGTCCTGCCCTAGCTGACTTGCCAACTTAACACAGCCACGTCACTGAGCTCAACTAGAGGAACCGCCAGCCAACCACAGAATCCTGACAAATGACTCATTTTAAGCCACTATATTTTGGCATTTTTATTACCAAATATCAGGTAACTGACGCACACTCCATGAATTTAGTCCTAGAACCCTTGACCTTGGGGACATCTGATCAACCATGGGCCAACAGGGAGTATCACCTGCCACTGTCACCTTGCTTCTTGTGATGTTTCCTAGGAGGTCCATGACCTCCTGAGGAGTGTTGCTTATGATTTTCCCTTGCCTGGAATGTTCTCTTCCTGTGTGCCCTATTCCTGCTTGCCTGCCTGCCTCCTTCCATTCCTTCCTGTAGTATTGAGACTTGAACTCAGAGCCTGAGGGCTGTTCATTAACTTTTTTGTTCAAGTCTGGTACTCTACCACTTGAGTCCACTAATGGCTTTCTGGTGGTTCATTGGAGATTAGAGTCTCTTGGACTTTCCTGTCTGGGCTGGATTCAAAACAAAATCTTAGCCTGCTGAGTAGTTAGGATTATAAACACAAGCCACCTACCTGCACCTGGCTTCCTGCTCAGTTAAACATCTTGTCTCCTGAGAGTCTTGTTCTTGATTCCTCAGGCAAGATTTCCTCCCACCCTCCAGCCCCTCTCCAGCAGGTCCTCAATAGCTCCTAGGCTTCTCTGGCTACCCCTTCCCCCAGCCTGAATCACTCATTTAATGTCATCTGTCCCCCCCCACCCCCCCACCACACACACACCTTGAGCCCACAGGGAGGAGGCCCTTGACACCCTTCTTACCTAATTTCCCCTAACCCCAGTAGGTGAGTAATGCTCCACACTGGTTTTTCTTAATTGACAGTAATTGCCTTATTTCTGTGTTTGGTTCCCAATGAGCCTACAGACACTGGCTATTAATTCTCAGCCCCAGGGTCCTTGCAGGGGTGATTCTCAACCTGGCACCGCACATGACCACTGTGCACAGTCACCATGACAACCGATACCCTCCAAACCTAAGCACAGTGAGTGAGTGTCTGCCTGGGGCCTTTTGGTTCTTAAAGCCATCATGGTGGCTCTAGAGCTCCTAGGTCCCAGAGCCTTTGGAGTCAGCTCCATCTGCTTTCCTAAGGAGATTTGCCCAGTCTGGAGCTGGTCCAAGACTAAGAGAAGGGGCAAGGAAGGACAGTGAGAGCCAAAAGTCAGCATCTGGGCGTGGCTGATGGCCAACAGCAGCTCGTGCCTGTGACTGGGTCCAGGATTGGGCCCTGTCCAGGTTCCACCTCCCACCTTGAACCAAACAGCTGACCCTCGGCAAATAGGCTCCCTTTCGCAGATACATCCTCTACCTTCTACTTCCTCTCCAGGCTGCAGCTGGGGGAGGGAGCAGACAGGCTCCCTGGCACCACTTACCCACCCCTGCCAGGCTAGTTTTCTAAGGAATCCCAAAGTGGCTGGGTCACCCTGAGCCAAACTCACCTCATTCCTTCTTTTAGCCAGGATGTTCCTTTTCTTCCCAACCTCCATGCCAGCCCAACTACTACTGATCAGTGCTTCTGGTATCAGATGAGGTGATGGATGGGGACATTTGAAAACTGTCATGTGAGGTCTTTTTTGCACTGTCCCTGAGCTTCTTTTGCTCAAGGTTAGCTAGCATTCTGCCACTAGAGCCACAGTGCCACTCCCGGGTTTCTCTGTGTATGTGGTGCTGAGGAATGGAATCCAGGGCTTCATGCATGCTAGGCAAGTGCTCTACCACTGAGCCACATTCTCAGCCCTCATGTGTGCTCTTGTGTGTCAGGGCACTGTCCCTGAGCTCTTCAGCTCAAGACTAATGCTCTACCACTTTGAGACACAATGCCACTTCCAGTCTTCTGGTGGTTAATAGGAGATAAGAATCTCACAGACTTAGCTGGGCGCTGGTGGCTCACGCCTGTAATCCTAGCTACTCAGGAGGCTGAGATCTGAGGATCGCGGTTCAAAGCCAGCCCGGGCAAGAGAGACTGTGAGACTCCTATCTCCAATAAACCACCAGAAAACCGGAAGTGGCGCTATAGCTCAAGTGGTAGAGCGCTCGCCTTGAGCTGAAGAGCTGAGGGACAGCGCCCAGGCCCAGAGTTCAAGCCCCATGACCGACCAAAAAAAAAAAAAAGAATCTCACAGACTTTCCTGCCCACACTGGCTTTGAACTGGGATCCTCAGATCTCAGCCTCCTGAGTGGCTAGGATTATTGGCGTGAGCCACTGGCATTCAGCTCATGAGTGTTCTTAAAGAACACTTCCAAGGCAATGCTTCCAATATATTTTTAGGGGTACATGAGGATCTGGGATCCAACCCAGGACCTCATGCATGCTAACCTACTGCTCTCTACTACTGAGCAGCACCCCACAGCCCTTGTACTGACTTTTGAGGCCTTTTATTTTTTTGTAGGGGGTGGGGGGGGGGGAGTTGCTGGTCCTGGGGCTTAAACTCAGGGACTGGGTGCTATGTCTGAGCATTTTTGCTCAAGGCTAGCACTCTACCACTTGAACCACGGGCTCCACTTCTGGCTTTTTGGTAGTTAATTGGAGGTAAGAGTCTCACCGACTTCCTTGCCCCAGCTGGTTTTGAACTGTGATTCTCAGATCTCAGCCTCCTGAGTAGCTAGGATTAAAGGTGTGAGTCACCAGCCAGTGCTCTGGAACCCACCTGGCAAAACCCCTCTCTACAAAGTACCACAGGAGCTACTAGCTACCTTATCAGCTACCTTCTCCTTATCAGACAGTAAGTCCTTCCTGCTGTCTTACTTTGTCTCAACTCCAAGTTAGAGTGACTTTCATTTTGTCTTGGTCGACCCCAGTGGAAAATGCCCGCAGATCTCTGGCATCTGCCCAGCTGCCCCCATGGCAGTCAGGGCCTCAGTGGCACCTGGGCTGTGCTCTTCAAACAGGATTCACTCCGTCGGCCTCCTGGGGAAAGATATCTCCCCAGGCACTGGAAAGGGAGACGTGGTGGGGTTTATCAGTCCTATGAGGGAACATCTGGGCTGCACACAATGCAGGTACAGCAGGCAGCAGAGAAGACACCCACAGGATGAAAGCAGGTTGGAAGGGCTGACACTGGCCTGGAGAAGTCCGAGCTTGGTTAGTGTTCCACAGCTTTGTCCATTTCTGCATGGGGTTGGGGGTTGGGGGTTGAGGGGGCAGGGACGGCCATGGGTAGCACGGGTAGCGGGGGAAGGACTCAAGAGTTTCCACTTCCTGTGTCCAAATACCCCTGGGACTATGATACAGAGACCTCCTCAAAACACCCACCCACCCTCAGGAACCGCCTGGCTGGCAATGTGCCCAGGGAACACCTGTGCATGCCTGGCTGGCTCCTTTCCAGAACTTTCTACTGCTCAGGTACCCAAGAGAGTGGGCTTCCAGCAGAAAACAGTTGTCAGAGATGGGAAGTGTGTCTTCTTCCTGCATTATCCACCAGAGTTTCTGCTTGGCTCTTTACTGGAGATGCTCCAGGAGGGCCCCTGACCTTCTACCCTGCTGAGCAGGTAAAGCTCCCCTGAGCTGGGCGCAGAAGAGAAGCATGTGAGATGACTGAAGGACCCAGTGGAGGCCTGCTTCCACCCGAAGCCAGCCAGCCGGGAGGGCCACCGGTGTTCACAGGGACTGGGGAGGCAATGTGGCAGCTGCAATCTTTGCCTGGTTAGGAGGATGGCTTTGACTTCAGTGATTTTTTAACCTAAGTCCACTGTGTAAATTAATAAAGAGGAGGAGGACCAGGACAGATAAGAGGATGGACCACTCTGTGCTAGGAAGGGCAGGAGGTCCACATCCTTGCTTGCTCGTGTTTGTCTTAACCTTCCCTTTTGCCTTTGAGATCTCTTGACACAGCTCTGTGAGGCATGTCAGGTGCTGGTGGCTCACACTTGTCATCCTAGCTGCTACTCAGGAGGCTGAGATCTGAGGATCGGGGTTCAAAGTCAGCCTGGACAGGAAAGTCTGTGAGTCTTGTCTTTTTTTTTTTGGTTCCGGTCGTGGAGCCTGAACTCTGGGTCTGGGCACTGTCCCTCAGCTCTTCAGCACAAGGCTAGCTCTCTACCACTTGAGCCACAGTTCCACTTCTGGCTTTTTTCGTTTTGCTTGTGTGGTGCTGAGGAATCAAACCCAGGACCTCATGCATGCAAGGCAAGCGCTCTACCACTGAGCCACCTTCCCAGCCCCAAGTCTGAGAGTCTTATCTCCAGTTAAATCACAGAAAAAGCCAGGAGTGGGTCTGTGACACAAGTGGTAGAGTGTTAGCCTTGAGCAAAAGGAGCTCAGGGACAGAACCCAGGCCCAGGGTTTAAGCCTCAGGAACTAGCCAAAAGAATAAAGAAAGAAAAGAAAAGAAAGAGAAAGAAAGAAAACCAGAAAGAAACCATTATAGAGTCAGGCTCTGGTGGTTCACACCTGGAATCCTAGCTACTCAGGAGGCTGAGATCTGAGGATCATAATTCTAAGCCAGCCTGGGCAGGAAAGTTCATGAGACTCTTATCTCCAATAAACTACTCAGAAAAAGCTGGAAGTGATGCTGTGGCCCAAGTAGTAGAGTGCTAGCCTTGAGCAAAATGAAGCTCAGGGACAGTGCCTAGGCCCTGAGTTTAAACCCCAGGACCGGCATGTGTGCATACACATGAAAGAGAAAGAGAGAAAGAGGGGAAAGAAGGCAATTATGGGGGACAGAGAGAGGGAGGAAAAGAAAAACCACTTGTAGGTTTGAGATCCTGAACCTCATGGCTCTGATGGTGTTCCAGCTCCCTTGCCTAGATTCATTCTTTCTCTAACCATTTTCCTCTTTTAGCTCTCCATTCTCTTACAGAACAAGTCCATTACCTAATTTGACTTCTACAACCACCTTTGTGGGTAACTTCCAAATCTATGTTTCCCCTTCTAAGTGCCCTTCTGGTACCCAGGATGCCCATGGCCAGCCACACAGGTAGCAGCTGGGAGTGCTGGCAATGTGGGCAGGAAACCCAAGATGGAAGAAGCGATCATAAGGTCGCAGACTCACAGGTAACTAGCTTCCATTAAGATCAAAATAGCCTGTCAAAGTCAAGGGCTTTCACAAGAAGTCTATGAGGCCTCCACTCAAGGTTTCAAGAAAGATTTTATTTAAGCCTAAGGGGGTCAACAACAAAGAGGTCTAGGAACAAGGTATCTTTAGCTTAACAAAACCAAGACCTAGACTTCAGAACCCAACTCTGCAGGTCAGGTACATTGTAATTCTGTAAACCTCTCCTAACTCATCTAGGGCTACCTAAGCAAGAATCTGAAGAGCTGTGCTGACCTTCCACCAAAACCCCAATGTCAACCAATGTCCAAAATGATAAAACACAGGAATAAACCTGGTATTTGAAACTGCTAAAGACTAGAACCAAAACCAGCTCATTTCTTCCTAGCAAGTAACTTTGGGCAAGACAATTAAATATTTCTAAGCCAAATTTCTTCATTACCAAAAGACATATGCCAATACCTGAGCCCTCATAATTACAGCAGAAAAGTAAATGCAGAACTTGGTCAACTATAGTATGTTTTAAAAGCTTACTCCAGGCTGGGCCTTGGTGGCTCATACCTGTAATCCTAGCTACAGAGGAAGCTGAGATCTAAGAATCATGGTTCATCACTAGTCTGAAGAGGAAAGTCTGTGAGAGATTCTAATCTCCAATTAACCAGTAAAAAGCCAGAAGTGGAGCTGTGGCTCAAGTGGGAGTGAGCCAGCCTTGAGTAGAAATGCTAATAGACAGGATGCAGGCCCAGAGTTTAATCTAACACACACACACACACACACACACACACACACACACACACACACACACACACTTTGCTCCTTTTGCTATGTTTCCAAACACACACAAGTCTGAGGCTAAACAAGAAGCCAACTGCTCTTCACCCTTCTCTCTCACCCCTTAAATATTATCAGAGACCAAGAAAGACTGAGCTGTGAATTCTGACACTCGGTGAAACCTTTCCTCCCTTCTGCCCTCTTTGTCACCTCCTGCATTCAGATTCCTTGTCTCACGCTCTAGATTGTTCAAGTCCTCCTCCACACTGAAGTCATTTTCCTCCAACCAAAATTAGATGCCACCATCCCTCTTCTCATATCTACGAGGGCTCCTGATGGCTTCCTAAACTCTACTCCACCACAACTACAACTTCCAGCTTCCTTCTCGTCACAGCTCATGGAAAGGCATATCCTCCCACATCGTTCTCCGTGGAGCACAGCTGTCTCATCATCTTTCAAAGCCACAGTCAAATCTCAAGGCAGTAACAGGAATACTTCCTTTTCAAGCAAGCCTGTATCCTGTCAGAATGTACAAGTTCACAGAATTACAGTGTATAGAAGTAGAAGCAGCTGGGAGCTGGCAGCTCACGCTTGTAATCCTAGCCACTCTGGAGTCCGAGATCTGAGGATCATAGTTTTGAGGCCAGCCTGGGCAAGACAAATTTGTGAGACTCTTCTCTCCAATTAGCCAGCAAAAAGCCAGAAGTGGAGGTACAGCTCACATGGTACAGTGTCAGCCATGAGTGGAAAAGCTAAGGGTGGGTGCAAGGTCCTGGGTTCAAACTCCAGTACCAGTGTACACACACACACACACACACACACACACACGTAGTTGTGCCTCACCAGGCACTCCCAAGACCTATTGCTTTTGGAACAGGTGTATCTGGTCTTAGATGCTAGTTGTTTGTATGTCTCACATCGAACTGTGAGCTTGCTAAGGGCTAAGACTATGTTATTATCTTTCTCTTCTATACACAGGAGTTCTCAATAAATATTTGTTATCCTGATTATTACCAAATTTCATTAATAACACATATATTATTACCCCGTGTTTGCTTGATGATGCTCATATTATCATAATAGCCTCTTTAGTGAAAAGAATAAATACTTTCTCCAGGAATTCCACCTCAACATTTACAACTGCCCCTGAGCAGTTTGCTTAGATCTCTTGCAGTTTACTTATTCACTCATCTTTTTTTTTTTTTTTTTTTGGTGCCAGTATTGGAGGTGCTTGAACTCAAGGTCTTGCAAGCTATTGCCTGGCTTTTTCACTCAAGGCTGACATTTGACCACTTGAGCCATGGCTCCACTTCCAGGTTTTTGCTGGTTAATTAAGAGATAAGAGCCTTAAATCTGGCTTGAAATCTTGACCCTCATATCTCAGCCTCCTGAATAGCTAGGAGGAGAGGCTCACCCAACATTTTTGAGAAACGTATTTTAAACTTGACAGTGTCATAGGTATTAGAATGTGAGGGCTGGGAAGGTGGCTCAGTGGTAGAGTGCTTGCCTTGCATGCATGAGGCCCTGGGTTCGGTTCCTCAGCACCACATAAGCAGAAAAAGCTGGAGGTGGCACTGTGGCTCAAGTGGTAGAGTGCCAGCCTTGAGCTGAAGAGCTGAGGGACAGCACCCAGGCCCAGAGTACAGCCTCCACAATCGACAAAAAAAAAAAAAAAAAAAAATACAATATGATTCCCCTCCCCACTTTTTTCTTTCTTTCTTTCTTTCTTTTTTTTGGGTCTGGTAGTGGGGCCTGAACTTCCGGCTTTTTTCTTTTTGCTTATGTGGTGCTGAGGAATCGAACCCAGGGCCTCGAGCATGCAAAGCAAGCACTCTACCACTGAGCCACCTTCCCAGCCCGCCCCCCCCCCCCCACTTTTTTCTTGCAATGCCAGGAATTGAACCAGGCTCTTTTGCACATGAGGTATGTACCCTACACTGAATTACATTTCCAGCCCTAAGAGCTTGAAGTTTGATGTGGGAACCCAAATCAGTTACAGTGTATCAAAACCACTGTTGTTAAGAGGGGTGAGAGAAGATGTTATAGGGGAGTGGAAGAGGGATACTCAGGATAAACTATTCTCCTGCAAGACAACAGCACCGTAGAAAGAACAAGGAGTGAGCAGGTTCTCAGCTCACTAGCCTGTTCCCTGATATGTATACTAACTGTATACATATGTATGTAGCAGGGATTGCTGTAAAGAGCAAAATAATACACACAGAATACATAAAAGAAACTTTGCATATGCTTGGAATAAACCAGTAAAGCAGTACTATTAAATTATGCTCACCTGCGGACTTTTCCATTCGCCATCTGCCATTTCCCTCCACTTACACTCTCCCAGGAAGTCTTCCTCAGCCTTCAAACAACTATCGCAGGTCCTACCTTGGAACCCTGCTCACATCCTCCTCTGCCCTTCACTCTGTTTATCGCAGCCTCACACCTGGATTGTCCCAACAGAGCCTTCAGCTGTCCAAATCTCTATTCCATTCTTCCTATTATTCAGACATCTATTCCTAAGAGATGGTTTTCTTTCATTTCCTTCCCCTGTACAAATGAATTCATGTTTGCCTCATTAACCAAAGAAGACCCAAGACCAAACCTTATAGGTTGACATTTAAGGCTTTGGGCAATTTAGCTCTATTTTATTTACCCAAATATATCTGTTCTCAGCATAAAGCTGTAATATTAACTGGTGTGGCTTTCTCCTGTCTCCTGAACAAACATACAGGAGCCCAACCACACACAGCTTATTCTCTCATTCACGGTAGCCTCTCCTAGTCTGTGAAGGAAGAGTGGGAAGGCCAGAAGAGTGTAATTACAGTACACAGGAGTAGGAGCCCCTCATCTCCTAACCATCCTTCAGGGCACACCTCCTCTGTGAAGCCTTCCCAAATGAACTCATTGTCTCCAGAATTCTTAGAACACGTATTCCCCAGCCTCACCCCTTGCACTTCCACATCTCAGAGTTCCTGAAGCATGAGACAGAGTGGTCAGACCCCACTCCCAGAGACTCCAGGGGTCTATGTGGACCAGAGAACTTAATTACTTAGCAGGATCTGATGATAAGGACCTACAGATGATCCCTTTATTTATAATTTCTCTTTGTGGGGCACCATTGGTACACACTTGTAATCCTAGCTACTTTGGAGGCTGAGATCTGAGGATCAAGGTTCAAAGCCAGCCCAGACAGGAAAGTCTGTGAGATTCTTCTTTTTTGTTGTTGTTGGTTGTGGGGCTTGAACTCTGGGCCTGGGCGCTGTCCCTCAGCTCTTCAGCTCAAGGCTAGCGCTCTACCACTTGAACCACAGTGCCATTTCCAATTTTCTATGTGGTTTATTGGAGATAAGAGTCTCACAGTCTTTCCTGCCTGGGCTGGCTTTGAACTGTGATCCTCAGATCTTAGCCACCAGTGCCCGGCTTGTGAGACTCTTCTTACCTCCAATTAAGCACTAAAAAGTTCAATGTGGAGCTGTGACTCGAGTGGTAGTGCACCAGCCTTGAGTGGAAAAGCTAAGGGCCAACACCCAGGCCCTGAATTCAAGCCCATGTACTGTTCTGGATGACCTTGGCCCTTACTTTCATTGCCATTCTATCTAAGGTCTTTAGGTTTGATCTTTGTGGATCAGTCTCCAAACATAAACTTGCTGCCTACATTTTCTTTGTTTCTCATTTGATGCCTTCAACCACGTAGGGAGAAAGAGCGCCCTTCTTACACATTGCTGGGGACTGGATCAAAGGCAGCCAGACGGCCCACAGAGCAGAGGCTGGTTGGCGTAGGTCCCCAAGGGGAGCCACGTGCAGTCCACAGAATTGCTGTACTGAGGGCTAGCAAGCACTGGCTCTTAGGGCGACATGTAAGTTTCAGCCCGCTTCTCTAACTTCTAGAGAACTCAAAGGAATGGATGAGCACAGGGTACTCTTCCAGGTGCTGAGCTGAGAATCAGGAAGTACAGTAGCGGGTCTCCAGTTCCTAAGTGTACAATGTGGAGGTTCAGCCATCCAGGTGTTTACACGTCATTGTAGAGCACAGAAGAGGCAGAAGCTGCCAGAACAGTCAAGGAGAAAGTGAGGTAATACTTCTTTGAAGGTCACTTATGTTCAAGGTGCTTGCACCTACAAGATTTCATGAAATCTTCACAAGGGAGATAGCATCTCATTCATTTTAAAGTGAAAGCCACAGCCTCAGGGCAGTTATATAAGTTGTCTAAGGGCCACACAACTGGGAAAAGGGAAAGCTATTAGGGGTACAGGACAAGCTGGACATTCTTGGTCTGTTTGACCCCTTGGTTTTTTTGGTTCAGCAGCAGGGCCAGAGCAGCATGGTCCTGAGATGTGTCATATGGTCTGGGCAGTTGCTCAATGTGACTAACAGTAAAGAGAGTAAACCTCAGTCTCCACGCGGCTCCTGCTCCCAGACAATCCTTAGCATTGTGTTAGCCTGGGCCTGCACAGGATGCATGCATGCTACTTCTGGAAAGTTAGTAGGGAAGGGGGTGGGGGGGAAGGAATGGGGTGCTCAATGTAAATGCTCCTGGATGCAGGACTCAGGTGCTCCTCCTACATCCAACACACTCTGACTTTCCACACCCTCTATGGACAAGCTTTCTGGACAGACATGACACAGATCTGGGGGTGGCTCACACACAGAGAGAGAGAAGTGCAGGATCAGATTCAAGGTGACACGTACCAGCCTACACAGACCCACGCCGCCTGCTGCCCAGACTCACCCACAGAGGAGGCAGATGCTCACAGAGGCCAGCCAGGCACCCCACATGGAGGGCCACTCTGGCCCACATTCCCATAGCCAGGTGGGCAGATGAGGGCACAACCTCTATCACCTCCACAGTGGTGGGGAGGGTTAGGGGGAGCGGAAAGTGTTTTCTCCATCACTTCCAGGCCCTTTGCCACCAGAGGGACCCCACTCTGGAAAGGAATGGGGTTCCTTTCCTACAGTTCTTTCTTTCCACAGGCTCAGTTCAGTTCCTTTCTGGCTGTGCATAGAGGCATGGGTGGGGGAGGGGACGGAGTGCAGAAAGCCTGGGGTGGGGGAGGGCCTGGGGACCCGGATGGGAGGGGGAGTTGGGTGACCAGAACCTAGAGGGGTGACAGATGGGAGTCAAGAGTTGGTCAGCACCAGAGGGGCTGACACCTGTTAGAGCTCCCCCTGAGACCCCTCTCTCTAACTCAGGAGACCCCTAAACTGCTCTGTCCCCAAATCCACACTGTGCAGAGAGGCAGAGAAGTGAGGGCAGCTGGCCCAAGGGTCGGGGGAAACGAGATGGCCAGGAGGAAAGGTTCTTTTGGGGGGAACCCCCCCCCTTAGCTGCTGCACTCCAGTCCTGTCCCCCTGTGCGCGCAGGAAGGAGGGCTTCGCGGGCCCCATCCCCTTACCGTCTGCGGGGGGCTGCCCACGGTCATCTCCACGTAGTAGCCTTGGCCAGACTTGCCCCTCAGGTTGTCCACCATCTCCACAAAGCTGCCCCTCGGCCCGGGCTCCTCGGGCTCCTCGTCGGTGTCCCGGGGCAGCCGCAGCCCGAGCGGAGCCCCGGCCAGGCCGCTGCGCAGGGGCAGCCGGATGCCCCGCTGGGTGCCGTGCGCAGGCAGCACGCCCCAGCCCACCCACAGCAGGAGCCAGGGCAGGGCCGGGGCCATGGTGGGCCCGGGCCTTCTGGGCGCTCTCCGGCCCACGATCGTCCCTGTCGCCTGCCCCGAGTGCGGGCGCTGGTGGCTGGTCTCAGGAGAGGGGGCCCGGAGGCATCGGGACCCCCAGATCTCCCGGGCCCCTGCGCCAACCCGCTCGGGTCCGGGCCAGTGGAAGCGAAGCGGCGGGCCGGAGAAATCCGCAGCGCGGCGCGGGCGCGCGAGGAGGGAGCGGGCGGGCACCCGGGACCCCGCCGGGCTACAGCGGGGCCGGGGCGGCCGGCCGCGGCGGGGGGCGGCTGGGAGGGGCGGCCATGGCAGCGGGGCGCCCGGCGGCGTCCTCGGTCCTCCCCCGGCGCGGGGCCCACGGCTCGGAGAGGGGCCGGCCGCTCAGGACACCACCATCCCGCTCCGGCTCCCAGGCGGGCCGGGGAGGCGGAAAGACTTGTGGCGACGGCTGTCAAAGCCCGGGGTTCTCGCTTGTCCCTGGCGTCGCTGGGAAGTGTAGTCTTCCCGGGGCTTCCGGAGCTGCAGAGGGGTCTGGGATGCCCTCTGCCGAGCCGGAGTCCACCCTGCAGGCCCCTGGCAGCGAGGGGGACGGGTGGCCGGCGCCCCTCTCACCTGTCAGCCCTTCCTGCAGCTGGCTTGAGCGCCCGGGGCGTGCGACCAAGCCCTGGGGCTACCCAGCACACCCTAAAATTGATCCCACAGGGGAGGACGGGGTGATGCCGGCCGCGGCGGGGTTTGCGCACCCATGGCGGGTGGCCCGTAGGAGGATGCCACGGGTATTTAATTTGAACCCCAGTTTACGCAGGAGCAGCGATTGGGGGAGCAAGATTAAAGGGATGCATGGGTGTTTTCGACTGCAAACCACAGGAGCAGAGTCTAACAGGGGAATGTGCAGTCGGTGTGTTTTGTTTTTGTGTGTTCTCTCCCCCCACCTCCCAAGTCTGCAATCTGTGGGCAGATAGGAGCCAGCCCAGTCTTCTCTGTCTGGGTCCTCAGGACCCGCCCTCCCTGCTTCCTGCACCGCCAGTCTACCAGGCCAAGGATAAATGGCTGTGGAAAGCTTTGAAGTGTTATCGCTCCAAGACGTGTCAGCATATTAATTGAAAAGGGCTTAAGATGAAGAGCTGTAGAGCTTTATTAGCTTAAAGGAGAAAAAGCTTTATGATTGTGTCATCGCATTATTTATCAAGCATGGAAAGACCTTGATAAAATCCAGTAGCCATAATAACAAAATTATATTTAAAAAATCAGTAGTCATTCTCATTTTTTTTAACAAAGGGAGGCATGGCTCAGGTGGTAGAGCCCAGCCAATGAGCAAAAGCAAGCATCAGCAAGTTTGCATCCTGGTCTTAGACAAAAACAAAACAAAAGCAATGATAATACTAATAATTAATACTAATTATGATAGAGAGTCTAGAAAACATCATATGTTAAGAAAGCTAGCCAGGCACGGGTGGCTCACTCCTGCAATCCTAGCTACTCAGGAGGCTGAGATCGGAGGATTGTGATTCAAAGCCAACTGGGACAGGGAAGTTTGCGAGACTTTTATCTTCAGTTATCCCCAGAAAACCAGAAGTGGCACTATGGCTCAAAGTGGTAGAAGTGATAGAGCTCTAGCCTTGAGACAGTACTAGGCCCTGAGTTCAAGCCCCACAACTGGCAGGGGGGAAAAAGAAAGCTAATGTTTGCTGCTGATGCCTTATGCTTGTAATTCTGGCTACTCAGGATGGTAACGCTCTGAGTTCAAAACTCTATTATAGACAAAAGAAAGGCAGAAAGAGAGGGGGGGTAAGAGAGAGAAGAGGGGAGAGAGAGAGAGGGAGGGAGAGAGAGAGAGAGAAGGAGGGAGAGAGAGAGAGAGAGAGAGAGAGAGAGAGAGAGAGATACTGGGCATTGGTGGCTTACACCAGCAATCCCAGCTACTAAAAGGTAAAATGTGAGGATAATGATTCAAAACCAGCCCAGTCAAGAAAATCTGTGAGACTCTTATTTCCAGTTAACCACCAAAAAAGCCAGAAATGAGGATGTAGTCAAGGTTAAGTGGTGGAGTGCTAGCCTTGGGTAAAAAAGCTAAGGGACAGCATCCAGGCCCTGAGTTCAAGCCCTAGTACCACACACACACACACACACACACACACACTGCTAAGGTTATTCTCGCTGATTTGGGCTTAGGAAAAGGAAGGTCATTATCACCACTGTTATTCCATAGGGTTTAGATTAGTCTGGCCAAGTTAATACAGTAAGCAAATAGAACAAGTGGTATAAATATTGGAAAGCAAAAGGATCATTATTTGCAGATTATATGAGATGAGAGAAAAATCCTAGCAATGATGTGATTAGACTTCAGCTAAACAAACATAAGGGACTAAGATATGGCTCAGAGGTAGAGCATTTGCTGTGCATATTCAAGGCCCTGGGTGCAATCTGTAGCATGCAGCTCGTGTGTGTGTGTGTGTGTGTGTGTGTGTGTGTGTGTGTGTGTGTGTGTGTGTGTGATATGTTACTAGAACCAGTGAGATCTAGGAAGGTCTTCCAAAGGGAGGAGGCCTCTACCTAGCCCTTGGGTATGGATTGGGGGTGATGTTGCAAAGAAGAATGTTAGGGCACATTGAGATAGAGACCAAGAACTTCATTAGTGAAGTAGAGCAAAAGAAATAATGGTCCACCCCAGATACATGCACATCTGGGGTTTACAACACACCACATACCATTCTAAGTGCCTTACATGGAGTACCTTCATTGTTTCTTACATCTTGAAGTCATATTCTTATTATCCTATTTTGCAAATGAGGAAATGAGACATCCCAGGAAGGTTAAGAAATGAGCCTGTGGGTTTCCACTTACTGAGTGGAAGAGCCAGAATTGGACTACTAGTGTGTTGTGGTACTTCTGATTCGATGGAAGTTCCAAATATTTAAGTAGTCCAGTTTGTGTGTTTCCTGAGTTTCATTAAAAAGCCTTAATAGAAGAAGATTTATGATGAGTGAGAATTCCTCTCTTCACTACTGATTTGGTATGTGTCATTTTTCTTATGTTCCCCCAAGGACTTACTTTCTTAATTGTATGTTTGTCTGAGAGCACTTGATAAATGGGCTTTCACATTTCTAAGTATGGACCTATGGGAGGAACCTGTTAAAATGTGACTTGCTCATCACTGTGGATAACTTCCATAGATCTCACAGCATCCTGTAGTTTATTACCTAGGAACCCATGTTAAGGACAAATGTCATGGTTATTTTTTACTCAGGTCTCATTGTGTATCCTAGGTCCTTGACAATATTCCTGCATTAGACTTCTGAGTTTCTGAGATTACTGGTCTGGACCATCATACCTGCCAAAAGTTAAGCTTTTCTTTCTTTCTTTTTTTTCCCTTGCTGTTGGTCATGGGATTGAACTGAGGGCCTGGGTGTTGTCCCTGAGCTTTTGTGCTCAAGGCTAGTGCTCTTCCAGTCTTTTTTGCCAGTCCTGGGGTTTGAACTGAGAGCCTGGGCACTGTCCCTGAGCTCCTTTTTGCTCAAACCTACACTCTACCACTTGAGTCACAGCACCACTTCTGGCTTTTTCTGTTTGTGTAGTATTGATGAATCAAACCCAGGGCTTCATGTATGCTAGTCAAGAACTCTAGCACTAAGCCACATTCCCAGCCCTCGTGTTCTACCACTTTAAGCCACAGCACTACTTCTAGGTTTCTGGTGGTTAATTGGAGAAAAGCCCAGGCTGGCTTCAAACTGAGATCCTCAAATCTAAGCCTCCTAAGTAGCTAGGATTATAAGCGTGAGTCACAGGCACCTAGTTTAAAGTTTTTTTTTGTTTTTTTTTGGTCAGTGATAGGGCTTGAACTCTGGGCCTGAGCGTTGTCCCTTAGCTCTTCAGCTCAAGACTAGAGCTCTACCACTTGAGCCACAGCGCCACTTCCTGTTTTCTGGTGGTTAAATGGAGGTAAGAGCCTCACAGACTTTCCTGCCCGAGCTGGCTTTGAACCACGATCTTTAGATCTCAGCCTCTTGAGTATCTAGGATTACAGGCGTGAGCCTGTAAAGTACCCAGCTAAAGTTAAGCATTTTGATGGTAATTAAAATGGACAAGATTCATGGCATTTTTGGATACAGGGAGATACAAATGGTGTTTTTTATTGTAAAAATACCATACAGAGGGGTTACAGTAATAGTACATTTCTTATCAAGCATTATTGCCTCCTCCTTTATTTTTCCCCTACCATCCTTGCCCTCCCATCTCCATGACTATCCCCCCCACCCCCAAATGGTGTTTTGAAGTCCCTGAGTTATAAGGTCTGTAGTGGATGATCTGGTGTACTTCCCAGAATGGTTCCTTTGGCTCCTTAATAAGACTACTTATTTATTATTATTATTTTATTTTTTTATTTTTTGGTCAGTCATGGGGCTTGAACTCTGGGCTTGGGCGCTGTCCCTGCACTCTTCAGCTAAAGGCGAGCGATCTACTGCTTGAGCCACAGTGCCACTTCCAGTTTTCTAATGGTTTATTGGAGATAAGAGTCTCACGGACTTTCCTGCCCCGGTTGGCTTTGAACTGCGATCCTCAGATCTCAGCTTCCTAAGTGGCTAGGATTACAGGCATGAGCCAGCAGCGCCCAGCTTATTATTGTTTTTATAAAGATGCTATACAGAGGGGTTACAGTTATATAAGTCAGGTAGAGAGTACATTTCTTTTTTGGACAATGACACCCCTTCCCTTGCTATCTCTCAGTTTTTCCTTCCTGTCCACACCTACAAGTTGTGTAGTTCATTTTCAACATAGTGTCTAGTAAATTTCTTTGTTTATTTAGGTGGTTTGAACTCAGGGCCTTAGTGAGACTTTTAAGGAGTGAGGACAGGAAGGAGGACCAATTAAAATAATCGGAAAAGAATCAACTGCAGTGAGATTAGAGGAAACACAGGTTGAACTATGGCAAAAAAGTTTGAAATTAAAAAAAAACATATCCCTAGATGGGCACTGGTGACTCATACCTGTAATCCTGGTTACTCAGTAGACTGAAATCTAAAGATGATCACAGTTTGAAGCCAGCCCAGACAGAAACGTCTGTAAGACTCATCTCTAATTAGCCAGAAAAAAGCTGTAAGTGGAACTAGGTAGAGAGTTAGACTTGAGTGAAAAAATCAAAGGGACAGTGCCTAGGCCATGAGTTCAAGTCCTACATGTCCTGGCTATTGGATACTTGGCCTTATTGCCTCCTCTTCAACTAGCAATGAGACATCTCCACTTTTCTGTTTCTATTTTCCTATTCGCAGAGTATCTGAAGCTGTCCTTGCTCCATTTATTATGGAGACTGGCCACACAGGAGAGAAAAGTTTTTTTTCCCCGTATAAGCAAAACAGAAGCTCTTTGGGATTATATTATTATGAGTCCTTCTGCTAGACAGGATATGTGGCGAGTTGTCCATATACTATGTCATATTTTTTCTTCTGTTATAGACTCTAAAATAAATGACAGTCCCTATTGTCCCCATCTTGCAGATATGCAAACTAAGCCCTGTGTTCTGGTGAATAGATGGGTAATAGAAACTTGTTCTCTTAATTCTTTTTTTTTTTTTTTCTCCAGTCCTGGGGCATGAATTCAGGGCTTGGGTGCTGTCCCTGAGCCTCTTTGTGCTAAAGGGTAGCACTTTACCACTTGAGCCTCAGTGCCTCTTCTGGCTTTTTAAAGTAGTTTATTGGAGATAAGAGTTTCACAGGCACTTTTCTGCACAGGCTGGTTTTGAACTGTGATCCTCAGATCTCAGCCCCCTGAGTAGCTAGGATTAGCTGCTTGAGCACCTAGGCTCTTAATTCTTCCTGGTCAGGAGTTCATTGATATATCAGAGCACAGGTAATCCATTTCTTGTGTTTTATTTGAGGGCTAGAGTAGAGGATGCAGTAGGTGTGGGGGGGTATTGAGACCCTTATATTCACATTTCTTTGGTTTAATAAAAGTCCAGTAAATGGGTTGATTTTTGTTAAACACTGTTATTTACTAGATAGTAATTGGATACTAACGATACTTCTGAGAGTTATGATCAATAGATACTATTATGAGTAGTCCTTCCCTGAACTGGAAGACATTCCCACATCTAAAATACAGAACTCCATTTAACTCCTAGTGGAGACTATACCTATCAACTACCTTGAACTACAACTCCCATCGTGCAACGGGAAAACGTGCATCATTTCTGGATAATTTGACGGGACCTAAAACCAATCCGCTACCAGAGCTCTCAGCCAGCTACCTATTGGCTCCGGTTAGGGGCGGGACTCTCCGTTGCTAGGCTAGCATCCTTCCGGAAGTGGTTGTTGGTCGCCACAGGGCAACACCCCGGCGTCCCTGGAAGCGGGGAGCCGGGGTGGTGCCGGGGAGGCGGCGTAGATTTATCTCCGGGATCCTCTCCGGGAGGGGGACCGGTGAGGAGCCCCTGGGGCAGAGGTGCGGTGGCGTGGCGTGGCGTGGCGGGGAAAGGAGGCACTCGGGTGTGCCCGCGGAGGGGTTTGCGCGAGTGTGGGCGGGAACTGGGGAAGACGGGAGGGAGCGGCGGCGGGACGGGCCGGCCGCGTTCAAACCTCGGCTGGCCGGGCGCGAGGCCGGGGCCCGGCGGGTGAGTGAGGCCGGGCGGCCGGGGCGCGAGGCCGGCGGCGGGCCAGCGGGCAGCGAGGGCTCGCGGCCGCGCCCATCGGCTCGTCCTGCCCCCGAGTCAGGGAGCGAGGCCCGGCCTGGGGCCTTGCCGGAGACCTTCTCTTGTGCGTGGGGCGCCGTGTGTGTGTGTGTGTGTGTGTGTGTGTGTGGCGGGTGGGGTGCGGGGTGGGGGTCGGGGGTCCTCCTCTCCCCGTCGTCGGCCCGTCCCGGGCTAGCCCAGCCTGATGCCATTGGCTGCCAGCTGGGGCAGTTGAAAAGTTTGTTTCTTGTTCTTCCGCCGTTTTCTTTGCACTGATTGAAGAATCTGTCTCCCCTTCTGTAACCGTTTTCTTCACCCGCCTTCCGCGACTTGAGTCTCTTCTGCTTTCCCAGACTTTTGCAGCCACCCCCCCCCCCCCGCACCCTCCCCCGCCCCAGTCACCGTCTCTTCAGTCCAAGTCTCCCCAACCAGACTGAGTTTAGAGCTGCCTCGCGATCATCACCCCCAACCTCTCTGGTCCCACGGATCTGTTCGTCCTTCTCTGTTTCTCAAGTATTTTACTCCATCTCCTGGATGTTTGAATTGATCGGAAATGGATGGGTGCAGTTTAGTGACCTTCCCCAGCAACTCTTAAAGCCCCTGATGGGCACAGTCCAGGCAAGTAGCAAGTGCACCCCATGAGGTGTCACCTGAACTGTTAGTGACTGCTACCTGCAGTACAGTATTGAGGCCACATCTTTGTGACATGATTGGCTGGCATGTCCCTCTCAGTCTTAAGTGTGGAGGGAAATTTTCTCACGTGTTATTTGTCATAATTACCTAAGGTCTGCCTTCTCTGGTGTGTGTGTGTGTGTGTGTGTGTGTGTGTGTGTGTGTGTGTGTGTGTGTGTGTGTGTGTGTTCGTTCGTGTGTTC
This sequence comes from Dipodomys spectabilis, assembly GCF_019054845.1. Lineage (NCBI taxonomy): Eukaryota > Metazoa > Chordata > Mammalia > Rodentia > Heteromyidae > Dipodomys > Dipodomys spectabilis. The sequence continues at coordinate 5,752,569 of NW_024870753.1, forward strand.
ATGTTCATGTGTGTGTACTTGCCAGTACTGGGCTTCAACTGCTTTATTGCTATAGCTGGTGTTCCACCACTTGAACTACACCTCCAGTTCTTGGTTAATTGGAGATGGGAATCTTTTGTATGTTTCTTCCTGGACTGACGTCCAACCATGATCCTCAGATCTCAGCCTGTTGAGTAGCTAGGATTACAGGTGTGAGCCACCAGCATCTGACTCCCTCTCGATTACAACTTTAGTCCAAGTTGCTACCAGCTCTTACCTAGACTATCTCCTTCCAGCTGGCCTCCTTTCTACTTTGTAATCCCAATGGTTGCTAGAATTCTTTCAACTTCTACATCTACACTACATGCTCATTCTTTGTTTTGTTTTGTTTTTTTGTTTTTTTTTGGTCGTCGTGGGGCCTGAACTCTGGTCCTGGGCGCTGTCTCTCAGCTCTTCAGCTCAAGGCTACTGCTCTACCACTTTAGCCACAGCACCACTTCCTGCTTAAGTGGTGCTGAGGAATTGAACCCAGGGCCTCATGCATGCAAGGCAAGCACTCTACCACTGAGCCACCTTCCCAGCCTTGACTCAGGCTCATTTCTTCCAATGCTTGTACTCTCTCTCTTTTCTTTTTTTTTTTTTAAATTTTTATTATTTTATTTTATTTTATTATTGGGTTCGGTCATGGGGCCTGAACTCTGGGCCTGGGCGCTGTCCCTCAGCTCTTCAGCTCAAGGCTAGCACTGTACCACTTGAGCCACTGCGCCACTTCCGGCTTTTTTGTTATGTGGTGCTGAGGAATCGAACTCAGGACCTCGAGCATGCAAGGCAAGTGCTCTACCACTGAGCCACCTTCCCAGCCCTCTCTCTCTCTCTCTCTCTCTTTTTTTTTTTTTTGGGTCCCGTCGTGGGGCCTGAACTCTGGGCCTGGGCGCTGTCCATCAGCTCTTCAGCTCAAGGCTAGCGCTCTACCACTTGAGCCAAGCACTACTTCCGGCTTTTTTCTTTTTGCTTGTGTGGTACTGAGGAATTGAACCCAGGGCCTCAGGTATGTAAGGCAAGCACTCTACCACTGAGCCACCTTCCCAGCCCCCCTCTCTCTCTTTTCTTAATTGTGCTGGTACCAGAACTTAAACTCAGCTTTTCTTGCTTACGCTGGCACTTTGCTACTTGAGCCACACCTTGAATTTTGGCCTTTTGCTAGTTAACAGGAGATAAAAAAATCTCTTGGATTTTTTTCCCATGGTCTAGATTTCGTTTCTCAGATCTCAGCCTCTTGAGTAGACAAGATTACAGATGTGAGCCATTTTTAAAGATCCACTTATCTGGCACTGGTCAAGCAATCCTCACTAGATGGTAGCTCAGGAGAGTGATGACAGAATCTGTGTTTAGTCATTGCTACATTGTCAGTGCCTGGAAATAAACTTGACAGATGCATAGCAGATAATAGTTCAACAAGCTAGTGGTCTCTACTAGCCACACTCCTCTTTCCTGCAACTTCTTGCTCTTCTCAAAAACCAGGAAAGAAAGTCTTCACCATCTTTTAATTTCTTTTTCTGGTAGATTTGTTTGAAATTTGGATAATCCACAAATCCAGCTTTTCTAGATTCATCCTGGCCTTTAATAGTTATATATGGATAATTACACACATAGTTAATTAGGCCTTAGGCCATAAGGACTAAGACTATACCTGACCCTTGCTTTCCAGGTGGGAAGTGTCTAGGGATAGGTGATACTTCTCACATGTAGACTTTTCTCACATTCTGTGGCATAGGCAATACAGTGCTTTGTGTAGTGTTTGATTGCCCTAGTGTTGGGTCTCTATCCAGTTCTCTTTGTCCTTGGGCACCTTTCTTGTCTTTCTTTCCTTAAGAGGATTAAAGGTTCACGTGGCTCCTTAAGCTATGAGGTACCTCACTTACTGCCCTGGTTCCTGGTTCATTTCTGTTAGGCTTTTTTTTTTTTTTTAAATCATGGGTCTTGAACTCTGGGCCTGGGAACTGCCCCTAAGCTCCTTTGCTCAAGGCTAGTGCTCTACTGCTTTGAGCGAAAGCACCACTTCCCATTTTCTGGTGGTTAATTGGAGGTAAGAGTCCATTTTCCTGCCGTGCTGTCTTTGAACCTCGATTCTGACATCTCAGCCTCCTGAGTAGCTAGGATTACAGGTGTGAGCCACCACTGCCTGGCTAATACTGGAGGTTTTAACTCAAGGTCTCATGTTGCTAGATAGGTACTCTACCACTGAAGGCATGCATCTATCCTTTTTGCTTTAGTTATTTAGTTATTTGTCTTTCATTCCCTCTCTCCCCTGCTCCCTTTCCCCCTTCATGCCTGGACCACGTATATGACCTCCTGTATATGATTCTAGCACATATATAGAATTGTACCAGTGGTCACTTAGAAATCTAGTACCACCCCTTCCCTGGAACTAGAAACCTTGGATTCAAGAAGGACTCTTCAGGCTACTATAGCAGTGTCACATGAAGGGTAACTTAAAAAACAGAAATCCTAGTTCCTGTATTTTTTGTGTTAACACTTGGCAGAGAAAGAAAGTTCTGATTGCTCAACAACGTGTGTGTGTGTGTGTGTGTGTGTGTGTGTGTGTGTGTGTGTGGTCAGTCCTGGAGCCTGAACTCAGGAGCTGGGCACTGTCCCTGAACTCTTTTTGCGCAAGGCTAGCACTCTACCACTTGAGCCACAGCACTACTTCTGGCTTTTCCTGTATACGTGGTACTAAGGAATCAAATCCAGGGCTTCATGCATGCTAGGCAAGCACTCTACCACTAAGCTACATTCCCAGGCCACTCAGCAACTTCTTATAAGAACACTAATCCTATCCACTGAGGGTCCACCTTGATGACTTCATCTAATTAACTTCCTCCCAATGACCCTCCCTCTAATAATGTCACATTGCAAAACAGGGCTTCAGTATTTGGAGGGACACCACCATTGAGACTTCTTTCTTGTCTTCCCTACATCCTAGCCCTGTGTCCATGGTGTCCCTTCTCCATTCCTGCTGCCTCTGCCCTAGTTCAAGCCTCATCATTTTTCACTTAGATGGCAGCATTTTCAAGTGGTTTTCCTAAGAAAACCAGCTTCTCATTTCTCCAGTCTAGCCATAGCAGTCCTATCAGAGTTCCTGGCCTGACAGATTGACTGTCCCTCTTCCTCCCTCCCTCCCCCCTAAGCCCTAGTGACTCTGCTTTGCTACAGGGCAGGGACAGGCTCTTTAACAACAGTCTGCAGGCTCGCCATGCCAGCCCCTGCCATGTCTACTGTTACTCCACGTGCCACACGTGGAGCTGCCAGAAGGTGCTCCCTGCCTAGGATGCCTTCCCCATCCTACCTCGGGAGTTTGGTACTCTTTATCAGTACATCCTGGAGCAGGAACCTTTTTCCCTTCTGCCTTCTCCAAGTGTAAATGCTCTCTCCGCTGGATGGCAGGCTCCCCAGGCAGTGGTGGGTGTGATGGTGTGACTGCACTCTGGGTTGCTGATATATGGGGTTCTGGTGTCTTGGTACCTCTGGGGTTTTCCACTTGGGGTTCTATGCTCTTAATTGTTTTCCTCCTGTCTAGGGGGTCATATTTTTGGGAGGGACATCTTGGGGGACTTTCCTAATATGGAGCCCATAAGGCTTGAGTTCCCAACCCCACTATCTTTGTGCATGCAGAGAGTCCCTGGCCATGCTGGCTTGGTGGGGCTAGTCTGATCCAGGTGCTCTGTGACCCAGCTCACTGTTTTTCTCTTTGGTGGGATCTGTGTTTTAGGTATCCAAGCCCAGACCAGTCATGGCCGGACGACCCATCCGCATAGGAGACCAGCTGGTTTTGGAGGAAGATTATGACGAGACCTACATTCCCAGTGAGCAAGGTGAGAGACTTGTGCAGTGCTTTGAGGGCAGGTATTATGTGTGGTACATGCACCCGGCTGTTCGGTATATTCCAAGTTAGTCCATGGGGCCTAAGTTGCCACATTAACTGTTTTGGTAAATAAAATTATATTGGAAAACAACCATACTTGCTTCTGTGTTATCTGTGGCTGCCTTCATGCTTTGACATTGTGGTGGTGGTAACAGACCTCCATAGCCTACAATATTTACTGTCTTCCCCTTCACAGAGAACATTTGTTCCTGAGTTGGATCATTAGTTTTAAATGAAAACATATAGGGGATTTTTGTGAAATACAATGTGTCCTGAAGCCAGGGCAACTGTTTTCTTTTTGGTGGTACCAGGCTTTGAACTAAGCTTCATGCTTTCTGAGCAGGTGGTCTACCACTTGAACCCCAACCTCAGTCCTTTTATGCTTTAGATATTTTTCAGATAGGGTCTTGTGTTTTCACCCAGGACAGGATTGGGCCAACATGTGCCTATCTATACCCCACTGAGTAGGCACTACAGGTGCATGCTACCATGTCTTTGGGTTATTTGTTTTGAATGGGGGTCTAAATAACCTTTTTCCTGGGGCTGATCTCAAACCAAGATCTTCTTGATCTTTGACTCCCAAGTAGCTGAGGTTTACAGAAGTGAACAATCATGTCCAGTCCCTAACCCAGTTTCTTTTTTTTTTTTTTTTTTGGTCGGTCGTGGGGCTTGAACTCTGTGCCTGGGCGCTGTCCCTCAGCTCTTAAGCTCAAGACGAGTGCTCTACCACTTGAGCTACAGCGCCACTTCCGGTTTTCTGGTGGTTTATTGGAGATAGGAGTCTCATGGTCCCTCCTGCCCGGGGGCTTTGAACCTCGATCCTCAGATCTCAGCCTCCTGAGTAGCTAGGATTACAGGCGTGAGCCACTAGCGCCTGGCCCTAACCCAGTTTCTTAAGAACTGAGTTTTTTTTTTTTTTTTTTTTTTTGCCAGTCCTGGGGATTGAACTCAGGGCCTGGGCACTGCCCCTGAGCTTCTTTTGCTCAAGGCACTCTGCCATTTGACCCACAGCACCACTTCTGGCTGGCCTTTTCTGCTTATTGGTGCTGAGGAATCAAATCCAGGGCTTTATGCATACTAGTCAAGTACTCTACCACTAAACCACATTCCCAGCCCAAGAACTGAGTTTTTTTTTTTTTTTTAAAGCAGTGTCATGATTATGGCTATTTATTTAGTGTTACTATGTGTCAGTCTCTGTTTTGTATTTGTTTAGACTATTACCTTATAACTCTCATAAATACCTCTATGAGTCAGGATTATTACTGTTATTATCCCTATGTTTCTTTTCTTTCTTTCTTTCTTCCTTTTTTTTAAAAGACAGTCTAACTAGATAGCTCAGGATTGCCTTGAACTTTCTATCTTTCTGCCTCAACTTTCTGAGTGCTGTAGTTGTTTGGGGGACAAAGGCTTTTGCAAATCTTAGGAGAGCTTATCTCCTTTTGGTAAAACGCCCTCATCCTGGATGGTTTGCCTGTGGCTTTGGGCTCTTCCTGAGGCCTCTGGCACCATGAAGCTTTGGTTTCTTTTTTCTTTCTTTTTTTTTGCCTTTGTTAGACTTGGCTTCAGATTGTATTCTTGGGAGTATGGAGATAACATGACATAATTCATGTGTGCCCTTTATAAATGAGGATGTAGGAAAACGTATGCCTTATATATGCCATGTATTGCTTATATTTTCTTCAGTAAGACATACTTTCTTACTGAACAAAATTTGAAACATAAAGGCAAGGTTGGTAAAGGATTGATTGTGATTTTTTTCTTCTTTCCATCCCCTTTCTTACCTACCCTCTTATGTCTTTTACCTTTTTACTCCCTTGCCTCTCCTCTTTGCAGAAATTCTTGAATTTGCCCGAGAGATTGGTATCGATCCCATCAAGGAACCAGAACTGATGTGGCTGGCTCGGGAGGGCATCGTGGCCCCGTTGCCTGTGGAGTGGAAACCATGGTGAGTGATAGAGAGCATGGCTTCCCTCACCTGCTAGAGGCAGAGGGGCTTGACCCTGGAGATCACCTTTAACAAGGCTGGCCAGCATGATCAGGGACGGCATGGTCTCATTTCTCTGCCAGGAGGCCTGAGGCAGGCTGGCTTGCTGGTCCCTGTTCTGGAGTCCAGCACTTACCCTTGGAACACAGAGCTGGTGCTCTGGCTCAGTCCTCTGGCACCAGTGTCTGGTGCTGAGGAGGGCAAGAGTCATTGATATTCCTGCACTCTGATACTCAAAGTAATATCTGCGCTGCCTTCCCATGTCCAAGTGGACACTGGTGCCAGAGGGGTTTGTAGTGAGTCTGTGCAGACTGGCAGATGGTTTCTGTCTCCCTTGGCAACCATGGATTTCTGCAACCTATTCCTAATAGCTTCATATTCATGGATTTTTTATTTTATTTTTTTTGTATTTTCAAGTGCTTTGGGTTCAGGTTCTCTCAGGAAAGCAGAGGTTCATGGTGAGGTGCTGCGGTTGGTTGTGTTCAGACGCCCTCCACGTTGTGGGTGAAGACCGCACCCTCTCCCGTTTAACGCCACACTTTATGCCGCCTGTTGCTCTGCTTTCTCTTCACCACCTCATCCTCACCTCATGCTCAGTGTTCGCTCCAAATTATCTCCCTAAAATCAAGAGCCATAAGCTTACTTTTGATCCTCCAGTGTGCTTTCTGTGCTTGCCATATGCTTGTCTTCTGGAGCTTTAGGGATCGCATCGCAGGCTGAGGAGGTACAGTTTGGTGCACAAGGTGAAGTCATCCTTTTTTTACCTGAACTATTTAACATGGTGGCTGTACTTCAAAGTAACTGTGATCGTCGCTTCCCTCTTCTTAGCTGCAGGATTCTAATCCTTTGAGCTTTTCTTCACTGGTGGCTCCTGCTTCTCTAGAGCTTTTTCATGGCCTTGCCTCCTGTGGACCCTCTCCAATTTCACATCTTTCGTGTGGGTGATCTGGCAGCACTTCACACTGTATTGCAAGTGCTCAGGACTTGTGGTGGTGTTTTTAGGGTAAACTTACAAGGTACTAGGAAGCTGTCATTGGTTACGGGACAGCTGTGTGACAGGCTTTGTGCCAGTTGCCTCCAGGTACCTGCCATGGTGGCTAACACGCCCTTGTCCTGTAGGAAGAGCATGAATTATTTAAAAAATTTTAAATAGGATTTTATTGTTATTATTAAGGTGTTATACGGAGGCGTTACTACTTCATAAGTCAGGTCATGAGTACATTTCATTTTTGGACAATGTCACCTCTTTTCTTTCTAATTTTCATTGTTAAAAATAATAGAAAAAAACTTAAGAGCTTGCCTGTACATGTTATCTTTCACCCTAGTCTCTTTACCAAGGGTCATTACTGTTAGTTGGTAAATTCCTTTCAGACCCGTTAGATGTTAAGTGTAAGTGCTGTATTATAGACACTATTCTTCTATGTCAGTAGATGATGCAGTAGGACGTAAGACCACTTCATTCCTGTTTTAATTATTTAGACAGGCTTTTAAAAAAATTAATTTATTTGGTGCTAGGGATTGAACTCAGGAAAGGCAATACACTCTACCACTTGTGTACACCACCAGCCCTAGGCAGGGTCTTGCTCTATAGCCAAGGTTAGCTTAGGGCTCAGAATCCTTCTGCCTCAGTTTCCCAAAGTGCTGGGATTGTAGGCATGAACCACTATGCCTTATTCTACCTTATTTTTTCCTGTGTTGGTACTGGGGCTTGAACTCAGGGCCTTGTGATTTTGCTTGACTTGTTGGCTCACAGCTGGCATTTTATTATTTGAGCTATACCTCTAGTCTAGCATTTTTCTGGTTTTGGAGGTAAGCATCTTGAGGGCTTTTCACACAGGCTGCCCTGGAATCACAGTTCTAAGATCCTGGCCTCCTAGGGCTGGGAAGGTGGCTCAGTGGTAAAGTGCTTGCCTTGCATGCATAAGGCCCTGGGTTGGATTCCTCAGCACCACATAAACAGAAAAAGCCGGAAGTGGTGCTGTGGCTCAAGCGGTAGAGCGCTCGCCTTGAGCTGAAGAACTGAGGGATAGTGCCTAGGCCCAGAGTTCAGGTCCACGACCAGCCAAAAAAAAAAAAAAAAAAAGATCCTGGCCTCCTGAGTAGCTAGTATTATAGTTACGAGCCCTGGTGCCCAGCTTGCTTTGATTTTTTTTTTCCCGGTTGTGGGTCTTGAACTCTATGCCTGGGCACTATTCCTGAGTTCTTCAGCTCAAGGTGAGTGCTCTACCACTTGAGCTTTGCTTTGATTTTAAGATGATCTTGCTATGTAGTCTAGTCTGACCTCAAACTACAATCCAGTTGCTTAAACCTCCTGATTACTAGAATTACAGATGTGTACACCATCCCCAGCTTAACTGTTCCATTGAAGGAGATTTAGGTATTTTCAAGACAAACCACATTTATGAGGGTCTATTTTTGGATTCTCTGCTCTTTTCTATTGATCTGTTTATTTTTATACAAGTACATTCTGTCTATATTTGTATTTATATCTTATTTTGTGTTGGTACTGGGGCCGAGATACTGTCCCTTAGTTTTTTTGCCACACCTGGCTTTTTTGTTGGTTAATTGGAGATAAGAGTCTAACGCCTTTCTTGCCTGGGCTGGCTTTGAACTCGATTCTCACATCTCAATCTCCTGAGTAGCTAGGACTACAGGCATGAGCCACTAGTGCCTGGCTCACATACTGTCTTGATTATTGTAGCTTTTTAATAAATCTTGAAATCATTTAGGGTAAATCCTCCCATTATCATTTTCTTTTTTAAAATTTATTTATTTTTGGGTCCGGTCATAGGGCCTGAACTCTGGGCCTGGGCGCTGTCCCTCAGCTCTTCAGCTCAAGGCTAGCACTCTACCACTTGAGCCACAGCACCACTTCTGGCTTTTTTTCTTTTTGCTTATGTGCTGCTGAGGAATCAAACCCAGGGCCTCATGCATGCAAGGCAAGCACTCTACCACTGAGACACCTTCCCAGCCCCTCCCATTATCATTTTCAAAGTCAAATTCTAGGTGCTTTGCATTTCCGCATCAATTTTAGAATGGTTGATTTCTGTTAGGATTTTGATTGGAATTGCATATAAGTGAATTGGGGGAGAGTTGACATCTTAATATTGAATCTTTAAATCAATTAACATGATCTATTTTCCATTTAGATTTTCCTTATTATTTCTAAGAAATACTTTATAGTTTTTGTGTACATGTCTCATTATCTTCTCAGATTTATCCCTATATAGTTCATAGTTTGGATGCTTCTATAAGTGATATATTTTCAATTTCCAATTGTTTTCTTGCTTTTATGCAGAGGTAAAATTGTTTTTTGGTATATTGATCTTGCTCAACTCAATTATGTCAAGTCTAATAGCCTTTCTTTTCTTTTTTTTCCTATAAGGTTTGCTAGAGATGGTAATGTCTTCTGGGAATAGAGACATTTTTACTGCTTCCTTACTAATCTGGTTACCTTTTTTTCCTATTTCTTTCCTTAATGTCTTGGCTGGAGCCTTTGGTATTATTTATAAATATAAATGCCGACAGCATATCTTTGCCTTGTTCCTGCTCTAAGAGAGAAAGCATTCAGTCTTTTCTTGCTAACTAGCTATTAGCTATAGGGTTTTTGCAAATGACCTTTGTCAGGTGAGGTTTTCTTCTCTTCCAAGCTGGCTGAGAGTTTAAAGCAGGAATAGACTTGCACAATAGGTTTTTCTGCATCTGTTAGGATCATAGGAATTTTTTTCCCTTTTTCTGGTCTGCTCATATAAGTTGTGCTGATTGATGTTCTTAGGTTAAACTAATTATATTCTTAGTATCAACTCTATTTCTTCATGATATATTATCTTTTTTATGTTTTATGGGATTTCATTTTCTAAAATTCTGTTAAATATTATTGCCTCTATGTCCAGGGGGGAAATTGGCCTACAGTATCATTTTTCTAATAATGTTTTCTTCTTGTTTCAATATAATATTGGCTTCATGGAATGATTTGTGAATTCCTGCTTTTGTTTTCTGGACAAGCGTGTGTAAGATTGGTATTATTTCCGTCTGTATTTGATAGAGTTTACCAATGCAGTCATCTGGGCCCCAAGGTTTTCTTTGTGGGAAAAATTTTAAGTACAGATACTTTCTTTAATGGATACAGGATTCAGGCCATCATCTCTTCTCCTCTTTTCCTCTCATCTTCTCCCTCCTTCCCTTTTCCTTTCATTATTTTTCAAATAGGGTCTCTTGTTTATGCCTGGTTTGACCTGGATCACTATCCTCCTATTATGCTTTTTCCTGGGATGATAGGCATATGCCATATCGCCCAGCTTTTTATAGGCTGAGATGGGAGTCTCCATAACTTTTTTTCCCTTGAACCTTGATTCTCCTGATCTTTCCCTCTCATTTAGCTAGGATTAAAGGCATGGACCACCAAGGCCTGTACTTGCTAGGTAAGCACTCCACAACTGTAGCTACCTCCTAAGTCCTGGTCCCTATTTCCCAGAGGTTCCACCATCTCTTAGCCATCACCACATTGGGGACCAAACTTCCAATGCATATCTCTTGAGGGACAACCACTTCTATCACATAACTCTTTAATAATTTTCCTTTCTAATTTTTTTTCTCATTTTTCCCGTTTACTTGAATTAAGATTCAGAATGTTAGATTCATAGGGAGCCTGAATGGGATTGTATTGGACTTGTACATTGATTTGACAGTTATTGGCATTTTGTCAGATTTGAGTCTTCCAGTCCTGGGAGTTGAACTGAGGGCATGGGAACTGTCCCTGAGCTTTTTCACTCAAGGCTAGTTCTCTACCACTTGAGCAACAGCTCCACTTTTGTCTTTTTTGGTGGTTAGTTAAAGATAAGTGTCTCACAGACTTTCCTGCCCAGACTGGCTTTGAAACCACGATCCTCAGATCTCAGCCTTTTGAGTAGCTAGGATTACAGGAATGAGCCACTGATGCTCTTTTTTTTTTTTTTTTTGGTCTCTTTTCTTTTTAACTGTGAAGCTTTGCAAAGATTTTACACATTTTGGATTTATTCCTGCGTGTTTTATCTTCAATTTTGCTGTTGTGAATGGATTCCTTTTCCTGTTAGCTGTCCTAGTGGAGATGGGGTGGGGTTACTGGGGGTGGGATGAGTGGTTTACTTCATTGCCGCACAAGTTCTCCTGCATTATTTCTCTTTCCCAGTAGTATGGCTTGTCACTTCTTATGAGATTAGAATCTTTTGCAAGAAGACAAACAAAAAAGCTTTTACAATGCACTTTTCTTCAGATTGTTAAGATCTATCTATGTATCTATGTATATTTTTTTGTGCTATTACCGGGACTTGAACTCTGGGCCTGGGCACTGCCTCTTAGCTTTTTTGCTTAAGGATGGCACTCTGCCAGTTGAGCCACAGTTCCACTTCAGCTTTTTAGTGGTCAATTGGAGATGAGAGTCTCAAGGACTTTCCTGGCTAGGCTGGCTTTGAACTGTGATCCTCAATCTCAGCATCCTGAGTAGCTAGGATTATAGGCATGAGCTGCTGACACCCAGGTAGTTATTTATTCTTAATCAATGATACCTTCAATTTTGTGTTAGTCCTTTTCCCTGCCTTCCATCTAATCCTTACATACTCCTTTTCCACATCTCTCTCTCTCTCTCTCTCTCTCTCTCTCTCTCTCTCTCTCTCTCTCTTTCTCTCTCTGGTCAGTTGTAAGGCCTGAACTCTGCGCCTGGGCGTTGTCCCCGAGTTCTTCAGCTCAAGGTGAGTGCTCTATCAGTTGAGCCCCAGTGCCACTTCCAGTTTTCTGGTAGTTAAATGGGGATAAGAGTCTCATGGACTTTCCTTCCCAGGCTGGCTTTGAATTGCGATCCTCAGATCTCAGCCTCCTGAGTAGCTAGGATTACAGGCGTGAGCCACCAGTGCCCTGCTTCTGCTTCTTCTGCTTCTGCTTCTTCTTCTTCTTCTTCTTCTTCTTCTTCTTCTTCTTCTTCTTCTTCTTCTTCTTCTTCTTCTTCTTCTTTCCTCCTCCTCCTCCTCCTCCTCCTCCTCTTCCTCCTCTTCCTCCTCCTCCTCCTCCTCCTCCTCTTTCTCCTCCTCCTCCTTCTTTTCCACTTCTTCTTCTCCAATTCTAAGTAGTTTGGGGCCTGAGCAGGGACTAACTTCTTTTTTTTTTAATTTTAATTTTTTGTGAACATACTGTACAGAGGGGTTACAATTACATGGGCAAGATAATGAGTACATTTCTTATCAAGCATTGCAGCCTCCTCCTTTGTTTACCCTTCACATCCCTTCCCAGCCTCCCTCCCCCCGCCCCCCCACCCAATCCCCCCCCCCCCACCAAAGTTGTAAAGTTCGTTTTCGACATGACAACTTGTACTTCTCATTGTTGCAACAGGTCCACCTGTATCCTTAAACGACTTGTTTTTCCCCATCTCCTCCACAAATTATACTGACATCAAATATAGTGAAAGCAGGGGTTATACTGTGGGGGAGGGACATACAAAGCAACAAAGAAATAATCTTATAAATTCGTTAGAAACAAATGCATGAAAGAAAAAAAACATTAAAATACATATCTAAGGGTTTATTTTCCTAACATCACATTATCTGACCTTTTCCGCTTGACTCATACATATACTAGATATTGCAAATAAGGGAAACCATGGGCCCTATGTTTCTTTGGGCTTGGCTTACTTCACTTAATATAATTTTTTCCAAGCCTTTCCATTTCCTAACAAATGGGGCAATGTCATTCTTTCTGATGGAGGCATAGAATTCCATTTTGTATATATACCACATTTTCTTGATCCATTCATCTACTAAGGGGCATCTGGGTTAGTTCCATATCTTAGCTATGGTAAATAATGCTGCAATAAACATAGTTGTGCTGGTAGCTTTAGTGTGGTCTTGATTGTAAACATTTGGGTAAATGCCCAAAAGTGGGATTGCTGGGTCGTAGGGGAGCTCTAGGCGAAGTCTTTTGAGGAACCTCCATACTACTTTCCAAAGTGGTTGAACAAGTTTACACTCCCACCAACAGTGAAGTAAGGTTCCCTTCTGTCCACATCCCCTCCAGCATCTGTTGTTGTTAGAGTTCTTGATTTTAGCCATTCTAACTGGGGTGAGGTGGTATCTCAATGTTGTTTTGATTTGCATTTCTTTTATGGCTAGGGAGGTTGAGCATTTCTTCATGTGTCTATTGGCCATCCTTCTTTCTTCTTCAGAGAAGTTTCTCTTTAAGTCTTTAGCCCACTTATTTATTGGGCAGTTGTTTCTTTGAGGATTTGTTGTTGGGGGATTTAATTTTTTGAGTTCCAAGTATATTTTAGATATGAGACCCTTGTCGGTTGTATGGCTAGTGAAGATCTTCTCCCAATCCGTGGGCTTTCTATTGATCTTGCTAGCTATGTCCTTTGCCATGCAGAAGCTCTGCAACTTCATGCAATCCCATTTGAGGGACTAACTTCTGAACTCTGCTTATCCCCAGCCAGGACATCACAGGTGATATTTACTACTTCAACTTCGCCAATGGGCAGTCCATGTGGGACCATCCATGTGATGAGCACTATCGGAACTTGGTGATCCAGGAGCGGGAGAAGCTATCTACTCCTGGGGCCACTAAGAAGAAAGATAAGAAAAAGAAGAAGGAAAAGAAAAGCAAGAAGGACAAAGAGACCACCAAAAGTCCCCGGGTAAGTAAGTGGGTGTCAGCTTCCAGGGAGGCAGGGTTGAAACCTGAGGGGTATTGGACATCTCTAGATGTCTGTAGCAGGGAACAACCGCAATCCAGCTGTAGTGGCACACACCTATAAGCCTGTTACTCAGAAGGCTGAAGCAGGTGTTTAAGGCCAGCCTGGGTTATATAGTGAGACCCTGTCTCAAACAACCCTCCCCCACCAAAAAAAACCCCAATAATAAATTCTTTGATAGTACATCATCTAAAGTTTGCCTATCTTCTGGTTGACTTTTTTCTTCAGTTTCCAGGGATTGTTAACTTCTTTAAATAATTTCTTTCCTTGGGAAGTATGTGTTATATAACAGAAGAGAGCACACTCTGTCCAGGATGGTGTTTTGTAGAAATCTGGGAAGAGGTAGTGTGTGTCATTCTGGAATAGTCGATGAGGCCAGTGTGCCTAGATGAGCGGGTGTGGGCTCATGTTTGTCTTTAAGTGGTATGAATTTCATTATCAGAACACCCATGCCTTCAGGATTCAAATGAGAGCTCTGGGCTTTCTCTCCTCTGTGGCTTGCCCTTGTGGACAGCATCCTTGGTTAGTGATAGGTAACTGACATTGAATTACATCCTGCTCACTGTGGTCTTTGAATAGTTTTTGTACTGAGTTCAAGGAATTCTTACTCATGTGTGATCTGGAAGGTGGTAATGATTGCCCTTATTTTAGTGGTAGCTGTACTGACATGAGACCCAGGCTCTTGCTGAATGCTGGTATACAGGGAGCATGCCTCATTTCCTTCATCTAGCTGTAGGTGGGAGGCCATACTGAGAGGAGGGGTCAGTAGCTCTACGAGGAAGGGTGCATGAAGGAACTCTGTACTCAGTTCAGTCAGGTGGGAATATTTTTCAGCCCTGGGAATATTTTTTCCACCCTCTCAATGGCCTAGTTGTTTTTTCCTTTGTCCTTTTTCTTTTTCATTTTCCATTAGAGTTTCTTTTGCCTTCCTGCCTGCTTTCCTTCCTTCCCTTCCTTCCCTTCATTTCCCTCCCCTTCCCTTCCCTTCCCTTCCCTTCCCTTCCCTTCCCTTCCCTTCCCTTCCCTTCCCTTCCCTTCCCTTCCCTTCCCTCCCCTCCCCTCCCCCCCCTCCCCTCCCCTCCCCTCCCCTCCCCTCCCTTCCCCTCCCCTTCCCTCCCTTCCTTTTTTGGTGGCGCTAGGGATGAACCAAGGACCTCATTCACACTAGAAGCACTTTACTACTTAGCTACACACTCAGCCCTGTCTTCTTTCAATTATTGCTTTAAACAGTTGTTGATTCATTTGGAATTTTTTAAAATCATGTTGAAGCTTTGTTACTGCTCCCCCCTCCTTCCTCTCCTTGACATATTATTCATGAAGCTAAGGAACAAGATAAAAGGTCTATTCTTCTAGACAGAGAAAAGGAGACAGGTGATTTCCCAAATAGTTTGAATTTTTTTTTTTTTTTTTTGCTAGTCTTGTGGCTTGATGGGGCTTGAACTCAGGGTCTGGGCACTGTCCCTTAGCTGCTTTTTACTCAAGGCTAGCACTCTACCTCCTGAGCCACAGAACCAGTTCTAGCTTTTTCTGTTTATGTGGTACTGAGGCATCGAACCCAAGGCTTCATGTGTGCTAGGCAAGTATTTTACCGGTAACTTCTAGCCTAGGTTGAATTTTTAACATATTATAAGTTTGAAAGGCATAAGGAGGCTGATAGGCTTTTCAGTAGCCCTGGATTATTTGAAATGATATGAAAGAACCTGAGAAGCTCTGGCATGACTCATGGTAGAAGAGGGAGTGAACTGAGGGTTCTAGACTTGGGTGACAGTCTCATTTCTGGTTGAGTGCGAGTTTCTGGAGTTCCTTGTTAGCAATGCTCTCTTCTATGATTTTGGAAAATGAGGACAGTCAGATAGCCCTGCACGATCAGGCTGGTTCTGAGGATTTAGATCAAGCTCCTCAAGTTTGAGTTTGTGCAGGGATAGGTGTGAGGTAGGAGGGCTACCTGGGTTTAGGGGGTTTTAGGCCTTTGAAGGTATGTCTGCCCCTAGCTGGGTGAGATTTACAGTGAATATGTTCAAGATATAGTTGAATTTGTTAGGGTTTTCTTAGCCCCAAGGTTCTGTGACTGGACATGTAAGGAGTACCAACTTATGCCTTTGGTAGAAGGGTACTAGAGTTTTGAAAGCTCAGGCCACTGGATGAACTTTTCCTCATGTGTCCCTCTTAGGAAATTTCTGGGAGCCCTCCGTAAGTATAGCAGGTTTTATAAAATTATCCGAAGAACTTAAGGTCTAGATGATACCTCAGGGATAGCTTAGTTGCTAGTTTTCAGGCTTTGGTTGGTAGTAAAGTTCATGTCTTCACATCAGTTCCTCTGTAGAGGTCTAGCTTATTAAAAAAAAAATAAATGAAATGTCCCTGATTTCTCTGGGGATGTGGGTCATGGTACTTAGGTCCTCCACACACTATTGCTACCCCTTTGTGCTGAGCCCCAGATTCCATGTGGCAAGGGTGCAGGCCCTTGATCTAGTGGAGCTTCCTCTTTATAGGGGGAAACTGGGCCCCCGAAAACAATGTATATTTGGCCTGAGGGAGTTTTTAACTTTTCTTCTTGCTTTGATTTCTGTGTTACTTTAAAGGGAGGGTGGGTTTCTGTCAAGGGCTTCTCAAGGGCTGAGGTAGCACGTATAAAATGCTTTCTCTTAGTTTTCTCTGCATGTTTGTATGCCCATCTAGGAAACACAGCCTGAGCAGGGACTTCTGCCTTCTTCCCTCTTCCTCCGTGGCCCATCCCCTCTCCCAGCACCTGGGCTTGCTGATCTGGACTTAGATCAAGAGATGCAAGCTAAAAGTGAGGGTTCCTTTAAGAAAGGGAAGAGTCCATGTATGCCTCTTATGGGTGCCCTCCCTAGCAAATTGCAGCCCCTCTCCAAAGGCCAAGCTTCCAGAACCCATCCGATCTTTGCTGACGTGGAGAAAATCTTAGGCAGGGTTCCAGCCCAATGTAGGACAGAATTAGGTGATCAGCAGGGTCTGGAGATACCCCAGAAGGCAACAGAGAAAATCTACCTGGGGTTTTCCGACCCTGAAATAGAAGAGCTGGAAATAAGGACCAGACAGCAGAAACCTGGTGCCCTGGGGCCTCAGAACACTGGGCCTTTCCTAGATGGGCTAGGATGCAGGACCAAGATCCCTGTCCACACCAAGCTTTCTGATACCACCGATGGCCCGCAGCTGAAAGGGGAGCAACAGAGCCACAGCATAGCCACACTGAGTCCAACTGGCCCTGGAGGAGACAAGGGTCAGAGTTTCATTCCCTTGCTGCCCCCCGAGGAAGAACCCTCTGCGTCCCTTTGTTCTGACCACATGTTGTCTCCTCCAAAGTACAAGTTCTTACTAGATAGCAGCCCAGCTGAAGACCTGAGCTGGCAGCACGTTCTCGGGGAAGGTGGGAGTCTGGGCTGGGGGAGGCGAAGGAGAGAGACTGCAGGACTGTGGATGGGGCAAGTCTCCAAGCTTGTCAATAAGGACATCCCAGGGAGTTGCAAAGAAACCGAGCCTGATGCCTCTGCGGCTCCAGGGGCGGCCACAGCCGAAGATCCACCCCAGGGCCTTTTACTAATACCACCTGATACCCTGGCATCAGAACCAGCTCGGAATGCCTCTGCAGGGGATTCGCCTAAAGAGAAGAGACACCCCCAAGAATCTCCAGAGACCCTCAGGGAAGATAGGAATCCTAGTGGGTCTGAGGCTGGCTTGGAGAGCAGCAGTGGCAGTTGTGGCAGCCCAGCCTCACCCTTGGGCTCTCATATCCTAGGTGAGGTGCACAATATCCCTTGGGACCTGCAGAGCTCTTGGGCATCTGTGGTAGTCACGGGTCAGTCAGGCCCTGGGCCCAGGGACCCAACCTCCTGTCCTTACCTGGTGCCTGAGCTGTCCCAAGTGCAGAGCTCTGCTGAGGAGCAGTCACACAGTGAAGACTACTCTGAGGATCAGAGGTTCTACCAGCACATCCTGCAGATGGTCAAGATCTCCAGGCAGCTAGAGGGCCTGGGGTTGCCCCAGAGCATGCAGGAAACGCCGTGCAAAGACATCGCCAGCATGGTCTGTTTCATGGCCACAGAGTCTTCCAGGATGTCTAGTGAGGGCGAGAATGAGGCCGTCAGAGCCATGGAGAGGGACCCGAGATTTCTAACCTGGGGCCCAGAGCTGCTGGAACATCCTCAGGAGCTGGCCCTGGCCTCTGAAGGACAGGAGGCCTCTCAGCAAGCACATTGCCAGCCAGGCAGCAGCTCCCCTCAGCAGGGTCTGGTAGAGCTGAGTTCTGACACTGGGCTCACTGCAGAGCCAGGCGAGATGAAGCTTCTTAACCAGGTAGGCATCTCAGAGAGAATGGCCTAAAGCCCCAGGCCTTGGTGACCGGAACAGGGCGGGGGAGCTGGTGGAGCTGATGTAGCTGATGTCTACTACAGCCACCCAGTCTGCTTTCTTGTTCCCTTCTCTTGGTAACTGTGCTAACTGTTCTTAATTCCCTAAGTGGTCATCCTATTGGGATGATAGGTATTTCAAATTAGTTCTGCTCTATTACCTGCAAGGTAGAATTGAATGTATTTATGATTTCCTTTCCTTGTATCTAACTGTAATTCATAGGTGGCTCACATGATTGCAGGTGACTGAGTCTGAGGGTGGACAGGGTGGCCTTTCCCCAGGATATGGGTATCCTCAGGGATTTGGGAAGCCTTTCCCTTGAGTTGATTCTAGAGAGAGGGAGGCACCCTACTCCAAAACTCTGAACTCATCCCTTCTCGGAGGCATACAGAACCAGAGTTAATATTTTCACAAAGGAGTAAAGCTCACAGTTCTCCTCTATCATCTAGTCAGCTGCTTCTGTCCTTGTCTCTTAAAATTGCATGGCCAACCAGTGTCATTCTGTATAGATCATATTCGTGACTTCATTTCTTGCCCCACTGGGACTTGCTGAGGGGCTGGGCTTTCCCTGTCATTCTAAGTCTTTGTTGCCTCAAAAAGTGACCCTTTTCTTCATTCAGAAGGAGTCAAGTTGGATCAGAGGCCATGGTGATCAGTGTGAACTTTGCTGTGGTCCAGCTGTGGCTTTACCCAGTTGTTCCCTCTGGTTCCTAATTGCCAACAGAACTGGTTCTCGGTTAGTGCTAATAACTACTGTAGCACTATAAATATCAGATAAGCTGCAGATTATCCTGAAAGTTTTAATTAGCCCAATGGCAGCAAGTTTATCTGCTCTGGAAGGACAACGCCACGCATAGCCCCACACTCAGAGTTAATGGCCAGCTATAGAGGATGATCAGCTAGGAGCCAGGAATGTATAATTTCCCTGCTAACCACTGATTTAGTAAAGGCCTGGGAGAACAAAGCCCTCAGCATGCCTGTCTCCTCGCTCAGGCCCCCAGTACGCCAGCAAATTAGCCATGTTAGGAGTCTGTAATTTTCTATAAATACAGTGTGGGAAGAATGTTGCTTGCTGATACGCTGGGGCTGTTGGAAGGGCTGAAGATGGGAGGAGCAGGCTGTTGGCTTGCAGTTCACTCAAAGAAGCTTTTTTTTTTTGGCTTTTCATCCTGCTGCATTCAGAAGGCAGCATGAAGTACGATAACCCAGGGCTCACTTCCATCACTGCCCCTCTGTGACTCTTGACGACCTTACCCACCTCGGGTTGTTGTGAGAGTAAAATGAGACGTCGCACCAGTGGCTGGTGCTCAAGCCTTTCTCAGTTGTCCGTCAGTGCCTTTTCTGCAACAGGCCAGATGATGAGGGATCTGCACAGGTTCAGGAGTGGGGCTCTTCTCCCCTTTCTTTCAACTGAGCCTTTGTGTGTATACGTGTGTGTGTATGGGGGCTGGGTAGGGGTAGTGGGTCCTGGGGCTTGAAGTCAGGAGGGTATGGGTGCTATTTCTGAGCTTTTTAGGCTAAAGTCTAGTGCTCTACTGAGTGAGCCACAGCTCTACTTTTTTTTTTTGGTGATTAATTGGAGATAAGAGACTCACAGACTTTCCTGCTTAGGCTGGCTTCAAACCACAATCCTCAGATCTCAGACTCCTGAATAGCTTATTGGCATGAGCTACAGGCACTTGGCATCAGGTGCCTTTAATGCCCTCCCTGTGCAGAAGCAAGCTTTTCTGGGGCCTGCCTGATGGCCTGGCCCCTAGGTTAGGCTGTGGTAGAGAAGATGGCTGACTTGAACAAAGAATTCCATCTTCTCTCTTCAGTCTCTGTGGAATTACATATTTTTTTTTCTTTTCTGTCTTGGGGCTTGAACTCAGGACCTGAGCTCTCTCCCTGAGCCTTTTTGTGCTCAAGGCTAGCGCTCTACCACTTGAGCCACAGCGACACTTCCAGCCTTTTTTGAGTTGTTTATTGGAGATGAGAGTCTCATGGACTTTTCTGTCTGTGCTGGCTTCACACTGTGATCCATAGATCTGAGCCTCCTGAGTAGCTAGGATTACAGGTGTGAGCCACCTGTAGGAATGGCATTTTTGCTTTGTTCTATGCATTTTAAATTTGGGAAAAAGAATTTTGAAGAGCTTTTCATAAATTGACCCCAGGATGCTATCCTAGCCTCTATTTCTGTTAAGCCCAGATGATCACAGTGTGAATGCCATAATATTGACATGGCCCTGACTCTCAAAGGTCCCTTGCTTTCATCTGACCGGAGCAGCTCTGCAAACCTCAGGGCATAGCAGGTACCCTGGTGGATTAGTAAACTGGGGTTTCACACCTTCTGACCCCATCCTGGTCCCCCTTTCCCTCTCCTTCCTCACTAGTACGGAGCCTTTGCATGGCCCTCCTGAGAAGAGAGAAGAGAAGACCTGGTCAGTCCACTGCGGCCCCTTCCCCTGGGCAAGAGACTTTCTAGCCCCTTTCCTCATCAGTAGAGAGGGGGAAGAGTTCTTTTTGTTGCTCAAGCATACTTTTCACAGTTACTTACTTTGATTAAAGGCAGACATGCCCATAGTTGAAGTCAAAACTACTGACAGGTATACAATAAAGAGGAGCAGTCCTCGGTGTGCAGCGCCGCCCTCCTCAGAAGCCTCCCCTTTTTTCCTGGTGTTTACTTCCATCTTTGGTAATCATATGCTGAGGCTGCTTTTTCTTGATACATCAGTTTTAAACTTTATCTATTGAAATTTCTTCTGGTAGCTGAGGGTTTTATGTCTGCCTTTCCTTCCCACATACTTCTGTATGGCTTCTGGAAGGAGAACAGAACCCATGCAGCATCTGCCAGATGTGAGAGAACTGTTTATGTGAGATGGCATCCGAGAGATGTGATTTCTCACACAGTTGGTACAATGGTAATTTCTGGATGTTGTGTTTCATTAGCAGCCTCCAAGTGGAGGCGGTTTAAATTTGAGCGGGCAAGATTTAGATGTTTTATTTTTATATGTGTCTCCAACATTTTCAGAGTCACATGGTATCTGGGGTTTGTAACAAAATGTTTTCTGTCGCCCAGGCCCTGGGTTCCTCCTTGGCCCCAGTGCACGTTCCTCTTTGGGGCCTGGGGCCTTTACGAGGTCATGCGGATGTCCCTCCCTCTGCTGTACTTGGATCTCAAAGCATGAGCCCAGGTAGCGCAACTGAGTCTGGCCAGCTTGGAGAACTCACACTGGTGAGTACTTTTTCTGCTGGGCAGTGTGTTTAGTTGCAGAGCTGCCTTTGTGCCACACTGAATGGTCCATTAAGGAGAAACAGAGTCTAAACTGGATCTTTGAGTTCATAATCTAGTTCAGGAGGAGAGTCCTGCCTCTGTCGTGCTGGATGTGGACTCTGGGCAGAGAAAGGTGGACTGTGGCGCCATAGGCATGTACTGCTCCTGTTCCCTCCCACATAGCCCAGGCAGTGGGAGTTGGAGGAGGGAGTCAATGTTGTGAGCGGGGGTCCCTGTTCAGTTTCATGGGTTGGGCGGGACTTGGTTGGGAGCCATCAAGAAAGGAAGTGGGGGAGTCATTCCAGGGTTATTGGGAAGGGCTTCCTGATGAGTTCTTACATGTTCCTTCTCTCTTTTGGAGCCTCCACAGCCTCTTAAGACTTCTGCTTGTGCAAGGGGTCTCTTGGGCACCATCCATCAGGACAAGAATGCTCTCAACCTCTTGGCTTTAGGGGAGGAGACCAATGAGGAGGATGAAGGGGAAAGTGACAACCAGGTAATGTTCAAGTCCTCTCCCTGGTCTATAAATGCTCTGTGGTATTTGCCATTCTAGTGTGTGTGTGTGTGTGTGTGTGTGTGTGTGTGTGTGTGTGTGTGTGTGTGTGTGTGTGTGTGTGTGTGTGTGTGTGTGTGTGTGTGTGTGTGTGTGTGTGTGTGTGTGTGTGTGTGTGTGTGTGTGTGTGTGTTCTAGTACTGGGACTCAAGGCTGGCTCTCTCCATTTCTGGCTTTTTGCTGGTGAATTGGAGATAAAAGTCTCATGGACTTTTCTGTCTGGGCTGGTTTTGAATCTGGAGCCTTAGAGATCAGCTTTCTGAGTAACTAGGATTACAGGCATGAACTGTCAGCACCCAGTCATTTTAACAGTTATTTTTTTGTGACAGTCCTGAGGCTTGAACTCAGGGTCTGGGCACCATCTCTGAGCCTTTTTGCTTAAAATAGTGTTCTACCACTTGAGCCACAGTTCCACTTCTTTTTTTGGTGGTTAGTTGGAAATAAGACTCTTACAGACTTTCCTACCTGGGCTGTCTTCAAACCATGATCCTCAGATCTTACCCCCCCTGAGTAGCTAGGATTACAGGCCTGAGCCACCCGCCTGGTTCACTTTAACCATTTTTAAGAGTACAGTTCAAAGGTGTTAAAAACTAATAATGTGCTACTGTCACTGCTATCAGTTTCTAGAACTTATTCATAATTCCAAATAGAAGCTATATCCATTCAATGGTAGCTCTTTCCAGTCTCTGGTGATTTCTAATCTAGTCTGTGAATTTGCCTGTGTGAGAGATGTCTTATCAGCACCAACATAAACAATATTTTTCTTCTTGTATCTGGCATCTTTCACTTAGTATATTTTCAAGGTTCATGTTATAGCACGTATTAGAATTTCATTACTTTTGAAGGTTAAATGATACTCCAGTGTATACATATTTTGCTTTTCCACTCATTTCTTGTCAAGTGCATGATGCTATTTTAAAGTAAAAATGAGTGAGTATGGTAGGCACACCTGGGAGGTGGGCCTTGGAGGATCACAGCATCAGAGTTTGCAACATGCCATTTCAGTCAAGACTAAGTCTAGTGGCACGCACCTGTTATTTGGGTGCAGTAGACAAGCTTGTCATCCTAGAGACAAAGGAAAGCCCAATTAGGAGGATCGAAGTCCAGGCTTACCTGGGCAAAATGTTAAGACCCTTTCTTGAGGATACCAATACAAAAAGGGACCAGCTCAAGTTGTAGAGTGCTGGCTTAGCACTCTGAGTTCAAATCTCAGTACTGTCAAAAAAAAAAAAGGTAAAAAATGGATTTCCAGATGACAGCCTCCTTTCTTGATTGGTCTATACGCCTGCTAGGTCTGATCCGGAAAGTAGAACCAACAGGAGCTGGCTGGCACAAAGCATTGTGCATGCTGGTGAGGCCTTCTTAGTAGAGGACCTTCCCTGGAGTCCTCTGAGACCTTGCCTGAATACTACCTGTTAGCTCAGCCCTACCCTCTCCTCCCTCTGCAGGCCCTCACCTGGGCTCACCAATCCCCTTGAACTTAACTACTTGTTTTTTTTGTCGGTCGTGGGGCTTGAACTCTGGGCCTGGGCGCTGTCCCTCAGCTCTTCAGCTCAAGGCGAGCACTCTACCACTTGAGCTACAGCGCCACTTCCGGTTTTCTAGTGGTTTATTGGAGATAGGAGTCTCACGGTCTCTCCTGCCCAGGCTGGCTTTGAACCGCGATCCTCAGATCTCAGCCTCCTGAGTAGCTAGGATTACAGGCGTGAGCCAACCGGTGCCCGGCTCAAACTTAACTACTTGTAACCGCTTGTTTCCAGAGTGCCCGAAGTCCCAGCGAGCTTCTTAAGAATCTGCACCTGGACCTTGAGGCCCTGGGGGATAACTTTGCCTATGAGGTGAGACCTGAGCTTGTTGATAAACACATGTCAGTGTGCCCCTCCTTCCTCCTAGGCCTTTCTTATCAATAGGAGGCATATTTGGAAAGAGAAGCATTTTGTCTAGTCTTGATCAGGATTTCTGGAGTTTGGGGCATTTTTTGGTTTATTTATGTATCAGATAACCATTTATTATGGAAAGTTCCCACATGGAGCTCTTTGCTAAGTGCTATAGGTCGCATGAGTGTAAATGAGATATGCTTCCTGCCTGCTCAGATTATAAAGTCTCGTAGACTTTAGGGGAAGAAATTTGTTGTCTGGACTTTAGGGAAACCTGTTGGAGATGACATTTGGCTTGTGTCTTGAAAGGCAGCTAAGTTTTAGATTTGGAGGATATAAGAGAATAATATAGCAAATGAACAGCTTGAACAAAAGTTCAAGGACTGAAATATGGTAGTCTGTTTTCTACTGTCATCAGAATGTTCGTGTGTGTGTGTGTGTGTAAAATGAGGCTTGAACTCAGGTCCTGGGCACTGTCCCTGAGCTTTTTTACTCAAGGCTAGTGCCCTACCACTTTGAGCCACAGTGTCGTGCCACTTCCAGTTTTCTGGTTAATTGGAGATGAGTGTCTCACAGACTTTCCTGCTGGCTTTGAACTACGATCCTCAGATCTCAGCCTCTTGAGTAGCTAGGATTACAGGCATGAGCCACCAGCACGCCTGGCTCAGACTGTTCTCTGTAAAGAACAGTAAAACTCATCTTGGTGTTGAAATAACTGTTTGTCTTTGTATTTGGAAAGGAACATTCCCTACTATATGTTTTTTGTCTAGTCTGATTCTAGTATGTGTGTGCATGTGTGTGTGTGTACACCAGTCCTGGAACTTGAACTCAGGGCCTGGGCACTGTTCCTGAGCTTTTTGGTTAGGCATAATCAGATATGTTTTGATTGTGACTTCAGCATTTTCTAACAAATAGGGTACTTTTTCCCCCTAAATGTCCCATCTGTATCATCCACCTGATACATTCTTACTTTGAAACTCTTCCTTCTGATTGGGGCCTGGTCTGGGGTAAAGAATTTAGTGTGGGGGCTGGGAAGGTGGCTCAGTGGTAGAGCACTTGCCTTGCATGCATGAGGCCCTGGGTTCGATTCCTCAGTACCACATAAGCAAAAAGAAAAAAGCCGGAAGTGGCGCTGTGGCTCAAGTGGTAGAGTGCTAGCCTTGAGCTGAAGAGCTGAGGGACAGCACCCAGGCCCAGAGTTCGAGCCCCACGACCGGACCCGTGCCCCCCCCCCCCCCCCAAAAAAAAAAAAAAGAATTTAGTGTGCTTGGAGCCAGGTGCTGATGGCTCACACCTGTAATCCTAGCTACTTAGAGGTTGACATCTGGGGATTGTGGTTCAAAACCAGCTTGAGCAGACAAATCTGTAGACTCTTAACTCCAGTTAACCAGCAAAAGACCAGAAGTGGAACACCAGCCTTGAGCAAAGAAGCCAAGCAAGAACATAAAGCCCTTAGTTCAAGTCCCAAAAACCGACCCCCCCCCCCCCACTCTGAATGTGTTTGGTTTCCTAGTTCTCTGACGCGATAGCTTTGTTTTCTTATCCCCTACCACTAATCGATATAGACAGATTGATGGAATAAAAAGGAATTGATTAGGTTTGTGCCTGGGAAGATGAACTTGGGTAGGAGTGTCATGAAGGAAGTCTTGCTTTTCCTAGAGACTCAGCAAGTTGAGGGTGGATTCTACCTCATTCATGTCTGTATGTCTTAACACCTAGCCCAGTTACTTAGAACATAGGAAGTGCTTTGGTATATTTTGTTCAACAATTGAGGAAATGAATAAATGACCTATACTGGGGTGAGGTGAGTGGTATCTAGGCAGATTATGAGGCTTTTTTTCCCCTTCCTTTGTCTTTCTCAGTTTCTGGGTTGAGTAGATAGTTGGTACTGCTATCAGCTGGTGGGTTCAAGATTCCAGTGTAGATTGGTCATGGTTCACTCTGACTTTGGGCAGACTTTTACGTCATAATGAGTTTCAAATGTCCACAAAAAAGATACTTCTTTGACATGTCTTGGATTCTAAAACTTTCTCTTTAATGATATGTGCTTTTTTGGGGGACTGGGAGCTTTTTTTTTTTTTTGTCGGTTGTGGGGCTTGAACTCTGGGCCTGAGCGTTATCCCTCAGCTCTTCAGCTCAAGGCAAGCACTCTACCACTTGAGCTACAGCGCCACTTCCGGTTTTCTGGTGGTTTATTGGAGATAGGAGTCTCACGGTCTCTCCTGCCCGGGCTGGCTTTGAACCGCGATCCTCAGATCTCAGCCTCCTGAGTAGCTAGGATTACAGGCGTGAGCCACCAGCGCCCGGCGGGACTGGGAGCTTTTAAACATTTTTTTATTGTGAAAATACTGTACAGAGGGGTTACAATTACGTGGGCAAGATGATGAGTACATTTCTTATCAAGCATTGTAGCCTCCTCCTTTGTTTCCCCTTCCCATCCCTTGATCTCTTTGGTACCATGGTGAGGTGGTTCACAGTGTCTCTCATCCCAGTCTCTAGCACACAGCAAATTCATTTCTTTTCACCACATGGAGTGTTTGGATTGCTATGGAGGAATTAGGCAGAAATAAAACTTTTCTGTTGGGAGATTAGTGACGGGGATGAATGAGGGGTTCTAGACAGGCAAAGCTACCCCTATGTGGTCCTTGTCCTTCGGAATGCTTTCATCTCAGCTTATAGTCCCTGGCTCCTCTGAGCTGTCCACCTTCCCTTGCCCCTGGCCATCGCAGGCAGCCCATGACAGCTCTCCTTCATGGGTTTGCTTTCCCCCTGTACTGAGCAGTCACTTTGCACAGGATTCCATGAGAGGGCAGTAGGATGGCAAAAATACAGCTCTGTTTCCTTCTCCCTCCGCTGGTGTCAGATCCATTTCTAGTCTATTACAAACCAACAGGGAAAGGTGAGTGAGTGGGGGAGGAAGAGGAGTGGTAGGCAGGCAGTGTGTATGGCCATGTGGTGCTGAAGAAAGCCCATCAGCTGGACGGAGGAGCGGGAGGAGCAAGGGCTTAGCAATCACAGGATGATGTCAGTGTGATTGGAAGCGTGAACTACACCAGGGAGCTGTGCAAAGAATTGAGACCAACTGGATGAGTATGAGACTTGGAAAATAAATCAGACTGATGTTTGTCTTGGTGGAGGTCTTCCCAGAGCAGGGTCAATGCTACTACTGCGCTCCCCCCCCCGCCCCCCCCCCCCCCCCCCAGTGCTGTAAGGATCATAGGAGCCCTGCCTGTTGTCCTGGTAGGGGGTACAGATGGCCATGAACCTGGAGCGCTCATGGCTTTT
Source organism: Dipodomys spectabilis (assembly GCF_019054845.1). Classification (NCBI taxonomy): domain Eukaryota; kingdom Metazoa; phylum Chordata; class Mammalia; order Rodentia; family Heteromyidae; genus Dipodomys; species Dipodomys spectabilis. The sequence continues at coordinate 5,779,507 of NW_024870753.1, forward strand.
GGGGAATGTTAAATATTCATATTTATGGGATGGTTCTTACAGACTCCTCCGCACATACTCTTTGTGCAGATGGTAAAGTCTTACAGCTTGGGCTGTGGCAGGAGACAGAGGAATGTGAACATGGACAGGCCCAGGGTGAAGCTGGGTTCCCACTGAGCCTGGGATGGGAGGCTGTGATGCCTGAGTGTGGATGCTGGTTGGGGGCTTCAGGCCTTGGGTTTGGGTGACAGACAAGCACGGAGTCAGATGTGATGCTTCATGTCCATTTGTGGATGGTCTGTAGCCAGTGTTTGTCTCCAGTGACTTAGACTCATCACTGAAATTAGTCTACATTTGTGCAGAAAGTACAGTCGTTTATTTTAATAATAACCATTTTTAAACAACATATTTAGGCAGGCAGACTAAGGTCAATCCTGTGATATGAAAAGTCTGTTTTGGAGGGTGTTGAGGGTGTTGTTACATGCTAAGTATATATTCTACCAACAAATGGTGTCCCAAGCTAAAAATCTTTTGAGGATTTAAACTTGAGAGTTGAATAGACTGGAGCAAAGATTTTGTTTTGTCAGTTGTGGGACTTGAACTTGGGGCTGGGGTGCTGTCTCTGAGCTCTTTTGCTCAAGGCTAGCCCTATACCACTTTGAGCCACAGTGCAATTTCTGGTTTTCTGGTGGTTTATTGGAGATATGAATCTCAATGGACTTTCTTGACCGGGCTGGCTTTGAACCGCCATCCTCAGATCTCAGCCTTCTGAGTAGTTAGGATCACAGGCCTGAGCCACAAACACCTGGCTGAGCAAAGATTTTTATAATCTGATAATGTAATGTTACCAGATTAATGTTTTCTCAGGTTTTTGATTTTTTTCTTTTTTCTTCTGCAGTATTGGAGCTCAAATCTAGGGCTTTGGGCATACTAGACAGTGTTCTATCATGGAGCACACTCTAACCCACTGATATCCATCCACTGTTTTGATGGGCTACTTGTTTTTTTTTCCATCATTTTGAATAGCTAATGAATAGTTGAAGTTTGTTAAGCTATTTTTCCTTTCAAAATCACCTTAACAAATAGCCTAATCTCTGTATGACTTTGATGCATAAATATTACATTGCCTTTTGGCAGAAATGGGAAGCCTCAACTTTACATCTACACTACATGCTCATCCTTTTAAAAGTGTTTAGCCAATAAGACTTTACGCTGTTATGTGCCAGGTCTTGAGCACAAGAGGGTGCTAATCTGTTGAGGGAAACAGACAAGGATACCAGCAATTGTAGTATAGCTATTATGGCAGAGGATGGGGAAGACTCTGCCCCAGGAAGAGCCAGTGATCTGTGGGGACCAGTTTCAGTTTGTCAGGAGAGAAGTGGGGTGGAGAGAGATTTTGCTTTAAAGGCTGGGGATTTGATTCAGTGGTAGAGTACATGCTTAATATATGCAAGGCCCTCAGTTGTATCAGATTAATCGATTAAAAAAAACTGCGAGCCGGGTGCTGAGGGCTCTTGTCTGTAATCCTAGCTACTCAGGAGGCTGAGATCTGAAGATCATAGTTCGAACCCAGCCTCAGCCTAGGTAGGAAAGTCCATGAGACTCTTATTCTTAATTAACCAATAAAAAGCCAAAAGTGGAGCTGTGACCCAAGTGGTAGAACACTAGCCTTGAGAAAAATAACTCAGGGACAGCGTCCAGGCCCTGAGTTCAAGCCCCAGAACCAGCACCAAAAAACAAATTACCCCCCCTCAAAAAAACCCCAAAACAACAATGTACATAACATATTCTTTTTTTTTCCTTGTTGGTCTTGAGGCTTGAGCTCTGGGCCTGGGACTGTCCCTGAGCTCTTCATTTTAAGGCTAACACTCTACCACTTGAGCCACAGTGTCACTTCCAGTTTTCTGGTGATTAATTGGAAATAAGAGTCTCACAGACTTTTCCTGCCTGGGCTGGCTTTGAACCACAATTCTCAGATCTCAGCCTCCTGAGTAGCTAGGATTACAGGTGTGAGCTCCCAGCTCCCAGCTCCATAACACATTCTTGACATTAAATACCATGACATTTATCCACAGCAGAAGACAATGTGTGTGTGTGTGTGTGTGTGTGTGTGTGTGTGTGTGTGTGTGTGTGTAGGGTATGGCTGGAAATCAGCCATACCAGCTGGCAGGAAATGCCTTGCATCAAGTGAAGAGGCGTGGGCTTTGTCCAGGAGGCACTAGGTACTGTCTGGGGTCTGACACCTCTTCTTGCCTCCTGATCCAAGGTCTCTTGCTAGTTAGTGTTTTTGGGGGGCCAAGCTTCAATCCCAGCTTCAAGCAAGAAAGCCTTCCTTAATCTTGGCCCAGCATGCACTTGGCCAGGTTAGATTGTCCCTCCTTGCTAAGTGTGGCTAGCTAGACACCCCTTGCCCACCCCTAGAATCTTTCACCTTCTCCTTGGAGACCAGGTGTGGAGCTCCTGCTGAGTGCTGCCTGTTGTTGGGGGCGTGAGGCTGAGGCCTGGCCAGAGCTGGAAGCTGCTTGTCTAAAGGATAGAAGCTTATTCCCTCTTTGCTCAGTGATCGCAGCATATTTACTCCGTTTGAGCTTGGGATGCAGGGAGGTGGCACTGGGCGCTCCCTGCCTCTTCTACTCCCACCTCTGCTTTTCTTCCAGGGTCAGTCTTGGAGCTAGTGATAATGCCATCCCTGTCTCTAGTGCTTCTTTGCTTTGGGCAGTCAAGGCTCATAACAAGACCCATCTGGAACATTTCACTTTTCTCAATGTTGGCTCAGTTCCCTGAGGGCATAATCTATGTCTGGTCATACTTAGTTTCCTCAAGGTGGTGTTCTGCCCATAGATGGTGCTGAGTGGATGAATGAGGGAGTCTCATCATTAAACATGGGTTAACATTTATGAGACACTGACAGCATACCAGGCACAGTTCCACTGAATGCTAACTTAGTGCTCGTTCATTTAATCTTCCAAGCATCCCTGTGAGGCAGATACGACTTAGATCCTTGTATTTAAGAGGAAGAAACTGAAGCACAGAGAAGTGAAATAATCTGCCTACTGTTAAGAGCTTTTTCTGCATCTCTGCATCTGCAAATATAGAGCTAAGATCTAAGCTTAGTCATTCTGTCTCCAAAGCTGACTCTAAACCATGCTGCTTTACTGTCTCCACCATCCTTGATGCTTGGTTAGCTTGTAGCTAAGCCGCCAGACTTTCAGGCAATGACCATGTCTTTGGGCTTCACAGATACTTTATCAGAGAGCATCAGTAGATTCCATATTTTGGGTGTCTCCTTTGACCTTTCCTCTCTTTAGTTGTGATAGCTGGTTTTCTGCCACTATAATGAAATAACTGAAAGAATTTAACAACAACCAAAAAGGTTAAATTTGGCTTACAGTTTCGGAAGTGCACATCCATGATTGATTTTGGGCCTGGGATGAGGCTGCACATCCTGCTGTGAATGTATGGTAGAGTAAAATAACTTACATTGTATCCAGGAGTGAAGAAAGGAAGGGACTAAGGTACTACAATCCCCTTTAAGGGAATGCTCACAATAACCTAAAGATGAGGTCTCACTTCTGAAAAAGTTCTGTCCTTCCTAATAGTGCCACCCTAGGCACCAATCATCCAACACTCAGGCCTTTCAGGGCCATTCCAGATCCAAACCATTGCATTAATCATGCTTCTTGTTTGAGTTTTTAGGATAGGGAATCAAGAAGTCTTGAAAATCCCTCATCAGAAGTTGTTCAGCCTGACAGCCTAAGTGTTGTTAAGCACAGATGTTTTCTGTGGGGAAGGCTTCTCAGCCTGAGCCCAAGAGAGATCACTGGCTCTATTTCCAAGAGAAGATTTTCTGTTTCTATTTTGGTCAACTCTACAGAATTCAAGCAAAAGCATCCTTAGATTTTTACTAGTCTTTAGAGTACAGTCTGTGTATAAGAAGCAGGGTGTGGCCGCTGGCAAAGTGTCCTGCTCAGATCTCCTTTCAAAAGATCCTACTGAGCTGAGAGCCAGGGCTCATGCCTACATTCCCAGCTACTCAGGAGGCTGAGATCTGAGGATCATGGTTCAAAGCTTATCCCGAACAGGAAAGTCCATAAGATTTACTTCTATTTAACCACCAAAAAGCCTGAAGTGGAGATGTGTCTCAAGTGGTAGTGTGTTAGTTTTCAGTGGAAAAGTTAAGAGACAGCACCCAGGACTGAGTTCCAGTCCTAGTACCAACACACAGACACAGACATACACACAGACATAGACACAGCCGTGCGCGCGCACACTCACGCACGCACACACACACACATACACACACACAAAGATTCTCCTGAACATTGCTTAGAGCTGAGAGCTGCCAGCTACTAGCTGATGCCCAGACAGTGGTTCTTCCAGAAAGGAGGGTCACCGGGCACTAGGGGCTCACACAGGTAATCATAGCTACTTAGGAGGCTGAGACCTGAGGACTGTGGTTCAAAGCAAGAAAGTCCATGAGACTCTTACCTCTAATTAACCACCAGAAAACTGGAAGTGGAGCTGTGGCTCAAAGTGTAGAGTACTAGTCTTGAGCAAAGGTGCTCAGGAAGAGTACCCAGGCCTTGAGTTCAAGCTCCATGACCAAAACCTGCAGGGTTGCCAGTGATGAGCTTGTATAGGCAGGCTTTGGAGTGAAGGACACCCTCTTCATTTTCCCCTGCTGCCTGTGAAAAATAAGAAAGAAATTTTAGACTTTTCCACCTTTCTCTCACCTATTGTCTATTTTCATCTTTCAATAAATATTGGCATAATAAATAAGTGTGCAATCTTATGATCTGGCTAATGTTGGAATGAGATAGATTGATTACTGGAGGACATGAGAGAGAGGACGGAGTTGCAGTGGTTTTCAGGCTCAGCAGTGTATGTGCATCACCAGCAGAATTCTGAATCAGTAGATCTGGACTATGTATGCATGTGTATGCATGTATATGTGTAGGAACTGTGTTTTAAAAAGCCGTTTGGTTATTAGAAAACCACTGAGGTCAGAACTCAAACACAAATAGCACTGTGTGTTGTAGCATGTTGTTAAAATCCTCTCCTGCAACCCTTGTGCCTTCCTTTCTGATATGGCCTCTTCTTCCCTAGGACTCTCCAAGATCAAGCCAGCCAGAGGAGAAGAAGGATGTTTCTCTTGACCCAGACATTGCCAGGCCCCCCTCTCCTGGCAACCTCTTCAGCCAAGGTGCAGACAGCAGCCTGAGCGTTGCTGATGGCATTGAGCAAAAGGAAAGAGGGAGTCCTTGGCCCCCAGAAAAAGAAGAGGATGAGAAGACTGATCTTAGGGCTCCCATGAGTCCAGTGGTCTCTGGAACAAAGCATGGGGAGGACCAGCCTGCTCTAAAAAGCCCGCCTTCTAAAAAGAAGCCACTGGAAGATTTGGTAGATACAGGAGAGGAGGGTTCCAAGAGGGAAGAGGCAGTGAAGGAGGCCAAGAAGGAGGCTTCTGGCATGAAAGAGAGCGGATCTGATGCCAGCGGGGTATGTTATCGTGTCCCTCGGGCTCTTGCCCATTGTCACCCTCTGTTGCTCTCTCCAGCCCTGTACAGCTTCCTAGCTTCACGTCTTTATTACTGAGTCAGGGGCTTCCATTTATTTGCAGGTTCTGCACTGGGCTGTCAGCATCAGCCAGAACCTTTAATTGTGACAAATACGCCCAGACCCAGCAGGCTGTAAAACCTTGAATGAAACTGAAAACCTGCTGGCACTGGAAATTCAGAGTGGAAACCTGCTTTACTGTGGCCCCCTCCTAGGATTTTCATGACTCTCTTCTCCTACTTCCTCTTCCCTTTCCCTACCTCTGCTTTCTACTTCTAGACTTGGTTTGCTCTAGTATAAGTTCTTATAAGGAGGTGTGTGTATGTTTGTGTTTGTGTGTGTGTGTGTGTGTGTGTGTGTGTGCTCATGCATGCGTATATGCCTAGATGTAGGAAAGGGTGAAGGTTACCACAGTTGGGAGTGTTCTGCTCCAGCTTAGATAGCTTCCTTATATCTGTTTCTGTGTTTCTTTCTGGACCTTCACAGAACATGAAAGTGGTGCTTTCCCAAGGCAAGACCAGTAAACAAGGTGGACAGAAGTAGATCTAAATGAAGAGCCTTCAGCATTGTCAACTTTCCTACCCTTAATCTTGTTCTTCTAGGTAGACCGTGAGAGAATTTATTTAAAGAACATTTACTTCATAAAAAAGATACTATCCAAGTTTTTTGTTTTTTGTCCTGGGGCTTGAACTCAGGGCCTGGATGTTGTCCCTGATGAGCTTTTGTATTCAGCCACAGCTCTACTTCTGGCTTTTGTGGTGGTTAATTGGAGATAAGAGTCTCATGAACTTTCCTGCCTGGGGTAGCTTTGTACTGCAATATTCAGATCTCAGCCTCCAAAGTAGCTAGGATTACAGGTGTGAGTTACGGGTGCCTGGCTCATCACACTTTTTAGGATAGCACCAAATGTGTGCATTGCTGCCTTTTTTTGTGTGTGTGCTACTGGAGTTTGAACTTGAGAGCTCAAGTTCATACTGGTGTTTTACTGATGAACCAATGCCTCCAGACCTTTACTGCCAGCTTTTTATCCATCTCCAGTGCACTTGGCTTTCCTCACTTATGTCAGCTCTTGTTGATTTGATTCAGGGTATGGTTATTCATGTTGGGTAGGGTTCCCTGTCAGTGGGATGGTGCATGTCTTATGTTGGAACTGTGGCCTGATGGGAATACCCTGGATAGTGACACTGACCCTCTGTGCTTTACTCTAGGAATTTTTCCATGGTTCTGTCTCCCCAGGTGTCAGAGATCATGGGATATGTGAAGGAACATCTCTCAGACTCCATGGCCTCTGACCCCAAGTCTTTCCTTGGCCTGGTGAGTTTGCAGTAAGGGGAAGCAATATGGTGGGTGAATTTTTTGTCCTCAGGGTTAAATAAATAGTGTCACACAGCTAGTAAGTGGGCAAGTTAGGACTTAAATTTATGTCTCGTTAGCTATAGTTTCTTGAAGCATGACACTGTTGTTTTGCTGTGAGAAGGGTAGGGTAGGGCAGAGAACATAAAATAGAGTACATAAAATAGGAGTAACCACTAAATGTAGCAGTGTATTTCCTGTGAGATCATGTGATGAGCCTCAGAGTTCTAGCAGGACTAGTGCACAAACTGAGGGAGCCAATGTGTCTTTGGGATCACTGAGCTATGGTAAGGATGGGCCCTATGCTCTGGCCAGGAGGACTGCTGTAGTTTCTTTTTTTGCTTCTATAGTTTTCCTCTACTGGGGTTTGAACTCAGAGCTTCATCCTCTCAGCTTTCTTGCTTGCAGCTGATACTCTACCACCCAAGCCATGCCTCCAATCTAATTTTTTGCCGGTTAAGTGGAGATGGAGTCTTCCCCAGGCTGCTTCAGACTGTGAACCTTCAGGTCTGAGTCTCCTAAGTAGCTAGTATTACAGGCTGAGCCTCTGGTGCTTGACTTGTGGTTTTCCTTTTAAAGTTAAGGCTTTGTCCTGGACTGCCAGCATCCATGGTTTCTTTGTCTCAGACCTTCCACCCATCCTGCTATGTGCTGATTCTGTTTGCCAGGTCTCAGTCTAAGGGGAGGAGTTTCAGTGCTTTCTGGGCAAGCATTATCCTACAAGGCACCTCCATCTGTTTGGAGGAGGCAGATGACAGGGACGGGATTAGTGGAGAGGGTCAAGGATGAACAGCGATAATAGGAGGGGTGCACAGGAATTAGGCAGCTGTGTGTTCTGGCCCCACACTGAGCCTTGGGCTTAAGAGACAGATGGCAGCTGTATTAGGTGGCATAGGACTCAAACTGCAAGTAAAATACCACCAAAAATAAAAAAATTAAAAAAATTCAAAAGTCCCGCAAGCTAGGAAGAGAAAGAAAAAGTCATGTTGTTGGCAAAAGCCACACGTGAAGAATAGCCATGTCACCAAACTCTTGGAAGCAAGGGGGTCTAGCCCTTCCTGAAAAGATGGCATATAGCCAAAATATGCCCATCAGCATTTTTCTTCTTGAGAGTGACGAGAGGAGTCCGTGGACAGCAGGACCACACCTTATCTGGGCGTCCCGCCATTTATCAGGCTGATGACAGAACTGTCCCCATTAGATGCTGTCAGGTATCCAGCCTTCACTCAGGGAAGCATGGTTCTTAGGCTCAGAAGGGGTGGAAGGTGGCTGTGTGGTAGCTAAAGGGCAGCAAGGAGCTGGCCCTGGTATGAGCGCCTGCCGCCTGTCCCCAAGAGAAGCTTGTGGAGAAAGCACTGGTAATTAATCTCCATCATCCAGAAGGATACCTGTATGGGAAAGGGGGAAGGGATGAGCTGGAAAGAGCCCACCAGTCCTCATTTCCAAGCTGCCCACAGGTTTTTCGGCATTGCTGGTATCCTGGTTGGATACTGAGCAGGGAGAAACAGCCATAAAGTGACAGGCTTTGTAGCATGTGTCATGGGGGTCTGCCCCAGGGCCCATTTGACCCTAGCTTTGCTTCTCAGCTGGGTGACCTCAACTTATTTCTGCTTCTGTGAGAGGAGGACAAGAGTTTCAGTCTCATAGGGTTATTTTTTGTGCACTGTGAAAAGTTTTAAATGAATAGAAAAATTAAGGGAATTTCACTACTTTGCATTTATGATATTTTACAATACTTTCGTTCTCATATGTCTTTCAACCTAGTCACTTTAAAAATGAAATCAGTAGATGTGGACACTTAGCACAGTGCCTGGTACACAGTAGATGCTGTTCTGGAGGATTGATGTTAGCTGGGAGGGGGAGGAGGAGAGCCGGGGAGCAGGGAGGCAGGGTGGTGGGGTGGAAAGGCCCAGTGAGCTTACACTGTGACAGAGACAGAGCAGGCTTTTCTCCCCAGTCTCTCCAGGATTTTGGTTTTCGCAGCCGGATCTCAGAGCAGCTGTTAGATGGTGACATGCTATCCCCAGTCCTGGATAGAGCTTGCTGGGAGGTGAGTCTTTGGGTGTTGGGCTGGGCTGGTGCCTCATTTTTCCCTAACAGTCACTTTTTGGGATAACCCAGGGATGATTCCTGCCCAGTCACAGCATGCGTTCTCTTCCTTCTACTTCCATAAGCCACTGCACTGGGTATGCCTTTGATGACACTTCTCACCATTCCTGTTCTGTTTCTGCTGTGAATGAAAACGTTTCTCTCTGTGTATTTATCTCTTTATGTTTGTTCAGTGCCTGTAGATTGACCACCTGCTCATGCTCAGCACTGTGGGGATGGTCGATTTCAAGGCACTGCCCTGCCTGGCCCACCCATCCCGGCCCACCCATCCCTCTCAGCCTCATGCTCAGCCCACTGCCACTCGCTTTTCCTCAAACACATTCTCCAGCTCCATACTGCCTACCTGCTGTTGCCCCTTCTGCCCAGCAAACTCTTTCCTGGTCATGGAGGCTGACTTGTGATGCCGCTTCCGTTTCCTCCTTTGCTGTCCTTGAGACGTCTTAATTTATGTTGTGGATGTTTGCCTTCCCTGCCAGATGTGAGGTCAGTGTTTCCTGAGGACTTCTGGCACAAACAGGATGACTAAAACACAGACTCTGTCTTTAGGAGCCTAAGTTAAGAAGAGGTTTATTTTTTTCCTTGATGGATAGAAGAGGGATTTTGGCACCTGATGTCTGCAAGTTTCAGGGTTTGCCTTCACTTTGGTCTGGATCTTGAACAAAAATCTTTAAGCCAGGTGTTGTAATGCATGCCGGTAAGACCAGGCATTATAGAGAGGGAAGATGTAGAGTTCAAGGCCAGCCTAGGCAAAGTTAATGAGAAGCTCTCTCCAAAATGAAATAAAAGGGCTGGGAGTGTAGCTCAGTGGTAGAGCAGTTGCCTGGCAAACATGAGGATCTGGGTTCAATCCCTAGTACCAAAAACATCTTTTTGCCTCCTAGCTGAGCTAGGGATGGAGATGTAGTATTGTGAGCAGGTAAAGCCAGAGACTCAGGCTGTGCTTGATGCCTCCCCTTTCCAAACAATGCTGACCTGGCTGATTACTGTTACTTACCTGGCATTGCTGCTTTTTTCTGGGGCAAGAAGGTCTAAGGAATAGGTAAGCCTATTTAAAGGACCCTTTTCTGTGTATCTTCTATGCCATGGGAGCTCACTCAGTTTGCTGTGAAAATATAGAAGATGCAGTAAGAAGGGAGCAGACAGAAAGACCTGGTCTGCTGTAGCTCTAATCTGCCTGCTTATTTGCTTCTGCAGTTAGTGTTGAGCACTGGAGTTCTTTTTTTTTTTAATATATATATTTTTTTTATTGTAAAGCTACTATACAGAGGGTTACAGTTATATGAGTGAGGTTATGAGTACACTTCCTCTTGAACATTGTTACCCCCTCCATTGTTTTCCCCCTACCATCCCCTCCCTCCCTCCCTTCCCCGAGGTTCTTTTTTTTTTTTTTTTTTGATTGTGATTAAATGATTACATAATTTCAAAGTCACAAGTTCATTCTAACTTCCCTGGAGCAAATTGTCTACCACAGTCTGTAATATATAACAGTGTTCACATGTTATATACCATATTTGTGATCAGCAGCATGGGGATATTTAGTAGTGGTTCAACCAGATGAGCGGGAGTTCTTTGTTTCTTAAGTCCTGTTAGTTTTGTTGTATCACCTAACCTTTTGGATTTAGCATCCACTTATCAGGGAGACCATGTACCGTTTGTCTCTTCGTTCTTGGCTTACCTCGCTCAACATGATTCCTTCTAGCTCCATCCATTTCCCTGCAAATGCCATTATTTTGTCATTTCTAATGGCTGTATAATATTCCATTGTGTATAGATACCACAATTTTTGGATCCATTCATCTGTGGTGGGGCACCTAGGTTTAATATGTTTTTAATTGTAAAAATAGTGTACAGAGGGGTTACAGTACTTGGGCAAGGTAATGAGTACATTTCCTATCAGGCAGTGCTGCCTCTTCCCTTGTTTTTCCCCTACCTTCCCTGCTGCCCTCCCCCTGGAGTTCTTTTGACACAGCTTAAGTTCTCAATTTTTATCCCTTGTCCCGTGTGTGTGTGTGTGTGTGTGTGTGTGTGTGTGTGTGTGTGTGTGTGTGTGTGTGTGTGTGTGTGTGTGTGTGTGTATGTTCTTTTGACTCAGCTTAAGTTCTCAATTTGTGTGTGTGTGTGTGTGTGTGTGTGTGTGTGTGTGTGTGTGTGTGTAAGAGTCTCACAGACTTTCCTGCCCTGGCTGGCTTTGAACACTGGTCCCCAGATCACAGCCTAGGATTACAGGCTTGTGTGATTATTATTTATCCCTTGAAAAGTGAGAAAAGGAGCCATTTGATGAGCTTGTATGGTTTAGTGGTAAAGCCATGTTGTAAGTTGAACAATGGAAGGAGAAAGAGGTGGGGCAGGAGGGCTGCTTACCCCTGGCATTGTCTGCAGGCTCTGCCCAGGCTGATGGGATGAGGACTGGCAGCTCTGGCGGGGAGCCCTTCTGCTGCAGGCTCTGAGAGGCGCTCACAGGAGGCATTGCTATTTTTAATGTAATTTGGGGGAGCTGGGTTTTAGTTCAAGCTCTGCCCTTCCTCGTCCATCCAGATGGCAGAGTCAGCCACAGCTGCTGGGGCTCAGGCTGCCAGTGGAGAGGTGTGGGGGGTGGTGGGCACGGGGCTGGGGACCCCATGGGGAAGACGGAGTGAACTGTCTCCTATTCTGCCTCTCCTGTTGACCCTTGTGTCCCAGAACAGACGGGGCTCCCGTTGCTGTGGCAGAAGGAGTGTGGGTCTTAGAATGGGGACCAGCACTGGCAAAGCCTGTTCTTTTTCCTTATTGCTGTAGGCTAGTGGAGAGGAAGAGGCATCTGAGGAGAAGCTAACATTTGTGGCGTGCCTTCTTCAGCTCAGGAGTCAGGGTTCATGTACATGATCTCATTTAATCCTCACACGGGAGCAGTGGGCTTCTCTCCCATTGTACAGTGGAGGAGTTGGCCTTCTAGGCAGGAAGTGCTAGAACGAAGAATGGCCCAGGCTGATTACATCACTGTACCCTTGCGGGAGATATTTGCCATCATTAAGAATTCGCTCTCACTTGCTCTCACTGTCTTTTTCTCATCAGCTTGCTAAGTTTGCCTAGATACCAAGACTTAAAATAAGCTTTGGGGTTTTATTTTTGAATGGATGATATAATCCTAGACTGGAAAAGGGGACATTCTGGTCTACTAATGGGACCCATGTCCCTAGGCAAGCCTGGAATGGGGCAGTAAAGAGAATGTCACTGTGTCCTCCCCTTCCTGGTGCTGGCTGGAGACCTTTTGGTTTGGGGCACAGCTTTCTCTTTCTTCATTAAGATCCCTGCTCTTCAGATTTATTCTTTTCTAATGTTCTTGCCTGCTGTCTTCAGTCTTCCCACTTAAATTCAGCACCCTGTATATTGTTGATACTGCTGACCTAGACCTCTTTGGATTTGGGGTGCTCATGGATAGCTGTTCTTTGCAGTTAGCACTGCAGGTTTCCGGTACTGGGAAGCCAGGATTTCTTCTTTTTATTTTGGTCAGTTGTGGATCTTGAACCCAGAGCCTGGGCATTGTCCTTGAACCCTTTGGCACTCTCTACCACTTTGAGCCACAGCACTGCTTCCAGTTTTATGGTGGTTAATTGGAGATGAGAGGCTTATAGAACTTTCCTGCCTGGGCTGGCTTTGAACCACGGTCCTCAGATCTCAGCCTCCTGAGTAGCTGGGATTACAGGGTGTGAGCCACTAGCGCCCAGCTCCAGGATTATTTCTTTATGTGTGTTCTCTTTCTGTCCCTGGGTTCTGACCCTGTGTGCAGTGGCTGTGATCATCTGCCCCCTGCTTCAGCTATAAGCCTGAGGCTTAGCTGGAGCTCATAGAGCTGCATTTCACAGCTCTATGAGTCTTCTGTTCAGTGTCCCCTGGGACCTTGTCTTCTCCAGGGCTCCTTCTCAGTGCAGCTAAGTGTGGGATCCAGCAGGGCAATCCAGACTCCTCTAATGTCCACTTTCCACTGCTTCTTGCCTGCAGGCCCAGGGGATAGGAAGACAAGAGCAGGATGACAGCCAGTCCAGCCCAGGAGAGCCGCAAAGCAAGGAATCCAAAGGCTTGAAGAGGTACAGTACATGGGAGGCAGCTCTCAGGGACTAGAGGGAGAGAGACAGACAGAGACACTGAGACTGACTGGGGCTCCCTGCTTCTCAACCTGAGCTACAGTGGAGAGGAGCTCCTCCAGGAGGAGAGGAACTCTCCTGATAGGAGAGAGACTTCCCCAGTCGGAGAGGGACCTCCCCACCCCCGGAAGTGGAACAAAATAGTCATCCTTTTCTTGAACCTTAGAAAGCTCTCTGTATCTTCACTTCCTTAGTGCTGCAGTCTCATGCATTTTCTGTAGACTGACCACATGAGCCTGGTCTCCACTAGCTCTTCCATCCCTCTCTGGCCCAGTGATGATGAACTCCAGGAGTGGACCTATGTGAGCATGTCCACCGTTCCTGGTTCCAGCAGACTATCGAGGGAGCTGAGTCTTGAGCTTAGGAGAGTGTCTCCTTGCTGCACATCCAACTGCTGTGCCTTGCAGCTCTGTGTGGGTGTGGGGACAGATGGGGGCTGGCTGAGGAGAGACCAACCCAGGGACCACTGTCCTCCCAATCCTACTCACCACACAGAGGGTCCTGACTGCTGCTCTGTTGGCCGAACCAGGTTATCGCCTCCTCTTCTGCATGGGCAGCGGTTCCACAGTCCCCTCCACAGCGAGGCCAGTGATGAGGGTTCTTTGCAGATCCCCAAGGAGCAGCCTGAGTGTAACGGCTCTGAGGAGCCTGCGGAGCACTCTGTAGCCAGTCCCAGCCCACTGGTGGTGTCCCTCCACAGGTGAGGATGAAAGAGAAGGGCCCCAGGGTGGTGGTGGCCCCCTGTGTGTTGCTGGGGTGTACACTGGAGCTGGGCCGCGAGAGGGAGGTGAAAACAGCCATAGGAGAGGCCACAAGGGGAGGGAGGCTGGAGTCGGAGGTAGGAAAGCCTTCTGGGGTTGTCCTGCTCAGCTCATCCCCACCACAGGTCTTTCACCTCCAATGAGGCGCTAATTGAACCTCTTGCCTTCCTACTGGCTTTAACCTCCTTATTTCTCTCAAGGGAGCAGGCCCCAAGCCCACCTTCTCTCGAGAGGGTCAAGGAGCAGCAGCACTCCCAGGCCAAGGAGCTGGGCCCTGGGCAGGAAGAGGCCAAGGAGCCTAAGAAGGTGGTGGTCAGCCCCACCCCGCCACTCTCTCCAGAGGTGTAAGGGCCACTTTTATGTGTCTTCTTGTCCCTATTGTGTGTGGATGGCTTGAGTGCTGCCCATTCCCTTTTGTTGTTGGTTTGGGAGGTGATACTGTGGCTCGGCCCCAGAGTGCAGCACAGGGGGAGATGAGTGCATCCTTGTGCCCTGTGTCCCTCCTGAGAGCCAGCAGCTGTCACCGTCACTGATCCTTGTCTTGGGTTAGTTTAGGTCCTGGGACTCTTGGTCAGGATCCCAGGTATGAGAGTAGACAAAGACAGACCTTCTGGCTCATTAGCAGAAACCTGGTCAATCATGTTGCAAATACTAACTTTTCTTTTTAAATCATTTTTGTTGAGGTTTATAAATTGGAACTATACCATTCAGTAATGGTTGTCTGCTTGTGTGTGTACCACACAGCAGCCACTCAGGTTAGTGACACACAAATTGTTTCCATCTCTCTGGAAAGTTTCCTCATTCCCTTCTTCATCCACTCACTCTGGTCTCACTGCTCTGGCTTCCATCCTGTAGGCTGATTTTTCCAGTTTTCTGCCTTCATATAGATGGAATGTGCTGGGACTGGGAAATGTGTTGGGTTCAGAGCTCAGTGTGTTTTTGATTTACTTACATTGGGTCAGGCACTGTGGCAGTTTAGAAGTCATCAAGCTTCTTTCTTCACACTTGCTTTTTTTTTTCTTTGCCAGTCCTGGGGCTTGAACTCAGGGCCTGTGTGTTGTCTTTGGGCTTTATTGCTCAAAGCTAGTGGTCTACGCTTGAACCACAGGTTCACTTCTGGCTTTTTGCTGACTAGTTAGCAGTAAGAATCTTACAGATTTTCCTACCCAGGCTAGCTCTAACCTCTAGAGCAGCTAGGATTATACGCATAGGCCATCAATACCCATCCTTTCATACTTCCTTTGCTTGCCTCTTGTTTAGATAGGACATGGAGGCTCAGGGAAGTGACAGGATTTGGAGGTTACAGCACTAGTCACTAGCAGAGTTAGGACTAGACCCTACTTCTGGTTTCTGGTGTATAGCCAGTGAACTTTCTTCACGGAGGAAGACCAGTGCTGGAATTTATTCCTACCCTCCTCTGTGAATGAGAGCTACAAGGCCTTGTTCCTACACTGATGATGAATAAGGATGTGTCACCAAGGATTGCCAGACACTGGTGCTTTCTCACATCCTCATGTAGTCACCATGACACTTAAGGAGTAGTGGCCATATTTTCAGATGGCACTATATCCTGCAATGAAAGCCATGACCCACAGAGCCAGGTGGCTCCCCAGGTCTCCTTGCTGACTGTTGACAGGCAGAGCAGGGCACTTTCCATGAGGAGAGAAGAGAGAGAAGCCTCAGAAAGAGGACAGGCTAGGCAGAGGCCAGAGGGCTGTCTTCCCTGGACCCCTGGAGGGGAGCCCCAAGCGCCAGCTTCTCCCCAGGTATCTTGGCTGCTTGGCGCCTTGACTTTGTGTTTCCTCCTCAGTCTGACAATGCTGTCTCTGTTAGGGTTTCCGGATACTTTCCCTGACCCTGCCAGCCCGGTTTATCCCATTCCTGCCTTTCCTAATAAGTACTTCAGGCCTAGTAACTTGCTTGTTATTAATGTTGGTAAGTGTTTTAGGGTCCAGTTGGTTTTCAGAGTATTTGGGGAAGTACTTGTGTCTGACAGCCAAATCAGGGGGGTTAGGAGCAGAGCACGTGCTCATGAGGGCAGGGCCAGGCCATGTAGCCAGAAGACTGAGACACGGGGGACCATGAAGGCCCTCCCTTTTATCACCTTAGCATCTTGACCAGGATTTGCAGCGAACTGGTAGGTGAGTCCAGTCACTGAGTTGAATATGACAGGAGACAAGTTCTCTGATTCTTACTCAGCGTTAATGGAAATCCCCGCTTGAGGACACTCCTGGGGTACCATTTCTCCTTCCTTCCTCTTCATCCCTGCATTCCCATCTTCCTTTCCTTCATTGGTGTGTCTCTGAGCGACTTGCAGAGCCTCTGCTGTCCTTGTCATGGTTAGAAACGGGCTCACTGAGGCTGATACCTGAGGGGTTGGCCTAGAAACCTTCCTGACTCTTTCCCATAGAGTCCCATTTTCTTCTAGATCTTTCAAGAATAGTTCAGTGCTTTGGACCTAAGTGGGGTGTTTGGGTGTCTTTCAAATAACAGAGGAGGGAGGACACAACTCTGTTAGCCTGTGTGCCAGGTGCATGGATGGGTTCACTAGTGGCAGGGCACGTGCTGCCGCTGATGCCCTTCTTCCCGCACCATCCATCCCTGGGCTCCACATAGCTGCACAGCCCGCAAGGGAGTCAGACATTAAGAGGTACCATCACAGGGAAAAAAGATGTTTTCAGCCAAGGTTGGAAATGAGTTGGGGGGTTGATGAGGCGGAGAGCTGTGGTGGTGGTGGTGGGGTGACCCTTTCCAAAGGCAGCATCTCAGAGGAGATGGCAGCCACATCGCTTATGTCTGAATCAGTGAAGCTGTGGGTGGGGACTCAGAGGAAGCCAGGATTTGGCAGGAGGGAGGAGACCAAGTTGGGAGCTGAAAAGAATTGAAGGTATGCCTCGAGACTCTTTCTGGTCTGAGTTCTGCTTTTAGGAAAGGGGGAAGGAGGAGTCTTAATGGTGTTCCAGCTTCTTTTGTAGCCTCTTCTGTTTTCTTCTCTCTGACCTCAAGGGGCTACAGTAGGATTCCCAAGCTCAGTTTTTTGTTTGCAGAACTGAGGACCAAAATCAGAGCCTTGGCACTTGCCAGGCATGTGTTCTTCCA
This sequence comes from Dipodomys spectabilis, assembly GCF_019054845.1. Classification (NCBI taxonomy): domain Eukaryota; kingdom Metazoa; phylum Chordata; class Mammalia; order Rodentia; family Heteromyidae; genus Dipodomys; species Dipodomys spectabilis. The sequence goes on from NW_024870753.1 coordinate 5,796,485, forward strand.
CTGAACTAAAACCCCAACCCCTAAACTTTTTTTTTTCTTCCTTCTGTTCTTCTGATCTCCTGCCTACTCACTTCTGTCTGCTGCTGTGCCAAACTGGGGGGAGACAATGATTGGCTCCCCCTGTTTGACTGTTGCTCAGTCCCCTTTGATTCAGGCCTTGCATACATGTTCCTAAGCCACTGTGCCAGCCTGAAGTGTCCGAGGCACCATGCAAGAAGTGTGCTGGCTGTGTGCCAAGATCAATTTCTAACACAAGGCTTAGAGACCCAGCAGTGCCAACACCTACTGCCTTTTAAGAGGGTCACCCTGGCAGGTGAATACTTTATCTTGCTTAGGCCTTTGTTGTTCAAAATGTTCTCAGATGTTCACTTGGGTATTTCTTTCAGGAACCAGAAACAAGCAAAATGACAGTCCTTATTACTCTGTAAACAGCTTGTAAAGTGTACCATTATCCCTTACCACTCACCTGTGCATTCAGGTCAACTCTGACTTTCTTTCGCCTATTTCTAAGCCTTTAACTTTTAATAAGTGAAAATCTCCTGCCATTTTTAGCTCAATAAAGAGTCTGGCTCCCTTGGTGCAAGGGAGGGGAGTTTGCTACAGCTCCATCAGCTCATATGCATTGACTTGGCCTGCTCAGTTTGGGAGGCAATGAGCAGTCTCTGGGAACTATTTTTGATTTGCTGGCATGGGTCTCAAGTGGTGGTCAGGGCTCTCGTGGAGGAGACATGGATACAGGGCTATGAGCCATTCTGGAGAAGAATCTGTTAGGGCCAGAGCTTCACATTCTCTGCTGCCAGCTCTTGACACAGTTTTAGGTTTTAAGCTCAGGCCACAACTTACCAAGTCTACTGAGAGCCAGTTATGGCTCTCAGCCCTCACTCAGCCTTTGCGTCTTACCCTCTTGGGGGGAGGGAGGGAGGGATTGTCCTGTATAATAGATGTTGACTGTATCTGATTGTCTGTCTTTTTGTGGCCTGATTTGCATTTGAGACCCTTGTCTATGGACCCTCCATTGGGGTTCTCTCTATGATGTTCTGTCGCTGAGTGGATATTAGCAGTGTGCTGATGAGCTGCTGCCTCTCTCTGCAGGCTGTCCACAGAACCTGCTGTTCCCCTAAAGTGGCTCTCAATGGTTGCACTGAAGGCCACGGGAGAGGCAGTGGCCGAGGACCTTGAGGACCATCAGAGGCAGCTGCTGGAATTGCAGCAAGAGAAGATCCAGCAGCTGCGGGAGAAGCTGCAGCGGGAGGAGGAAGAGGAGATGTGCCAGCTTCGCCAGCAGAAGGAGAAGACCCTCAGGTCCTGCTCTTGCCCTGCAGAGTGATGTGGGGTGCAGGGACCCCCTCCTCCTCCTGGTCTTCACTGGGATGCTCCTAGACCTTAGTCAATACTTTCCCTGGTATCTTATCGATTTCCCCAGTTGCAGGAGATCCTGGGAAATACTTTTTTTTTTTCCTGTGCTAGAATAAAAATCAGAGCACTATTAGTTCAGAAGAAAGGTCAAATGGACATAGTCGAGAGAGTGAGCAAACTGTCACAGTCCAAGGGTGGGAAAGGAGCTCGAAAAAACAGTAATGTATTCGTTGACAATTTAGACAGATTATCTAAGAGTGGTAGAGAATTACTAGTTTTAGATATACAGAGCAGAGAATGGATAAAACATTTATGCCTAATTTGGAAAAAAGAAAGCCCAGGAACAATCTCCTTAGTGCAGCACAGGGTATGCAGATCCAACGTCCTTCTGTCATACATAGCACGCTCCTCCACATGACTAAACACTGGGGCTGGGGCTATTCAAGCTAGGGGTAACTCAGTTTACCTTATGATGGGACACTTTGGAGGTAGTCCTGCTGGCTCTTCTATCTTCCTGACCTTTGGTCTGGAGCTGTATTTTCCGTACCCCTTCCCCCATCCTGCATCCAGAGGGGAGAGTCTCCTATGAGCACTGTCAGTGTGTAGTAGAGACTGTCCTGCCAGAACGATCTAACTTGGGGCCTGTAAATGGCAGCACTTGGATTTATTTTCAGTTGAAATCAATATAGTTTCAGTTAGTCTCAACTAAGTAATGTCGCTGTGGGTAAAACCTTGCTTGGTTCTCCTTAAAGCAGAATCTCGTTTCTGTTTGCACTGGAGCCTTTCTGAGGGGTGGGGCCTCCTCTCTGCTATTCGGAAGCTTCCACTGGGCAACAGAAAGCCACAACTGATTTTGTAACAAATGTTTTCTTTTCTTTTTTTTTTTAAGTGAAGCAAGTAGGCTAGACCCTCAGTTGGTTTAGTTGTAAAATGGAGAGATTAGACTTCACCTTTAATATTCCTGCCAGCTCCAACATCTGTGTGTACATTTAACCATGGGAAGAAGAGGAAGTGTTTCTAGGGAGCCTAGAAGGAGGGATTTTTGCTTGGCTTAGATTTTCTTAGAGTAGTGGTGTTGATAACTTGCAATGCAGGATATTATCCTAAATCTTCTTCGGCTTTGGAATTTTCTGTAGAGCTTTTCAAAGAAATTGGCTTCAGACTCATGAGGGCTTTGTTTTGTTTTGTTTGAGACAGGATCTTGCTATATATAGCTGAAGATAGCTTCAAACATTTTGTCTTCCTTTCTTCTTCCTGAGGGCTAGGATTGCAGGTATATACCACTATACTTGGCTTAAACTGTGATTATTTCTTTGCCAGTTCTGAGGCTTGAACTCGGGGCCTGGGCACTGTTAGTTAGTTGGAGATAAGAGTCTTAAGTGCTTTCTTGCTTGGTCTGGCTTTGAACCATGTTCCTCAGATCTCTGCCTCCTTAGTAGCCAGGGTTACAGGCGTGAGCCACCAGTGCCCAGCTCCAACTGTGTTTTTCTTAGCATTAAATTCCTTGAGTGCACAGCATGTATCCCTTGATCTTTTGGGGCTTAAAAAAATTATTGTTTGTGAAAGCAGGAGTATGTCTGCTCTGGATGGAAATACTGACCGCTATCATTGGTCTGTAAATCAGATTTCTTTCCTGGATAATCAAGGCTTCTTTATGGTCTGGGGCTGGATAATTGTGTTCAAAGAAGCACATTTATTGAACATCTACGTCATTTACTGTGTCTAGTATTGGGATATAGCAGATTTTAAGATGAGACTTTTGCACTAAAGAAGCTCTTATATCTGTAAAGAGAGCAAAGATAGAAAAGCTTAATTCTGATGCACTATGGTGCATGATATAGGGTGGAATGGGATAGAAGGGTCTATATATGCAGTGTGATAGAGAAAGGATAAATTGAAGTATCACCAAGAGCAGAGGCCAAGAGGTAAGGCCGAATGTTCTGGGTGGAGATGGTGACATGGTACCTAAAACAGCCAGGAGACTGGGGAGTGGAAGAATGTGGATCCAGAGTCAGGTTGAGGTGGATGTAGAATTCTTTGAATAATGTCATGCTAAGAACAACCTGCAGGCAGAGGAGAGCCAGGGACCCAGCAGCCTGTTATGTGCTTCCATGGAGTTTCCGGCCTCTCATTGCCCTAGGAAGGCAACATGGGGAGACAGCATGGACCCAGAGGCTGAAGATAGACCTAACTGTAAGATACGATGCTTTACAGTCAAGCTTGTAGTGCTCTTAGCGGCAGGGAGGCAGGGACTCGGAGTAGATCAGGAAAGGCCTCTGGTTCCTCCAAAAACCCACCTTGCAGCTGGGCATCGGTGGCTCATACCTGTAATCCTAGCTACTCAGGAGGCTGAGATCTGAGGATTGTGGTTCAAAGCCAGCCTGTGCAGGAAAAGCTGTGAAACTCTTACCTCCAATAAACCACCAGAAAACCAGAAGTGGTACTGTGGCTCAAGTTGTAGAGTGCTAGCCTTGAACTGAAGTGCTGAGGGGCAGCGCCCAGGCCCAGAGTTCAAGTCCCTTGATCGACAAAACAAAAAACAAAACAAAAAAACAGAAAAAAACCCTACCTTGCTGTTTGTGCTTAGTGCCCTGAAGGAGCAGCTGCAGAAAGCTGCTGAGGAAGAGGAGGCTCTGATGAGAGAGGAGGAAGGTCGAAGGCTGTCCCAGCTTCGAGCCCAAGTTCAATCCAGTGCAGAAGCAGATGAGGACCGAATGAGGTAAGAACATACTGGAAGCTTCCTGGCACCCAGAGGGGCCCATGCACAGCGTGGGCCCATTGCGTTCTGTCTGCCCAGAGCCGAGCAGGAGGCTTTACTGCAGAGGCTGAGAGAAGAGGCAGCATCCCAGGAGAAGGCTGAGAGGGCTGGCCTGGAAAAGAAAAGCAGGCAGGCGCTGGAGCAGCTCAGGGAGGAGCTGGAGGCTTCGGAGAGGAGAGCTTGTGCTGTCTTGAAAGCTGAGAACGAGTTGGCTCTGCAGCAGTTGAAGGAGCAGCTGGAAGCGGAAAGAAAAGAAGTGAGTCAAATGGGGGCAGCCCCACCCCCAGCTCAGGTTGCCTGAAGAGAGACCAGGGGGCCAGAGGAAGGGGAGCTGGGAGATAGGCTGGGAGAGTGAGAGCTGGCTGGACCCATTACCTAGTGGACCTCACTGGGCTCAGGGAAGATGCTGGCCTGGCCTTCCTGGCAGGACACGGCAGGGTGCAATAGGCCTCCTTGGGGAAGGGTTGGATCGTGGTAGCAGCCGGGGGTTGTCAGTGGCAGAGAGGAGGCAGAGACTGGACAGCATGTGTCCAGTGGATTTGGGACACTTCCCAGGCCGGAGGACTGGAGATGAGGGTGCCCTGACCCTGTCCCTGCAGGGCAGCAGCCCACACGTCTTTCTCTGGCCTTCTTCCCTGCCTTGGAATGGGAGGGACCTCCCTTTTGTCCTTACTCCCTGTCCCTCTAGCTTCCCGTTTGTACCTCCAGAACACAAGCTGAAGTAGCAGGCCTTGCAAAATTGTTCTTCTGGTGAGGAGGGAGTTAGAAGAACTGCAGCTAGATAGGGCTGCTAAAATCTCCAGCCCTCCCAAGCTTGATGGCTCACTGTGTTCCTGTAGCTAGCCTGGACCTGCCGCCCGAGGTGTCCTCCACCTGCAGGGTGCGCCCCTGAGCCAGCCGCAGACTTAGGAACTGAGTTCTTTTATTATTATTTAAAAAATATGGAACACTTCAAAAGTTTGCGTGTCACCCTTGGCGCGGGGGCCATGCTAATCTCCAATTTTAGTATATTTGCTGCCAAAGTGAGCCCCTGAGTTATTTTCAAAGAGCAGAGACGTGCCTGCTATTCCCCTTGGCCTCTTATCTTGTGGGGGCGGGGGGGGGGGCAGGGGTTCCTCATGTGCTGCTTTCCTCACAGGCCTCTGTTGCTTCCCAGGCGGTGGCAAGGCTAGAGAGAGAGCACAGTGCCGAGCTGGAGCGGCTCCAGTCCTTGCTGGAAGCTAAGCACCAGGAGGTGAGACATGGCCAATTTGGCCTGAGGGGGCCAAGCCTGGGCATCCTAGGATCCCCTTTCTCACTGGTGTGGAGAGAGCTCAACCCCAGCTCTGGCCACTGTGGAGCAAGCCTCCCTTTCCCCTTAAGCCTTGGGGGTGCTTGCTTGATCCCCAGGCATGAGTCCCTGCATGGTGGGTCACACTGCTCCATGTGCTGGTCCCTTCTCAGATGGTCTCTGGCCTCCAGAAGAAGATAGAGGAAGTTCAACAGAAAGAAGAGGTTCATCTGGGGGAGAACCTTGGGTGGGCAGAGCAGAGAGCTCACCAGAAGGCTCACCAGGTGATTGAGTATGAGCAAGAGGTGAGTACTGGTCTGTGGGCTTAGTTCTGATCCATTGAGCCATCCAGCCTCAGTGCCCAGCAGCTCAGTGGGAGCTGGCATTTCTGGTTCCATCACTCAAGGCCAGGTCCTCCATTCCCAGCCCTGTACACCTCAGGGAGGTAGCGCTGAGGTACAGCCATTCTTGTGCCTTGGTGCTGTGTGTGATAATAGGCCAGGGACACTGTCAGGTACCTGGAAGACGGGGCCGTGGGTGCTGTCCACCCTGCATCATGCATGTTGCATTCCTGCTGCTTCCCTCCCCTACAGCTCAGCAGCCTCCTGCGAGAGAAGCGCCAGGAAGTGGAGAGGGAACACGAGAGGAAGATGGACAAGATGAAGGAGGAGCACCAGCAAGTGATGGCCCAGGCCAGAGAGTGGTATGAAGTCGAGGTAGCTCTGCCACACCCCTGGTATGCGTGTGTACACGCGCCTCTGCACACCGTTCTGGGGGTACTTGCCAGCTGGCTACGGGGCAGATGGAGGGACCAGCCATGGTCAGGGACTCTGAGACCTTCCTCATGCGACCCTGCAGTGGGGAAGTCACTGTTTGGCTTTTTACTAAAAACACCCCTCCCCGAGGGGTGCATCCAGTGGTTGTAACAGCTGACAGACCCTGCATGCCAGGTGCCGCTCCAGGCTTTTAGGCATCCTATCCTGTTTGTCCTCATGGTGGCCTTGGGAAGTGGGCACTGTCATTACCTCACCGTCAAAGGCCTGGAGAACCCAGGCAACTTCCTAAGATCACACCCACTGACACATAAAAGAGCAAGGACTCTGCCACAGCTGTCCCAAAGCCCTTTGTCACTCCAGCACCATGCTACTAGGGGGCAGGAAATACTGATTGTCAAGAGCCAAACAGTATTTAGGAAACGTCTGCCCAGCTTTATGTTTGGCCGGAGGGTTGAGTGGACTCAAGTCAATTTGGTTTGCTTGCATTGGAGGTAGTGGGGCAGAGTGAGGTGGTGACTTTCGCCCACTGCTTGACCCCCATGGAGTCTTAGAGACTCTACTTCAGTACCTGGAATCTATATCCAGACTTGTTCTGTAATCTTCTAGGGAAGAAATGGTCCTATGATGAAATTTTGCCATGTCTCTTCCCTGACCAATTCTGACCTTGCTAAAGTCCAGTGCTAATTGACTAATTGCTGCATGGGGGCTTCCGTCATGGCGTCTGGCCAACATCATCTGCAGCTGTGGGGAGGAGGGCAGTGGGGGGACGCAGAGCCGACGATGACTCTGACCTTGTAGATTCCCAGGGCTGCCGTGTGGGGAAGACTTGATTTTCAGGGTGTGAGGAGAGGAGCCCCTGCGGGCTCTCACTGGCATCCTGCTCTCTTTGCAGGAGAGGAAGCAGCGTGCTGACCTCCTGGGACACCTGACTGGGGAACTCGAGCGCCTGCAACGGGTCCACGAGCGGGAGTTAGAGACGGTGAGGCAGCAGCAGGACCAGCAGCTGGAGGACTTGCGGCACCGGTACCGGGAGCAGGTGAGGCCCGGGCTGGGTCGTTCCTCAGCCATCTCCAGGCTGGGGATTGATGCGGGTGCAGCCTCAGGACTGGCATCTCACAGTGGCCGTGTCTGAGCTTGGGGACATCTTTGCGCCTTTGTTTTCTGGGCCCTGGAGCATGCCCAGGCTTCGAAGGGACGGTGAGCCCCCTCTGGGGTGGGCGGGGGAGACAGGCAGGGTGTGTGTGGCAGGTTTGAGTCTCCTTGCCCTCCGAGTTGGCAAGGCGGGGTGCTTTCCTAGGCTGCGGGACACAGTGGGAGGAGGCAAGGCCTGAGCCTGCCTGGAAGTTATGGTGTGCCACGGTGAGTGAGGAGCCTCCTGCTCCTTACCTAATGCTTTATGCTCTTTCCATATCTATTTCTTTCATTACACTTCTGGGCAGGAAAGGAAACTTCAAGATTTAGAGATGGAACTTAAAACCAGAAGTAAGGATGTCAAGGCCAGATTGGCTCAGCTGAGTGTCCAGGTGAGCACGTTAGATAGATAGATGGGACCTGGCTCAGGGCAGCCTGGAGTACAGAATCTGAGTCTCTGGAGAGGCCAGGCCTGCACCCCAGCCTGGGGCTCTGCAATCATCCCAGGGCCCATCTCTGTATTTCCTCAGGAGGAGACTGTACGGAAGGAGGAGCAGCAGCTGCTGGATGTGCAGAGGCGGGCTGCTCTGGAGAGAGAGGTCTGTCTGCCTTCCCTTCCCTTTGTTTTCCTCTGTAACCCATGTTGTGTTCACCTGCAGTGTGTGGGACACTGGGTCCAAACTCTGTTGTCCCATATTTCACAAATCATGCTAATCTGTGGAACACATCTTGGGAATCTCAAGGTGTTGGGCTCAAGTGGGAAGCTAGGGGCTTCCAGACCCTGCAGACCCCTCACCCCAGTAGCTTCAGTGGCTCCGGCCTTGCCCTTTGTATCCCTGGGTGTTCTATCTTTCCCTCTGCTCCCAGGAAGCCACAATCACCCGGCAGCACCTGGAGGAAGCAAAGAAGGAGCACATGCATTTGTTGGAGTCAAAGCGACAGCTCCGAAGAGGGTTAGAGGAGCTGCGGGCCCACAAGTTGGATCTGGAGGCCCAAGTGGATCTGTTGCAGGCACAGAGTCAGAGGCTGCAGAAGCTCGTCAGGTGGAGAGGCCCCTACAGCTAGCCTTCTACCACCTCCTGCCCCTACAGCTAGCCTTCTGCCACGTCCTATCCCTATAGCTAGCCTTCTACCGCCTCCTGCCCCTACAACTAGCCTTCTACCACCTCCTATCCCTGCAGCCAGCCTCCTACCACCTCCAGTATCATCTTTGCCTACTTCCACTCAGGCCCTATCATTGTGGCCCAATTAGCAGAGATCAGGGAGGGCCCAATGTGGAAGCTAGCCCTCAGCCCTGCCTCGTGGGAGGGCGGGCATCAAGATGATCCCAGTCAGTGGCCCTCCACCCCATGACTGTGCCTCACAGCTCTGCCTTTTCCCTTCCCACCATAGCAGCCTGGAGGCTGAAGCTCAGAGGAAGAAGGACATCTTGAAACAACTGGCAGTTGAGGAAAGTAATGCTTCCTCACACTTTGAGCCAGAACTCCGCACTGAGGACCTGAGGAAATCCCTTGTGAGCCAGGGGGATGAAGTGGGGGTGGGTGGGGAGGAGGGGGAGGATTAGGAGTGGGGGGTGTCAGGAGGGGGCCTGGCTCTGCTCTGTTAGGACTTGGCCTTCTGTTCTCCACCTCCTGCCCTCTTCACCAATGAGATGGTTATATCTCTAACTGAAGAGGATTTGGTCTCTGGCAGAGCCGTTTCCTTGTCTAGGGTACTGGGAGGGGCTTTAAGGTCTTTAGCTTGTAGGGGGTTGTTTTTGTCTCCCTCAGTGGGTCTTTTCTACCATATGTCTGTCCATAGAACCAGACCCAGGAAATGTCTGCTCTCTCCCAGAGCAAGGAGGAGACTGGCCCGTCCATGGACAGGTGAGGTCTTACAGCCTGTCATATTCTGGGGTGAGAGGTACCATGGGGCAGGGGGTGTGAGTGACCACCTCACCACAGAGCCAAAGTGACAGTAACTACTAGTGGTGCTGGGCTCAAAAGGGAGGCCTAGGGATGGACGAATATTCTCTGCCAAGCCAAACTGCTGCCCCTACTGACCTCTGGCTGAGGGTCAGATTGCTGGGAGTGTGGTGTGTGTCTACAGGCACAGGCACAGTCCCTCTTAGAGTCAGGGTTGGAGATAGATAGTCCCAATGTGTCCCATCTGAAGGTATTTAGCAGGGGCATCCCTGCATGCACGCTGCCCAGCCCAGTAGCTACTGTGTGTGATCGGTGAATGTTTGCTGGAGGTGTGTTCCTGTGACCCAGGGCAAAGTTCTTCCTGTCTCCCCTCTTCCTCTCCGCTGCCTGTCCTCCACAGCGTCCGGCACTACCTCTCTGCCGAGGGCGTAGCTGTCCGTAATGCCAGGGAATTCCTAGTGCGGCAGACACGTTCCATGCGGAAGCGGCAGACGGCCCTGAAAGCTGCCCAGCAGCACTGGCACCACGAACTGGCGGGGACCCCGGAGGTGGCCGAAGACCCGCCTGGTGCCACAGTCCTGGAAGACGTGCGCAAGAACCTAGAGGAGGTCAGGAGCCTGGAGCAGAGCCCACTGATCCACACTGAGGGGGGTGGCCCTCACCTTTGGGTTCTCCAAAGGTATGGCAGTGCAGTAGCGCAAACACCTTCTTTCATTGTGAGTGGTTTGGACTTCATGTTACCCATACATAAAATACCAGGTGATACAAAGTCTATGCTCCACAGTGAGAAACACTTCTGATCCCAAGCATCTTGGATAAGGGACGTTCAACTGCTATGTATTACAATGCAGTTTTCCAGATGTGGAGTATGACTGAGGTTGGAGGATTTGATCAGTGAAAATCTTTTGGACACAAAAGTATCTCAGCATTAGATTATTTGGTCTTGGGCCACTGTCTTTCTTATCTGTGCTCTCTGCATGGCATGCTGCCACTCCTGGCTGGTGTGGGCATGAAACGTGGGTTGAAACGTGTAACACACCCTCTGATTTAGTTCTCATGACCTGATGCAAAGTAGTCTTTTTCATACGAGCAGCCTCATTGAGGTGATTTGTTCCTGAGCATTGAGCCAATGTCTGCGCAGTGTGTCACCTCTCCTCTCTTTCTCCCTGGCTGCAGGAGACCAAGCAATTGGATGAGATGAAGTCCATCATGCGGAGAGGCCATGACCTCCTGAAGAAGAAGGAAGAGAAGTTGAATCAGCTGGAGTCCTCTCTTGTGGAGGAGGTGGCTTCATCTCCCTCTGCTGCTCCTGGAGTGGGGTTGGGTTCTTGGTCCTGGATTAGATGGATTTGGGCCTCTAGGGCCCAGAATTGGTGGCAGCTTGGCCTTTTGGCTGGTGAAACAGCCTTGCTGCCTGTTGTTTGCTGACCCATCGGTGCCCCAGAGAGAAAGGGTAGCAGGTAGAAGGCACGTGGGAAGGGGCGGCACTAACAGCTGCTTCTGCCCATCAGGCCTCAGATGAGGACACCCTGAGGGGAGCCTCCACCAAGAAGGTGACCTTCGACCTCAGTGACACAGAAGACACTAACAGTGAGAGCTCTGAATCGTGTTTTCTGGCTCGGGGTAAGTGGTGGACGGAGGAGGGAGAGGCAGGGTGAAGCCTCCAGTGTCTGGGAAGAGTGGGGAGTGTGGGGGACATATGTCCAAATAGCATTGCCTAGCCCTACAGGGTAGATGGGTGAGCTGGTAGCATGAGGCCTAGAAGGCCAAGGAAAACCTTTGGGGTGCTGCAGAACACAGTAGACTATGCCTCTCCTAGGCTTCCTGGAGACCCCCTGCCCCCTGCCCCCTGCCCTCTATTCTCTGGCCTGCAGGCCGGGCAGGGTCTTCTCCCTTCCTTATCTCCCCGCTGGGCCCCCGCCCTGGGGCCTGCACTGTCTGGAACACAGAAGCCCTGCTATCCCTCTGTCCCTTCATGAGGCTGAGGGACACCAGCTAGTGCTGAGTGCCAACTGGACTTCCCAGAGCCCTGACCCGAGTCCTTCCTCACCATCTGCCTCTTTCTTTCCAGACACCCCGACTCCCAATCCCATTGCCTCCAACAAGATCAATTACCTGAGCAGCTCGCTCCAGCGGATCAGCAGTGAGCTCAACAGTGTCCTCGGTGTGCTGGGAAGCTTCAACTCTCAGCCTGTGCCTGTCTTAACCTCCTCCCCAGCTCCATTCTCACCCCGCTCCTGCAAGAGTGCCTCCAGTCCTGCCTATGCTTCCCTGACTAGAGCCTCATCCCTATCCTCCAGTTCACCCACGTCCACCCAGTGGGCCTGGGCCCGGGGCCCGGGCCCTGGGCCCAGGCCCACTTCATGTAGCAGTGCTCAATCAGTGGATGACTTCCTGCTGGAGAAATGGCGCAAGTATTTTCCCTGTGAGTCTCCCTTGGCCCCACTGTTTCTGGGCTGTGCCTCGCCGTCTCCTCTTCCTCTTCCCTTTCCTATTCTTTTACTCTTTTTTTCTTCTTACCTTGCTCTCAACTTTGAGCCATTGGCTCTCTCTGTGGTCCCTGGCAACGAAGACCTTGCTAGAATCCTGCAGCCGAGGCTCTGTGGGCCAGGTGGCATCATGTGGAGGCGGGGCTGCTTGGGCTTCACTGTGGTTTCTAGAGCTCAGCAGAGCATGAAAGACCATTGTCATCACCATAATGGCTATCATCTTGTGCAGTATATTATGTGTGTGTCTAGTTACATAGATATGCATATACAGGTACACATACACATATTTTTAACTTAGACCATGTCCTAATTCTCTGAGGTGGTAATTTATCCCCATTTTACAGACCTATGGTAAGGCTCAGTAAGTACCTGGGTTTTGACCCCATTTCTGTGTGAATCCAGGATTCTGCTCATCATCCCTTGGCTGTATGGCTTCCCCTGGTCACGGGGCCTAGCTTCCTCCCTCGGTCTCATTCCTTGCTGAGGAACGCGAGAAACATCAAAAACAGTCATTTGAGGGAAAATGTGAAAAGATCTCTTCTTTTGGCCGTCTCAAAATTAAAAATGAAGCTTAGAAATAAATAGGACAGTTCCTGTCTGTCACCTGTCTCTCACTGCCAGTCACTGAAACGCGCTCTGCTTTGGGGGTGTGTGCTGAGGGTGCTGCCTCGCGCATTGGCAGGATGACGGGGCAGGGCGGTGGTCCACAGGACTGCGGCTGGCCCAGCTGACCCCTCGCCTGCTCTGAATTCTGTTCTCTCCTTATCAGCTGGCATCCCGCTGCTCAGCAGCTGCTCCATGCCCCTGGAGAACCGCATGGGTTATGTGCCCGTCAGGTAAATGGCGCTGTGGGCTCGGGATGAACCCTCACGATAAGCCACGCCTCTCTGGGCTGGGGGCTCCTGTGTTGCTCGGGGGGACAGGCAGGTCCCAGTCCACGGACCTTGCCTAGGTCTTAGGTGCTGGTCCAAAGCCAGGGAGCAGCCAAGTCCCTACTGCTGAGATCCAGTGGGTGGGCTGTGCTCCGCAGCCAGCTCCACCTGGAAGCTGCCCGGGAGGAAGCAGCCTGTGGAGGGGCCTCGCATAGCGCCCCTCCAGCCCTGGAATCTGGCCTTTGCCTTTGCCACCGAGCTCTTGGCTTCCCACAGCCCCCTTCTCCAAGTCCTGCTGTGCAACATCTGGGCTGAGAGGGACCCCCATGTGGGAGACAGACAGGCAATTATTTAAACCTGTGCCTAATTTCCCTTTCATCATATTTCTTGCCAAATACATCCCCCATCTCTCTCTCTCCCCCCTCTCCCCCGCTAAGTGCACCCCTGTTCCTTTGGGCCAGTTTGGGAGTGGAAGCTGGGCAAGTATGTGAGTTGACACAGCGTCTTGCTGGTCACGTGGCTGGAAGTAGGTAGATGTGGGATCCTGGTACCGAGGTCAGCAGCAAGCGCCGGAGGGGTGGGGACGGGCAGTTCCCCTTTCCCTCCTGGCCACTGATGCTTGCCTTTTGGAGGCAGCTCTGAATTGGTACAGACCCTAAAGAGGGCTGGGGCGATGCTGTGAGAAGAGGAAGGAGGCACTGTCATGGCGCTCGCTGTGTTCCTGCATGTCCCCTACCTCTGACACCCAGGCCTGTCCTTTTCCTCTCCCCTCACTCTTCCACTTCTCCCCCTTCCCAGTGAGCAGCTCCGCCTCCTGCAGCGCCCCCATTCCCGAGTCCCCGAGATGAACAACACCGACATTCAGAAGATGATTGAGTCTAATCGCAAGTGGCTAGAAGATTTCAAGAACAACCCCCAGACGTATCCTTTTAGCTGTTCCCAAGCCCCTTCGCGCCTTGCTGCGCCTCCCACTTTGACCTTTTCCTGGCCCCCACCTAGATGCGCTTGCCTACCACAGTTTTCCTTTACCTTGTGGCCAGACATCTCTTCTCAGTGTCCAAGTCAGCAGGCACTTCGGAGCTGCTGCAGCTGGGCTTGGACGAGAACAACAGACTGAATGTGTATCGCTATTGAGCCCCAGGGGCCAGAGGCAGCCGGCCGCCTCCCCGCACCAAGTGCCTCCGTGGAAGCCTCCTCCTCCTCCTCCTCCTCTACCTCCTCGCCACATGCCCCACTCAGGACTCAGAGGAACCATGGGGTCCAGGGGTGGAGGGAACGGATGTGACGGCTGGAGACAGTTGCGTACTCTGTCACCAGCCCGCCTTGGGCTTAACTGTGGACGGGTATGAGCTCCCGGGTCAACATCGATGACATGTTCTTGCCCAGGGGCTTCTGGGATCTGAGCACCTTTGGGAGCCAGGGTCACATTCAAGGAGCTGCCTGTAGACACATGGGTTGGTCTCAGGCCCCTGCTTGGGGCCCATGAAAGTGAGGTCCTTGATTAGTGGGACAAGGCCTCCTGGCATGTCCGTACCTAGGACCTGGCTCTTCCCGGCCTGGACCTGTCTCAGCTGCCCAGTACCTCAGCTTCACATCCTTCCTCTCTTTTTTTCCTTTTTTTAGCTTTTTAAAAAATGACTCCGTTCTTGAGCATTCTGTCTCTCCTCTTGACTGTCTCAGGCCAGCCCTCAGCTGCGGATCCATGCTGAGGTGCTCTTTTTCCTGTGCCACACTGCGCTTTATTGGCACCGTCCTGCCTGTAGCCCCTCCCTGGGCCTCCTGGGCCCATTCTCAGGGCTCAGACATTCCCCGTCTCCAGGAAGCCAAAAAGCCATAGGGAAAAACTGTGCGGCTTCTGGTCTTTGCTCTGGTTATTTTGTTCCTGTGCTCTGTTTCTGCCTGTCTTTTCCACCTGTGCCACTCCGCCCCCCTCTCACTGCCCCTCCTCTCAGAGCTTGGCAGGAAGGGCTGGGCTGGGGCCTGGCGCTGGCAGGGAGGTCTTGTACCAGGTGGAGCTGCTGCCTGGCTGGCACCGCTTCCTGCAGCCGCATTTCCCATCAGCAGGCTCCTCGGGTGGCAGGCAATGTGCTCTGACATCTGTCCTATTGTTTAAACAAAATGTCCCCATTTTTCTTGTCTTCAAAGCTGCAGGGTTGCCTCTGCCCTCCAACCCACAGAAAGCACCATCCCCTCTGCTCGTTTCTTTGCCGTGGAATAAGGCACTGTGATCCGATTGGCTTTTTTATCCCTCAGATAGTTTTTAGAAAAAAAAATTCATTTTGTTGTTTGGCTTATTCTGTGTGCTTTGGGAATAGCTCATGTGATACGACCAACTCTGGTGACAACCCTGTGTTTCTGCATCAATTAAATCTGCAGGCCTGCTCTGTACAAGGCAGCGCTGGTGACTGGCTTCGCTTTCAGAACACTTCCTTCCGAGAAGGAGGGAGGAAGGAGGATGTACTATTCACGAACACCTTCCTGGGTATCCGGTTCCAACAATGTAGATATTGATAAGGGGTACTTTCGGCTCCATTTTTGTAGAGGAGCAGAAACCAAGTTGACTTGGAAGCGTAGAACTCTGCTCCATCCTTGCTCCCTTAGAGCGCCTGGCCGGCTGGCCTCAGAAAGCTCCCCCAGCCCTGTCCTGTCACCTGCCTCTGGCATGCAGATAAACCAGAGACCACTCCCCTGCCCCTAAAATTTCATGGGCAAAGTTAGATTATTTTATTTTTCTACTCCAGTGGTGCAAGCAGTTATACAATCTTGGATTTGTAAAAACAAAATTACTAGAACCAACTGAGATGAGCACGCTTCATAGATTTATATATGAAAACCAATTTAAAACATACAAAGGGCGACCTGGGAGGTTGATTGAGGAAGAATCATAGTTTGAGGCCAGCCCAGGCATATACATGCCAGTTTCCTGGGAGGACGGGATCTGGGCCTGACTTCCCCGGTCAGTCTGCATGCATGCACCTCCAGGTGAAGCAGAGTGGTCGCCCCTGCCACTCTGAGGCTCCACTGTGTTGAGGAGTTGGGGAGTTGGAGGCAGATGGGGGTCAAGGAGGGAGGGTGCTGGGAAGGGACCCCTGGTCCTAGCAGCTTGTGGCGAGTCAATGGAGAGATGATGGTTGAGAATTGGCGGATCTGCCGTCACTGTGTCCTGCAGAATTGGCGCACTGCATGGTATTGGCCCTGTCCATCAGGCCTGCACACAGACAGCTGGCGCACGGGTGCTGTCGCTGCAGGGGACCCAGGCCGCTGGGCATGAGGCCTGGAGAAAGACAGGCCTATCCTTCCTCTCCATTCTGCAGTTTGACAATGAGGTGCCCATGGGGCCTGAGCAGCCACAGACAGGCAGGACCGAGGGCCCAGAATGGTGTGGACCTTTGCTGTCCCGGAAGTCCCCCTGCCCACGTTGATCCTTGCAGCCGTAACGTGCTTTATGCTCCTGGTGAGTCAGGCACTCTTCACCCGGGCGAGTTGGTCAGCTAAGAACAACGTCCATAGGCCCTACATGGGGGCTGCTGTGGGGAAGAGGGGGTTGGAATGAGATTAGGTTTTGGGGTCTTGGGGGAGCTGCGGTAGCAGCCTTTGGGGTGGAAGTTGGGCAGGCCGAGTGAGGTTGGCTTTGCTGGCTGAGCTGTCAGCGGTGAGACACCTCCACCGTCCTCTTGGCCTGGTTTCTGGAGACTCATTTACAAACAAGCATTGGTTTGCTCGTGATTTTGGCAAGTCCAAACGAGCCTCCACCGGCATCTAGTGTGGGCCTTCTTGCAGTCTCGTAACATGGCAGAGGGCATCACCTGGAGAGCAGCAGTGGGCCAGCTCTGGTGTCTCCGAAGGCCACAGGCGCCATGGTGGCTGTCCACCTCATGGCCCGCCTCCAGTCACCTCTCACACGGCATCTGCGGTTAATGTTCCAATGCATGAATCATCGGGGGCGGGGGGGGCACATTTGAACCCCAGGAGCGCAAACCGGCAGTTCCGGACAGAAGGACAGAGGCCTGCCTTGGGGCGGCTCTCCCGTCCTACGGACACGGGGGCCCTGGGAGCTCACCACAGCTCTCCCCAACCCTTTGCCCGTGCTGGGATGTGTGTAGGGGAGGGGGAGGAGGTTGTGGCTTGCGGGAAAGAGACTGCACCTGGCTCCCAAGGGAGGACCGCTCATCTGCCGAAGTGAAGTAGATGCCAGCTAATGACCCTGCCCCCCCCCCCCCCCCCCCCGCAGTGGCTTCAGACATTGAAAGTTTATTTCTTGCTCATATGAAGTCCAGTTAGCTCTGGTGAGGGTCCCGCCACTGAACGGCCGTGCAGGAGCCCAGGTCAAAGGAAGCATGGCCACCTTCACCAGCTACCTGCTGAGCTGCCCGTGGGCATTCGCACCAGCTGGAGAGAGCAGATGGTGTCCAGGGAGATCTTTGGGAGCTGGGCCTGGAAGTAGCATACATCCCTTGGGCCACAATCCACTGGTCAGTGCACGGTCTCGGAGCCCATCTAGAAGTTGGGGGCCTAGAGCTTCTTCCCAGCCACTGCTGTGTCCACTTCAGCTCCTGCTTCCCTCCTTAGGCCTCTGCCAGTTTCTGCATACACCAGTGAGGGCCGGGGAGATCCACAGGGCCTTGGCATCTCCAGAGCTTAGCTCACTACCATGGCAAGCGCTCTGGGGCGTTTGGTAGATGAACAAATGCTTGGGCATCATCATGAGTGTTCAAAATACAGGTGATCGGTTGAAAGCAATTTGGCAATTCCTCAAAAGGTTAAACAGAATTATACCACAGTTCAGCAGCTCAATAGAGCTGTAAGCAACTCAAACAGACTTCAACGACTGTGTTCAGAGCAGTCAAAAGGTAGAGGCATATATATAATAGACGTACATGTTATATATAACATCATATATGATATAACATGACAATATACAATATATTATTAATTTCAACATAACCAAATATTCATATACACTGATATATGTAATATACTACATGTATATATACACGAAATGTAATATATTTTATCGAAATATTGTCAAATAAATTCTGGTATCAGCTGCAACATAGATGAAGTTTGGAGACATTCTGCTAAGTGAAGTACGCTACATGCAGAAGGGTTGAACTGTACAATCTCATTTTATGAGGTGCCTAGAACAGGCCACACCAGAGGGACAAAAAGTAGATTGATTGATTGCCAGGATCTGGGGGAGAGACAAGAGTTGTTGATGGCAGAGTTACAGGATGGTGGTGGTATGGGGGTACAGAGTTTGTTTGGGATGATACAGAAATGGATTGTGGTCATGGATTTCTTTGCAAGGTGAGTGCACTTAATGCTTCTGAATCATACCTTTTAAAATGGTTGTAATGGTAAATTGAATAGTGTGTATCTTCTTTCCATAACACAAATACAAACACATATCTCCTGGGCAGTCTGTCAGCACATTCTGATTTAGCTAGGGTTGGTGGCACCCAGGCTTTTGTATTTTTTAACCAGGCTCTCTCAGTGAATGTGTTGGGCAGCTAGGTTTGAGGCCTTAGTTTAGCTGTGGGTTTTGACCGAGGGGAAGAAGGGGGTGGGGAGCTGCCCAGGCCTGAGTTGGGCATACGGGTTCCCTGAGGATGGCGATAAAATGCAGCTTCCGAGTCAGTGGCTCTGGGGTGAGGCCTGACGCTTTACATTTCTCACAACTCCTTGTGACGCCCACACTCTTAGTTTGTGGACCGAATCTTGAGGACTAAGACACTCAAGGCAGCCTTGTCTGTGACGGACAAAGGAGAGATCTGGAATGGAGTGAGCAGATGTCCGACAGAACAGAATTTTGTAATGGTGAGCTGAGAATGAATGCCAAGAGCAGAGGCTTGCTTCTGGGTGTAGTTCAGGCAGGCAGGCTTCTGGGCTACTAAGAGAACATAGCGAAGTTAGATTGTCTGCAAGTAAAACCACCTGGATTTTGAACAAGGTTGTCTCAATTTCCCAGACAAGCTTCATGATAAAGGGCCTAGTTGAATAGTTTAACTGGCTCATAGTTTGCTTTTCTGATGCCTCTCTTAAAATACTTCTTGACCCCCACAGTCTTCTCTGGGCCCCAGGTATTCTCAGAACTCCCTAGGGTTTGCCTTTCTTTCTACCACTGCCTCTTGCCAGAGAGAAGTATATCAGCTCTCCCAGTCCCACTCCACCCTTGAAGTTCGGGTTCACCTGCCTGAGCTGTTTGTCAAGAGCTCTAGCTCAAATGCTTACCTGCTGTGAGCCTGGCTAGCTCATCTGGGCCTGGTGGCATCCTTGGGCAGAACTGAAACTCAAACTTTGAGTAGCAAAGTTCAGTAATCTGGCTCACTTTCAGAGAGTGAGACTCACACGAATGTTCAAGGCACGATTCCATCTTTTCCTGCTCCTCTAACGTGGGTAAGCTGCCTACCCCCTTAAAGCCCCATCTTCCCCTTGCCTCTCCCCAAATCTGCACCTAGATTGTAAAAGACCATATGAGGAAGGTGCCCTGCTCAGCACCTGGGTCAAGTATAGGGCTGCACAATGAGTTTTCCTGACATTGTTGCCTTTGTAGCCCCTTAGTGGGCGGCGCCATCTTGTGTCCACTTTGGCCTCTGATGAGTTGTTCATTCCCTGTGCTGCTGGAGTTGGGTCTGATTCCTGCTTGTGTCTTCAAGTGTGGGGACGTGGGGGATGGGGCCCCTTCAGTCAAGTTCTAGACAGAGCTCCTAGGCTTGATCATTCTGTCCGTAGTTCCACGAGTGACCTGCAGATGGCGCGCGTAGCCCTGGGAGGAGTCCCATTCTCCAAGAGGCCTGAGTGGTGCAGGCAAGCAGGTGTCTGAAATGTAGGGCCTTGGGTATGAGGATGCTGGTTCTCAGGGGTGGTCCTCGGTCTGTGAGTGGGGGGTGGAAATAGGCATTTCACGGTGTTGCCCCGCACTCTGCTCTTCCCACCCTTATCTGATATAGATATCACCGCTATGTGGTGGTTCATGGGTAAGCCTCCTCTGGGTCCCTCACATGCTAGGTGCTGCACTGATTGCAGAAGGTGCTTCGGTTGCAGTTCGTGCATTCTGGCTAGCGTCTCTGGTCCAGGCTGGTGGGTGTGGCCTCCTGCTTTGCCACACAGGTTCCCCTCCTTCTCCCGCCTATGAGCCTCCTTCTCAGTCACTTCCGTCTGCCAGGAATACCAAACCCCATACTCACCTTCTGTCCAGATTCCAGACCTATAACCTAGCCTGGACTTGGGGTGCTCCACTCACGAGACCCTTTGTATTTCTCAGTGCACTTCCTTGTTAGTTGGGATCCTGGTTAAGGTGCAGGGAAGACAGCTAGACCACGGACTTGGTGTCCTGGGCCTTGGCTAGGTTCTTCTCCCCTCCTCTGTCTCTCCAAATGAACCTTAATGACCATGGAGGTCTAGCTCTGGGGCTGCCTTCCTGTGGTGTCCTGTGGGTTCTATCTCCAGAAAGGGCACTGCTGCACCCCAACCCTACCTGGTTGTCCCCAGGTCACCTTTCTTGTTGGCAATCTAGTCCCTGGCTCCTTCCAAACCTGCTGAGGTACCTGGTGGCCTTCCAGCCTGATGGGTTTGGGCTGAGCTCCATTCCCCCTCACCTTGAGCTCTTTGTACTTGCTGACTTCCAATGGCCTTTTCTTTTTGGCCAGTCCCAGGGCTTGAACTCAGGGCCTACACACTATCCCTGAGCTCGTGTGCTCCAGGCTAGTGCTCTACCACTTGAGCCATAGCTTCACTTCTGACTTTTTAGTGATAAAGAATCTCAGGGACATTCCTGCCCAAGCTGGTTTTGAACCATGATCCTCAGATCTCAGCCTCCTGAGTATCTAGGCTTATAGGTGTAACCAAAACGTTGGTCCCTGGTTGATCGCCATGATCCTTTCGCACCATCTCCTTTCCACTCCCAGCTCTTACGCCACTGTTTGCTAGTGGTTTTGCTCTGTGCTTCCTGGAAAAGAGAAGGGAGGAGAGCCTTCCTCCCTTGCCCCAGACTCCTCAGAGCTCCCAGAGAGAACACACATGTCCCTGGTTTACAGCTGAGGAACGTTTGTCTCAGAGGGGTTTAGGCACTTGTTCAAAGCCACGGAGCTAGTCCCCTCTTAGAACCCAGCACCAGATCCGAGAACAAAAGACAGGCTCCATGGATGCACTCCAGCTCACGGCAAACCATTAAAAAAGCTTCAAGGGCTGAGCCGAAGTCATGCCTCGCACAGAGGCCTTCCACTCTCCCCACTGGCCCCTGCCAGATGGGAAAAAAGCCACCACATAGAAACATAACCTTTATTGCACACGGCGCTGGGTCTTTTTTCATAGAAAAAGGTATTAACACATAAGCATCTGCAAATTGAAGCAACTCCTGGTTTTCGTGGAACAGTAAAATCGCATGCAGTGTGTCTGAGTTGGGAGTTTGGTCTCTGTCAAAACCACCTAGTCAGAAGTGGGGGTGAGGAGGAGGAGGGGAAAAAATTGCTGTCATTGTGCCTGTCTCAAAAGAAGGTGTGAGAAATATATAGATATATAGCTTGTTGGTGTGTTCCCACTCCTCTATATATGTATCTATCTCTCCACGCGGATTTCGAGGGTTGGGGGTGGGGGTTTGATTTGTGCCCTGGCTTCATGGAGAAGAAGAAAATAGTTTGATTTGTACAAAAGAGTCCTATGTACAAGCGTTCATGACTTGGGGAGTTTCTTCTTGTCGTTGGTTGTCATTTGTCTGTTAAATATAAAGAAAGCAGGAAACAGCCCAGTTGGTGGATGAGGCTGGAGGTCCAAGTTGGGGGGGGGGGGACGGGTGGGAGGAAGGGGCTGGGAGGCTGCTCGGCTCACTGCACCCCTACACCAGGGTGTAGGATTTGGAGTAGGCCCCAGCCCCCTGCTTCTGAGCCCGTCCAACCCCCGATGTGCTCATCTCGAGGAGTGAGTCCCTGGAGCCCCCCATTTTGGTGTGTGGGCCCCCAGCCCGCGGAGGCTCGGTGCTGGGGGCTGGAGGGGCAGCGCTGGGGGCCGTCGGGGGCTCCGGGGGGGCGGGGCCGGGGGCGGGGGGCGCCGTGCCCGCCGGGGGCGCCGGCATGGCCAGAGTCCTCTGAGGTAAGGTGGCTGTGGTGGTCGCAGTAGCGGTGCCCGGGTGGGGGAGGCCCAAGGGCTTGCTGGCAGGGTCTAGAGTCAGGTGGCGGGCCTGGGGGTGGTAGGTTCGAGCCAGGTTCCTGATGGAGGCCTCCCGGGGCGGGACCACCGGGCAGGGCTCTCTGCCGTCTGCCTTTCTGAAGAAGGCCTCCGACTTGGCATACAGGGGCAGGTTGCAGTAGTCACCTGCAATCACAGGGGCAGCGCGGGTCAGAGACAGAGGCTTGGGACCTCCCTCCTTCCCCCCACACCAGACGCTTTGCCTCTCTGAGCCTCAGTTTCCCTACCAGGGACAGGGGGATGATCCCACGTTCCTCCAGGCCTGTATGAAGCGTGGGGTACGAGGTGCGGCAGCAGTGGCTGGCACTCAGTCGTGGCTCAGTAATATGGCTGCTCAACGGTCACCAGAGGTTGGGAGACTTGGAGTGAGGGAAAGCTCCCTGCTCCTAAAGGTAAGGGCTTCCCAGTGGCTTCTCCTCACCCTGTGGGGTCTGACTGTGTCTCCCATGGGACCCCATCCCTCCCCTTGCTCCCACCTCTGTCTCTCTTGTAGCTGGATTACAGGCGTGCACTACCACACCCAAGGCTGCTAGCCTCGCTCCACTGAAATAAATTCAAGCAGAGCTGAGGCCAGAGGGCAGCGGCCCCCATACCAGGCCGCCTCCCATCTAGCACAGCTTCGGATTACGGATCTGCCACCACTCTGTGAGATCTTCCTAGGCATCGGCCCATCACATTTCAATAGAAATACCCCTTTCCACAGTGCGGAGCGGATAGTATCATTTCACTTGTGCAAAGAAGAAAATTAAGACCAGAGAGGTTCAGAGGTTGAGCAAGGGTGTGGGAGGTCTGTGCTACCTGCCCCCCAGCTCTCTTTGCCTGATGCTTCATTGCCTGGAGGCGTGCTGGGCTGTCAGGGTCTAGCGGGGTGCAGGGGTGCAGGTGCTGGCCGGCCAGGGCACTGCAGGGGAAGGCGATCTGAGCACTCACTTTTGTTGGCCCGGTGAGGGATGGGCACGGCCACATTCTTGCCCCGGTCGGCGTCCTGGGGCTTGGGCGGGGAGGCGGTGAAGCGGCAGATGCCCGGCTCGGAGGGCGTGCTCATGGATGTCATGCTGTCAGCATTCTCGTTGGTGCCGGTGGTCATCTGGTCGGAGGAACTGTCTGAGATGAAGCACTCGGTGATCTCGAACTTGGCGTGCTGCAGCTGCTCCTCCAGCTTGGCGTGCTCGTAGGCCCGGGCCAGCTCCTCGTAGGTGGAAGAGGCACTCTCCGTGGACACCATGCTGTTCCGCCCTTTGTCTGAGGGCAGGGAAGACAAGGGGGTTAAAGGGGAGGGCAGGGGGCTCTGGGGAGGAGGAGGGAATCGACTCAACCCTGAGCATAACTCCGCCCCTAACCCCAGGGGCCTTCCTGAAGCGACCAGGCCACCATGTCCATCTCTTGCCCGTAGGTAGCTGATAATGAAGGCAGAGCATCTTCCCCACCCCTGCAGCCTTTTAACAATTCCTTAATGAAGCCCAGATCAATGAGGTCAAGTGTTTCTGTCCTAGACATGCAGTGGATGGCTGGTGGACTTGTGACTGGAAACTCAGGAGCTTGTGGGGAGGTGGAGGGAGGATGGGAGGTGGGGATGAGAGGAGGGTGGGAAGGAGGCAGCGGGCTCTGCATCCACCTGTGTCCTGGGACAGGCTGGCACTGTAGCTGTCACTCTCGGTGACGGTCACGCCATGCTGGGAGCCCACGGTGCGCCAGTCGGAGGTGAGCGTGCGCGCAGGCGTGGAGGCCTGGCACTTGGTCAGGGTCCACTGGCTGGAGTACCGGTTCCGGGTGCTGTGGGCCGATTTCACATTCTTCCTGGATACTGGGTCTGTGTAGAGGGAAGCAAAAGAGATACTTGGTATTTAGTGCAAAGGGAGAGGCAGAAGCAGCCACAGATGTCCCCTTGGGAGTGACCACCATACCACTGACCCCAGAAGAGAGAAATAAGACAGCAGAAATAGGGGGGGGCAGCGGGCAGCATCCCATCCTCCCTGCCTGCCATGTCTTTCCCCTGTGCTCCTGACTGTCTTGGTGGATTCCAGCCTTGGGTCCAGAATCGCCACGTTTGCTACTGAAGTTCACCCGAGAGCAAGCAGACCCAGCTGGCTCTCAAAATTCCTAGGTTAGCCACAGGCCCAAAGCCACAGCCAGTGAGCCTGTAAGCAAGGTCTTCGGGGTCTGATTCCGGTGATTTCTGTTTTTCTTTCTTCCAACGCATGCCATTCGGATTCCTTTTTTAATTGTGTTTTTAATCACCCCTGACTCATGCTGTGCCAAGACCCGCCGCGTCTCCCTGGGGAGAATGCATACTGGTGCCCGGCCGGATGTCAGACATGTCGATGAGCGGCCCAGTGCTCTGGATGAGGGCAGGGTGGTGCAGGGACACGCCGGTACAGAAGCTCTGTGGGTTGACGGCTTGGCTGAACTCCGCGTCTGTCACGGGGATGGTGGCTTTGTCATCTCCTAGAGGAAGAAAGAGCATCACCAGGGGCCTCCCCAAATTTCTCTTTCTCCTATGCTGAGTCCCTCCCCCGCCCCCGGCTCTGTCTCCCTGCTCAAATTCTCACCCATGGACAGAAACAAAGAGAAAAGGCCTTGGAGAGAAGCATTGGTGGGTGCCAAGGCTGCTGAGGCCTGGCCCTGACCTGGCATGGGTGGCTTCCCTCCATGGGCTGTGGCTTGGGAAGGCACACCTAGAGCTGGGTGGAGAGCACATGCACCTGCCACTCACCCAGCTGCTTGATGCCCTCCTTGTCCTCAATGAGCAGCTGGACCCTGGGAATGTCAATGTGCAGCCGCGGGCCCTGTGGAGGCCCTTTCACGGGGGTGTCAAAGCTTCTGTTATTCTTGCTGTGAGGGGGAGGAAAACAGGAGAGGGGGCTCAGCAGACATGCGGGATGGGGAGCGGGGCCTGCTGGACAATGGGAGCTTAGAGCCTGTTTTCTGCTATAGGAGGCTCCTGGGTCCGTGGCAGGGCTCATGGTAGGATAGGAAAGAGGAAGCAGCTGTGAATACTCACCTTATCAACATTTCTGCCAAACTCTTTGCATCTGTAAAACAGTAGAGGGAGAGAGAGAAGGAAAGGGAAAGAGAGAGAGGGAGGGAGCTGGGTGAGCATGGAGTTCCAGAGGGGTGCTGCTGAGAAGAGGCATTGGGGATGAGGCGGGAGAGCCTCCTAAAATGGGAGGCGAATGTCGAGGACCTACAGAACAGCCAAACATGGGGTGAGATTTCTGTTGTTCCCAATTCAGGCTCTGGCTCACACCTGTCTTCCTTTCCCTCAGGGTTTCATCTCATAGATCTTTCCCAAAAGAGAAGGGGCATGGGAAATGCTTCCCCAGGGGACAGCCTGGAACTGAGCACCAGTGAGGGATCCTCAGTTATCTTTTGGGAAGAGGAGGGTGGAGGGTGAGGTAGAGGTGGGACTAAATCCTCACACCCACCCAGAGGCTTCACTTCCTCCTTTAGGATATGGGCCCCCTAAATATTCATAGAGAGGTCTGTCTGAGAGTCCCTGGCTTACATCAAAGGGGCCTTGAGTATGATTGTGATTGTAAGGTTGGAAGAGAGGAGACTCAATGGGCTCCAGTAATCTATAAGAGCTCTGTGACTTAGCAACATGGTTGTGAGATCTGCAGGCATGCATCTGACCATCTGACTACCTATCTATTTATCCAGCCATACACTTAACCACCCAACCCAGCATTCATCCACTCATTCACCCAACCATCCAACATCCTATCACACATTCAACATCCATCCAACCATCCTTCCACTTGTATATCCAGTCTTCCATGCAACCATCCAACTGTTCATCTGATTATCCCACCATTCCAATGAATGTTTATCCAACCATATAAATATCCATATTGTCATTTACCTAGCCTTCAAATTGTTCATCCATCCATCCACCCACCTACCCATCCATCCATCCATCCATCCATCCATCCATCCATCCATCCATCCATCCATCCACTCATCCATCCAACTTTTTATTATACTAATCCATCCAGCCATTTGAGCATCCAACCAGCCACCAGCACCCATCCATCCACGATGAATCATCTGGTCATTCCCAGACTCAATTCTAGAACATCCCAAGGAATACTGGATAGTACCTCTTTTGTGCTGTATGGGCTCTTGGCATTTTGAATTATATTGTGAACACTCTAAGGACATGTTCTTTTTGGTTCCTGATTTCTAAAGTCTAGCAATATCTTCACAGCAGACTCAATGTTTTCCAAACTAGTGAGCAAACGTTTACGAAGCAACCAGTAGGCACTTCAAAGTATTTTAACACCTGGCCTGGCATGGAAACCTCGTGGTCAGAACTGAGCAAAGTCCTAAAGTGACGAAACTGTTTGCATGTTTTTACCAACCAATGTAGCATAGGCAGCGCACAGTGAACAGCTGAGGATAGTTCAGAAGGTTTCAGTGGCGTCTCTCCACTGCGGGGATCCAGGCAGTCTCTCTTGCCTAGGAGGTACTGTGGTCTATCGAAGGATGGTCCGTGTGGCAGGGAGTCAATGCCCTCCCCCAGAAACTCACTCACTCACCTCGGAGCCGCTTCAGCCGCTTCTCCTTCCTCTTCTTCCGCACGATGAAGAGCAGTGCCACTCCCAGGGTGGCCAGGATGACCGGGCAGCCGATGGTGAACAGCTTCTTCACATCATCCCCCTCACCTTGAGCGGACTTGATGGGTGGGATGGTACCTGGATGGGGTGAAGCAGAGAATCAGGGGGTCCTCGAGAGCCGGGACCGGTGCAGTCCCCTGGAGTTTGGCAGCCCGCTGACTTCCCGCTGCTCCTGGTCCCTGACCTCTACCTCCTGGCCCAGAGCTCTGGCCATCTCCACTGCCCCCACCAAGCAGCCATGAAGATAACTTCCTCATATGATTCGGGAATTACGTCTTAATGTCTCTCAGAGTCGGTTTCCTGCCTGTTGGGGCCCAATGTTTAATCCTCGAGGATGGATAAATGGCCTTAAATCCTGCCCCAGATTTGGGGAACAGAGGGGGAAAAGCAGTTGGAAAAATCAAGGCAGTGGGGTTCTGGGACTAAAACCCCTGCATGAGCTGGGAAGGTGGCTCAGTGGTAGAGCACTTGCCTTGCATGCAAGAGGCCCTGGGTTCAATTCCTCAGCACCACATAAGCAGAAAGAAAAAAGCCGCAAGTGGTATTGTGGCTCAAGTGGTAGAGCACTAGCTTTGAGCTGAAGAGCTGAGGGACAGCGCCCAGGCCCAGAGTTCAGGCCCCACGACCGAACCCAAAAAAAATGTTTAAAAAAATAAAATAAAATAAAATAAAACCCCTGCATTAGCTCCCTGCTGCCCCTCCATGGACAATATCCTCTAACTTCAGGTGCTTGCAGGAGACAATGCTATGTGATTTTGCCTACAGAACCCTGGGCCAAGCCCTGATCCTAGCCTGTTTTCCACGTTCTTGCACAAAAAGCCTGCCTTGTTTGGGCCCTTTCTTACATGATACTTTAATTTTGTTTCCTTATCACATAGGTAGCATTAATTTAGCTTCTGATGGTGGGCTTCTAGCTCCTGTAGTATGTCTGTGCGTGCGCACACACGGCTTGGCAAGTGTCAGCTAGAGGCTCACCGAAGGCAGTTTTCAGCCTTCCCAGACTCCCTTGCCGCTAGATGAGAGCCAGGTTTGGACAACAGTGTGAAGAAGCTAGGAGCATGAGCTCCTGGCCAACTTGGTTAAGAACTAGGGTGTCTTTTCTCTCTTTTTGGGGAGGAGGAGGGTTTGGGGCTCCTTGTGAGAGAGGGCACCGCTAACAGGTGGTTGCTGGCCAACTCTCCATAAGACTTTACGAGAACAAGAGCAAAGTCTTCCCTGGGCTAAGCCACCAGGCTTTTGTTTGTTGCAGCTGCACAGACTGCCTCATCCTGACTAACATACGTGCCTGCAGAGCTTCTGGAGGGCAGGACCCGAGCCGCATCTCTGTCTCCCCCTGGCTCATCTCCCGCAGCAGCCGAGAGAAACAATTACATCTTTTTATTTTTATTTTTTGTCAGTTCTAGGGTTTGAACTTAGGGTCTGGGTGCTGGCACTGAGCTCTTTGGTTCAAGGCTAGCCCTCTACTAACTTGAGCTATAGCAGCACTTCCGGTTTTCTAGTGGTTAATTGGAGATAAGAGTTTCATGGATCTCCCTACCCCGGATGGCTTTAAACTGTGATCCTTAGGTCTCAGCCTCGTGAGTAGCTAGGATTCCAGGTGTGAGCCACCAGTGCCTGGCTCAAGATTACATCTTAAAGGCCTGTCCATCCTTAGTGCTCCGGCCTTTGGTAGCTTGCTCGTACTGGTCACCGGTGCATCTGTCTCCTGGCCTGCCTGCTGTCACTGGGACTGCTCCATGCCCTGCTGCATTCCTGCCTCAGTTTCTACTTGTGTCTCTATTGTCTGCTGCCCCCCGCCCTGCCCCCCCTTGCCCTCCCACACTCACTGCCGTCGTAGTCCAGGGTGGCGAACTGGGCGGTCTCGTTGCTGCAGCCTGCACTGTTGCAAGCCCTCATGCGGAGCTCGTACCACGTGGCCTCCCGCAGTTCGGTGAGAAACACCTCTGCCGAGCTGTTGGCCCGCAGGCTCTGCCAGGCCCAGCCGCCCTTGGGCCGGTACTCCAGCAGGATGGCTGTGATGGGACAGCCCCCGTGGTTCCAGCCCTGCAGGTTAAGCCGAGCGTGTGTGGAGTTGATGTGGGTGAAGAGGTGTTGGTCTTTGCTGAAGGAGGGCTCTGGGGGGGGCCGAGGGGGGGGAGGGGAGAGAGGTTAGAGAGCTCACCAGGGCCGGGAGTGACTGTCCCCGCTGGACAGGATTCCCTGGGGTAGCTGGGACTACGGGGACTCTGGGGGCAGGGGGGCAGATCAGCAGTTGGCACAGGTTGGGAGGAGAGGAGATGAGCAGGGAGGGATGAGGGAGGGGGAGCGGGAGGAGAGGTGGAGGAGGGGGAGTCACCTGTGTCCCCTGGTGGGGAAGCAAGCACAGTTTTCCTTGGGGACCATGATTCTGTCATCTCTATGCTCTAGTGATGGAAAGGAGGCTGAGCCCCCGCCACCAGGCCTCCACGCCCTGGGCTGCCACCCCCCACCCCATCCCCTCTACCCCCCCTCCCCCAGCTCCCCGCTGGGATGAGACCACTTCCCAGAGCCGGCCTCACCCCGCCCGTGGGTCTTGGCCTCGATGATCTCGCTGATGCGTCCGGAGCCCACGCTGTTCTTGGCGGCCAGCTTCACCTTGTACCACGTGCCGCACTTGAGGCTGTCCAGCTTGAAGGAGCGCTCGCCGGAGCTGATGAGCACGTCCTTCCACTCCTCGCTGTTGTCCTCGGAGTACTGCAGCACGAAGCCTGCCGGAGGGCTCGGCTCAGGCGGGCAGGCAGGGCAGCAGAGGCCCTGCCTGGACACCCCGGGTATCATGAGGGTGAGACCACAGGCAGGGGCAGAGCCTTTTGGTCTTTGGGAGGGGCATATGCAAATGAGATGCAAAGTGGTGAATCTGCCATTCAGCTTAGCTCTAGTGTGAAAACAGGGCAGTAAGGCTTAGGAGGGCTGGGGTGGGGGCTCTGGCCAACTGCGTCCGCAGCATCTCTTGGAGCTTGTGGCTAAGCAGATTCTGACCCATCCCGGAGAGGAGAGCAGATTTCGGATGCACCCCACTAACAAGTAGCAAGGGGTGGGCACATTTCCCACGAGCTCCAGTATGTTGTGGTCGTTCCCTGTGGGTTATGGGGCAGGGGGCGAGGGCACCCTGCCGTGTGGGACCCGGGACGTCCCTCCTCACCTCGGATGGAGCTGCCTCCGTTGTCACCTGGGATCCAGGTCAGGGTGATGGAGGAAGCTGAGGTTTTGGAGACCGTGAGGCGGGGCTGGTCCGGGGGCACTGTGACAGAAAGCCAACCCCCCTCAGCACAAAGGGTTAAGTATCCTGATGGGGGGGTGCAGGTCCCACCCCCCCATGGGAAAGCGCGAGCTCTTCCACACCCGTCCTCCATCTCCTCACCCACTGCCTCCTCTTCCGTTCCCACCACTGTCCCCAGCCTCCATTTCCCACTCAGGCCGGGCTTTTGCCACCCTTCCAGAGCCTCGCCCGCCTCCCCGGGCCTCACCTTGTACCAGAAGATTGACGATGATGGTGTCAAAGCCGCCGGTGTTGGTGGCCGTGCAGGTGTAGTAGCCGGAGTCCTCGGCCTTCACGGCGCGCAGCAGCAAGGTGCCGTTGGAGTGGATGAGCCGGTGGCCATCCAGGGCCATCGGGATGGCTGAGTCCTCACTGCCGGGCAAGGGGGTGGGATGTGTTATGGCACGCACCCTCGTCCTGGCTCCCTCCCTCCGTGTGGGAGAAATAGAGCTGGGGGGCAGAAGGTGGCTTGTGGGGTTACCCCAGGATACCATCCTGGGGGGTACCCTGGTTTCTTCACCGGCTCAGGGAAGAGCGACCCTGGGCTCCTGCCAGGGGCGGGGCGGGGAGGCGGGCCTGCTGCGAGAGCAGTGGTCATTGGCCCTCTGCTCTGCTCTGGCTCCCAGCACACACCTGTCCTTCGTCCACTTCACAGCGGGGGCCGGGTCTCCCACCGAATTGCAAGGTAGCCGGACATCTCTCATCCAGGGCGTGGTCACGGTGCCTCCGAAGGAGATGATCTTTGCTGGGGCTGTGGGAAGAGAGGACAAGAGCCACCCCCTTGTACCCTTTAACACCCTGGCTTGCTTTCTTTAGATTTGTCATCCAAGCCACAGTGGGGGTGGATCTGAGGGACACAGATGACCAGTGGCGGGCTGCAGGCTCGAGGGGCTCTGGACAAGAACCCGGAGACTGGTTTGGAAGAGATGGGGGAGGTGAGATGACTTGCAGGACTTGGGGCATCTCAGTGGGGACAGCGCCCTTGCAAGAGGAGGGCTCGTGGGGCAGGGGAGGCCGAGGACCCTGACCCATGGGCTGGTCTGGGGCTCAGGACAGAAGCAGGGACTGGACACTGTCTGCTTTGGGAGTCATGAGGCAGGCAGACCACCAGGAGCGACACCACCCTGGGGTCATCCTCAAGCAGGACGGAGGAGACCAGGAGTGTCCCTGGGGTGAAGGGAGCGGGCTCTGCAGATGAAGCAGTGGCTACAGAAAACCGGAAGTGGCACTGTGGCTCAAGTGGTAGAGCGCTCGCGTTGAGCTGAAGAGCTCAGGGACAGCGTCCAGGCCCAGAGTTCAAGCCTCACAACCAACCAAAAAAAAAAAAGAAATCAAGAAATGTATGTATATGGCTGCTCTCAGAGTGTGTGTGTGTGTGTGTGTGTGTGTGTGTGTGTGTGCAGGGTAGCCATGTACATGCGTTCCTGGAAGGGCAATGTCCTATAGGAATGTGTTGGAGTTAATACCCATGGAGTGGGCCCAGACTTTTGTCAAGAGCCCAGGTCCCCAGTCCCCTGCTGCCCCCTGCTCTCGGGGCCAGTGGCAGCCATCTGGGGAGGAATGCGGGCTCCAGGACCCTTCTCCCCCCTTCCCCCCAGGAGAGGAGCCCCAAGAAGGGGTGGAAGGGGGCACGGAGGCTGGTGGAGAGAGGCCCTGGCTTGGAGGCAGAAGAGCTGGCCCACTGCTGCTTGGGGCCGCAGAGCTGTCATCTTGTGACAGGTGGGGTACTCGGGAGTGCAGGTCAGAGGTGATGGGGTCTGCCTCTGAAAGGCCTTGTTTCCCACCAGAGCCAGCTGATGGCCGAGGGAGCGGCGCGCCCAGTGTGCGTGTGACGTGTGCAGAAGCTGAGCACTGTGGCAGAGCGTGGCTTTGGGTGGGGAGACAGGGTGACACCCCCTTTCTAGCTGGCAGGAGCGGGGTACAGGAACAGGCAAGGGGTTGCTGGAATCACAGGGCAGCAGAGGCCTGGGCTGGGTGGGTGTGGGAGGAGGGGAGGGGACGAGGGCCCAGTGCTGCCAGCCGCGCACAGGCGCTGCGTGGGGCACAGAGCTCTGGTTCTGGAAGAGCTAGAACTCTGGACAAGAGCATCTGGAAGCGTCTGTCCACCTGCCCCAGCTCTAGCCTCCTTACCTTTGCCGGCTGGCTCGATGGTGACCTTCTCGCTGCTGTTGCCCCGGCCGGCTGAGGTGACGGCGGCCACCCAGAGCAGGTACTGCTGCCCGCGGTTCAGGTGGGCGATCCGGTAGAAGAGCTGCTCTGGGCTGGTCTCATACTCGCTGGGAGCCTGCAGGACAGCGCAAAGCCCAACTAAGAGGCAGAGGCCAGGCCTCCCGAGGCCTCCGGCCTGCCCCGTGCGCACGCCCAGGGCTGGGAAGAGGGGATGGCATGGGCGGGAGGCGGGGTGCTGTCCACTGTGGCCTTTCCAAGTTTTGAAGCCATAGTGGACACTTTGTGCCGGCCTCAGTGTCTGGGAGCAAATAGAGCTGTCCTGCCTGTGGTGTGGCAGGGGCCAGCCTCAGTTTACCTCTCTGAGGGATCCAGGCTTTGGCAACTGTAGGGTCACGTCAAGGAGTGCAATGTCTTGCGTGCGCAATGAGGGACACAGAACGGAGAATGGGGGACAAAGGGTCCCCAAACCAGGGGGAAAGCTGAGAAGCTCAATTATTGCCTTTGCCTTATCAGGGATGTAGACAGCTCCCCCGGCCTGTCCCCTTTCTTAGCCACCTCTCAGTCCTGCTGCCTAATTATAGACCCTCCTTCCCTCCTTGTCTCCCTCCCTCCCTCCCTCCCTCCCTCCTTGTCTCCCTCCCTCCCTCCCTCCCTCCCTCCCTCCCTTCCTTCCCTCCCTCCTTCCCTCCCTTCTTCCCTCCCTTCCTTCCTTCCTGCCTTCCTTCCTTCCTTCCTGTCTTCCTTCCTGCCATCCTTCCTTCCTCCTGTGGGAAGCAGGGGTGGGTGAGGGAACCGTGTGAGTTTTACTGGGCAGCACTTTATTAATGATTATTAGTGGTATAGATCACCATATATATTTGTAGGTTACATAAATCTATAAAAAATTTTTTTAACCAAATGACAGTTTTGACAAGTTGCCAACAAAACAATATCAGATCCCAGTGGTTTTTTACCAGTTGCTTTGATGAAAAGATTATGTTGCCTTGGAAACCAGAGGCTCAGATATTGAAATGAATTTGAGAAGGAGCTTTTGATAAGCGCGAGTTTGCAGCCCTCCTGTCAGCCTCTTCCTTGGCACAGGCTGGATGGGGCTGACTCTCATTTTATTTTATTTTTTTGGCAAGCTGTGGGGAAGGGAGGGGAGGAGAGCACCAGGGTCTCTTTGAAATCAGGGCAGCGGAAGTCCAAGGAGAGGGGGGAACAGATGGGGGCCCTGAGGCCAGAGGGAGCTAATAATTAGTTATCTCTGTAGCAACAGGATCTTGCACACATGTCCACATGCAGCGGGCCGTGGAGATGCGTGCACGTGCGGACGGACAGGCCTCCAGGCAGAGATGGGGTCACAGAGGGACATTCTTTGAGGCCCGCATGTGGGGGTGGGGGTTGGGGGAAGGACAGAGAAGTCGGCTCATTTGTAACAAGAGAAGAAAACATCACTTTTGGCCTCAGGCCATCTGCGGGGAAATATTAGGGAGCAGGCACAGGCTCCTCCCAGACCCCTCTTCCCCCCACCCAGGCAGACTTTCCCTCCTGCCTCCCCCACAAGGGGGCAGGCCTAGCCCCCAAATCCAAGGCCTGCTGGGGACAGGGCCATCTTGAGTTAGGAAACCCTTTCAAGCCACAGCCTCGGGGCTGCTGTGTCTCGTGCATAGTTCCCATCTGGGCACGGGGTCTGGCAGGTGCAGCGGCTCTGTGTGGCCTGTGAGTGTGGCCTCCAGTGTCGCCTCTGTTTTTGGGTCTCAGTGTTCTCTTCTGCGAGCTGGGAAGCAAAGCAGCTTCGCCAGCCCTGTGTGTGACTGACTGTGGGGCAGCCGGAGGCACTGGTGTATGTTCTTTGTAGCCAGAAGACGTTCTCTGGGCTTGTCGTCAGTGAGGATAGAGGGGTGTGTGTGTGTGTGTGTGTGTGTGTGTGTGTGTGTGTGTGTGCGCGTGCATACACGTGCATGCAGGCAGCCTGTTCCTGCATGTGTGAAGGAAGCTTGTGTGCTGGTGTGTTCTGGAGTAAGTGAACCCCGGTACTGGTGTGGGACAGGGACATTTGCTGTCCCCTTGACAACGTCAGCATCTGACCCAGATCCTGGTGCCTTCTCTTTCATCTCTTGAAATCACTTCCCACTAATTGAGTCCCAGTGGATCAAAGGCATAAAAGGAAAAGGCAAATTATGAAAGAAGAAACGATAGGTAAATATTTCCATGTCTTTCTAGTCATAAAAATAAAGGCAAGTGTAAATGATCAATTCAGATCCTTTGAGAAAAAATGCTATGTTGTATTGGGAGCAGGAAGGCAAGGAATAAGCTGCCCAAATACTTTTAATTCATATGATAGAAAATGGCTATTCTTCATATGTAAAAAGCACTTATAAATTAATAAGAAAAAGTATAAGCAATCAAAATAACAAACAATGGATTAAGGGCACACACTGAAAATTATCCAAAGGAGAAAAATATAGTGAATCAGTGTATAAAATAACCAACTTAATGAATAAGCAGAGAAAGGTAATTTAGAATCAGACACTTAAGAAAAAAAGCCAACTGACCAAATGAAAGCCAAACAAAAAGCACACTTAGAATCAGTATGGATGAACAGGACAATGTGATGGTCTATGTCATACCACAAGTATCTACACAGTAGACCCATTCTTGTGGAAACATAAATTAGAGTAAACTTACTGAAAGTCAATTGGTAAATGTCTACATAGAACCTTTAAAACATTCATGCTGTGATCCAGGAACTCCTAGAAAACACCTATGGAAATATGACGATATCACTTTTGTGTCAATGAAGCATTACTGATGAGGCGAAACTGAAACATACTTAAATATAGACTATGATGAGATTTGTTAAATGGATCATGTAGAGATGGCTGTTGGAGATGGTGTTCTAGCTGGGTGCAGTGGTTCACATCTGTAAGCTCTCAGGAGGCAGAGATGAGAAGGATCATAGTTTAGGGCCAGACTAGGCAAAAAAGTGACATTCCATCTCAACATATAATCTTGGTGTAGTGGTATGTACCCATAATCTCAACTACATGGAAGACATACACAGAAGGATCATGGTCCCAGGCCAGCCTGGGCAAAATAACCAAGACACTATCTTAAAAAATAAAGGCAAGGGGCAGAGGCGTGGCCCAGGTGGTAGAGTGTGTGTGTAGCAAGCATGGGCCCTGAGTTCATCACCCTAGTACTGCCAACAAAAAGTATGTTTTAACAGAATATCTGATGGCATGGCCTACCTAAATTACGAGAGGAATGCAGATTATATAAAACATTTAAATTTTGTAAAATGCCAACTACAACCCCCACCAACGAACCCCAAACCCAAAAATATATATAGATCAAAGACTACAATTAGACTATACAAGTCATTTTTATTTTCCTCTTCATTCTCTGTGTTTTAGAATTTTCTATACTTGGATTTATTTCTGTAATTGTTTTTAGGATCAGAGGGAAAAGAGCATATGTACTAAAATGTTTGGTAAAATTTTGACCTGGACTCCACGCAGCTCAGGTGTCCCCTCCCCTCCCCACAGACGCACTTCCTGCGCTGAGGAAGCCGTGCATGCACATTCCTACCCTCCCGCCAGCGTGTACACACACCAGTGTGTGCATACGGTGCACACTCAACCTTGCTGGCATCAGTGTCTAACCCCAGACCACACCCAGAGTTCTATACTGTCACCCATCCTCATCCCTAACACCTGCTCCAGCCGCCTCTTGCACATGGGTTTCTGACACAGGGTGGAACTGCAAAGCATTGTCACACATGGTGGCTGGGTACCTGGGTTCCTCATTATACTCAGCCAACTCCTCAGCCCTGTTCCCAGTCTTCCCATCCAGCTGAAACTGGATTCCTCATCTCACTATGGTAACCTTGTGTGACGCCACCCCACGGGAAATCTCTGCTGGGGAGAGAGGATTCTTACATGCCCAGGACACAGAGAGGCCAAAGTGAAGGTTCTTGCTCTAGCTTGGCTCTTAAATGCTCCCCAGAGG
Source organism: Dipodomys spectabilis (assembly GCF_019054845.1). Taxonomy (NCBI): domain Eukaryota; kingdom Metazoa; phylum Chordata; class Mammalia; order Rodentia; family Heteromyidae; genus Dipodomys; species Dipodomys spectabilis. The sequence goes on from NW_024870753.1 coordinate 5,832,279, forward strand.
CCCATTGTTGAAGCCTTGGGTCCCAGTCTGAGGCTCGACGGGGCAGTGGTGGAACCTTTAAAGTGTGGGGCCTGAGGAAAGGGAGTGAGGCCACTGGCAGTGTGGCTTCCCCCTTTGAAGCAGGGAAACTCCCCCCCCCCCCCCCGCCCTACCTCCCCCCAATCCCCACTTTGCTTTACTTATTTTTTTCTGGTGCTGGTTCTGGAGCTTGAACTCGGGGCCTGGGTGCTGTCCCTGAGCTTTTTTTTCTTTCTTTCTCAAAGGTAATAATCTGACACAGCTCCACTTCCAGATTTTGCCGGTGGTTAATTGGAGATAAGAGTCTCATAGACTTTCCTACTCAGCCTGGCTCTGAACCTCGATCCTCAGATCTCCCAAATGGCTAGGATTACAGGTGGGAGGCACTTTTGCACCCAACCACCCTCTGCTTTTTTTTTTTTTTTTTGTCAGTCGTGGGGCTTGAACTCTGGGCCTGGATGCTGTCCCTAAGCTCTTCAACTCAAAGTGAGCACTCTACTCCTTGAGCCACAGTGCCACTTCTGGTTTTCTGGCAGTTAGTTGAAAATAAGAGTCTCATGGCTGGCTTTGAACCAGCTCCTCAGATCTCAGCCTCCTGAGTAGCTAGGATGACAGGTGTTGAGCCACTGGCCCCTGGCCCCGCTCTGCCTTTTGAGATGAGGTCTTTATGTTGCTCTGGCTGGCCTTCTCTCCTTTGGCCTCCCAGCCAGCACGGGAGAGCATCTTGCTCTACCACGTGCCTCCTACCCCCGTGCTACCTCACCATAGGCTTTGGAGCCACGTAATCACAGAATGAAACTCTGAGCCAAAATAAACCATCCTCGTGTAGGCCAGTGCTGGGGCTTGAACTCAGGACTTCATGCTCTTGTTTGGCCTTTTGGTCAAGCCTACCACTTGAGCCACATCTCCACTCCTTAGGTATTGGTCACAGTGCCAGAAAGCTGACTGTCACAGGCCCAGGGTCCTCGTAAGCAGGAGAAAGTACTGGGGACCAGGAGCCCTGCTCTTGAGCCAGGCTCAAGCTCTCCAGCCAAGCAATGGGGAACCCCGAAGCCGGAGCTAATGGAGGCTCCTGGACACCCATCTCTTTGAAAGACTTTGTTGTCAGAGGAGGAGATGCGAGCAGAGATTGACTACCTTGTCCCATTGTTAGGAAAGAACATCTGCCCAATGCTGAGAGCGTTACCATCTCCAGGCTGTTACTTATTCACTCATCAAACATGTATCAGTGACCATGACGTTCCTGCAATACTGCTCCACAGCTGGGGACCAGAAGATGAAAAAGGGCTGTTTCTGTCCTGCCTGGGGCTGCAGAGCCCCGTGAGGACGAGGAGGACAGCGAATAGCTGTAGGGCATGCATGTGGAGTGGGGAGGGGTGAGAGGTACAGTGGGTCGGTCATGACTGGAACTCTGGGTCTGGGCGCTGTCCCTCAGCTCTTCAGCTCAAGGCGAGCGCTCTACCACTTGAGCCACAGCGCCACTTCCGGTTTTCTGGTAGTTAATTGGACAGAAGAGTCTCCTGGCCTTTCCTGCCCGGGGTGGCTTTGAACCTCGATCCTTAGATCTCAGCCTCCTGAGTAGCGAGGATTACAGGTGTTGAGCCACTGGTGCCCAGCCTCCCTGGAGTGTTGAAAGACTTGCCCATAAGAATCGAGACACCGTGTGCATGTGTCACATGGGAGAGGGGGGAGAGAGGGTAAAAGTCATGGCTGAAAACACGGATTGGAAGATACCAGGGGTCTGCAGATGTGTCACAGCTGGACTCCAGCGGCAGGGGTGCATCTTGCAGGCGCCCCACCGTGGCAAGGGGCTGCCAGAGAATGTCTCTAGGCTCTGGGAGCCGAGGAGTGCCACACGAAAACTACCCAAACAGGAAGCTAGCACGTGGCTAGGCAACTGGAATGGGTGTACAAAACGAGGCACGCGTGTGAGTGAATGCACACACAGCAACGTGAATACAACTCACACCTGGTGGAGTAGTGGTTGGGCGGGACACAGGAGGGTCTGTGGTTGCGGGGGGCCGTGCCATGATGTCCTGCCCTCTGCTCTGGGTGAGTGGTGTGCACTCTGGTGCAGGAAGGCAGTGGCCCCGAGGGGACTGACGCCGTGAGCTTCCCTGGGGTGGAGCGATCGTGGCCTGGCCAGTGCGGGCTGGCCCACCCAGCCCTGGCAGGGCCACTCAGCCCAGGAGGAAGGGAGTCCTTCCGGAGCCACGTCCCCTGCTGCACGCTCATGCGCATGCTCTCCCGGTCACTGCCAGGGCCTCTGAGGCCGTGCAGAGGAGGAATGACTGACCCACCACCAACCCGAGGTCAGGCCCACCGCCCATTCTCTGATTCCAAGCAGCAGCACAGATACCAGCAGCCCCAGGGTTTGGTCTAAAGGGCAGTTGAACCCCACAGGGTCTTCTTTCCTGCTCCCCGTACCCAGCACCATCTGACCCTGAGCCTCACTTACCGGCTGGCCAGACCCGGGGCTGGAGCAGAAGATGGTGTACTTGCGGATCACTCCATTGGGCTTGGTGGGAGGAAGCCAAGACACCACCACACTGCTGGCTGAAGAAGGGACAGCCTTGATGCCGGCGGGGGGACCTGGTACTGAACAGGGAGAGAGGCAGGTCAGTCTTGGGAAAGGAAGAAGTGGGAAATGGAGAGGGAGAGCTGGACCCGGGAGCTTGGGAGCTCGTCCTGAAGGGGGCGTCCTTGAGCCGCAAGTTCCACGGGGGAGGGCCCAGCTTGGCACACCGGTGGGACAGGCTGGTTATTTGGAGCCTGTAACAAAGTCTGACAGGAGGACCTTGGAGTGGCCAGCTGGAGAATTCTCTGGCCAGAGCCAAAGACCTGGAGAAGGCTAGAGAGAAACAGTCCCTTTGAGCGGAGCACTGCATGCAGTGCCCTCACTAACCACAGCCCTGTGCTGAGGAACTCTCCCCCTTCCTCCCACCTCCTCAGACATCGGTTGCTTTGCCCTTGCTGGCCTGTGAAGTCCTTCAGGCTGGAACCATAACCTGCTTCCCACCATGAGTCCGGGGCTGTCCTTGGGGGTACTGGTAGGTCCTTTCTGTGGTCTATCTTAGAAGTGACTAGCAAGGCCGTCCTAGGTGGATCCCCAACTCATGTGGACTGTGAGCTGCCCTGCTCCACCTCCGGGCCTGCTCCTCCTAGCTGGGAGTCCAGGCCTCTGCCGGGGAGCAGGGGCATCCTGTGATCAGCCACAGACCCCCCACTTCCCCATGGCTCCTGTGCGCTGCCGGTCTCTCCTCTTCCCTCCGGGGAGCTTTTGTGCTCCGTGGCGGGTGGTGATTGTATCCTATTCCATTTATTTTACCTCTCCGAGCCTCAGTTACCCCATCTACACCATGGAGATAACAACCACGCTAAAGGGCTCTGGTGAGAATTCGTGTTAATTAAAAGAAGACACCCAGCATACGACTGCCTAGCACCTAGAAGACACTCAAGAGATGGGACAAATTAATTCCTTTTGTCTTCCCTCTGCCAGCTCTCCATTATGGCCCTGCTTGGAGGGAAGGTGGTCAGTAATTTAGGACCAAGTAAAATAACCAAACACAGCGTCGTCATTCGTGGAGGGGCGCAGAGCCAGAGGCTGAGAAGCATCCTTCCTCACTCCTCCTCCCCTGTTCCTGCTGCAGCTCTCCCCAGCGGTTCCTGCAGACCCCAGAGTTCAGTCTTGTCTGTCTTTGCACACTTCCCTCCATCAGTTACTAAGAGAGGTATTTTAAATCTACACCCGTGCATCTGTTCTTCTTATAACCCATCAGTGTTTACTCATGAATAAATATGTACACGTAATATATATATATATATGTTTGCCTTTTGAGAAAGGGTCTAATTATGTAGCACAGGCTAGTCTTGAACTCCCAATCCTCTTGCCTCAGTCTTCCTGGTGCTGGGATTACAGGTGTGTACCACTATGCCTGGCTTACTTTTTTATAGATTTTGAAATTATACATACAAATTTAGAATTATTTGCTTAGCCAATGGAGTATTATAATTCTTTGCTGTAAAGTACACTATATCTTATATATGAATATATATGTATGTGTATGTATATATATATATATATATATATATACATACACACACATATACATATGTATGCACAGAACTGGGATTTTGAACTCGGGGCTTTGTACTTACTAGGCCAGGGCTTTCAGCAGCCCTATATTGGATATTAATATTCCAGTTTTAGACAGTTTGCATGGTATGTTTATTTTTTCTACCACCTTTCAATCTTGTCAAACATAATTATCACAAAGACATGTACTCTTTCTCTCTCTTTCTCTCTCTCTCTCTCTAGCACAAAATGTCTATGGTGACTTGCCACCTACAGGATTAGAATTACATTTCAGGCTTGATATTTTTGATCAGCTTTTAAATTTCTTTTCAGAATGTTTTCACTTGCGCCATTCTCTTTCTCCTCTTTGGGATTCTTTCTCCCTGTGTCTCCATCTCCTCAATAGTTACATTCGTGTGTTTGATCCATGGTGGCTTCACTTGAGAGTGTGATAGAAAAGCAAAACTTAGGTTCCCCTTGAGAACCACACCACTGCAATCTGAATTTTAACATGATTCTCAGGTGGTTTGTATACATGTTAAAGTTTAATGATCACGTCTCTGTCTCTTACCTGCTCCTTTTAATTTTCTATTCATCTTTTTTGTGTTTCATTTGGGTATTTTCTTCTAACGTATCTTCCAAGTCACAATTACTTTTTCAGTTGTATCTAATATCTTATTAAACTCATCAACTGAGTTCTTTTTTCTCTCCCTTTTCCTTCCTTTCTTCCCTCTCTCCCTCCATTTCTCCTTCCTTCCTTCGTTTCTTCCTTCCTTCCTTCCTTCCTTCCTTCCTTCCTCCTTCCTTCCCTCCTTTCTTCCCTCCCTTCATCCTTCCCTCTCTTCCTCCCTCCCTTCTTTCCTTCCCTCTTTCCTTCAGTCTTTCTTTCGTTCAACAGTCTCACTATGTATGTAGTCTAGGCTGTTCTTGAACTCATGACCCCCTTGTCTTGGCTCCCCGAGTGCTGGGATTGTAAGTATGTACCACTATGCCTGGCCCATCCACTAAATTCTTAATTTAGGCTATTAGTTTTTATTTTTTATATTTTCCATGCAATAGTTTCTCTGAACTTTTCAATCTTGTCAAGCGTAATTATTGTAAAGGGCATGTTTTCTCTTTTTAAATTTGGAGCTCTTGTGGATCTGTTCTTTTGCATTTTTCTTTCCCTTGATGGCTCTTGCTCACGTCTCCATTTTCGTGTGCTAGACGCAGCATTTGCCAAATTGCTTACAAAATAATCTGAGGCTTCAGATGACATCATCTTCCAAAAGAGAAAATTCGTATTGGCTTCTGTCGGGCTCCACAACCTGGGTGCTGGCGAGCAGTCCGGGGTCACTTCAGTCCAGCTTCCAGGCCTGAGATGAGTCAGAGCTGGGATGTGTAATTGGTCCATTTTTTCCCTCTTGTAGTAAAAGTGCTGTATGTGGCTTGTGCTCTCAGCGGAGGGGGCGGTTTACCACCAGACACGCCCTCAACCCCTGCAGGCCTTGATCTCCACGTCAAGTACTGTGGAGCCTCTCAGCCACTGCCTGTAGATTTCAGCAAACCTACCCTAGGGCGAGACCACTCCACAGCTAGGTTTACCACCTGGGCCTTGATTTTTCTCTTAGATCCAGGTCCAGTAATTCCTACTCCTAATGGGTGTTCAATATTAATTCTTCCTCCTCTACCGCCTTTCCTAAATTTCCCAAGGTCTCTCTGTTCAATTCTGACAGAGGGAATCAGAGTGAGTAGGGCTGGAATGGGGCCATGGGCCTGCATGCTTCCCATACCAACTGAGTGTTAACTGCAATGACTTCAACCGTAAACGGCAGAGCTGGGTGGGGCTGGGGAACTCCAGGATGGGCTGTTTCCCTGCCGCCATTCCTCCAGTTCCTTGCAAATGGAACCTCTCTTTTGCTAGGGTTCCGGTGTCCCCCCCCACCAACTTCAGACACAATGTAGGGTCACCCATCTGTCCACCACATTGGAGGATGTGCTAGGCTTGGTGTAAGATGGTCATAAGTCCGTTTTGGTAGTCATAATTTTGGTATCATAAGTGCATTTCCTTGTTGATGCTTGGCCTAGCAAAAGGTGAGCCAATAGGAAAGCTTGCTTCCACTCCCCAGAAAGGGAGAGGCAGCCATCTTGGAATCATGGTTCACAGCGGCCATGTTGAGGATGGCAGAGTGATGGGAGCCACTGGCGGCGTCAATCCTGGAGCTGCATCCCACAGGCCTTCCAGCTCCCTGTGATAATAGACGTGCTCATGGGTTGCTTTCATCTTCTTTTCGGTTAGGCTTTCTGTTACATCTTAGAAAGAACTTTCCAGGTAGGTCGGTTCGTCTGGCCTCACAAGATAGCACTCTCCCCTTTTTATCCTGAGAAAACTGGGGTGTGGAGGTGAAGTGATTCACTAGTCAGCGACGGGGCTGGACAAGTTCTTCTGTGGAATGAGCTCTCTACCCTGTGGGGCTTCCCTGAAGGCTGGGGCCCTTGGGTTGGGCTCCTGCTGTGTGCATGGCTTCCCAGGGGTGGCAGGGTGAAGGCTCCTCTCCTTGTAAGGTGGGATGATACTCTCAGACCCCTGGGCCTTCCTCTGGGACTTTGCCCTGCTGAGTTAAACAAGTGGTCTTGACCAAAGTAGGAGACAAGAAGTCTGAGGATGCCAGTAGTTCATTCCTAGAGGCCGGGAAGGTTCCTGTGTTGTATGGCCCTGAGGCCCCATGTAGGACCAGACTTGGGGACATCTCAGCTTAGTGTCTACACAAGAGCAGGAGTTGCCCTAGAAAGTCTTGGTGGGGGATTAATGACAGGAAAAGTAGGGCAGGCAGGCTGGTAAATATTGAAGAGCTCAGGGCTTCAGGGGAGGGGGTAAAGGGGGGACAGATCCGTCCTGGCCTAGAGCTGGTCTAGTCACCAAGCACTGGGTGCACGTGCAGTTTCTCCCCATCAGCAACTCCCAGACTGAGTTGCTCTTTTTCAATGCCTCCAAACCCTTCCAGAACTTTCTGCCAACTTGTGTGGGTAGAGCACAGACTCTAAGTTTCTCTAGTCCTTGAAGAAACTGAGACTGAGTAAGAAAGAAGCCATAATGCTAACTATGGCTACTCTTTAAAACACTCACAGTGGGCTAGCCAACTCTTCTAAGAAGAAAGCCCCTGGCCCAGAACGTTCGGCTAAGAAACAACAAAGCGCTGGGCTGAGAGGTTGGGAAAGATGGATGTCTCACAGCAGCAGCCCAGAGTTGCCTCAGTCCCACACAGAGCTGCCTGCCTACCTGTTGTTCCCCAGGACTGGGAGGCTCTGGGTCTGGTGGAAAGTCCAGCTCTTCATCCCACCCTTCCCCTCCCCCCTGCATTGACTTAGCTCCAGCTGGCACCCACTTTCTTAGCCCTTAACTTTGTCATTCTGCCCACCTAGATCTGTTTTTCTCCCAATTCCGCACCCCATCTCCACCCCACTGAGGAAGGGTCTGGCTTCACAGCCTTGGGTGGAGGCAAATCTCCTGTCCCTTTTTGCTGATTGAAGCTGTGGCCCCTGCTGAGGCCTTTGTGGGGGTGAATGCCAAGCCCCTCATCTGGGCAGGGCAGGAGGAGGGGCCTGGCTAGCGGATGGCTGTGTTTAGCAAGCGAGGGATTAGGGGAGAGGGACAGTTGTTTGTCTCTGCATTGTCCTAGAGCACTATTCCACAGCCCGTGGTCAGTCACGTCCTCTCTGAAGCAGGACCCTCCACCTCGGAGCCCGACGAGGACTCAGAGGGACAGGAGTGAGAATGGCACCCTGCCCTTCCCTGGCACCTGGGGTGGGGCTGGCGGGGAGGCAGGGACTCACCGTCCTCTTTGGTCTGGATGTAGAGAACGCTGCTGCGGACCCCGTCGCCCGCCTGCGTGTAGGCCAGCACCTGGACGCTGTAGTTGGTGAACTTCTCCATGCCCCGCAGCTCCACCCGCTCCCGCGTCGTGGTGATGTTCTGCATCTCACCCCACTCTGCAGAGAGGAGAAGGCGTGGAGCGTGGCAGCGCGGCTGGGTCACAGTCTCCAGCCTCCCGGCCAGCCTGGGCTCTGGTGTTGGTGACCTGAGGCTGGGAACGAGACGCAGCCTCCAGACCATCTCTCTGCCTAAAGTGGCCCCATCGGCTGAGCCTGGCCAGTGGACCTTGCGCCAACTTCAACTGGACAGCGACTCTTTAGACCACCCCCATCTCTCCATGTCCACCTAACACATGCCCCCTTGTCAGGGCCTCTCTGGGTAGGGAAGACCCCACAAAGCCGGGCCACGGAGCTGGGCCTTCTCCCCGGGCCGTTCTTCCCTCTTATTCTGCCCTGTGCTTTGTAGAGTCTGGGCTGTTCCCCCCCAGCAGGACTCCGGCGGGGTTCTGGGAGCCTTGCTTCCTGTCTCTCCCCTTCAGGCCTAGGCAGCGCTGGCTTCACACAGGTGCCAGTCCCATTGCCTGCCCTCCTCCCTCCGGTTGCTTTGTTTGACTGTGCCAGCTCCTCCATGCCTGATAGGAGGACCCTAGAGAACACATCCATGTCACCTTGGAAGGGCACAGGTGTCTCTTGTGCCCCAAATGACTCCACACCATACATGTGGCCTTCACCCCCGTGTGGCCTCCACAGCTGGGAAGGGAGGGCCGCCCTGGAGTCTCTCAGTTCTAACCTGGCCTGTGAGCAGATGCTAGCCTGGCCCTCCGTCCTGGCAGACTCACCCCCATCCACGTAGAGCGACCAGAAGATGACCCGATAGCCTTTGAGGACGCCGTTGAGGGTGCTGCGGGGGGGCTCGGACCAGGAGATGACAGCCACGTCGGAAGTGATGGACAGGGCCCGGACGTTCTCAGGGGGCTGGCTGGGCACTGCATGGGGCAGAGGAGAGCCAAGCGTCCTTCCGGTTAGTGACAGCGCAGTGCACAGCCAGGTAGGCAAGTGGGGGACTTCGGGACTCCGTGGCCTGAGCGAAGTCTCCCTGCCCGCGTCTGTACGCTTTTAGCTACTTGCTCTCCAGGTAGCAAGTTCTTGGTTGTGTTCTGGAAGGAGATAAACTCTGGCACAGGCCTGGGAATCCCTTATTGGCCCACCTGGTCCAGGGATTGCACCTGCTGAATATACCGGGCTTAGAAGACGAAGCTGGCCCTATTAGCATCTCATCTGAGTGCTGCCCAGCCCAGGGTCCACTGACCCCAGGTCTCAGCCCAAGTCTGGTCCCAGTGATTCCTGTGTCCATGTGCTAAGAAAATGGGAAGGGATCTCAAGGAACTGTGATGTGGACAGAAGAGTTCCCGGAGCCCTCCAGCATTTCTAGGACTCCTAGAAATCCTTTCTCCTGTCTCTGCACACGGCCATCACTAACGAACGCTGGGCTTGTGAGGTCAGGGCCTGTGGCCCTCCGGCCCTCTGCCCATCCCTGGCTGGCCAGAGGACAGATCGCCTTCCCTGGTCACAAGGGCCCCAGGCCTATCTCTTTTGCAAAGGAGGACTTGGGCGGCCCTTCTTGCTGGCTTCCATGAAGCCAGGGACAGAGGGACAGGAGAAGTCTGCTCCGCTGTGGTTGGAAGAAGAGGCAGAGGCTTGGAGGGAAGGTAATTAGATCCTGTTGCCCCACAAGAGGCAAGTCTAATTTTTATGAGCATTTAAATGATAATACATCATCCTAACGATCCTCTTTGAGAATGATTATTGTTTCATATTACTTAGGTGTAAAAATATAAGCACCATGTAATTAGGGACCCAGTGTAATAAACTAATACAGATCGCCCGTTCGAACAAAATGAAGGTAATATAATTATGGAAAAGACACTCTTGCTAAGGCAGGGGCCCTTGAATACCCCAGGAGGAGCGCTAATATTGCCAGGAAACGATCAGGACCTGACAGGCTAACGAGGGCCTTAATTAAGTATGAAAAACTGCTGAGCAAATGCTGTTGGGAACTTTCTTCCCCCTTTCTCCTCCTTTGTTTGGAAAGGGCCTCTGCAGCCCATGCTACATACTCCCTGTGGGAAATCCCGAGGCCACACTGGCTCCAGGCAGAGGTCGATGCACAGTGGCTGTGTGCAGGATCTGGAGCTTAGGGTTAGGCTGGCTGGGCTGGGTTGGAGAAGCCGGTCCTGGTGAATCTGTGCCATCTTGTGCTTAACACAGGAGAAATGGGACAGTGCATGGGATTCAGGGTCGGGCCTGGATTTTGATCAGGGCTCTGTTATTTACTAGGTCAGTGATTCTGGGCAGGTCTCTTAACCTCTGAGAACCTTGGCTACCCCTCAAGAATACAAATGTGGCTGTGATTCTCCTATTTTGTTGGTTTAGTTATTGTGCCAGTCTTGGGACTTGAACTCAAGGCCTGGGCGCCGTCCCTTAGCTTTTCTGCCCAAGGCTCCCATATAAGCCACAGCTCTGCTTATGGCTTTTTTTCCCCTTCTGCTTAATTGGAGATAAGAGTCTCATGGACTTTTTCTACTGGGGTTGGCTTTGAACTGTGATCTTCAGATCTGAGCCTCCTGCGTAGCTAGGATGACAGGTATGAGCCACCGCTGCCTGGCAAGATGCTCCTTGGGTGCGTCCTGGGGATGCAGGAGGAATGAACATTCCTGGCCCCAGGCCCACAGCTAGCTGCCCCACAGCACAGGCTGGGCCTGGCGATCGGGTTCTGAAGAGAGGTGGAGTTTGGGAACCGCCGTTAGGGCGCTGTTTTGATGAATACAACCATGCGAGGCGGTGACAATGGCTTTCCTAGACACTCGAGGGCTGTTTGGCGCTCCTGGTGGAGGGGCACGGGGGCTGGCGGCCGTGTGGGCCTCTCCCCTGCGTTTTCTGCACCTCTCAACTGTGTGTGTGCCTTTCTTCTCTTTTCTTCCCCCTTTCTGCAGGCGGCCAGCGTTTGGGGAGCACTGAAGTCTGCTCAGTCCCCAGGCTCCGGTTCATCTCTCGGGCTGGAGCTTGGATGTCGGGACTTTTGAAAGCTTCCAGATTATTGGAGTGTGGGGGTGAGCTTGTGCGAGCGTGGGAACTTCCGTCCTCACTCCCCTGGCTAAGGGGTGCATTTCCATAGACAGGAGGAGGGAGGAGGGACGGGCTCTCTGCTGCTGCAGTGTGGGGCACTGAACCCAACCCTGTGCAGGTTGGGAAGGGGTGACTGAGCATGCTCAGACTCCAGACGGTCACGCTCAGATTCTAGTTTCGAGTTGGGGCATCAAGAGCAGGGTTCCAAAGGACCTTTTGCTTCTTTATTCTGCTCTTTTGGGGCTGTGCCCAGCCTGGCGTCATCTCTGGGGGCTCGAAGGCCCTGTCTCCCGTCTTGAGCTAGTGCAGGCTCAGGTACAACTGGTTTTGCTTCTGTACGTGGGGGCAACAGGTGTGTTCCTGCTTCCTCCCAGCCTTCCTCCTTCCCGAGAACCCAGGCCCCTGCACGCACTAAGCCTGGCTGTAGAATCCTCTCTTGTCATCTAAGAATTATTTTAAAATTAGGGGGTTGGGGTTTAAGTCTGTAGTCTTGGGTCTCGAAGACAGATTGGGAGGGGGGTAAGAGTCAACCTAGAGATATGAGGGAAGCTATGAAGGAGGAGAAATGGGGTACAGGAGGTGGACGAAAGAGCTTGATCAGAGAGAGGGCCCAGAGCTCCACGAGTAAGGGAGGGGTGCAGGGATGGAGGGGCAGGGGAGAAAGCAGGTGTCAGCTGGGCCCAGGCCCGCAGGTAGGTCGGAGGCAGAACCCCAGCAGGGGTGGAGAGGCCGGGCATGCTGAATGGACCAAGCCTGCCCTGAGTGTCAGGGGAGGGCGCTGTCCATGGGGCCCGGGTCACCCCCTGGGCCAAGAGGAGCCCGGGAGTGATTGAAAAGCCCCATGTGGCCCTGCTGCCCGGCCTGGCTCTGGCTGGTGTGCATCCTGTGCCACATTCCCCCCCCCCACCCCCAGTTGCTCTCACCGTCCTCCAGGGTGGTGGCATTGATCTCACTGGACGAAGGCCCCGTGCCAGCCCGGTTGAAGGCTTGGACCACTACCCCATACTGGGCAAACTTCTTGAGGTTGTCCAGCGTGTAGACCTCGCTGTCCCCCGTGGCCTTCATCTCCACGATGCTGTACTGCCCGTTGCTGCCAGGGCTGTTCTCCCGGTAGCCGATCTGGTATCCCCGGATGACTCCGTTCTGGAGCTCCTTCTTGGGGGCCTGCAAGAGGCGGGAAGGGCCAGACGGAGACACAGTGACATTCTGAGAGGATGCCCAGCAAACCAAGGTCAGCTCACGCCCTGCCTCGGTGCCCAGTGCTCCAAAGACTCCTCACGCAGCCACGCCCTGGCAGTGGTCACCACCTGGCCCTCTCGATCCAGCTCCTTTCTCCCTGGTATTCCAAGCTGCAGCCCCCTTCCAGCCTCTTTTCTGCTTCTGCCAGCCTCATTCTCACCCTGGCATTCCTTCCTTGATTGCTGCCATGTTGGCCCTGGCCCTCTAGACAGCGGCCTCCTCTGCACGAGTCCTCCCTCAGCTCCTTAGATGCCTCTGCTTCTGGCCCGCACACAGGACGGTTCTTCCTGGCTTCGTCCCCTCCCCCCCAACTACCTCCCCTAATAATCTATAGATTTTTACATATGTTTCATTGTGTGTCTGTAGAATGTAAGAATCCAAGAACCGCCAGATCTAGGCGTGGAATCCCTTTCGTTTATTGTTGTGTCTCCATGCAATGCGTGAGTCACTGGGTAGGGATAGAATGTGGCCTGGCTCAGGGGCCTGGAACCAAATGACAAATGACCCATGACCCAGCCGCGGTGGGAAATGGCAGTTCACGTGGCTTCTGGATAGAAACCTCAAAGAACTGGAAGCCGGGTGTCAGCAACTCATGCACTCACGTCCAGGCATTACTCATCATAGCTGGAGGGGAAGCTTAGCCCAAGTGGCCAAGAACGGACAAAAGAAATGTGGTGTATCCATCCTGAGGAATATTAGTCGGTCAAGAAAGGAATGACATTGTGAAATGGCTTGTGACATCACTGTGACTGCTGACTACCATCCGACAACTTGTTTTTCCTTCCTTCCTTCCTTCCTTCCTTCCTTCCTTCCTTCTTTCTTTTTGACACTATTGGGGTTGAACTCAGGGACTTGTGCTTGGTAGAAAATAACTATCGCTTGAGCCATGTCCCCATCCTTCTTGCTTTTTAGCTCACTTTTCAGAGAGGGTCTCATACCTTTGCCAGGACCATCCTTGCACCCTCATTCTCCCAACCCATCCCTACTGGTAGCTTACAGGGCTGAGCCAACATATCTGGCTTGCTCATTGAGATGAGGCTTGCTAACTTTTTTTTTCTGCCTAAGGCTGGCCTTGAACTTCAATCCTCCTATTTCACATCCTGCACAGCTGGGATAAAAATCCCCATGCCTGGTCCTCCAGTGCCTCTGGTGATCAGAAGGGACTGGTGGGAATGAAGGGGGATGCCAGAGGCTGGGTAAACAGAGAAACTTCCCCCAGCCTCAGTCTGAGGTTGAGAAATGCATTTGCACCACAGGCTTGAATCGTGATACAAACTCAACCACACATAATGCACACACCCAGCTGTCCTGAGAGAAAATGTCAAGGCGTGAATGCTCACTGATGCATGACAGCCTCATACGTGACCCGCCATGTCAACATATCTTCTCATGTAGGAACAAACACATTCAGACACGTGAAAACATCCTAGCCCTCGGCACCTGCCCACAGCTAGACACATTAGACCCGCAAGTAGAAAATGGCTCCTTCAACCACTGGGCCTGTGCATCTGTAAATTGAGACAAAACAGTCACCCTACTCCCCTGGGTATAAAACCAGCGAGAATCAGGATTGTAAAGACAATGAAGTTAATTTAAAAGCCTACTTTTTATGGTACTAAAAAAAAAAAGTGAGCTCAAAAACAATTAAGTTAGTAAAACAGCCCCACTGTTTTTTATTTTTTAATTCAATGGATGTTTTAAATGAACTGCAGCTTTAAGTTCACTGTTAACTCAATAAAATGAAGTTTTTAATTTAACATAATAGTTTTGAGCCCACTAAATAGGTGTGTTGTGTGTGTGTGTGTGTGTGTGTGTGTGTGTGTGTGTAATTGCTTTGGCTTTTGGCTATTGCTTGAATGTTTCTCTCTGCGCTTGGGCAGTCCAGTGTGCTGGGCTAGAAGTGAGTGAGCATCTGTGTCGGGCCTGTGTCTGCACATGCCTGCCTCTTCTCTCCCTCACTGCGGGATCTGTGAGGGACACACACACACTTCCGAACCCAGTGCCAGCAATCACGCCCCTAATCCTAGCTACTCGGGAGGTAGAGATCCAAGGATCATAGTTTGAAGCCAGCCTGGGGAAGAACAGTTTATGAGACTCTTATCTCCAAGTAACCACCAGAAATCTGGAAGTGGAGGTGTGGCTCAAGGGGTAGAGCACCAGCCTTGAGCACAAAAGCTAAGCAAAAGTATGAGGCCTTATGTTCAAGCCTTGGTATGGGTGTGTGCACGCACGCACACACACACACACACACACACACACACACACACACACACACACCATTTTCCAGAGCCTGACCTCATCTTCCCACAAATACACCCTGTATGTTCACATATCCATACAGATATGCATTTGTTTATAATGATTTAAACATCATTTTATGGTATCAAGCAAATATGCATTTCTGGGGCCATTGCTATCATGACAGAGACAGTGCACATGATCCCATCAGCATACACTGACAGAGGCCTAGCAGAGACCCCATGCACACTCTGATACAATACTATAGATACATACATATATGTATATGTGTAGACATGTACATGTTCACATGTTTAAATAGATGTTGACAGGTCTTCCCTCTTCTCTCTCTCTTTCCTCTTCTTCTCTTTCTCCTCCCCTCCTTCCCAATCTATCCCTCCCCAAACACATACATTCAGGATTTAAATCAATCTTAACAATATTTCTCTGAAGCATTAAGAAATCAATAGGACAGATTGCAAATTTATGTCATAAAGCAGGCGGTATCCGTCTTACGGAAAGAGTCTTAAAACGAAGTGACTTATCTTTCAAGTGAATCTTTATTTTTCATTAATCTGTTTCTCAGTGTCCAAAAAAAAAAATTCCCCTGAGAAGTCAGTCCCAAAATTTATTGACCAGCTGGTTCATTCTGAAGTTCTAACTTTCTAATCAATTTTCTTTTTCATTATGAGACTTTGGAGAAATAAATTTGATTCTAAATTTTTATCGACCTCTGGGTCAGAGCTTTGTGGCAAATGTCTCTGTTTGACGTAGTTTTTCACCTTTTGTACCCCTCCCCCTGGCGGCACCTCCCCCTCCCAACTCCCTCAGCCTCCATCCTAGAGAATGGGTATGTTCTAGGGGTCCAAGAAGGCCCAGCTGTCCAGGCCCTCACTCCACCTGGTCATTTCTCTAGGGATGGAAGGAAGTAGGCCATGACACTCTGTGTGTGTGTGTGTGTGCTGTGTGCCTGAACACATATCCCTAGTCAAGTTTACCTTGAAGAGTCTAGAAGGAGGGCTAATGCTCTTTGGCTTTTCCAGTTAGGAGTTTGTCTTGACAATGACCCTGGATGATTAACTCCTTGTGAAGATAAGGCCCCCAGTTGAGATGAGACTGCCCCACGGAGAACAATAATGGGCCCTAAGAGCTGGGCGCCTAGAAGCTCACACCTGAGATCCGAGGATCGTGATTGGAAGCCAGCCTGAGTGGAAAATCAGTGAGGCTCCCATCTCCAATAAACTACTCAGAAAGGGCCGGAAGTGACGCTGTGGCTCAAGTGGTAGAGTGCCTGGCCTTGAGCAGGAGAAGCTCCGGGACAGCGCCCAGGCCCTGAGTTCAAGCCCCTAAGAAGGGAATCCATCTGCTCTGGAGCTCTGGGCAGGGGGCTATGGTGGAGACAGGGCTGGGACTCCGGACTGTGTAGGTTTAAATTCTATGCCTGTCTCTACCTTAACAACAGTAGATAAGTCACCTCTGGTCTCTACAACCAAGGCCTGCTCTGGTCACCCCCTAGGAGCAGAAGTGGGCAGACAAGCTCGCTGGAAGCCAGAGGAGGTCCCGAGATGTACCTGCCCGTCTCCATTCCTGGGGGAGACACATAACAGGGTCAGCACAGCATCTCTTGGTGCTACTCTTCTCTTTGCCCGTGTAGAAGTCTCCACCCACAGGGCTTACTTGAGTGACAGATGCTTCAGCCAATCCTGAGATCTCACAGGTCTTAGCCTCTGTAGCTCCCACAATCCCAGAGGGAGGGGAACTTACTCCTTCTAAGTATTAAAAGAAAATCCTGATTTCATACTGATCATTTTAGAGGAGAAACCTTGCACAGGGTCAAATCCAAGTCCTACCTCTTAAAGCACCTGAGTTTAAGGATGGGCCAGTATGGCGGGAGGACCCTCTTCCCCTAGGCACTGCGGGCTCATCCCACCCCAGGCACAGCCCTCGGTCACACAGCAGGTGGAAGGGAGAGAAGGCTGGAGGAGGAAGCTGCCCTTTGGCCTCCTTGCCTTCTACACCATAAACCTCACTGTGTGCAGTGGAAAACAGGCATGGGCACTATATGAAGCTGTAGGCTTGTGAGCCCGCCGGGCCCTCAATCCTGGAGGGCCGAGGGAGGTGGTGAGATGGCGTCTCGCTTACCTTCCAGGTGACTTGGATGCTCTGGGAAGTGACTGGCTGCAGGGTGACACCCATGGGGGGCCCGTCGGGAGCTGGGGGTACAGAGGAAGCAACCGTGAGTCAGGGACGGGCGGAGGACAGAGTCCCGGGACCTTCCCTCCATCCCCACCAGCTGCTGAGGATGTGGGAGGAGCTGATGCACAGACAGCAGAGAGCCAGGGTTTGAGGCCGCCATGCTGGCATTGGACCCATCAGCATGGGTGGTTCTAGGGTTTAACTCTCTGATTATTTAAGAAAAAATTGCAATGTGTGTTCCTATAAATTCTTGCATTACTTTGTTTCATAGTAACAAAGAAAAGCAAGAGAAAACCTGTCTGAATTTTTGAACTTAAAAATCTGTGATAGTTGCACACTGGGCTTGGAACCCTGGCTCTCAGGAGGCTGAGCTCTGAGGATCATGGTTCAAAGCCAGCCCAGGCAGTAGGAGACTCTTTTTCTCCAATTACCCAGGAAGAAGGTGGAAGTAGAGCAGTACTTCAATTGGTAGAGTGCCAGCCTTGAGTAAAAAAAGCTAAGGGAGAGTGTCCAGGCCTTGAGTTCAAATCCCAGGTCTGGCACAAACCAAACCAAACCAAACAAAAACATCTGTGATAAAGGCCATAGAGAGAGCTCTACCTGGGGAAAACAAAAACCCAAAGCACCCAAGGCCCAAACCCAGAACCAACCCCGTGCCCTACCCCACCCCACCCCAAACCCAAACAGCTCCTAATGGATCCAGAGCCAGACAGAAAAACAACCTGTGAGATCTCTCAGAAAGTCTCTCTCCTTGTCACCACAAGGCCACTGCCAATGCCCAGTGGACCCCTGAGCCCCGGGTCCCGGGCCGGGGAGATGGGGCCAGGACTCACCCGCCTCTTCTGTGCTGATGGTGAGCTCCTTGCTGGGCTCGCTGCGGCCGATCTTGTTGAACGAGTACATGCGGATGCTGTACACGGACGCCGGGTGCAGGTCCACGATATTGGCCTGGTTGATGGTGGGGGAGATGTTGCGTGTGGACTGCTTGAAGTCCCAGGTATCTGGAGAGAAGATCCCCCGCCCCCGTTTCATTGGCCCGAGACCAGAACTTGAACTCGGTATCTGATCTGGTTGGTGCTCTACCACCCGAGCCATGCCTCCAACCCCAGACCCCCTGTTTCAAAACACAAACAAACATGTTCCAGGATCTCGCCCTGGCCGCTAGCATGAACAGATCCCAATTCTAACTTGAATGCCCAAGATGGCAGGGTCTGTCTCACATGGCCTGCAGAGATGAGGCCCTAACAACTCTTTTGAGGGTACACGAGGTCCGCCCCCAAGAACCTGCAGCTTGGGCAGATCTAGACTCAGCCCTGACACCGGTCAGCTCGCAAGCTAAGTAACCCTTCTCCCTGCTCCTCTCAGTAGCTTGTTTCACTGTGAGAAACGCCATCCCCAGTGGGGAGGGGATGAGCCTCTACCTTCCTTTCCTGGAGCACTTGGGAGGTGGTGGTTTTGAATGGTACGTGTGAGCATTGCTGGAGGGCAGACCAAGAGCCCGAGCTCCCAGCCTCAACCCACTCCTTTCCCACACCCACCAGCAGAAGGAAAAAGGTCTCTGAGGCTTTCAGATCAGGAACCAAGAAAAGAACAAACGTGTTCACCACATCTTTGAGGGACTGGCGGTCCATTCCAGGGCTAACGTTCAACAAATGTAGAACATGGAAAATGCTAGATAAATGCCACTGGGGGACACAGGGATTACAAACATCTTGCATCTCTGGAGAGCCAGCCATTCATTCAACATAATGAACATTGCTGCGCCTTTATGGGTGGGAGGAGGTGGGTGGAGGTTCCAAAGCCAAACGGGCTGAGCTAGGACCTTCTAGCACAGACCATTAGTCAGATGGCCCCCCCTCCCCTTTTTGACACTTCAAGTTGCTAGTCGTGCTTAAAAACCTTCCTTGGGTGTGTATGGATGTCACTAGTCCATCTCATTTTTTTATGCCTTTTACCTAGAGAAGACTGTCCTGAAGAATATTCTCTAGTTTAATTTCTCAACCAAGAATTTTTAATTAGTTTTTAATTTAATTCCTCAAGCAGTATCCTTTTCAAGCTAATGCCTGGTAAGATCAAGAAAATCCTATTTCCCTAAATACTGGTTAACTAAGGCGGTGTGTGTGTGTGTGTGTGTGTGTGTGTGTGTGTGTGTGTGTGTGTGTGTGTGTGCGCGCGCGCGCGCGCGCACATGCATGCCAGTACTGTGGCTTGAATTCGGGACGTAAGCATTATCCCTTTGCCTTTTTGCTGAAGGTTAGTGCTCTACCACTTGAGCTACAGGTGCACTTCTGGCTTTTTGGTGATTAGTTGGAGGTAAGAGTCTCATAGATTTTCCTACCCAGGCTGGCTTTAAACTGTGATCCTCAGATCTCAGCCTTTTGAGTAACTAGGATTAGAAGCCTGAGCTACCAGCTCTTAGTTTCTCTGAGGTCTTGATGCTTTTAAAAACACTACTCTCTACTGTGCAGGTTTAGCATCTGTGAAGGGCACCAGCCCAGCTCCCGTCAGTAGTTTTACATTCAATTCTCTAATAGCAGGAGCCAAAGGAACAAGATGGAAGGCTTCTGGGGCTCAGAAACACATGGTTTTCTTCTTGTCCATATATACCCCCCCCCCCCCCACCCACCCAGAGAGTCACTCTATGATTGCCAGGTAAAACCAGAAACTGCAAACACGCAGGCTGTGGACATCTATCTGCTGCGGACATCTCTTTGGTGTGGGGTGGAGCAGACTAGCAATGTGGAGCAGGTGCTCACGTCTCTCTGTGGCATCCTGGGAGCCGGTGCCAGCTCACAAATCACATCTGATTTGCCCATGTTTATGGGAGAGGGAGAGGAGAGGGATCGGAACTCATTCATTTTTGATGAGTGCAGGCAGAGGGAGGAGCCTCCTGGGATGAGTCTGAAATCAAAGGGGCCAAGGAGTACAGGCACTGACATTTACCAGGAGCCGTGAGGTGCCAGGTATCCTGATGGATGATTTAAATATTTGCCATTTACTTTTCACACCTTCTTACAATGCATTGATGCATGGAGGTGAGTGACCTCCGGCCACCAAACCCATTTCACAATGGGTTCAATGCCTTCTCTTCCCCTTTTCCCTTAAAATTCGCTTCTCTTGTCTCCTGAAAGCAATGCTCTGAGCTGGGTGCTGGTGGCTCATGCCTATAATCCTAGCTACTCAGGAGGCTGAGATTTGAGGATCAAGATTTGAAGCCAGCCCAGGCAAGGAAGTCTATGAGACTCCTATCTTCAATTAACCACCTAAGAGTTACAAATGGAGCTGTGTGGCTCCAGGAGCAGTGCTCTAGCCTTGAGTGGAAAAGCTAAGGGACAGCACCCAGTCCCAGAGTTCAAGCCTCAGTACCAGCACACACGCATACTCATGTACGCGCGTGCGTGCACGCACACACACACACACACGCGCGCACACACACACACGCGCGCGCACACACACGCACACACACACACACACGCACAATCTGCTGCTGGTTTTAAATCAGAGCCACCCTCTTTTGTCCTTTTCTTTGGACTCTGTGTTCCTCTCCATGTTGTTGTCAGTAAATATCTTTGCCCTCCCTCCCTTGCGTTGCTCAGCTGTCAATCACAGAAAAGAGGGGAAAGGGCATCCCTGGGAACAGTCCCCTCCTTTCTGTCAGAAGTTTGCAGGTGGGTTTGACCTTGTGTTCCCAAATCGTCTTTGATGTTGGTGTAAAACAGCTCTCCCCCAACAACCCTTTTACATGAGTGCACCAGAGACAAATCTGGAGGGACTCAGGGGTCCCCTTCCTTTCCCTCCCCTCCCCTCCCCTCCCCTCCCCTCCCCTCCCCCCTCCCCTCCCCTCCCCTCCCCTTCCCAGCTCCCAGCCTACTGAGCTGGCTTTGGTGAATATTGTCTCTTTTAATATTCCCTTTCATATGAGCCTGGCTTGCTCAGATTAACATATTTCATTAAGGGCTCTCTCTCCCTTTCTTCATCAAAGGGTTTATGATGCAAAATATTCTTCTTAAAAAACTGAGGAAGCGACTGGGGAGATGTCCGCTCCTTCTCTGCGGGCGGCTGGCGAGCAGGCCCTGGCGTGTGGGTCTTGGCGGCAGAGGTGCAGCCTGGAGGGAAGGTGCATCTGGACCAGCCAGCTCCAGTGGGGTGGGGTGGGGGACCCATTGTGCTGCTCTGAATTTCTCCGACCCCCATGGGACAGAGAAGAGGGTCTCCGGGTCATAACGGCAGCTCAGGACACCCACATGCTAGCCGATGCAGAAAGAAGAGGTGCCACATGGAGCTGCCCCCGTCCCCCCTTCCCCCGTGCCAGGCAGGTAGCCGGCCCATGGCACATGACACATCCTTCTGGGCTTTGAGGGCCATCCTCACAGAAGCCGTCCCTGCTCCTCTCTTGGAGGACAGAGGCAAAATGTGGCGTGTGCATTAAAAAACAACAACAACAACTGTGCTTGGCGTCATCTGGTAGATTTGTGTGGACGGTGCAATTTATCATTCAGCATTCATGTATTATTCCTCCGCCGCCCGGGGCCGGAGGAGACGGGTGCGCGCTGCTTCGAAGGGCAGGCTTGGCCATTTCCCCTTGGAAAATGAGCGGAGGAGCGACCCGGCAGAGAAGCGGCAAAGGCACAAGGCGGGTGGGGAACGGGGCGGGGTGCGGGGGAGGAACAGATGGTGGGGGCCCCAAGCGTGGGTGTGGCCTGGGGCAGGAGGCCGAGGGGAGGGGCATGGGGGCCCAGGACAGGGAAAGCACCATGGGGGTAGGCTGGGAGCCAGGCAGTTCCACGGATGCCCTCACTCCATCCCAGAGAATGAGGAGTCTCCGCGTCCATTTTCCAGATAAAGAGATGCTGGAGACGGGAAGGACCGGCTAAAGGTCACAGGGTTCTGACATGTGCTTAGCCCAAGTGCCTGGTGTGGGGAACGGGCTGGACCCACAATTCCACAGATTCAGGCCGGACTTAGATGCACCCCTTCTTCCTTCGCGCCACCCCTCCGTTCCCTCGGATGCCTTCCTCTCCTCTCACTGCACGCGGGGAGGGGCGTGTTACACCCCATTCTGCCGTGTCAGGGTTCTGTGAGCGAGAGTGTGCGCATGCGTGTGCCTCATGAGTTCGCTCCAACCGCGCCGCACATGCCAAGGGCAGCGTTCCGTCTTCTTCTGTGTCCCTTTCCTTCCCAGCCGCGCGGCTGCTGAGAGATTCTGCAGAAATCACTCTGCGTGCGGGGCTGACTGACAGACACATATGTTTCAGCTGCAAGTCTCCCAGAGCTCTAGACTGCCGCACCAGGGAGTGCAGCAGAGAGAGGGACTTCCTTCCTTCCTTCCTTCCTTCCTTCCTTCCTTCCTTCCTTCCTTCCTTCCTTCCTTCCTTCCTTCCTTCCGTCCTTCCTTCCTGCTTTCCCTCCCTCCCTCCTTCCTTCCTTTCTCTCTCTTTTTGGTGGGAGAGGGATTGGGACTTGAACTTGCTCAGTTCACTCACTCAGCTGATGCTGAACCACTTGAACCACACCTCCAGACCTGCTTTTTGCTGGTTATCTTTTTTTTTTAGATGGACTCTTGTAGACTTTTCTGCCTGGGACAGCTTTGAACCACGATCCTTTTGTTTGAAGTGTAGCTAGGATTACAGGCGTAAGCCACAGGTACTGGGCTTGTGCTTGTTGTCTTTGAGTCAGGGTCTGTCTTGCTTCTCACTTGGCCTGTGTATGGACTGTGATCTTCCTATTGTGTGTGTGTGTGGTTTTTTTTTTTTTTTTGCTGTTTGTTGTTTGCTTTTTGTTTACTTCTCATTGCGCTGGGATAACAGGTGTCTGTCACTAAGCCCAGCTTCTTCTGTTGGGATTGACTCTGGCAGGTTTTTCTGCCTGGATTGATCTAGAACCACGATTCTCCTGATCTCAACCCCTCAAGTAGCTAGGATTACAGGTGAGCCACAGGTACCCAGTGGGACCTAACATTTCTTCATGAGGGCTCGCTCTGACCTTTGCTTTTTCTCTTTCCTTCTTTCTTTCCTTCTTTCCTTCCTTCTTTCCTTCCTTCTTTCCTTCCTTCCTTCCTTCCTTCCTTCCTTCCTTCCTTCCTTCCTTCCTTCCTTCCTTCTTTCTTTCTTTCCTTCCTTTCTCCCTCCCTCCCTTCCTTCCTTCTTTTTTTTTTTTGCCAGTCCTAGGGCTTGAACTCAGGCCTGGCCACTGTCCCTGAATGTCTTTTGCTCAAGGCTAACACTCTACCACTAAAGCTACAGCACCACTTCCGGCCTTTTCTGTGTATGTGGTACTGAGGAATCGAACCCAGGGCTTCATGCGTGCGAGGCAAGTGCTCTACCACTGAGCCACCTCCAAACCCTACGAAGTTGGAATCCTGTCCGCACTTCACAGCTGGGGAGGCCGTGCTGGACTCAGAGCCTCTTGCCTGTCTGCAATGACAGGGCCCTGCAGTTCCTGGGGACACACGCTCTGAGTGCCCGAGGGTGTCAGGTGCCTGTCTGGGCGGGAGAGAGGGGAGGCCTAGCTGCCTTCTTGGGGTTCTGTTCCTGTAATGTCTTCCCTTAAGGCTACAAAGAGGCTGAGCTTTGGCGCCCTCCCTCCGCCCTGGCATTCTTGGTTCCTGGAAAGCCAGCAGGGGCCGGGGGAAGACATAGACGAGTTGTGAGAGCCGTGTTTTCCCTGGCTGCTTGTCCTTCTCACGTTCCCGGATGTGTGAGGTGCCCAGTGGCTTCCTGCCTCAGGAAAGTGTCTTGTGAGTTAGAGGAGTGGCCAGTGGCGGCTGCAGGCTGTGTGTGTGTGTGTGTGTGTGTGTGTGAGTGTGAGTGGGGAAGACGGGTGGGGGAAGGGACCTCCCAGATTCCCACTGCCCACCCAGACATGAGCCAGTGGGGAGACCGAGGGCAAGGGGAGGAAAGAAGGCTGTGGCGCGTCATGTCAGGACGACGTGAGCTGGGCCCAGGTGTGGTGCCCGCTCTGTGTCTCCTCTGCCTTGCGGCTCCCTGGCAGGCCAGAGGGCTGCATCTGCTCCTACTTGTTGCCTGGATTCCAGTTCCTTCCATTCCCATCCACCCCTTGCAAGGCGCCATGTTGCTCAAGCCTCTCTGGGAGCTCAGTGGTAGTGGTTCTTTCGGAGGCATCTAGAAGCTAGCCCAGAGCCCTCCTTCCCTGCGTCTGCCTCTGCCTTTGAATCTTTTGCTTTGTGCATGTTTATGATTTTTGAAACAGTTAGCCGCACTCTATGGCCTCGGTTGGCCTCTACCTTGCCATCTTCCTATCTCAGCCTCTCAAGGGCTGGGACTACAGGTGTGCACCACTGTGCTGAGCACCCCAAACTGCTTTTGTAGTCTCAGTGCCTGGGAATGTGACCTGTGGCCCTAGGTTAGACTACAGGCTTCTCTCTGGAGAGCACGGTCTCCTACTTGGTCCACAGTCTCTCCCTGGTCCAGCAGATGGTGGTCCCCTGCCTCTCAGCCCTATAGATCAGCTCAGTTGGTGTCTGCAAGGGACCAAGCAGAAGCTTTTCTGATGTCCCTTGGTGGTGGCCTGTTGCTAGACTACCATCTTCTGAGGGCAGGGCTTCTCCCCACAGCCACCTGCCGCAGAGGTGACGGAGCTGCGCTCAGAGCTGACTGGTGCCTCATCTCAGACACGAGCCCTTCCGTGTGCCTCTTCAGCTCCCCCCCAGCCCCCCTGATGGGGTACCACATGTGGCTGGCCCTGTGCTGGCTGCTGGAAATCCAACAGGGAAGAGGATTTGGCCAATCAAGGGGATTGTCCGGATCAAGCCAGCCTCTGACTGCGTGCTGTCCTGAATTGGAGAGGAAGGAGCTGGAAAGCGTCAGGAGAAACCACAAGGCGAGCACTCTACCACTGGAGCCACAGCCATCATTGGAGATAAGAGTCTCACGGACTTTCCTGCCCAGGCTGACTTTGAACCGTGATCCTCAGATCTCAGCCTCCTGAGTAGCTGGGATGAGAGGCGTGAGCCACCGGCGCCCGGCTCCTATGTTTTATTTTAAAGTTATTTTCAAGAAGCCAGTATGGGCTCATGATGTCCAATTGGAAAGACACACAAGGGTCCAGTTCTCTTCTCACTGGTGCCTCGGAGCCCTGCCAGTGAGTGCCGTCCTGTTCCTCAGACCACCCCTTCCATCTTTCACTGTTCCTGCCACACCAAGGTGGGACTTACCACGCTCCTGGCGGCCAGCGTTCACACTGCTCCACAGCGCCCCACAGAGGTGGGGCAGTGCATAGTCTGCAGAAGCAGGGAGCTTAGCCTGAGCTTTCCCAGCGACTCATTCTTGGGAAGGCCAGCTTTCTGACCGCCGGCACTGCGTCATCCCAATCACAGAGTACGACAGATGACCCTGCAAACCCATGATGCCCCCGTAGAGACGGCCTACTGCCCTGGGCTCAGTTTCTTCCCATTAGACACCTGGAGAGACTGGACAGTCCTGGAAAGAAGGCCTGACACCCTTCTTCACCCGGTGAGCCTCCTGGGATCAGCCCTGCCTTTCTAGACTGGTCACAGCCTCTCTCTGGAAGCCCTGGGTCCCTGAGCCCTGGAGGACAGTGGTGTGTCTGCCTTCGATGGGCACTGCCCAGGGCTGCCCCACCAGAGCGGCACGGGCAGTGTTCATGCCACAAGGAGCCACCCTAGGCCAAGCCCTCACCATCCTGATCCTGTACCTACCTGATTTGTTCTTGTATTCGATGTCGAAGCCCGTGATGATGCTGTTGCCATCGAATCGCTGGGTCCAGCGCAGGTTCATGCTCCGGGCCTTCACCTCCCGGATCTCCAGCTCTGGAGGGTCAGGAGGCTCTGGAGCATAGTAGGGGAGGGACAGAAAGAAGGTCAGCAGCAGAGATCTTGGCCTCTCATTTGCCCCTTCGAGTTGATGTCACCTATAGTCAGGAGCCCAGAGCCAGGGTGGGTCTGGTAGTTTGCTTCTCCTCCTGCAGCTTCCTGGGTGACCTTTCCTTTCCCTCCTACACCTGGGATCCTGACTCCACTTCCTCCTAGACCTGCAGCTGCCTGGCTGGAAAGTTCCTAGCTCCTATTCAGAGTAGGAGATGGTAATATGGGGGCTCACCCCGCATTTCCCGCCCTCCTCCCCACTGACACCTCGGCTCCCCAGGGCATCTCCTGTCATCCCCTGCCAGTGTGGCTGCTGCCAGTGTGGTGGACCCAGATGTGGGAAGTGGGGGTGTAGGCAGGGGCGGCTGTACCTTGCACAGTGAGCTGGATCAAGCCCCGGTCCTCCCCGTACGAGTTGATGGCGTGGCAGCTGAAGAACACAGAGTCCCCACGGTCAGCTGGCTTGAGCTGGGAGGCGGCCAGCAGGGGCAGGAGAGGGAGGAAATGGGGAGAGGCTTTTAGAGCTGGTCAGTGGAAGGGGGGGGTGCATTTCCAGTGGTATCAGCAAAGCCATCTCTTCCCGGAGGGGACCCACGAGGGGCTCTGTCAAGGGCTCTCCTAGAGGAACCCAAGGGTGGGAGGGGGAGCTGTCCATGTGAGGGGTTGACGGGCTCAGGAGGGTAGGAGGGAGGTGACTGGGGTCTCAGGAGAAAGACTAGAGCCCAGGGGTTCCAGAAAGGAAGGAGAGGCTGGGGAGCCTAGTGATTGACAGCTGTGGCCCTCAGAAAGGAGATAAGGTGACATCCATTCTCCTGCTGGGGAGGGATGGATGGGAAAGGGGCAGGGACTTTTGGGGTGGGGGGTGGGGAAGGGGATCCCGGTCTTGCCATATTTTACCTGCCCTCGGCGGACAGCTCCCGACTCCCCACCAGTTCAGGGTCCCCTGGGGCTGGCTGGCTTCTCACCTTCAGCGTGGAGACCACCTCGTCCCCGTTGTCCTTGGTGGCGATGGCGTACCGCATGACCCTGTCGGGGTCGATGACGGTGTCCCCCTTCTCCCAGCGGATGATGATGGGCCTCTCCCCGCGCGCCGTGCAGTTCAGCTCCTTCGCGTGGCCCTTGATGGCGATGGTGGTGTTGGGGTGGGAGGTGATCATGGCTGGGACTGGAAAGGGGGGAGGCAGGGCCTGTGAGGGTCTCGGGGCCAGGGGGGAAAAGGGCACGGATACAGAAACCCCGTCCTCAGCTGTCCCCACCCGCCCACAGGGCACCTCAAAGGGTCTGAGAACCAGGAACAGGGGACCCGTCTGTCTGCTCTGCTCCTTTTCTGCATTCACCATGAGTGCAGTCTGCCCTCACCCCCTCATTCTTTCCTTGGGCCTTTTGAATCATGAGGTATCAAATTTCCTTCCTTCATTCCTTCGTTCCTTCCTTCCCTCCTTCCTTCCTTTTTTTCTCTTTATTTCCTTTTGTAACAGTACTGGGGCTTGAACTCAGGGCCTGGGTGCTCTCTCTTAGCTTTTTTCACTTGAAGCTGACACACTACTACTTGAGCCACAGCTCCACTTCTGGCTTTTTGGGGGTTAATTGGGGATAAGAGTCTCACAGGCTTTTCTGTCTGGGCTGGCTTTGAACTGTGATTCTTAGACTTCAGCCTCTTAAGTAGTTAGGATTACAAGTGTAAACCACTAACACCCAGCCAGATTATTTATTTTTAAACATTGACAATATACATGAAGTTACAAAGGAAATGGGTAATATTAAGATATGTTTATGCCAAGCATTAAGCACATTAAAAAAAGCAAACTGGATATGGATATATTTTTTATCCCATATCAATACGTGCTCCATTACTTTTTATCTAATAAGATCTAGCAGAGACTTGTAATTACTGTCTTCCGTTACCAGGCTTTTGTGCTAGAGATGCTTACCTAGGATATTTTGAGGTATCTGCAGCCGGCGTGATATGACATGAGCTATCTGGGGGTTTCCTATTGGTGACAGTCACACAGACTTTTACTGCTGTGGTGTGTGGCTTCCACTTACGGGGGAAGGAAATACTGCGTTTCAGTTAGAGGTTAGTGAGATGTGATTCATGCAAGTTCAAAGGCCTTGCTGAACCGGATCTGCACAATTCTAGGGCAGCCTTTGGACCCTGGGTTCAGAATCTGAAGCCAGAACCTCCGCTTGCTGGTTAGGCTGGTTTCTCTGTGTCCTAGTCTTACCGAGAAAATTACCACAGGCAGCCCTGCACAGCGTCATGGAGATCAGGGTCCCCTATACTCCCACCAAGAAACAGCCAAGGAGCCCCCCTCCCACGACCCTCACTCTCCTCTGGATCTCAGCAGCAGCAGCAGCAGCAGGAGGAAGAGGAGGAGGAAGAGGAGGGATGCGCAGGTGGCAAATGGTGCAGTGCTATGATCGGCTGTGAGAACCACGCCCCCTTCCTAGGGGCGGAGCCCTCTTCTCACTGGGTCTGAAGTACCCTGCAGCTCACTGTGGCCCCAATACTGCCTGCTTTGTGCCACGGAGCTGAAGGGGTTCTGTCCCCTCTCTCCTCAAAATGGGGTCCCTGCCCCCACCCCCTGCACCCAAGTCTGCCCCATTTCCACAAGCACAGGATACCCTTTCTCCTCTTCCTTTCCAGTGACTTTGGGCTCCCCTCTCCTCTAGTTTTAAAGACCCGCCTCAGACAGAGCTCCTCCCAGTTGGCTCTCCAGGGAAGTCTTTTATCTTTCCTTCTTTTGTGTGTGTGTGTGTGTGTGTGTGTGTGTGCCAGTCCTGGGACTTGAACTCAGGGCCTGGGTGTTGTCCCTGAGCTTTTTTGTTTTGTTGTTTTTGTTTTTGTTTTTGCTCAAGGCTACTACTTGAGCCACAGCTCTACTTCCAGCTTTTTGCTGGTTCTATGGAGATGCGTCTCTTGGGCTCTCCTGCCTGGGCTGTCTTCCATCTGTGATCCTCAGATCTCAGCCTCCTGAGCAGTTAGGATTATAGGTGTGAAGCACTGCACTCAGCGGGGACATCTGGCTGTTTTGGAGAGAGGAAGGAAGCTGGGCTGGGGGTGTGGAGGGGCACTGAGCTGAGGCACCAGCCAGCGGGCGCAGGTGCGGGTGAGGGGCAGCTCTGGCCCTCTGCTCACACCAGAGCCCTTTTTCCTCTGCTGTCATGCCGTGTGGGGTTTGGTGCTGGCTGGGTCCTGGCCCCAGGGCCCCTGCACAACCCCCAGTACCCGGCTCATCAAATAACGAAGCAGATACATTTTCACAATGCACGGCATTACGCTAGGATATACAATAAAACGTGAAAAACAAATAACGAGGTGCAAGCTATAATGAAGAAAAAGCCCGGCGTCAGAGCATCGGCGTATGAATTATTGACTAAGGTTTTACACTCTCAAGGATGTGCGCAGGAATATTTTTTTCCACCCAAGATTTGCATAATTCACTCGTTGAGACCTGGCTGGAATATAGAGTGGATTTTTTTTTTTTAACTTCAACACGTCGAGTCTTGCATGGCAGACACCTTTGGTCTGGGAGGTGCTGGGGCGGGGTGGGGGGCCCAGGGCTGCTCTGTTCTTGGTACAAGGAGTGACCGGGCCACTGTCACAGGGCTCTAGGTGGGCAGGACCCTGAGGTGGTCTGGGGAGGAGGGATTCTGATCGTGTGTGTGTGTGTGTGTGTGTGTGTGTGTGTGTGTGTGTGTGTGTCTGTCTGTCTGCTGGGGTGGGGGTGGGGGGCAGGGTTGGCCTCATGGGTCAGAATCAAGGAAATGGAGGGGAAAGGACACAAGGCCTTCTTTGCTCTGTGCCCGGAGGGGGAGGGGGCGCTTGCAGCCCATGCCTGTTCTGGCTCCAGGAAGGCCTGCAGGAGCTCATCGGGGGCCCATGTGGAGAAGCAGAAAGGTCTTCTCTGCCTGGATGTCACCTGGGGGCCAGGGCCACGGCTGGGCCAGGGCGGGGTTCAGAGGGCAGGGTGTGTCCCTTGGAGCGGTAAGCAGCCAGTGCATCCACACATGCCAGCCTGCTGCGGGGAACTTGTCTTTCCCATCAGAGTTGCTCAGGGACAGACATGGGGTAAGTCAGAAACAGCAGGGTCTTCAGAGATTCTGGGGCTGGCTCCTAGCATCCTCCCGCTGGGGATCTGCAACCAGTGCTGCACCCCATGTTCCCTGCACTGAAGGACCCAAGCTGGGGGCTAAGCTCAAGAGACACTCCCCTCCCCCCTCCGGGGAGAGGCAGGGGACCTGAAGCTTGAGGGGTGAGAGGACTGGGCTTCAGTTCTGCTACCAGCTATTTGGCCTTTATCAGATTGACTTCTTGGCACCGCACGACGCGGCTGTGGGGAGAATAAAATGAATGTGTATATGAGATTAAAAAAAAAAAAAAGCAAAGAGCCGGGCGCTAGTGGCTCACGCCTGTAATCTTAGCTACTCAGGAGGCTGAGATCTGAGGATCGAGGTTCAAAGCCAGCCCGGCAGGAAAGTCCGTGATACTCTTATCTCCAATAAACCACTTGAAAACAGGAAGTGGCGCTGTGGCTCAAGAGGTAGAGTGCTCGCCTTGAGCTGAAGAGCGCAGGGACAGCGCCCAAGCCCAGAGTTCAAGCCCCATGAACAACAACAAAAGCAAAGAGTATGAAGTATCTTATTACCATTTTTACATAGATTACACGCTAATATTTTAGACCTGTTGAGTTGAATATGTAACTTTGCACTACAGGGATCTTTCCTCTTAAAAATGGAGAAACTGAGGCTTCAAAGGGAGACACCTGGCCCAAGGCCACTCTTCAGGTGAGCAGTCCTCTACCCTGAAAGATAGAAAGCCAGGTACAGTGGTACACACCTGTAGTCCCAGCTACTGGAGAGGCTGAGCTGGGAGGATCGTTGGAGGCCAGCGTGGGCAACACAGTGAGATTTCATCTTAAACGCACACAAGAAAAAGAAGATGCAGGAGGGGGTCGCTCCCCACCCAGAGCTATTCTGCTGCTGGTGGGTGTCAGGACCGCAGGGGGAGACCTGACCCCCACTTCTGCCGGACTGCGTGTCAACGCGCCATCCTGCACCAAGTCACATGGGAATGTTGGGGTATGGCTGGAGAGGGGAGCAGGCATCACCGCACGCTGGGAGCTAGGGAGTCATGAGCTGCAGGGGGCAGGGGTGGAGAGGGGCAAGGCCAGAAGGCAGACCTCCTGTCCAGCTAACAAGGAGCTTTCTAGCACCTTCCCTGAGTGCCACAGCCTCCCTGTGTCCATCATACGTGCGACGGAAGTTGCAACCCAGCTCATTTTCCATGACTGCCCACCCCTGACCGCAAGAAGCCTCATTCCCCCCATTTCTCTTGTCTCCTTTTCCTCCTTTCCTGCCTCCTACTTTTCCTCTTCCTTTCAACTCTCCATGTGCTCTTCCCGGCTTTAGTTATTTGTTCATCGGGCCTTGCACGTTTGCCCAAACCAGCCTGGACTGTGATCCTCCTGTTTACACTTGCGGACTTGGAGGGGGCAGGCAGGAAGGAGACCCTGGCAGCCCAGGTAGCATGGGGTCATTGTCCTCCGGTGCTGGTCCCAGCAGGGGCAGCTGTAGCTCAGCACCTGCCTGCGTCTGCGGGAAAAGACCCCTGAGCACAGAGGGCAGATGACAATCTCCACAGTCTGTCCTGGGCCCGGGTGAGGGAGGAGCCGGGGGGTGGGGGAGGGTGCGAGGGGTGGGCGCAGGGCTCTGCCACCGCCCATCAAGCCTCTCTCTCCTGCTCCCTTGGGGCCATCTTGGCAGGCCTGGCCAGCGTGGGACACGCAGCCTGGCCAGCGGGGAGCGGCTCCCTCCCGCGCTCCGGGGCCCTCCGGGGGCACAGGCCGAGGGGAGAGGAAATCAATTTCAGAAACAAGACAGTTGTCAGAGTGGCGTGTAGCCGGTTCCTGTCTGTGCGACGCTCGCAGGCCGCTCCTGTCACCCCGGGTCCTGCCCAGGCCGGCTGCTATTTACATTTTAATTTGATGTGAGCGGCTGATAGATTCTTAAAACGCCGTGAGACAGCTCTGCGGCTCTCAGCCCCCAGCACCCACACTTAGTGACCCGCCCCAGGCTCCCAGGTGGGGAGATGAGGGTCCCCCCTCTCCCCACCCCGTGGCTGCCCAGTACCTACTTGGCCTCTCCCACGTCCCTCAGTTTCCCTCCTCCTCTGGGGTCTCCTCATTTTGCAAAACACTGATGAATTCTTTGCAGGGAAGCCTCGCTCTGACTAAGGAGGCGGCCTTGCTCCCCGCTCTCACCCAGGAGGAAATGGGAGCTCAGAGAGGTTAAATGGTTTGTCTGACATCACACAGCTGATGAGTGGCCTCCCCCCTGCCCCCCTGCCCTGCCAGAACTGCCCTGGGCCCCCAGTCCTCTGAAAGCTCACCAGTGCCCTTTTCTTGAGCGTTAGCCTAGCCATCTCCTGCCCGGTGGCTTTCCCTACCAGCTCTGTGAATGATCTAGAAGGAGGCGGAAAAGTGCAGTAGGGCTGGGTGGGTGGGGGCTGAGGGACCAGGCTGGGGGGGGGGGGAGAAGGAGAGGGGGCAACGAGCCAGGTCTCCTCCGTGCGGGTCCCTCTCCTCCCCACCCCCGCCTTGGTGATGGGAGCTCAGCTGGTGTTTGTGACAGTCCCTAAACCACCAGGGAATGGGGCTTCAGCCGCGCAATCCCCAGAGGAGAGGGCATCGGAGGGGGAAGCAATTGGAGGAGAGCAGCTGTCAGGAAGGAGCGAGACCAGAGAGAGGGAGAAGCCGCCCTGTAGGGGGAGCAGATGAGGCATCACAGTTCATGGTGGGCTTCACTGGGGCTGACCATGCGCCAGCCGGGGCTGCACTGAGTTCTTCCCAGACATCAGCTGATTGAATCCTCACAGATGGGGAAATCGAGGCCATGAAAGCCGTGGGAGGGACCTGACACTGGGCAGCGGGGAGGCAGCAGACAGAGGGGCAGAGGCCTGGGAAGTGGCGGTGCCAGAGCTGAGCTTCAGGGTGATGGGGAGACGGGCCTGGGAACTGGGGTGCTATGGGGTGAGGCCGGGCCTGCTCCCTCTGGAGAAGGCTGGAGGAGGGTCTCCTGTGAGGCCTCTAGGAGACCCCTCAGAGGCTGGGGCTTCATTGGCTCAAGGTAGGTGTGGGCATCTGCGTTCCTTAGGAGCCACCCCCCCTCCCCAACCAGTGGTCCTCGCTCAAGTGTCAGGGCTGACCCATCTCCCGTCCTGGTTGGTACTGGCTGGTCCACCAGGACTGCTGGGTAACAGAATCACTGCATTCTTTTTACCAGGGCCTTTGCTCCCCCCCCCCCCCCCCAGTCCTTCTGAGAGTCTAACTGAAATCTCTCTTAGGAGTCTCCTGGGGCTTTCGGTAAAAGGGGAACTGGGCAGCTGGGGTGTTTTCTTTCTTGCCCTGTGGAAGAGAGGTGGCAGGTACTCAGGATCCCCAGAGCTCCTCAGGAGAAAGCATCTCTCCGGGGATCCTTTTGTTTCTGCAAGGATTATAGGGAGCTGACAGGTAAGGAGACCCCACCCCCTTCCTTCTCCCCTTGTTCCCCTACCTCCAAAGCATCTCTGCTCCTTGTTAACAAGCTTCTGACAAGCACGCAGGCCCTGTGTGGCGGTGTGCGATAAGCCGCCACAAAGGGGCATTGTTGGCACAGGGGTGGGGTCTCTGGGCCCCCAGGGAGCGTGTGGGTGCAGCTTTGCTCAGCTCTGTGGCAGCCACTCCAAGCTGCCCCTGGGGAAAGGCTTGGGGGTGTGTGTGGGGGGGGGTGTCTTCTGGCACCCGTGTTGTTCCCCTTCTTGAAGAGCCCGGCCTCTGCATTGCTAATTGGATCCCACCTACTCTGGCTTGTTGTGTCCGTTAATTAATTGTTGTGTGATTAACTCATATTGCATGGCAGCCACAGCCTGGCCTCTGAAAGCTACAAGAGAGATGCCGGGGAGCTGGGTCCCCCAGAATGCTGGCAGTCCCCTGCCCCACGACAGAATTCGTGGGAAGAGTGTGTGTGGAAGTTGGATTGGGGGTCATGGGCACTGGCAGGGCTGTGGAGAGTTGGATGACAGGCCCTCATCCTGCAGGGTGGACCGGCCAGACCTTAACCTGTGCAGCTAGAAAATGGGGTCCCTCATGTCCCCCCTTGATGAGGAGTGCCAGGGTGGGAGGGGACATGTTCTCAAAGGAAGCAGGCACCATGCCTCCCTTGCCTCTGGTCTGCCACTTGCTTGTGAACATTGGAAAAATGGTAGTAATAATACGAGCTAACATTTATTGAATGTTTATTATGTGCCTGCACCCTGGTTAATGCTCTCCACGAATTAGCTCATTAAGCCTCCCTGCCCGCACAGCCCGGGGATGCGGGAAGTTTTAAAGATAAGAGTCTATGAGTGTGGAGATTCTTTCAGAAGCAGGAGAACACGAGGCCCTTTTTCTTTATGTACCCCTTTTTCTTTATGTTAGGATTGAATCCTCCACTGTGAGGTATCAAGAAGATCTGGTGTCTACACCTACCATCCCAGCTACTCACGAGGCAGAGATAGTACCCCTTTTTCTTTATGTTAGGATTGAATCCTCCACTGTGAGGTATCAAGAAGATCTGGTGTCTACACCTACCATCCCAGCTACTCACGAGGCAGAGATAGGAGGAAGGTCTGGCCTTGGGTAAAAATGTGAGACCTTATTTGAAAAAAAACAAAAACAAAACCACAAAGTAAAAGCAAAAGAAATTGTGATTGCCTATGGAGCACAAGGCTCTGAGTTCAAATCCGAGCAGCTTCATCTGACCCTGGTGTTTAGAGTGTGACTTTGGGGGAATAATTGGGCCCAGAAAAGCTCACCCTATGATTGAGTAGTGGGGCCTTGTAAGAAGAGATTGAACATACATGTATGCACACACACACACTTTTGCACACATACACACACACACACGCGCACACACATGCATAAGCACATTTCCCTTTCTCTCCTGTCCTGTAATGTCTTGTCTTGGAACCACAAGCCAAAATAAACCCTGTTCCTTAAGATGCCTCTGGCCTGCAGTATTCTGTTGTTATCAATAGCTATTGGACCGGAACACACCCCTTGGCACACAGTGGGCACAGGGCCACTCACGAAGTACACGCTCGCTGCTTGGCTGGTGCAAACATTTATTCTGTCCTGGTTTTCCAGGGCCCTCAGTCACAGCTGAGGGGAGCAGCTCTGGGCTTCCCTAACTTGGGGTAGGGTTGAGGGGTGCTACCCAGCTCTCTGCCTGCCTGTAACTCCTTACCTATTGAATGGAGCCTCTCAGTGGTAACCCTGGCTCTCTTCTGTGGGGTGTATTGGCTGATGCCTATACCTTGGTTGATACCCAGAACACCCATCATCCTGTTATTACCTGATCTCTGCCCTGAATGATATCTTGAGGGCTAGAACCATCTGGGAACTTCAGCGCTACGGTCATGGAGGCTGTAGGGGGCAGTGAGGGGGAAGCGCAGGGCTGGGAAGTGGCGATCATGTCAGGGCTCTGAGACAGAGAGAAGGGCCTGCCCGGGCCCCTGGGGGAAGGACGCTGAAGCTGGGAATGGAAACGACATGGGCAGGCTCATCCTTTCTATGGTGAGCTTGAGTTGCTATGGTGATGAGAGGATGTGGGGCTGGACTGTGGGGACTGGTCCACACGGAGACCATTGGAGTCTGTGCAGAAACTTCTGCATCAAGAACCCATTGCAGGGCTGGGAAGGTGGCTCAGTGGTAGAGTGCTTTCCTCACATGCATGAGGCCTTGGGTTCGATTCCTTAGCACCACATAAGCAGAAAAAAGCCGGAAGTGGCGCTGTGGCTCAAGTGGTAGGGTGCTAGCCTTAAGCTGAAGAGCTCAGGGACAGCGCCCAGGCCCAGAGTTCAAGCTCCACGACCACCACCAACAACAAAAAGAATCCACTAGGTTGAGGTTTGGGTGTGCCTTGGATCTCTCCAATGATCCTGTGGGCATTGCCAGGTCAGACAATCTTCTCCTAACCCTCAGAAACAATTGGGAGACAGCTTTGGAAAGGCAGGGACCAGGGACTGGCATCCAGCCCTCAGGTCTCCATTGGTTCTACCGAACAGGATCCACCGTTAGCTCTGGTCAATACTTGCGGGTGAGGGAAAGTGACTGAAATAAACGGGGTCCCAGGAACTGTGTGTGCAGGTCCTGTTTCTCTAGAGGGACAATGGGGAACACTGGTGTGAAAGCCATCACCTCTGGCTCTGGGGTTAGGCCCTGCCTTGCTAACCTGCTCCTAAGTGAACTGCTTGTTTTGCTGCTGCAGCCGCTGCCCCCCCCCCCCTCCCCGCCCCCCATGGCCTGCCAGGAGCTCGGGAAATTTGCTAACTCTTTGGTCCTCTAAGGAGGCTGCCTGCGGAGCCGGGCCTGGTAAGAGGCGGCGTCCGCCTCTCTCCTTGCCTCTGTTTGATGAAGCAGGAGACAAGTGTTGCTCCTTACTCTATGAAGTCTAGAAATCAATAAGGCCAGAGAGCCGGCTGGATAATCATCGCCGTGGAAATCATTACAGTGGCTCTCTCCCTCTTCCCTCCCCTCCCTCCTCCCCCCGGCAGCCCAGGCACCTTCTCCCGAGCTGCAGAAAAGCCCTCCCCTGGTATGGCCGGGCCGGGCTGGGGTCCTTGAAGGTGCTTTGAGGCCAAACAGGTGAGATGGAAAATGATTACAACTTGGGGGGAGAAGGGAGATAATGGGCCTCCCCCAAGTTCCACAGTAATGGCGGGGTAGGGAGGGAGGAATCTGACTCAGTGCCCTGGCTTCAGTGTCACTTGCAAATCCAGGGGGAGGACCTGTCCCCTACCTTCATTAGGGAGATCACAGGCCCAGGGAAGAGCGGAGGGTGGCTGTGATTAGAGCAGACCTGAAGTCTGGAAGGGGGGTGCGGGGGGGGTGTTTGGGGGGGGGGCTCAGACAGCTGGCCATTCCCAGGAACCGAATGCCAACTGGGGGAAGGCCTGGGTTGAGCTGGGTGCCAGCGGCAGGAATTCCCACTCTGGGAGAGGCAGATCGGCCCCAGCCCCCCAGGTAGCTGCTGGCTGACAAGGGGACAGGACCCGACGCCAGGGACGGCACAGGAAAACCTTAGGCCAGTGGCGGGACCTTTCTGTGCTGCAGTTATTGTCAGTCCTGAGAGAAGCCTCCTAGGCATGCCTCGGCCAGTCCTCCCTCCTTCCACCCGCCATGCCCTGCCGAAAGCCTTCCCTCCCGCCAGGGGGCATCTGGCAGCAGCTTGCCTCCAGAGGAAGTCAAACCAGAACTGGCCTAGGATGCTCCTGGAGCAGGCGTGGGGGGATCGGGCAGGGACTCCCCTGGGTATCTGGAGTGTGGTTAGGGACCGGATTTGTGGGCCCTGGGTAGCCATTTCGCTGGGGAGATGCAGGAGGGATGGGAAGATTTCACATCCTGAGAGTTCAACCACAGTAGGCGGGCCTGGGGGGTCTCTGGCCTCTCTGAGGGTGAGGCTCACTCCACCCCCCTCTGCCCCGGAATTAGGTTCTGTGCCCCCCCCCCCGCCCCATCTTCCTGGGACTGCGCGCAGGATGATGCACACAGGATGATGCTCGCTGGCCAAGAGCTTGGGAATCTCTATTCAATTGATCTGACATTTTGCTAAACAAACAAATCAAAACTCAAACCAAACAAAGGGCCCTTGTGGGTGTAATTGGCCATGGGCTTTATCTGTGGCTCAATCACTGGGCCTTTGGGTGATAGAGGAGAGTCTAGAGGTGGTAATGAACTTGTCTAACCAGGCACTGAGGCTGGTGGGGGCCCCAAACACAGATAGCCTTCTTCTACCTCCTCCTCCTCCTTCTCCTTCTCCTCCTCCTCCTCCTCCTCCTCCTCATCACCATCATCTTTCTCTTTTTTAACTTTGGAAGGTAGATGACAGGTAGTTCTGTGGACATGCTTTGTTCTGTAGTTGATTACGTGTATTATCCACCAAGTTCTAGGAAGCTGTCTGGTGTCCTGAGAAGGCCATGCCTCTGGGGGCGGGGGAGGGGAGGCAAACATGGCTTCTCCTAGCTAGCAGGGACCTGGGATACGCTGGTGATTGGATTCTAGTTCAGAAGAATTCTTATTGTACAGACAAGGAAACTGAGGCCCAGGGAAGGGAAGGGGTTCCTAGCCAGTGGCTCCCAGGGCAGGCTCGGCACCCTTCTACAGATGCCCCATCGGGACACTCTTCCTCACAGGCATGTGGGGAGAGCTCGGTCAATGGTAACGTTTGCCCGTGAGGAGGCCGGGCGAGGCTGTACGCTCAGGCACTTCGGAGCTCAGCCACATGGAGATTCTGGGGTCAGGGAGGACCGGATCGCTGGGGCCTGAGGGACTGTCATCAAGAATATCTAAGGGCTCGGCCAATCACTCTCCTGCTCTCGTAAACCCATAACTCCCTGGGCCTGCGTTAAGGACTGCAGACCTGTGGGAGATTGGCCTGAGAGTCAGTGGGCCCTCAGGGCGGCCTTATTCTATTAGCCAGGGACCCAGACAGCAAAAGAGGCGGCGCAAAGTGATCTCTCCTCTCTCAGGGAGCGGCCACACTGTTCTCCTGCCCTTGGACATCCAGCACCAGGCACCCTGGACTCCACGGCTCACACCAGTGGCATCCTGGCTTTGGAAGAGAGGCTAGCTAGTTACATGATTCTCTGGGCAGAAGACTTGTTACATGATTCTCAGTTACGTGAGCCAAGGTACTTAGTAAATCTCCTCTTGTCTATCATCTCTCTATTCATTCATCTATCTATCTATCTATCTATCTATCTATCTATCTATCTATCTATCTATCTCGTATCAATTCTATCTACGTATAGATCTATATATCTCCTGTTGGTTCCATTCTTCTCTAGTACTATAATCCAGGTCTGGAGGAGAGTTCTGCACAGCAAGGCTCCAAGTACCAGCTCTGGAATCCCAACCCTCAGCACTGCCTGGGGCTCCTGATCTGGAGCCTGGGGTCGAGCATCAGTTCAACCCAGGATGCTCACGTTTAGCGCCCCAAGTCCACAGCCCCTCTCGCCATCCTCCCCGCCCACCCTGCCTCGACTCTCAGCCAGATCTCACCGGACTTGCCTCCACCTGGGACCTTGTTTGTGCTCTTTCTGTATCCCAGGAATGGGTGGCTCTCACCTCTCCTATCTCTCGTCACAACCCATCTCATCTTTCCAGCTCTGTTTAGAGACCATGGCTTTTGTGGGGCTTTTCTTGATCCCCTTTGCTCACTCTCAGAGTTAAATTGATGACTCCATCCCTGATCCTTGGCTTGTAGTTTTATAGGGCATGGATCATTTTATGCATTAAAGCTGGTTGTGTGTCTATTTCTTCTTTGTGATTTTTCAATTCCCCGAGAACAACAACTCTTGTCTTACTCATCACCAGGATTCTAATGCCTTAAATTAACAATTACTAATGGGTATCGGATAGCTGTTTTGGGCCAAGTGCCGGATTGAATGCTGTAGGTGCATAGTCTCATTTGCACCTTACCAATGAGTGAAAAGTACAGCTGCTCCTCACTTTACAATGCGGGGGTGGGGGGAATGGCGAGATGAACCTGTGTGAGCTGGAGACATCTTGTATTGAACATGCACTGAGCGCCCCTGAGCTAGCATGCCCCGTGGAGTGGGGAGGGAGAATGGAATATGATGCTATGGCTGTGTCCAAGAACTAACTACTGATGTCCATGTTGGAGCTTAGCAACCCAGAACTCTGTGGGGTGTGGTTGTCTACGTTCCTTACCACGTGACATTCTGGAGGGCGGGGCTGAGCTATTGGGCCCTAGATCAGCAGCTCGAGGAAAGATCAACATTTAAAATTTGAAGTATAGTCTCAAGGAATGTGCGTTGCTTTGCTTCACCACTGTGAAGTTGAAGAGCCAGCAAGTTGGAAGCTGTATTATAATTCTAAACTTGCAGAGGGGGGGATGAGGGATTTCCAGAGGTGGTTGCCTCACATCTCAGAGCTGTCAAGTGGTTTCAATGTGATTTGAACCCAGGCCTGTGGCCTGCCTGGTTACCACTGGAAGACATCAGGCTCAGTGGCGTCGACTCTCCTTGGCTGCTACATCCCACTGCCTTGGGTGTGGCTCTTTGCTTTCTTCCGCTTGGGGCAGTGGCAGGAAGGTCAGTGTGAGGAGGGACAAGGCGGAGTTGTATCCGGGTCAAACATTTCCTGGTCTGCAGGAGGTGCCCAGGCAGGCTGGGCATGGGAGACAGGCCGGGGAGCGGCATGAGGGGAGGGGGGAAGACAGGTGAGCAGGAAAACGTGACCCCAAGGTGTTTGTGAGAGAGCGGGTGTAAGAGGGCCTGTGCGTGCCTGGTCCTTGCTGGGGAGAAAAGCAAAGGGAAATGAGAGACATGTAGCTGAAATTAGGACAGGAGGGAGGGGGAAGGAAGCAGGGAGGAAAGGAGAAAAGCTGGAGGAAGGGGAAAGGAGGAGGGGAAGGAGAAAGGAAGGAAAGGAGGGAGAAAGGGAAGAGGGAGACTGGAAGAAGGAAAGAAGGGGGAGGGAGGGGGAAGGTAATTGAGGAAAGGAAGGAAGGGGGAGGAAGGAATGGAAGAGGGAGGGACTAAAAGGAGGAGGGGAAAGGGGAAGGTGGGAGGGAGGAGGCAGGAGGGGGAAAGTAG
Organism: Dipodomys spectabilis; assembly: GCF_019054845.1. Lineage (NCBI taxonomy): Eukaryota > Metazoa > Chordata > Mammalia > Rodentia > Heteromyidae > Dipodomys > Dipodomys spectabilis. The sequence continues at coordinate 5,872,503 of NW_024870753.1, forward strand.
GGAGGAGGGAGAGAAGGCAAGGAAAGTCTGACCTGACCCAGGGAGGTCTGTAAAGGGACTCTCATCATTCTATGGGGGTGTGTGCAGGGGTCCACACCTGTGCATGTCCACACACATGAGATTCTGTGTACACTCAAGGCAGCCCTGGGTTTACGGCATGATTTCTCCAATCACACCGGGTGCAGGTTTGAGGGCAAGAAAATTGTAGCACCCAGAACAGAGGTGACTTGTCTGCCCCCCCCGCCCCGCCCCCCGGCCATCAGGGAACAACTTGGGGACAGGCAGGTCCCCTCCTACAATCCCACCCCCAAATCATGCTGCCCTCTGCCCTCCCTCCTCATCTCCATGGTGAATCCCAACTTAAAGAAAAGTAGCAGAAGGAAGGAATCGGAGAGGAGATGGGAGCTAAGGGTGGTTCCAGAGGAAACCTCTCCTCCCCCACCTCCCACCAGCTGAGGGATGTGGATTGATCGCCTGGTTTTACTCAGGACAAAGTGCTTTCTGCTCGTGTGAGAGGAGCGGTTCCCCGGGGTGGGGATTCCGGCCTGGAGCTCCCCGAGCCTCCATCGATCTCCGATCTCTGGGGCTTCCCTGTCTATGCAGAGTGGACACACTGGTGTTGGCAGGTGGTAAAGATGCCAGGGTTGTTGGGGGGGAGGAAGTGCAGGGGAAGGTGCAGGGTGTGCTGTGCCCCTGCCACAGATCCCCCCCTGGGACAGCAGGGACGCAGGATCATTGCCAGCTGCATCTGTGCCAGCCAGGTGCTACACTAGGGGCTTTACACATGCGCATCACAGGACTGGACCCAAAGCAGAGGAAGACCCTTATGTGAGGAAGACACGTCCTTTTTTTGTGTGCCATTACTGGGGTTTGAACTCAGGGCCTCTGTACTGTCCCTTAGCTTTTTCACTCAAGATGGGCACTCTACCACTTGAGCCACAGCTCCACTTCTGGCTTTTTGCTGGTTAATTAATTACACAGGAATACAGAGTCAGAGCAAACTGTCCGAGTTTGCACAGATCTGGAATTGGAACCCAGTTTTCTGCCCCTAGTTGTGTCTCCTATGCTGTGTATGGAATCTTCCTTCCTAGGCTATAAACAGGTTGTACACAAGCAAGGGTATATTAAATCACAGAAACAAGTCGATGGGAGTATTCAGATGGAACTGCCAGCCCACAGATCAACGTAAATGGATGCCACGTGATATTTCTCAGTACAGCATCGTGTGAGCATTTCAGCCCTGGGGTGGACTGGAAGTCCTCTCCAAGAGGACCACGGCCACTTCTGAGCAGCCTTCCTGCCTCCCTGTCCCTTCCTGGGTAGAACAGCAGAATCCGAAAGGCCTGGCCGGGAGAAAGCAGGCCGGGCCGCAGGGAGGGTAGGACTCACTTTTGACGGTGAGGAACATGGCCTTGCTGATGTCGGTGCCCACGCCGTTGCTGGCCTGGCAGAGGTAGTAGCCGATGTCCTCTTCTAGGACGTGGCGGATCAGCAGGGAGCTGTTGGGCAGGATCTGGATGCGGCCGGTGAGGGGCACGGGGTGGTACTGCTGGGGGTTCCCGCTCCCTGGAAGGAGGCAGTGGTTAGAGGGGCTGGGGAGCGGTGCGTGTGTCGGTGAGGACTGAGCGCTGTAGGGATGGCTTAACCTCCCCCCTCCCCCCGGTGTGGGGCCCGTTCTGTAGCAGACACACAGCTCCCGTGCCTTGCCCATGGTAGGGTCATGCGGTGGCGTGAGCCTCAGGCAGTGGCCACCTTGGCATTGATCTCCTTGGGGGTGACTTCCAGGGAGAGGAAGAAAGAGTGGTCTTTGGGCCCCTACATAGGTAAAGAGAAATCAGAGCCTTTGAATGGCAGCTGCCTGGTTGCCCGGGGGGGGGGAGCAGGCCTGGGCAAGGGGCAAGCTACCCTTCAAGGGGCCTTTGCGGTACCCCGTCCCCTCTCTCGTCCCAAATGTGCAGTGCTAGGCTGTGGGACCAGGAAGATGTCAAGTGCACCCCTGGGTTGAGGTGTGGCTCTAAGCAGCGCCAGGACCCCAGAGAAGATGGGTATTGAGGGTTGGGGATCCGGGGTGGACAAGGGACTGGGGATGGACACTCAGCTTTAGGATGGGAGGGGGAGGCCAAGCCTATGAGGAAGTACACAAGGAAATTCCGAGTCAGGGTGATGCTGTCCCTGGTGCCCAGCTCTCGGGGGGGGCGGGGAGGTGAACTCTAGATTAACTCTAGGCAGGGGTCCTTTAAGATCAGAAGCCAGGATTTCCCCAGGGTCCTGGCATTGCACACGGAGAGCCCTGCACCCCCAAACAGCGCATCCTCCCGCGCCCTCCCTGCCCCCACGCTGGTCAGAACCGCTGCTGGCCAAGGGCTCACCTTTGGCGTGCTTCCACATGACCTTGGGGGGTGGGTAGCCGTCCACCGAGCAGTTGAGCACCCCAGCTTTGCCGTAGATGCCGTCCTGGTTGTTGGGCTGCACCACGAATCGAGGAGGCACTGCCGAAAGAGGGCAGGGAGGGGGGAGCTGGTCATCTGTCTCCCCTGGGCCTCCCTGGGCTGGGGGAGGGGGGCGGCAGGAAACCTTCGGCCTAAAGTCGTTCCACATGGACCATTACGATGCTGGGAGCAGGCAGCTTCCAACACCCAGGGGCTGTGAGTCCCGAGTCCCAATCCCGACTGCACCAGTAACTGACTAAGCCACTGACTCCCCGACTCTAGGATTCAGTTTCCTGCCCTGGAAGATCAGAGGTTTAGATCTCTCCTTTTTGTTGCTGTTATTGTTTCTTTATTCTCTTGGTGGCACTAGGGTTTGAACTCAGGACCTTATACTTGCTAGGCTGCTATTTTACCACTGAGCCATACCTCCAGCTGCTTACTTTTTTTGGCTGGTTATTTTGGAGATAGGGTCTTACTTCCTGCCTGGTCTGTGCGTGCCTGAGACAGGATCCACCTATGTTTAGGCTTCTTGTTATTGCTGAGATCACAGGCGTGCATCACCATGCCTCACTTTCCTCCATGGAGATGGACTTTCCTGGACTTCTCTGCCTGGGCTGTCCTGGAACCTCGATCCTCCCAAGCTCAGCCTCCTATGTAGCTTGGCCTGTCTGGTACGTACTACTCTGTCCAACTATGGGTTGAAAATGGGTCTTTCGAATGTCTCGGTTCCAGCTGGCCTTGGAACTGTGATCCTTCTGATCAACAGCTTTCCAAGTAGCTAGAATTACAGGCACAAGCCATTCGCATCTGGCTGGACCTCTCCGTCCTCTGAGAAGCCTGGAGTTCCGAGTCGGGCAAGCCGCCTGCCCCCTCACTCACCACGCACGATGAGCTGGCGCTCCCGGCTCACGGTGGCCGCTGCGTTGCTGGCGATGCAAGTGTAGTTGCCATTGTGCTTGAGGGAGACGCTGGAGATCTGCAGGGAGCTCATGAACTCTTTGCTCTCGATGGTCACACCCGAGCCGGAGATGATCACCTGTCCATCCTTCCTCCACGTGATGCGGATGGGCATGTCCCCCGAGGACACCACACAGGGGATGTAGAGCAGCTGGCCGATGGAGGCGGGTGGAAACTCGAAGGGCTGGATCAGAGGGGGCACTGGAACCGCAAAGGGATGATGCCCGTCAGCCTCTGTGTACCCTACCCAGGGGGCTCTGCGTCAGGCTTGAGAGAGCTCGCCCTCCCCGGGGGGCTCTGGTGCTTTGTTCTCCTGGCCACGCAGAATCTCTTGGCAGTGCCTGGTGTGCCTGGCTCTCCTGTCCACCCAGGTCTGAGCCATTCTCTCTTGCCCATGGTCTCAGCCTCCCTGCATTAACCCTGACCTTCAGATGTGATTCCCTTGACTCCTGTCGCACACCTACACGTTCAGCCTCCACCCATTCCCCACAGCCGCTTTCCTAGAACCAGGGAACCACGCTGGGCTTCCTCCCACCGAGGCCCCCTCACCCACTCCGCCCCTTCCCTGGCCGGCCAGCAGCTCCACGCACCGCCTGGCCAATGGCACAAGAGCTTCAACCTGGTTCACAGAGGAGAAGCGGGAGGCTTGGCGCTCCCCCTGCGCACAAGGGGAATCTGAAACCGCACCTGTTGCTTCTCCGAGTCCGAGCTGTCCTCCTGCTTGGCTGCCTCCCAAGAGAGTGCCCCGGATGCCCAGATCACCCACCCCTGCTGTCTTCTAAGGGAGTTGCCAGGATAGCGGGAAATTTCCAAGCGGGAATCCTGTCCTCTTACAAGATAGCCGCTTGGTGAGTTAGACTGTCCAGGCGGAGCCCTGCGTGTGCGGCCTCTGCCCCGCACTGCCCATCTCTCAGTCCCTGAAGGGCCTGTCTGGAGCCCGAGTGGCTGGGAGATGAATCCTCCTTTCTCGGCTCTGGCTAGAGCAGCAGCCATTATCTTTATGATAACTCAATTAGGCTGCAGCGTCTCCCCCCAGCAAGAGGGGGAGATGAGAGCGAAGGAGACAGACAATTAGCTTAACAAGGATGAGCACCCAGTAGATGAGATCTCCTTTCTGCAGTCAAATAATTAAATTACAAGGCTGACCACAGTCCTCTGGCCTCCTCCGGGCTTCTAGCCCACACTTGCTTGGGAGCCTGCTATTCTCCCACCACCCCCAAACTAGCCATGGGAGGGCATGGCCTGTGGGGAGGGGGTGCACCTGCATACACAGACTTCCAGAGCTCAGTGGGGGGGGGGAGGCTGTCCCTGGGGGAGAGGCCAGGCATGGACATAGAAAAATCCCTCCATAGGGGCGTGGCTTAAGTGGTAGAGCACCTGCCTAACCAGTGCCAGGCCTTGAGTTCTAACCCCAGTCTTTAAAAAAGAAAAAGAGAAGGTGCCCACTGTGCGTTGGCAGGAATGAGGACCCAGAGAGCCGGTCACGTGGGTGAGGCAGAATGTGGACGTGAGCCCCTGGGATGGAGGAACACGAGGTGGGAGATCAGTTCAGGCAGTTCTGGCAGTAAGATGGGATTTTGATAATGGAACAAGTTACTAACGCAGGTTAATTCATTAATTAACCAATTCATCTAATATTTATGAAACGCGGGCTCTGCGAAGGCGGCACGTGGGCTGGGAAAGCAGAGACTCGCTGGGATTACAGGCAGAGCCTCGGGAGGGTATCACGGGGGGAAGGGGTGGGAGGTGGGGCGTTAGGCACTTCTGCCCAGTGCAGAGGGTGCTCCTTGGGGTGATCGCAGTCTCACGGACCACAGGGACTTGAACACAAACGCTTGCCAACTGTACACGGGGTGAGGGAGGAGGAAAAGGCAGAGGCGAGGGGGCCTGGCCCCCTGTCATTCTCTGCAGCAGGGTCCTGAAGGGGTGAAGAACAGAGGCAGGGGCGTGAGCTGCTCAGCCGGGCAGGCCTGTGGTCCCTTGGAGGGCTGTGGTTCCTGGGGAGGCCCCGCCCACCTCCCCTCCACCAAGGCTAGTGTGGGGCTGGCACGCTCCAAGGAGGCTCAGAGCGCAATCGCGTGCAGCTAGAGGTGGCTGAGAAGCATCCGGCCACCATAAAGCTTTTATAGTCACTTGTTCGGGAGTGTCACGCAGTCCTGACCACCAAGCCCAGATCATAAACACTTTATGGGGTCTCACATTATCTGTCTTCGAGGCTGAGCCTTTTTATTTACTGTACCTGTTACCGGAGTGCGCAGGGCGTGGAGTCAGGGCCTCTCTGCCCATGTAGCATGGGGGCTGTGGCCAGGAGGCCTGGGTTCCCCATCGAGGGACCCCAGGGCAAAGGGCCTTCTCCCCGCCACCCTGCTTCTGCCTCTGGACCAGGCCAGCTCAGGATGGGCCTTCCAATGCGAATAAGTCTCCTTTTCTAAGGAACGATCCCAGCGACAGATTTTACCACAATCCTCTCTTCTCCTGACCACCATATTGAAATCTTTAAACCTGGGCCTCCTCCCTTGGAGGCTCTACACAGCGTTCCTCCTGGAGGGCAGGGGCACATGTGTACTGGTAGAACTTCAGCAGTGCCTGGGATGGAGGTGGGGGTGCAGTGTCACCGAATGGCTGAGCAGAGGCTCCCCGCCACCTTCACGCACCATCACCACCATCAGCACGAGCCCCTCTGTCCCGGAAGGAGGTTGCTGGCTTCTGTGTTTCTAAAGCAAGGATAGTTGCTGGGATCAGCAGCTTCCTCAGCCTCCCTCCCTCCAAGGGCTATTAGGTATCATCCTTCCACAGACAGCGCCCCCTGCCTGTAAAGGCCAGTATGGCACCTTCCAAAGGCATTTCAGCCAAGAGCAGGTGTTTGGTCCATTCACTGGTGGTAGGACTCCAGGGTCCTAGGACTATGGCAGGATTGAACAGGGCCCTAACTGAAGTTGTGTGTTGAATAAGTAGGGAGAGATGTATGGGGGGGGGAGGGTATGGGCATTAGGGGTTAAGGCTGCCTGCGTGGGGGGTGAAGTGTTCTCTTTTGCCTTCTCTCCATGGGGCCTGCTACTCCCTCCCAAGTCTGGCCTTGCTGACTGCAGGCGGGAAGCACCTCATGCCTTCATTTCACCTGCAGAAACCCTCAGGATGTGTCTTCACCTAACCAATGCCAAGGGTCCCAGTGCTAGGCTCACCTTCCTGGTTAGCTAAACCTTCAGCCCAGGTGCCCAGGATGCTTTCAGGCTATATTATTTCCATCTGCAGGGGGCCCTAAGTCTAGGTTGGATCTCTACGCCCTCCTCTTCCCATCCCGCCAAGGATCTTTCTGGAAGTCTGGAGACAAGCACTGCCTCCCCTATAGACTGTCAGTCAGAGCCCTCATGCGAAGCATCCCCCCAGCTGCTGACCCCCTTGGGCAATTCCACTTGCAGCTGCCTTTTGTGGTTCAGGAACCACCGATGAAGTATTTGTGCCAATGTTAAGTGCCTGCGTGCACACATGCGTGAGAGTGTGTGTGTGTGTGCTTGGGGGTGAATGGACGTGTGTGTTCCTCTGAGTGTGAATCTGTGTGCAGCGTGTATGTGCCCTGTGTCTGTGCATGCACACACGGTCTGCATGTGTCTGTGCATGCACACACAGGTCTGCATGTGTGTGTGCATGCATGGGTAGGTGTGTTCTGATTTTCCTGGCTCATTGTTTGGGAAATCTGTTTGAAGACAAGCAGTCCTGGAAGGAATGGAGTCAGTGGTTGCTTTCCAGATCCCAGAGCAGCATGGATTCCCCCCCCCCACCCCCGCCTGGTACACCAGCCCTTGGCCCTGTAGAAAACTGGGGGTGGGCTGGAGGGTTCTTATTTTATCTCAAGCTTCTGATGCCCTGTCCTACCCCACCCCGCCCTTGTCTGTGCTCTTTACACCGCTGCTCTTGTATGATGCGATCTCGGCGTGCAGTAGCGGTGGGGTCCGCCCATCCCTTCCTCCCTGGAGTCAGGCCCCCTTGCCATACCCGGAGGCTCCCCCCACCCCCGTGTAGTTCTTGGAAGAGCACCGCCGCTAATCAAGCTGCATGATCATAATCAGCTTTGATGGGTTCTTCTGCAAAAGTGCATTCTAATGAGGCGAGGGCGCGGGAGTCGGCAAGCAGCCGGGGATGAGGGACCCTGGCTTTCGGAGGGGTAGGGGCGGGGCACGGGGCCTGTGGTCTTCCAATGAAGGCTATGGGCGTAAGAGGAGGCAGGTGGCCTTGTCCCTTCTAGGGCTGGATTTTTAAGAGCCTGATGGGGGGGGGAGGAGGTGCAGGAGTCTGTACCTCCCACCCCCCACCTCTGCCGGGGAGACTTGTCGCTCAGCACTATCACAACAGGCCCAGCGAGTCGCTGAGATGGAATGCATCAGATTCAATTCATTAGGACGGATCGTCCCCTGAATGGGGCTGAATAATTGATGAGCACAGCAGCTTCCAGGGTGTTCCGAGTACTTTAAGGCTCGCCGGAGCCCTGTTACTATTATTTATTTATTTATTTATCTCCACCAATGAACCCGGCCAAATGCTTGCTGGAGCATTGGGCACAGGGAGTAGAGCAAAGGTTAGATGTTTTAATATGTGATGTTTACACTGTCAGCTCGCGGTCCACTGCTTGTAACAGAAATGGATACAGGCGGCCGAGATGCTGTGACGGGGGTGGGGGTAGGGTGGGAGGTGGAGTGGGGGAGGGCTTGGGTGGGCAGGCTGCTCTATATTCCACAGCCACCAAGTAGATTGGCCCAGGATATGGACCTGGGGTGGTAGGGTTCTCTCTAGACCATGAAGGAGGCCTTGGTACCCCTCAGCCTGTCTGCAGCGTAAGATGGAGAAGCAGGGAGGTAGCCATTTCACGGTGTCCTATCTCTTCCCTAGGCCTAAAAGGAACCTGGAGCCCCTCAGCTCCAGGGGCTATGTTTCTTGTTAATCACCTCAACCCAGACTAATGTCTCAGATTTAGTTCAACAAGCACACCCTGTCTGGCACCTTGACAGGTGGCAGGCACACAGAGAGGCTTGTGTCATGGCCCTGAGCACTGTTTTGAGAGAGAGAGAGAGAGAGAGAGAAAGAGAGAGAGAGAGAAAGAGAGAGAACAGCATGCCCGATGACAAGGAGCCATTTTTGGTTTTTGGTGGTACTGGAGTTTTGAGTTCAGGTCCTTGCTTGTTTAGCTGGGGTTCTACTATTTGAGCCATGCCTCCAGGCTGGCTTTGTTAGCTGGCTATTTAGGAGAGGGAGGCTTGTAGACTTTTCTGCCCAGGCTGGCTTTGAACCATGATCTTGCAGATCTCAGCCTCCCGAGTAGCTAGGATTACAGGTGTGAGCTACTGGTGCCAGGTTCACAAGGATCTGTTGGATTTTGCTGTCAGTTTCCCAGCCATCCCCCAGTGTTCCCCACTCCCCGAAGACCCCTCCTCATCACCTGCTTGAAGGGCTAAAATCGAGCCCAGCATCTGTCCCCCAAACCCTGAGTTTCCTCTTCCACCTACCATGTCTCCATTCAATCTCGCTTATTATTTCAGAGAAAACAAAAGAAGATACCAGGTCTGAGATCCATGGTTTTTTCCCCCCATGGATCAGGGGCCTTTTTTGGTCTGGACCCAAAATGAACCTCATCTCTTCTTCTTTCCCATGGACCATGCGTGGGTCCATGCTAGCTCTCCTGTCCTGGTTAACAGCCCTTCCCTCTCTTCTCTCAGGGATGTGTGTGGTCAGGACCTGAGCCCAGCCCATTGGTCCCCAGGGCGACCGGGAACCCTCCTCTAATGTACTGTCTGTTGGTTTCAAAGAACCCAACTTCACAACCCCAGGATCGAGGGCGCCAGTCACTGGCTCACACATCCCCTTACTTGCTCATTTATATTCATTCATTCCATCCACCAGGCAGACACCCTGTGCTAGGTGAGCATGAGGGGTTGGGGGCGAGGGAGGCAGGCTTTCTGGGCCTTGGGTGGCACTAGCAAGTGAAGATCCTTCCCTACCCTGCCTTTGAGACAGGGGGCCTGCATGGGCTCCTGCACTGGCCCCATTGCTGGTCTCAGAGGGGCCCTGCGGAGTTCCTCGTGGCTGTCTCCTGACATCAGGGGCTATACGCAGCACGCCATCCCTAGCCTCAGCTTCCTGCCCAGAAATTGAGCTACATTTTTCTCCTTGTACCCAAGCTCTGGTGTCTCTGGGGGGCCGGGGGGGGGGAATCATCACTGCCTTGTCCTGAAGTCTGTGTGGGAAACTGAGGCAGAGCTACTCTGGACTTTCTTCTTTTCTTTTCCTTTTTTCTTTTCTTTATTTTTTTTGCCAGTCCTGGGGCTTGAGCTCAGGGTCTGGGCACTGTCCCTGAGCTTCTTTTTGCTCAAGGGTAGCGCTCTACGACTTGAGCCACAGTGCCACTTCCGTCTTTTTCTGTTTACGTGGCGCTGCGGAATGGAACTCAGGGCTTCAGGCATGCTAGGCAAGCACTCTACCACTAAGCCGCATTCCCAGCCCCCTCTCGACTTCCTCGTGTCCACTCATAGTCTTCCATCCTCTTCCCTTTCTTCCAAACATCAGGCTCTTTCCTTCTGCCTTCCACACACTCATGATTGCTGCCGCCCGTGTGGCCGGCTGGAGAAGGGCACAGAGCTGGGGAGGGCAGAGGGCGGCGGCTGGGGCTGGGGCGGGGCCCTACCTTTGACAGCCACGTGCACCGTCTGGCTGATGGAGAGCTGGGGCTGGATGAGGACGCTGCACAGGTACTCCCCCTCGTCCATGCCCTTCTGCACGTCCGTCAGCTTCAGGGTCCCGTTCTCGAACACCACCTGCCGGTGGTTGTCCGGCAGCAGCAGGGCGTCCTTGTACCACTTGATGGAGTAGTAGGGGTAGCCAATGACCCTGCAGTTGATGAGGGTGTCTCTTCCGGCCACGGCTGTGATGTTCTTCATCGCCCGGATGCTGGGGGGTCCTGAAGAGTCGGGAGGGAGGAGGCAGACAGGAGGGGCAAGCGGTGTTGTCAGCCAGGGCCGGCTGGGTGCCACCCTGGGGTGCTCTTCTCAGTTGCTTGGCCTCTGAGACTTCCAGGGGAGGGCGGGGAGTGGGTGTGGAGTGGACATTGGGTTGGGGCAGATGGAGGCCTTTCCAAGACTGGAGTCAGAGGCCAGGATTGGGGGTTTTGCTCACACTGTTTGGGGGAGTCAGGGCTCTGTGGGTCAGTGGGCAGGTACAACACGTGTATGTGTGTGTGTAGGGGCTCAGAGGCCATTGTGTGTGGATCCCATGCAGGGAGGGCCCCCAGAAACTCTCCAAGCCCAGGTCTCTAGCAGCGGGTGAGGGGCAGGGTTAGAAGATGGGGGGAGGGGGCTGCAGCTCTGTCCCCTTTCCTGTTCTGAAGAGGGTGGGCAGGGCATAGCCAGAGGAGGGTGGGCAACTAGCGCAGGTGGACGTAACACTAATCTCCTCTAGGCCCTTCTCTGCCCCTAGCCCGTGCCCCTTCCCTCCAGCTCCCCAGTTCCTCCTCTGCTAGGGGTCACTGGCAGGGTCAGACAAAAACCAGTCAGAGCCACAAGGCTGTAGAGCATCAGAGGAGATAGACAACAGAAGTGTGTGTGTGTGTGTGTGTGTGTGTGGAGATGGCCATCTTGAAGACCCTCCCTGACTCTTGGAGGTTGCTGGCCTCCCCCAAGTCTCAGCTCCAGCCTCCTACAAGGCTGAAGCCTTGTGTGTGTGTGGGGGGGGGGGGAGAGCAGGACATGATACCCTGACTCCTGGCTGCCTATACTTCCTGGAGCACTTAGGGGCCCAGTGGGAGATGCTGGGGTCACAGCTGCCTCTGAAGGTCAACTTGCTTTGTGCCTCTGCCCTATATCTGTCCTTGCAAGGTCTTGGTGGGGCTGGCAGATGCTAGCAGGTGCATAGTATGGTGGGGGTGGGGTGGGGGGCAGATCAGGCCGCAGGAGAGAGGTAGAGAATAAGAATGGGGTGAATTCTACCAGACACACACTCACACATAAGAATGGATGACAGGGATGTGGAAGGTAGGGGAAGAGCAGAGAGAGAGAGAGAGAGAGAGAGAGAGAGAGTAAGAAGGAGGAGGAGGAGGAGGAAGAGGAAGCGGGGACTACTAAAATCAAAATGATGCTTAATTTTTAAAAAAAGAAAACAAAGTACTAATCACCACAAGAATAATGGTAACCACAGAGATGGAAAGGAACTCAAAAGCCTATTCTGATATTTAAATGTAGACAGGCACCTCTTACGTTTATTCGTGCCTGATATTCAGCACTGCCCACCGAGTTCCGCGCGGTGCACCGGTAAACACCCCCATCTCGGATCTGGGGGCCCGTGACGTTCATGTGGCTGATGGTGGTACCGTCGGACATGGTGTACTGGTTGGTGCGGTGGCCTCCGTCCCGCACGATGGACTCGTCATCCAGGGCCCAGGTGAGCGTGGGGGGCGGGGCGCCCTTGGCCGCGCACATCAGGGAGAATTGTTCCCCAGGGTTCACCACCTTCTCGCTGAAGGACGAGATGATGCGAGGCGTGCCGTCTGCAGGGAGCAAGGAGCCCCCTTCAGGGTCAGCTGAGCCACAGAGAGACTGTCCCCTCCCCTCCCCAGACCACCCTACCCAGGACGGGGAGGAGGCAAAGCAGTAGCTGTGGTATCAGTAAAGAAGGGTCACCTGTCCACTGTGATCGTCGCGGTCCTGAGCAATGCAACTACTACTGCCTGTGGATTGATGCCTGGCCTTTGTTGCTTAGTTTCCTGTGTGTGTGTGTGTGTGTGTGTGTGTGTGTGTGCGCACACACACACGCGCGTGCCAGTCCTGGGGCTTGAACTCAGGATGTGGGTGCTGCTCTTTAGCTTTTTGTTGCTGTTGTTGTGGGGCTTGAACTCAGGGCCTGGGCACTGTCCCTAAGCTTTTAGCTCAAGGCTAGAGCTTTACCACTTTGAGCCACAGCTCCATGTCCAGTTTTCTGGAAGTTCATTGGAGATAAGAGTCTCTCCTGGACTTTCCTGCCCGGGGCTGGCTTTGAACTGCTTTCCTCAGATATCAGCCTCCTGAATAGCTGGGATTACAGATGTGAGCCACGGGTGCCCTCTTTGCTCCTGCCTGGCACTCTACCACTAGAGCCACACCCTTACTTTTTGTGTTTAGTGGTTAATTGGAGATAAATATCATAAGGACTTTCCCAGCTGTCTTTGAACTGAAATCTTTAGATTTCAGCCTCCAGAGGGGCTAGGATTACAAGCATGAACCACCAGAGCCCGACTGCTACCCTCAGCCATATGCTAGTGTTGTCTTGTGGAGGGGAGGGTTATTTTACCTCTCAGAGTCTTCCCATCTCTTAATGGTGGCAGATGCAAATGCCAGTGACAATGACTACCCCCCTCCCCTTATTGGGGCATCGTGGGGATTAAATCAAGGAATGCATCTGGTGAATAAATGCTCCTACAATGAACATTCTGAAACTCAAAAGGCAGCTGTGTGTGGTGCTATGTGTGGAATGTGCTGTGGAGTTGGATCCTAGCTCTCTGTGAACTTGATCATGTTAGTGTGAGGGAGGAAGGGGGGATGGGATGGATGAGGTGGGGTGGCAACCCTATTCACAAAAGACCTTAAGTTTGAAGATTCAAATTCACATCACCCAGAGACAGTGCAGGTGAGAGTCTGGCCTGGGCTTAAGCCTTAGCTTAACTGAGTGACCTGAGGTGAGATCATTAACATTCCATACCCTATCCACCGTCCAGTGGAATGCAGGAGGGGGGATGTAATTAATTATTAACCCGGGTCATCCTCTCACATCAGATTATTGTAAGTGATTAAAAAGACATGAGCACAAATATGTACCATTATGATGTGTCAATTAAAAATAAAACAATGTATTCTGGGCGTAGTGGTGCATAACTATAACTATAATCACAGCACTTAGAAGGCTGAGGCAGGAGGGTTGAAAGCTGGAGACCGGCCTGCGCTACACAGGGAGACCCTGTCTCAAAATAAGTAAATACATACATACATACATACATAGCTAAATAATGCAATAAAATAGGTGTCAAATACTTTTAAAGTAAAAAAAAAAATGTACCAAAAGAAAGAAAGGCAAATGGAACACCACAGCATTCTTTGTATCCGCTCAGCGTGGCAGACCAAAAGGTTCATGTAAATCTGCGCTCTGGCCAGCCTGCCAGCCCTGTCCCTAATTCTGGGGGACAAGTTCATGTAGTACTGGGGGACAGCACTGTCAGCCGTGGGGGTGGGGTGGAGGGGAGGTGGGAGTTGTCATTTGGCCTTCAGCTCTCTTCTGCCTCCTCCTGGCTTTCCAATGGCCTCACCTTCCTGCTCTGCGCCCCCCCCCCCCCCCATGGCCTATTTAACATATGCCTGTCTCCCTCAGTGATTCCATCCCTGGCTATGGGATGGGCGGGGGCTTAGAGGGAAAGTGAGCCGGCTAGGGTGGCTCTGCTTCCCAGCTGGAGTGCGTTCCCGTGGGGTTCCTCAGGAATGAAGGGCCTGTGCTGGGCTGCTGTTCTTGCTTGTTGGGAAGAGACCCAGGATGGGTGCAGGGGGGTGAGGGTGAAGGGTCTGCCCTGGGACTGGGGGGCCAGCGGGGTGTCACCCTGCCGCGGCAGCGGGGCCTGTGGCTGTGGCCTTGATTGGGTTCGACATCTTTTGGCAGCAACAAAAAGCCCCTGGAAGGCACTGGTCTGTCTGTGGTCTGTTTGTGTTTGAGCAGTAACAAAGGAGGAGCGGGAAGCAGACACCTAAACTTGTTGGTAAGTTGCCCCTTGGTGCCAGTGGGCAGGAGGTGCCTACCCTACGTGTCTACAGCACCCCGGTTTCAGGACTCAGGGCCTGGTGAATGGAGGGCCAGCTGGGTCTGAATTCGCACCCACCTTAGGCAACGTGTGCAGCAAATGGCCTGAACAACCGTACACAGAGAGCGGCCAGCCAGGTGGAAGAAGAGACAAGGTGGGAATCAAGACCCCTGGTTAAGAGCCAGGGGGAAGGAGGTCTGGTAGAGGATGCTGAAGCCCAGAGGCTTCATTCTGGAAGACTGAAATCCTTTGAGACTCCCCCCACCCCCAGGAAGAGTCTCCTAATCGCACAGCTCTCGTCATTTTGGAGGGCAAAGGCAATCTGATGGTTAAGAGGCCTGAGTTCAAATCCCCGTCTGTCCCTGGGGCAGCAGCGCGGTGTGATCTTGGGCCATTGACAAAACCCTCAGTTTCCTGAATTGCCAAATAGGTGACATTAACAAGGACCTGTGGTCAGGGTCCTTGGGAGGCTGAGAGGAGACAGGCTGCCGGCTCAGAGCGCGGTGACGCTGGGTGAGCGCACTCTAACCCATCTCCAGGATGGCAGAGGGAGGGGACCTGCCCCTGGCTTACCCTCCAGCACAATGATGGCGAAGTCCTGGGCCGTCTGGCTCTTGCGGGTGGCAAAGCACTGGTAGGCCCCCGAGTGGCTCTTCTGGGCCGAGGTGATGAGCAGGGTCTCGTTGCTGAGCCCTCGGATGGAGATGGCCTCGTCGGGCAGCACCAGCTCCGTGTTCCGGTACCAGCGGATGCTGAACTCCGGGGAGCCCGTGAGGGCGCAGGACAGGATGACCGTGCTGCCGATGCCCGTCTTCAGCTTCTTTGGTGTCAGGCTCACGTGAAGGGGGTCTGGGCGGGGCCGGGCAGGGGTGCATAAGGGAAATGGGGGAGGGGGCAGGCAGATGAGAAAAGACAGAGGGTTTAGTGTGGGCGGAGGGGGGCTGGGGCCGGCCATGTTTACAGGGCCCAGACCTCTGTGTGGCTTGGGACAGGGCCACTCTCTGCTCTAGGCCTCAGTTTACTCCTCTGCTACATGGCAGAGGGAGTCCTTCCCTGATGGCCTGTACTTCTCTGATTTGGGTCCCTGGGCCAGGGAGGGACTACCAAAGCTCAATTTGGGGGGTGGGAACCTGGCTTGCTCACCTTGCTCCCTACTACCCCCACCCCCCTGAGTCAGGGAGGCACCCATGGCCCCATTTGCTGGCAAGTGCTCTACCACCTGAGCCACAGCGCCACTTCCGGTTTTTTGGTGGTTTATTAGGGATAAGAGTCTCATGGACTTTCCTGCCTAGGCTAACTTTGAACCTTGATCCTCAGATCTCAGCCTCCTGAGTAGCTAGGATTACAGGTGTGAGCCACCCGAGCTAGGCTAGCCATGTCTATTTCTAATGCCAGGATGGGAAGCCGGAGTTTCAGACAGACTGGCTCCCCTCCCCTCCCTCCAGGACTATCCACGAGGGCAGCTGGGGGAGGGGGTTGGGGGGGTCCTCCCTTCTCACTGAGTGCATCCCCAACCTACCGATGACCGTGAGGGTGCCCGTGGCCTCTGCCGAGCCGAAGGTGTTGGTTACTTCACAGATGTAGCTGCCGCTGTCCTCCGTGCGCAGGTCGCTGATGCTCAGCCCTGTGATGCGCTTGGTCCAGCGGCTGTCTGCGGGGAGGGGCCGTCCGTCCTTGAGCCAGCGGACGGCAGGGATGGGGTAGCCTGAGGCCGTGCAGGGCAGCTCCACCGTGCGGCCAGTCCACACTTCCTGGGAGTGGAAGCCGTCCAGGATGGTGGGGATGGACTCGGCGGGGTCTGGAAGAAGAGAGGGCCGGCAGGGCGGGTCAGCTGTGGATGGTGAAGAGAGGCTGGGAGAGGAAGAGGAGGGGCCTGCAGACAAGCCCACATCCACTGTCCTCATCATGAGCAGGCCCCGCCAGAGAGCACTGCAGGGAGAGCACACGTGTCAGCGTGTGACCCCGCACCAGGCCTGCCACTTCCCAGCCCACTTCCCGGTTCTTTGTCTGGGTCTGCAGCTGAGCTTGGGGGAGCCTCTCAGGGACGGGGAACAGCCTCCCTGCCCCACCCCGCCTTCTTTTGCCTGAATTCCATAGACTCAGAGATGATTGCATATCTACCCAGGCCCAGAAAAATCTAGAAGCGATGCCTCTGCAGGACTCCTCTCTTCCCAACAGTGTTGCCCTATGTTGCATCTTCAAACCAAGAAGCAGCAGCTCATACAAGATGTGTGGCCCCCGACGGTGGGAGGGTCGGGGAGAGAGCCAGGGCGAGGTAGCTGACGCCTGCATCATCGCTGCCATCAACATAGTTCATAGCTGCAAGGCCTCCAGGGTGTGTGTGTGTGTGTGAATGGGGCTCTCCCCTGCTGTACAGCCCCCACAGATTCCTCACTTTGCATCCCTCTTTGTGTGTGTGTGTGTGTGTGTGTGTGTGTGAATGGGGCTCTCCCCTGCTGTACAGCCCCCACAGATTCCTCACTTTGCATCCCTCTTTGTGTGTGTGTGTGTGTGTGTGAGAATGGGGCTCTCCCCCTGCTGTACAGCCCCCACAGATTCCCACTTTGCATCCCTCTTCCTCTCCTGAATCCCAAGGGCTTCTGTGATGGGGTCTGGTCTCCAGCCTGGCCTCATCCCAACAGCCTCCTCTTCTGCTGCCTCCACACGGTGGCAAGCTAGGGCCCCCAGGGGAGGGGCCCAGACCCATTGTCTTTCACAAGCCAGCTTCAGGGTCCTCATCTGCATGCCCCCAGCTCAGCTCTAGTTAATCATTTTTCCTTTCTTTTATTGTCAAATTTCCCCCTCCTTTTTTAAAAGAAAAAAAAAGGCAATGAAAAAACACAGGTAATGTATGCATACGGCAAAACTTCAGAGAGACAGGGGAAGGAATGGCAGGGCTCGCCCCGCGCCTCGGCCTTCAGCCTGGCACCCCCCCCCCCCCATCACCACCGTCCATGACAGCAGCAACCGCAGGCCATGCGTCCATCTTCCTGGAAGACCACGGGTTCCTTGAGGCAGTGTAGACAGGGAGGTCCCTCCCGTGCCTGGCACAGAACACAGCCCCGGGCTGTTGGCCCATCAGGTCTGCCACTGAGGCATTGGGCGTGCCAGCGAGCTGCATTTTCCCGCATGAAACTCCACATGACAGAGACAGGAGGAGTAATGGAGCTGCCTAGAGTCCATGGTCGTTGAGACCAGAGAGGGACAAGGATCAGCCCAGGATCATCCAGCAGACTGCACATCTGAAATCAGGCCCCTGGCCCTTGTGGAGTAGCTAGTGCCCAAGGTGCACTCATAGAACTTGCTAGATTTTGCTCGGAAGGTGGCGGCGAGAGCAGCTGACTGGTCGGCCCCTGGTCACCGACGAGAGCTGTCCTCTAATGATCATGCTCCCTGGGGAGGGGGCTTTCCAGAGACTCTCTGCTTCCTCTCCAGGGCTTTGCTGGGGCTGCTGGGAGGCCGGGCTGGGGCCAGAAAGCCCACAGATTCTGCGTGGACCCCGACAGGCCCCGTATCTTGGGTCTCAGGGTCTCAGAGTCGTGTCCGGCTCATCTCAGACGACTGGTGGCCTGACATGTGCCAAAACAGTTCACAGATGGCACCGGGGGCCTCCTTGCCAGATTCAGGGGCCTCTTCTCCACCCCACCCCACCCCTGTGGGGACATTCGGGGTAAACAAACCCAGTGCCTGGAGGGGGGGGGGGGATTACTCAATGTGACACTTAATTGATGCAAAATACACAAATTCCATGGCACACGGCAGAATTTACAAGCGGAAGGGGCCGCCAGGGCGGTGGAGAGGGGGGAATTAATCACCGAGGCTCAGGCGTGAAATTAAATTCTGAGGGAAAGAAACCTCTTTCATTACTGCGGAGCAGAAGTAAAATGCTGTGGCGTGTACACACGACAGCCCCCCGGGAGGGCGGGGGGGGGGGGGACCGGGGCTGGGGTGTGTGTGGTGGTGGGGACACAGATGGCTCTGCCTGAGAGATCGTGGGGGTCCTGGGGGTCCCCTGAGGGGCTGCTGCGACCTCCAGCAGCCTCTGTTCCAGGTCCTGGCTGGTGTGACCAGCCTGGTGTCTCAGCATCTCTGGGCGGGGTGGGACTCAGTGAACCCCACTGGGAGCTGAGTGGGCGCGATGGTGTGACAATAGACTTCTTCTTGCAACGGTCATCTAACTTGGAAAACGCGGCGAGGATGAAAGCTGGCTCCTGTCTTGGGAACATGGCAGGGCCAGGATGCCAGGCGCACCCTCCCAGGGACCACATGGCACCGCAAAGCCTCCCAGCCTTGTCTTCCTCAGAGCCGCCAGGGCGGCACAGCTGGTCACTCCCATTTGCAGACCAGGGGGCTGAGGCCTGGAGGTCAGATGCATCTGATGCCAGCAGATGCCATTACCTAGCCAGGGCTAGTGGGCGATGGGCCGATTTGTAAATCTCCCCCCCCCCCCCCCCAACAACAACAGCAACAACACACCTCTTCATCCCTCCCTTCCCCTCCTCCTCCTTTTCCTGCTTGGTAGGCAGTGGAGAAGTGGCACAGCCATGGTCCACTTGTGGCCATCTCCAGCCCATGTCTCCCCCCCCCCCCCCGCCTCTCTCCTTTGTGCCCAGGAACCCTGAACAAACGTGTCCTTAGAGGAGCTCCCGAGTCCTGGCCACTAGAGAGTGGATCACATCAATCACACCCTTGTCTGGCCTCCATGGAACAGAACCCCACCTGCAAGAGGTCAGGGCTGGCTCCCCGGCACCAATGCCCCCGCATTAAACATTTGCTGAGACAAGCAGCTTCTAGACAAGTTGTACTGTTCCATCCCATCCAACCCCATCCTGTCCCATCCAGTCCCATCCAGCCCCATCCAGCCCCATCCTGTCCCATCCAGTCCCATCCTGTCCCATCCAGCCCCATCCTGTCCCATCCAGCCCCATCCTGTCCCCATCTAGTCCCATCCAGCCCCATCCTGTCCCCATCCTGTCCCATCCAGTCCCATCCAGCCCCATCCAGTCCCATCCTGTCCCATCCAGCCCCATCCAGTCCCATCCAGCCCCATCCAGTCCCATCCAGCCCCATCCTGTCCCATCCAGCCCCATCCTGTCCCATCCAGCCCCATCCTGTCCCATCCAGCCCCATCCAGCCCCATCCAGCCCCATCCTGTCCCCATCTAGTCCCATCCAGCCCCATCCAGTCCCATCCTGTCCCATCCAGACCCATCCAGTCCCATCCTGTCCCATCCAGCCCCATCCTGTCCCATCCAGCCCCATCCAGCCCCATCCTGTCCCATCCAGTCCCATCCAGCCCCATCCAGCCCCATCCTGTCCCATCCAGCCCCATCCTGTCCCATCCTGTCCCATCCAGCCCCATCCTGTCCCATCCAGCCCCATCCAGCCCCATCCAGCCCCATCCTGTCCCCATCCAGTCCCATCCAGCCCCATCCAGTCCCATCCTGTCCCATCCAGCCCCATCCAGCCCCATCTAGCCCCATCCTGTCCCATCCAGCCCCATCCTGTCCCATCCAGCCCCATCCAGCCCCATCCAGTCCCATCCAGCCCCATCCAGCCCCATCCTGTCCCCATCCAGTCCCATCCAGCCCCATCCAGTCCCATCCTGTCCCATCCAGACCCATCCAGCCCCATCCTGTCCCATCCAGCCCCATCCTGTCCCATCCAGCCCCATCCTGTCCCATCCAGCCCCATCCAGCCCCATCCTGTCCCATCCAGCCCCATCCAGCCCCATCCTGTCCCATCCAGCCCCATCCTGTCCCATCCAGCCCCATCCTGTCCCATCCAGCCCCATCCTGTCCCATCCAGCCCCATCCTGTCCCATCCTGTCCCATCCAGCCCCATCCAGCCCCATCCTGTCCCATCCAGCCCCATCCTGTCCCATCCAGTCCCATCCAGTCCCATCCTGTCCCATCCAGCCCCATCCTGTCCCATCCAGCCCCATCCTGTTCCATCCAGCCCCATCCAGCCCCATCCAGTCCCATCCAGTCCCATCCAGCCCCATCTAGCCCCATCCTGTCCCATCCAGTCCCATCCAGCCCCATCCTGTCCCATCCAGCCCCATCCAGTCCCATCCTGTCCCATCCAGTCCCAGCCCATCAGGCTCCCTGTCACTGCACAACCCCTCCCCTGACCCCCCCATGCCCCTCCCTTCTGTGCCCCCTCCTTCCTTCCCCCTCCGCCACCTTCCTTTGTCTTTGTGGTCTCTCCATTCTGCTTCCTGGCCCTGTGTTATCTCTCACTGTCTGGGCCTCTCCCTTGGCCTCGGGAAACCCTTCCTATCTCTGCTTCTCTTCTTTGGGTTGGGCTTTATCTGTGGGTGCTGGGTAGTGTGGTACCTTCCTCTCTCTCCTGAGGTCTGTGTGCCCCACAGGTGGTAGTGGGGGGGGATAAGGAGAATGGTTGGCATATCTTCTACATTAAAAGGGGACCCCTACTTCCCACCCCCAAAGCAGACAAGAGGATGAAGGGCTTGGCTGTTATGAAGAGAACAGAGCAGGCCTGCAGAAAGGGGCTTCTGTGCTTTTCCCACACGGTATGAGAAGCATGCAAATGAGATGCAAAACACCACACAAACAAGTCCCTATAATTTGGAGGCAAACCACTCTGACACAACGCTTTTGGGAATCGGGCTGCAGATTCAAAAGGGAACCACAAAACCTACGGTGGAACGCGGCCCCCATCTCCCCCCACCCTCCCACCACAGCGGCACATTTCTGTTCCTGTTGATTAACGCCATAAATATTTACTTGGCACCTACTATGTGCTGGGCACAGGGCCAGGCACCACAGACACAGGATCAAGGGGAAAGCCTGCCTATTACGTTCCCAGTTCCTGCTCTCTGAGTCTGGCCTCCTCCGAGATAGAGGGCAAATGTGAGGTTTGGGGGGGCTCTGTGCTGAGGGGGCAGATCTCCCCACCTGCAGAATTCAGAGGCGGGCAAAGCCAAGCGCTTACCTAGTGTCTGGCTTGGGGGGATGCGTGACTTAAGGGGTCTAACCTCCTCCCTCCCCTAAAAAGCTCCTGGTATTCAGACTGTCCGCTGGTTCTCTGTCCCAAAGCCACGCCCACATCACCTCCTCAGGGATTTTCAAATTGTAGGTCACAAACCATTAGGAGGTTGTAAAATCCATTTGGTGAGTTGCAACCAGCATTTAGGAAAATCAAAGTAGGACAGAAGAGACCACAGTGCATTGCAGAGTGTGTGTGTGTGTGTGTGTGTGTGTGTGTGTGTGTGTGTGTGTGTGTGTGTGTGTGTGTGTGTGTGTGTGTGTGTGTGTGTGTGTGTGTGTGTGTGGTGGGCTGTGGGGGAATGCCGGCATGTACTTCATTAGGCCATGTCAGAACACATCCTAATGCTGTCCAAAATCCCTGGACCCTCTCAGGAGAGCCAGCCTCCAAGGATGCCACATGCCTCCCTTCCTCTCTGCTGGAGGTTGGTGTGGACACTCTGCTGCCCCCTTTCTAGGGAACATGCAGCTGGACTCTAGGGTCATGGGAATCAGGGGTTCTACCACTTGTGCCATACCCCCAGCCCTTTTGGCTTTACTTACATTTCAGATAGGGTCTCTCTCTCTGTCTCTCTCTCTCTCTCTCTCTGTCTCTCTCTCTCTGTCTCTGTCTCTGTCTCTCTCTCTCAACCTAAGCTGGTCAGAGATATTCCTATCTCTCCTGCAGAGCTGGGAATCACAGGCATGAGTCACCATACCCAATGGTGAACAGCATCTTTAAAAATACCAACAGACATGAGAATGCAATAGTCCCCCCAAATCCAGACAAGCAGTGATCATTTGGGCGTATCAGATTTTACCATTGCCTTCCTGACCAGCAAACACAAGAGGCAGGAGGGCGGGTCCGTAACCCCCCAGCAGTGCATAAAGGTTCACATCAGCTCTTCAGGGAGAGCCAAGTGTCCCCTGATTCTGACGCCTGGAAAGAATTAATCTCTGGAGGCCAAAGGGGGAAGGGCCTTGCCCATCCCGCACTCTTCAATCACTTTCTCTGAGGCCCCCGGGATGCAGGGGATGCCTGGGTCTGCGGCTGGAGACATGCCAGCCCGCCTGTAGTCTCTGACTCACCGGTCACGGAGAGGCGGGCCCCGTTGCTCTGCCTGGTCTCTCCGCTGTACTTGTGCTTGGTGATGCAGCGGTAGGTGGAGAGGGCGTCCTCCTTTTGCACGTCAGCGATGTACAGCCCTCCGTGGGAAGTGATAAAAAACCTATTTCCTGCAGACACAACCAGGATAGAGCCCGTTACTCCCAACCTGGGCAGCTCTGGCTGATAGTTGTCATTTGGGCTGGAGTTGTCACCCGGGAGAAGAGGCCATAGAGGTGACAAGGGGTAAAGCAGTGCACCTTAAAAGGCAAAGGGGCATTGGCATACCAGATGAGGCTCTCTCCCACAACACGTGACAAACAGAAATGATAGTGATCGTTCTCTCTCTCTCTCTCTCTCTCTCTCTCTCTCTCTCTCTCTCTCTCTCGCCAGTACTCAGGGCCTGGGTACTGTCCCTGAGCCTCTTTGTGCTCAAGGCTAGCACTCTACCACTTTGTGCCACAGCGCCACTTCCAGTTTTCTGGTGGTTAACTGGAGCTAAGAGTCTCATGGGGACCTTTCTGCCTGGGGCTGGCTTTGAACCACGACCCTCAGATCTCAGCCTCCTGAGTAGCTAGGAGTACAGGTATGAGCACCAGCACCCGGCTGTCCCTGAGCATTATTTTGCTCAAGGTTGGTGCCCTACCACTTGAGCCACAGCTCCCTTTCTGGCTTTTTGGGAGCTTATTAGAGATATGAGTCTCACGAACTTTCCTGCCCAGGCTGGCTGTCACCTGTAGTCCTCAGAGCTCAGCCTCCTGAGTAGCTGGGATTACAGATGTGAGCCACTGGTGCCCAGCAATAATTGTTCTCCTCTTAAGTGTAGATGCTTTAGGGTTTGATGGCAAGAAGCGGGGTTTAGAGCCAAAGCACTGTATGTCTCATCTACTCTCCAGCTAAAGGTACTTAATCTCGCTGAGACTTACCTGTACGATGAGATGCAAATGATAAAAATACAAAAGAAACAATAAGATGTTTAGCATAGCTGGGCACTGGTGGCTCACGCCTGTAATCCTAGCTATTGAGGAAGCTGAGATCTGAAGGTCAAAATTCAAAGCCAGCCTGGGCAGGAATGTCTGTGAGACTCTGATCTCCAATAAGATACCAAAAAACAGCCAGAAATGGAGCTGTGGTTCAAGTGGTAGAGAGCTAGCTTTGAGAAAAAAACATGCTCAGGGACAGCACCCAGACTCCAAGTTCAAGCCCCATGCTGATGCACGCAAGTGTGTGCGCGCGCATACACACACACACACACACACACATACACGTTAACCTAGAGAAAGTGTCATTCAGTGAATAGCCCTATTTTTTTCTACCTTTTTTTTTTTTTTGCCTGCAACTTCTTTCACGTTCATTGCTTTACTGGCTCCTAAAACAAGTTGAGCTATTTTCTCCATTTACAGAAGAGGAAATGGAGACTCCTGGTGAAGTGGCAGGCGCAGGTCATATTGCCAGCCAGTGGGCTAGAACTCGGCTCTCCCAATTCCAAGTTCTTCCTCGGTGTGACGCACACACACCTTCCTGCCTGTGCGGAGGTGTGTTCCATTCAGAACATAACAAGATTCATCAACAAACGGTTTCATTCAGGCTGAGCCGCCATGGAGGGGGGTGGGGCATGGAGAGGCAGACACACCATACCATCCGACAGACAGCCCCTGCACCTCCACTTTGTGCATGGGGACAGGCTCTGCGTGCCACCGCTGCAGCCGCTCGGGTGCCTGGCTGTCAGGACTCAGCAGGGCAGCGGGAAGGACTGACAGCGGGACACCCATTTGCCAGTGGCGCTCAGGTGAGCTGGCTTTCTCTGTCCAAGGTCCTGACAGGCAAACTCGGACCTGGAACTAATGAAGGCTGACTTCAAGGAGAGGCAGTGACCTTGGGTTGGGGAGGGGCTCGACTTCTGTGGGGAGGGAGGGAGGTGGGACCTACAAGCTCAAGGCCTCATCCTCCTGTCTCTGGGAATATAGCCTGGAAAGTGAAGTCTGTGTTCCTCTGGGATAAACAGATTCCCAGGAGCATTTCCACCAGGCTTCCAGAAGGAAACTTGGGTGGGTGAGGGGCGCTCACTTCATGCCCTCCAAATCCTCCCCCCACCCCCAAATCCCATCAGGTTCATATCTGCTCCTCCTGCTGGGGCAGGGCAATCCCTCTGCCCGCAGAGGGCCTGGCTGCAGCTCATACTGATAGGAATATTCTGTGAGGTCTTGCATGACTCAAGCATGAGTCCAAGACTCTGAACATGTAGGGGCTGGAACCCGGGCTGTGTACACCCGCCCACTGTGGGACAGTGAGGTGCTCGAGTTCCCAACAGCCTTCGCTGGCTGGGGCCTCTCTGCCTCTCAGCAGCCTGCTCCGACTTCTGACCTGTAAAAAAAGCCTTTCCTGGTCACCATGGCTCTCTCAGCTTCCTGAAAGGCCTTGCTTCTACTCGCTGGAGCCCCCCTCCCCCAGTCCCCAACACCACCTTGAACTCTCAAGAGTCCTTCAAACACTGCAGGCAGCTGTCCTGTCCCTCCGTTTTTTTTTTTTCTTAGTCCTGTAATTTGAACTCTGGACCTGGGTGCTGTTGCTGAGTTCCTTTTGCTCAGCCTAGTACTTTACCACTTGAGCCACAACAGCTCCATTTCTGGCTTTTTCTGTGATGAACTGGAGATAAAAGTCTCATGGACATCTCTGCCTAGGCTGGCTTTGAGTCACAGTCCTCAGATGTCAGCCTCCTGAGTAGCTAGGATTACAGGTGTGAGCCACCAGGGCCCAGCTCTTGATTCTTCTCCAGGGGAAAGAGTCTGAGGACTTTAGAGTCTTAGAGTTATTTATGTCATAGGATTTTCAGCAACTTCATCCATCTAAGTGAATTTCGGTTTATCTATAGTTTTCTTCATCCCTCATCTTCCCTTCCTCCCACCGTGTCCCTCCTCTCCTCCCTCCCATCTTTCCTGCCATATCTCAGTAAACAACTGGACACTTGGCCAAGTGTGAGGCTGTAACAATTACCCTTGACCCATCGGGGGAGCTTGCACTAATTGTTTTAGATGGGAAGGTGTAGGAGGGCGTGTGGGAGCCCCAGACAATGATTCTCCTTGCAACAGTCTGCGGGGTCTCAGCCCTCCTCTCTCTCCTCAGACAAGTGGTTCTCTGTGCCCAGGCTTGGGACACCACAGGATCTTGTCCAGTTACCTCTTATTAAGGTTCCTCCAGAATCTGGACTTTGTAGACCCTTCCCACGCTTCCTCCCCGCTCTGATCCTCCTGGCACACAGACCACACCTGTGCAGACCCCTACACGGTGCTGTGAGAAGGGCAGTCTGGAAGGGGCAAAGGATATTGGCCAGCCAGCGTCAGAGGGAGGAGGTCACAGCTTGACCCCCTCACTGGACTCTGCATGCACCTTTTTCTTGCTTTGTCTCCATGTTGTGACATACCCAAGTTAAACATGGAAGTGTCTCCGTAATTTATTATGTAACTGGGACTGGAATGCAGAACTGCTGGTGGGGGGGGGGGGGCGGTGCTGTCAATCAGAAGTAGTTGAGGGAAGGTGTGTGTGTGTAACCAGAAAAGACACAAATCAGTGTTAGTAACTCACAGGTACCCCCTGGTCCTGGGGCAGCTAGAACCCTAGGAACTTGTACCTCCTAGCACCCCAGGACCAACAGAGCCTTCAGCCTCCGTGGGATTTTGAAGCCTGGAGTGGGGGCTGGGGTGGGGGGCGATGGTGCGGAGATGGTGGTGGGGAGCTGGGGTTTCTATAGCAACAAGCAGCTGCTGCATCTGATGTCTCACATCCCTCATTGTCCTCATTTCCCCCTCCCTCCCCCTTCCTGTGCATACTTAATTGCAGTAACGTTTTCAGACTCAGTGTTTTGCTTCTCCTGAAACAAAGGCAGGCTGCAGCCAGGGGGGGTGCACAGCCAGCTCGAGGGGAAGGAGAAATCAGGAGTATTATGTTAATCCCCTCTGGGGGACTGGAGCAACATCGGCTCTGCATGTTTGATGAGAATCAGTGATGGGCCCTGCTGGGGAAGGGAGGGAGCGAGCCGCCTGTGGAGCCCAGAGAGGTTCGGCCAACCCGGCCAGGGTTGGGTGGTACACTGGCCCCCAAGGCTGCTCTGGTGGATGTCCAGGCAATGTGGCAGCCTGTGAGCAAGTCCTTCTCCCTGGGGAGGAATGGGTCCAGCTAGAGGCCGGAGAGTGGTAGTGATGTTTCCTGGCTAGTCTGTAGGGGGAAATGGGTAGGTACGAGCGGGGCCCGCTTCTGGTGATACCATTATTTTTTTATTTCTATTTTTATCGTTTTTGTCGGTCGTGGGGCTTGAACTTGGGGCCTGGGTGCTGTCTCTGCACTCTTTAGTTCAAGGTGAGCACTCTATCACTTGAGCCACAGTGCCACTTCCCGTTTTCTGAGTGGTTTATTGGAGATAAGAGTCTCACAGACTTTCCTGCCCGAGCTGGAACTGAGATCCTCAGATCTCAGTCTCCTGAGTCGCTGGGATTACAGGTGTGAGCCACCCGCGCCTGGCTGGTGAGACCATTATTGGGGTATGTGTATGTTAATGTTTAAATGTGGGCTCTGCTCTGTCAAATGGTGTCATCTGTCACCATGCTCATCACCAACCAAGCAAGCGCCAATGAATCCATTTCTTATTTCTGTGAACACTTTGGTTTGGCCACCGTTTTCCTGGTGACCTAGAGCAGGCTTCCACACTATTTTTTCTTTTTTAGGTGGTCTTAGGGTTTGAACTCAGGACTTCATACTAGTTAGGCAATCTGTCACTTGAGCCCCACCTCCTGCCCTCCTCTTGTTTTAGTTACTTTTCAGATAAGATCTCCCTTTTGCCTAGGGCTGTGTACAAGCTACAATTCTCTTCCTTGTGCCTCCTGGTTGGCTGGGTTTTCAGGCATGCACCATCATGCTTCGCTTCGCTTTCATTCTTTTTTTTTGTTTTAAATAAACATACGTATTGAACATCCATTGCATGTTAGGCCAAGAGCTGGGACAGGAATAGGGGTATCCCTGGGGAAGTGTAGCTTTCTCTGTGGCTTTCAATGTCCCATCCATCCAGAGATACGTTAATTAATGTTTTCATTATGTTTATACAACAGAGTCAACTGAGGAGCATTCTAGAATTTCGGGGCTGTGATGACCTAGAAATGGATACTTTTTCAATCTTTGGGAGATCAGGTACAGAGCAGAGAGCCTCCAGCTAAACATGAAGGGCCTTTCTCTCTAATGGGCATCACCGTGAGCCTTGCTTCTTCTTCTTCAGAATAGAAGGCATGTAAGCCGGATACTGTGGCTCAAGCCTATAACCCCAGCTACTTGTGAGAGTGTGGTTTGAGGGCAGCTTGAGTATGAAAGTTCAGGAGACTTCATCTCAACCAGTGACTGGGTGTGATCTCCGCTATAGCAGAAGCACAGTGTCCGGGGCCTGTCATGCCCAGCAGTGTGTGTGTGTGTGTGTGTGTGTGTGTGGGTCACAAGTTAGATAATCACAGCCTAGACATAAACAGAAACCACCTCCTCCCCCTCCCCAGTTCAAAAATAACTAATGCAAAAATGGGCTGGAGGTGTGGCTCAGGGGTAGAGCGCCCTGAATTCAATTCCTTGCATCCCAAAAAGAAAGACATCTAGAAGAGTGGAGCACAGGTCTCAGCCACAGTTAGGGCACAGTCCAGTACAACTGAATTATGAAGGGCCACTCTAGGGTACACCTGTTACATGAGGTGGGTGGGGGGAGCTGCATCTGTATCCCAGGGAGATGGCAGGTAGGTGGGGGCTGGCCCAGCCTTCAGCTCCTCACTGGCTCAGGCTTCCTATAAATTCCTCTCAGAAGCAGGGCTGGAGGTCAAGAAGGCTGCTCTGGAGATCCCCGGGTCCCACACGTGGTGTGAAGTGAGCGGTGGCACCTTTCCAGTCTTTTTCTAAAGGGTCAGAGAGCTGGGCCTTGGAGACTCCTGGCAGCTGTAGGAGCCCCAGAGAGATAATTGATAGCAAGTCTCTGGGAGGATGGACCCTGGCTCTCTGCTCTCAGGGAGGCACGGTGTTGCCTGGGATTACATATGGAGTGGGCCACCCTTAAGAGACTTTCCTTCCCAGCATCTGAGCATTCCTAGCTTAAAGAATGCCACAGCTGCAAGCCCCCACCGCCCAGGCCCGTGTATGCATGGGCTCATTTCTATCCTGCCTTTGTGTTACCATTGCTTTGAGGCCTGAAATACTCTCCTCTGATCCACCATTTCTCTGTCCATGCCAGCTCCTTGGAGAAGCCCTGTCTGACCAGCTTATCAAAGCCAGCCTGGGTCCAGTCCCTGCCCCACAGTTTACCCTGTGCTACTGTGTTCACAGCGGGTGACATTTGTTGTTGAGAGCAAAGGATCAGTTTAGTTTGCTCTGTAAACCCGCTGTGAGACCCGCCTCGCACCCAGTAGGAGCTCGGTGAACAGGTGGCGATCCTGCATGTGGGTGAGACAGAGGAGATTTCCAACTTGGACTTGTCCCCAAGCGGATCTGTCCTCTGGGATCCCTCCTCCTTTAGCCACCAGTGCCACATAGCAATGGTTTGGGCTACTGTTTTCCCATTTAGGTCACTTTTGGCTTTTTCTTAGCACTCCTTCCCCCTCCCCCCCCGCCCCCTAGCTCAGGTGACGCCAGGTTGAGACATTAAAAGTGGATGGATGGTTCGGAGTGAACAAAAGAAAAAATATATAAGCGCTGATGATGAGTTAAGTCCCTGCGGGGCATCCCTGGAGCGTGACAAGAGGCCCTGCTAACTGTCCTCTGCTGCTATCACAGCATCCCAGGCTGGACCATTGATGATGAATGGAAGTGTATTTGACTTGTGGTTCTGGAAGCTCATCAGTCCAGGGACAAGGCCCTGGCATCCGCAGGGGTGTCTCCCTGCAGCGCCCCATGGCAGAAGACGGCGGGTCAGGGAACACAAGAGCCAGGAGCAAGAAGGGCACGAATTTGCCTTTACTGCAACACCCACTCTCAGGAGAACTAATCTGCCCTGCAGTCCTGATGTTAATCCAGGCAGGAGAGCAGAGTTCCCCGGAGCTGAGCGCATCTATCCCTTAACAGGTCCGTCTTCCCAGCCCTGTTGCATTGGGATCAATTCCCTCCCCTCTCCCCCTCACCCCCCATGAACTTTGTGACTGTATTCAAGCCCGAGCCTTAGGCCCAGCAGAAGGCGGGAAGTAGAGGCTCCCTCACCAGAGTATCTCCTTCCTCCAGCCTTCTCTGGTCAATGGATATTCCTGTAATTGTCAGTGCTTGGCTTAAGAATGCCCAGAGCTGACAAGGGTCAGGAGCCGTCCCAAGCACGGAATGGAAGGATGGATGATGGATTCCTCTTATAAGGCTGGGACAGAGTGACCTAGAGGTGGAGGTTTTAGCTGTCATGTTTTGGGAGTACTCAGTGTGGAGGCTCAGAGAACAAAGGAACCGGGGGTGGCCAGGGCCCTGGGTGACCAGGAAGGTGATCACAGACAGCAGCCATTGAATGGCCACCTCCCTAGCACCTTTTGCCTTTCTGGAACATTCTTCTCTTGTCCCCCCCCGTGACACACGGAACCTGGCTTTCTCTGCTCATGGGCCCTGCTGTGGTGTCCGTGTGACAATGTTTAGGAAAGGCATTTGTGGTATGTCCGGTGCTGTGTGAGGGAGGCCCCGTCTCAAATGTGTGCACCGGAGCATGGGGCTGGGGTGGAGCATTTCTCCTTTTGGAGGTGGATGCTTCCTCAAGCAGAACTCCCAAGCTGAGGGAGGGGGTGCCTTCTCTACCCACCTCCTCACCCCCAAGAAGGTCCCAGGGAGCAATGGGGTAAGGGGAGGAGGGGAGGAATGCGCTAGAGTGTTCTACAGAGGCTGGGGTCTTCGCTTGCCACAGGCCACGCCCACTTCCTGGGGCGGCCTCAGGAAATCAAGGTCTCAGTTGGCCCCTGGGACAGCCTGATTCTAAAAGAGAAATTGCAGTCGATACAGGTTAGCGGTTGGTGCTCCGCCCAGTATAGATTTATAAAGACAGGGGGTTCAGCATGAAGCCGGAGCCTGTGGACAGCTCACAGGATGAATGAGATAACTCACCTCCAGTCAGGACATGGCCTCCAGGGCCATTTGTGCTGTGGGACGGAGGGGGGGGGGCGGTCATTACTTCCTGCCTGGTAGGGTTAGCCTCTATTGGGGGTCCCTACCAGGGCATCTCCAGGGAGCTACTTGGGCGACACTCAGTGGGTACCTTCCTCCCTTTTCCTGATGTTATTCTTGCTGATGGGGAAGGTCTTGGGATTTTCATCTCCAGAACTGTAAGAACAAAGTTTGTCATGCCTCTCCGCCCTCCCCTCCCCGCCCCCAGTGTGAAGTATTAGCCCAAAAAGACCAGGCCTCATCTGGACATGCTGTTTCCCAGGACCCACAGTTCATCTCCACTCTCAAAGACTCTCACTGAGGGCTGTGGCTCATGTCTGAAATCCCAGCTGGGCGGGAGGCAGAGATTGGGAGGATGGCAGTTGGAGGCCAGCATAGGCACCAAGTTAGCGGAGATCCCACCTCAATCAGTAAGCTGAATGGGCGTGGTAGTGTCACCGTGATTCCAGCCACACCAGAGACATAGATATGAGGAATCTGGCGTGGGGCTGGCTCCAGACAAAGACATGAGCGCCGAAAGGGGAAGAGTACCTGCCTAGCAAGCATTGAGTCCTGAGATGAAAATCCCTCCCAGTACTGTCAACCCCCACCCCCATCACCCCATCTCATTACCACCTCATGTTTCATTCACTGAGGGAAACTGAGGCAGCATGAGTCACACAGTGTGGTTCCTCCTAGCCAGAGGGCTGAGGGGTGTGGAGTACCCAGTCTTCACACGATACCCTTGGATCAGAGTCATCTTCCACACGTATTGCCCAGCCTCCCCACGGGGCTAGCTGGCATCACCCCCAAGCTTCTTTCTGCCATGGTAGGCAAGGTGCCACCTCTTCATGGCTACCTCGGGGCTGTGCAGTAGAAGGATGGATGTCAGAATGACCCAGAACAAATGCATCCTGGCAGAGCCAAGAGATCCAGCTCTAGAGTTAGAAGTGTTTTGGGTTTGAGTTCTGTTCCCCTTCGTAGGTGGGAGGAGCCACTCTGAACCCACTTCCTGTTAGAATGGAATGAGTTAAGGGATGTGCCCAGGCACCGTGCCTGGCAGATAGATGAATTCTGGCAAGTGGGAGGCTTCAAGACCTGGACCTGGGTCTCAGCCTCCACGCGGAGGCTCTGACAAGCATCCTACCCCACCCTTGGGGTTCGCAGAGGGGCCTTTTAAGGATGTGTGGCTTATGGGAAGAGATTTGGCTCCGCTCTCCGGGGTGCTGGCTCACGGTTGATTTCCCAGAGGTACCTGGGCCTGGTCTCCGCAGCTCAGGGAGTTGGAGGTAGAGGGGTGCGAGGACCCCTCTGCGGTCTCAGGAAGAGGAATGGTGGTGACTCCCCCCGTTTCTCCCCACACCCTTGTCTTCCACTAGACAGCTCTATCTTCCTCCTCCACAGAATTAGCACACATCTCTCATCCCCCTATTGCAACAAGATTTTATTTCTAATTATGCTGTAATAAAACTGGAGCGCTCCCAGGCTTCCTTTCAAATGACTTGTACACACACTGCCGATTGGACCCTCCTCGGCCCCATTGTAATAGCGTCTCCCTGACATTCATTAGGCATGCATGAGAGGGGCGCTTTAAGAATAGAATTGCATTTAAATGGATTTGCTGAGAGAGGAAGATGAAAAGAGAGAGAGAGAGAAAGGGGGGGAGAAGGAGAGGGAGAGAGGTTTGTTGAACAAACTATGAAAACAAGATGCTATAATAACAGGGTACTGAAATAAGCCTTTTATTCCCAGTCCTCGTCTGCTGCACATGGCAGAGCCCAGTCAGGGGGTGACAGCTTCCACCACGGCAGCCCCCACCGGCTTTAATGCTCCCGCCTGGGCGGGGGCTTCATAGCTTCTCACTCCATGTGGCCCAATGGACGAGGAACCATTGCAGCTGCAATTTGGGGATCACTAATGGCTCCCGCAGGACCCGCCCATCCGCTGCAGCGGGCTGGCAGGGAGGGGAGTCTGCACCCCTGAGCCTGGTGGAGGAGGGCGGCGAAGGCTGGCCCAGTGCTCACCTAAGGTCTGGCTCATCCTCCTAACCCCTCTCCCAAGGACCACCCTGCATCCTGTCAGCCGAAGAGGAGGGGCTTTTCCTGTTACCCCGGGTTAGCTCTGCCACAAGGGAGTCGGGGGAGGGGACTCCCTGGGTTCCACAGAGCCTTGCTCCGGTCTCAGCCCTCCAAACCCAGTGAGGGCACGCTCCCCTGGCACTCTGTGCAAACGGCACAGCCACACTTCTGCCACTTATCAAGGACCTACTATGTGCTTTTATCTACTTATGGTAGGGGTCCATGAGGACCTACTGTGTGCCTCTATGTGTGGGAGAGGCCTACTGTGTGCTTCTATCTACTTCTGTCTACAAGAAGCCAACTGAGTGCTTCTGTGGATTTGTGGTAGAGGCCGACTGTGTGCTGCTCCCTACTTGTGTCTCATCTAAATCACTGACACGGCGATACCCAGATCCTCTTAAAATGGAAACATCTGGCTGTGCTAAAACAAAACAAAAACCCACCCTGGGCCTCCTGTGTCTCTGGAGAGCAAGACCAGAACCCTCAACTGAGCAGCCTAAGCCGCCTCTCATCCCGCCCCACTGGCCTCATCCCTGCCCTGCCCGGTGTATAAACTTGGTACAAACCGGAGGGCTGCCAATCCCCAGCCATCCAGCACCCTCCCTGCCATTGTTTGGTCCTTACTGCCACTTAGATGAGGAAGCTGAGGATGAAGAGCATCAGAGCGACTTGCTGCCACCCTCAAAGCCGGGGCTGTCCAAATCCACACTGCCCTTAGCTAAGTGCTTGTAGTTCCCTGCGTGGCCTGGAGTTCCTGCCAGTGTCTTCCTGTAGGGGGCGCTCTCTCCCCTGTAAGGCAGCAACTCCCTCAGATCTGCTTGCAGACAGACAGATTTGAGGCAGGCTCCTCAAAGACACCCCACATCCCTCTTCCAAAACCCCCACCATACTCGGGCCAGGGTTGGGATTTCCTTCATTTTTCATTTACTGCCCAAGCTCAGTCCTCAGCCTGCCTCTTTGGGCCCTAGGTTAGGGATCGCCATTGTCCCCAGAGCCAGAAGAGATCCAGGTGTGGTGGAGAGCTGTGGCGGCCTGGTGTAATTCACCCACAGGGCCTGATGGCCTAATGGCTATGGGGGACATCCTAGCTTATCAGCTGTCACATGATCAAAGAACAGGGAGGAATTAATATCCCCAAGGTGGTCGGGAGCCTCAGACACCAGCAGAAAATTACAGGACACCAGAAGAGGGTATTACCGAGTAAATGGGAGGGGACAGGAGATTTCTGTGGCTAATCCTGTTAGTGAGACAATTTCTTATCAAACTCATTATGCTTTGGAAGGGAGGGAGAGGGGATGGGAACGGAGGGGGTGGGGACGAGGGACTGGGGGTAGGGTAGGATGGGTGGGGGCAGCCCCTAGAGAAGGGGAGAGAGGTGGGAGCTGTGGTGGTGACACTAAGGTGAACCGGCGGCTGGCAGGTGTCTTGTCTGCCTGGATCTGTCTGTCTCTGTGCCGCTCAGCTGGAAGCCAACAATAAAAACTGTCCCTGGCAGCTGACTCCCTACTACGTTGCTAGGATCGCCAGCCAGTGGGACAGCCCTCCCCATCTCCCGTTTGAATCCCCTGGTGCCCAGAATAAAGTGTGAATATTGACCCTCCTTTTTGGTCCCAGTCTTTACCTTGTCCAATCTCCTTTAGGTCAAAGAAGATGCTTAGATACCAAACACACCCATTTGCTTTGCAAAGCATTTTCCTCTCTGGCCCATGTAATACACATAATATCCTCTCCCCTACTGAGATGAGGAGGCCAGAGGAAGGGCCTGTCCTGCTGCTTACTAGTTGAGCATCCCTGCATAGGTTGCTGAACTCTCGAAAACAAGGGAGTAAATAAAACCCTGAGCTATCGATTCACAGGGTCCTGGGGCTTGAACTCAGGGCCTGGACACTGTGCTCAAGACTAGCGTTCTACCACTTGAGCCACTGCTCCACTGCTGGCTTTTTTGGTGGTTAATCGGAGAGAGGAGTCTCACGGGCTTTTCTGCATGGCTGGCTTTGAACCTCAAATTTCAGCTTCTTGAGTAGTTAGAATTACAGGTGTGAGCCCAGCTGCCCAGATCCTTTCTTCCTGTAAGGATGGAAAAGCTAAGAGGGTCTTATCATCATCTGTGAAACTATTACAGAAAGGGAAGGGGTTACTATCAGCTTTCTGAAGTTAAGACAACAGGTTAAGTGTCTTTCTGGAATTAACACAGGCTGGAAGTGGTGAGCTGGGCTTGAACCGTTCACGTCAAATACAGGGCTAGTAGAAGAAGGTGAAGTGAGCCTCTGAGGGAGTGCTGATACTCCAATCCTTTTCTGTCTCTTACTCTTTACTTTTGTGAGCACTTTGCTTTTCTGTGTATCTCCACAATGATATACTACCGCAAAGGCCTTGAATGAGCTAGGCGCAGTAGCCTAAACTTGTACTCCAAGCTACTTGAGAGGCAGGGATTTGGAGATTGGGGTTTGAGAGACCCCATCTCAAATAACAGCTTGGTGTAGTGGTGCATGCTTGTTACCCCAACGATGCGGAAAGCACAGTGTCTGAGTACAGGGCAGTATGCCTTTCATCCCCAGTGGCACTATGAAGCAAAACTAGGAGGATCACAATCCAAGCTAGTCTTGAGATAAGGCAAGATCTTATGCTCAAGTAGTACAGCGTCTGCTCAGCAAGCTCGAGACGCTGAGTTCATTCCCCAGTCTCCTGCCAGACACATGGAAGGCTTTCAGTACTTCTCTGGAGATGATTCAGTGGCTAGGGGATTCGTGTGAGGGACAGGCACATCAGATCTGAGTATGGGAAGGACCCCCACTGCACCTTCCACGCTCCTGCCCGGCACCCGACACTATTGGAAGTTCTCTAATTCACCTACAAATGTGTTTCCTGTCTTTCCACATCAGAACCTAAGTTCCCATGTTCTCTTGCTGTGCTATGAGCAGGTTTGGTCTCTTCTGACACCCAGGCTGAAATTTAGTGTCCATTAGGGAGGGATACACGGTGGGACCCGCCGGTGGTGATTAGGGCTCGGCTCTCGGGAGTGGACGGGTCCATTCATGCAGCTGGTGGAGTCAGGGGTTAGCTGGACGTGGGGTCTGCTCTGAAATCCATCACGGCTAGGGTCCCTTACCACACGATGCCCTGTGCCACCTTGGGGACTCTGCCAGCAAGAAAGCCCTCACCAGATGAGGTCCCTCGACCTTAGACCAGAACTCTGGGCCAAAAGAAATGCCTTTGCTTTCCTTTTCTTTGGGGACAGGCTGGCCAAGTGCTGGGATTACAGGTGTGAACTATAATGCCTAGCCAGTACACTCCTTTGCTTTATAGTTTACCCAGCCTGTGGTGTGTTATTGCAGATGACCATATTCAAAAATGAACTAAGGCGTCATCTTGCTGAGTTAGACATGTACCTAACGCCTAGTACCTAAGTAGGTACTCAATATATTTTTTGGTAACTGAGCAGCAAAAGGCCCTCC
Organism: Dipodomys spectabilis; assembly: GCF_019054845.1. NCBI lineage: Eukaryota > Metazoa > Chordata > Mammalia > Rodentia > Heteromyidae > Dipodomys > Dipodomys spectabilis. The sequence goes on from NW_024870753.1 coordinate 5,908,434, forward strand.
GGGGTTGCAAGAAAGAGATTAGCTTTAGTGTGTGTGTGTGTGTGTGTGTGTGTGTGTGTGTGTGTGTGTGTGTGTGTGTGTGTGTGTGTGTGTGCGCGCGTGTGCGCACGCAAGGCCTATTTATATCTCCTTTGGCTACTCTAGGCTGTAAGTACCACCCCAGTAGCCAGTGGCAGACGTGAGGGTAGCTGCTGACTCCAGGGGTCACGCAGAGCCGTGACCCTTCCTGAGTGTGGGCTGGGGCAATCCCGTGTGATGCCGGGAACCCCTTCCCCCTCCTCCTCCTTCCCCCCCCCCCCCCCCCCCCCCCCCCCCCCCCCCGCCACACAGCCAGAGCTTGGTGTTGAGGCCGCAGCCCTGTTTCTCAGAGGAGCTCAGGGAGGAGCGAGGGCTCTGCTTCCTGCCAGCCTAGCCCCATGGCGTCTGCAAGGCCGGCTTGCTACACATGGCAGCTGAGGGTAGATGCTAAGCTTTGGGGATTAATACCAACCTCTTGCAGCACCCAGCTCCTGGGTCAAATGATCTTCACCTGGGCACCAGCCCAGACAAATGAGATAATAAAAGCCAAGCCTCATGGAAGGGAACGGTGCAGTGGGGCACCAAGAGCAGAGAAGGTAACAGGAGACCAGAATTCCAGGGAGTCTGTGGCTCAGCCTGGCTCTGTGGCATTCGTGTCTATAGACAGGGATGCCGAAGCCACAAGAAAAACAGTGAGCACACAGCCAAGCTAGATAGAACTCAGGCATAGGACTCCCTGTCTAGTGCTCTTTCCTCTACTCCCTGGCCTCCTGGAGTACCAGTCTCCATCATGGGGGAGGCTGAGATCTGGAGGACTATGGTTTGAGGCCAGTGCAGGTAGAAAAGTTCACCAGACTCCTTCTCAACTATGAGCGGGGCCTACTTGAACATGCCACCACTGGCACTGGCCATTTCCACCTCCTCCTTATTGAAGCCCTCAACTCTTCCGGGCTTCCACAGACACCATCCTGACTCACCTCCCCTTCTCCCTCGTCGCCATAGCTGCTCAGTCTCCTTCCAGCTTCCTCTCTTCTGTGCTGAGTCTAAATATTGGTGTGCTCCAAGGTCCTACCCTGGCCTGCTCTGTCTAGACTTTCTCTGGGGTTTTGCATTCACTGCTCTGGCTTTAGTTCCCACGCACACAGTTCCAGGTCTGACCTCCGAGCCTTACAGCCCTGCTGCCTGTCTACCTCCATCTGATTCCTTCCTTCCTTCCTTCCTTCCTTCCTTCCTTTCCTTTATTTTTTTAGGTCGGTTATGGGGCTTGAACTCTGGATCTGGGCACTGTCCCTCAGCTCTTCAGTTCAAGATGAGCACTGTACCACTTGAGCCACAGCACCCCTTCTGGTTTTCTGGTGGCTAATTGGAGATAAGAGTCTCAGGGACTTTCCTGCTCGGGCTGGCTTTGAACCACAATCCTCAGCTCTCAGTCTCCTGATTAGCTAGGATGACAGGCGTGAGCCACCGGCACCCGGCATCCATCTGATTTCTCATAGTCACTCCCAAGGGAGTGTGTCCCAAACAGAACCTTAACCCATCTGAGATCCCCAACCTGCATCCCCCAAGCCTTCTCATATTCCATAAAAAAACAAAACCCAAGTCACTCAGATCTATAATCCCAAATGTCCTTAATCTAGTGATCTCTAAATCCCCTTGGTTCCATCACCAGCTATAGCGGAGAACTGCCTACTTTTCTTCAAGTACGTGACCATGGCCTGACCGACGCCTCGCTCCTCCCCTGCCAGGCTCTGCAGCCCTGCCGTTCTCGGCTTCCACTCTTCCCCTTTGTGATCCATTCCCCACTTGACAGCCAACGTGCCCCTCTCAGCAGCAGGCCCCCTCCTCCACGGCACTCCAGCTCTTTCCCGTGACCCACAGCCTCCCACGATCCGACCTCTGCCTACTTTCTGCATGGACCTTGCCTCTGTGGTCCCCTGCATGCTTGTTCACGTCACGCTGGCCAGTCCAGAGCTGCCCATTCCTCAGGTACAAGTGCCTTTGAGCCTTTGCTTGGGCCATTCTTTCTGTGTGAGAACTCAGGATCACAAGTTCAGTGACTGCATTTGTGTTATCACTCGGTGCCCAAGACATGGCTGGTCACGCTCAATAAATAGTTATTAATAAAGGAATGAAATTCCAAGTTCCCCTCCAGTATTTAAGTTTTAACGAAAAGTGGGTGGGGCCCAAGGATGTGGTCTGGCATGAAGAAAGCACTTCACGGCTGAGGATGGCTGGGTTAGCTGTCTGACTGTTTCTGGCATCAACGCTTTGCTTCCTAGAGACAGCAAATGCACAGGGGCAGGGTCGGTGCCCCCCCCCCCCACATCTGCGGTACCCTCAGAGCTCAACGTCAGCTGAGGTCTATAAATGTCAAGAGAAGAAACAGCTTATGAGTCAGGGAAGGAAACGGAAGCTGAGAGACCGGGAACATGGCCTGAGGGCTCATGACGTCTCCAGGACTCCTTGTGTGGCTTAGCGCTTCTCTACCTCTGGGCCTCCAGTCTCCTTTATTCCTTTCTCCCAGGTGGAGAGGACCAGGCAACATCACCAGGCTCCTTTTCAACATGGAGCGTAAGAACAATGGGCAACCTTCAGTGCTAAGGGTGAGTAGAGGTCACCCTTGCCCTGTGGGCCTGCTGTGTGACGGTGGGCAGGTTCTTAACCTCTCTTGGCCTCCCTTTCTTGATGGGTAAAGAAACAGAATCACAGCATGCATCTCCCCTCCCCACCCCACCCCAGCCCCTGCCACAGGAATCCCATGACTATTAAATGAGAAAATGCACTAAAAGCTCCATAGTATGGGGTTTGCATAATAAATGTGGCCCATAAATGTTGATCATCTTAATGCTCATTAACTATTTCAATCTTGAACTGGGAAATGGGTCTTCTGCCTAGGATTTGTGCATGCTCTCTCTCTCTCTTTCTCTCTCTCTCTCCTTTCTTTTATAGCCACAGGCGAGTTACCTGGAGCCTCCCTTCTTCCCGGCTTTTCTGCAACCAAGATAATGATAGCTCCCCTTCCTTCTAGCACTGCTGTGTGGATTAATTAGTGTTAATTAATGGGCTTTGAAAACGAAAAGCACCTAGGTAAGTGCTGATCATGATTATTAATGGGAACCATGAGCGCGGAGAAGGTGCTGAACAGGGTCCTAAAATTATACAGATTGAAGAACAATGAGGAGAGGTGAGAACGTGGCTATTACAGGGTGAGGCTGAGCCAGGTCTGCCAGCCGCCAACTGCTCCAGTCTGAACAAAAACGGCACAAAGCAACTTGGTGAGCCAAACAGGTGAGACGCCGTCAGCAAATGTCACAGACAGGCAGGGTCACCGCAGGTCACTGAGCCAACACTGCCTTCTCTCCAGATTTTCCATGGGTTTTTGACTCTTTTCTTGGAGGGCTCAGATTTACTGGTGTATAATTTGCACAGATGGATGCTCTCCCGTCTTTCGGTCCAGTTCTGGAAGGTTCTGACAGCCGCATAGACTCAAGTAATGACCACTATCATCAAAGAACAGGATGATTTCATCACCTGACTGATTCCCGCTCATCTTCTTTCTCACTGGCCCCTCTGTCCATCCCCAGCTCCTGCTAACCACCCATCTATTTCCCATCTGTATAATCTTGCCTTTCTGAAACCATCATATCAATGGGATTACATAGCCGGTAGCCTTTGAAGCCTGGCTTCACTCACCTAATGAAATACATGGAGATGAAGGCTGCCTAAAATCCATACGTTAAAATGTGATGGGCATTGCAGGTGCCAATGGCTCACACCCGTACTCCTAGCTAGTCAAGAGGTTGAGATTTGAGAATGGCAATTCAAAGCCAGCCTAGGCAGGAAAATCTCCAATTAAATAGCAAAAAGCTAGAAGTGGAGCTGTGGCTCAAGTGGTAGAGCGCCAACCTTGAGTGAAAAAACTAAGGGACAGTGCTCAAATCCCAAGTTCAAGTCCCAATACTGGTACACACACACACACACACACACACACACACACACACACACACACACACACGTTATGGGCATATCTCTTCCTCCTCAAGGCAGCTCTGACTTAGGTACTACTGTTCTCTTCATTTTATAAATGACCTAAAACATGGCTTAAAGTGTTAGTCCGCTGGCTTAACTAGGTCTCATAACTAGTGAGTCATGGAGCCAGGATTTAAATGGAGAATTTTGCCCCCAAGGCCATCAGATTCAGTTACCAGGGTTCTGTACAAAGACACCCTCTGAGGCCCTTCTAGAACACAGAGGCAGGAAATTTACTTCACACTTAACATCAGTTCTACCTTGGTTCCAGGAGAGCTGCAGCTCGGCCATTGTGGGGTTAGAATGAGGTAGGAGGAAGGGTCAGGGAGGGGGTGCGGATGAGTTGGGGGGAGGGGGGAGACCCGCACACTCCCATCCAGTCCACTTATTGTGAGAGCCCCAGCCTTGGTTTCTCTCAGATTCAGGGTTTTAATTTCATCTCGGCTGCTGCTTTGTGGATGTGAAGCTCCGTATCCATTTACAAGTCTAGTGGGACCTGGGGTGTGTGTGTGTGGGGGGGGGTGCAGTGTGCGATGTGGTTTCAAACCACAAAACCATTCTCCACGCTTTGGGAGCAGTGCTGAGCCGGGATTGTGGGAGACAGTGTCTGGCGTGGACTCAGCAGTCAGTACTCCAACAAAGGCGTTTTCCCTCCCGTCAGGTCCCTGCTGGGGAGAGGGAAGAGAGGCTTCCATGGCCCACGTGACCCTCTTCTCCTCCCACCCTATCAATAATTATCAAGACGTGCATGAAAGTACATTGACCTACTTGGAGGTTTCATAAATATAAATAGATTAAACAGTCCTGCCGAAAGATGCCTGGGAAAACATGTGGGGAGGAGGAGGGGGAGCTGCTCATGCGCTGGCGGACAGTGGGAGGACCCTCAGGCCTGTTGGGTGACAACAGAAAGACTCTGACTGTAAGGAACAGCCCCCCCCTCCCCCGCCCCCAGTTCCCTGCGAGAAGCCAGGACCACCTGGAGCTGGCTGGGCTGGCCCTTTCCTACCGTGCTGACCAAATGGAGGCTGTGCCCTGGCTTGAGTCCCTCCAGGTGTCTCTGCAGGACACTGAGGCCCAAGCAGGTGACAAACCATGCCTGTGCCCTGCCTACCACGAAGCTCTTCAAGACCTGGGGCCTTGGGTCCTCCACGCTCTCTCCCTCCTTCCTTTCCACCCACTTCCTGGGCTTCTCCCGGCACCAGATCTCAAGCATTAGAGCCTCCTTGCCCTAGTCTTTCACCTCCCCAGTGCCTTCCAGAGCCCTCTCTGCCAGGAAGGTTTTAGACACAGCCTTACTTTACTACTTCTCAGTTCAAAATCCTGCAAGGCGAGCCTCAGGGGTCAGCACCCTGAGAAGCCCTGCCCATCCAAATACCATGACTGCCAGCCTCCAAGGTAGGTGACAGCCAGCTCCTTGGGTGACTTCCCCGCTGGCATGAGTATCATCACACTCTATCTTGCATTGCTGGTCACCTGACCATAGGTGTGTCTCCCCCCCCCCCCCACCACCAGTCCCAGAGCCCTTTGGAGAGATCAAACTAGGACTGTGGAGAGTCAGCTTCATCCCTGCTTTGCTCATGCTCTGGAACTGTGCCTTCCTACATAAAATAGGGGTGAGGAGCAGGAACTCCAGAGAGCTCAGAAATCCTTCCCCAACGCTCCCATGCCTGGAAATCAGGTGCCAGCAGGTAGCCATGAAAACAACAAGCAGAAGAACTGAACTAATGCTATAGGTTAACACTGGTCCTCTCCAGTTCTGTATTTTAATAAGGACAATGTTTTTGTTTTTGTTTTGTTTTGCCCAAGGAGAGAAGCTTTGACATTTTGGAGGGGAGCTCCCTGGAATCCCCCCTCCCCACCACATTGTACCCCACAGGGGGCTATTTCCTTGTGGCCACAGGCCACATCTGCTTGGTGGAGATGTTCCCGTCCTTCTCTCTTTCCACCCCAACCCCATCTCCCTGTGTGACATTAAGGGATCCTCAGGGAACTAAGAAAATAGAAGCACATTTAAATTCTTTTCCGCTTCTGTCCTCTTTCATTCAGTTGACTGACTCGTGCTCGCCTCCGACTTTGGGCATTAGACCCGAGGGGCAAGGGACATGGCTATGAAACTCTGAAGCTGGGGTTCTTGGTCACTGAGCTGGAGTTGAACCTTCTCTCTAGCTCCTCAGAAGCTGGATTCTCCCTAAGCAGGAACCTCCAGCCCCGAGGCAGAGCTGTCAAACAAGCCATCTGTCTGCATTCAGAACTGCACAGGACCAGGTTTTCTCAAATCCGGAGGACCTGTGGACAGCCATGCTCAGGGCCACACTAGTCGGCTACTGTGGTGGCCTGTGGGAGTCCTCAGAGCAAGGTTCTCAGGGTCTGGGCAGCTCCTGGCAGCCCTGCTATTTGTTCTATGTTCCAATCAGGAAAAGCATCTTCTTAAGTCGATAGCCACTTCAAACGTTGCTGGGTAAAAGCAGCATATTTGACTATCACACAGTGACCTGAGCATGCGCTCTGGGTAAGACAGTCTCCTCATCTGTGACATGGATGAGCCGCCGAGGTGTGCACCTCCCAGAGGTGTGGAGAGGAATGCCACCCACCCACGAAAAGGGCTCAACACACACGAACTCTCATTTTTCTAGTACCACTTTGACCTACAGCTCCTGCCGCTCGTTAGCACTGGGCAGCCTGAGTATTTGCCACAGTCTCATTTTAATGATCTTTGTCCAGATTATCCTTGCGAGCTGACTTCTTCCCAATGCTCTTTCCTGACAACCCTTCTGGCTTTGTCTCTTCCTCTCTGATCTGGGGAGTTGTGGCAATGTCTGGCACAGTATCCTGGCTGCACCTTCTCAGGTCCTTACTTCTACTTCCCAGAAAGCTATGTGAAGGGAAGGAGCCAGCATGCTCAGCCACCAGGCATGATCTCCCAAGATGCTCCTTGGGCCTAGGGATCCCACCCAAACGTCCCAGGGAGGCTCTTACTCTTCCATGAGCTTCCTCTTCCCTCTGTCTAGCTCATCACATGGCTCCAAGAGCCTTTCTTTATAAAGCTATGCAGGACCAGGTAGGTAGCTCGTTCCCCATTTATAGGTGGGATACAGTATACTGAGGTTGGATATAGTATACTGCCGTGAACATGGGTGTCTGGCCAAACGGAACTTGAACCCCAGCTCTATTCTTTCTTGCTGTGCAACCTTGGCTAAGAGCATCAGATATTTAGGCCTGCTACAGTGATTGGTTTCTATGAGCTGGGAGAGTTTTCAGGTCCCAGGCTTCCCTGATGAGTTTGGCCCGGCAGTGCTTCCTCAGTCCCTGGGGAATGAGGAGAGCTACGCTCCAAGCCTTCCTGAACGAATCCCAGCCCCCTTCCATCTCAGACCAGGGAATGTTCCTGTCTGACATCCTGGGATTTGGGGTACCATCCCCCAGAGCCTCAGAGCGACCCACTACCCACAGGAAAAAGAATAGGCAGCATTTCTCAAACGAAGACTGGCATGACATTTCCACGTGCCCAGCGTCTAGAGTCAAATCCTTCATACCCCTTTGAGTTGGTTCCACGGTACCCTCATTTTAGGGCTGGGGAAACTGAGTTAATACAGCGACAAGGTAGAAAAGCCAGGAAAGACCCCAGTGGTCCTACAGAAGGATCCATGTTCTTTTGTTGTTGTTGGTAGTAGTTTTTTCTTCGTGCTGGTCCTGGGGCTTGAACTCAGGGCCTGAGCTCTGTCCCTGAAAGCTCTTTTGCTCAAAGCTAGAGCTCTACCACTTGAGCCACAGCTCCACTTCTGGTTCTTGGTGGTTAATTGGAGATAAGAGTGTCATGGACTTTCCTGCCTGGGCTGGCTTTGAACCTCGATCCTGAGAGCTCAGGCTCCTGAGTAGCTAGATTATAGGCATAAGCTACTGACACCCAGGCAGGGTCTATGTTCTTGGTTAGCCCCTGGGGGACTGGAGGCTATCTTGCCAGCGCCCCCTCCAAGGGGGTTGTTTGCCAGTGTCACAGCCTTTTATCTCTCTGGGACAGAGAGGCCTGCTTGCTCATGGAGTGCCCAGTCCAGTCACTTCTGCCTTCCCGTCTGGTCTTCCATAGCTTGTGCAAACCGTAGGGGCAAATGAACCCGGGGTAACACGGGCGACTGCTCCCACACAAAGCCACACAGACGGAGCCGCCCTCCCTGCAGTCCCGGAGCTGGTGCAGCCAGGGGCGCGGAGCATTTTGTAGGTTATTATGCAGACACACATGGGCCCTGGAAGGCAGTGAGGCAGGCTGGAGTCTTCACGGCCCGCAGCCTCCCGGGCGGCTGGGGAGCGCTTTCCCCGAGCTCTGCCATCCAGGGATTGGAGGCACTCAGTATGTGGGGTACAAGAACCATTCCATGGGCCCAGTGGGGACTCTGGGCTCCAAACATGGAGACCACAGTGAGGGTGGGAGGCCAACACCTGGCCTGAGTTTGGGAAGAGGATGTGGAGCTCCACGTCCTGCGTTCTCTCCCCTCCCTGTCCCCGATCGTGTCTCTCCTGTCTCCCCTGCCCCATTCCGCCTTCTGACAAGCAGGAGCATCGGGCTGATGTTTGAAGTGCCTGAGATCAGGGGATCCTGCTGCCATCTGTAGAGAGGAAAACGAGCCTCATCGACCCAAATAAATAAACTAAGCAGGCGCAGAGGGAGAGCATCAGCTACAAAGGAAAACAGGCCTGGCTTGGTTTGGGGAGGTTGTCATGGGTGTAGGTGAGGCCAGAGGGCTGAGGGGTCCAACTCGGGCTTATTCCAAGCCTTGGATGAAACTAGAGGAGGGTCTGGTGTCCCTGCCCTCTATCCTGATCAAAGAGAAGGGGGAGAGAGGGGGAGAGAGAGAGACAGCCTGTAAATAGAGAGAAGAGCAGCAGATGACAGACATCATTGAATATTAAAACGCCAGCCACCAGAGCGAGCTCCTGCCGCCCAGAATCCGCCTTGGAGATGGCTGCTAGACCAAGTTGGATAAGATACACAGGGCAGCCATCCTTCCGTCACCCAGCTATTTATTTATGCAAAACAAACACGCGCTCAAAGTCTTTTTATTCCAGGTGAACAAAGCAAACACATTCTGCAGACAGAACACCTCCCCCCCCCACCAGCTTACCCCAACTCAATGTGTTTTCATTAATATAAATTGTTTGCAGTAGGCAAATTAATTCTAGAAATGGTTCTTAGACACGGCAAATCGTTCTTGTAAAGCAAGGAATGCACGAGAGCCGGCTGCATTTTCCTGTGCTCTGGGGAGCTTAGGTAAATATAGTAATGTGGATCGTGATAATCGATGCTTATTACAGTGGCCGGGCTTAATGACCGGTATAGCACGGGGAGATGATGGGAGCTCTGGGATTGCAGGTTGTAAGCTGCAACCCTGTGGGAACGAAAAATGACAGAAGGTTCAGAGAGCTTTGAAGCTGGGGTGTTCTTAGCGTATATTAAAACTTGTCTCTGTGGAGGATTTCCCAGATTAGAGACACTCCCTTGGCTCTGAACAGGACATCAATGGAGTGTGCGGTCAGGGTGAGCAGGCCCCGTCCCACTGCAGGTGCAAACAAGTGAGACAAGTAACCCCCCCCCCCAACCAAGAGGTTAAACGAATAGGTCAAGGTTACCCCAGAAGGTCATTAGTAGAGTCTGGACTGAAATTTAACCACAACAGGGCTCCTAAACTTTAGTGGTCTGGTTCTCACTAGTGATTCTCTGCCTTTGCTAAACACACTCTGCATTATGATTTACTTAATTAAAAAGCTATAAGGTCCCCAAATCAACCTCATGTTATCAAACTTTTTGGGTTAGCCTTGTCCACAGGTACACTATCCACAAAGTTAAGGGCTTGATATGTTGGTTCTATCTTTTTAAAATAACATAGGGCTGAGCACTGGTGGCTCACCCTATAATCCTAGTTACTCAGAAGGCTGAGATCTGAGGATGGAGGTTCAAAACCAGCCCGGGAAAGAAAGGCCATGAGACTCTTATCTCTAATTAACCACTAAAATGTCAGAAGTGGAGCTGTGGCTCCAGTGGTAGCAAGCCAATTTTAACCAAAGGGGGCAGGGGGAAGCTAAGGGCAGCATCTAGGCCCTGAGTTCAAGCCCTAGTACCTTGTGTGTGTATTACACACACACACACACACACACTGTGTATATTACACACACACACACACACACACACACACACACACACACACACACACACACACACACACACACACACACTTCAGTCATGGACCATGTGGAGTTGCTTGGAATATCAAATCCATTTGGGGAAGCTCTGGCTACAATGGAAAGGAGCCAGCAGACATGTTTGGGTTCTTCCTGCCATTACTGACAGTGCCACCCTCAGTACCCACCTGATTGGCTCATGCTGCCCACACCAGCCAGTCACTGGTCTACAGTACTGCCCTCAGAGCTGCGCCCCTGCCATCCACTAGAGAACCAGGCTGAGGCAGGATTGAGGCCTGAATTCTGGTAGAAGTGTGGGAATATCAATCGCAAGCTGCAGCAGAAAGGACTGCTGGTCAGATTCTCCTGACCTCGTGCAGCAGAGTGACCAGGGCAGTGGCTAGGGAGGGCTCATGAAGCATTGGACCCTCAGCTGATGACAAGGGAGTACTGCTAATCTCTTAAGTGGTGATAATGGTCACGTGGTTCATATGGGTAAATAGATGCATTCTGTTCACACTGAATTATGTAGGTGTGAAATCACTAGAGATACACTTTAAAACACTTCATCTGCCAAGGGCTGATGCCTTATACCTGTAATCCTAGCCACTCAGGAGGCTGAGATCTAAGGATCGCAGTCTGAAGCCAGCCTGGGCAGGAAAGTCCATTTATTGTGATAACTCCAATCAATTACTCAGAAAAATCCAGAAGTGGTACTTTGGCTCAAAGTGGCAGAGTGCTGGTCTTGAGTACAAAGAAGCTCAGGGATAGTGCCCAGGGATCTGAGTTCAAGCTCTAAGAATGGCAAAAACAAACAAACAAACCAATAAATAAAATAAAACATTTCATCCCAAAGTAGGCTGAGATGAAGCCAGAGCATGCAAACTTTCATAGCTGTTAAATTGGGTGATGGGCGTGTGAGCCACAGCTCGAGCTTCTTTTAATGATTATTTTAAAGCGAGTGTAGGAGAGGGTGTACAAAGATCTATAGGGAGGTGTGGGGTTGATGTACCATCTTTTTTGGGGGGTGGGTGGACAGAGTTGGCTCCAGACCCCAATGGGTACCTGGCTCCCTGCAAATCTGCACCTAGGTCCTAGGCTGTCCGATTTCTCACGTAGCCATGGTGTCCCTCCACGAGCACCTGCCTCTGTAATGAGGACGGATGCATAATTGATGGAAGCACAATGTGATACAGTCGCAGAAACCTCGTCTGCTGGAAGACATCTGTTCAGCACACGGAATCCACTCAGCCCCTGTCACAATGCATTTTCTCTATTGTATCAGAGCCGCAGGAACGTGTGCACGCGTGATCTGTAATCGCCCGTGTCTGGGGACCTGGTACGGTAGGAGCTGGCGCCTCTGCTTTGGATATGTTTGCATCCGGCCTGCATTCCCTGGGCCTCCCGTGCGCTGCCTGCATTCCGTCACAGCCCTCCTCATAAATTACCCCTGTGCTTTGACGGGCTTGTAAGGGCTCAGGTGCCGGCATCGAGCTACTGTCACAGACACCTTGGGAGCCCTGTGTTCTGGAAAGAGGGGAGGAGCAACATGCAAGAGAGGCAGCTCCCCGAGATTCCTTCTCTCCCCGGAAAATGCAGGGCCCTCGCTGGGTGTAACTGCGTACTAAAGCTCCAGTCACATTCTACAGGCTCCCAGGTCTCTGCTCTGGGCCAGGTGGGTCTCTTATATGTTCTCGGTTGGGGAGGGGCGAGGGGCCTGGAGAAAAGGGGAAGGAGGCATCTTTGAGTTGGCCATCTCCATAGTGGGTGTAGGTGGAGAATCTTGGGGGGCTAGGATGGGAAGCTTCTTTGGGGAAGAGCCCTGGGACAGCAGTTACCTGGGCTCTGGGGGCCACAGATGGGGCCCACAGCTCAGATGGAGACAATCTCAGCACAGTCCTGCAGCTCACGGCTGGATCCCATGGTCTTCTCTCTGGGGCTCCTGAGCATTCTGAATATCTGTGTTCTGTTCCCCTGGAAGCCCTCTGAGGGCTCTCCTCCTGTGTGTGATTTCCCATGGGATCTGGGATGGGCTCATCAAGACCCTTCACTCACTGATGTCCAAGTGCACGGCTTCTTGCCGTGGAGGGCTGGGTAGCCCAGGCCGGCTAGTGGCCAGCACTCTTGCAATGCACTAACACCACGGGCTGAGCCATATTTCATGTGCCTCACACCAATTCAATAAGCGACGTGTGATCCCATCACCTCGTGAGCCTTCGAGGTCTCGGCTAGGATCAGCCTCACTGTTCAGATGGGAGAAGCCAAGGACATAGGAGTTGTTTTCAAGCCGCCGGGAGTAAGGAGCAGGAGCAGGCTTTGAACCCAGAAAGTGTACCAGAGTCACTTCCACCAGGCTTACTATTTTTCTCCACGAAGGGGGCTAATAAAACCCACCTCAGAGGGTACCCCAAATGCCTAGCACTGTCCCCCGGCACTTATGAAAGAATTGCAGAAGGGACAGGGATGGTGGTTGGGGGTCCAGGTCCAGCTCCTCCACCCACCATGTTTACTCGTCTGCACAGAGAGGGGCGGTTGCTAGGCAACGGAGGCCTCCATCCAGAGGGGAAATAAGATGCCTTCTGTCCCATGGAAGAGTTCCAGCGTTCCTACCCCCTCCAACCTGCCCCAGTCTCTTGCACGGACTCTAACTCATCACCAGAGCTGCCTCTGCTTGTGCTCCACCGGGGACTGTGGGCCAGGGTGACTCTGGGCTGCTGTGTGGACTCCCTCCTTTGTCAGACAAGAGAGGTGCAAGAATGAACGCTGCTCCCGGGTCACGTGGAAAGAGCCGACGACAGGCTGCCTGCCTGCCACCTTCGACAGGTCCCCGAGGCTGGGAAGACCCTGTGCCTTCTTGTGGGTGGGTGACCATCATGGGAATGTGGTCTCCTTTTCTTAGAACCACTGTATTCTGCCTGCTGCAAGTGTGAAGTGGTGGAATGCAGTGGACTTTTAATTTTACATATATATTTTTATTTTATTTATTTATTTTTTTGGGCGTCCAGTCGTGGGGTCTGAACTCTGGGCCTGGGCGTTATCCCTCAGCTCTTCAGCTCAAGGCTAGCGCTCTACCACTTGAGCCACAGCGCCACTTCCGGCATTTTTCTTTTTGCTTATGTGGTGCTGAGGAATCGAACCCAGGGCCTCTGGCATACAAGGCAAGCGCTCTACCACTGAGCCACCTTCTCAGCCCCATATATATTTTTAAATTATTCTCTGTTACTGGGGTTTGAACTCAGGGACTCACCCTTCCAGGCCCGTATTCTGCCATTTGAGCAATGCTCCCACCTCCCTTTTTTTTTTTTTTTTGCTTTAGTTATTTTTCAAATAAGGACTAGTGCTTTTACCTAAGGCCAGCCTTGGACCATAATCCTCCTATCCATATCTTCCCTGGAGCTGGGACCATAGTCATATGCCATCACATCTAATTTATTTGTTGAGATGACGTCTCACTAACTTTTTCCCCAGGATAGTCTTATATTTCAATCCTCTTAGTCTGTGTCTTCTAGGTAGCTGAGAGTACAGGCAGGAGTCACCATGAGTGGCTTTACCAGTGGTCATTTGAAAAGAAAGCCAGTCTCACCAAAACTAGCCATTTGCAATCTTGCCAAGATTGACAGAAGGAAGGGAAAGAGGTGTGCATGCCCAGTAACCCTCACTGGGCTCTGAGAGGGAAGCATGGATACAGGACCCTGTGTGTGGCTCTACCTCCAGGAGTCTGACTTACATAAATCTCCAGCTGTTTCTTAATGGAGGGTCAAATGGCCATTTGGACATATCATGTGCCCTTCTTTTGGGCCTATCTAGGCAAAACATTGTGTACGATCCCCATTTTTTTTTTGTCGGTTGTGGGGCTTGAACTCAGGGCCTGGGCACTGTCCCTGAGCTCTTCAGCTCAAGGCTAGCACTCTACCACTTGAGCCACAGCACCACTTCTGGCTTTTTCTGCTTATGTGGTGGCTGAGGAATCGAACCTAGGGCCTCATGCATGAGAGGCAAGCACTCTACCACTGAGCCACCTTTCCAGCCCTATCTCCATTTTTTATACACTAAATACCAGTAGATCCCTCAGTCATCTGTGACAGACAGTCAGAGACATTCCCCTGTCTCAGGTGAAGAGACTGGAAGACCTCTGGGGCACTTAGCAACACCCATACTGGCAGGGGGTCTCCTGTAACTGCCACGTCTTCCCTCTGTATACCAGTTCTGTGCTTCACCATACCTGTGGTCCAGATGTCCCCTGTAGGTGGCATTAGATGGCCTCTATCAATCTCCCTCCCCGCTCCTCCATCACCGGCAGCCCCTGCTCCTCCTCCTTTTCCCTCAGTCCTTTTGTCCTCTCTCCTTCACTGGATTTCCCAGGCCTTCCCTGGTTGGTGGCACCTTTCTGGCCATTTCCTCCTCACTGCCTGGATACCTGGCAGCACTGTTCCCTAAAGAAGAGGGAGGCTCTGGAAGTATGGGTGAAGGGCGTGGTCTAGCGTCCCTGATTATTCCACTCTCCTGTCACCTCTTGCCCTTTGACAGCTCCTCTGATGAGATTTTAATTCCTCATTGTTACCTTTTGTCAAGAAGGGGACCCCCTCCGTAAACCGCCCCCCCCCCAGTCCTTGATTTTCTCTTCAGCTCTTCTGTTTTGCATTTCTATGGTGGGTTTCTTCCTTTCTGATAGAATGATTACTCTGTCTCTCACATAATCACACACACACACACACACACACACACACACACCCTTTGATATTTCCTTAAAACATTTCTTTGAAGAGATGTGGGTTGGGGGCTGTGGGGCGCTTTAATGAGGATGGCACCCCTTACAGGGGAGGGAGGGAGGGAGTCATTAGGGTAGTGATGGAAAGACTCAGGGGAAGCATTGTCTTGGGAGAGATTTTTTTAAGCATCTTTTTTTTCTGATTAAAATATAATGCATATTCATGGTGAGAAACGGGAAAAGTTGAGAGAAGAAACAAATTTAAAATGACCTGCAGTCTCCCAAACAAGAGATGAAATCAATATTCTGGTGCTTTTGGTACATTTTGTTCATATTCTCCTGTATTAGTCATTGCCCAAAGCATTTTTTTTCCTGTGCCAGTCCTGGGGCTTTAACTCAGGGCCTGGACACTGCTCCTGAGTTTCTCTCTCTCTCTCCGCTAGGGGCTCTACCACTTAAGCCATAGCTCTACATTGGCACCTGGGCTGGCTTTGAACTGTGATTCTCAGATCTCAGCCTTCTGAGTAGCTAGGATTACAGGCATGAGCCACTGTGCCCAGATTTTTTTGTTGGTGGTGGTGGTCATGGGACTTGAACTCTGGGCCTGGGCACTGTCCCTTTACTCTTCAGCTCAAGGCTAGTGCTCTACCACTTGAGCCACAGCACCACTTTTCTGGTGGTTAACTGGAGATAAGAGCCTCACGGACTTTCCTGCCCGGGTTGTCTTTGAACCACAATCCTCAGATCTCAGCCTCCTGAGTAGCTAGGATGACAGGTGTGAGCAACTGGCACCTGGCCACAAAAGCATAGTTTTAAGGACTACATAATATCCTCTTTCATGAATAGGCTGACATAGATATCACAGGTGTCCTAAACTTAATCATGTCAGGTCTGGCTCTACCAGTATGGCCAGCAGTGTCTCACCAGACAGACAGATGGCACCTGTACTTGGTAATACCTATTGCCGTCTTGCTTCATAGGCAGGCAGCACGTGTTCATGATGGCCCCCAGCCCCATGTGGTATGCCCACCCTGAGATGGATTTTTCTTTGGTTCCATGGATGGACACACAAGCAAACTTTCAGTCTCCAAATCCTTTACAGCCAACCTAAGACCATCTTCCTTCAAGAAACCTCCCATCATGGCTAGATGGAAGGAAACAGCTATGGACATATGCATTCAGCAGTGGCAAGAAAATGGCCAGGCCTCAGCATCGAGAGGGGATCATGTGGGAGCAGGAAACATATTAATAAATTCTTTGTTGTTGTTGTTCTGTATTGTCCATGATGGATGACCACACAGCATCAATAACTGCAAACAACCCTGGGAAAGAGAGACTAACACAAGCCTATCGCTCCTGCTGGAAAGCAGTGGGCTCAATTCAATTTTGCACATGACGGTGGACTATAGGAGCCTAAACAACATTATCTTCGAGGATTGCCACCACCACACATATAATAAACGTATGAGCATTGGGGCTAAACAGAGAGGATGTTTTCCCAGGGTTACAAGATGGTAAAGGATGGCCACACTTGAGTTCAAGTCTTTTGAAACTACAAGGCCCTTATCTTGGTGGTGTTGTTATTAGGAGTAACAAGCTCCCCTATTATTTCAGGGTATCTTCCAATCAGTGAGAACGTGCCATTCTTTATGCGGAAAAGGATGGGGCAAACATATAGAGAGGTCTGAATCAGGTTGAAGAGCTCAAAAGGCATTGGAAAGCCCACTTTTAATGTGATTGGGTAAGATTCAACAAGTGGGAAACGTACAGAAAGAGACACAAAGTGATTGGCTAAGCAACATGTCCATCAATTACAGCCCATAGAGCCTGATCACTATGCTTACAGGAAACCATAGAACCACATATTCTAGGAAGATAATGATGAAGGATGGGAAGTAGAGACAGGGATACAGGAACAGCAGTGAAAGGAGAGAATGCATGGTTTGTTCAAAAAGCTAATTCCTGTGAGCCACTATCAGCCAAGACAAATGCATGTGAATTTAATGCATCAACAGGGAACTCCAAGCAAAAAGCTCATTGATTTGAACACAGAGACAAATCTGGACACCCAGTAGGTTACTATAAAATGTTCATAAGTATAAAAAGAAAAGAAAGAATAAACTCAAGAGCTAGCACAGAGATCAACTAGTCTGGCATTTACAAGGATTCCATGTTTGTGAGCCTCACTGCTGAGAGCTCTCTGTTCCCTTGGCATGGTTACTCTGATGAGTAGTCACATAAAGCACAATATAAATTTTTATTATTATTGGACGGTGCTATGGCTGGATCAGCGCTGTTCTGCACGGAGGTTTTCAGACATATTATAATTACATTCTGTAGGTTTGCAAATAATGACATAACCCAGTCACCTTACTGTGGGTATGATTTATTACAAATAACAAAATGTTATTATATGGAAATTACTTTCCACACAACAGTGGACTAGAGCGGAGCTCTCCAGAGCGGCTTTAATCTCTAAGATGAGAACCTGAGCCATTTCAGGACCTGGGACAGCGCCAGGCCTGCCAGAAGGCAAGTGGAGGGTCAGGGCAATACGCTTTTAGACAACCACAGTTGAAGGCCGAGGCCCTTGTCATCCTGGAGAAAGAGGTACCACAGATTAATTTTGATTTTTCATTTGAGTGTGGTCTTCTCATGAGCTCCCCCACCTTTTTGCACAGTCTAATTCCCCTGCTCTCACTTAGAAAAAAATAGTCACATTCAGAATCATCCATAAACTTTTCTCTTTTGAATCTTAGAGAATATTATCCTTATTTAAGAAGAAACAGACAAAAATATATAAAGCCATATTGAGCCTATGCACCATAAGCATATGGATAGTTTGTGCCCAGCCTCCATCCATAAACTCACGTCGGGCCTGATACAAAAAACACAGATGGCAAAGAAGTAAAACATTTATTGATCATTTAGTTGTGAAGCTTCCCTGCCCCCAACATGTAGGGGGGGGGTCATTATTTATAAAAGAAATCAGAATGTGAAACTATCTTCTTTCCAGTTTGTGTGATCCCAAAGGCCAGCCTAACAGATTTTCCTGTCCTAGTTACTTCCTGAGATTTTTCTATTATGCCTTTTGCTTAAAAAGGCATTTTTACAAGATGGTAATGAAAAATTATACTAATTTTCATAGAACTTTGATGATCCCTGATGTTGTATGGAGTAGAATTTATTACTCCACATACAGGAGATTGGGAATTAGTTTAGTAACTTGCCCTCTGTTGAAGTACAAAGAAAGGACTAAGTATAAAGAAAGGATTTCTTAATCTTTCATCCAAGGTACATCCTGCTATTTCCTATTACCTCGGCACCTGTGTAACTAAGGAGATGGAATCTACCAAGAGGGAAGGCTGAGAACTGGACAGGAACAGGTCTGGGCTCTACTAGGCTTCTTTTCTTCCCCATGGGAGTCCTTGATTGTTTGGAGAAATCCTGGCCTTTTCGTCTTTGCCTAAATTCAGAGACTGATACCAACTGATCTCATCTTGTACTCTCCAAATACAATGTCCAAATGCTTCTTCATCTTTGTTGACATCATTTCAAGGCTTGGAATCACTGTGAGGGTGGGGGGTGTAGGAGAGCAGGATCCTGAGGGGGAGCAAAGGGGGGCAGGGAGGGGTTTTGTGTGGACAAGGCAGGGCAATGTCAGCTGTCACAAAGCATCCCAGGATTGCAGCCAGGCAGATCCAAAGTCAGTTTGTCACCATCTCAAAAAAAAAAAAAAATCAAGGTTGAATTGCTTTCGCTTAAACTGATTAAGAGCTCTGAGAGTTTTTGTGCAAACCTCCCGAATATCCCATTTTGGAGCCGGGTATTCAGTGATGTCTTTTTGACGTTGCTGCCCAAAGTTTTGAAAGGATAAGTGCATTAAGAATTTAAACACTGGGAAAGCAATCACTCAGTGACATTTAATAACATTAATGCAGTGGAATTACAGAATTATCACAGTAATACGGATCTCAACCCCACTTTCCTTTCAGTGATTAGCGAATTCCTGACCAATTAATATGAAGTATTCTGCAGTGCCTTGGAGTATATTTGGGGCGGGGGGAAGCTCTTAAGACACCGGAAACCGTTTCTTCGCACTCACAGGTGAAATCACCTCTGACTGCTCTGTCTTTCTTGGGAAAGAAGACTCTGAGAAAGTAGCATTGGAGCCAGCTGTGCAGTGTGGTTGCTTCTAGGAATTGACATCTGTCTGTCTATCTTCTCTTCACTAGCCAGCAACTGGAACTGAATGGCCATGCTTAGTTTGGGATCAGTCCATACTCTTTTCTCTCTTTCTTTTATTTATGCTAGTACTGAGGCTTGAATTTAGGGCCTGGGTACTATTCTTTAGCTCTTTTTGCTCAAGGCTAGCGCTCTGCCACATGAACCACAGATCTAGCGCTGTCTTTTTTGGTGTTTAGTTGAAGATGGGCTTTTCTGCCAAGGCTGGCTTTGAACTGTGATCCTCAGGTCTCAACCTCCTGAACAGCTAGGATTGCAGGTGTGAGCCACTGGCACACAGCTATAGTTCTGGTCTATACTCCTTCTTACTCCCTGGGACACATGACTGGAGGAGGTTTCCCAAATGGCTTCTTCTAATCAACTCCTCTGGTCACCTAGGCTTGTAGACTATGTGTGCAATGACCCTGTGTGGATCTTTTAGTGCTGGATAATTTTTGTGTGATTTTCTCCAAATAAAACCCACAGAGAAGACCACAACATAAAATGGGTAAAATTGTGATTTGGGGATGGGATCTAGGACCCTCTCTGCTCAGCAGCCTACTGTGTGAACTCTTTCATCACCTCAACACAAGACATCTCCCACCATCCTGTGGGAATGTGTGTGTGTGTGTGGAGGGGGTGCCTGCGTGTACATGTGCGTGTGTGCATATGCATGCATGCCAGTACTGGGGCTTGAACTCAGGGCCTGGGCACACTGTCCCTTAGCTTTTAATTGGAGATAAGAGTCTCATAGACTTTCCTGCCCAGGCTGGATTTGAACCACAATCCTCAGATCTCAGCCTCGAGAGTAGTTGTCTTTATAGGAGTGAGCCTGTATTGAGGATGCTCAGCCCTGAGTTTCCTTTATCAAAACAGATCCAACCCCAAGATCCAACCCAGTGAGGACCTTGGCTTTGGCGAGGTCAGTGGATTTGCAGGTATGAAACACACGGACAGACACCCATCAGACCCAACAGTGACAGACCCGCACTCACAGACATGCACCAATGTCCAGGTTAGCATCTGGGTGGCCAGAAGAGCACTGGATGTCCAGTGCAGTACCTGGAGGTGGTGAGAGGTCAAAGTACATGGGCCAGGGCCAGGCTCTGCACTTTGACCCAGTGGCTTTGGTGCTGACTTTCTGTGAATTTGAGCTCTGCTCAAGTAATGAATGTCATTTCTCCATACCTCATTTTCCTTATATGCCAATGTAGAGAATAATAAGAGAGAGAGAATGAGGAGTGAACGTGTCTTTATGTATGTCACGTAAAAGCATCTAAGAAAATGCCTCAATTGCATGAGGCCTTCAACCAGGGCTGATTATCTCAACTTTGCCAACCCCTTTACCCCCTATATCATCCTTTCCCAGGTCTCTGCTGGTGTCCCAGACCCCTGAAGGATAGGGCAGCATGCACTACATAGAAAGGGTGCTTTCTGTCTCTTCCTAGGCTCTGCCAGCCAAGCGGGAACAGTTTGCAGGCACGTGACAGCCTCTTCCGGCTGAGCTGCAATGCACGAAGGGATTTACCGTTGTAAAGCTGCATCTTAATCTGGATGGCTTCCCGGAGCGAATCTCCACTCTCCGCTCTCAGCTGTGCACTAGCAGCCTGGCACTGTAGAGGGACCATGCCAGCTTCCCTTTCTCTAGGGTCCTGAGTCCAGGGCCATTTTGAGCCCATCCTTCCTCATACCACAAGACCCCCCCCCCTTTACTCCTTGCTCCATTTCCTCCATCCCCACCCCCCCAGGAGGAGGGTGGAGGAGGTGGTCTGAGCCACCACACCAGGCGGTGACAATTAAGCCCATTCAGAGCCGAGTCATTTGCATGCAAGTCCTCACTAAGCAGAGAACACTCAACCTGTCATTATCTCTTGGCATAGCTGGTAAGGGTGCCACGTGGTTGTGAGGATGGCAGCTTCCTTCCCCTGGGCGCTGCCAGACAGGATGGGTGAAGGGCTAGCACCTTTCCTCCTGGCTACCTAGCCTACTCCAGGAAGCCAAGGGGCCAGGACTGGAGGAGGAAGAGAGGGAGGGAGAGGAGGGGAAGGAGGAGGATGAGGAGGGGCCCAACTTCCTAGACCCAACTGTGCTTTGGCCTGGGAGAAGATCTCTGGAGGATACCAGGGGAGAGCGGGAGGGAGGGCACGACTCATCAGAGGCTAGTTCCCACCTCCTCAGCTGGAATTTACTGAACAAGATTATCCCTTGAAAAGTATTAAAAGCCCCCATTTTGCCGCACACCCACAGAGCAGGCTCTGCAGCAGCTGTTCCCTCAAAGGCGCTCCAGCTGTTCCCTGCCCTCCCCCCCAGCAATCATCACCCACTACTCCTCTCTGCCCCTCCCCCAGCTCCACTCGGAATAAATCACATTGAGATCCAAGTGCTATCAGGCCTGGCTGGGTTGGTCCAATATTTCTGCTCTCAGAGACAAAGAAAATGATCCGGAGGTTCAAGTCCCACGCACAGCTCCCTCATCTCGAATCCCAAGCCCTATGGAGAGCTTCATGGAACCCAGGTTCAAGGCCGAGAGGTCTGGTGTGGGAAAGGAAGCGGCCTCTCCAGCAGGGAGACCTACTTCACGCTTCTGAGAGCACAAGACGGCTCAGTGGAGAAGCTTTCTCTCTCAGGGCTGGGTCACATGGAGTTAGAAGACTTGCTACCCCCATAGGAGATCAAGAAGTGCTAGGAAACACTGTCAGCATCCGCCAGCCAGACCCAGGTTTGGTTCCTTTAGTGTAAACCTTTGATCTGGGCTTAAGTGCAAATCTCCCTGAGAGAGGCAAACACTGTAAAATGGGTCTAGTCATTTTCTCCTGAATAAGAATGCATTCCCAGGACCCTTTTCTGAGGATGGACATTGATTCTAAAGGAAGAGAAAGAGATGTGGACATGATGCTCTTGAACAAGTGAGGAGAGCCAGTTCCTCTCTCAGGAGGAAAGATGCAGAGTAAAGAATCTGAGGTGCGGACTGGTTGCTTTCAGAGATGCAATGACCTGGCATACTGCAGTCTAGGCCAATCAGATGAGTTTCACCCAGCCTGGGCTTAGGTCTTAGTATTCCTGGTCAGCAAGACCTTTGTCCAATCCCTGAGGGTAAACCTGGAGTAGTCACCTTAGGCCTCACCAGCTCACACCTGCTGCCATGATATGTCACACACACCAGAGCTCAAGCCAGTTCCTCTGTGAAATGCTCAGTTTAGCTAGGTGCAGTAGCTTATACCTGTAATCCTAGATACTTAGAAGGCTGAGATCTGAAGACTAGCCTAGGCAAAAAGTTTGTAAGACCTATCCCAACCAGTACAAATCTAGGCATGGTGCGGGGCATCTGTCATCCCAGTTATTCAGGAAGCAGAAATAGGAGGATCACTGTCTAGTTCTGTCTGAGACGTACCATAGTCAGACCTTATTTGAAACAAAAGCAAAAGAACTGAAGTGTGTGCGGCTCAAATGGTAGAGCACCTTCATACCAAGTGCAAGGCCCTACCACTGAAATATATCCATGTATATATATATTTATATATGCATGCTATACTTATGATAAAGCATGGCTTTATCGAAAGTACAATTGTACTTCCTACCTATTTCCATGTCAGAATCAGCAACTCCAGTTGGGCATGACCCAGTGGTGTTGGTGCTGACCTTCTCTGATTTCTAAAAACAGGAGTTCAGTTTGTCAGGGAGATCTGAGCGCCGACTATGTATTCCCAGATATGAGAGTGTTGGTGTCAGCCGCGAGGTCTTTGTATTAGGCCCTGAAAACTGGTGGCCTGGTGTGGCCCCATTGTCTCAATGCATGCATCTCTGTCCTCCAGCTCCCTGACTTCTTGTAGGCAGGGACTCCCTCTGTCTCTTTGTCTCTGTTTCTCTTTGTCTCTTTCTTTCTCAGCTCTGCAGAACCCAGAACAAGTCTAGGGGTACAGCTGGCACTCAATATGCAGCTACTGGTTGATGTTTAGTGCCTGCCCTGAAATCACTCCCAATCTAGCTGGGAAGCCTTGATACCCAGGTAACCCACAGATACCTCATGTAGGTCCTCTAGGAACAGGAGCTGGCACAGGGCCCACTGACCTGGTATGGTGGAGAAGTCTCAGAACCTTCCAGCTCCTGGTCTGGACATTCTCAGTGGTTTCCTCTTCACCCTAAACACAGCTATATCTAGGCCTAGTTTTGCCCATCTATGGCCCTGTTCTCCTGTACCAAATGGCACTAAACAAAGCATCTGGGCACAAGGAGGTCTGTACGCCAATCTCATGATAGTTAAGAGCTTTGGGTCAGGAATATTTGAACCTTCTGTCTGTCATGGACTCCTGGGATACGGGCAAGTCACCTTCCCTAAGGTCTCAGTTTCCTCATCTGTCAGATGGAGCTAGTGAGCAATCCAGGGGAAAGTTTGCTGTGAAGATGAAACGAGATAGCAGAGCTAAGGCTATTTCGTCTGATTGTTTCCCATAACGGAAGGCTAATGCAGCAGAATTTATTCTGAACTTCAAAGCTAGGAGGTCAACTCCCATCTCCCAGCCAGGGTACAATAGAAGAATCATTCAGGGTAAGGAAGCTACTCTAGGAAATGCCAGCCATTTGGATAAAAACAGGAAAACAATAGGCAATTTTCTGAACGATTTTCAAGATTAAGGTATGTGTATGAAGGTCAAACGCTGTCAAACTTACCGAGTTTCTACTGTGGGTCAGATACCTTACTTGTAGCGCTTAAAATGAACCTCAAGGAAGGCATGAGGAATCTTAAGCAAGTCCCACAGTGGGTGCTGGGAGCCAGAGTTCATTCACAAGCTTGGCTAACCCAATGCCCCAGACCCTTTGAACCAACACTGCCTCCTGCACCCAGAGTGCCTAGCCAAGGGAGGAAACCTTTGATCTGCCAAGGGCCATTGGGTATTTATAATACAATCCCCAGGCTATCCAAAATGATCAATACAGGCAAGACAGGCTGCAGACCACCGATGAGAGGCATACATACCAGAAGCCCAGGTGTCTGTTCCGTCATGAACCAAATGATTTCCAGGGATTTCAGTGGCCTTTGGGTTGGATATTTCCTAACCCCAAGCATCTCACTCATGGTCATGAGCCCCCGCACACCTACCCAGCCAGCCAGGTGTTTGGCACATGCTCACTAGATTGAACATTTCATGGCACACAGCCCTGGTAGAAGTGGCCTCACACGGCCCAGGCCTTTGTCACCAGGAGAAAAAGACACACTGTACCAGACATGTTTTCTCAGATGACTGCTGTGAACTTGACCTCTTACAGCCTCCTGAACAGAGGTGTACAGAGATCGGCCTCCCCCCTGGTGCCTGCCTCTCCCTCCCTCTCCCCCAGGGTCTGCGATTAATTGCAGTGAACCACAGGAGCCCCTACCTCGGTGGCCCTGCTCACAAATAAAGGCACTGGGCTGCTTTCTTCGGAAGGAATCCTAAGCTGTGTGGCCAAGCATCACTGCAGTAGTTGTTTATGCATTCGTGTCCAAAGGGGGTGGGCTGACCCTTTCTTTTCCTTCCTTGAATCCTGTTCTCCAACACCCCCTGCCCCCTGCTTTTTCTTACTACTTCTGGCTTCTCTCCAGAGGTCCAGTGGCAGATAATATGGGAGGCCAAGTAGCTTGATCGTCCCAGGAATCGGAGCCTGGAAATGGAAAAAGATCTTGCCCCTTGCCGGCTTGTCTGCCCATGCCTTCCTGGCAACGGGGCCTGTCTGGGGTCCTGGGCTCCCTGCCACAGAGACTTGTGGCCTTTGGGGACAGCGCTGCCTGGTCTATGGCACCTGTTGTGTGTGGCCTGAGGGTTGGGAGGAGGGACCTGATCAGAGTATCTTTCCTGGGCCTACTGCATGACTCTTTCCCTGCTAAGGTTTTAGGTCCATCCCCACCCTCCTCCTTGCTCCTGCCACATGACTGAGTTGGGCTAACAAACATCTCTCAGCTGCTGGCTGCTGCCTCATTCTCCAGAGGACTGGATCTATCCAAGCCCCACTCCTCCGTGACCAGGCATGGGAACTCTGTCTCCCTGCCTCAGCCCCGCAGCAGGCACCTCGCCTTGGAACCATGCACAGCGCCGCACACAAACCAGCCCAGCCCTGAACGCAAAGACCAGGCAGAATGGAGCGCTTATGTTGAGGCCCTCGGCCAACTTGCATTTACTCCACCACCTGGCTTCCTTTAGGCCTGGGCTCACGGAGTCTGTCCTTGTTGGACAGGATTCATCTGCGTAGTCTAGGAGAGTGTGAGGAGATGGTAATTGGGGCAGACACAGAGGAGGCTGGAGGGGTGGGGAGAGATTCAAGGGTCACAGAAGGGGCTCTGACTGGGCCAGATGCCACTGCAGCAATGACCTCTGAACCCCGGCCTGGCTCCTTGAGCCGCCATGTCCTTGTCTAACCCTAGAGGCCAAACTCAGCCTACTTGGGGGCTGCTATAAGGAACGAGACTGCAGGTGCATTATGGCTGGTCCAGGGCCTGCTTGGTGCTCAGAACCCAGCAGCTATTATGATCATCTTTCTCCTCTCAGTGCTCCATCTGTGCGGTGAGAGCTGAGCGCTCGGTTTAGGCCTTTTGGGAAATCATGCTCGCAGTGGTCACAGGAGGTCCTGGATATCCACGGACAGGGGCCTCCCCGCTCCCAGCCTCAGATTTCCCTGTGAGGAGGTGGAACCTGGCTCAAGGATATCTCTCATTGCAATGGTATAACTCCTTGAAACAACTTAGCGTTTGATACAGTGAATACTAGGAAACAGAAGCATGTTTTACCAGGGAGGGGAGGCTATAGAGGATGGCAGGCGAAAGGACCGAGGAAGGGTGGACATCGTGGTCAATGTACACACATGAAAATGGAATCAGAGGAAGAGCTGACATGGGTCCAGATGCATCGCACCCACACACTGACATTGAATTGAAGCCCCTTTGTACAATGACTTACCGGTTAATTTTTAAAAATATGTTTTTTTAAGGAAAACATTTTTCTTTCTTCCTTGGTGTCTGTGGCTCCCAGAAGGATCTAGATCTGCATTCGCAGCCCATCATGAATTCTGCCTGCCATGAGGGTCACAGGACAAACAGCCAGTTCTTCTCACAAACAGCACCCGCGACTACTAAATGGCCCTTTACGAACGAGCAACAAAATTTCACTTCCTTCCATTTCACTCGCTGACTGCAGTCCTACCCCCTAAATAAGTAGGTTCTGTTTCCCACACGATATCTCTTTGAATATAGGTGGTAGCTTGAAAACTCGAGAATGTCCCCTTTCCCTTAGATACACATTGTGTGTGTGTGCATTTTTTTTTAAGTCATTCTTCATTCGATGCAATTCCACGCATCCATCCACCCCACCATCCAGATATGGCCTGGGCCTACAGAGAAGTGACAAGCCAGAGCCCTCTGTTTCTTGGCCAGGCCATGGAAATATAAGAGTTCCTGTTATTGCCTTTGAATTTCATCTTGCAAAAGCTAGCCCCGCTGCTGCAGCCCAGAGAGGGAACTTAGGATTTGATCTGTATCTCGGATGATGTTCTTGACATAAGTTCATAGAAATGAAGTCACTGGGACTACCAGAAAGAGCATCTGAACGCTGATACACACTGCCCTGAGACCTACCACTGCAACTTAGTACCAGTTTCTCCAGTACCAGCTCCAGCCTTCTCCCCTTTATCCAGACTGAGCATTCTATGTAGGAAAATATGTGCTAAAAATGGTAGCTTGCAGCTGGATGCTGGTGGCTCATGCCTATAATCCTAGCTACTCAGGAGGTTGAGATATGAGGATCATGGTTCCAAGCTGGCCAGGGCAGAAAAATCTGTGCGACTCTTATCTCCAATAACCTACCAACAAAACTGGAAGTGGAGTTGTGGATCAAGTGGTAGAGTATTAGCTTTGAGCAAAAAGAAGTCAGGGACAGTGCCCAGGCCCTAAATTCAAACCCCAGGATTGGCACGCACGAGTGCGCGCGCGCGCACACACACACACACACACACACACACACACACACACACACACACACAGGAGATGGCTTCGCTGTAATCTGCTGACCTCAGGGCCTTGCACTTTCTAGGTGCTCTACCACTTGAGCCATGCCTCTAGTCCTTTGTGCCTTGAGCGCAGCCCTCTGAATACAGCAGGCATTCACAAACCCTGGAGAGATGAATCAAATAATGCGTAAGCACAACGTGCACCCTTGGCCTCCCATAACTGAGACTATGTGGGTGCAGTCCCATGGGGCAGGGGAGGCCAAGAGCCCCCCTTCTATCTGCCTCTTTGGCTTGCAGTCTTTCAGATGTATCAAACCTGATATTCCCATCCTAGATCATAGGTATCACCGTGAGGCAAAGCCCATGTTTTCCTTCCGTCTGGAAGGTTCTGTTTTCATTTTCCACATCAGCATCATGCCATCAATCTCTTTTTCCAGCCTGCTTATGTCTCCTGCATCTCTTCTCTACCTCTCCCCCCTCACGCCCCCAGCCCTATCCCCTGCCTAGTGGGCTGCAGGTTCTACCACGCTCTCAGTGTGGGATCGTGGGTAAGTTACTTTCCATCTCTGCGGCAGCCACTGACTCTGCCCCTGTGAGCCACACAGTCAGATCAGCTGGGTACTGATCTACCTGGAAAATCATCTTCAAGTTTTGAATATATGTGCTGTGTGTGTGTATGTGTGTGGTACTGGGGATTGAACTGAGGGCCTCATACTTGCTAGGAAGGTGCTCTACCACTTGAGCCACGATGTGCCCCCAGTCCTTTTTGCTTTAGTTATTTCTTAGGTAAGGTCTTGTGAGTTTTCTTTTTTCTCTTCCAGGGGCCAATCTCACACACCGATCCTCCTATCTTTGGCCTCTTACACACAGCGGGGATCCAGGACACATACTACCATATTCAGCTATTGACTGAGATGAAATCTTGCTAACTTTTTTTTGCCTGATCTGGCTTTAAAACTCTATTCTCCTGTTCCCTGCTTCCCAAGTAGCTGGAATTACAGGCATGAGCCACAACACGAAGCCTGACACTGGACTTTTAAAGGGAATCCTTGACCCCCAAATCGTCAACTCAAGCATCTAGAGAGACTCAAACTAAAGGGTGCTGTTGGCCTCTGGGCATCTGGGGGAGATACCTTACCTTCTCCCCGACTTATTCTGCAGGTCACAGACCATGGAGGGAGGCCTCCCCTGATGTTGCTGGGACCCATAACAGGTACCCTAGGGGAAAAAAAAGACTCAAGAGCATCTTTGATGTGAACATGAAGGGCGAGTCTGGCAGTCAGTCAGATCAGTCTGGGAAGACTCCCTAGAAGAGGTCAAGTTCAAGAATAAGATACTATTGCCAGGTCAGGAAGAAGCTTAAAGGGGGAGGGAGGCGGGGGCAGCCGGGAGGGAGAGGGAGGCTGGCCTCGCCCCCACGTGGAACCGCAGGAGGCCTGGTGAGGAGAGACTCCCAATTATGGAGGCAGCTCACAGTCCTCCACCAAGAACAAGAAATCAAAAAGTCAACACCAGCTCATTAAACACTTGGGGCTGGCTAGCTATTAAAAGAATTTCCATTTCTGAACAGGATGCCTACCAGGGAATGCCAGACCTAAATATAAGCCACCCCCACCCCTGCACACCCCTCCCTGCCAGGAGCCTTTCCCGTGTTAGGCAGGCAGGAGGGAGGACTTGTACAGATGTGTCATTACTTTTAACATCCAAATATAACCCGCCCCAGGGGGTCAGAAGACTAAGGCTGCTCTTCCCAGCTGCCTCCTGCTAGAGCCAGGGGCGGGGGCATGGGGAGCAGGGGTGCACACCCCTGCAGAGCTGGAGGTGGGGCTCTGGGCAGCCCCCCCCCCCCACCGCCACAGCTATCCCTTCCCTTGTCCCAATGTTGGGGTCTTCACGGGGACCACTGAGACATTTCTGATCTGGTTAGTGGGGTGGGGCGTGGGGAAGTCTGAGGGGTCTTTGGGTACAGGAAGGGGTGATGTGGGATATTTAAGATGACTTCTGTTCCGGGATGGGGGATGTGGGGGAGGAAGCGCTGTCCAGCTGCTGGTGGATCTACAGACGCACGCGTGGCTGTGTGGAAATACAGCTATGCATCCTGGACAGACTTTCCAATCAAGAACTGAGTGCATCGAAGGCAGCCGTCACCTAGGATGTGGCCTAGTGACCCGGGCACCATCTCTGTGGGCGTAGGGCACGCTCCAAGCGCTCACACAGCACGATCGCCAATGACACGTGGACCCAAGCGCATTCCCCTGTCTAGTGGCCCGTGGCATGTGACGCGTGGCACTTCCTCCCCCACCCACTCTCTCTCTGACTTCCTTCCTTGCCAGTGTACTCTAGGTCCCCATCATCCAGAGGTTCCTTGAGAATGCAAGCTTGTATCCGTCCATGTTCCAACCCCCCCCCCCCCCCCGGGGTCTGCCCAGAGTCCTCGGGAGCTGAATTAGCCATGAAGGTGTCATTCTTCGCATGGCTGCTTCTTGGCCCGCTGCCCAGTCAACCCCTTGGTGTCGGCTTTTGATTTTATTGGTCTGGAGCGCATCGTGGCCGTGCTGCTGTTTATAAACTTCCTCCCCCAATGCCTCCCTCTCCTTTAGTCCCCCATGCTTAATTCTTTCTTTCTTTGTTAGTCGTGGGGCTTGAACTCTGGGCCTGGGCGCTGTCCCTCAGCCCTTCTACTCAAGGCTAGCGCTCTACCACGTAAGCCACAGTTATGGCATCATAGGCTCCGCAGTTGGCGGACCCGAGTTCCTTTGGTTTTGAGTGGAGGAGTCGCACGTGGATGAACCTCCAGGAGAAGCCGGACTCGATGGGAATCTGCTCTGCATCATGTGGGGTGGGCGGGGGAGGGGCAGAAGTGACTGGAAGGGGAGCCGAGGCAGGTCCTGGCCCCTGGGTGTCATGGTTCTAGGGCGTCCTGGTGATGCTGTTCTTGAGCTAGGCAATGATTACAGACGTGTTTACTCCCTGGCAGATGGTAACGCTGCGCACCTGGTGCCCTTTGATGCGTATGTCATGAGAACACTTACTTGAAAACAACTATGGTACGGCCATGATGGATTTTGAAATAGTCGTAAGGTAATGACAAGCATATCACGATTCCCGTGGACTGGCAAACACTGAGGAGACCTCATGGGACGCCCTGACACATTCAGAAACCTAGTGGAAATAAATGTATCTGATCACCCCAAACTGGCTCTGCCCCAGATATGTCCCGAGACTTCTCTTTGTATTATATTGAATTTTCACAAGCCTAAGTGGTCAGTATTCTAGCTTTGCAGGAGGCCCAGAGAGGTTAGCCAGGCAGTGAAAGGTCACACAGCTGACTGGGAGTGGAATTGGGTTTCTAGACTACAGAACTGGAAGCATCTTCTGAGCACCTGGTTTACCTGAACGAAAGGCACACCTGGTCAGTTGGGGAGGGGGGGTTGGGAGGAGTGCCACCCTGGGTCAGACAAAGAATATTCCACTTGACCACGGTCTAACGTGGGTTTCTGGCTGACTGAGAGGAACCTCCACTCCCCATTGTGAATGTTATGTCTTTTGAAAAAAAGAAGTAAACAAGTCTCACCATTTGCATGATATCTCACGCTGACTCTGCCTCTCAAACCGTTACTCCTCTATCCATGATGGCACTGTGGGATGCCTGAGATATTTTATAAAGTTAATAACTTTCTCTTAATTGGATGAGTTTATAGAATAGTCTGTGCAATTAACAATAATTACGCCAAAGACACTTTGATTCCAAGGATACTCCACAAACATTGGCGTATTAAGTCATTTAGGAAAAATCAACAACAACAACAACACCACCACTGCACTGCTAGGATGCGCACGCACACAGACCTCACGCTCGCGGTAGAATAACCCTCAAACCCTGTGACCTAGAACGAGGTCCTGTTCCCAGGCCGCGGGATGGGGCTGCGGGGGGTGGGGGGTGTTCTCCAAAGTGCTAGAAAAGCAATGGCCTGTGACACTTCAGGGCCCCCATCCCCAGGGAGAAGGAGGGGCTGGCACAGCCAAGTCCAGCGGCCATATGTTGAAGGACATCGTCTGTCTAGGCCCAGGTGGCCGTGAGGAACGACAATGGCAAAGACATAATAAACGAGGTTGTAATTGTGCGTCTCCCTCACCCCCTGCACCTCTCTTTCTTACCCCCCCCCCCCCCGTTCTGTTTCTCTCTGCATCTTTCTGTGTCTCTCTGGGCACCTCTTGGACTCTATCTGTCTCTTGGCTTTTTTTTCTTTCTGCCTCTCTCTTTTCCTGTCTCTTTCTCGGTGGGATTGTGTCTCTGCTTCTGTGTCTCTCACTTTTTTCTCTCTCTCTCTGCCAATCTTTCTGTCTCTCTGTTTCTCCCTTCTTTCCCTTCCTTCCCCCCTCTACTGCTACCTTTGATCCCGACAATACCCTATTCAGGACGACTTCTCATTCAGAGCTGACAATTGCCCGGGGACCTGGATTCCATTCCCTGAATCATCTTTTTTGAGCTATTCATCATAGCTCCTTTCATAACATCATTCACTTCAGTCTGGGGTTGGACGCCTTCTTCCACATTCTACCAGGCGGATGTTCTATCCCTCCTGGGGTGTGTCCCTGGTCAGGGAGCTCTTGTTATGGGAGACATCCTTTTGGTGTGAAGATGACTTTAATTATGAGGAAAGTCCTCTCCCTAAGTCCTCTGTGCTGTCGACCGATGGTGCCCACTCCTGGGAAACCTTCTACCATTCCACACCAGCCTTAGCAACCCATCCACAGGGTTGCAGTCCTGATACAGAATAGGTCCTTCTGTTAAAGCGCTTGTGTGACCGCAGCCAGCTCTTTGTTGGGCCTTTTGATTTGGTAGATGTTGGTGTTGCAGCCGAGGAAGATGTGTGTGGCTGCCCAGGTGGACCTCCTGTTCAGGAGGCTGTGGGAGGCAGCCCAGGGCCAGCGCTGGTGGACTCAGCCCTTAGTCCTCCACAAGGAGGCCGTCTTGCTCACTGCAGGGTCACAGGAGAAGACTTCCCAGACAGGCTGGAATCATGCAGAAGCCAGGCCCTTTGGGCTGGCTAATCCCTATATCAAGCTAGCCCCAAACTTCTCCTTGAGCCCAGCCTGGCTCCATCTATGAGTCAATCCCTGACCTGTCTCTCGGTTCCCTCCCCAGCTCAGCTCTTGCCTTTATGGTTCTAGCTTGGGGCGCCCCATGCCCGGCCCATCTGTTCAGTCCCATATGTTTCCTGCAAGGACTGCCAAGTCAGGGCCTGGTGCTCAGTGACTACTCCAGCCCCAGGCTGCTGGTCTCAGGGTTTCTCTGTCCGATCTGGTCGCTAGGAAACAGTCCCATTGAGCCTCTAGCTATGGTCTTGGTGTGGTAGGGTTAGGCTGCTTGGAGCTGGCTTTCCCTAGAGCTCATCTAGGTTAGATGGGTGTGGCCTCAGGAGACCAAGGACCCACATGCTTTGGAAGGTGTGGATGAATAAGACCCACCCACTTAGACACACAGAACGGTCTAGGCAGAGAAGAATTCTGATGGTATGACTCTGCGAACAACTCACTTACAGCCGAACACAAATCAATACTGGGAAACTGGGACTTGGGGTATCCATGGGGAGAAGCTGAGGGGCAGGGGCTGATAAATGAAGGGAGGAAAGGAGAGGGGAGTACAGTTACAATGTTCAACGTACAGATGCACACATGGAACTGGGAACATTGAGCAGATGAGAGGGGTCGGGAGAGAGGTGGGGGAACGGCGGAAGGGTGACAGCGGTGGAGATGCACTGTGCTCTTTACCTGACAAGTTGACTTTGTACAACTACTTAACGATTAAAAACAATCAAATACATAAAGACCCTCCCTGGCTGGAGAGTCGACTCACACCAAACCTGCAGACCACCGAGGAGGAGAAATACATCTGAAAAATCAAAAGTTGGAGGAAAATGCAAACTATGGCTTATCTCTCTTTTCCTGCCTAATCTGTTTGCAAGTCTGTAATT
This sequence comes from Dipodomys spectabilis, assembly GCF_019054845.1. Lineage (NCBI taxonomy): Eukaryota > Metazoa > Chordata > Mammalia > Rodentia > Heteromyidae > Dipodomys > Dipodomys spectabilis. Next base: position 5,941,533 of record NW_024870753.1, read on the forward strand.
CCTTCTAAAAAAAAGACTTTAGAACTGGATTCTGGGTAACACATTTTGACTTCAAAATGTTCTTGGTGGTAGGTTTAAGGAGGCATAAATGAAGAATGGCTACATCTTTGGGATAGGAAGCTTCCTTCCTTTTGCTTATCTTCTTCTGCTGGTAGAATAGTAGATTCTAGATCCATCTATGTGCCCTCAGTTCACAGCAGGTGAGCAGTACTTTTTTTTTTTTCTTGTCAGTCATGGGGCCTAAACTCTGGGCCTGGGCGCTGTCCCTCAGCTCTTCAGCTCAAGGCTAGCGCTCTACCACTTGAGCCACAGCGCCACTTCCAGTTTTCTGATGGTTGATTGTAGATAGGAGTCTCAGGAACTTTCCTGTCCTTGCTGGCTTTAAACCTCGATCCTCAGATCTCAGCCTCCTGAGATCCTAGCTAGGATTACAGGCGTGAGCCACTGGCACCCGGCCCCTCCGCAGTTCTAGGCAGGTCAATGAGAGGCCTAGTACAGGGGAATAAAGTGGACATGGGATATAAGCATCTGAGTTTGAATTCTGACTCTTTGATTTTCTAGCTTTGTAGCCTCACATGCTACTTTGTCTCAGCTCTCTCTCCTCTCTTCTTCTCTCTTTTTTATTTCCTTTCCCTTCCTTTCTTTTCCTTCCTTCCCTTCCTTTCTTCCTTCCTTTTCTTTTGCACTGGTACTGAGGTTTGAACTCAAGGCTTATACTCTCACTTGGTTTTCTTTGTTCAAGGTTCTCTACCATTTGAGCCACACCTCCTATTCCAGCTTTTTGCTGCTAAATTGATATGACTCTTGAGAACTTTTCTGCCCCACTGGCTTTGAACCACGATCCTCAGATTTCTACCTCTTAAGTAGCTAGGATTACAGGTGTGAGCCACCAGCTCCTGGCAAAAATACCTGAAGATGAGTTTGGTGGAGCATTTTGTACAGGGAGGGACCTGGTACGCCGGAGACAATGAACCATTGTTGGGTAAAGATGAGTCTAGTAACATATGGCCTTGTGAGTGGCCTGTGCAGTGGCCCAGCTTCCTCAGAGAGGCAGACAAAGCTCCTGGGAGCACTCTTAAAGGAAGGCAGAAGCAGCTGAGATCAGTGGACACGGGGACCTGATCCAGCCTCTCTTCCAGGCAGAACTAGGTCTGAATTTCATCAGCCACCAACAGTGCAGAGCTAACAAATGGCTCTCTTTACCCTACCAGTACCTGCAAACACTGCCAGCCCCTGCCCTTCCCCCTCCCCCAGATTAGATTGGATTCCAGTTTTATAAGGACATTCTGACACCTACAGCCAACCAACTGTTCCACTTAACAGGAAAGATGCTGCGGCTGACGTTAACACCAGAGGGAGGTTTCCAAGCCGTTGCTCAGGCAGGTACCTCTGCTCGCTACCAGTTTGGGCTTGGCCCCCACACCACCTTCCCTTCCCTTTAGTCTTCCTTTTATCCTCATACTTAGCAGAGACACCTATCCATGCTCCTATATCCTTGCTTCCATTTTAGGCCTGGAGAGGCTGGAGTTCATCATTCAGAGACCAATGGAGACTGAACACACAGCATAGAGAGTCTGTGTGGAAAGCTAGAGAGGACCTGGAATCAGATAGGTAAGTTGCAATTCCATTCCTCCCCAGTTCTTAGCTGTGTTACTGCAGGCAAGTCACTAAACCTCCCTGGGTCTCCGTTTCCTCAACTGCAAAATGAGTAAAATAGAGTCAGGTCCCAGCTGCTCAGGCCTGTAATTCTAGCTATTGAGGATGCTGAGGTTTGAGGATCATAGGTCAAAACTAGCCTGCGTAGGAGAACCCATGAGACTCTTATGTTCAATTAACCAGGAAAAAACTAGAAGCAGAACTGTGATAGAGCTCCAGCATTGGGTGAACAGCTAAGGGAAGGGCCCTGAGTTTAGAATGAATGAATACACATATGTGCATGTGCATTACACACACACACACACACACACACAAATAGGTATAATAATAACTTCTGGGTAGAATGAAGTAAGATAATGCAATTCAATGTGCTTCCTGAAGTACATAGCAGGTGTTGGACGCTGAAGTTCAGCTTTCAGGCAGAGAGAGACAATCCCTCAGATGCTGAAAATCCCATCATTTCAAGCATATAGTTGCAAATGTCTGTGGCCATGGCACCTGGGATATTTAAGCTGAAAACAGGAAAGACTTGTGTTCCACTCAAAGCCCAGCTCAAAAATCTCCCTCCACGAGGAAGCCATCTTTGATTAAACTACTTAAGCTTTATTACTCTTTTTATTGGCTGCCCTTTAGCTCTTATGAGCACATTTGAGACCACAGAGAAAACTCAATTATAAGTAAACATGGCAGGTGGATGCTTAACTCCCACACTCTTAAAAACAAATTCACTTGATGGAATGTGAAATGGTAGCGAAGCCATTTTCAGGTGGCTCAGTGCTGACACCTATCTGTGGAGCCTGGTACAGCAGACCAGCTTTATTAAGACTCAGAAAGGCCTTTGCCAAAAGCCAGGGAGAAAACTTTAATGTGCTTTCCCAAGTTGAGTCGGGAGATTCTGAGCCTCAGGAAAAGAATCTTTCTGTATGTGAACAGTCCGTTGCCTCTTGTTCAACTGGACTCTACCATTCTAAGAGTTCTGGCATAGCTCTTCCTTTAGGGGAAATAACTTCACTATGCCATCAGAATATAGCCTCTTTCACTTGTTAGCCATGTGAGTTGGGGCAAGTTATACAACATCACAAAACCTCATTCCCTGATCTATGAAAGGAAGATGAAATTTGCCCCACTGGTATATTTATTTATTTACTTATTCTTGTGGGGCTCAGGATCAAACCTAGGTCTTCATGGATCCCAGGCAGATACTCTACCGCTGAGCCATACCATACTGAGACATCCTGTCTTACAGAATTAGTTTAAAAGACTCATCCTAGCTAGGTATCCACAGGCAAAAGAGGTTATGTTTCTGAGCCTCACTTTTCTAGTTGGAAAGTGGAATCATTGCAAGGTTACCATGAAGTTCAAATGAAAAGATATGCTTTGTAAAAATACCTCTACACAGAGGTATTATAATTTAGATATTTAGTTATACACATAGCAAGCATATGACTCTAAAGCCTGAAGCTCAGATGACCCTTGCCCCATGGCCACTGGTGGATAGTGAGAAGAGGCTGCCTAGTGAAGACTCAGGACACCTTCCTTTCAAAGGTGAGGAGGCCCAGTGAGATTATTACTAGATAGGTTTTGTTCTACCACAGCCATGTTTAGCTTTGCTCCTCCCAAAGAACCATAGCCTGAAGCTCTGCAGACCTGAGGGGGAGGGACTGTTGTTGTCTCCTGGCAACCCCATGAGACATGCCCTCTTCCTGGTGCAATGACCAAGCCAAGAAGCCTCCATCTATATGATGTAAATTTTGATTTGTCTTCTAGGAGGAGGAACGGGTTGTTACAAAGTCACCCTTCTGCATTCCCCCGGGATCATGGCAGCATCAGGAGGGAGCTGGCTGGCCATGTGGAGAGTGTGTGCTGCTAACTGCCCGTATGTGGATCTGGAATGTAGAGATTGGGGCTGAGGACATCGTCCTAAGCCAGCAGGCCTGTGCGTTCCCTGTGTACCTGCATGAAGGGTTTTCTCTGTTCTCTGTCTCTCTCTACTACCATCTTGAGTGAAAGATATCACAGCTCCTATTTCGTGTCTTGTTTTTACCTAGTTTAGGATGACTAGAGCCCTAGTCCACTAGGGATGAGGCGATCAGATCCCAGACCCTTTAGCAAAACTACGAAGTGAGTCAGGTTCATCTCAACTTCTTGCATTTTGGTGCTCCTCATTCTCCCACCCAAGGTACCCAGCATGCAGGGTGTTTCATTGGGATCCCGTGGGTAATGGTAAGGAGCAGAGATTGGATAGAATTGACATCTCCTGAGTCCATAGCCTGTACTGACAGCTTCAAGGGGTGCTGTGTCCACATCTACTGGGCAGATTTGCCATGTCAGTGCTTGGCCTTCTACAAGACCTGGCTAAGCTCAAATCCTAGTTCTATTATAGACTGGCTTTGTGAGCTTGGGCATGCTATTGAATATCTTGAAGCCCTATTTCTGTTCCTTTTGCCCATCAACATCAACTGAACTCCACGCCCCCTGCCACTGTCTTCAATGCAGAAGGCTTCTTAGTGTGGGGTCTGGACCCCACCCAAGCCTAAAGTAAGGATAATATTAACGCTTATCTCACTGTATTGCTGCAAGGTTAAATTCGACAGTGCCTCTCGCTCATGTAGCCCAGCACTTGGTATATGGGAAGTGTCTAGTAAATTATTGTGAACACCCAAAAGATAATGGAATGGAGGTTTTAGAAGCTCGGTGGCTAGCCTCAGATCACACATGAGAGATCTGAACCCAGGCCTTCTACCATGGAGACCTGTGAGCCATTTCCCTTGTAGGATGCTGGCCAATTTGAATAATGTATGCTAAGACACAACAGAGGGATGACGGCTTGCTGCCTCCTCTGCGTAAAAATATAGTGACAACTCCCACAGGAGCTGTCAAGATTCAGTCTCAAGCAAACAAGGCTGGACAATCAGGTACCTCAAAAGACAGGTGGGAGAGAGCTGTGTGCGCAGGAGGCCCCGAGGAAACAGAACTACTCAGCTTCATTACATGATTAACTTTCTTCCCCACCATTTGTTGGTTTCAAATTAAAATAAGTCTAGCCACTTCACAAAGCCACCCACCAGCTTCCACTTGATTGAAACCAGCCGAATCCCAGTGACAGCATGGCGAGGCGTTCATGGAGGAGGGTGAGGAGGGGTGGGCTTGTGCCAACTGGGGAGGACAGCTGCCTCAGCCAGACCCGTCCCCGGAGGATGATCAGAGCTGCTCTTGACCTTGTGGCTCTTGAGAGAGTCATGAATGGCAAGGTCATGTTCAAACAGAAAGGGGTCTGGCCTTTTAAAGACATCTAGGAAGTGCCCTGGGAGGGCTGGGGAGGGCGTGAGGCAGGAAGAGGAAGTTGAGTCCATCGCCGATGGTGCACTTGGGTTTGACTCTGCTCGTTGTATACTTTGGACTTTCCCTTTATGGCTTTCGCATGGGTAAGACAGTCTTTGATGCTTACTGGCACCCCCAGCTGGGAGCCCCAAAGTCACCATGAGGCCCCATTACTTGCTCCCTCCTAAGCTTGGGCCCTGGAGCACTTTTCCATCCATCCTGTATTGAGTCACTTCATGGGTGTGAATGGGACTCGAGACTGAATCCTAGCCTCGAGAACCAGCCCGCTGCGGGTGAATCAGGTGGTTTGAGATCTGCCCAGCTCCAGACTTCCTTGTTTTGAGACCTCAGGAAAGGTTTCTTCACTTAACAAAAACAAAGACTGAGGGTACTATTAACACCAATCTCATGCATTGTTGACAGGCTAGCCAGTACCTCTAACACACCATCCAAGCAGGACTAGGGCAAGGCCCGGAGTTCAAATCCCAAGATCACAAAACACCTCCACCAGGAATAATCCGCCATGCCAGGCTCAGGCCTCCACGTTCTTGTGTTAGTCTGCTCTGAGCTTGGGTATTGACAAAGGCTCCCGGGTTATCCTCATGTGTGGTCAAGGCTGGGGAACCACTGGTCCTGGCTCACTCGGGAGGAGAGTCCTGCCACATAGCAGGTACAAACCCGGTCTCCATATCTGTCTCTCACCCCTAGCCAAGTGTTCTCGTGGGGGTGAGGTGGGGGGAAGGGGGGGCTCACCAGTTGCTGAGGCAGGGAGGCCAGCTGAGCATAACTTTGGCACAAAGGGATTTTAGATCCCTGGGGAAGTCCCCTGTGTGTTTCCAAAATGCCTCTCCCACCTTCCTAACACCCCGCTTTTCCTTCACCAGGACAAAGCTCTTTCTTCCATGGTGAGAGATAAGGCTTAAAACAGCAATGCCCTTGGGAAAGGAAGGAGAGTGACTCAAATTCATGCTAAGCTATAAATGACGGATGAGGAGGGAGCGGGGAGACTGAGCTTCCCTGACAGCCTGCTGCAGCGAGGGGAGGGCGTGTGAAACAGGAAAGCCAGAGAGGCCCCTCATTTTAGGAAAGAGGAGAGCTGGCTGCAGAGGTGTGACCCAGCCTGCCCAAGGCCATCTGCTGGGCAGGGCTGCGTGCCTGGCGGGCAGAGGACGAGCTTCCCCCCTGACCCCATGCGGTCCAGGGCTGCCCTGGACTGTCAGCAGCCATGTTCTGTAGGGCTGGAGTTCTGAATCAGACATTTTATGGCCTCTCAGTGACAGCCACAGGGTAAGCAGCCTGGCACACCGGCTCACACCTGTAATGAATGCTAGCTACTCAGGAGGCTGAGATCTGGGGACTGTGGGTTGAAGCCAGCCCAGGCAGGAAACTCTTATCTTCAATTAACCAGGGAAAAAGGCAGAAGTAGAGGTGTGGCTCCCATGGTAAAGCACCCAGTGTGGAGTGACAAAGGTAAGACAGAGTGCCAGGCCCTGAGTTCAAACTCCTGCTGACCTCTAGTGGGCAGGGTCTAGGCCATTCCTAAGTATTCCTGTCATCCAAGGAAGAATGGCCCAGACCCCAACGTCACACCCACTGCACTATACAGCAGCACCGTACTGCCAGCACCCTAGTCCTCCAGGAAGAGAGAGGGAGGAAGAGAGAGGGAGGGAGAGAGAGGGAGAGGGAACAGAAGAGAGGGAGGAGAGGAGAGGGGAAGGGAGAAGAGAAGGGAAGGGAGGAGAGGGAGGGAAAGAGAAGGAGAGAGAGAGAGGGACAGGGGAAAGACAGAGGGAGAGAGAGGAAGAGGAGGGGAGGGAGAGAGGGAAGAGAGAGAGAGAGGAAGAGAGAGAGAGAGAGAGAGAGAGAGAGAGAGAGAGAGAGAGAAAGAGGGAGGGAGGGAGGGAGAGAGGAAAATCCACAGAGGAATCCAGCCAGGGCTCTCAGTTGACATTTATGGTGGGAAGTTTTATCTCAGTGGTAAATAACCTCTAATAGTGTAGGTCATTACACTAATTACAGCAGATAATTAATTTTCTAATTCTTTCTGTAGGTGGCTACCTATCACTAGAGAAGCTTAATTTATTCCTTCGCTTCCTGGGCGGGCGCAGGCCGCCTCCTGCTTCACTGGCTCCTGGGACTGCGCGCAGGGCGCCCACTCTTAAGATGTCTGGAGAGGCGCCCGACAGCACCCCCATCCTCTCCCCTCTGGTGCCTGGGCATCCTCATTCAGCTGGCTTCCGCCCTCCCCTCCCCCTTGGGGGCGGGTGGTCTTTACATCTGTTTGTCTCTCTTTGGTGTGGACGCGTGGCTGCCCTGCTCCCAGCAGCCTTCTCAAAGGCCTGTGGGTTAAAGGCATGGTGTCCAGTGTGGCATTCTGGGTGCCAGGGACCCTCGTGTCTGTAACTCACCTTAGCTTATTTCGACTGGGGTTAATGAGGGGGCTTCCATGCCAAACACCTTTGTGTACCTTATCTCACCTCACTTCTGAAGGCAATTTCAATGCCCTTTGATTTTGGAGTTGAGGAACATGAGGTCTGAAGAAGCCAAGTGCCTTCTCCTGGGTGAGACCTTCCAGCAAAGTGGCCAAGGTAGGCTGGACATCTGCTAGGAGCCAGATGCCTCTTGGTGTGGTTGGCAGCACCAGGTTTAATGTAAGATCCTTGGCTAACCCTCCCCCAAATCTGTAACCTCAAAAGGGATTTCCAGCTCAGTTCCTCTGACAGAATTCCTCTTCCTCCCATCTGCACACAGCTCCCCTGGGAGAGTCTCTCCTTTGACCCTCTTGCCTGGATCCCAGTACGTGGATTTTCTTACATGAGCTTGATAAGATGCTGTCCTCCAGTGGGTGGGTGGAGGGAGCTCTGTGGGAGGTTTCTCTCAAGCTCCTTTCTAGAACCATCTACCCAGAGCTGGGATTTGTTTCTCTTGTAACCAACTGGCTTGACCTGTCCATTTTATAGGAGAAGCCCAGAGAATTTGTTTCTTGTTTCTGTGACCTTGATCTTATTCAAGGTCACAAAGGCAGACCTCCCTTGCGGATGGTCTATAGTTGTACTCTGGCCTGCTGCCCAAGCCCTCTGTGGGAAGCCGGCAACACCTGGGAGAAGAGGGCATGGCTACCCCAAGCAGAGCATGAGTTTTCAAAACTGGATAGAAATTAGACCAATGCTAACAAGGCTTAGAAAAAAGAAAGAAAGAAACCCCTAGGAACAAACCCAGGGACTAAAATAAAAGATGAGGATGAAGAATTAGTTTCACTTTAAGCAACAACAAAAATTGCTCAACTAAGAGCAGCCCAGGTTATTCCTGTCACTGTCTAGAGCATAGATGTGTGTGTGTGTGTGTGTGTGTGTGTGTGTGTGTGTGTGTGTAGGGGAGGCTTAGGATATGAGGTTTGCTGTTGGAGGCTCAGCCACAAGGCAGTGTCCTTGGTGCCCAGACCCATGTGTCCCAGTGTCCCCAGGCCCTCTCTGAGAGCTGTATTTGAGGTTGGCTCACGGGGAGGACAGGCCAGCTGCTGCTGTCCCCAGGCCAGGAGGACACAAGTGCCGATGTCTCCTTGTGCTGAGCACTGTATGCAGAGCACTGTATGGAGGGACCATGAGAAGCTACGGTTAAAACAGTCAGGCCAGAAGTGGCAAGTGAGAGGACACCTTCCCCGAAATCACAGGAACCGGACAACAAATGGAGGCCGAAGGGTAGATAGCACACTGCCCAGGGCCCCCTTCCCGGCAGCCTGTCCCTTGCCTGGTATAGTAATTACACGTGCTTTCCCTTTCTCCGCACCATTCCTGTCCTGTTGAAAGAAGGTGCTGGCAGGAGGGGAGGAGAAAGAAACACAGGACAAGGCGGGCCCAGCCCACCTGCTGGCTGCTGATAAACACCCCCTCTCCCCACTGCCCAGTCTGCCATTCCGGTGGAGAAAGGCACTGTTCCCGGGGCTTCCAGAATGCCCAGGGCTTGGCCTGGAGGTCTCTAGGGCAGAGGGAGAGGAGGGGGCAGCTTGCTCTGGTGAGTACAGCCCTGCAGGGGGCGCCAGGGAGGTCCTGACGGCTTGTCAGGTCTGGGGAGCTCTGTGGCCCCACTGCCTTCCTGCACTGAGGTTCACAGCCACTCTTTGTGCAGCCCCCACCTTACAGAGGTGGAAACTGAGGCACAGAGGAGCCTCAGAGTGCAGGATACAGGGCAGAAGTCTGACTCCAGGACGTAGAGGGAGGAATGAGCCTTGTCTAAGTAGTGTTCTTCTGGGACCATTTTGGTCTGAGAGGAAGCGCATAGCTAGCTACGGGGTGAGAACCTGTGTTCAATCTCCAGTTTGACTCACTGTGGCCTCGGGCAGGTTCTGTGAACTAGCTCTGGGCACCTTTCTCTCCTCACTCACGAAACTGGGACAACAGGGCCGTAAGAGAACATGAATGGGGGCCTCTTGCTCACAGGCTCTCACGCTGCCTTACGTACTCCTACGGCTGAGAAGCTCACCGTCTCTTCAGAGCAGATGCTTGGCTTCCAAGATAAGCCAGGCCCAGCCTTCCAGCCCTCCCCACCAAGGCGGGTGCTACAAGGCCTTCAGGCATCCGAAGACCAGGACTTTGCCGTCTTGGACTTTTCAGCCCTTCCATCCTGGCCTCATCATCTCAGCTGGAGCAGCTTACTGAGAGGTTGCTTCCAGAGATGCTCCCTGCCAACCTGGCTGAACACACAAGTGCTTATGTGCAGCTCAAGAGTGGGGCTAAGTCTCACATGCCCCTGGCTACTGCCAAGGTCCAGCATCAGTTTTTGTTTGTTTGTTTGTTTTGGTTTTGGTTGGTCATGGGGCCCGAACTCTGGGCCTGAGCACTGTCCTTCAGCTCAAGGCTAGCGCTCTACCACTTGAGTCACAGCACCACTTCTGGCTTTTTTCTGCTTATGTGGTGCTGAAGAATCGAACCCAGGGCCTCATGCATGCGAGGCAAGCGCTCTACCACTGAGCCACCTTCCCTGTCCCAGCATGGGATTTTACAGAGGGAAGCGAACCCAAGAATTTTCTGTTAAAAAAAAAGCAATTGAAGCGTGTGTTCTGCATATTCCCAGAAGACCTTTAACTTCTCCACACCCAGGGCTAGCACTGATTCACTCACCACCACGGTAACTATGGCAAGCTAAGCATTCACTCTGTGCTAAGCACCACTCACATGATCTCACTTCCTTTCTAAACAGAACTGGAAAGTGGACACCACGAAAGGAAAGGAAGCGGGACTTACGGGAGCTAACTTAGGCCCGAATGTGCACAGAGTGATCACTTCAAAGGCAGAGGTTCTAACCACTGAGCTCCCTGGCTACCAAGGATAACGGCACCAGGTGGCATCTTTGTATTTCCAACCCCAGGATCACGGCTGCCTGACCTTCTGCCTTACAGTCAGGAACAGCACAGAACCTAGAAGGGGGGAGGTGGGGGCAGGGCCTGACAGTGTGGGAATCCCACAGTCCCTCCCCTGGGATGTCCTGCCACCTCCCTGGCACCCTGTGGCCAGCCAGCCAGCCAGCCAGCGTTCTGGCTGTTCCTCAGTGGGAGCCTCTTTCCCACTGGATTGAGCGAGTCGGAGGGGTAGGGAGGCGACAGATATCACTAAATCCCCTCCTTGTCCCCTGTCAAGGCAGAAGGAGGCCTCTGCATGCTCTGAAAACTGGGTTAGAAATGGCTGGGCCGTACCTATCTTATCTGCTCTGCACTGAAAGCCGTCAGCGCGTGGCAGGTTTTCACGCAGAATTCTCCTGGTTAATCCCCCTTTGTTAGCTTGATGCCAACATCGCAATACCAACCTCGTCCGGGCGATTTGAGAGGGATTACAGGCCCTCAATCCTTCAGCATGCGGGAGAAGAATGTTTTCTCAAATCACATTTTTCACAAATCTGTTTTCAAAAATAATCAAAGTGCAAATCCCGCCTCGGGATGGCGGAGTGGGGGGAGGGTAAGGGGGGAGACACCGGGCTCTTCCTTTCACGTCTAACATGGCAGAGGCAGCATTGCTTCCGAGGAGGAGCGGGGAAGGCCCATTAGGCACCAACCTCCGTGTTCTCGGGGCTTTTGTGCAGGCGAAGTGAGGCTCTGCCAGGGGCTGGCTGGAGAGGGCAGATGCCCTGGTAGGGGTTGATGTTGACTCTGATTGGTACCATGGATGCACGAGCAGGGCTGAGTGGTAACGGGGCGCGATTCAAGTTCAATGCCGATGTATGTGGCTATGTGGGGACATGATAATGAATACAGTTGCTCCAGTGCCTGGAGGAAACCAATTTGGCAGCTGTCCCATAGCATCCTGGGACAGAGGGTGCTCAACAATCTTGGACAGCTTCCTGGACATGGTGGGGGGAGGGGGACGGATTTGGATGGGTCTAGGTTTCTTTTGTTGTTGTTGTTGTTGTTGGTTGTGGGACTTGAACTCTGGGCCTGGGTGCTGTCCCTGAACTCTTCAGCTCAAGGAAAGCACTCTATCACAGACCCACAGCACCACTTCCGGTTTCCTAGTGGTTTATTGGAGATAAGAGTCTCATGGACTTTTCTGCCCAGGCTGGCTTTGAACCTCGATCCTCAGATCTCAGCCTCCTGAGTAGCTAGATTACAGGCGTGAGCCATGGGTGCCTATGCTTCAAAGTTTGCCCCATACTGAACACAATGAAGGCTCATGGGAACCAAGGAGATCTGAATTCTGGCTGGTCATCAGTGGCCGTGGGATCGTGAGTCTTGGCTACATGCATCCCGACTCTATGGCCTACAACCACAGCCCTCCTGCTGCTGCCTGGCCTGGCTTCTTTAAGGCCCTTCTAGGTCCGGGATGGGGTTCAGAAGGTCCAGCTAGATAACTCAAGATGGCATGGCCTGTGGATTTTGTTTTAAGCCATGCTGGCCTATGCTGTCTGAGGTTTGCATGTGCCATTTTTCCTTCATGTGTGGGCAGTGGGGGTGGGGAGATGGGGGGCTGACCAGCAGGGCCTCAAAGACACCCACACTTGTCACCTTTACCCCATCTACCCTTGCCACTTGCCGTGAAGCTGTAACCCAGCATACAGGGAATCCCCAACTCCTGCCCTTCAAGGCTTCTGTCCCGGAGGCAGGCGAGCTTAGAACTTGGGTATCCCCATCCTCATTGGGTCCCAGGACCTGGGCTTTTCTTTTGTTTGGTCCAGCTGAAGCCTGGTGCCTTCCAAGAACCAAGGCCTGTGACAACAAAAGGGTCATGAAGTCTGATGTCATCTCAGACACTGGACTGTGGCCAGACACAGGGAGTGTGTCCACACCATAAACTCTCCCAGCTTGCACCACGTTGTGGCTGCCCACTGAGCCCATGAGAGGACGCTCATGAGAACAAATCACCCTTTGGGGGTTGATTAAAGATGGATGTGCAGTCCCCGAGGTTACCTGAAGCTTGGCTTGCTCTCAAATGCATAACCCCCATAGTTTCTTCTTAAGCAATTCTGCGCTTTGATGTTCAGCACCTGGCACACAATCACATTGGGTTTGATGCACAGAAGGGGGACGAGGCAGCGAGGCGGGTCTGGGGTGGGGAGGGAGCTGAAGAAGGAGAAAGAAAAAGTCCCAGCCCTGCCCGGCCTGCTCTCCAGGCAGAGTCACGTTTACCACTTCATTCCTGGATGGTCAGGAGTTGGACGAGCTGTGGGTTGTCTACTCACCCACCATGCCCGAGTCCTGGGCATTAGGGAGGCGGTGCCAATGGTTGGGTTTTTATGACTTTACAGGAAGAGCTTTGTAATGCAGGTGTGTGTGTTTTAACATTCTGTGACTTGCTGGTGAATTCTCCTTTTGCCAGGGTACTCAGAACACAGGAGGAGGAGGAGGAAGAAGAGGGGGAAGAAGAGGAGGAGGAGGACAGATGAGTCTCAGAACAATTTCTCTCTCTCTCTCTTTGTTTTTTTTTTTTTTTTTTGGTGGTCATGGAGCTTAAACTCTGGGCTGGGCACTGTTCCTGAGCTCTTCAGCTCAAGACTAGCGCTCTACTACTTGACCCATAGCACTACTTCCCGTTTTCTGAGTGGTTTATTGGAGATAAGAGTCTCATGGAGGGCTGGGAAGGTGGCTCAGTGGTAGAGCGCTTGCCTTGCATGCATGAGGCCCTGGGTTCGATTCCTCAGCACCACATAAGCAAAAAGAAAAAAAGCCGGAAGTGGCGCTTTGGCTCAAGTGGTAGAGCGCTAGCCTTGAGCTGAAGAGCTGAGGGACAGCGCCCAGGCCCAGAGTTCAGGCCCCATGACCGGACCCCCCCCCCCAAAAATAAAAAAGAGTCTCATGGACTTTCCTGCCCAGGCTGGCTTTGAACCACAATCCTCAGATCCTAGCCTCTGGAGTAGCTAGGATGAGAGGCATGAGCCACAGGCGCCCTGCTCGGAACAATTTTTGTTGGGAAGGAGGAGAGGGAAGGAAAGGGAAGACAAGAGAGGATAGAGAGATGGGAGGAAAGAAAGAGGGAGCAAAGCAAGATAGGATGACACGGAGGCAGTCACAAAGGTCATGGACAACATGGGAAGAGGAGAAGCTGGCTGGCCCTTCCTGACAGGAGAAAGAGGAGACAGCATGGTTGGGCGGTGCTTGCTGGCAGCCGCTGCTTTAGGGAAACCTAGGCTGCCATCTTGGAACTCTGCGGCTAGGGCACCAAAGAAGTCACTGAGCCCCAGGACTTGTTCACGGTTGGATCTCATTTCCTCTGCCCTGGTCCGTCATTCCTTCTGTCCCTACCCCTTCCAAAGAGACCCAGCAGACCTACAATCAGACACAAGGGTTTTAGAAATCTCTCCTTTCCCCACAACTCTACAACCTGAAGTCAGACAGCTCCCCGCACGGCTCACCCCTACCCCCATCCCCCGGCAAGAGGAGGGGCCTGAAGTGGGGACAATTTAATATGATAAATATATTCAAATAAGGATCAGATAAAAATTGCATTCAGGTTTCCCCTGGCCAGGACATTTGGGGAACAGGCGGGGGGGGGGGGGAAATTCAAATATTCCTTTCTAAGAGTGAGGCTAAGTTTCATTATCATATTTTAATTAAAAGGAAAAAAAATCCTATTAAACAATTCCCAACGCATTGGGATTAGCAGAAACCCAGCACCTGGGACCCAGGAGCTCAGCATGTATGAACACATGAGCAAGACTTATCTTCTTTAGGGATGATCCTCGCACCTGCCCCCTTCTGCCAGTGACACAGCAATGGCTGTCCCTGGCGGGTCCCAATGGAGAGAGGCCCAGGCAGAAGGAGGTGAGGTGAGGTTTCTCACCTGCGGGGGGTGGGGGGGGGGATAGGGAGAGCCGAACCTGCAGGGCCCCTGATGAGTCGGAACTTGCAGCCTCTATCCTCTGCCAACAGCATTGCTGGCAAGAAACCCGGCTTTAGGATCAGGTTAGCTAGGCTAAAAAACCCTAGCCCCACCACTTGCTAACCGGGTAATGGTCGACCTTTCTTTGATTCCTCTGAGCTCCAACTTCCCAATTTTGTGAACCGTGGATTTTATGTCCCACGTCATGTGTGAAAAGAACCTAGTACAGAGCCCAGATCAATGATCTTATTACCCAATAGGGCTCTTATTTGCAGATAAAGACACCACGGGTGCACGGCAGACGTCACGGCTGAGGGCGATAGACTTCTCTCTCACCCCCTGGCCTTTGCACATGACCTGCCCTGACTACTTTCCAACCCCACACCCTTTCCTGCTTGGCCGGCTCACTGCCATCTGTCAGCTCTGAGGGCCTTCCCCAGTACCTAAGGCCAGGTGGAAGGTTGATCTCTGGCCCGCATGGTGCTGCCCCCCTCTCAGAGCAGCCCGTGGCTTTCCTCCTTGAGATTCCACATCCTGTAAGAGTAGAGACCAGTCCCCAGTATTGCTATATACACTAGGTGCTCCATAGATACCTTGAGAAGAAGAAACCAAGGAACAAATCAGGGAAAAAACACAACCAGATGCAACATGGAGAAGCGATGCGTTTACACACAAACAACCTAGGGCTGATGAGGACCACACATGGAGAAGCCAGGGTGATCTGGCTGCCTCGGCGGGGAGACGCTGTTCACTCAGCGTGTAACAGCTTGGGGGCACCCCTCCACAGTGCTGCATTCAGCTCCAGACCTCGAACAGAGTCCATTCTGTAGGGTAAGGCTGCCCAGATGGTGAGGAGATCCACTCCTCAGGCCTGCAGGTGTGTGTGTGCGTGTGCGTGTGTGTGTGTGCGCGCGCATGTGTGTGTGTGTGTGCGCGCACACGTGTGTGTGTGTGTGTGCACACACGCGCGCGTGCGTTGAGGGGGAGGGACCAGAGGACATGAGCTCAGCACGGGAGGGTTAGGCCGGGCAGGGGTGCAGCCTGAATGTGTTCCCGTGAGCCAACATGATGCAGAGAGGGGGATTTGGGTTCCACATGGGGTGAGCAGCTATTCCGCTTTTCCCAGGACGGCCTCTGTTCTGAGCACTGAAAGTCCCAGGTTCAGGGCAGCTGGCTTAGTGCCACGCAAGAGAGCAAGTGTACATGCTTGTATGCATGTGTGCATATTTCAGCATATAGACCGACCGTGCCATATTGCAATTGCTTATCCATTCTCTTGGTTTGTGAATAGATTTTTGGTTTTTTTCCCACATTAGGTTATTATAAATAATGTTGTTATGGACATTAATGTATGGCCATCCATAGGGATCTAGTGTGTGTATGTGGGGGGAGGCGAGGGGTGTTTCCAGAAATCCATGGGGATTTCCAAATCTGTGCTCAAGTCCTTTATATAAGATATAGTGTCTGTCTATAATGTACATATTTCCTTTCATACACTTTAAATGATACCCAGTTGACTTATAATACCTAGACAATACAAACATGCTCTGTGAATAGTTGTACTATATTATTTAGGGAATAATGTTGAGAAAAGTTCCCATTTAATCTTCCCACCCCTGACTGACTGAATCCACAGATGGGGAACCTGTGGACACAAAGCACCGTGTATATATCTGTTTTCATGTGGATGTATGTTTTCGTGTCTTCTGGGTATGGCTGTCCAAGAGAGGAATTGCTGGGTCACACGGCAACTCTATGTTTAACCTTTCAGGCAGCTGTCAAAGCGTTTTGCAGAGTGCGGCACCATCTTATGGTCCCACCAGCAGGGTCCCAGGGATGGTTTCTCCACGCCCTCAACAGCACTTGTCATTATCTGTCTTTTTAATTACAATCATCCCTGTGAGTGTGACACCATGTTTTAGCTAGCAGAGCCCCGGGGAGATGAAAAAGGGCTGCCTGCAAAGTAGTGAGGCCTTGGTCCTCCTTTTTGGGTCCCCGGGCTTATTTAGCTAGGTGGAGCCTGGAGGAAGGCTGCTCTGGACTGCCAGAGGGCTGAATGAGAGCGGATCACTCTCGATCGCTTCCCACTCCCCTTGGGGTTGAGTGGCTTGGAGGAAGGATCAGACCCTGGGATGGTTGGGGAGGAGAGCGGGAGACAGAGAGCCAGGCTAGCTTCCGCTCTGATGAGCCGGGGCGGAAGCCGACAGCAGAAATGACTCAGGCACTGTCGGTGGCAGGGGCAGGTGGCCCCCAAGATGACAACCACCATTCTCTACGTTCTCTGCACCTCATTGTCTGATCTCCAGGAGGCCTGGCTGGTCGGCCCTCTTCCTCCCTCTGACACCTGACCTTTCCCCTCTGGCTTGTCCGCCAAGCACCAGATGCCCAGGAAGTCCCTCCATGGAGAAGGGAGAGGATCGCGCCAGGTGTGTCGATGTGGGTGAGCGGGGCGTGGAATGGTCCCAGGAGGGCACAGAGGCAGCGGTGGCAGCTGAACAAGCGGCCCAGGGAAGCCGCAGCTCAGTTCTGTGCTGGGGCTGCGTGGTGACACACACCGCCACCATCATCCCTGCTTACATGCTTCCGGTCTTCCTCGCACGCACAACTCACACCCTCACACATGGACAGGGGCTTCTTCCCCGCCACACAGCCCAGGTAATTGCTCTCAGACCACCAGCGATCTGTTTAACCCTAGGGAAATCTGTTGAAGATGTGTGTGTTGGGGGGGGGGTGTAAGTTGGCGGGGGTGAGATGGGGTGAGAAATCCCGATGCTGTGATTGGGCACTAGTTGAACCTGGGCGGGGATCAATTGAGACATGGAGAGCCAAGTGTCCCCTGACCCCCACCAGGAACGATACAGCTGACCCCTCAGAAGGCTGCCAGGGCTGTTCGGGAATGGCCAGCCCCGGTCTCATCTCTTGTCTTTCAGGTCTGATCTCAGCATCCTCCGTGATCACATTGGTGTGAGAACATCTCCGAGGCTGAGTTGTCTGCATCCAAGGCCGGGATGGATAGAATGACTTTGTTAGTGTCACGTGCACATGCGCACAGCCAGCCCCGCCCAGTGGACACCTGCTTGACTTCCACAGAGCTGCAGCCACTGTCCCTGAGCGTGGCCACAGAGGCCCAGACCAGAAGAGGACCCATGGCTCCTGCTTCCTTCCAAGGTCTGTGGGCAGCTCTTGCTGATGCTCAGATAGAGGTGTTAGAGTACAGGGCTGACATCGGTGGGGGCCTGCCATGCTCTTAGATTCCTTCATCCCCTTCTGACCTCTGACCCTTTGCCAAGACTTCCTTCCAGGTCCAAATTTCTAAAGCTCTTGTGTTCACACAAGCTTGAGAAGCGATGCCTCCCCCAGGAAGCCCTCAGCAAAGAAGGGAAATCAGGACAGCTTTCACCAACCTTCTTCTCTAGAAACTTCTGTGGTGATCTCCACTGGTGTCACCTCCTTCCAGTCCCCCCTCTTGTCCCTCCTCCTCCTCACAGGCCCCAGGTTCTGCCTCTGCTCTGCTGAGCTGAGCTCTGCATTCCCTTTATATCTCCTTGATTCCAGTTTCCTCTCTCTGAAGCTTTTATGGAGCTAGTATAAGAGCCAAGGCAAGAAGTACAACTTCATACGGATGCTTGTAAACTTACAGGTCATCCAACCCGGAGAGGTGGGACAAGCTGCAAATAAAAACGGCTTCTGAAGTGGTTTAGCACCTCAGCACAACAGTGAGTATCTGACAAGAACTAAAGTGACAATGTGTGTGTGTGTGTGTGTGTGTGTGTGTGTGTCTATGGGGGGGGGTGTACACAATCCTCCCAGTAGTGCTACAACATCTTTTGTTCTAAGACCCTCTCCTTTGAGGGGGAAAAAAACACCCTCAACTCTTCCCCACGTAGCTGAGCCCTAGAGGAATTCTGCCCATTTACCTTTCATTTGAACTTCCTGGAGGTGGGGCATCTCACTCAGCATGGCTTTCATTCATTGCCCAGTTCCTCCAAGGCACCCTACCCGAGTTAGACCGGTACAGTGTCAGGTGAGTCAGGTGAGCAGGTGGTCCAGCCAAGCACTGGGCCCTGGCCCAGACCCCTATCTGCTGTAGGGCTGCACATGGCAGAGTTGGGGAGCTTCACATGGGCCTCTCAGGGTGGGGCATGGGGAAGCCCCCCAGGTCACAAATAGAATGCCAAGGTCAAGACTTCTAGACATCTGCTCGAACTCCCAATTTCTATCCCAAGAGCTCTCCTCCTTTGTGGGGTACAGCCCTCACAGGAAGCCTGCAGAGGGCACCATGGGGAGTCCTGGGCAGTCTGCACCCCTGAGTCATCCTGAAAGACACGTACATCGTAATAACCCCTAAGTCTTGCAAGCTTCCAGAGCTAAGACCCCAAGGGGTCTCCGAGCATCGAAGCCATTTCAGAATCCTAATGTGCCAGACCCTGGCCTGCCCGCCACCTCACAGGCAAGAGCCGGATGCTGATGGTGACCAGAGCCTGGTTGTCCAGTCTGCCTAAGAACTGAGACTGGTGCATAGGTCTGACCTGCAACTGGGCCTTGACAGCTCAAGACCAGGCCCACAGAGATGTTGGGTGTACTTGCGCGTGCGCGCGCGTGCGTGCGTGCGTGCGTGCGTGTGTGTGTGTGTGTGTGTCTGTGTGTCTGTGTGTCTGTGTGTCTGTGTCTGCCAGCATGAGCCGGCCTTCCAGAGCATTCTTTCCTCCGGCAGGCCCACTTAGGAAGTTTTCTTTCCTCTCTCCCGCTGAAGACATCCATCACTTTCCCCAGTAGAGGCAAGGCAGCCGCGACTCCTTCCTGGGGTTTATTAAATACGTTCAAGAGCCTATTTGTAGCTGTCAGGGAGACGCGAGGGCAAGTCTGGGAGTTCTCTCAGCCATACACTCCCCCCCCCACCTCCAGCGTGGGGACCTCCCCCTCCTTCTACCAACGCTTCTCTAATGAGACCAGTCCACTCTCAAACTGCCATTTGTGGCACCACGGAGAGGAGACCGGAGGATGTGACCAGTAGCAGCTGGCCGGCCAAGGACAGACCATCCCATATCGCTCCCCCACCTCAGGGGGGAGCCAGGGAAAGGAAGCTCAACCATCCTCCCTCCCAGATGCCCTGGGCTATCTCTAAGGTCACAGATGGGGCCTGGGACATCCTTAGCCTGGGGATGGACTTTAGAGGCCCTGGAAATGGCCTCTCTGTTTAGTGGACAAGAGCAATGAATTCTAAAGTGGGGGGGTGGGGTGGGGAAGGAGGTTGCTTGAAGTCCTTGAAGTTCAACCCCCTCTTCCCCCTCACCGAGTACCTCCTCTTCCCAGCACGTATGTGCCGGCCACCTCCGATGAACAAGCCCATTCACCATTGTGATTTCTATTTCCAAATTCGGTATTAGCTACTATATGGTTAGCTATGTTTGTATAGCTTCTTTTTTTTTTTTTCAAATGTAAGATAATTGTATTCTTTTCAATAAAGGCATCTCATTAAATGTCTAACCAGGACTGAATTTTTAGACCGTGAAAAGCTTCACTGAAATACAAAGTCAAAAGCAAAACCCTTTGGTTTTATATATATATATATATATTAATATATTTTTTTCTTTGTCACAAAGATATCGTTTTTTGTGGCTATGGCTCAGCCAGGGTGAATGGGGTCCACAGAGGCCTGAGATTTCCAAGGGAAATCTTTAGGATGAGCCTCACCCAAACTTTCTCTCAGAAGGAGAAAGAAGAACCAGTCTGGATGGGAGATGGGGGTGGGGGGTAGGGGTGGGGGGTAGCCTGACCTTGGCTGACCTCTCCTGCTCTAATCCCACCTGCAGGCTCTTGATCTTCTGCCCCTACCACCCTCATTTTAGCTCCTTCTTACCTACTGCCTTTTTATTTAGTATCTACTATGTGCTGACAATTCACACATCTCCCTTGGCTGGCACTGTGTGTGTGTGTGTGTGTGTGTGTGTGTGTGTGTTTTACAGGGGTTTGAACTCAGGGCTCTGACCTTGCTAAATAGGTGCTCTACCACTTGAACCACACTCCCAAGCTTTTTTGCATTAGTCTATTTTTTAGGTCTTGGTTTTACTGGTGCTGCCTTGGACCTTGATTCTCCTACTTCCAATGTCTACATCATTGGTATTATAGCCATGTACCGCCATGCCCAGTCCTTCCGCTGGCACTTTCCACATCATCTGATCTCTTTTCCTCTAGCTTCGCTGGGAGCTGAAGCTAGAGAGGGGTTGCTGGAGGCCAAACCTAAGTGGCTTCAGTAAAAGAGCAGAGTTGGGAACAAATGGCTTTGATGCTTCCTGTCTTTTTGCCCTTACACTGCTTTCCCAGAAAAATGCTGGACATCCTGGCTTAGCAAACATGCGAGTTGAGTCAGACTGATGAGCCCAGGAGGCAGGGGCAGGATGACCTGGGAGGGTTGCTCCTAGTGGCGTGAGGGGTGATGACTCACTGGGCTGGCAGGTCCCTTGCAACCAGAGCTCAGGGGGCAGGCCACAGGATGGGGCAAGGGGCAGGGCACAGGGACAGGCCACAGGGACAGGCCACAGGGACAGACCGATGCTTGCCCTGGCCTTCCTAGGACTGAGATTCTTCCCAGGAGGGTCAGAAAATAGCCAACATCTTCAGAGATGGAAAAAGCAAGGATGCCCTTCAATGGAACAAGGAAATGTGATCTATCTGTATCTACATCTACATCTATATCTATATCTACACATCCACATCCATAGCCATCTCTCTATCTTTATATAATGGAATGTTACCCATCCATCAGGAAGAATGATATTACATCATTTGCAGAGAAATAGATGGACCTGGAAAAAAAATTATGTTAAGTGAGGTTAAGTCAGCTCCGAAGAGACAAAGGACACATGTGTCTTGTTTTTCTCTCACATGTGGATGTTGGATCTAATTTATCGATATGTATGTCATATACACATACTCACAAATGCATCCGTGGAAGTCTGGCACATGCAGGGAGGAGTACAACGGTGTGACTCTTTTGGACAACTAACTTACAGGGAGCTGGAATTTGAGATGTTGGGATGGGGGGGAATCAGGGAGGAGCTGGAATTTAGATGTTGGGGTGGGGGGAATCAAAGGGAGGGGGTAGAATTTGAGATGTTGGGGTGGGGGGAATCAAAGGGAGGGGGTGGATGAGTGAACGGAGGAAAGGTGAGGGAATGCAGTCATAATATTCAATATACATATGTAAAATTGGGACTATGAAAGTTGAGGGGATGGATGGCGTTGGGAGAGATGGGGGAATGAAAGGGGAGACATTAGTCAGGACGCATTGTACTCATAACCCGACAGGTTGAATTGAAACTCTTTTGTGCAACTACTTAAAGTAATGACAAAATAATAAAAGTAAAATAAAGTAATAATAATAAACCCAAGACCTAAAGTCTCCAGATATCTAAGTGTGGACCACAGGCTGAGGGCCTGAAGAAGCCAGCCCAGGCTTTTAGGTCCTGGAGCACAGTTCAGAGAAATGAGATCAAGGATACTTACATGGGAAACAGGGGAATGATGAGGGAAGACTCAGGGAGCAGGGGAGAAGGAGGACAAATGGGAGCCAGGGAGATGGAAAGGAAAGACTCTCTCTGATTAGCAGAAAGCAAACACAGAGGCAGGATATGGAGAGACCAGTCAGGAGAAAATATGAAATGGTTGGAGTCAGAAAGACAGAGTGAGTCCTGAGAGAGAAGGAGGGAAGACAAGAGAGACTTGTTCTCCAGGAGGCTTGGCTGCCCTGGCCTTGGCCCTCACCTCCTCTTCCTTCCCTGCAGCAGCAGAGGGTGTCTCTGGAACCTGAGATTGCATCGGAACTTTGGGTCCAAAGATGCCTGTGTCCCATCACAGGCTCTGTGGCCTGGATGTGGCCCATGGGACTGGCGGTGCCACCTGGCGCTGTCCACAGCTCTCTCCAGTCACATACACAAGTGGCCAGCCACAGCCTGTCCCCAGTGCCTGGCCTCCCTTGTTCCCCCAGCACCCTCTGTCCCCCCACCCCGCATGCCAGCACACTCCCCCCCCCCCCCCATCACAGGGCCGCAGTGACCTGGAAAGTAGACCTGGCTTTTCTGCCCAGCTGTGTGTCCCTGGGGTGAATTACTTCCACTCTGGAAACGCAGGGAAGGAAGGGGTGGGCACAGCCTCCATGGGGTGCTCCTAGGCATCCCTGGCAGGGGCAGGCTCAAGCTTGAGTTGGCAACATGTCCTAGTCCCAAAGCCCTTGGCACGGGCACAGGGAGCCAAGCTGGACTGGTTTGGTGCGATTCACCTCCATCTGCCTTCCGTCACTCCGGCTGAGCAGGGGTTCCTGCTTGTCAGAAAGAGGAAAGCCACCAGCCAAGGCAAGAGGACGGCTGTGAAAGCCAGAGGCAGCGAGGCCTCGGGAGAGCACTGGGTTTGGGGTTACTTCAGCCCCCCGGGCAGTGTGACGCCTTTCTCCTTTCTTGTGTGATGCGAGAAGAAAGTCATAACGTAACTCTCCTTCACTTTGACCCCCTTTCTCCCTCTCTGCCTACTACCAGACTTCTGGCAAAGGAGAGGGTTCAGACTCCACCGGGGAAGTGAGGGAAAGCTCCAGCCCAAACAGGAGACAGGCTCTTTCACAGAGCCAGATGCTTAGTGGGTTTGGGAAGATGAGGTCCATCTTAGAGAATCAGACCAGAATGGAAGATGAGAGAGAGACTGGCAAGTTTGGGAGGGTCTTTAGCTTTTTTTTTTTGGTCAGTCATGGGGCTTGAACTCTGGGCCAGGGCGCTGCCCCTCAGCTCTTCAGCTCAAGGATAGCGCTCTACCACTTGAGCCACTTTTGGCTCTTTCTGCTTATGTGGTGCTGAGGAATTGAACCCAGGGCCTCATGCATGCAAGGCAAACACTCTACCACTGAGCCATCTTCCCAGCCACCTTTCCAGGTCCCTCAGGAGGGTCTTTAGAACAACAGTCCCTGAATGGACTTGGAGTCGCCATCACCCTGGCTTCCTGCTGGTTCCTGGGCTAGGCACTGATGCTCCCTTCCAGGCCCCACAGTCACGCTACCCTACAGGGACACGTGTGGAACTCCTCTTGACTCACTCAGCTCCTCCATCTTCCAGCCCTCAAGGGGCTGCCCCCTTGAGCTAACTGCTCTCTTCGCTTTGAGAGCAATTGCTTCCAAATACCACTGGCTTAAAACAACAACAACAAAAAAATCCCAACCTTCCCTAGTGCCCACTGAATAATGGATGCAATCCTTGGTCTTAGATTTGTTCTCAGTCTGCCTTTCTGGACTGATCTCCTATTTCTAACAAGCCCAGGAAATGCTCACCTGAGACCTGTGCTCCACCTTCCTCCCATTTCCATTTCCCCCCATCAGTGAAGTCCCTGCCTTCCCCTGCTGGCTGGGGGTCTGAATCACACCCCTCCCCTGGAACTGCCTCTGAGAAGCCTTCCTGGATGACTCCTGGTTAGAAAACCCTGGCCTGGCTCTACTGGTGCCCTCTCTGGTTGGCAGGATGATCTAGAAATGGTGCTGAACATGCACTGACCACCAGCCAGGCAGGCATGCACGCTCCTCATTTGCGGAATCAGGGAATGAATCAGAACGGTGGTCCTCAGATATGGAGCTTCCCTTCCTCCCTCCCTCCCTTCCCCCCTTTTCCTGCCTTCTTCTTTTCCCTTTCTTGTTTTTCTTTCTTTTTTCTTTTTTCTGGCAGTACTGACATTTTCAGTGTTGCCCACTTGCTAAGTAAGCACTGTAACATTTGAGCCATTTCTCTCTCTCTCTCTCTCCCTCCCTCTCTCCCTCTCTCCCTCTCCCTCTCTCCCCCCCCCCCCCCCTCTGTCTCTGCCTCTCTCTTGCTTTCATTATTTTTTCAGATAGGATCTCACACTTTTTGCCAAGGACTGCCTTCGACTGTGATCTTCTACCTCTACTTTCTGCTTAGCTGAAATCATAGGTATGTCTAGCATACCATGTCTAGCATGTTGTTGAGATCAAATCTTGATAATTTTTTTTGGGGGGGGCGGCTGGAATTGGTCATAAACTGTGAACTTCCGGATCCTTATCTCCCAAGCAGCAGGGATTATATGTGTGAGCCATTCAGGCACTTTGAAAGAGAATAGACTCTAGGCCTAGCCTGGGCCTTTGGAGTCTGGACGTCTGGGCTGGGGTGTATCCCATTGGTATGCATGTCCCAAATAGGCAGTGATGGTTTATTTCTGAAGTTGTGAGAATGTTCTGAAATTGACTCTGGCCGTGGTTACATGGCTCTGAGAATTTGCTAAAAACGACCAAAATGGGCATATGACATCGCATACCTCAATAAAGCTGTTAGAAGCAAATCAAAAAGAGAGACAGAGCCTCCACCTGGATTGGAGGGCTGTGGGGTCACACGGCGGCTGTACCACCAGATCGCCCCGCGGTCCCGGAAAAGTCACTTCCTTCTATCGGTCCATTCACGAGACAGGGAACAATCACTTCCTGTCTCTGAGGAGTGTTGTGAGCAAGCGAGAGAGAGGGCGTGTGAGCTAGTGTGCGGGGAGCAGAGGCATTACTTAAACAGACAAGATTTACTGTGGAGATGTCGCCGTGCTAGTTGCTGTGGCTTCCTTGAGTTATGGGCTGGGAGTCCCTCAGAATGTTAAGCTAGAAGGGACTTTAGAGATCAATAGAGAACGCAGCTAGGCCGGTCCTGTTCTGCTCAGGTGCAGGCAGTCCCCCAGCCCCCATCATGCAGCACGGAAGGCCCAAAGCACACAGAGGAAACAGCAGGTAAAAACAACAGTACTTTGCCTTAGGTACCCTTCTGGGACCACCAGAGCTGCTTTTTCTTCTCCTCTCTATCCAGGATGTAAAATACAGCATCAGAAAACCCTCAGTCCATGTTTCCCTCCTAGCTCCAATGCCAGGGGTTCCAGATGTTCCAGCAGCTGCCAGCACTTCCCTCTTCCTAAGCTCTCAGTGCACAGCCCAAGGCTGGGCCATGACTTTGAGCTTTGCAGCCACTGCTGGGAGTGGCTACACTTTACATGCAAGACTGTGGCCCTAGCTGCCATCTTGGTATCCCAACATACTAGAGTCCAGCTGCAAAGAGAGTCTTACCAGCAGGCATAAGGTTCTGGGTGTGAACAAGTTGAGATCAGAGCGGGGTTCACTATACAGGCCAGAGAGGGCTGTCTGTCTGGGGACTTTACATTTTGAGGTTATAAGAGACAATGATGGTAATGGCCACATTATTCATAAATTGCTCCTTTTTCAACATTTACTAGGAGTGGACATCACAGGTTTTATTATAATTCAACTAGCACTTACATTGACTTTATGGGCTATATATACCCTTGCCCCCATTTTGTTGATGAAGCTCAGAGACTTCTCTGAGCTTTTTTTTTGTCAAAGCTAGTGCTCTACCACTTGAGCCATGGCTCCATTTCTAGCTCTCTCTCTCTCTCTCTCTCTCTCTCTCTCTCTGTATATGTGAGTGATTAATTGGAAATGAGTCGCACAGACTTTCCTGTACAGGCTGGCTTTGAACCACAATCCTCAGATCTCAGCTTCCTGAGTAGCTAGAATGATAGGTATGAGTCACCAGCACCTGGCTCCTTTTTGGAGTTTTAAAAGCCCTTGGATTTTCCAAAAAGACCTGGTTCCCTAGAATATCCTCCTCCTCCTCCCTCCATTCCCCCCCCCCCCCTCCACCTCCAGACTCAATAAGCTCCTGAAAGAAGTAACGGAGAAAAATGACTGGCCAGAGAAAGCCTTGAGAGGTTTGTGGAATAGAAGAAATCAGAATATGGACAGGGAAACAGAAATAAACTGTCACTTCCAGGGTCACCTTTTCTGGCTGGTAAATGAATGTGGTTTGCTTTAAAATTTAGTACCAGGGAAAAGCGGGTCTCTCCTGCCACGAGTCCTTTTGTCAGATACCCATATAACAATCATATTTCCATTTTTGCCTTTGCTGCCAAAAAGCTCAGCGTTGAATTTAATGCTCCGTGTCAGAGACCAACTAATCCTAGGTCGCTAGCAAAACAATCTCATCCTCTTACACATAAGGGGAACCTACTTCTCAGACTTTATTTGCAACTGTCAGCGTCCCCATTCTCCATTTCAAATGCTGGCAGGACCCACAGAGGCAGACACTGGGTCACAGAGAGAGAGAGCAGCACTAAGAGGACCTAGGACCTGTGATCTTTCAAGAGCTGGTTTTAACTCTGGGAGCAAGAACAGTCAACAGTGGCCGGGCCATTGTTCTACAGAAAAGCATCCTCTCCATTGCCTGCTGAGAGGGTTGTGAATCAAGGAATGTCAAGGAGCGCTGGGCTCGGTCTGTGTGCTGGCATGGTACAATGAATGTGACGATCGTGGCTGTTTGCTAGTGTCACCTTACAGCAGCACCAGGCTTGGTCATCGGACGCCAGCTGGCATGGAGGCACCGCGAGCTGACTGCTGGAGAACAATGGCCTTTCTGCCATGCCACTGTCTGCTGCCTGACAACAAAGCCGTGCGTGCCCGTGGAATCACGAGGCTGGCTAGACAACAAGCACGGGCTGGAGCCAAAGCCTCTTCCAGCCCCATGTGTCAGCACACACAGGGGCTGTCCGGGTGTCCCTCTGCAGCCTCTCCGGTCCTTGGCGCTGATGTCACATGTTAATCAGAGCACAGCATCAGAGAGTCTTGACTTCTAAGAGTCATCCGTACCGTGCTTGGGTTACAGGGTGCCCTCATTTCTCTTGTCCTGACCCTTTTGTTGATCCAGGTAAGCTGTGACTGTGAGTCCTTGGATGGAACCAGCCAGAAAAGGATGACTCAAGCTGGAGTGTCAGGGACAATGAGGAAGAGGCCATCCTCAGCTCAGGATTGGGAAGATGTATTTTCAAGTGGCAAAGACTCTACTTAGGGAAACCGGGTTGCTTTGTCGTGAACTAACCCAGGAAGAAAAGTTGTAACAAAACACACTGCGCCTCCATCCCAGCCGCTCAACTCAGACACTTCTTACTTGGGTTCTTGAAGCAAAGATTGGTTTGGAGGATGCCCCCAGGTCACTGAGTGAAGACCTCATCTTCATTTCTTTTCCATCCACCTGTCCCTACCTTCAGTCTTTCTAACTTTCAGACGCACCAACCTGTAATCAGAGTGATAAACCTAGCTGTCCACCCTCCACTGACCAGGACACTTCCTGACCCTCCCATAGCACATCCACCAGCTCTGGCATGCATGGCCGCCATCCCAGAGTTTCTGGAGGGCTCAGCAGCCGGATGCAAGGAGAGTCAAGTTCAGAGTTGTCCTGCAGTTCCCATTGGAGGACCATCTTTCTTGTGTGTCTAGTTCATGCTCCCTTGCACCCAGAAGCAAATGGGATAGGAGAGGCTTCCTGGCTGTGATAATCACCACCCAAGTTTGGCAATTACCACAGGGCTTTTTGTTTGATGGATCGAGTAAAAATCTGACCGCGGACGATGCTCTCATTTAACAATAGGAAATTGAGTTCAAAAGAGGGTAAGTTCCTCCAAACAGACCACAGAGTTAAATGGTGAAGTCAGGACCAGTAGTCTGACTTCCTGTCTCTCTAGGGAACAGAGACTATCTTCCAGAACAGCTTGACTCATCTAGACCCTTGCTAAGACATTGCAATAGATGACGTGCGGGTCTAACTGTGGTCCAAAGGGGCAGTAGGCACCACTTTGTAGCTTGTCTGAGTTCTCCCGGGAAAGGCAGAGGAGGCTTATGGGCTTGGGTGATGGGGGTCCACAGATCTGGTCTAGCACATATCTTCTGCTCTATACTCTTGTCCTAAACCCACTTAGAACAACTTCAGCATCCTTTCCTGCTTCTCCACCCTACCTCCTGCCTCTCCTCTCCGACACAGGCTGGAGGAAATGGTCGAACTACATGAGTGGGGTCTCCTGCTTCAGAGCTCTGGTCCCCTAAGGTCCAAGTCTTACACTACAAGTCCAGAATGCCAAGCCCTGGCAGGCAAGATGGAAGCCACTGGTGCCCTTCCCAGGTCCTCTGGAGATGTTAAAAGTGCTGCTGAGGAGACAGACATGGGCCAAAAGCCAGTAATGCCATAGTCTTGGGCAAGTAGGCTTTCTCCATCTGGGCTTTAGTTTCTGGTCTGAAAGAGCTTTCCTGTCATGAGGAAGGCTGGAGGAGGGACTAATAGATTCTCTCAAACTCTGGAGAGTCTACGAGGGATTTTAATTAAAATGTAAATGTAAACATTCAAACTTGCTCCACTCAGAGAGACAGGGCCCAGCTGCCAAGATGGTCAGGGCACCACTCAGCATCATTAGCATGAGCAGGTACCCTGTATACCCTGTCAGCACAGAATTTGATTAGGGAATCTCACTCTCCTGGGACACCCAGGCCAGAGGGGATGGGTGAGTTCAAGCTTAGAGATATGTCCAGGGGTATTTTGTTTCCTGACTGTAAGGTAGATCTCTTGTCCCTCACTAGCTTTCCTCCCATTATACATACTGCTGGGGCCCCGAATCTCATCCTTAGGGCTCCTTTGTGGGAGAGACTATGCTTCTATTCCTAGGAAAACGGGGCAGAATAGTTAATATGTTTTATCATCAGTTACTTCCTAGCTACGCAACTTGGGTGCTTTCTTAGAAATGGTGACCAAAAACTAGTTGTAGTGGCTCATGCCTATAATCCTAGCTACCCAGGAGATGAAGATTAGCAGTATTGTGGTTCAAGGCCAGCCCAGGCAGAAAAGTTCCTGAAACCCGTTATGTCAACCAAGAACAGATAGGAGAGGGGTGCAACTTTCATTTTAGCTATGCAGCAAGCATAAAAAGGAAGATTGTAGTTTGGGCCAACGTGGGCATAAATGAGACGCCCTATTCAAAAAAAAATGTCAGAGTAATAATGGCAGAGGGTATGGACCAGGTGCCAGACCTTGAGTTCAAAACCCCAGCACCATGAAAAGAAAAGAAATGGGGAAAAAAATAGCCTAGGCTACTGTCCTAGAGATAGAATGTATTGTCATGGCCTGGTCCTAGAACTTTTATGTCTTGGAGCCCCAAATAGTTGGGTTGAGAAGTCCTCTCAGGGCTAGTAACCCAAGGCCTGGGAAGCACAGAGAGGCATCCCAAAGGCCAGACCCTGGCTGAATGACCACACAGCAGCGCAGGACGCAGCTGTGGCCGTAGAAGGCCTTCCCTGCCGCTTCAGGAGGAGGAAGCAGAGAGGACAATGTGTGCACCCAAAGCGTCTACACGGGGGTGCGGTGGCTGGCTGGCTTTTGCATTTGCTCTACTCACTGCAACTTTGGGTGATTGTCTCATTATGGCTCATTACAAACATGGAGTTACATTTGCAAGGTCGTAACTACAGGGGAAGGATACAATTATTATAATGAAGCCGCACCGGCCCCAGACTGTCTCCCCTGCAATCAAGCCCAAATGCCACTGCTAAAGTCATCTTCCTTGCCTGCCACCTGCTCCCCCCTAGGTCTCCGCTCCTCACCCCTCGGAAGGCAGTCCCCTCTGTGGATCGCCTGCCACAAAGGGCACTGTTCTTCCGTTGTCTTTCCTTGCTAGCAATCAGCTCGGCCCAGGTGCTGCCTTAAGAGAGGGCAAAGCTGGAGATGTCAGATAGTGAGGCACGCTCAGGGAGTGGAGGGATGTGACACAGAGAGCCGGCACCTCCTCGTGTGGTCTAGGGCTGAGACACTTGTGGCAAAGAGCCCTTCAAAAGCCAGATGCAGATGAGTGAGGCCTCAGCCATCCACCTGCAGTGGCCCAATCACAACTTGCTCTCTGCCTCTTCCAGAAAGTGCTTCCTCCAACTGCCCCTCTTCCTCCTCACAACTTGCTATCTGTCTCGTTCGGAAAGAACTTCCTCCTTCTGCCCCTTCTTTCTCCTCTCCCTCTCCCCCTTCCTTTCTTCTTTTTCTTCTTTCTCCTCCTCCTCCTTCTTTCCCCTTCTCCTTCTCACTTTTCTTTCTCCTTTTCCTTCTCCTTCTTTCTCCTTTTCCCTCTTCTTTGTGCCTGTCCTAGGGCTTGACCTCAAGGCTTGGGTGCTATCCCTGAGCTCTTCTTTTGCTCAAAGCTAGTACTCTACCACTTGAGCCACAGCTCTACTTCTGGCCTTTTTGGGGGGTGGTTTATTAGAATGAGAGTCTCACAGACTTTCCTTCCTGGGCTGGCTTTGAACCATGATCCTCAGATCCGTCTCTTGAGTAGCTAGGATGACAGGTGTGAGCCACCGGCACCCGGCAGAAATTGTTTCTTTTCTCCAAAGTTGTCTCTCTGTCTCAACCGATCACTGCCCAGGACAAAGACTGACCATCTTCAGGAAAGGGGAACAGGGGTCTGTCTTGATGCTTCACTCTTTGCTGGGCACACTACTCTGGGACAAAGCCCGTTTAAGGAGGATGGTCACTAGTAGGTAAGAAGCAAGAAGGCTAGCTAAACTCTGTGGAACTGTGGTTGTTAGTCTGGAAGAGCAACTTCAGCAAATATGACAGATGGCTTTCAAAATGCGAGGGGTTGTTTCAAAGAAGGAACAGACATGGTCTGGGTGCCTGGAGACAGAATCGGGACCTGGGAGCCCGCCAGCCATGGATGCAGCTGCCTCTCGAAAGCGGCTTGTCTGGGATGGCATGGCGGTGTGGACATAGTTCTCTCATGGCAGTGCGGGTGGGGGGAGGTGTTGTGGGGACACATGCTCTTTGGCATCCTAGCCTGGCTCCCAGGACCCCACACCATTCCCATCCATAGTCCCTTCTGGAAGCTCTACTGAAGAACACCTCAATTTTAATTTCCCAGATGGTGCTTCCTGGTCCCTTGTTGCTTCTGACTCCTCCCCAACCCCTGACAGATCAAGTGAAACGAGCCTCTTCTAGAAGATTCTCACCCTGAGACTGCCAAATGCCCATCCAGGTCAGACTTTTCCTCTCTTCCTGCCCTTTCCCTACATGGATGGATTTGTTCAGTTTCAACAGTTTTGTCTTCCCCTTCCTTTGGCGCGGAGCTCTTCCCTCTGATGCCTGCTGGGAGGTGTTCTGGACCGAATCAAGGTGGGTGGGAGGGGAAAGTAAAAGGGAGAGAAAAGGAAAGAATGAAGGGAAACATACCTCCTGGTAACCCCCAGAGCACCGCTTACACAGCATCGTGCCCGCCACATTATTCATAGGGCCACAGAGACATGGACTCCTGCCTGCTTCTCCACCTCGCTGGAACAAGTGCACCAAGGCAATTTGCCAGGCTGCACAGCCCGGCACCAGCACCAAACACTTCCATATGCAATAGCGTACCCAAGAAAGTGCTGGGGTTCAGAGGAGCTGGGGAGGATATCAGGGCCCAGGAAGACAAGAGGGCTCGGGCCTATGATGCCAAGGATGCAAGGATATAAAGGATGGGGGAAGGGGACCAAGGCTCCAGAAAGCAGACAACTAAGGGGTTCAGAGAATCGGGGACCAGAGCCAACCAGGGGCTATGGGAGACCAGTCATCAAACCCGTGGCAATGACATTTTAAGAAGCACTGGCTGGTGATGGGCTCTCTGAGCAGGTATAGTAATGTATTCATCGATTTGCATAAAAGATACCTGGATGGCTGCTGTTCTATGCCAAGCGGAGTAGGAGGACCAGGTTCCTGGAGCTCTGCCTTCCAGGCTGCGCCCCCAATGTCCCACCTCTAGCTGGGACTGAGCCCAGTCACACCAACTCTAGGAAACTCAGTTTTCTTTCCTGCAAAAAATAGGCATAATGGTCCCTACCCCACCCTGAGATCTGGAGTGTAAACACAGGAAGTAGCTAGCACAGATGTGAATTTTAACCATTTTATAAGGCTCGGCCCTCTAAAGGATTTCCCATAAAGTGTGTAGTGTGTGGCCGGTGGACAAGCTCACTGAGTACTGAGGCTCCACACACAGTTCCACACACTGTGTTCCATGGCCCATTCACACACCAATGAGAGTATTCTCTTTAAAAGAATAAACCCCCAACCCTCGGTACCCCCGCTCCATTCTTCCTGGCTTCCCTGTAGCTGAACAAGCAGCCCTCCAGTGCCTGCCAGTTGCTGGGCACCCTCAGAGCCCCATCTGCCTACAGCTGCTGTGGTTTGCCTGGTGACCTGAATCCCCAGATCTGACACCCCTTTCTGCCTTTCCTGATGAATCCTCTCACTCTCGATGTGGGCCAGGCGTTGGTCAAAGTTGCACTCATATCATTGATGGTCCTGTTTTCTTCAAAATGCTTTGGGTGGACCACTCCTGCCCTCCAGCCTTCCTTCTGGAGAACGCAGGCTCCTCCCAGGGCTCCCCGCCCCCCACAGGCCTTTCCCCAGCCTCTCATGTATCCTGCAAGTCAGTTTGCTCTCCCTCTCCCCCGACTACCGCAGAAGCCCCTTAACGCTAAGGAACAGCTGCCCGTACTGCAGAGACCTGCACAAGTCGAATGACATTCTGAAGATTTGGGGTCTAGTGCCGGAGATCTGGAAGCAAGTAAGGTGAACACTGAGAACAATATAACAATATAAATGCCATCGGCATCTCTATGTGTGAAGGGTTTTATACCCACGATCTCATCCTACCGTCACCCTGGTGCATGGATATAATTATGACTATCCCCATCTTCTTTCTTGGGTTTTTCATTTAAAACCACGTGTGTGCTGGGTGCTGGTGGCTCACGCCTGTCATCCTAGCTACTCAGGAGGCTGAGATCTGAGGATCACGCATCAAAGCCAGCCTGGACAGCAAAGTCCGTGAGACTTTTCAATTAACCACCAGAAAACCGGAAGTGGTGCTGTGGCTCAAGTGGTAGAGTGCTAGCCTTGAGCTGAAGAGCTCAGGCCCAGAGTTCAAGCCCTGTGACCAACCATCGACAACAAGAAAATAACACTTGTACGTGACTGCTGCTAGGTAAGGCTACAGGGTGCAGTCAGGGCTAAGACAGAACAAGCTTACAATCCAGATGAGGAAACTGAGGCTCAGAGGGATTGGGTTTGGGCCCATGATACAGCCAGCTTTGCCCTCAGCTGCCAGCAACTGAGTGACTCAGGAGCCTGGTGCCAGCTGTCAGTCAACCACTGGTTTATGCATGAGATAGGGAAAGGCATCTTGTACCAACAGGCTGGTCTGCCTGCCTGCCTGCCTGCCTGCCTCCCTCCCTCCTTCCCTCCCTCCTTCCTTCCTTCCTTCCTTCCTTCTTCTCTGTCTCTGTCTCTGTCTTTCTTCTGCCTCATTATGCTATAGCTCAGTGGGTACCTGGGAGGTTGGCCACAGCCTCTCCTAATTGTAGGACACCAGCAGACAAGCCAGGAAGGCCCCTGTGCCAGGCCTGGGCAGAGCTGAGCTCCAGGCAGACAGCACTCGCACTCATGACCTCCGCTTTGTGTGCCTTGCTTTATGCAAACACCTGGGCTCACTGCATCCATTTCTGTCACTCAGTGCCATCTCCTCTGACTGTTCCTGCTGCTTCAAAGTGTGGAGCGTGGAGAGGAGAGGAGAGCAGAGAGTCTCCAACAATGATCAACTTGCCTAAAACCCCAGGGCTGGAGTTAATATAAAGAAACAAGCCCATTCAAGCTAGCACCAAAATTGCAGTCTCCATTTCATTTCACCGTAGTGAAAGAAGGCTGGTCCCCTGCCCGGCTGGAGCCTGGAGTGGAGAAGGTGGGTCCTCTGCAGACTGGTGAGCCTGGCACAGGAGCGCTCTCTCTCTCTCTCTCTCTCTCTCTCAGTTGTTCACTCTTGCTCTCTTTTTCCAGCTATGCCTCCTCTGAAAGTATTTGTGTGGTTATTCCTATTGATTTCCAAAGGCATTGGGGCTCCTGGGGCCTCTTGCTGCAGGTGTACCAAATGCAAATTCGACAATTACAGTCAATCCCAAAGCAAAACTCCCCATAAAAGAAGAAAGCCAGAGGGTTCCCGCTCTCCGCCCCCCCTCTGACAGCCCCCCGGGAAGGCAGCCTTCAAAGACAAGTCCTCCATTGAAGGGCGGCTTTAATGGGTCTGGTGGCCCTGGCACAGGCAAGCAGCAGGACGGGCAGATGGTCTGGGGAGAGGCCCTCTGGCTGGCTCCGAGAGCCGAGGCCCTGCCATGCTGCTGGCTGGGGCATCTCGCCCTGGGGGACGGTAAAGGTCCCCATCTGCCTGAGTTTGGGAGACCCACACCACTTCCTCCAGCCCAGGCCCTCCATGTTGGATCATTCCTTCATCCAACAGTTTTTAATAGACATTCTTTGTGCCAAGCGTAATTCTAAACTGGGAGCGTAGAGAATAAGACAGACATGGTCCGAGGGCTCAGGAGCAGACAGCCCAGCCATGGATCTGATTAAAAACAACCACGATGAGAATGGAAATGGCAGGATGGAAAGTCGGAAGGGAGGGGGAGGGACCAGAATGGATAAGGCCCACCTTAGATGCAGGTTGGAAGAGAGATATATAGTGGAAAAAATTGACATTTGCACTGGGACCTAAAGGGCAAGACAGAGCCAAATGTGAAGCAGGAGGAAAGGACTTTCTGGGATGGATGGATGAACACAGCAAAGGCCCCGAGGCAGTGGAGGGGCCTGAATGAAAGGCTCAGGCTTCTTTGGGATCAGCGTAGCTATGGCTCCATGGGCACAGGGACTGTGACAAGAGGTGGCCTTTGAATGTGTCCTGGCTACATTGTGATACTAAGCTTTCTTGAAAGGAAGGGTCCCAGGTCTTCAGGGACTTTTGCCTTGCGGGAAGGAAAGGAAACAAATGAATAGACCAGTTCAGACACCTGCCACTTCCTCATAATCTCTTTTCTTCTTTCTTGTGCCAGTATTGGGGCTTGAACTCAAGGCCTGGGCTCTGTGCTTCTGCTCAATGCTAGTGCTCCTACCACTTGAGCCACAGCTCCACTTCTGACTTTTTGGTGGTTAATCGGAAAAGAGTCTTACAGAATTTCCTGCCCTGGCTGGCTTCAAACTGCAATCCTGACTAGCTAGGATTACAGGCGTGAGCCACCAGCGCCTGCCTTCTTCCTCATAATCGTTAAGTAAGCAGGATGTCCCTCAGTTTCCCGCTATTATCC
Source organism: Dipodomys spectabilis (assembly GCF_019054845.1). Classification (NCBI taxonomy): domain Eukaryota; kingdom Metazoa; phylum Chordata; class Mammalia; order Rodentia; family Heteromyidae; genus Dipodomys; species Dipodomys spectabilis. The sequence goes on from NW_024870753.1 coordinate 5,976,813, forward strand.
AACATCAACCCCACTCACTTGTTGATTTGCTCATTCCAGCAAATGCTATGGAACAGAGAGGCAGGTGGAAGGCCGCTGGGGCTGGTCCCAGAGGTGCCTGCATCTAGGACCTGTCATGACAGGGGGTTGGGATTTGTTTCCCGAGTGTAGGGAGGCCAGGGAAAGTTTTGAAACAAGAGAGTGGCAGACGTGGATTCCAGGTTCTGGTGGCTGAGTGGAGGAAGACAGGAAAGCTCCGTGGAGCCTGCAACCAGTGGCGACTGTGGTTGTCCAGGGAGAAAGGCACTACACCGGAGGGGCGGGGAGGGGGGCAGTGGGACACATCTGCCACGTCCCAGGACCCAGGGAGAGATTCAGGTCTCTGGTAACGAGCAAATTCCTACTTTTGTGTATCCTAATTACATGTGTGTCCAACACTGATGCTCCACTTGGACAGCTGGGCTGCAGGACTCTTCGCTTTAGATCTCAGGAAGGGTCAGGGCGGAGACTCAAGGAAGATCCAGCGGCCTAGTCCTCCCGTGTGATGTTTGCCAATGTGGACAGTGAGATGAATTCTCCCCCGGCATGTGGAATTAACAGAAGGAAAGCACACACACTCACAGTGGACGAAGAAGGGGGTTGGAATTCCTTTCTCTGGTCTCCTTACCAAGTGATACCCGACGGCTGGCTGTCCCTAGAAAGGGGTGTACATTTGGAAAGTGGGGGTGAGGGGGTGGGAAGCAATTCCCTCTGGCCTGTGCCTTCCTTAGAAGGCACTTAATGTGAACACTTCAAAGCACCAACCAGGGTCCAAGCATCCACAGTTTCCCAAGAGCCACACAGCCTGGGCAACCTGAGCAGAAGCAGTGTTTGATATGCAAATACCCTGTCTCTTTAAGCCAGGCTGTTTGTGGGAAAGAGAGTTAAAATCAGAGCTAAGGAATTTGAGCCCTTCGAGATCACGAAGCCCTAAACTTGCATTTAATGGAGCAGATACAATGCACACTGGGCTAGAATGACGTCTGCACCTCCAATAAAGGGCTTGAATCTGTGCTGTGCTTTCCCTCTCCCTCTCCCTTTCTCTCTCTCTCTCTCTCTGTACTAGGTCTTGAACTCAGGACCTGGGTGACACTGTCCCTTAGATTTTTCACTCAAGGATGGCACTTTCCCACTTGAGCCACAGCTCCACTTCCAGCTTTTTGGTGATTAATTGGAAGGGTCCTGCTCAGGCTGGCTGTGAACTGTGATCAGCAGGCCTCGGCTTCCTTCAGTAGCTAGGATTATAGGGGTGAGCCATCCATGCCTGCCTTATGGGCTTGTCTCTTACACTAGGTTCCAATGGCCCTGTAGATCCCACACCTACCTCTTAGGCCTTTTCTGCTAAACTCAGCATATACATAAAACAAATATTTTGATACAAAGCCATGTACCAGGACCCAGATGCCATTTAACAGAGGCTGTTCGTCCACAGGGTAAGCCAATTACCAAAGGATTAGGTTCCGAACACAGTCTAAGTGTCTCAGAGCCATGACAAGGGGGAATCAATAAGTAGTTAATCAATGGATTGACTGATTGTTTATGCAAGTAATTACATTTTGAGAAAGTACAAATTGTATTACATCTACAGTAAGCCATAAGAGATGCTCAGATTCTGGAACATGGAAGAAAATAAAAATAGGAAATCTGTGGCCTCAGCATTAGGGAGAGAAAGGAAGAGAAAGAGAGAAGAGGAGGAGGAAGAAAAGGAGGAACAGGAGGAGGAAAAGGAGGAGGAGGAGGGAGAAGACAAGGAGAAGGGGAGGAGGGGGAGGAGGGAAGACTTTCAATATCGTGTGTGTGTGTGTGTGTGTGTGTGTGTGTGTGTGTGTGTGTGTGTGTGTGTTGGTACTGAAGCTTGAACTCAGGGCCTGGACGCTGTCTCTTAGCTTTTTCACTCAAGGCTGGTACTCTACCACTTGAGACACAGCACCACTTCCGTTTTTGTGGTGGTTAACTGCAGGCTCACAGACTTTCCTCACCTGGCTAGCTTCAAACCTCGATCCTCAGATTTCGGCCTCCTGAGTAGTTAGGATTACAAGTGTGAGCCGCTGGGTGCTGGCTACACAGGATACCTGTTTTGCTTTGCTTTTAACATTTGGCCATATTTGCTCCACACGCCTGGCAGCAACACAAATCTTCTGTGTCCAAAGAAGGCTTAGTCCTCATTCTGGCCTCTCTGCTTTGGAAATGAAGAAACCAGGATGTAGAGAGGCTAGACTCAATCAAGATGACAAGGCAGGAATTAGAGCCAGGTCTTGTGCCCTGGAACCCAGTACCCCTCAGGAGAGAGGCAGATGAGCCCTGGTCTATGTAACCTGGGGCTGGGTGGCGGCAACACTGAGCCTCGCTGACTTCAGACCAATTTCGCAACAAATCCACGGCATCTGCTGTGACCCTAGGCGGGCTTTGTGTCAAAGGCCTCCGGTTCACTTTCATGCTATGCTTTGTCTCTATCATTCCAAGTTCTGTCTGTTTCCCCGTGGCCTTAAAGGAGGTATTACCCTGGGCCTGGCATGCTCTAAACTTCCCAAGTGTCTAGGCAGGATGCCAAGCAAGGAGACAAATGATGCCCGGTGCGTCACCTCTACCTGCAGGTAGGAAGTGGAGGGGCTCCCTTTGGGTAGGCTGCAAGTGTGTGTTCTTGCTGTTGATGTCAAGCTAAATGGTCTTCCTTGGACCACCCTACCTGGATCGAGACTTTCTAGAACATTCATGCATTCCCATGCGTGCCTGTCTCCCCAGGGCAGTCAGTTTTCATGGCCAGTTTTTGTGTCTCTCTGAGGACAAGTTGGAAACATCAAGTATCTTTCTCCAGCTAGCCGGCAGGCGTCTTCCTCTCCCCTTCCCCCCCCCCCCCCCCCGGCCCCCGCGCCCCTTGCTGCCAGTCTACATGTGATCAAACAAAGCTGGCGTGTTTTTATCACTTATTTAAGCCGAGCAGAATTAGGCAGGTGAAACTTCCGGGAGCAAAATCAATACGTTCGGAAGCCAGATCACAACGATCTGTGAGTTATCCTCCACCTTTCTAAGATCTACGCTGGTGTCTCTGTTTACCATAAGCTCTCTCCTGAGCCCGATCGTGGGTGGACTTCCCCAGCCAGAACACCATCCAAAGGCAGGAATCCTGCCCCTTGCCCTTCCTTCCTCTCCTATTAGAGGGAGGGGTCCCCACCTCTATAGGCCCCAGGTGCTCAGGGTCGGGGGCTCTGCTTCCTCTGCCCTGGGTCTGTCCTCTACCTTCTCCTTCTGCCCCGCCATACTCCTTCACTGGGGAAGCCAACAGAAAGATTAAGGATTACTTGATGTGCTCTGGGCAGCCCCTGTAGCATCGGAGCTTCCCTTGCCCCCTCCTTCCATCGGATCTGCCTCCCAGAAATCTGATTTAATCAGCCTATAATCACCTCTGGGGGGAGGGGTGTGGGAGGGCGGAATCTCCCCCTCCCCCTCCACAGGCTTGCTCAGTTTGCTGGTCCCAGCCGTGCGTGCCCACGTGCGCACGCAGCCTCTATTAACCATTACACTTCATCCCGGACAGCCGCCTGGGGAGAAGAACATCGATTCTCTCCTCAACCTTTTAGGCGGCCCTGGGCCTCAAGTGTTTCCATTTATTTAGCACCGTACACACGTGCAGATGAGAGCAAGAAGACAGTGCCCGGAAATGGACATTAGAAACGCGCGTTTTCTTGCCGTCCTCCCTTCAAACGTCCAGCTTCCCGCTTCCCTCGGGCCTCCGCTGTGCAGTGTGTTCCCCTCCCTCCGCCCGCCTGGCAGGCCTTGAACAGAAGATGCTCCACAAGAGGCAGCTTCTATGTCCAAGTGGGCTTTCTTCACCAGCCTGGGCCCTGGACTCTGCGCTGCATCTCACATGGCTCCGTGTGGGCAGTCTCTCCATCCACCCCTGACTCAGGGCCCAGGGGTGGGCTGGGCCAAAGCCCAGTGGCAGCCAGCCCAATCCCTAGCCCGGGGTTGGTGAAGATTTGAAACAGAGCCTCAATCCACGACAAGGAGGATTGCTGACCTCCAGGACTTCCTCAGTAGACGGGAGCTCCTCACAGGGCACAAGTCTTCTCTCAGTATTAACCCCAGATATCCTGCAGCAGATCTATGCCCTCATCCTCCACAAGGCGTCTGGCCAAGCACCTCTTTCTTCTGCATGGTCGGCAGACAAGGGATGGTATCAGGGAGGACTTGATGGTTGGTGAGAAAGAGTACCTACTGAAAACCCTCAAAGAAACAGCACCTCAAATCTCCCCAGCCTGAGCGGTCTGCTGCTGCCTGCTGGGTGACTTTGGACAGGTTAGATGACCTCTCTGAGCTTGTATTTCTGCTCTTCTTGCGCAATGGGGCAGACCTGCCCTGGCTGTCTATCCCGTAGGGACACTGCAGAGCACATGGCCTGATGTGGGTATGGATTTGCAGTGGTGAAAGGAACAGGTGCCAGAAACAGCTGCCTGGTCTCCAGCCCTTCCTGTGTGACCTTGAGTAACTTCTTACTCACTCCGTTTCCCATTTGTAAAACGAACACAGTAACAATGTCTCTCGCAGGAAGTTATCTGGAAGATTTACGGAGTTAGGACAGGTGAAGGAATGGGTGTCTGTGTCTGTGTCACCTGCACGGTGCACTCCCTCTGTCTTGCTGTTCTCAAATGACACACACCGACATCACCGTGGCTTGGGACATCTTCAAATTCACCACCAGCCATCCAGCTGATAATGCTACACTGCCGGCTGATAGAGGCCTCTTCTTACGCTCAGACCCATCTGTGTTGGGCTGGGGACGGGGGAGAGACCTGCATACAGCCTTATGGTTCTGAGGACTGGCTGTGCGGCCACCCTGGCTGCGTGGCTGGTGTCCTAGGTGTCCCTTTGCCCTTTCCCCTGACAAGTTGGATCTGGAGGACCCTAGGCAGCACTTCTGGTCGGGTATGAAGGCCAGCCATCGACGTCTGCTCCTATCTCTCGCTCACAGCACACAAGGTAACCCGCAGACACCCACCTAAGCCCCTTGGCCTGGGCCTTATCAATACTTCCTCCTAGTAAAATGCAAACAACATCGACCTGCTCCCACCCTGGCCTGGGATTCTCTCTCCAAACTGATTGAGGCTGCTCTAGGGACAGCCCATTGGTTATGAGCTGAGGGCGGGGTGGGGAGGGGCGGGAAGTGAAGGGGGAAATAGGGCTGCCGAACTCCAGTCCGCTAGTGGGTTCCAAACCCACCAGATTTCCTCATCACAAGTTCATTGTGATGGAAGTGATCCAACAGAACAAAGAGGCCATTAAAGGACTGGCAATATTATCACACTGCTGGAAAGAATCATCTCTAGTTGAGAGAGAGAGAGAGAGAGAGAGTGAGAGAGAGAGTGCACAATCACAGGGGAAAGGTAAACACCAAGCAACAGCACTGGAGAGCAGAGTTTTCACAAATCGAAGGCAGAAAGGGAGGCAGAAGGTTACAGATGTTAGCTGTGGTTCCCAGGAGTTCCAGAGTGATCCTTATTCTTTACAATAAAGGCCTGAAAGGATTTCAGACCAGGCTTAGGAAAATTCTTCCACCATACATCATCATTACTCTGCCCTAGGGATGGGGGAGGGGGAAGCATCTCTAGTCACCAGCTGGTCATCCAATGAGGTGTGGGAGGTCCTGCGTCTCTCCTTCCAGTCCTGTGGTACCTGTCACCAGAGCAGGCTTCAAGGGCTTCTGTAGCCTGGGACCCCAGGAGGGCTCCAAGGGTTTCCCTGTCCATGGTGACACCTGGCACCAGCCCCTCTTCCCAACCTCAGGAAGGCTGCTGGGCTTCTGTCCCATCAGTCAACCTTTGTCCCAGGCTGCCCAAGCACTGCTTGGAGAGGTCTTCCCCCCAAGGAGCATGGCATGTAGAAGGCACAATGCCCCGGCTCATTTTGACGTCTCCTAGGGGCCAGACTCTGCTTTAAGAGAGCCTTAGTCATGTCTCCCTTTTAAAAGCCACACTACCGAAATCTCTTCATTTATTTGAGGAGATAACTGAGCACAGAGAGGTCACTGATCTAGTGAGCATCGGAGGTGGCATTCCAGCCCAGCAGCCTTGTTCCAGAACCTGTTCTTGCCCCTGTCCTCCATGGCGGCTTGGACAAAACTACCCCAAAGGAGCTGGGGGCGTGTCCTGGAGCAGGAGGGTGTGTCCCAGCTCTGGGGGCGTCCTAGCTCTGAGGGCGTGTCCTGGAGCTGGGTGGGGTGTCCTGGAGCAGGAGGGCGTGTCCCAGCTCTGGGGGCGTGTCCTAGCTCTGAGGGCGTGTCCTGGAGCTGGGTGGGGTGTCCTGGAGCAGGAGGGCGTGCCCGGCTCTGGGGGCGTGTCCTGGAGCTGGGTGGGGTGTCCTGGAGCAGGAGGGCGTGTCCCGGCTCTGGGGGCGTGTCCTAGCTCTGGGGGCGTGTCCTGGAGCTGGGTGGGGTGTCCTGGAGCAGGAGGGCGTGCCCGGCTCTGGGGGCGTGTCCTGGAGCTCAGGGCAAGTTCTGGAGGGGCTCAGGAGACCAGCCAACATGCAGTGGGGAGTAGGGGAGCTCTAGAAGCCCCAAGCTTGAACTCAGGGCCTACACTGGGCGCTGTCCTTTAGCATTTTCGCTCAGGACTGATGCTCTACTATTTGAGTCACAGCTCTACTTCTGGTCTTTCATTGGTTAAGTGGAGATTGGAGTCTCACGGATTGTCCCTATCCAGGCTGGCTTTGAACCGTGATCCTCGGATCTCAGTCTTCTAGTAGCTGGGATTACAGAGGTGAGCCGGCATAATTCAGCTTCCTCTGTCCTCCTGACCCCAGTTTTTCACCTTGTACTTTCCAGACTAAACACTGTCTGGGGCCCAGGCACCAATGCCGGCGTGTGCAGACTCACCCAGCTGTGTCGGCCCTGCACACACTCCCTGCAGCGGAGCGACCTGGGAGAAGCCAGCCAGGCATCCCCAGGCCTCTCCACTCTCGGTGTGGTCGCCACATCAGCCAGCACCTCTCGATTTCTGCAGATTGAGGGGCTCCAACTGAATCTTAACTTGGGTACTTCCTGCTGGCACTAAGGCTTGGAAAGCATTGCTTTGGAGACAGAGGCTGCGGGTTCCTTGAAGTCTCCCTGGCTTGACCCCAGGGCAGTAAAGTCCTATACAACCCACAATTCTTCCTTTTTCTTTGCCCGTGATTCTAAGACAGGCCTCTGTGGACACACCACGAGATTTTCAAGTTGGAGAGAACATCTCTTGACATGTCGGGCCTTTATTGAATTTCCATTTTTAATTTGCAGAGTCGTGATGGCTGCTCGGAGACTGCCTTTCTCCTCCATTCTCCTCCCACCCCCCCGTGCACCCCTTTTCTCAGCCCAGCGTCCTGTTCACTCAAAAAGAAAACAGAAAGCCCATGCCAGGGTGCTGTTGGCAGGTACTGCACCTTTAATTTAATAAGCTAATCATGGACTCTCTCTGTCCTACGTCCTTGAAAGTTCCTTCAGAAATACCCACGTAAGAGCCTCCAGACCCAGCAGCTTCTGCCACGAATATCACAAACGAATGCCATTATTATTATCATTTAACTTTATTGCCAGTCCTGGGGCTTGAACTCAGGGCCCGGGCGCTATTCCTGAGTTTCTTTTGATCAAGGCTTATACTCTTCCAATTTGAGCCAAAGCTCCACTTCTGGCATTTTTGGCAGTTAATTGGAGGTAAGAGTCTCATGGACTTTCCTTCCCTGGGCTAGCTTCGAGCTACAACCCTCAGATCTCAGCCTCCTGAGTAGCTAGGATTATAACACCCAGCTTGGCCCTATATCATGAACGTCAGTGGCAAGACCTAACAGAGGCCTTGTAAAGGTGATGTAAAGCACTGGCCTAAGAGAGGTGATGTAAGGTACTGTGCTGGACTCTGACTCCATCGTCTGGGGCACTGCCCCTGTCCGTCAGTGACTCTGTATCTGACTCTCCTCATAAACCTGTAAGGAAATAGAAGCTCAAAGAAGTACAGGGCCAGCCTGAGGTTACACAGCCAACAGTTAACAAAGGTCTCCTGCTCTTTTGTAGCACAGAGGTTAGGCATGTAGTCTCCAGAGCCAAACTTCCAAGATTTATAACCCAAGATCCACTGCTTAAAAGCTATGTGACTTTGGGGAAGTTGCTCGATCCCTGAAGTCTTGGTTTCCTGATAGCTAATATGGGAGACACGACATCTGTAGTACTTATGACTCCTGCCTCATAGAAGGTGTCAAATAAATGTTCACTGTCATTATTTTACCATAGCCCTGGCTGTCCTCATCCATCCCAGCCAAGGCCTCAATAAGGCTTTAAAGAACACAGCAGGGCCGGGCACTGGTGGCTCACGCCTGTCATCTTAGCTACTCGGGGACTGAGATCTGAGGATGGCAATTCAAAGCTAGGAAAGTCCATGAGATTCTTATCTCAATGAGCCACCAGAAAACTGGAAGTGGCTCTGTGGCTTAAAGTGGTAGAGTGCTACCCTTGAGGAAAAGAGCTTAGGGACGTGTCATGCCCAGATCCTGAGTTCAAGTCCCACAGATGACCAGAGCAAAAACACAGCAGGGTGAAGACCATTGTGTGTGTGTGTGTGTGTGTGTGTGTGTGTGTGTGTGTGTGTGTGAACTTTTCCCTCCACGCCTTGCCTTGCCTCGCTTCCCTGGGGATGGATAATGAGGAAGACATTCTTAGGAGGATTTTTATCTCCTGTTAAGGCCATCTCAAGTGTCCACTCCCTTCTCCTGACCTACACTTGTACCAGAGTCACTTACCCAAGGGCGGAGGCCTCCCCAGTTCCCGTGCCTACGCTCTGATCAAAGACCTTCCATGGGGAGAATGAAAGAGGCATAGATCACAGGCCCTCTGCCAGCTTCCTCCTCTCTCCTGCCTTACCTCCCGCCAGCACGGGGCATTGTGCACACCTCTCCCTCCCACACAGAAAGCCCTGAAACCCATCGCCCTCGGGTTTTTTGTTGTGTTGTTTTTTTTTTAAGCTGGGAACAAACTGTACACACATTTCATTAAAGACAAAAAAGAAAAAGAACAAAAGAAAGGAAGGAAAGGAGTACACAGGGTGAAGATGAGAAGTCTATCAGAACCATTTAACTTTGTTATGTACGGGGACTGGGAGAGAGGAGTTTCATTAACAGAGTGGGTTTGGAAAGAGGCGGCCCCTACTGCTTTGTGCGAGCTTTTCTGGACTGATAAGCTGTGCCTGCATAATGCAACCTGTTTTTGCTGAAGGTTCCATGCTTTTAAGTCAATAATGTAAACGTGCAGGGTGGCCGTGCACACCGGAGAACAAATAGAAAATGAAGAACGGAGTGGCGTCCTATCCGTCTCTTCCCTGATCACCGGGCTGGCCAAGCGCTCAGATCTTCCATCTGCTGCTGAGCTGTTCTTGAGGAGAAGGGCTCTAAGCTGCCTCTTAAGGAAACCCAGGAGGCCCAGCTGAGAGGCCAGGCCCCGTGGCTGGCGCTTGGAGCCCTCTGTGGGGAACCAGGCCGTAGAGGGACCTGCAGAAGCCCCTGCACCAGGAGGCTTGAAGCATCCAGGGAGAGAGACCGGGAAAGTGGCCAGGACCTGTCGTGGGGCCATGGCACCTAGCAAGGGAAGCAAGGCTGCAGGCCCAAGGCTTCGGGATGGGCACCCACCAATGTCCCCGCTTTCCACTCCTGGAGCTGCTCTGAGCTCCCGGGAAGAGTCACGGTGCTTACCTCTGGCTGCCTTCTGGTGATAACTCCATCTGTCTGAGCCTTTCCTTATCTATGCTGTCTACTCCCAGGGGTCTGGCTCAGTAAGTTACAGGTTAGAGACTCTGGAAAGCTGTAAACTGCCACTGTAAAGGGAGCTGGTGATTTATAGCAGAGGTCTGCTCACTAACCCTGCAGACAGGAAGAGTATCTACCTCATTCTGGAGTTTGATTTTGGGAAGTGGAGCCTGGGAAGAGCCTGAGCCACTGAAGATGTGTTTGAGATTGGAGCCATGTTCCGTCTGTGCATGAGCAGGGATGCACAAGCTTGCTGGGACAGGGCAAGAGAAGCAGCTGACACTCAGAGCCGAGTCCAGTACCCTCTCCCCTGCAGGCATCCAACACCAGGCCAACGGCGCTGAGCCCCACCAGAACTGAGGTCTGGAGAAGGCCCCTGGGCGAACTTGGGGGCCTAGATGCCCCCCCCCGGCTTAAATTCCATGACTAGAGGAAGGAACCTGGGAGACTGAACCCAGGACATCATACACACCAGGCAAGCATTCTACTACTGAGCTATAACTCAGCTCAAAATGTGTTGAGCATCTATTATATATCCAGTGGTGTGTAATACATTGAACACTATTGTAAACTCTGGGAGGTTAACATAAGCAAGAAAGAGGAGGAAGAGGGGAGGAGAAGGAGAGGAAGAAGAGGAAGAAGAAGGAGGAGGAGGAAGAAGAGGAAGAAAGAGAAGGAAAAGGAGGAAGAGGAGGAGGAGGAGGAAGAAGGAGGAAAAAGAAGAGGAAGTAGAAGGAGGAAGAAGAAGAGGAAGGAGGAGGAAGAAGAGGAAGGAGAAGGAGGAAAAGGAGGAGGAGGAAGAGGAGAGGAGGAGGAGGATGAAAAGAAGAAGAGGAGGAGGATGAAAAGAAGAGGAGGAGGAAGAAGAGAGGAGGAGGAAGAGGAAGAAGAAAAAAGGAGGAAAAAGAAATCTAAGCTCAGAAGGAATAGGCTCTCTAGGCTTCTGAGGGAGGAAGGAAGATTGTTCAGGAAATAGATAATTAACAAAGTTGGTAAGGGCAAATTAATGATGGCAGGCACCACATACAGGTCACAGGGACCTAGAGAGAAAAAGCCAGGTGATATGGACATTGGATCTGACCACAGTGGTCACACTATGGCTGGATGGACCTCAAGGTCCAAGTTACCAGGGTGTCTACCTGCATCCCTGACAGGGCTCTGAGATCCAGGCTGTCCCAGGAGCCTGGGCCCAGCCTTGCCTTGGCAGTGGCGGCTGTGGGGAGGGAAGGGAGGGAAAGCCAGCCCTGGGAGACAGAGCAGAGGATGGAGACTTGTCAGCGGTGGCAACATGGGAGAAAAGAATGGTATCTGGGAAGAGAATGACTCGGAGAACTTGGGGTACACGGCTGACACACAGGTTCCAGCCCGAGTGCAGAGCAGGCTGGCACAGGGCTGGCGGTGGCCATGCATCCGCTAGCCCACCTGGATTGATGAGTCTAGCAGCAAATATCCGTGTAAATGGTAAGTAGGGCTCGGTTGCCTGGGCCCAGCCAGGCCTGCCATTCCCTGACAAAGGTTCTGGGTCCCAGCAGGACCAGGGTGAAAGAGGGCATGAGGGCAGCCTCCAGTTGACCTCTTATTTTTTGGCCAGTCCTGTGCTTGAACTATGGACCTGACGCCTCCCTAAGCCTCTTTTGCTCAAGGCTAGTACTCTACCACATGAGCCACAGCACTACTTCTGGCTTTTTCTGAGTAGTTTATTGAAGACAAGAATCTCATGGACTTTCCTGCCTGGGCTGGCTTCGAACCGCGATCCTCAGATCTCAGCCTCCTGAGTAGCCACCAACACCTGACATCCTGTTCACCTCTTTAGTCCAACACCAGCCAGGCAGGGAATAGAACCACCTTCCCCCTGCCTCCTGACCTCTCCCTCCCCTGCAGCTCCATCTTGAAGAACACAGGACCAAGAGGAGGCAAGGGATGGTCTCTGGGCTGGGCTCCACCAAGGACAATCTGTGTGACCTTGAGCAAGTCCTTGAACTTCTCTGTGCTTTTCCTGCCTTAGAGGGCTGTGGGAAAATACTGTGAAGAACAGAAAAGCTCTGAATGAGTGTGTAATCCAATCACAGACACTTCCAAAAAAAATTAAAAAACGCTCCTGATACGTGCTGAATGACGCCTCGGGCTGCACAAATTGTCTTTGTTTCCTCCTAAAACAGTAGAACCAGGCCCGGCCATCCCTATTGCCTGCACTCACTGGGACACCCTCAAACATCCCCACAGAGGCTGAGTGACCCTTTCAGACCTTTGTTCCCCGGTTCCATTGAGGACGGTTAGCCCTATAGAAAGCCCAGGACCTGCTTCCTGTCTCATCATGGCCCCAAAGAGGCAGCAGAGTCCCCAAGTTCCACCTTCCTTCTGTGTCTAGAAGGGCAACTGGACACAGAGGATCAGCACCTGGCTTTATTGACCAGGAATCCCAGCTCCTGATGGGGAAGAAGGATTTAGGGATTAGTCCCAGCAGAGACAAAGCTCTTCTAGACAGAAAGGCTTAAGGAACCCAGACAAACAAACTCTAGTCCTAGGACGGTTTGCCCTTTGTTTTTTGTTTTGCCTTTTCCTTTCTGCAAAGCCTCACGGCTTGAAGTTTGTTTCTCAGAACAGGATGGTCTGAGAGCTGGTCAGAAATACAGTTTCAGGGGCTGGGAAGGTGGCTCAGTGGTAGAGTGCTTGCCTTGCATGCATGAGGCCCTGGGTTTGATTCCTCAGCACCACATAAGCAGAAAAAGCCAGAAGTAGCACTGTGGCTCAAGTGGTAGAGAGCTAGCCTAGAGCTGAGGGACAGTGCCCAGGCCCAGAGTGCAGGCCTCAGGACCAAAAAAAAAGAAAAGAAAAAAGAAAAAAGAACTACAGTTTCAGGCCCTATCCCAGACCCAAGGAATTGTGCATTTTTGCATAGGATTTGTGCAGGTGCTCTGAAACTGGAAAAGAATGGGCCTAAAAGAGAGTAGCACATAACAAGAAATATTGAGTTCACTATAAAGAAAACCTTCTAGCCTTCAGCTTATAAAGTGTGATATGGAGACTTCCCCTGGGGAAGGGAAGCCAGGGCAGAGATCACGGCTTCAGGGAGGGAGGCATGAGGGATAAAGGGGTCAAGGCTCCTCTTCCATTTTGGAGCTGAGAAACCTCCTTAAGAAGGGAGCCACCGTGGAGGGGCCGGGCAGATACCACCCCCACCCCCACCCCCATGTTTCCTGGAGCTTCCCTGGCTGCCAACGACCTGGCTGCAAATGGAAGGCCTCTGAGCAGCAGGCCTAATTCACATTCTCCTGGAGGACAGGTATTTGCATCAGAAATTACCCTGGAACTTAATTCTGCATAATGTTTCTCAGACAAACGACACCCCTGAAACTCTTTGCCAAGGCCAATAATAACATAACTGCGGAGAGAAATAATGAATAGGAGCAGGGGGAGAGGGAAAATCGGGGAGGCGGGGGGAGGGGGAAGGGCAGAGGGGCTGGGCCTGCAGCCAGAGCCTTTCTCATCTTCTATAAAGGGCCTAGTGTGAGGGTAGCACCTAGTAGGCGCTTATAAATAGGTTTTGAAAAACAAAACAAAAAAGCCAAAGAGCGCCTCTTCCATTCATTAACTACCAAAACCATTAAATCATTTATTCACTCCACTGCTCATTTGTTCCACAGACCCTCCCGAGTGGGTATTGTGATTGGTACCCTCATGGCTAGTTCACATCCTGAGCTCCGAGTCCACACCTGCAGACAAGACAGGGGGCAAGTCCTGGCCCTAGACGTTTCAAGCCAAGGGTGGAATCCAGGCCAGACTGGCAAATGGCAGCAAGATTCTCCCCAGGGGGCACAGGCCTCTGGTTCTCCTTCCTAGTTTCTGGGTACCATCAGCCTTGGCTCCTGATGGGGACAGTAGAACTTCCTTGGGGGGGCTGTGCATCTCTTCCACTGCAGAGCTGGAAGGAGTATTGAAGATGCTCTATTCATCTATCAGCTGGTTAAGAGAGGTTCTGGGAAGCGGTGAGATTTGTCCCAGGCAGCCGGCCCACCAGTTACAGGCAGAACACAGGAGGAGCCCAAGAACCCCTGGTCCCATAGCAGCCCAGCTCCTGCCTTGTCATGCTGGAGAATGGGTGCTAGTCCCCAGGGCATCTGCTCTCTGGATCCCAGTTTGATCTTCTGGAACCAGAAGGGGACCTTCTAATAGTTGGTGCCCAGTTATTCTGCAGGGAACTCTGGGAAAGGAGAAAGCCCTGGAGAAGAAGGCTTGCCCCCTCCCCCCCCCCTCCCCCCCCCCCCCCCCCGCTTCTCTCAGGACAGTCATTCTGCTCACTGGGCTTCCATGGGGCCCCAAGCTATAACCAAAACAACCCCCCAAAATCTCCCTGGCAGGTGGATAGTTTACCTGGGCTGTTTACCAGGGGACAGGAAGATGGGATGTCTGCCTGCAGATGCACACTCTGTATTTTAATTGGGAGGACCCCCTTCCCCCTCCCCAGAAATGGGCCTGACAGTCCCCCGGGGGGGGGCTGCATTTAGGCCGTTAGTTATCTCTGAAGCTAAAGTGATGGAGCACGGGTGTGTGGGGGGTGGTCTATGGGGTATGGAAACACACAGACCCTGTCACGGGGTCCCTGGGGGCAGGGCAAGGGCCACCCAGAGGTCTCAGGGGGCAGGAGGCGAGTCTGGGTGGTAGGAGTTTTCCCCAAAATGCCAACTTTTGGCTTCTGAGGATCCACCGAGGCCCACGAGGGCCATCTCAGCTCACCGCCCCTCCCACCTTCCCCCAATTATGCCTGTTTACACTACGCTGATGTACCATTCTGCCATCTGCATTCAGTTGCAGACTTCTCTGTGTGTTCATAAAATATTAACGTTGGAGGGCCGCTTGTTGCAGGAATGTTTGTAATTTCTCTTCCCCATTACGGGCTTATTAATGATAATAATGCCGTTCCCCTGCTCCGGAGCTGGGGCTACCGAAATGCAATCACTCACCAGAGCTGAAATATGACAGTGGGAAGTCAGCTTCGTTCCCTGCTTGGCATTTAATCTTAATAACATTTTATCTTAGACGACAAGTGTGCGTAATGTTGTTTAAAAGCCACGACTGCACTGACACTCCCTGTTCGGGGGAAGGGAAGAGAGGAAGAGCGGGGGATGTGGAAATGGCCACGTGTCCTCTCCTCTCCACCTCTGGGTCGCGGGACCAGCCTCTGTCTAACCCTAATTCAGCATCTCCACTCTGAAAGGACTTCTTTTTTGAACCTGTTAGAATGATGTACCTTTAAGGGTACATCAGCCTGGGAAAACACAACTACTTCAAGTGGGTTCTATTAAAAATAAAGACATCCATGTCAGCTAGAGAGCTGGGCCTGGGGCCTTGAACCGTACAGGAGGACATGAGGCCTTTTTCCTAAGGCAAGGTACCTCAATGATGTATGAATCCCTGGGCAGCCTCCTTCCCCGCGGGCCTCCTCCTCCTCCTGCCGCTGCCTGTGGAGCCCTGGTCCCTTGCTGCCTTCTCCCCTTGCCACACCAGTCCCTTGGGTCTGGGGCTCTCTCATTGTTTTGTTTGGCGTTCGCCAAGGTGGGTTTTGTCTGAGATCCAGAGGAGAGAGGCCCACCTCTGCTCTAAACACACAGAGGATTGAATGCCTCCAGTGCAGGTATGCCATAACTACCCGTTAGCGAGCATTTACGATCCCTGCTCCTCTTGAGAAAGAGGAGAGCTTCTGTGTCAGGGTCAGGTTTTTTTTTTTTAAATCCATATGGAGGGCCATAAGAGTCATGGGTGCTGTGATTATATACTCAGAAATAAACCTAGCCAGGCACCAGTGGCTCACACTTGTAATCCTAGCTACTCGGGAGGCTGATGTCTGAGGATCGCAGTTTAAAGCCAGCCTGGGCAGTAAAGTCTGTGAGACTCTTATCTCCAATGAACCACTGGAAAACTAGAAGTGGTGCTATGGCTCAAGAGGCAGAGCATTAACCTTGAGTGAAAAATGCTCAGGGACAGTGTCTAGGTCCTGAGTTCAAGCCCTGGGACTGGAGAAAGAAGGAAGGAAGGGAGGGAGGGAAGGAGGGAGAGAGGGAGGGAGGGAAAGAAAAAAGAACCAAACCAGAAGCTGTTAAAAGGGGGGACCTTGAAGAGCACCTAGATCCCCTTCCTTTCCCAGGGGAGCCCTTTGCTGCCCAGATCAAGGGCCATCCAGGCCTATAGCCCACCTGGAATGACAGAGTGCTCACAACCTGTACAGACAGACTGCTGGATGGAAGGACCCCACGGACATGTCCCCCTGCATGGAACGAAGGTCAGCTGCCCTGCAGCCTTCACGTTCCACCCCAGAGCCCACGGAACCATCCACCTCTGCGCCACATTTTCTACCAACAAAGAGCTGCCATCTTCCCAAGCGTTCCTTATTCAAAAGAATTCCCAGACCCCTCTCCATCCTGCGTGCCCACTTCCAATGCGTTCAGTTTGTCTCCCTAGATTGGCAGCTCATCCCCAGAGCTGGGCTTCATCACCGTCTTTCCTGCAGACCCAGGACACACTGAGTCTTCTGCTGGGCGTTCATTCATTCATTCCGCCCAAGAATGATTATTCATGCCCTACTGGGCTGACTTGAGCAGCCCGAACACCCCAAGACCCTCTCATTCTCACCCCAACCTTTCCTATCTAAATCTACATCCAGCCAGCTTTCCTCTACGCATGGAACTGAGTCTCTGGAATGTTCCATGTGTTCACTCCCATTAGGCTTCATCTCCTTCCTTTCAGTCCCTTGCATCAGATAGGTACTGAAGATCTCCATTCTGAGTTCTCCCCCTTCCTCCCCCTCCCTGGGGTGGGGACAGCCACCTCTTCTGCACTGGGACCTTGGGCTTCTTTGAATAGTGTGCCTTCTGACTTGCTCATTTACTGAAGGGTCCAGGATCCAGGCCTACAGCACAGCCTCCGACCTCACCCTTTACCTCCACCAGCCTGTTCAACACTCTGTGGGCATATCTGCTTAGCAAGCTGTAGGCCAATAGTCTCTGGAACCAGACAAATAGATCCCTAACCCTGCTATGCTCGGAAGAAGCTGCCTTTCTTGGGAAAGATGAATTTTTGGGGTCTCCATCCCCACATCTGTAACTGAGAGGGTGAGATTAAATGATGCCCGGCATCCCTTCTGTCTAAACTCTGCCATGGACCCGGGAAAGGCCCTGCAGCCTTGATTGCCAGCAAGGACACAGTGAGAGACTTCATCAAAATATCCTGACCGCCCAGCTCTCTTCTCCATCAATCCGGTGTCCTCATGCAGACAAGAGATGCATTTTTTGACATGAGTTATTTTTTGAATTCTTGTGTAAATGCCACGTGGCTCCTCCTCATGCCATTTTTAGGCTCTTTAAAAAAATTTAGGAAACATGTCCATCTATAGCCTCCTGACACCTGTTGTGCTTATGTCTCTGAATAAGAGAAACTAGCAAGCATGGGGCCCTGTCCAGCTCTGCCATCTCCTCTTATATGAGTACCTGGATCTGGAGTTCTCCATAGCTGAAAAGAGCAAGGCTAAGAAGCAAATGCATAGCCAGCTTTCTAGCTGTGTGCCTGCTGGGGGGCCTGGCCAGGTCTGATGGGGAGCAGAGGTGAGGCGCATACATGCATACATTCCAGTTTGGGGGTGGAGGAGAGCAGCACAGAACAGATTCATCTTGAGCTGCCTGTTTAGTGAAGCAGCTGTCACAGAAGACTGACTTCCAGGGACTCATGAATAGCTTCCAGCAAGGAAGCTGAGTGCGTAGCAGGAAGTATGGAATCCAAGATGAGGCCCAAGGTAGGAGAGGCCATCTTGGGGTGACCTTGGACACCTGCTAAGGATGAGAGTATCGGCCTCTAGATGACTGAAGATGGAATACTCAGAAGACAATGACATATGGAAACTGGCAGTTGTGCAATGCATGGATTAGAGAGGAGACACAAACAGCAAGACAATAAAACTTCCAGGGAAATATTACAAAGTCATAAACAAGAGCAGTGACAGCAGGAACAAATAGCGATTGGAAGGCAGACTTGTCCATCAACTGGGTCTGCCCAAAGGAATGAGAGAAAGGTATCACAGAAATGACTGGGCAAATAAACCCAATGGATAGTAAAAGACAAAAAATTAAACTTGGACATGATTCGATTCATTAAACAGCACTCTAAACATTCACAAGTGAGACCAAAGGAGGATATTCTTAGGAGAGGATCACAAGGGCTCAATAGCTATGTACATAGGATCATATACAATGATGCTTATCAAAATGAAATCCAAGAAATGGAAACAAAAGGTTTTTTATTGTACCATTTGTAGTTCTTCCTCCCCTAACCCTCCCCTTTGGTTTATTCCTTTTTGCCGCTGTTTTAGATTTCTATACCCTTTGTCTTATATATGTTTATTTGATTTGGGGAGGAGAAGGGGAAGCACAGAAATGGTGGGACAAAGGGTGAACCAGTTCCCCAGTGATACCCATTAGACACTATGTTAGAAATGAACTTTACATTTGGGGCAGGGCATGGGAAGGCGGGAGGGGTAAAACTGAGAGAATGAGGGAGGGGATGACACTGTCCGAAATGAAATGTACTCATTCAAAAGAAATGTACTCATTCAAAAGAAATGTACTCATTCAAAAGGAATGTACTCATTCAAAAGGAATGTACTCGTTCCCTGACTTATGTAATTGTAACCTCTATGAACATCACCCCTACAATAAGATTTAAAACTTTAAATAAATAAATATTTTTTAAAAAGACTGGGCAAACGATAGTTTTACTGGTTCAGCTAAGGAAAGTCTGCAATGAGGGAGGTTGTGAGCTCATAAGGAAGGTCTGCAATGAGGGAGGTTGTGAGCTCATAAGGAAGGTCTGCAATGAGGGAGGTTGTGAGCTCATAAGGAAGGTCTGCAATGAGGGAGGTTGTGAGCTCATAAGGAAGGTCCGCAATGAGGGAGGTTGTGAGCTCATAAGGAAGGTCTGCAATGAGGGAGGTTGTGAGCTCATTTGGAGACATGGCAGACAGCGTGAGGGCCACACATATCCGTGCTGGGGCTGCAGGGTGCAGGGAGTGGCTAAACGTCTTGCTTCCACCTCCCGGCCATCTGTTAGCGTTCCATCACTGCTAGAATTGCTCTCGAAGCTTTTCTTCCTTACCTTCTTCCTCTTTTCTTTCACCTTCTCCCATGTTTAAATCCTCCTTATAATTAAAACACTTTCCGCAAGCTTTTTTGCAATGACATCTCACACTAAACAGTCAAGCTTTGGGGATTTGCTAATATTTCTCAAGCATCTATTGTACGTTCTAAGTGCTCTGCTTGTAATATCATGCAATTCCCACAACCACCCATGGGGCAGGGTCTGCGTATAATCCCCATATCATATGGGAAGAACTCAGTTGCCGTGAACTGGGTACCAACTAGCTATTATTACAATTACCCAGTTCTCCTACCAGCAGAGAAATCGCTGTTGTCCCCAACAGCTCTTCCGGTGCCACCTCGCCTGGTCCCCTTCCTCCAATCTCTCCATGTGGAAGCACCGGACATCTACCCAGGTTTGACTGCCTTGATTTTTTTCAAACACCTTCCAAGACTGCTGAGGATGGGGCAGACAGGAAAGCGGGGTGCTCCACACTTTCCTCTCCTTCAAGGCCTGTTGTCAGGGGCAGCCTTCTGCGGGGCTGGCTTGGGGTGTAGAGAGAAGAAAAGGCTGTTGAGAATAAGGGTGGTCACTGCAGATCAGGAGCTCAGGATGGAATACGTGCTCAGGCACGTACACACTTACACATGCACGCACGTATGCACGCACGTCTCCTGTGTTCTTTGGGAATTTATTTTATCAAAGAGTCTTGCCTGCTTTGATTGGGACAACAGATCTGCTTTAGGACACCTCTCCCCCCCGTGCGCCCCCCCCCCCCGGCATTCACTCTGTCTTTCCTTCAGCCTCCCCGGGCAGGGCAGGAGTCTGGGGACACACAGCCGATGGCTTAGCCTGGCAGTGGTCACTCGGCAGGCCCATCTCTGCTGGCCTGTGCTTCCCGGCCCTTCCTGGTCCAGTTGATGCTGAGCTTCTGTTCCATTTGTCTCCCAGAATCCGAGTGATCTGTATTCTTCCCTAGAAATGCTCATCTGCCACCGTTACACCCAGAGCCCAGCACTGACTGCTCAGTTCACTTCCAAAGTGTTCAGTCCCTGCCCAGCTCCTCAGAAAAGGACACCGCACATGCTCGTCCATTAATAGTACAACTGCCCTTGTCATCTGAGGTAGCCACTGGCATTTAAACAGCCTGACAACACCCCATCCCTCCCACAGACTCTTCAGGAACTAATAGGGAGCTAGTATTTAACAAGGGCCCCTAGTAGACACCTAAAGCACACCACTGGGGGGCCTGTAGCTTCCCAATCACTCCAGGGTTAGCATCACTGCTTCATTTAATCAAGAAGGAAACAATGGCTCAGAGTGGTAAGACCTCTTGTCCAGAGTCACACAGTAACATTGAGATCAAACACAAATTTGGCCAACTTCTGCTCCTAAGCTCAGCTCCCTTCTGCCCCCAGCTGCTGCCTTCGGCTCTGGCTCTGCCAGGTCTCCCTCCCTGGCCAGTCCTCCCGGCTCCTGGCTATGTTTAAAATTTTGGTCTTACCTATACATGCCCTGATTGGGAAACAGTACAAACCAAGTTTGTTCAAGGCAATCCTGTCAATTTATTTCTCTCTCTTATGGTAAATCATGACTTTTATTTTCTCAAAAATAATTTGAAAGCCAGGTGCTGGTAGCTCACACCTGTAATCCTAGCTATTCAGGAGGCTGAGATCTGAAGATCTCAGTTCAAAGCCAGTCCGGGCAGGAAAGTCCATGAGACTCTTATCTCCAATAAACCACAGGAAAACCAGAAGTGGTGCTGTGGGTCAAGTGGTAGAGCGCTCACCTTGACCTGAAGAACTCAGGGATAGCATCCAGACTGAGTTCAAGTTCCACCACCACCAATAATAATAATAATAATAATAATAATTTGAGTTGATCTGAGGATCACGATTCAAAGCCAGCCAGGGCAGGAAAGTCCATGAGATTCTTTTTTTTTTTCTTTTGTCAGTCATGGGGCCTGAACTCTGGACCTGGGTGCTGTCTCTCAGCTCTTCGCTCAAGGCTAGAGCTCTACCACTTTAGCCATAGCACCACTTCCTGCTTTTTCTACTTATGTGATGCTGAGGAATCAGACCCAAGGCCTCACTCATACAAGGCAAGCACTCTACCACTGAGCCACCTTCCCAGCCCCTCCATGAGATTCTTATATTAGAACCTTATATCTTATATCTTATATCTTAATCGCCAGAAAACCAGAAGTGGAGCTGTAGCTCAAGTGGTAGAGCGCTAGCCTTGAGCAAAAGAGT
Source organism: Dipodomys spectabilis (assembly GCF_019054845.1). Taxonomy (NCBI): domain Eukaryota; kingdom Metazoa; phylum Chordata; class Mammalia; order Rodentia; family Heteromyidae; genus Dipodomys; species Dipodomys spectabilis. The sequence continues at coordinate 5,997,959 of NW_024870753.1, forward strand.
TCATGACAGTGCCCAGGCCCTGAGTTCAAGCCCCACGACTGACAAAAAACAATTGATTGTATTAAACACACACATAATTTACCATTTTAAGTATACACCTCAGTGCTGTTAAGTACACTTGGCAACAAGATCCTTGAACCCAGAGCCCTCCAGACAGCCATGCTCGGCTCAAGCTGCCTAGTTCCAGCCCCAGCTCAGAGAAGCAGTAGCTTCAAGGCCCATGACTGAGGTCAGGTCAGATATAGGACGCAGGAGGCCAGCGAGCTATCGACTGACCTACTTTGCTCTGTCAATAACTCACACCTCACTCAGAACCAACCAGGCTCCCAGGACGAGGGGCCAGAGCACGAAGGGGTGTGGTGAGCCAGAAGCAGTGCCTGGCTGTGCCCGTGGCCTGGGTGGGGCTGTGCCCCCCAAGAGCCAACACAGTGGGGTTCGCAGCTTCAGGTCCTGCTTCCATCACAGAATGGTGTGCCTGATTTCCTCTCTCTCTCTTTTTTTTTAATGAGGCAAAACTGAAAACAAAAAGAGGAGGAGGTGCTGTGGTTGGGGGCTAGGGGGAGGGGTGGCGGTGGAAGGAACGGCTTGCTGAGCCTCTGCACCATTCTGGGTGGGATCTTCCCTGGAGACGGAACAATTGCTGGAGACAAACAAGCTTTGATAACCCGTTTATGGTCAATTAAAAAATCCCAATTAACACTTCTGAGAAATAGTTCAATATTTGTCAGTGAACACAGGGTGAGCCCCATCTGGAACTAGGCGGGGTGGAGGATGGGGTGGGAGAGGAGCCTGGGATGGGGGAGGCAGCTGCCCGAGGCAAAGTCAGCCCTGGTAGGTGGAGGGGGCTCCCCTCCCCCATGCTGGTTCCAGTACCTGCAAGCCGGAAAGTCACGGGGGGGGGGGGGGAGCCCTACCTTCTGCCCCCTGGCCCCCATGTCCTGGGGTATCACCAAGCAGACCCCTGACTCCCAGGAGGACATTTGTGTCCATGGCCAATGCATGCGGGACACGCAGAGGGCACAGGGCGGCCATTCTCGGACCCCTCCCTGGACCGGGTGTGGTCCAGGGTGCTGAGCACCAGTTCTGCTGCGACCCCTCGGTTCGATGGTCCAGCACCTTCCTGTCCCCCTCTGGTCACCCCTCCCTCTTCACACTGCCAGGAGGACCGTCCAACAATGTAAGCCAGCTCCTCCACCCGTACAGAACACAGTCCAATGGGCCACACGTGGCCGGCGGGAAGTGTCCACATGCACGGCGGGCACCAGAGACCCTCTGTGACCTCAGCTGGCCTCTGGCCTCCTGGTCACACTGCCACACCTCCCCACACCAGAAACGGTGCCTTCCTCTGGGATGCTCCTCTGTTAGGATGCCCTTTCCCCCATTCCTCCAGGAAGCCTTCTCTGGCCGCTCCTCCTCCAGCTAGACTTAGCCCCTCCTCTGTGAGTCCAACATGCTTGCTGCCTCCATTTTCCACTGGGTTAATTGATCCTTCTGGAAAGCTCCTTGAAAACAAGGCCTGTGTCTTACATCACGTTTCAGGACACATAGTAGGTATTCATAGTCGGCTTGTTGTGTGTTCACATGAGGGAAAAAAAAGTATTTAATATAGGTCTTAAGAAATTGTATGATTAGCTGGGTATTGTGGCCCACGCCTGTAAACAGCGAAACAGAAGGCAGAGATCAAGAGGATCACCATCCAAGGCCAGTCTCAGCAAAAATGGAAGTCCCTACATAGCTAATGCAAAATGGGGCAGGGAGGGCTGAAGGAATGGCTCAAGTGGTAGAGTGCCTTCCTAGCAAGTGCTAGACCCTGAGTTCAAATCCCAGTACTGCCTGTGTGTGTACATACATATACATACATATATATATATATACATATTATCAGGTATAATTATCAAGTGTTGATGAGTCAAACAGGGTTCACCAGGGTTTCTAACTAATGTACCTTCCCCACAAGGCCTCTGTTGGGTCTAAATCAACCTCAGAATGATCTAGCAGGATGGTTAAAGGGGCCTTGTGGCTCATACCTATTGAAAAACAGAAGACTTTCTGGAATGCAACTAGCACCCTCCTAATTTGTCTACTTGGTAACTTTGAATTTGGAGGTTTCTTCAATTAGCAGCACAAACTTGCAGTTTCTTGGGAAATGGGGCTGTGGTTGTGGGTCAAGGTGTAGAAAAAGCCTCTCCGGACCTGGCTCCACAGCCAGGCCCCTGTGACCTGGGGGCGGAAGTCCGAGGCCACGAGGCTGGGACTGCTGGGAGTCCAGGGTGTTTGCAGGCCCGGGGCTCAGAGCTCAGGCCTCATCCGGGCACCTACCTGGGCTGCCTGCCCCACCCACCTAGGCCGCACACAGGAGAGCGTTCTGAGACCTGTCCTGTCTTTGCTGTCTGGATTTTGACCTGGGAGGCTTTGTTTATTCACCAGTTGGCAAATATTGACGCCGAAACTAACCAGCCTTCTGCTGTTGCTAGTGTTCTGGTCCCAGGAAACCTCAAGTTCCCAAGTGACAAATGGGTTTTAGGCCTATCAACGCATCTCATTATCCAAATTCAAAATAGGACTCTCTGCTCACTCCCAACCTTTGCCAACACCTGGGAGGGAAGCAAGGTTTCCCTCTTAGTCCGTCTCACTACCCCCCTCGCCCATCCCCCCCATCAGATGCCCTGAAAGTTACTGAGCTGAAGAGAAGACAGGCACTCCTAGGACTTTCACTGGAGTGCCCTCCTGGCCTGGACAAACACTGGCAGGAAAGAGGAATAAAGATGGCGATCAGGATAACAGCTGTAGCAGAACGAGAGCCACATGCCAGGCCCAGCCCAGCCCCACACCTGCCTTCTCCTCTTCAGCCCTCACAAGGAATAGTTCCCCCATTTTGCAGATGTGGAAATGGAAAATGAGAAGATTAAGTAATTTGTCTAAGGTCACAGAAGAGACTCCAGAGCTCATGCTTCTAACTGACATGGAGGAAGAGGGAAGAAGTATGAGAAATGGAAGGAGAGGAGAAGAGAGAGAGGAGAGGAGAGGAGAGGAGAGGACAGAGGCAGGAAGGCAAGGAGGGAGGGAGGAGATGGAAGGAAGAGAGGGAAGAGAGAGATAAATGGGGAGAGAAGGAGGTCAGCATGACCTGAAGCAAACCAGTCAAGATAATGATGATGAAATATACAAATAAAAAGAGGCTTCAACTTCATTATCATTCCTCAGACTTCTCCCCCTTAAAGCTCCTGGCGCCCTCACATCTGTTTCTTTTGCTTTCTACAACCCAGCCCAGTGGCTCAGAGAATCTGCTAGTCCCTGTGCCTCCTGCCCTCCTCTCACCCCTCCCTTTCCTCTCCCTCCCCTCCTGTCCCTCCCCCCGCCTTCACCCTCTCCCTAACACAAGCCCACTTTAAACAACACTTTTTGAGCACTGATGGCAACATGGGAGTTTTGTGCTCACGACTGGAACCTCCAGCTCCCCAGCTCAGACCAATGTGGCCAAGCCAGGCAGCCTGGCGGGCGGACCGGACCCACAGCCAGCGGGGCCCGAAGAGGATGAGCCGGCCTCACACTTAGCATTCCTCTTGGTGACAGGGGCAGCCGTGTCAAGAACATATGTTCTCCTGTTTCCCTCCAGCCAAAGGGAAAAGGTAGATGTCACGCATGCCCACAGCCCAGGAACAATGCAAGTATTAATAACTGTTTTAATTCTATGCAAGTCTCAGCTGATTTCCCCCATAATGCCTCAAAAGCCATTTATTTTGGGGCCTTGTGGAGCGATGGCACTATCTGCGGGGCGGGGGGGGGGTCCGACTGGGAGTGGGGGGTGGTGACTATGAGAGGTGTCTCCATTAAGAGGAACTCAGCGGTGCACGGGGCTCCATTTCCCCTGTGCGCCGGCGGTGGGTGGAGGAGGCACTGAGCTAAGCGGAGAGCTGTCAAGATACGGTGCGGTGCGGGCTGGATGTGTGTGCGCAGTGCTTTGACTCAGTACCCACGCCTGAGCCGGGGAAGTCTGGGGGCTGCGGCGGGGATACAGATCACCCCTGCAAGGCAGAATCTAAAAATAGTGCTCACTTTCCTTAGACTTGCAATCTATGATTTTCTCCCCAGCAGACTCACCTTTTCTAATTTTATTTTGCTTAGGCTGTTATTAAAGGGAGTTTTGCATACTCAGAGAGTGCTCAGATGGCTAGAAAAGACAGAAGAGTGGGGGCGGGGGGAGAGACAGGTGTCAGGAAGTCCAGCCCTGGCCAAGCCTAATCAAAGCCCAGTTCACTCTACATGAATTCTATTTTAACAATTGTATTGCAGAGTTTGTTTCTTTTATCAGACATAAGATGCTTCCTGCTCCCCAGCCACATAGAGGAGATTCTATTCTCTGCCAATTCCTCTTCTCTCTACCATGAACCATGATGGCCATGGATTCTGGAAGGGATAACCTCTGTCATGAACACTTGGGGCTCAAAGGCACCATGAGAGTGGCTTTGAATCATCACCGGGGGTGGGCGGAGAAAGTGAGGGTCAGGAAGGCACACTGATTTATCGCTGTAAATCTCCTGGCCTCCGTGTCTTGTCCTTCCTCCTCCCTGGAGGCAGAACTGTCTCTAAATCATCTCAAATGAGGGAATGTCTGCTTGCAGTCCTTAACCAACTCCTGGGGCTTCTTTCGCCATGGGGTTTTGGGGTTCTAGACGTACAAGTGTTCAACTGCGGGTCTGGCAGGGAAGCATGGTGGATGGGAAATGTGATGTTGGGAAGCACTTAACCTCTGAGCTTCGGTGGGCTTGTGGAACAAATAGATAAATCTGTACCTTGCAGGGTGAAGTGATTCATACCTCATCCTGTCTAGAACAGTTGTGTTTATAAGGGGTACTTGCCTTTGATGGCTGCCAATGAGCTGGCGAGGCTAGATGACATTTTGCATGCATGTCCACCTTTCATCTACCCCAAGCTGCCCTCTCTGAGTTAAGTTGGGTCCAATGGGGTCTATTTCAGCCAACCACAGGGAGTAACTCACCACAGGAGAGCTATTCTATCGATCTAAACAGCTGCCTGATACCCAGGCCTCCCCTTTGTGGAAGCCCCTTTCCTGGATCTCCCTTCAATCCATATGACCCGTTACGACAGCGTGCCAGTTTCCCTAGTTTGCTTTGTTTTATGTTCTTTATCTTGTTGTTGGTTGGTTCTATTCTTTCATACCAGCCTCTCCTAGTGTATCTGAGGGGCAACAGAAGCCCGTGTGCAGATGGAGACTCTATTGTAGATTATTTCTCACCTTTCTGTGTCTCTGGGCTGGCCTATTCCCAGGGAAGAAGGCAATCAGATGCAGTGTTTAGTTTAGATAATCCAGTAGGATTAAGGGCTGAGAAGGAAGAGGTGTAAATGGAAAAGGCCTCTGTATAGTGAATCCCTTTATCACATGCGTTCTGGGCCACACTGGCTTTTCCTGGTAGACTGGAAGCCAGGAGGGTGGAAGGAAGGCACCAGGGGAGTAGACACATCTGTGAGCATCCCTGCATGGCTAAACTCATACCGTACCATGCACAGTCCAATGTGTCTAGCGCCACTCTGCCCATCTATAGCTTGTACCATATTCCTTAATTTGTATTTCCTTGGATTTATCCAAATTATCAAGACCCCGTAGGGTCTTCATTTTAAAGTCCAGAGGCTGAGAGGCTTTCAAGAATTCCTGGTCTGTCTGGGCATCAATGCTGACACCTGTAATCCTAGCTACTCAGGAGGTTGAACGCTGAGGATTCAGCCTGGGCAGGAAAGTCCATGTGACCCTTATCCCCAATTAGCATCAAACAGTCAGAAGTAGAGGTGTGGCTCAAGTAGTAAAGCAAAAACCCTTGAGTAAAAATGCTAAGGGATGGCGCCCAGGCTGAGTTCAGGTCCTAGTACTGGCAAAACAAACAAATAAACAAAATAACAGTACAGTGTATTACTGATCTGGATAGTCAAATTCAATATAATCTCAGGGAGATCAAAATGAAGCAGGGGAAACCAAATATCCTCTAAATCAATATCACATGGCCAGTCTCGGAGTAGAAGAATCTCCATCCATCTCCTGATCTATCAGTCTCAGGAGAGAGCTGGTCCAGCCCCAGATCCTTGAGGAAGGCTCTGAAGGTCATACTGGCCAGAGGACAGAGTCCGACAGAAGGAATGGTCTCTGCCCAGGATGGGCCTCATGGGTACCACAGAGAGAATAAATCCCCAGGTGGACCTTGCCCCAGCACAGCCCTGCCCTTGGTGCGAGAATGGCTGCTCTTCTACAAGACACGGTCTGCGTCCAGTCCTACTGATGGATTACTACGTGGATGGCCTGGAATTTTGATTTTGCTCTGCTCCCTCCAACACCACCTTGTTTATTGCGTGGATATTTCACCCCCCCCCTCCCCCATCAATCTCAGGATCAGCGTTCCACGTTTCTCCCCTGCTCAATGAGCTGTCACTGCTCATCATAAAAAAATCTATGTTGTAATTTCAGATTAATTAAAGCTGTAAATTGGGAAAGCTAATGCCTGTAACTCATATTCTGTACTTCTCTGCGCTTCTCAAAAAAAAATCTTATTATTTTATAAAACTCTCTTCTCCAGAATTTTATCCGCCCCACCTTCCTTTGGGCAACAGGCCGCTTTCCTTAGGTTGCTCATGATTTCCTTGGCATCCCGGCTGTGGGCAGAGGATGGAGCAGACGTACACATAGCCTGGTGCAGACCCCGCACCCTGGAACAACCCACCTGGGTATGGGCATGATCGTCTGGGACTAGACACTGGTTTTAAGCCCAGCTCTGCCACTTGCCATCTACTTGTGCATGCTGGAACCTCTCTATGACTCTGTTTCCCCACTTGGAATACAGGGATGATAACAAGGCTCACATGATACCATGAACTGTGTAAAGTACTTGGAAAGGTGAGTGCCTGCCCATGGTCAGAGCTAGGTAGGTGGTGTGTGGGAGCCACTCTCTGTGGAGCCTGACACCTGGACAGGTCCCAGTGGACAACATCGGAGGTACAGTAATGCCCCTGCTCTCGGCCAGTTGATGATCTGATGGGGGGAATGGAATATGCGCCGAGAGAAAGAGTGTGCCAAGTCTAAGCCACAGGGCACCGGTCATCAAGGCAGCTAGGGCTGTATCACTGCAAGTCCACAAAACTGAACTCAAGGAGGCCGCTTCCCTCTCTGGCCCATCCCTGTTCCCAGGATAGGCAGATTCTTAGAGAAGTGTTACCGATAGGTCAAGCTTTATTGCTCCTGTGTGCTAGAGGTGGCCAAGACAATTGAATAAACTCATGAATGATACCGAAAAGTTTTCCAGGTGAGCATTCTGGAAGCAGTCATTTCAATCAAGATCCTGCTTTGTGGGGTAGGCTGAGCTCAGCCAAGGGCAATAAAAGATTAGATCAACAGAACTTTCCACTGCTCACCTTTGGACCTTCCTCCTCCTCCCTGCTCCTCCTCCTCATTTTCTTCTTCTTTTTGTTGGTTATGGTGCTTGAACTCAGGGCCTAGGTGCTGACCCTGAGCTCTTCTGCTCGAGGCTAATGCTCTACCACTTTGAGCCCCAGCTACAATTCTGGTTTTTTAGTGATTAATTGGAGATAAGAGTCTCGCGGGGATTTTTCTGCCCAGGCTGGCTTTGAGCCTCAGTCCTCAGATCTCAGCCTCCTGAGTAGCTAGGATTACAGGCATGAGCCACCAGTGCCAGGGCCTTTTATTCTTTTAAGGAGTTGAAACATGACCCTCCCCTTACCCCCTTATACACCTCAAAAATGTAAAAAAAAAAAAAAGGTCAGGCATCAATGGCTCATGCTAAGGGACAGTGCCCAGGCCCTGAGTTCAAGCCCCACTACGGGCAAGACCATAATAATAATCTTAAGCAAAAAGGGTTGAGTATGTGGGTCAAGTAGTACAGCACCTATTTAACCAGCACATACACAAAACCCCAGTCACTCAAACAATAAACAGAAAACAAAAACTGCTCATAAATGCTTTTATCTTAAAGAAGAGAAAGCCAAAAAGCAGTATAGCTTGCTGAAGTCCCTGCACAGAGCCGGTTTGTGGGGCTTGGTATAATAACTCAGGGTCCCCTAGGGTGACGTGGCTTTGGTTCAGGAGGGCTCAGAGCTGATCCTTCCCATATCACCCAATTCATTGTCTCCCAGCTGCTCTGAGAATCCAATCTGGAGTCTGTGCCCACTTTACCTGCCAATCTCTGGCATAGCTAAATAATTGCAGGGACAATACCATGGCCTATTGAAGGTTCTTCACTCAAACATCTGTAATCCCTGGCTCAAGGAAGAAGATTTAATTCAGCAACTCCCCCTTCCTCCCATTTTTTTCCCTTCAATTTTGTCCCTATCACCTTAATAATTGCCTCCCTGCATTGTTTAATTCTGCAATCAAGCCACTTGGACTCACAACTGGCCTGGCACCAGCTAGGATTAAGATTCATTTCAAATAAGACAGATCCCCACACACACACCCCTCCCTCTTTTTCTTCCCAAACTGAATTTGCATTACAAAAAAATTAAACAAAAGCAGCCTTTTGAATCTCCACTCATTACACCCATTACATTTGTTAACTTCATTATCCTTGGCTGGGGATGGCAACCACTAGCAAATGTTTCTGTGCTTTTGTGGACCTCTTGCTATATTAGTTTAGAAAATTGCTTTAATGCATATGCTCTTAGAGGTTTAAAATCTACGATGGCATTAGGAGCTATATAATGCTGTACATTTTTTAATCTAATGGTGCATTTATTTTATTTTTTTTAACCACATTGCCCTGAAATAAAAATGCATGCCTCTGCTAAGAAAGAATACAAATGCAATTGGAAAAGTACAGAGCTAGGCTTCTGACTGGCAGGTCCTCTCTGCTTCCTTCTTCCCCTAGAGAGAGAAGAAGGAAAAATTCACTCTTCCTCAAACCCAGAGGCTTTAAATGGGTCTAGCAGGTCTTGACATCACAAAGGAGGAGATGGAGGGGGCGGTGGGATGAGGGAGTCAAATTCTCTGATATAGTGATGGAGAAGAGACCTGTACCGTGCGGTGGGCCGGTAAACAAAGGTACCCCTAGTTATTAACACAGAAAAAGCAGAGTTTCGGGAGCAATTAGCAAATTTCTATATTCATAGAAACCTGTCTCCCTGGAGAGAAAGGCTGAGGTTGGAACTGGATGAAGTGCTGGTTTCTTATGGAAATATGAATTGTGGGTTAATTACACAGGAGCGGCTCTTGATGCGTGTCAGCATTTTAATGATGGGAAATGGTATTTGGTGACTGGCTTTTAGTATATTATCAGTAGTAGTAGTAGTAGTAAAGCACACACAGGCAGGCAACATCTTGCTGGTATCCGGGTGACTCTGTTACCCCAATGGCTGAGGAAGGCAGCGGACCATCTACCATCACCCTCTAACACTCCGCTCACTCACCCAGGATAGGTAGAGCCGGGGGGGAGGGGGGGAATGCTCAGGTGTGCGTTCCATGCTCCAGGCTGGAGGCTCTGCACCTGTCCCTGGCCTGGCACCTTTCCTCTCCGCCTCCCCTTTCCTTCCCATTCCTCGCTCCCTGCAGGAATGCATGTGTGACTACCTTCATTTGCAGGAAGTCATTTTTAGGGTGAAGAGGGTAATATGTGGGTGAATCTGTTGTTTTCTCATTCCTGATTCCCCCCAACATGAATAATTGTCACTTAGAGTGGGACTTGTAGATAAATCTCTGCCTCAGTTTCCCTCATGAGTCTCCTCTCTACTTTCTCAATGTCTCCTTCCTTCCTTCCTTCCTTCCTTCCTTCCTTCCTTCCTTCCTTCCTTCCTTCCTTCCTTCCTTCCTTTCTGCCTGTCTTCAGGATTGGGCTTGAACTTAGATCCTGGGTGCTGTCCCTGAGCCTGCCCTTCCCCCAAATCTAGCACTCTACCACTTGAGCCACTATTCTCACTCTAGCTTTTTTTCTGATTGATTAGAGATCAGAGTCTCACAACCTTTCCTGCCCCAAATGGCTTAGAATTGAGGTCCTCAGATCCTAGCCTCCTGAGTAGCTAGGATTATAGGCATGAACAGCCAGCAGGGCCTGGCTGTGGCTGTTAGTAGCTTCCAGTCCCTAATCGGTCTCCGGGGACTCGTACTGGCCTTCGCTCCATACCCCCATCCCATCTCCAAGGCATGGGAGGCATGACCAGGAATGACCACTGTCTCCCAGGAGTCCTGCAGTGTGACACCAGCCTTCCCCCTCCCGCAGCTATTTGAGCTGATTTATAATGGTTATAAAAGAGGTCAGAGCTTGATTGAGCTTAATAGATCCATTAATTATACCAAACAAAACAAACATAATGAACCTAAAAATTTACGACCTCCATCATAGGTTCAGATGTGACCCCCTTGTTGGGCTTTGACAGGTTCTGTGGAGCCTATCCATCTTGACATTCTGTTGGAGGGACGGCCTGTGTGCCTTTAAGGAGGTAAGTGGGGGGGGGCAGGGGTAAAGTGACCCCAACTCCCAGACACAGAGTAGTGACTGGCCCGCCTGCCCGCCTGCACATCTGCCCCCCCCCCACCTCTTGTCTGCACAAGTGAGCACAGAGGTTAAACATCCAGTGCAAGTCCAGCTTTACCACTAAGTGCTGGGTGGGTCCTGGGCCAGTCATCTTCCTAGGGCCTTGATTCTGCCTCTGGGACGTGGAGATCATCATTATCCCCGAAGGAATGCTTCTAAGGTGCTTGGATTGCCCCCCTGGCCACTGTACAGGCCACGGTCACCGTGTTTACTGTGCCCTGTTGTTATTGGAGTTTATGTAAAGCCTGGAGACAGACCTTCCAGAGCTGTGGTAGTTCCTGGAAAGTTCACCTTTCTTCCTTTCCTGAAATCTACCCTGCTGTGAAGCATGGTTAAGTACTCGTGAAAGGCGAAGGCCCAGGGAAGGGACCAGCATCTCAGCCGCCAGGCTGTAGTCCATTCCACCTGCCCTGAAATTACTGCAAGTGTCAGCACAATGGAGGTCTCCTCGGGAGCCTTCCCCGCACTGAGAGGGAGCCCAGTGGAACAGGGGCCAGCTCAGGAATGACAAGAATAAGTCAGGTTCAAGGTCATGGAGTTCCATGATGATCCAGCTGGAGGAGGACCCCAGGTGCTCCATTCATGGGACTGTGACCACCCTTCCCACGGAGACCACACCCACTGGAGACCAGAACCAAGAAGACAAGGCTGAGTGTGGCCACATACGAGTCCAATACACACTGGGAATCTAACACATCATGGTGTCGATGATGTGTGCACATGAAGAACGACAATAGAAGCACGGTGGTACTCATGGCTCCCAGCCTTTGCATGTGCTGTTCCTCTTTTCCGTTCCCTTGAGTGACTCGACTCCTGTCTCAAGACTCAGCTCAGTGGCACCCACCATGAGCCTTCCTTAGCCCTCCTGAGATGCCCAAGAGAAGGGGCACCTTTGCTTACCCCAACCCTGGCTCAGTCTTTGTATAGAAGTTGATATTCTTCATTTATCACTCTGTTGTCTGGTTATTGTCTTCTTCAATAAAAAAAACAAATACACTGAGCCCCCCTGGGTGCCAGGCACCTGGCTGTGTGTGTATGGAGGGTGGGGGAGCAGTTAGACAAGGAGCTTGCCACCTGTGGCAATAGTTTTGTCCTGTGCATCATTAAACACCCAGTGCCCAGCCCAGAGCCTAGGGGAGAGAAAGCATTGCTTCACACAGCTGGATGAGAAAATGGCTAGAATCCTGGGAGAGGGGTAGGGACTGTGTTGGGGTGGGCTGGTCTGGAAGGCAGAGGAGGTGATCATGGGAGCCCTTTCTGGAGCAGGGCGGGAGCTCCCCGCACCGTGTTGTGATGAGCCTGGAGAGAGAGGGGTGAGGGCTACGGTGGTGGTGTGGCATCTCCATAGATCACCCTCCCTAATCCATTATTCCAACCTCAGATCGCAATTCCTGCTCGGTCACTCGGCCCACAAGACCCTGAAAATAGATTTAAATTATTGCTTTATTTCCCGTCCAGCTCAGGGCGTTGATTTATGCTGCCCAAACAATCAAGCCTTTATCTCAGTCACCCAGCAGCATTAGTGGCAATTTATCATGTTTTACTTCTCCCTCCACCGCACTGGTGCCAGGCCCTGGTGGGTCTGTCCTTCTCAGAAAGCGGAAACTGCAAGCGAGAATAAACAGTCATGGCGGCAAAGGCCAGGTGCTTCCTGGAGCAGAGTGCAAGAAGAGGCACTTAACCTAGAAAGCCCTTCCTCTCTTGGCGGCTAGAAGCAGCAAGCTATCGCTGGACTGGTACGTTCTGGTTCTGGCAATGCTGGGGAACCCACTGACCCTCTCTGAGCTTCAAAGTCCTCTCTCACCTTTGACCTTCTGAGAGCACTGGCTGTTGGGAGGTCTGTCTGTGAGGCCGGGCAAAGGCAGCTTGCAGACCTGTCCCTGTAAGGATTGGTTCTTTGAAGGCTTGAGGCTGGGTGTGGTGGCTCACGCCTGTCACTCCAGCCATCCAGGATGTAGGGATAAGGAAGATCACAGTTTGAGGCTAGCCTGGCTACAAAGTTATGAGGCACTCATTTCAACAGACAAGCTGAGTGTGGTGGTCTGGGCCTGTAGTCTCAAGGTAAAAATGTATGAGACCCTACCTGAAAAATAACGTAGAACACAAAGGACTGGAGGAATGACTCGAGTGGGAAGGGTTGCCAACTAAGTAAATAACTAAAACCAGGGCTTGGCCTAGTCCATTAGGTCCCCGCCTTTGCTCTAGATAAGACAAGCGACAAGCTGTGGCCATGCCAGAGCCGCTGAGTTCTGGGCACATCTGAATCATGACAGCCCATGGGTTAGGATCGAGCTCTGATCCATTGCTGGTGAGGCTCAACCCGAAAGCCAGAACTGGCTTCTACATGGGTGAGATGGTTGGAGTCAAAACCAAACAAAAGCAAAAGAGGCTGTGCACAGTGGCTCCTGCCTGCAACCCCAGCTTCTCAGGAGCCTGAGCACTCAGGTTTGAGGTTCAAAGCCAGCCTGGGCAAGAAAGTTCACAAGATTCTTATCTCCAATGAACCACCAGAAAAAGCCAGAAGTGGAACTGTGGCTCTAGTGGTAGAGTGAGTGCTAGCCTTGAACAGGAAAGTTCAGAGACAGCATTCAGAATCTAAATTCAAGCCCAGGACCAGCACACACACACACACACACACACACACACACACACACACACACGCGCGCGCGCGCGCGCGCACACACACACACACACACACACACACACACACACACCGTGAATCCTCATGACACATTAAAATGATGCCCACATTCAAATTTTAGGGTTCACAAATAAAGGTTTGGTTTAAAAAAATAAAACACAGACACCTCCATTCACCCACATATTACCCACAGCTGCTGGGGGCAGCAACAAACAGGGTCTGTGACAGAGAGATTACAAAACATTCCTTCTGAGTCCAGACATTCCCACCCTAGCCAAGGGTGTCTTTGCTTTCCATTTGTTCTAGAGACTTCTAGAGGGAGAAAAGATCTCTTCCGGTTCAGATCAGACAGCGCTGTAGGTGGGAGAGGAATGAGGCCTGCATCAGCCCTGAGCCAATCATGCCCAAGCTTTCTCCCTGGCTCTTGGCACCTGCCTGGTGTCTGTCCCCAGCTTTCCCCTGCCCCCCACCCCTGCACCCTCCTCTCCCCATTCTGCACTCCCCCATCCCATCCTACAGAGCGCCACCTCCTCCAGGAAGCTTTGCCTCCTATGTCTGGAAGAGCTAGACCGCCCCCCCCCCGCCATACACACAGGGCCCCTCACACTTCATCTATCACTCATCCTCTCCTGGCAGGGACAACAAATTGGTTTCATCTTGGGCTGGTTCCAATTGACTGGCGGTGCCTTCCTGTGTTGATAAGGATTGTGAAGCCATTTGGAAGCTCACCTCGTGGTGGGGAGGGGGGTTGGTGCGCGCCCATGGAAATCAACCAGGAATGGTTGCTGTGGGCAGGGGAGGGAGGCTGCCGTGGGCATCTGGCTGCTGTGTTCCAGGCACTGGGGACCAGTCCTAAGCCCCTCCCCCTCGGGCACTACCAGCGTCCAGCCCTGTGTCCCCCAGCGCAGCGCCTGACACGCAGCTGGCCTCCAGCCTCTGCTGTTAGGGACATCCTACGGTCATCTCGCTCTTAAATGCCCTTCCTAGCAACTGGCACCCGGACACACCTCGGTGGCCCGGTCAGGCATGGACACAGGGACCGTGCCGGCCTTACCCACGGTATCTACCCAGGGCCCAGAAGGAAACTAACGGCAAGGAGAGGAGAGCCGGGCTGTCCGACCCCAGGGAGGAAGACTTGGCATTTACACAGCAAACAACACCCAGGTGAGGCCGTGTGTCAACAAGGCCGGAACAGCTCCCACGTCTCCGCATACTTCAAATGTTTGCCACACGGCAGACATTAATATTTTAACGGCTGCACATCACTGGCAGGCAGAGCAGCCTCTGGGAATACTGGGTAAAAACTGAGCTATAACAGCCTGGCTGTCTGCGAGGTCAGCGGGGTGCTGCCACCCCTTCCTCGCCAGGGCCGGGCACCCGGGGCGCCCGATGGGAATCAGCGGAGCTCGCCTGGCCTGGGTGCCCCCGTGGCTCCCAGGATCCTCTCTGAGCCCCAAGCTCTGGGAGAGGACAATCTGTGTAAGCAAGAGATGGCAAATCCAGCCCCAGCAGCACTGAGTGCCGTTCCTAAGTCCAGCCCCGGCTGTCCTGGGAGGACCAGTGTGGGGCATCCTGGGGAAGAAGTTTACTCATGGTGGAATCCTCAAAGCCAGAGAGGAACAGTGTCCAGATTCCTGATGTCCCTTGAGACAGGATTTCTCCAGTCTTTCACAAAGAAGATGAATGCTCAGTAACCCTCATGTACATCATTTCAGACCATGTGTGTGTGTGTGTGTGTGTGTGTGTGTGTCTGTGTCTGTGTCTGTGTGTGCGTGTGTGTCAGTACCAGAGCTTGAGGCCACAAACTCCAGGTCTTGTGTCCTTCCTTGACTTTCTTGCTCATGACTAATGCTTTACTACTTGGGCCATGCCTCCAGTCTGGCATTTTGCTGATAAATGAAGATGGATTCTCACAGACTTTTCAACCTGGGCTAGCTTCAAGTCTCAGCCTCCTGAGTAGCTAGGATTAAAGGGTGAGCCACTAGCACCCAGCTATCAGTTAAGACCTTCACAAATTCTCTGGTTAGGAAGTCTGAGAAGGTACTTGTTCTTTTTTCTAAGCTTGGCCTCAGGCCCATCACTGATGTAGAATGGGTCTGTAATTACAATTACTTGTTAATAACAACTAGTGTTTAATGAGCACTTACTATGTTCTAAGGCTGGGGTTGGCCTGCTTTTTCTGTAGACAAGCAGATAGTAGGTATTTTCAGCTTTATGGGCCATACTCCACTCTGTGGCTGTCACCCAAAGCAAGATCATACTTAAGTAAAAGTGAGTTGCTGTGTGTCAGTCAAACAGTTTATCAAGACAGGTTGCAGTGGGTGTGGTGGCTAAAGCCTGTAATCCTAGCTACTTGGGAGGCAGAGATCAGAGGATCACAGTTCCAGGCCAGCAGCCTGGGCAAAAATAAGTTCCCAAGTTTCCATCTTAACAGATGGCTGAATGGTGGCACATGCCCATCATCCACAGCACAGGGAGGAAGATGGCAGCCCGGGCCAGCCTGTAGTCCTGGTTACTCAGGAACCTGGGAACTGAGGATTGTGCTTCAAAGCCAGCCTGGGCAGGAAAGTCCAGGAGACTCTTATCTACAATGAACCACCAGAAAACTAGAAGTGGCGCTGTGGCTCAAAGTATTAGAGGGCTCACTTTGTGCACAAAAGCTCGGGGATAGCGCCCAGACCCTGAGTTCAAGTCCCAGGACTGGTAAATAAATAAATAAACAAACAAACAAATAAATAACCAATGTAAAAAGAGGCTAGAGATGTGGTTCAAGTAGTAGAGTGCCTGCCTAGCAAGCTTAAGGCTCCAAGTTCAATCCCTAGTACAATCAAAACAACAGAAACCTGAAAAACACACATGCCCATACATGCCCCCCAAATCCCATGTGTTCAAGGCTTGGTGCCCAGCCTATGGAGCTCCAGGAAGATGTTGGAATTTTCTAGTGTGAGGTTTTAGGTCATTGGGAGTATACTCCAAAAGGATTGTGGGAAATCAGTGCAAGGTTAATAGGTAGTATAGCTGGAATTTGAACCACTTCCTTAGAACAGTGTAGTTAAAGGTTTTATAACAACAGGGTACATTTGTAGAGGATTACTCAGGTATCAGGAACTGCTCTGAAGGGTTTATTATAGGCAGTATTATGCCCATTTTAAAGATGGCAAAACTAAGTCCAAAGAGATGGAATTAACTTGTCCGAAGGGCAGAGGGCTGAGGCTGGACAGTCTAGTTGTACACTCTTGTGTCCTATCTGCAAAAGCGTTCAGATCTTGGAGGTAGGTCTGTGGGAGGTAGTCCTTGCTATATCAACTTCTACACCAATGTAAGATATCTACCTGTCCTCATAGTAGGTCCTGAGCAAAAGAACCCATTGCATGTTGTGGCTTTCTGATCCTCACTACATGGAAGTTCAATGGCTGAGAGGTCTTAATGTGCAGATATCAAAGTCCCAGCAGTCAGCATTCCCACAGCCACAGCTAACTACCCAGATCTAGGCTCTGTCAACTTGTTCCCCTGGGCCCAGGTGCTGGAGCTCTGGGTCAGCCCTCCAGGGGCTGAGTCCCAGCCCGTGGTGGGGCTGCCCGCCTTTGCCCAGTCAGCACAGCCTGGCCAGTGTTGGAGCAGTCAGCCAGAGTGCCTGCGTCCCTCCGCTGCTCGCTCCCAGGTACAGAGCAGATAGCAATTTTCCTTTTTACTTATTGGTGCAAGGCGAGTCAGAGAGCCTGACAGGGCCCCAAACAAGCTGTCAGGAACTTCTAATTAGGGCTGAACGGCTTAGAGAGTGCACACGCCCTCCCAGCCTCGGAATTAGCAGGACAACGTGCCCAGATGGAGTCAGACAGGCTGAAAGAGAAAAGCCAGCAGTGAGACTGCAAGGGGAGGGAGCTGGGGAGCTCGGGATGAACCCTAAAGGACGCCCAGCCCCCAGGCCTGGGAGCTAGACCTGTGTGGCCTTCAGGTTATCCCCTAGAGCTCACCAGTTCCTTCATGAAAGGAGAAAAGAGGGGATTACATCTTTCCTCTCCCACAGGACATCCTACAGAGGGAGCAGGAAGGAGCTGACATCTTGGACTTAAATGAGCCAGTACTAGACTCGATCCTGGGCCCTCTTGAGTTCCACTATCCTCCTCTGTAACATGGGGAATGACAGAGCACCGGTGGCACTTCCTAGGAATGGGTTGGGGGGGGGAGGACTGTTTAAGAGCATACCTGCAAGAACCAAGTACAGAGCCTGATATAAACCAGGGGCTTTGGGGATCAACGCTAGCCTTTATCCGTGAGCTATGCTG
Organism: Dipodomys spectabilis; assembly: GCF_019054845.1. Lineage (NCBI taxonomy): Eukaryota > Metazoa > Chordata > Mammalia > Rodentia > Heteromyidae > Dipodomys > Dipodomys spectabilis. The sequence goes on from NW_024870753.1 coordinate 6,015,430, forward strand.
AGCCCTGCATTAGGACCTTCCAGAGGAAGCACCTGTGCTGCCCACATGGACAATCTCATGAAATCTGCATCGGGGACATCTGTCCAATGTAGGCATTGCATCCCACATTGGACAGATGGAGAAACTGAGACTGGAAGAGAGGTGGTCCCACCTGCTCAGACTCAGATTGAACAAGAGGTGAGTTCTGCATTCAAATGCCAGAGGAAATAATCCTATGCACATCAACAGCTACCGTGTTCTGCACAACTATAAAGCAGCAGCAGGCTTTGTGTAAAGCAAGCCACCTGACATCCCCTCCCACAATGCCCTAGTTCCTGCTTTGCGTAAAGCCAGCCATGTGACATCCCTTCCCATAATGCGCTAGTTCCTAGCCCAATTTTCAGCAGCCTAAAAAGCTAGGAAGTGCTCCTTTGTGATGTCTGCTGGTGTATCCTGGGTCCTACCTTTGGGAACCTACAGCCCTGTTCTCAGCCCGCCAGGCTCAGGTTCAGTTGCTGTGTTACTTGGTTAGTTAGTTGGTTAGTTGTTGCAGTGAGGAATCCCTGCCTCCAATCTCCTGACCCTCTTCTTGTTCCTGGTCCATTTCATCTGTTCCCTTTTGCCAACGTCTGTCAACCTGGCCTCCACAGTGACGTACTGGCCTGTCACTCACTGTCTAGAGCTCTTTGGAAACCTTGTCAAAGTGTTGATTCAGGCACATCTTGTCTCAACACCCTCTGACTCTAGAAATAGCAGCTCCCAGTAGACTCACCTCATGGGCGGCTGTAATTCTAGTTCTCTAAAATTGCTTTGCTTTGTGTTTCTTCCTTGGCAAGGGATTAAGATCCCAGGGTCTGGGGCCAGATGGCCTGCTTCTGTGCCTAGTTACTTTAACCTCTTAGTCTTCAGTTTCCTCATCTGTAGAGTGGGGATGCAGATACTACCCAACTCATCAGAATGCTCTGAAGATTACATATCAACACATATGATGGGATTAAGCATAGTGCCTGACATACACTAAGTACTGGAGATGGTGAGCTATTAGCTGTTATTTTTCTCATTGCTGTTATTATACATGGCATTTATTGCCCTTTGTAGCTTTAGGTCATTCACAAATTTCATTAGTATGCCTTCCACATCTGTGTCAAAGTCATGGATAACATCTGGGAAAGATGACAGCTCTATCCTGAGCAATTTTTTCTGCAGTGTAACCACATATAGGCCTTTGCCCCCCTGGGCCTGCTCTAAAGACTCCTGGTTACAATTCTTCAGCTTGTCCCCCAGGGTCGCCCTGAGATATATGGCAAATATCATACCGAAATCCTCTTCCTGTATCTAGGAATATTTTTTTGGCCTACTGGTATTTGTGTGTATATACTGGTGCTTGGGCTTGAGTTCAGGCCCTTGTATTCTCGCTTGGCTCTTTTGCTCTGGGCTGGTGCTCTACCTCTTGAGCCACATCTCCATTTCCAGCTTTTTGCTAGTTAATTAGAGATAGGAGTCTCATCAATTTTTTTTTCTGCCTGTGCTGGCTTTGAACCATGATTCTTAGATATCAGCCTCCTGAGTAGTGAGGATTTATAGGCATGAGCTCCCAGCTCCCAGCTGACCTACCAATATTTTACAAAGAAAGAGAGGTTTGTTTTTCCAGCATGCCTAGTCTTCAGTAAACCCATTCTGATTTCTGGTGATCACCCCGGACTTTCCTTTGCATCTCATCATCTCTACTCCATGGCTGTCCTAGAAGCCTGCTGGGAGCGGGCGGGGGGGGGGGGGTTGGGGAGGGGGAACAAGGGGGGCTGGCAGTGGCCCATCTGTAGACCATGGAGGCATTCACCTGAGAGGGAATTCAGCAATGCCATCTCACAGCTCTAGAAGGGAGGGAAGAAAGAGGCCTGAAATACTTATTTAGCCCAACCACATCCTCTCCTTTGCTCTCTGTGCCCTCTTGAGCTCAGGTCCCTCTGATTTGCTCTGCCTTTCCCAATCCAACCATTCCTCTTTCTCAGACAGAGGGAAGAGGAGCCCAACAGCCTTCCTACACCATTGACACCATACCAACCACGCCCATCGGCAAAGCCTTCTGGGTCTTGGTCCATAGGCAACTTGCAAAGTCCTTTTTTCCCCCTGATGTCTCCCCTCATCTGGAGTTGAGGTTTCTTGAGTTTTGCTTTTTAGGGAGCAATCAGGTAACTCTGAAGACTGCTTTTAGTCAGCTAAGAAAGTGCAGCCCTTGGGAGATGGGCACGCAGGGCAGGGGGGACAGGACAAGTCACTTGATCCTGGTCTGGCTGGGACCTCCTCTAGTATCTATACCTCCGTGCAATGCCAAAGATGAAGCCCTGGGGGCAGGGCGTGGAGGGAGGTGATGGAGGCAGAGCTGACACACCGTCTCTCCTCCAGGACCAGCAGCTCCCCGCTCCCCAGGCCCTCATGCTACTCTTTATTCATTAAAATGCTCAGATGCTGACTAACTTTATTTGCTCAATATTTATTTCGCCAACCTTGAAGCGGGAACAAGAGGCAGCTTGATTGAAAGGTTGTCTGGTTTCATTGTGGCTCCTGTAAGTAATTCTACAGCCCTGGTGGAAACAGTGTTTTATAACTTGCCAGAGCAGATATCCCTTCGCGAATTGGAATGGATGGTCCCATGTCACCTCCGCTGTCCTCTGCCTAATGCCAGGTCCCTGAGTCACTGCCCGTCTCCCACCCCCTTGGCCCTCTGCACAAGGGGACAAGAAACCCGTCCTCCTGGAAGACCAGGCAGCACCTGCTCCTCCCACAGGATCTGGGATGGCCTAGAGACCAGTAGATAGCCCTGGATGAGTCTGACCAGGCCACAAGGGGAAAGACCTCAGGGCAGAAGGAAGCAAAATGAATGTGGCTTGTTCTCTGAGCAGCTCCAAAGTCCAGGCTGCTAAATTTGGGCCCAGTCCTTCCTTCCTGGCACAAAGGAAACCCTGAGATGCCCTCTGCAAGGTATTCAGTGTCTCAAATCCCTCATGCCACAGCTGACCAACCTCCTGTTAAGGAATGCAATAGGCCGAGTCCCCGTGAGTTACACTGGACACACAGTTGTGTTCCCTCCCAGCATTCCCTTCCCTCAAGCCAGGAGGCTTAGTGGGCAGCACAGGTCTGTGTGGCAGGCTCTGAGTGGGCTTTACCCGTGGCTCCCCTCCTAAGGGGCTGAGGAAGTTCCATCTCCTCCCCCAGGCACTGATCACGGTTCTGATCACAGCTCGGCTCCCTTCTCCTTACTATTATGACTAAATCAAGTTGGGTGATTTATTTTCCACTTATCTTTCCCGTTTCCGCTCCCTGTCCGATCTGCACTGTTGAACACAGCAGAGTGAAAACATATCATCCGTTCCGATCAGCGGCTGGGAGCCCCAATCATGTCCTGCTCCCTGTGCCTTGTGGGTAAAAGGGTCTACAGGAGGAGGGAGACACCCCATCTCCACAGGGTCCCAAGGGTCCAGACCTCAACCTCAGAGGCCTTTGGAGTTTGAGGAGATCTTTGCAGAGGGAATGAGACACAGGGGTGTTAAAACAAACATACAAAAAGGTTGGGGAGATAGCTGGGGTGGGGGCGGTGATTATTGGGGCCATTGCCCCAGCCTCAACTAGCACAGGGCACAGTTGCTGGCTTTCTCAAAGGAACATGAGGACTTTGGCTCTGTGCTTTGGAAAAGCTGCCCCTGTCCCAGGGCACAGGAGGAAGGAGGAAGAAGATGATTGGTGGCTAGCCAGAGCTCACAGATCATCTGGGAGGGAGGAGACCAAAATCTCCATCTTCCTCCACAAGGCCATGTGTCCAGTCATTCAGGTGATCCCTCTGAAAATATGATGCCAGAAAAGATGTCAAGGGCCCCAAAGCAAAAGATAAGACAGTAGAACTGGTAACCGGCTCCATCAATATGGAGATAGGCTTTCAGAATGCAACTGGGAGCCTCAGGTGTGGAACTCTGGAGCCTGAAAGGAGTCTAGACCCACAGGAGCATCCTTCAGAGACAGAAGGCCTTGGGGTAGCATCCAGAGAAAACTGGGACACATTGTACCCCATGTGGCATCAGGTTGGCATCAGATCCATAGCACATGGCAAATATTGGCTCTTGTATGGAATGATAAGGTTTGATATTCTTTGGGTATGTAGTACAGCTAGCCTGTGTGTATGACATTTTGACACCTTTTACATCCACTGACTCATAAAATTAATTCTAGCAAAACCCTATTTGGTAGGTACAATGCATATCTCAGCCTTACAAAGGAAGGACAGGGGCACAGAGAGATGAAATAATTTTCCCATCATTACACAGCTGGAGGTAGAAGAGCTAGGACTGGAATCATCATTGTTATCATCATTAATGGCAAAAAGTCTTCCATCTCTCCTGGTTTCAACCGGGAAGACCATGTTAACCTTTGAAAACATTACTGGATTATATCTGAGCCTCAGGTAAACTAAACAGAAGGCACTGCCCACAGGCTAACAATGACACTAGCACCTTTCATTCTCAGCAACCAAATCTCCACTTTCCCTAAGCTTCTCAGCACCAACTTTTCTCCAGAGAAGAATAATTCACTCACTCAAACACGTTAACTGTGACTGCTGAGCTGGGTACCTGCTTTCTGATGTATTTGCCTTCTAACTTCAGGCAAATTCTAAGGACCATTCTATGGTTTCCAAACTCTGTCCTGTGAAATCGTACATGTTCCAAAGAGCACCCTAAAGATTTGCCAGGAAGCAGGAAACAGAAGGAATACCGAGGTCCAGAGGGCCAGGCAGGGGTCGGCCTCTGCCTCAACTTAACATCCCCCTTTTATGTGTTTAAATGTCAAGGGCCTATGTAAGAAATGAGGAATATCACCTCTTTGAAAAACATGTTTCAAAACGATTTATATTACTTCAAGATACTGAATTAACTCTGAAGATTTCCCCAATCTCCTGTCTTACTAGAAAGCCTGTTGGGAAGGTAGATACAAGTCATGGGAAAAACACGTTGAGAATGTTGCCAGGCAAATGTGATAATGACCTCAGGCTTTGAGAAGCTGGCATTCCAGCAGGGCAGGAAAACAGTTCAATAGTCAACCACAGGAGAGCAGCTAGCATTACACCAAGTCTATGCCAAGAATGGGGAGGCGCAAAGGGGAGGAGAGGACATTTATTGCTGCTGTGTGGGCAGAAAGCTCCCTACCCAAGATGAGATGTGAGCCAAACCTTAAAGATAGGTGGCTAGGGGGTAACCATTTCTATTGCCATCAGCTAATAGTCCTTGGTCTAATTTGGGCCAGATGGAGCCAAGGGAAGTAAAAAGGATGCATGCAGAATAATTTGCAGGATGGTTTAGGAGAAAAGAGCAATTGATTTGCTACCCACCAGAGAAGTCTGATATCAGAATTGTTGCTCAATATAACAAACTGAATCCAGGAGCATATGAAAAATTCTAAGCCATCACCACGTGGGCTTTATCTCAGGAATGCAAGGTTGGTTTAATAACAAAAAGATCCATTAATATAACAGAATAAAATAAAGAGAATAAGGAAGAAAACCCACATGATCATCTTGATAGACACACCAAAAAAGGCATTTGACATAATTTAACACTCCTTCATAATATATGCACTCAATAGATTAGAAATAGAAGGAATTTTTCTTAACCTGATAAAGGTAATCTATGAAAACCTATAGCTAATGTCGTATTTTATGGTGAGTGAGTGAATTCATTCCCTTTAAGCCCAGGAACAAAACAAGGACATCCTTCATACCACTTTTTGGTTGGTACTGGGATTAGAACTCAGGGTCTTTCACTTGCTAAGCAAGCACTCTATGCACCCCAGCCCCCTTCTTACCTGGGAAATTAGACAAGATAATAAAGTTAAAGGCATCCAGACTGGAAAGGAAGAAATAATACTATCTTCTCTCTATTTACAGATGACATGATTATATATCATATATGCATATAGGTATATATGATATATATATACACATATACAGCCTAAGGAATGCACTAAAATTATTATAACAAATGAGTTCACCAAGGTTGTAAAGTACATCAAAATTTAAAAAACACTTATTACATATCTACATACTAGCAATGAAAAATCCAAAAGTGAAAACAAGAAACAACTTCATTTCCAACAACATTAAAAAGAATAAAATATTAGGAAAAATTTTAACTTAGAAAGTCAAAATCATTAAAAAATAATCAAAGAAGAGCTAAATAAATGTTAAGATATTCTTTGTGTCTAGACTGAAAGACTTACTATTGTTAAAATGAAAATGCTTTAGAAACAGATCTATAGATTCAACAATAACAGTCCTTACTGGAATTTCAGCTGACTTCCTGGGTCTTAGAACCCCCATTCACCTTTTTCTGTTCCTGTTTGCCATTAATTAGCAGTGCAACAGAGGAGAAGTTCCCTTCTTGGGATCTGGTGGCCTCCATTATACAAAGGGAAGCGTGAAATAAATAATGTAAAACCCTACCCAGGTCTTCTCTGGTGGGGATGGAAGGTGACATTTCCCCAAGGAGGAGGTGGGAGGCCCACAGGGAGGAGGTAGATATTGCTAGTACTACCCAAACCATAGATCAAGGGTCCTTGCGGCACCCACCCAGACAGGATGGCCTGAAGGGTGGGTGTGAAGGCTGCTCACACCTATTTCCAGAAGGTGCATGGCACTTGCTGCTTTCTGGGAACCACACATGAAACCCAGAAGAAAATCCAGGAATTATTATTATGCCCATTATTGTTGTTGTTATTGCATGTACGTGCTGCAGGACTAATTTGGGAGAAGGGGGCATGCTGTCTTTTTGCTAGATCTTACAAACATCGCTATGATAATAAAAAAAAAATTATATGCTTGAAAACATGTACCCAACACTGCCCTATGTTTTCTTCTAATTGTTCCCAGAGCCTCCAAGAGCCACATTTAAATAAAATGGGGCAATTATTTAGTCTGCAATTAAAGATTGCAGTGATTTATTTTTTAAAGAGGAATATCATCGCTGGGGGTGAACTGGCGGGAAGGGAGAAGAGGGCGTCCATGGTGGGGCAGGAGGAGGATAGCAGACCTGTACAGGTTCGAGGGCATCTTATTCTATTACAGCTAAGACCCCTGGGAAACCTGAAACTCAAAATGGTAGGAGAAGAGGAGGAAAGAAACAGTCCACATCTCTGCAGTGTGGGAAGGGCTAGAGCAGCCCAGGCCTTTCTCTGGTTCCATATTGTGAAATTTCTGCCAAAATTGCCTGCAAATGCTCCCCAACTTGGCCCACTGTGGCATACCGTGGGACTTGGCACACCATAATAATTGCTAGAGGAAATAATCTGATTCCACTCAGCCTCCCTAGAATCCCTGGTCCTGGGAGGGTCATGGCTCAGCCTCTGTGAGCCTTTGCTCCCTGTGAATGGGACTTTGTCCTTCTGTGTCTCAGGGTGGTAGAGTCAGGTGATGGCAGGCTGATGGGAAGTGTAACCAAGATTACAGATAAAACCCTGCCAAGACCCACAGCACTCTAACCCTGCAGGGGGCCATGGTCTGGCACAAGGTGCCATGACAGAGTTGCATGACTAGCGCTGGGTTTGGGAACAGGGAATATTGTAAAGGAGCCTTCTGGCCTTGGGTACCAGGGATGAGTTACATGCATACTCATCTTTCAGGGGTGGCCATCCAAGTCACCCCTCATGAGCGAGATGTTCCCCAAAGACACAGGCTGTCACTCTGACTTGCTCAGCTCTGGGGTATTCTTTTCACAGAGAGCAAGACCACGTAAGTGAGGTGAGGAAAGATGGCAGACACGAGGAAGGTAATCCTTCGTTTCAAGTTCCTGCGGCCCTTTCCACTTCCTAACGCCTCCTCTTTCTGTGGGGTAGCTCATTCCTGGCAAGCCACCAAGCTTCCAGGAGACTTGGGCTGCTCTCTTGCTCGTCCCCTCCCCTTCCTTGCTTGGTCACCTCCTACTCTGTGTAGCTGTGAGAAATCTTTCCACACGCTCCCACCACTGCACCTCCTTCTATCTCCATGATAGCCTCTTCATAGTAATCTCCTGCCTGGTGTCATTCCTGCCTTCTTCCAAAGGCTCCATGGGTCAGGGACATGGCTGCTCATGTTCCCCCACGGTGTCTCCAGCCCTCCTCCTCCCCCCTCCCCACCCCTTGCCACCAGGCACTCCATTGGTGCTTCTAGAGTAAACTTTGCAAGTAGATGGATAAGGGAAAAGTGGTCGGGTAGGGCCAAAGCTAGGGCTGGCTTTGTAGGACACAGAGTCAGATGTGTGCCTCTCCAGGAAACTTTCAAGACAGTGGAGCTTGGGGCTCAGTAGCAGGTTGGGCTGTGACAAGGCTGCCTTTTCGGACGCCACGTGGAGGAGTCCTCCCCAGGGGCCAGACTTATCTAGGAAAGGGAGGTGGTAGGACCCCGTTCCCAAGGTCCCACAGCCACTACCCCCTGCTTCCTGCTGCAAGGTCACAGGGGCCTCTTTTTTGTCAGGAGGAAAAAGGAAGCAGACAGGAATAGCATGGCCAGGTTTGGCTAGGCATAGTGACATACGCTTGTAATTACAGCTGATTGGGAGGTGGAGGCAGGAAGATCATGGTCTGAGACTAGCCCAGGGAAAAGCGGAAGACCCTATCCAAAAAATAACCTGAAAGGAACAAGACCGGATGTGCCTTAAGGGGTAGAGGACTTGCCTAACAAACACAGGTTCCAGAGTTCAATCTCCAATACTGCCAAAACAAACAAGCAAACAGAGGAAGCAAAAGAGGAAGAGCTTGACTCTCAAGAGCACATGGGGGCCAGATCCATACCACAAGTTTATAGAGGACATTCGTGTTTGCGGCCTTATCCTGAATCTTACAGGCCATGTACCATCAGCCCCATTCTATAGATGTTAAAGCAAAAGCTCATAGAAACTGCATTGGCTCTAGATCATGCAGACTAAAGGGGGTAGATCCAGAACACCTGCCCCTACAGGCTGCAAGAGGCTGGGGGGGCGGGGCAGAGGAGGGGCATCCACAGAGGACAATCAGCCCTTTAGAAAGCACATATGTGGAGGGGGGGGGGGGGACAATCTCCATGAAGGCTGGCCCTCCACTGACAGGGAGAGAACACAAAATCTCTCTCTCTTTTCACAGAACGACAGCCTGTGTGAGCAGGCAAGGCCCTCACATCTGTGCGCTCATACAAAATGAAAGAGGTTTTGAAAACAAGAGGGGCCATGATAAAGCACAGACAGTGCTGGACCGACGCAGGGCCCAGCAGGTCCTGGCCCTGTCAAGACCAGGCTGTTCCTGCAGCTGATCTTCCCCCCCAACCCAGGCTTCCAGACAGGCACAGACAGAAGGACCTGGGGTCTAGGGAGGAAATCAGGAGGCCCAAACTATAGCTTCTATGTGGTCCAGCAGGGCCTCACACTCCCATAGTCTTGTTGGTACTGCTTCAGGACCCAGTTCCTACCCACAGGGCTCCTGGACTCTTCTAGAAGCCAACAGTAACACCTCTTAAACCGCTGCCTTACTTATCTGTGCCGTGTAACAAATGAGCGCATGATCAAGCAGCTTACGACTGTCATGTTTAACCCCACACAGTTCCTTAGGGTCAAAAATCCCAGGCTAAGCTCAGGAGGCTTCATGAGAGGATATAGCTGTACTGTCTCCTAAGCCAGAATGGGATTTAAGATCTACTGTCTTTCACCTAGTAGTAAACACCACCTCCAATATAAAGCAGTGGTCCAGCATGTTCCAAATTCAGCACACAGCTGCTGTCTTAATGGGCTGGAGAATGTGTGTCAGGCCTTGGTTTCTTTAGCTATTGGCTGGAGTCTTCCACTCCTCATTTCCTGTAGAGCTGCTCACACCCCGTGCGGGTTGGCTTGCCCCAGAGTCAAATGCTGAGACAGAAGCCACAGTTTTTTATAAGCAAATCTGGAATCTGGAAACTGATATCAGTGTGTGTGTGTGTGTGTGTGTGTGTGTGTGTGTGTGTGTGTGTGTGTGTGTGTGTGTGTGTGTGTGTGTGTGTGTGTGTGTGTGTGTGTGTGTGTGTGTGGCACTTGGGGTTTAAGCCCAATCTGAGTAGACTCAGCCCTGGGCCTTGACTTCCAGGATGCCTGCAATGGTCCCATTCCAGTTGCTGAAACTGGATTGATTGAGATCTTGACCATGGATTTCATGCATACATCTTTTCCATAACCTCAGAGGTGTAAATCCATGGTCCAGGATGCCCCAGAGTCAGGATGTGCAGACATGGGGACTTAGTCAGAAGTCAGAATGGATCACTTTCAGTGACTTTACCCTTTCCAGGCAGTCTGTGATGATGAGAAGAAAGAACAGACATAAAAGCTCTTGCAGGGTTCAAAGTTTGGGAGTCACGAATGAGGACAAGTTCCATGTCGTGTTCATTTTATATCACAGGACTTCAGTCGCTCAGTCACTTGGTCGGCAAGTAGGACTAGAGTGTGGTCTTGCTTTGGGGGTGTGGGGTGCTTGCTTGCTCCCAGGGTCACAGTTCAGAGCTCGACAGTGAGCCATCTCCCTAGCTAATACTCAAAGAGATTGGCACCGTGAGCTGTGGCTCACAGAGCCACAACTTGCTTGTCCACGAGTCCAAGTTCCTGAGCTTAGAACATACTGGGCCACTGGTACACACTGCAGGTGGCGTTCACAGTTACGCAAAGATGGTATGTTTTCCATCTGTAGTCTAGCTCAGGAGCACTGATATCCTACACCTACTGTAATGAGTCCTCTGAGGGAAACCCGAGGAGGCTTACAGATGGAGGACACACATCTGAAGAGCAGTTCGGGAGAGTGGGGAGATCAACCAGAGGAAAGCCAGAGGCCTGAGACAGCAGAGAAGTCGGTGCCTGGCAAGAGTGAGCGCAGAGACTTACTGCTGCACACAGAAGAGTCCTGAAAGGCTTAAAGGCGGGCAGTGACAGGATCAGATCTCAATCGCAGATAGAGGTGGAAAGAAATAGGAAGCGGTGGCACAGGAGAAAGACAGTGGCTGTCTCAAGCCGGCGGAGGGCAAGTTACTCCACAGCTGCTTGTTGTTGGATGATTGTTTGCGAACTGTACATGGTCGGGAGGAGGCCGCCATTGGGGCCAAACCACGCATGCGCAGGAAGCAGACTGTGGGGCTGTGGTGAGGGTGCGCCATTCGTTTTTTTTCGGCACACCATTCAACTTCCCCCAAAGACCGCCTGCCTCTCAACACATCTCAGATTGTCACTTTACCACTTCCATTTCAGTGCATACACTTTCCCTTGCTTCCGTGAAGGGTATTTGCTCTGGGGGAAGGGTAGATTTTCACAAAATTAAAGGAGGGGGGAAACAGGGGTTCACACTTCTCTGCATCCCGCAGAGCTGCATGACACACAGGGGAATGCAAAGTTTTCGTTCTTTAGGCTTTTAAAATGTATTATTAATTTTTGACCACACTGGGTCAAAACCTCACGTAATAAATCTGCAAATAAGGTGGGCTGACTATATCCAGGTACCTGCTGCGCGTTGTTCTAGAATGGGACTCTTTGAAAAGGGATCTCTCCATTTCTGCTCCACTCATCCAGGCTGAACTCCTTCTTCACCTTCTGGCAGCGCCCTGGAAGTGCTTACCTTGGTGGTAATTTTCTTGCTATATTTCTCTCAGTTTCCCACACAAAAGGAAACCTATTTTGCATTCTAGGTCATTCCCTCTGTAGAAAGACTTTTGTGGGCCTCGCGGTAATTAGCGCACCATTTCTCCAGTCTTCCCGCAGATGCTGACATCAGGCACACCCGGTGACAGTCATACCATGTCAGTGTCACCTCCTCGCCTGTGAGCCTGGGCCACAGATTTCCACACTGCTCAGATCTTCATATAAAATGTACCTACACATGTGTTCATAAAAACAGGGGCAACAAGCTGGGTACCGGAAACATGCCTGTAATCCTAGCTACTCAGAAGGCTAAGATCTAGGGATCATGGTTCAAAGCCAGCCTGGGCAGGAAAGTCCATGAAACGTTTTTCTCCAATTAACCACCAAAAAGTCAGAAGTGGACTGTGGCTCCAGTGGTCCAGCACTAGCTTTGAACAAAAAAGCTCAGGGATCGCACTGGGGCCTTGAATTCAAGCCCCAAGACACTGACACATACGTGGACACACACACACAATATCTGTCTGTCTATATCTATAGATAGGTATATGAGCAACTGGCCTCTTGCTCACACCAACCAGTTTCCAATCAAAGCATTCAGTTACCTGGGCACTTCTTCCTTGCTCTGAAAGGCTTTCCATGGCACACAGGCTTCTCCTGAGGGTGGGGAGGGGGTGGGGAGCCCACCATCTACCAACACACACTACAGCTATGGTAACTCCTCACACTTGTCAAGCATGTATTTTCCAATCTGATTTTCCCAGATGCTAACAGTGGTGCTGACACTCCCAGTGGATGGAGAAAGGAAACTAAGGCTCGGAGATGGTGAAGTGACATTTTGAAACCAGTATCATTGAGCAAGAGGAAGGGGAGGGACCTACCTATGCTCTGGCCTCCTGGCTCCACTGCACAGGCTACCATATTCAGGACGGTGGTTTAAGGATCCTTGCTCGTGGACCAGTAGCCTCGCCTGAGATAGTATTTGGAATGCTACTTCTTGGGCTGGGAATGTGGCTTAGTGGTTAGAGTGCTTGCCTCGCATGTATGAAGCCCTGGGTTCGATTCCTCAGTACCACATAAACAGAAAAGGCCAGAAGTGGCGCTGTGGCTCAAGTAGTAGAGCGATTGCCTTGAGCAAAAGCTCGAGGACAGCGCCCAGGCCCTGAGTTCAAGCCGCAGGGCTGACAAAAAAAAAAAAGAATGCTACTTCTTGCGTCCTACCCAAACATAAGGGATCAGAACTTGAACTCTGAGCTCAGAGCCCAGCCACTTGTGTTTGAACAAACCCAGCAGTTTCTTATCCCTCAATGGCACAGTTCACAGGGGAGCCAGACACAAAAATGAGCAGTCACTACACGGCCTAACTTGGCACAGGAGGGGAGCTCAGGCTATAGAACCAGCAAGAGGCAGCCTGGCGCGGTGGGAGAGGCCCAGGGAAGAGTGGCAGCCAGGCACTCCAGACCCCTAGATCAAGGTCAGTCCACTGAAGGCCGAGATGACAAGGCATTGCAAACACATCAGCGAGAGAGGACACAGAGTCTCCTTGTCATCAGTCAAAGTCCTGGGCTGGTCTGCCATCCCTCAGTCCTGGACACTGCCATCCATGTCTGTGTGCAGCTGGGACCTGTCCTCCCAAGCTCCCTGGGGAGCCTGCGGCGCATGGCCCCATCTGTTCCCGCCCCCCCAACTCCCTGAGATGAAGGGTGCTGAGCAGAGTCTGAAATCTCTAGCCACCTGGAGACACATGCCTGCTCTACTCTTCACCTGGCTCGTGGAACACAAGGCCTTGCCCGGCCTCAGCTCCTTCTGAGAGCGCTCTCTCTCTCTCTCTCTCTCTCTCTCTCTCTCTTACTCTCTCATGGGGCCTCAGCCTCCCCGGCCTCAAACCTCCTTTCTCATTTAATTAGAGTTTGCTGGGAGCCAAACAAATACCTTGTGTGTTTATCCTTAACAATTAATCCTTAGCGATTAACCAGCAGAATTCAATATCATAAACACACCGGCAGCCAATGGATGTCCTGCAGGTATGTGTCTCCGCGCAGGCGTCTGTGGGAGGAGGTGATCCCTTCTCCACCCCACACCGAGGGTGAACTCATCCATTCAAATTCTGCTTCCTGACACATCGGGTCGCCCAGCCTCAGTTTCCCCAGCTGATAAATGAGTTCCTCGCTCTGGAAACCAGGCCCAGCAATACTTCTTACCTCAAGGGTACCTGTGTGAGGAGGTGATGTAGAAATACCACCTCGCCCAATGTCTGGCACGGATGAATAGTTTGTTTTGTTTTGTGGTTATTGAGTCAAGAGTCTCACTGTGTAGCTGAGGCTGGTTTCAAACTCTCGAACCTCCTTCCTCTGACTCCCAAGTGCCTGGGGCTGCAAGTGTGTGCTACCATACTTGGCTTTTTTTCTTTTCTCTCTTCCTGAGAGAGTCTTGCTTTGTGGCACAGGTTGATCTCTCTCTGCCCAGGGACCACTCCAGTCACACCTCAACAAAATACCTAATCATGCTTAGGATTATAGGGAAGACACGGACAGCTCCGTGTCAGTGTGACTTTTCCACACAATTAAAGCTCCAGTGGTGACTTGGAGTCCCTCTTCAGCAGCCAGATGCCAGGAGGGAAAGATCGGGCCCCCACACCCTAGCCCAATGCCCTGGTGACCTGGTCTCCACTGGGCCAGATGTGGTTTGAACTGGGCCAGGAATTTGGAAACCTCCTGGAAGCCAGATGCTGCTAATGGAATGGTGCCGCCCCAGGTAAACAATTACACGCGGCCTGTCTGGCTCCTGTCTTGCCCCTCTTAAAGGGCCATGTTCTAGAGGCAAACTGCCCTCCAGAGGCAGAGCCATGCCTCCTTGTGGAGAGGGAGGAGACCCTTACACACTGATGTGAAGACTGGGGTGAGACGAGGGACCAAGACTCACTTCGTGTCTCTTAACACCCATCTCTGCACCTGGAGCCCTCTATAAAGCACCAGAGAGGAACTTTATCTGCACTCCCCATGCGGAGAGTCAACCTGGGCCTTTGGAATCGGCCCATCTGCCACGTAGAGGGTAGCAGGGGAGGCCTGGATCCCTGTCAAGATGCTGAGGACACAGAGATGAGCCCAGTCTGCCAGCAGGGGTTCCTAAATGGGCTGGAACCTGGCACCGCGGGGGACAGGTGGGCTTGGAGCCCTGCCTGGAACACCATGCATGAAACTCAAAGCACAGGGCAGAGAAAGCTCCCAGGACAGCAGGTAGACTGAGAGCTAAACCCCAGGAAGGATTAACAAATGGGGAGGCATTGGAGTAGACAGCCTCAGGGGTCCTCGCACCCTCAGTAATAGCAGCCTCTGAGCAGAGATCTGGAAGCCCTTGGGGGACATGCCTCTGTCCAGGCACAGAAGGTGCACCTGGACCTGATCTGAAGAAGCCTCGGGAAGCGCAGGATCTGCGTTGTTCTGCCCTCACAAGGCCATGAGCCATTCCTGGGCTGGGACTTCCGTGGAGGAAATGTTGATGCTATCTGTGGCTGAGGACAAGGGAAGGACATTGGGAAGACCCCAAGTTCGGGGACCGTGTCTCTCCCCACCCTCTGCCACGTGCTCTGGCTTTGGCTCTACCACTTGCTGTGGACAGCACACCTACCTCCTTGCTGGGCTGAGGTTGGGGCAATCAGAGGGACCCTTGCGCAGTATGGGAAAGTAACTTAGGAAGGTGACAACATGGGAAGGACTCGCCATGGCTTGAGACCAGGGACCCGGAGAGACTGCAAGCTCCTGAAAGCCAGGGCAGGTGTCAGGTCGAGGAGGGGTGGAGAGAGCCAATAAATACGCATGTGGTGCCTGCAGGGTGTGTCTCTCCTCTGCCAAGTGCAGGCCACGTGGGCTGCTACATCCATGCTAGTTTCCCATGAGTGGACAAGAGGGGCTTGGGGCGTATTCTCATCCTCAAGCCAGGCCTCCAATCAGATGAGATGGAGACCCCCATTGGGATGACAGGAGGCTGGTTTCGGGACAACCTATGTGACCTTGAGGACCTGGTAGTAACCTACCATTAATGAAGACACTGGAATTAACCCTTCAGCCTGCATCTCCCAGGACCTCTCCTGGCCCTCTGAGGGTTTGGGCTGAGGGATGGCACTGGCCTTCTACCTGTAGGGTGCTGGGGGAGGAAAGTCACATCACCTACAACCCACTTGACACCTCAGCCATCCAGCCTTGCCCTATGGTGACAGCCTTGTCAGGTCATTCATCCAGGTCCCATGCTTTTTGGGGTGGGGGCAGGAAAGAGGCTTTCTGAGGTCCCCATCTGGGGACAGCCAGAGGCCTGGGGCTGCCTATGCATGTGTGTTTGTGTGTGTTTGTGTGTGCACAGGCGTGATGTTGGCACAGGCGTGACTCTGCATTCTCTGGGCCCCGTAATGAGTCTTCATTGCAATGGGTTTGATGGAATAATTATATTCTGGAAGAAAAAAAAAAAACCCTGCAGGAAACTGCGTTCCACTTCTTAAAGGGCAGGATCATCAAACATTTGTGCTACATTATTTGCAGTCACACCTTCTGCTGCATCTGCTCCCTTTAAAAAAAAAATCTCCAACTCCAATCTGATCTGAATATATAAATCTGAATTATCACAGCAAAGGCGATACGCTCACACCTTTTTTTTTCTTTTTTTTTTTATCTGTTGCCATGGTGATTAGATAAAATTCACGCCAAGTCTCCAGGGAAGGATGGAATTATTTCAGACAGTTTCTCACCCCTCTCTAGCTACTTCTCTCTGTAACAAGCCTGGGCACCATCTCTGAGCTTGGGCAGAGAGACAGGCAGGAGGAGATGGCCACACAGAAGAAAGCACTCATTTCCCAAGCTGTCTCCGGTGCCCAGCGAGGCCCCAAACTTCAGAGCCAGCCACAGTGTCCCCAGTCACAAAGCTTCTTCCATGACCCCAAAAGCCACCTAAAGGGAAAAGCAGAGAGGCTCAGGAGAGCAAATGACAGTGACCTTGTTCAAGGTCAAGGCCACAGGGATTGCAGAAATTGACCTAGGACGTGGGCTTTACTCTCTCCTGAGTAAAGTTGAACAGGGAACGGGCTTTTTATTCTAAAACTGCAAGATTTGCTAAGGTGCTGGTGGCTATACTCCTAGCTACTAGGAGGCTGGGATCTGAGGATCACAGTTCAAAGCTAGCCCAGGATAGAAAAGTCCATAGACTCTTATTTCTAATTAACCACCAGAAAGTCAAAAGTAGGCAAGTGGCTCAAGTGGTAGAGCACCAGTCTTGGGCAAAATAAAAGGTCAGGGATAGCTCCTAAAACCTGAGTTCAAGTCTCAGTACCTGCACAATTAATCAATCAATCAATCAAAATCTTGACACTCAACACTGGACCAACTCTCCACTCAAGCCTCTTCAAAGGGGCTAATTATCAATACATGTAAATAACAGAATTCTATTTTGGGTAAAGGACAGTATCAGCCTAAGGATGGTTACTTAACACTACTAATTTATGAACCTCTGCTCTGCGCCCCTGTGTTTCAGCAAAATGATTCAGAGCAGGTCACAGAACGGCGTCTCTCTCTCTCTCTCTGTCTCCGTCTCTCTCTGTGTCTCTGTGTCTGTGTCTATGTCTGTGTCTGTGTCTGTCTGTCTGTCTGTCTGTCTCTCTCTCTCTCCTCTCTCTCTCTCTCTCTCTCTCTCTCTCTCTCTCTCTCTCTCTCTCTCTCTCTCTCCCCGCTGCCCTGTACAAGCTTCCCACTCCTACCCAAGCCCCATCCAAAAGTACACTGTGGCTCCTACAGGCCTCAGGCACCAAAGCCTCAGAGCCAAGCTCTACGACTGTAAAAGCTGAGGCAGGCTCATGGAAGCCATAGCTGAGCAAGGAGGGAAAGCCTCGTCGGCCAAAAGCACAGGGCAGGACAATCATCTGTGTTTATTTACTTCAGTGGCTCATATTCAGGTTTCATTCATCGTCCATCCCCTGCAAGGGGAGGGAGGGTGTGAACGAGTCATTTTAAGTCACAGGACACACTTTGCTGGGTGCAGACTGGAGAGAGAGTGCTGGAGGACGGGGAAGATGCTGGCTTCCTGGCAGCTCTGGCAAAGGCCGCTCAGGGCCAGTGAACCTTGAAGAAAAGCCCTTTCTTCTGGACAAAGAGGACGCTTCTGAAGGAACACCGGCCAGTGTCTCATATGGGTTGTCCATTAGGGCCTGAACCTACTCAGCAGAGTATTCTGGGGGGACTTGTGGTCTGGAGGCCAGGAAGGGGTGGTTTGCTGGGGCTCTGTGTGCATGGCCTGGAAACCTTTTCCCCTCTGGACCTAGGCTAGGCGTCAGCAGAAGGGCGTACCCTGTGGTATGTCCAGAGCATCCAGGATGACACGGCAACCTCTCCTAGGCCCAGCTTAGAACAGGACAAGACAGTGTAGTGTCTAGTGTCCTGGTGACAGTAAGTCTCTAAGCCTCTCCTGGTGCCTGGGGCCTACAGTGATCCCCTGGCTGCTGTGACCCAGGATGGTGGCACAGGGGGGGTGGGGGGGGAGGCCTGAGAACACTGAGCGTCACTGCGTGAACTTGGAGCCCAGCAGTCCTGGTCAATCCTCCTAAGCCACTTATGGGCTCTTGACCTTGGGTAGCTAACATCTTTAAGCCTCTGTCACGCACAATGAGAATAAATTTAAAACCTACCTCACAGGATGTAGTTAGGATTAAAGGATGCTAAGTGTCTCGAGTACTTGACACAGAGTAAAGGTACACAGAAAAGGCTCAATCAAGGGTACCTGTGAGGAGAAGGAGGAGGAGGGAGATAGGAGGAAGAAAAGAGGAGGGGGAAGAGGAAGGAGAAGGAGGTGGAAGAGGGAGATAGGAGAAGGAGGAAGAAAAGAGGAGGAGGAAGAAGAACAGGAGGAAGAAGAAAAGAAAGAGGATCAGAGACAGGAGGAAGAAGAGGAGGAAGGAGAATGAAGTAAGGGCAGTATCGTTGTAGTGTTCAGGCAAAACACAAACAGAACCATCTTGGAATGGGAAGGTGCCTCTGATCTTTTTTGCCATTGGTTACCCCTATGTTTTTAGGTCTGTCACTTAGTCTCAGAATCTCAGTCTTCATTTATAGGATGAGCATCTACTCTGTGATTAACTTGTGCGACCCTATTCTGGGTTTTCAGATGAGGAAGGGCGGCGTTGAGAAGTTAAGCACTTAGTGTTGCACAAGGTGGTGGTGTCTCGGTGGGTGGTTGAGCGAGTGCTCAAACTTCAGGGCAATAGACACCCTGGCCGTCAACACACAGGTTAAGGATCTCCTAGGAATCCTTTAGTCATTCATCAGTAGTGACACATGGCTGAGTGACACCCTTCTGCCATGGTTATAAGGATCACTTTGAGGCTGGGTGCCGGTGATTCACTCCTGTAATCCTAGCTACTCAAGAGGCTGAGATCTGGGGACGGTGGTTCAAAGCCAGTCCAGGCAGCTAAGACTCTTCTCTCCAATGAACCACCAGAAAACCGGAAGTGGCGCTGTGGCTCAAGTGTAGAGCACTAGCCTTGAGCTGAAGAGCTGAGGGACAGCGCCCAGGCCCAGTGTTCAGGACCCACAACCAACCAAAAAAAAAAAAAAAGGATCACCTCAAATGGGCAGTTGACTCCTGTGACCTGGGGTACTGCCCTGTCCCTGGCTTGCAGATGTTATTCATCTGTATGCTGTGGCAAGAGGCCAGAGAGATTGTTGCAGAGACGCCAGCTCTAGTCACTAAGTAAATGACTCTGGAACCGATGATCTCTGATGTCCCCTCTCTGTTCTAAACCTCTTGTGATGTTGAGATGGAGTCTCTGGGGATGAGATGGACAGGCATCGTGGGCAAAGGGGACTCTGAGCCTTTCTTAAAGACACAGAAGGGAGAAGGGAGCAAAGAGGGTGAAAGTCCCTGAGGTCCTTCCATTCTAACAGGAACAGATCTCCTGACTTCTGGATTGGGGCTGTTGCAGCCTAGAGGAGGGAGGGGCAGACAAGCACCTTCCCCCTCCCCCGCCCCCAGTAGTCTGGAGAGTCAAAGACACCCTGCCCCTGTGAGGTGCAGAAGCTCCTAATTGGAGCTGTGCAGGCACCCCAGCGCAGATCACTCCGAGCTGTGTCTTGCCACGGCAGCAGAGAAGGCAGGCCTTCATTAAATCCGACACCAGGGAATTAATTCAACTCGCTGCCGTCACTCTGTCTCCATCAGCCTCTCCCCTCGACAGCATTGCTCCTTGATCTTCCACACCTTCATGTCGAGAAAGTTCTCTCCCAGAGAAAGGAAGCTCTCCTGACTGTCACCTGAGCTACGACTTCATTGTGGGACAGAATCGAGGCTCAGATCAGTGGACGTGAAGCACAAAGGGGAAGTCATGAGGGGAGGTAGAATGGGGTGGAGAGAGGGAATCACACACACACACACACACACACACACACACACACACACATGCACGCACCACAGTCATGAAAGATGGCAAACGAAGGACCTCGCCAAGAAGGAGCCCTTTAGACCACCTGCAGAAGGAAGGAAGGCTCTGAGAGTTCATGGTGACAGCTAACTGGTCTTGAAACCATGACTTTATAATTCAAGTCCCTCTGGGTAGAAGTCATGAGGGGGCAGAGAAGAAAAGAGAAGGGCTGTAAGCCTGGCACCAGTGGCTCACACCTGAAATCCTAGCTAGATCTGAGGATCCTGGGTCCAGCCCAGCCCAGGCAGGAAAGTCTATGAGGCTCCAGTTAACCACCAGAAAACCACAAGTGGAGCTGTGGCTCAACATTGTAGAGCACTAGCCTTGAGTGAAAAAGCTCAAGGACAGTGCCCAGGCCTTGAGTTCAAGCCCCAGGACTGGGACACACACGGACACACACACACGGACACACACACACACACACACACACACACACACACACGAGAATGGCTGCCAAATAAGAGAAATGACTCTGCCTGTCCAGTGCAAGTCATGTGTATTCAACTGACCCTTCACCAGCACGCGGGTACCTAACTGCCCATCCTCCTGTGTGCCCAGTCTCCTAACCCCACCCACAGGCCAAGATCACACTGGTGAGACCCGGGATCATGAGCAATGTGACTGCTAATTTAGGATAGGACAGAGAGGCTAGGGAATAACTTTCTTAAAGGAACAAAGAGGATCCCCTGGGAAATATTTATTTTTTTATTTTTATTTATTTAGTCGGTCGTGGGGCTTGAACTCTGGCCTGGGCACTGTTCCTCAGCAATTCAGCTTAAGGCAAGCACTCTACCACTTGAGCTACAGCACCATTTCTGGTTTTCTGGTAGTTAATTGGAGATCAGAGTCTCACAGACTTTCCTGCTCCGGCTGGCTTTGAACCAAGATCTTCAGATCTCAGCCTCCTGAGTAGCTAGGATTACAGGTGTGAGCCACCAGTGCCTGGCTGGGAAATATTTTTAATTATTGTTTTAGAGGTGATCTACAGCAGGGATACCTTTACATATATTGGGTGATAGGTACATTTCTTTCCTTTGGCTTGGTATCAACTGTTCCCTCCTTTTCTCTCATTCCCTCCCTCCCATTGACACCCTTGAGATGCTTAGTTCACTTGCATCAACGCCCAGTGCAGCTGCTGAGCTTTTCACCAGCTTTCCACTGATTCTCTCCTCCCACTTTCCCTCCGATGTGCACATGTGTACACCATATAGGAGGTCAAGGATATAGAGTCATCTAAAAAACGATAAGACAAATTAAGGAGAGGTCCTTTGTTTCCTTATCTTTGGAGTTCTTTTCAGTCTGTAGATTATTTTATATATGGAGAAGTGCTTGGGTATTACAATGTGGTGCTTTTCTCCTAAGGCTATGCCCTTTTGCTCTCACTGAGTATCCCCTGGGAAATATCATAAACGGATCCCGCTGCAGGTCAAGATACTGGGGACAGATTGATACATGAAGTATGAATTTTCTGTCAGCTTTTCTCCCTCCCTTCCCCTTCTTCTGTAAGGTCCGCTCCTGGATGGCTAGCAGACTCCACCCTCCTCGCAGCAAAGTCTCCACCCAGTACCTGCGTTACCTAGGCAACTGAGACACCTGGAAGAGGTCACATCTGAATTTGATGTGGCCACACCTTTCTCCACCCATACCCAAGATAAGGCCTAGCCCAGGCCCAGACTCTCTTTTTTTCTCTCTCTGTTCATTTCTAGCTCTTGCTCTTGCTCTTCTTTTCTAGCTCTCTCTCTGCTCTAGCTCTTTCCTCTCTCTTTCCCAGCCACGTGGAGTGCCAACCTTGCCTGGTCCCAGCAGGTCTACTGAATAAACCTACCCCTTACCTGAATACCACGTGCGTGCTGGTGCTGTTCTTACTTGGCTACCTCTTTTTAAAAACCTAACATCTTCCTCTCCTTCTCTCTCTCTCTCTCTCTCTCTCTCTCTCTCCTTTCTCTCCCTAGTACTGGTTCTGAAGCTTGAAATCAGGGCCTAGGTTCTGTCCCTGAGCTTTTTCACTCATGGCTGTTGCTCTACCACTTGAACTGTGGTAGAGCACTTCCACTTCCAGCTTTTTGCTGGTTAATGACAGATCAGAATCTCACAGACTTGCCCACCTAGGCTGGCTTTCAACCAGGATCTTCAGAGAGCAGCCTACTGAGTAGCTAGGATGCTAGGCATGAGCCCTCGGCATCCAGCCAACTTCTCGTACAGCTGCGATGCTTGTGAGAGGCGACCTGCCCGGGCGAGCCCTGCTGGGACTGGAACCTGCCATTCATCCTCTGGTCTCTGTGCCTCTCCCCGCCCACACTGTAGCCCCCTTTCTTTCAGAGCCCACTCCCCATCTGTACCCCCACTCAGGAATTCCGTGCAGATGTCTCTCCTTGAGTAGAAACATCATAAAGTCAAGTCAGAAATGCAAAATGAGTGGTTTTTAAAGGGTTTCTGTTTGGGGTCTTATCTTTCCTTTGAATGGAGTCACAAAAACAGACAGACAGACAGACAGACACAGACACACACACACACACACACACACACACACCCCAAGGAGAAGCACTGCCCTGGACAGGTGGCATGGCACTGCTCCCATCCCGCCGCGGCCTCCACCACCAGCTGGTCTGGGGTCCTGCCACACCCTCTCCCCTCCAGAGGAAGATCACTGGTCCCTGGAGAGAAGGAAGGAAGGCCCTGCTCTGGAGTTCAGCCATCTGGAGAGAGCTGGAGAGGAAACTTTCTGGCAAATGTGTTTGTACACACATACCCACTCCCTGAAAGGGTGCAAAAGCCCCCCAATTCTCCCTGGTAAGAAAACAGAAAAGTAGGCCCTTCCTGGGGCAGGGCAATGGGGCTGGCAGCCCGGGGTCAGCGTTGGGAACGGAAGGAAGGCCACACTCCAGGTAACAGGCACTCCCTTCGGCTCTTTGGGACAGAACGTGTTTCTGTGATCTGGATCTGTCTGTTTCCCCAAATGCCCTCTAAGAAGGTTCAGGAAGGTCTTCCCGGGGCACAAGAAAATCCACAAGGACCCTGAGGCCACCTGTGCTCAGGATCAGGACAGAGACAGAGAGGTGAATGGAGTCTCGGACAAGGAACAAGCCTGCCGATGGCCGGCTCAGCCTCCACTCAGACCCGAAGCTTTCCTGGGGACTCACGGGGAGCTTGAGAAGGACCCAGGACATTTCCAAGGATGCCAAGGGAGGATGGACAAGTTATTAAGAGCCAGTGCTCCAAAGAAGCCGACACCCCATGATGGCTCACAACCCCCTCCCCCCATTCCGGGGAATGCTGGCCAGCACCTCACTCTGAGCCTGGCTTTTTCAGGAAAAGACTGGGACAAACTGGCACAGGCACCCAGGATGACATAAAATCCTACAGTGTCCCAGGAGCGATCACTGTAGGAAGGGGGTTGTCACCAGCAGGACAGGGTGCTGGTTGGGTGGGGGGGTAAGGGGAGGGCGGGCCGGTCCTCAGGTAACAGAAGCAGGCCAAGAGAAGCCAGGCAACTGTGGCAGCTCAGGGCTGGAAAGCAGCAGGGAGACTTAAGACGGAATTTCACCACGGCAGATTCGAACTCTAGGAAGAGGCAAGCTTCCTACAAGAGAGGGTTCCTAAGAAGGCAGAAGTGGCCACTTTCCTGCAAAGAAATATGTCTCAAGTTGACCTTGTAGTTAGAAAAACACTTCACATCGACATGCCTCGACATATTCTTGAAAGTTGTAGAAGACCGAAAAGTGAAACCTGAAGTCATCTCCAAATCTACTCTAGAAGGAGCCTCAACATTTACGAATTGTCTTCTAATACCTCCATCCAGAAATTCACCGCAGCCATATGTTACATGAACTCATCCATAGGAGTCCTGCAGTCTCACTATATGCAAAATGTATTTTTACCCTTGACATTAGGTCATGATCTTTTTGTCAAAGTTAATGATGTATTGAAAAGATTTAATTATATTATCACACCGTAAGTTATTTAACCATTTAGGGTATTTTTTTCTTTTTCTTTGTTTTTGCTATTGTAAACAGTATTACAGTTAACAGAAATCTTTTTCTTTTAAATTTTTTTTTGGGTCCGGTCATGGGGCCTGAACTCTGGCCTGGGCACTGTCCCTCAACTCTTCAGCTCAAGGCTAGCGCTCTACCACTTGAACCACAGCGCCACTTCCGGTTTTTTTCTTTTTGCTTATGTGGTGCTGAGGAATCGAACCCAGGGCCTCAGGCATGCAAGGCAAGCGCTCTACCACTGAGCCACCTTCCCAGCCCCTTAACAGAAATCTTTATTGCCATTTTGGGGTATTTCTCCAGGTTAGAACTCTAAGAACAGAGACTGTTTCGTCTTCAGATGCATCTAATCCAGTGGGTTTCCAGAAAGGTCTACCCAATGTCTGCCCACATCAGCTCTGCACATGCCTAACTATCCACACATTTGCCAACATTCAAACCTCCTCCATTCAACGTGAGACTGGACACAATGCTGTTCAGGAACCCGGGGTGCATCACACACACACACATACACACACACACACACACACACACACACACACACACACACACACACACACACACACACACACACACACACACACACAGAGATATGCGTGCTAACTATTTCTGTCCTCCTTGTAGAACCTCATGACTCCTTCAGATCTCTGAGGATCTCAACAGGAATCCACCCTTGATGAGAACAAGGTCCCCCTCCCACCCACCCCCATCCTCCTGAAGCAGGAGGCCTCTTGAGTACCGAGTGTCAGGTCCAATCGAGGCCACAAATGGCATCTCTAGGGAAAAACGGGGGAATTGGGCGCCACCATTTCCAAGGCCTCTCCTATCCCTGGCAAACGACTTCTGCCATCTGTGTGCACCACCTGGGAACTTGGGTACGTAGAGGAGAAGCTAGAGCAAGGGCAGGCACAGGGGGAAATCATTGTTTCAGAGTGAAGTGGAACAAACGCATGCTTCTAAGAGTGAAAGCAGAAAGGCCGCAGCTGGTGATCGCGGCCAGTCTCTACTCAAGAGACCCTCAGTTCTGCAGGCCCCGGGGCAGGCACTCCCAGGGACTGGGAGATCACTGGGGCTGGAGATCACCTTTCTATCTCAGGTTTCTTGGTTCTTGTGACCTCAGTTTCCGGCTCTTGTAATTTGAGCTGGAATTGGGAGTAGGCCTCTCTGTGGGGGTAATTATGGGAGCCTCTCTTGGCTACCTATTGCCAAACCACATGTCCCTAACTAGCTGTTCACTCCCTAATCTGTGGGCAGCTAGCACTGACCAGATCCCCCCTTCTCTGCCTCCAGCCCTGAGACAGAAGGACTCAGCCTGGGACCCCTCCCAGGCTCCCAGCTTTGCCAGAGCAGCCTAACACAAGGCCACAGAGCCATCAATCCTCCCGGTGTTCTTAATTTTCAGTGGCCTCATGCTGGGTCTCCAGGCTCTCATTAAACCCAGAAACAGATTACAGTGGGGTCCCGAGGCAGATACATTTCTTGTCTCATATTTATGCCACTTTTAATTGTTGTTATTTAACAACTATTGAGCACCAATCTTGCCCAAGGTGGGCTTGGAGGAGGGGGCAGGGTAAATCCCACCCGGAGGATGCAGCTGTACACCTGCCAGTCTGTATGCTTGGCAGGGCGGGGGGGGGGGGGGCGTTCCCCACCCCTACATTCCCAGACCCAGCACCCCATTTCCCTTTTACCAACAACCTTTCTGCCTGCACTGCTACCCCCAACCCTGGGATATCATAGGGGAACCCCCAAATCCACCTCACCACCTTTGTTCCTTGGATTGAAATGTGTTCTTTTCTTACAAAATAAGCATGCATATGAAAAACATATGGCTAATATAAAAAGGCCTAGAGGGTTGTTTTGTGGGTTTGGGGTGTGGGTTTTTTTTTTTTTTGCTATATTCTTTTCTCAATCATTTTTAGAAGAAACCGTTGTGGGGTTTTTGGGGGGGGCTGAAAACAGTTGTATTTCCCTCCCTGAGCCTTCGCTGCCTCTTCTTCCTCCAAGGTAAGCATTGCCCTGAGTATAGTGTTTATCATTCGTACAAACATTGTTATACTTTGGCTGCATATGTATGTATCCAGAAACAATACAGAGGACTGGTTTGCATGTTTCCAAACTTCACACAAATGGCACCATAATGTATGCATCCTTCTGTAACTCGGTGGGGTTTTTTTGTGTTTTGTTTGGTTGTTTTACATTTCACTTTTTTTTCCTCTAAATAATGTGTCCAGGCTGGTCATAAAGTCCTGGTTCATACCTTTCCCTGCAGCACTGAACTCTGTTGAATGATCGCAGAACATTGCAGGGGGGGTGGGGTGGGAGAGGGGACTTGAACTCAAGACCTGGGCACTGTCCCTCAGCTTTTTCACTCAGAGCTGGAGCATTCTACCACTTGAGCGACGCTGGTACTTCTGGCTTTTTGCTGATTTGTCTGTCTGGGCTGGCTTTGAACCATGATCCTCAGATCTCAGCCTCCTGAATAGCTAGGGTTACAGGCATGCGCCCCTGGCACCAGGCAGAAGATTGCATTTTCTCCATTTTTGGTTTCCAAATTTTGACCTTCGGACTCTTGGCTGTGGTCACCCTGCCTGTACTCATGGCTCTTTGTGCACATGTGTGCAGATCCCTTGCAGGAACATACGTGTCTGAGCTCTTCTGTGTCTGTCTTTCCTGTAGGGCTCAGCACTGTCCCAGGCCCTCAGCCTACTTCAGCAGCATGGAGCAGCAAGGGAACTTGGGACATCGTGCTGGTGGCTCAGAAAGCCTCAAATGAAGGAGTAGTTCAGATTTCAGAGTTTGGGATTAAGGATTCCTATAGTATGAAAGGTCAGAGACTAGTTTGCATTGCAGCCTCCTATTTCTTGAACCCTGGTTAGGAACCCGTGTGGCCCCCTTCTTCCCCCATACTCACCTGCCTGCGCCTCAGGAAGGAAACAGGGGTGCAAATATGTACCAGAGGTGGCTTTGGACCCGCCCCTTCCCAGGGGACGCCCAGTGATAATTCAAAGGCACAAGTGGATGCTAGTGGGCTGAGACAGACAATCTCACACCCTTGATCGTTGAAAACCAAGCCCTGGAATGCCTTCCAGACTATTCTTGGCTCCAAATCTTCAGGCTCCCATTACCTGTTCACATCACTCCACTCATACAGCATCGTGTCCACGCCATCCTGGGTGCCTCTTGCGCTCCAGCCAAATGTGGCTGTTCTTTCTAAGAGCAAACCATTGCTCTCACTCTCACTCTCCCAGAAGTTTGCTTTCCTGGCCTCCTTCACCTGGACCCCAGCGGTTCACTGCAACCATACTGTTGGCTTCCACGAGTCCAGAGGCCCACGTATTACCCACCCGGTGACCCTCATCTGATAGTTCTAGGGCAGACGCGGTGTTTGTGCAACCGGCTTGTAGAATTCTGAGGTTGAACGCTGGCATTCTAGAAGTCCCTTGGAGGAGGCTCAGCTGGCCCCGTGGATCCCAGACTGCATCTCACAGCGGACCAGAGAGGCCCAGGTCCACCTCCTCTCTCTCAGCAACACAGACAACGCCCTGCCTCTCCCGTAGTCTCCTCCCACACTCACCTGTATCCGAAGCTCACCTCTCCTGTGACATAGCAAGCCCACCCGGCACCCCCAACTTGTGCCCATACCTTGTAGACTTCATTCAATAGGGGCAGGCTCAAGGCTGACCACAAAATATAAAACACCTCAAAGATAAACAGGAAGTCAGACACTGGCTCTTTGTCCAGGAGAAGGGGCCAAGCCTGGGACCTTCTCCCTTAGGCAAGGGGCCCCTCGTCCCACGCCTCTCTCCGCTCTGCTCTGGGAGCTGCAGGGGATTTCCATAGGTGGACCCCTATGGGGTCCTATGGCGTGTCGCTAGTAGAAAGTGTGAGCACGTGTGCCCATGACATCAACACATTGATACTATTTATACACGCGCATACATCTGTGTTTTGATTTCAGTGTGTTTCGTGGGTGTGTGGGAAGAGGAAGCTTCCCTGCATCCCTTGGGGTGCCCCCACGCGAACCCCCCTGGGACGCCGTGTCTACATAACATCATGTACACCGCATCTCGCACGCAGGAAGTGCTCCAAAATATGTGCTAAACTCTATAACGAACTCAAAATTCAGTCGGCTGATGGCTGCTGATGCCAACATAGCCAGGGACACCAAGCCTGGAGGACGGGACTCGGTGTGAGACAGGACTGCGCAGGCGCGGCCTGGCCCAACCCAGGATGTGAGCTTGTGTCTAGCCCCGGAGGAGGACCACCCCTCCCAGCTGGAGAAGCCTTATAAAACAGCTTCACTGGGCCTCTATCAGTGATGGGGGGTTGGGGGGGGTCCTCTGGAATATTCCAGACGCAAGCGCTTTCCTTTTCTGTGTCCTACCCTAAGGCAAAGAAAGACCTTGTGTGAAAACTTTGCTATACGAAGTCTCAGAAAACCCACCACACTGACGCTCAGCCCACACCCCATGGGCACCAGTACCCAGGAGGCAGAAACTGAATTGAGAGCTAGGACTTCCCCCCCACCTCACCCACCCCACCCCCATCACTCCTCCCCCCACCCCTTTCTCTCTCGCTGGCCTCTTTCTCCTCATTTGTCTTCTCCTAGCTCTCTCTGGGATTCCGGAAGATTCTCTATCCCTAAAGACATGGGTATTCAGGCCTGCTCTGAGCCCCCAAACACCACACGCCCCTGCAGTGGAGAAAGGAGCCTGAGGTAGAGAAGGGAAACAACTTCCTGCTCACTGGCCTTGCTCCAAGCCCAGGGGCCTCTCACCTGCCCTTGCTGGGTTTGCAAGCTGGCAGCATTCCACAGCAGCGCAGGCTGGGAGGCCGAGGCTCTGGTGGTCTTTGCACACAGACAAATGCCAGGCAGACCCCCAAGGCAGGAACAGCACACAAGGGCTTGGGCCCTGGGCTCAGGGCGGTACCACCATGGGCTCCCTGCCTCTGCTTCCCCCTCATGGTGAATCTCACCATCTTGCCATTTTGCCTTCTCCCTAAAGGTCACGTGACTCCTATGTAAGAAGACTGTGTTTCCTTCTAGACCCTCACACTTGCATTGGGCACGATCCACAAAGACCTTCCAAGCCCTGGGTCCGTTGGCAAGTTTGTGTCTGCCCAGGTCTAGGAAGAATTGAAAACCTATGTTCAGAGAATTTATATGCAGAAAACAGACTTGTATTTTTAAAAAGTAATATAAATAGAAAACAGAATTTCCCAAAAGAGAGGTTGAGAGCTGGGGGATCATTGTTTGAGGCCAGCCAGCTGGGAGATACACTTGAGACTTTCTCAATCAATATCTGGGTATGGTGACTCCTGTCTGATATCCCAGCTGAAAGTAGAAAACAGGAGGATCACAGTTCCAAGCCAAACAGAGTCAAAAGAAGGCCTGAGAGACACCATCTTGAAGGAAGAAAGCTGAGGGTGGCAGTGTGTATCTATCACCCCAGCTCCCATGGGAAGCATCAAATAGGCAGATCCTGGTCCAGGCACATATCTGTACCAAAAGAGAGATCCCATCTCAGAATAACCAATGCAAAAAAGGGACGGAGGCATGGCTCAGAAGTAGAGCACTCGTCTGGCCATCAATTCAAAACACTTGCCTAGCCCTGAATTCAAAACCCTAGTAATGCCAACAGTAAATAAGAAAAGAGAGAGATAAAAAAGAAAGAGAGAGGAAGAAGGAAGAAAGGAAAAAAGGAAGGAAGGAAGGAAGGAAGGAAGGAAGGAAGGAAGGAAGGAAGGAAGGAAGGAAGGAAGGAAGGAAGGAAAATAAGGAAAGATGTATCCAATTTCTAATCCTTGGGAGTGAGGATAGTAAGCCCCTGAAAGGTTAAAGAATGTGTCCCAGGTCCCCTGACTAGTGAGAAGCAGGGTCAAGATTAGAACCCAAGTCTCTCAGAAGGTCTTTCTTACCACAGAGCTTCACTCCATTATAAGAGTCTCCATGCCAGCCCTGCTGACCAGTGGCATAACAAGATCAAAGGTGGACTTATTCTGGCAGCCACTGAACCAGGCAGAAATCATAGCACCCTTCCCTTGAGCTCACCCCCTTTACCACCAAATTTAAAGGGTACGCCGCTCTCCAGGTTCGATCCTCCTCCAAGCATTGGACAGACAGTTTGCGCACCTACTGTGTGCCGGCCCCCAGTGAGGCTTCCAGCCTTATAGATGTGATCGCCCTGCCTGCTGCATGTGCCCCCCACGGCCTCCCAGTGCTCCGAGCCTCGGCGCTGTCTTTCCACAGCTCTGGCTCTGCCAGCGTGCCACAATATTCCAAATCACAAGCTTGGCAGGAAGCGTCACCCATACATAGCTCCGCTGTGTTATAAGCGCCACCGTTACCTTCCTGCCGCCCTGCGTGAGATGCCAGGGTTCAGCGAACGGTGCCCGTGTTTGCAGCGAGATGGGGAACTAGAGGCCACGCCGACTCTGATGTGAGCACCAGCAAAGCAAATGTGTTTTTGAAAACCCTATAATTTTCCCGCAACCCTTGACTTCACTAAACACACATTTTTCGACTACGGCACAGTTAGGTAGGTATTAAACAAAAATGAGGGAGTCTAATGATGATGTATGTGTAGGATAACCTTCTAGAAAGAATTCCGTGCTGATTTCAGGGTAACTTACAGAGGGACCAACTTAACCAAACAATGCCGCCTGTCCCTGTCCGCTGTGGTGGTGTGAGCCAGGGGCTGAGCGCGTGCCTGGCACTTGTTTGAAATCTGCTGCAATTCACCCAGTGGGTGCTCTGGAAGCAAAAAACACCCACCTCGCACAAAATGGAAAAGCAAAACAGGACACATGCACACACAGCCAGGGGCACGCGTGGACATGGGACATTTCTGCTTGATTGGGGAGCAAGGCAGATGGAATGGAGCAACCCACCCCAATGGGACTGGAGAAATCTTGGAGAGTTGGGGTGGCACCCATGTGGAAGCCCTGGGACCCAGCTGTCCAAACCTAGAGTTCCCATACACCCACTCCGGGTAGCAGGGCCTTGGACAGCACCCCCCCCGCCCCCCACACACACACCACCACCGGGCCCTCCCAACCCTCCCAGCCCTCTAATACTTGGTCTCTGCCAGCCCAATGCTCTGTGAAGCCTAGGTTCCCCACAGGCCTAACAGAACTGGTCAGATAAGGCTCGTGAGGAGCAGAAAGCAGCACACAGATGACAGGCAGCGCAGCAGAGCGTGGATGGCACAGGTAGCCAAGAGCTGAAACCGCCCAGCTCTGGTCTCAGATATGGCCCTGCCACCTCCTTGCTGGATGACCCCAGGCCAGAGGCTGACTGGCCAGGCCTCAGACTCCTCGACTTCTACACAGGACAAAGGACAGGTGTGAAAATAGGGGAAATGACACAGGAACAGCTCTGGTCACACGTAGGCACTCGATAACAGATCACTTACTTCTTCCTGGGATGATATGCAGGTCATCTGACTAGGAAGAGAACGCTTTTGCTGCCTCCAAATGCTGCCTTTGCGTCTCTCACCTGCAGGGTGCTCAGAGGCTTCCAAAGGCAGGATTTTCTCTGTGCATTTGGAGGAAGAATGTGAAAGTATGTACCTGATATTCTCTTCCCCACCAAAGCCAACTGTAAAAGCCAGCTGTCTCTCTGGAACCAACTGCCTCTTCCAGGGAAACAGTACTTGCTGAGGCTCCCATATCAACAAACAATAGGGTACAGTGGTTGCATCGGTAATCCCAGCTGTGTGGGAAGTGTAGGTAAGAGGATCACAGTCCAAGGCTAGCTGGGCAAAATGCACAAAACTCTATCTGCAAAATAACCTAAAGCCAAGAGGGCTTACTTAGTGCATGGATAAAACCATAGAGAGAGTAACTGCATAGCAAGTGCAAAGCCCTGAGTTCAAACCCCAGTACTATCACAAAAATAAAAACCCACAGACAAGCACCAGTGGCTCACACCTATAATCCTAGCTATTCAGGAGGCTGAGATCTGGGAATCACAGCTCAAGACCAGCCTGGGCAGGAAAGTCTGTGAGACTATGATCTCCAATAAACCACCAGAAAACCGGAAGTGGAACTGTGGCTCAAAGTGGGAGAGCACTAGACTTGAGCAATAGGGCTCGAGGACAGCACCCAGGCCCTGAGTTCAAACCCTACAATCAACAATAGATAGATAGACAGACAGACAGACAGACAGACAGACAGACAGATACCCACAAATCTCCATTTGGAGATAACTACAATATACCCCAGCCATGTTTTTCCAGTTATCACCATGAAATATTGGCACTCAGGCAGTGGTCATCTGTCTGGGCTCCAGATTACATTTAGGGGAGCCAGACTCCACTCACAAGTCTGGTAACCATGACAACACCCCCACTTCCCATGTGACTTTGGGGTCCCTTCCCCTCATCACAGATCAGAGTGGAAGGGGAGAAGGAACCACCCCACTGTCCCTGATCCATTGTCCCCTCTGAGCTCAGGAGGGGAGGGCAAGGAAGGAGAGGGGAGAGCAGGGGAGGGGAGGGCAGGGGAAGGCCTGAGTACAAGAAGGACTCACCCTGAGGATGCCACACCCCTGTACTTTTCAACTCTCCTCACGGGACAAAGACCGCTAATGGCTGGGCAGGCTGGCGGAGCTGGAGTTGGGAGTGGGGAGGGAGTTCAGCAAAGGCTTCCCGGGAGGAGGTTAATCTGGGTGACACTTAAATCCATCCTTAGTGGAAATCAGGAAAGACATCCTGGAAAGACATCCAGCTATTTGAACATGACTTTGAAGGATGGATAGGGTTTAGACTAGGAAGGAAAAAGAGCTGATAGTTAAAGGAGGAAAAAAAAAAAAACCTTCTCCTAGGAGTGGTTAGAACGGAGTGGCTGGGCACGCACAGGAGAGGCTGGCAGGCCAGTGTGGGACTGCGGCCCCCCCTCACGAAGGGGGCCGGGCTACATGATCTCTGACTATAGATGTTCACTTGCTGCCTGCCTATGCCCCAAACCCACCTCCAACCCCAGCTGGTGTAGACACATGAAAACCAAAGTAAGCTTCCGGTCAGCCTGAGCAAATCGTCCTTAGGAAGTGGAATCTGCACACCAAGGCCAAAGCAGGTTGGATCGCCCTTGCTTCCCATGTTGGGGTTCTCTGTGCAGCTGGTCAGAGCTCCCCTATCAGAAGCTTTTGTTTGTCCACTGATCTTTAGCCAAAGCCTCTAGTCCTGGTACATACACCCAGAGGTGGCTACAAGGGCTGACAATGACATGTTTTTGATGTCCCCCACCCACCCCAAGCAAGTTCAAGGCCAAGGACAGGCCCTCCTAGATTGAAAGCTGAGGTCAACTGATTCCTAATGAAGGATCTTCTCTGACAAGGCCGCAGGAAGCCAAGGAAGCTGAGAACCCCGGCTCAAATCCAGGCTTTATCCCTGTTAGCTGTGTGGCCTCGGATAAGATGCTTAACTTGCCTGGGCCTCCATAGCCTCATTTGCAAAATTGGAAAACAAAACAGAACAGAAGAGAACAAAACCAAACCCCACATTATCTCTCTTAAAGGGCGATTGTGAGGATTAGAGATAATGTATGTAAAATGCCAAACCCCAAAAGAGGGCTCCACACATGAGAGGTATTATCATTAATCTCATTATTATTTCTCTGTGACAGAGCTATGCTGGTCACGGGGATAAAACGATGAGAAAGATATCGCCATCCACCCTCCTGTTCAGACAGACAGACAAGACAAGACAGAAGAAAGGAGCAGCAGGAATGCACCATGTATCTGCCAGCAGGCTCATATGTCAGCCTCAAGGATCTAGGCACCAAGGGGAGGAGGGCATCGAATCCACCAGGCTGGTACAGGCAGCAGGGATGTGTGGAAGGAGGCATGGAAGCTGGAGGAAGGCAGGTTAAATCACTGGGCTCTCACCTGTGGACAAAAGTGGGCTGCATGGAGGAAGAGGAGGAGTCCTCGAAGGGGGGGGGCTTTTTAGAAAGGTACCTCTCCACCTCATCCTTGCCGGACATGTCCTCATTCTCCCTGCTTCTCTCTTCCCACAACAGTAATGGCCCAGACATACCCCTGGCCTGGCAAAGGCAGGGCAACAGCCCAGCCTCCAGGGTAACCATCCAAAGTGGGCCAGAGGCCTCATCCAGGATCGCCTTCCAGAGTAGCAGAGAACACATCTGGCCTGTATTTGAGTAGTGTCCAAAACTCCCCGCTGAGGCTAAGACAGTCAGGCAGGATGCTGGAGAAGAGCATGCTGGGAGACTCCCATAAGGAACCCGCTTTGATATAATCAGGTCTGGTGGAAATTAAAAGCTATTAGGAACAGGGCCGGATTTATCTTTATATCCAATAACATGCATTGTAATGGTGATCATGCAGATGGGAAATTAAACCACATCTCAGCTCACTGGAGGCCTTAATTTTAATTTATGTTTGTGCACAGTCCTTAGTCCTCCCATGATCACCCTACCGGCTCCAGGATCAAGTCCCCCAGGAGAGAAGGAGGGGCAGAGTCTGACAGGTCACAGGAGGGCAAGTTTGGGCTGCACCTGCACCTTGTCACAGCCCGATTATAGGACAAAGACTTGCTGGAAGGAGGGGAAGTTGAGACCAGCAGCAGCTGACCCAGTAAGGGGCCACAGGGAAGACAACACTTGGCCATCTGTCCTCCCAGCCTTTGGAAAGCACAGCAAAGGACCATGGCTACCTCCAAGATAGTCACGGGTAGTCCAAAAGCAAATGCTCCATCAAGGACTATCAGAAACAGGGGCTGGCAGCCGCCTGTGGGCCATAAGCTCCTCCCCCTTACCCTTCCTGGGCCCTGATTGGCACATGTCTGCCTCCCTCCTCCTCCTCCTGCTGTCCAACCTCAGTTCAGGCCTTCTCTGTATTTTGTGGAGTTTGCAAATCCAGCCCACCCAGAGGTCAACATCCACACAGGTCCTCTGATACAGAACCAATCCTGAAGGGCCCACAGGAGGTGAATGAACCAGGCTCTGACAACCCTTCCTGACCATTTACCTCACCTCATCACCAAGTCATCCCCCAACCCTGTGAGGAACTGTTACCAGACCTTCCCATCTCAAAATACACACACACACACACACACACACACACACACACACTAGTATGGATAGTAGAAAAGTCCTAATTTTATACAGAAAAAAAAAATCAAACCAGTTTGCATTTTCCAGGTTTAAAGCATGTGGCATGTGCCCCAGCGGAGCCTCTCTCCTGCAAAGGCTGCAGGACACAAACCCTGCTCTCTCTGGTTCTTACTGGTTCCTCCAGGACCATTATAGTTAGAGTCACATGCATAAGGCAGACTGTCCTTGGATCTAACAGGCAGCTGTAGAATGATCTAGAATGATTATGGATGGGATTGGAGGGCTGGGCTGGGCTGGGGAGGAAAATTCTCCAAGACCAAAGCAAAGATGAGGGTTCTAACGCACCAAAGATGAACACAGCCCTGCAGATTAACATCAAGGCCACTTCCCCGATAATTACCCCCTCTGGGGCCTCCAGCCTAGTCTTGACATCAAAACAGCCCTGAAGCACCAACTACAAGGGCCGCCTGGGGGAGGCTTCCCGCCTCCAGCTCCTCAGCCCAGGAGCGGGTTAAACCATCTTCCCTCATCTGTTCTGGTCTGCCACGCTCGCCCTCATTTTAATGCCTCCCAGAATCCATCACTCACTGGTCACCAAGTGAGTGTTGGCCTGTACACAAGGCAGGGGTACATGGATGGACCCCAACCAATTCTCACCCTAAGGAGACACCACCCCTGGCAGACGTAATCTTGTAAGTGACACAGACTCCCACACAATACACCAGGACAGACTCCAGCAAGAACAGAGAGATCCACCATGGCTAGGAGTCAGCATGCCCCCAGTGTGTGCCGGGCAGTGCTGTGCACGTTACACACACGTGTGAACTCACTGTATTCTTTCTTCAGCCCTGTGAGCCCACTTTACAATTGGGGGAACTGTAGGGGCACATAACTGGAGTGAGTTTCAAGCCCAAGTCCTCCGGTCCCAGATTCTGGGCTCTTAAGTCATTACCCTGGATCTGGTTCCACTAAGCCTTTCACTTCCCATACGCAAAGCCCCCACAGCACTGAGGGTAGTACGTTATTGTTGAGGCCTGTGGGTGCAAGAATGCACCTCTGGGTGTGGCTGAATGCACCTAGCAGATGAAAAACAGACAGACAGAGGTGGATTCAAGCTCCAACCTCTGCTTCATACACATGTGACCCGGAAGAAGTTGCTTGCTTTCTTTGAGCCTCAGTCTCTTCTTCTATAAAGGGAAGGGCAGGGATATACTTCAGGACCTTTGTGAGACTAAAATGATACCAGGCTGGAAGGTTTCTTAGCCCACAGCCTGGAAAAACAGTAAGCACTCCTGATATTTCTTTATCACTATTATTTTAATGGATCTAAGGCTTAGTCCATAAATCCAGTTGTGTAAGAAATTCCATGTTACCACATTTTAAATACCTTAAAATCTGACTCTGCTAGGAAGGCAGCACATTCTGGCTGATGACATCAGAAGTACAACATTACTGGGGCTTCTCCCAGAGCTGTGCCAAGATCTGCCCAGGTCCCTGTTACCCCACCAGCCTTCACAAACACTGGCCCCATTCCCTGCCTGCAGGACCCTTTGGATCTTTGGCTTCATATCCCCTTGTCTCATTTGGACACCATTAACCCCGACCTCAGTCTCAGGCCTGTGAGGTCCCACACAGCCACCCAGGGCTCTCAGGCCTTGCCAAGGTGAAAAGGAACATAACAATTGGAAACTCACAACCGCAGCAGAGGCAGCAAGATGAACGCACAACACAGGATTAACTCCATCTCCAACGCTAGCCGCTCAGCAAGGCGAGGATTCAAGAAGAGCCCCATTGGCTGGGAAGATGTCAGCCCCACTCCTCTCAGGAGTAGAACCAGCCCTGTATCTTCTGGGACCTCCATAAACCCAGTAGAGGTCCAGGCCCTTAGGACAACATCACCACCTCCCCCCAGAGAGGGGGACCGAAGACACTCTTTGCCAAAGCATCACCAGAGCAGTAACCAACCACTCCTCAGAACTGAGGTCAACGTCTCATGTAGCATTCTGGCCAGTGCAGGCACCAGTCCCCACCCCAGCGGTCGCACCATCCACCTCCACGTGAGTTCTTCCTACCTGGGCTGATGGAGACCGTGTCTTTCTCCCAGGATACAACGCTAACGTATTCCTGCACTGTAGAGGGAATGAGGCACTTGAAGACCGCCACGTTTCCACGCATTGACCTTTGATCCTCCACCCGGACGGTGTAGGGTTCCCTGAAAACTGCAGCAAGATTGAGAGAAGAGTGTCACAAGGCTAGCAAGTGATGTGTGTGTGTGTATGTGTGTGATTTACTCTTCACCCCCAGTACCCTCTTCCTCCCATCCTCTCGTTGGCTCCTTCCTCCTCCCCAGATAGTACCTCCCTTTTATACTCATGTCCCATTATTATTATTAATTATAACCATTATTGTTGTTGTTTTTGGTCTAGAGGCCACATATGAGTGGAAACATGCAATAGTTAGTTTTCTGAGCTTAGCTTATCTCCCTCAACGTGATGAACTGTGGACCTCCCATTTTCCTGAAAAGTGACATAATTTCATCCATTTCACCTTTTTTTTATGGCTGAGTAATATGATCACACACCATACACCACACCATGCTATGATGGGCCATTGGTCACCTAGGCTGATCCCATAGCTTGGCTATTGTGAACAGTGCTGTGATAAACACAGATGTTCAGGTATTTCTATGGTGGTTGACAATCCTTCTGCTAGATGCCCCAAAGGAAGGCCTAATTTTAGTTTTCTGATGCACCTCCACACTGACTTCCATAGTGGTTGCACGGGTTTACATGCCCACCAGCAGTATAGGAGCCCTCCTTTCTCCTTATGTTCCTTGCCAGCATTTGTTGTGGGTCCTTTCTTCTATTTGCTTCCTTTTATTTAGCTTTATTTTATTTTATTGTGATACTAAGGGTTGAACTCAAAGCCTTGCACACTTGCTAGGCAGGCAGGCACACTAACACTTGAGAAATGCCCCCAGCCCTTTTGCCTTTGTTTTTATTCACTTAGTTATAAACAAATAAGCATCTCCTTTCTCCAACCTTCTCCCTACCCCACAGCTATAGACTCCACCACCCTGCTCATCGCAAAAGTGCACCTCCTCTGCAGCACCAGACACTCAATTCCAACCCCTTCATTTCAGTATTAGTAACTCCAGTGTGGAGGTAAGGGCTGCAAGGACATCAAGACGCTGCAGTATCATCAGCTAGGGGCAAGGAATGAGGCTAGAACTCCTTAGGAAACCAAAGTCGAGTCCCTGTGTCATCTCTGGTCCTTGAGTGACATCATTTGAGGACACAGGAGCTGCCATTTGAAGAAATGAAACCTGTGGCACTTGAGGTAACAAGTTGGGGCCATTCCAATGCATCCTGGGAAATGTAGTTCAGATACCAGACTTCCTATTAGGGCTGGCCATTGGAGGAGTTGGGGTGGGGGTGGGGGGAGGAATGTCATTGACAAGGAAAGAGACTATTTAAAACAAATTGTCTCCAAATGTAGAGCATCTCCATGATCCCTGCTGCTTTTCCCGTCTCCTGTCACCACCTGCAACCCCAGCCTTGAAACTCAGAAACCCCCTTTCTCTCAGGACTTAGTCCCGCCTCCCTCCAGGGTTAGTTTCTGGGTGCTGTAACCTGCTCATGTCCTGCTCATGACCTAGCCTTAGGAATGAGACTGGCAGACTCCCACTCTGCCCTGTCCTCAGAGACTCATGCCGTCCTCCCTCCAAGAACTGGAATGTCCACAGCGCTACCGCTGCCTGCCGACCTCGTCCCACAGCGGCACCTGGGCAGCGTGCCCTTCGTCTCCTCTCCTTGCCATGGTTGCCAGGGCGACATTTAAGACCCTGGCAGCCCCCCAGCTGTGCACCTGCAGCTTCCCTGGCACCATGAAGAGCCTCTTAATTGGTTGTGTCCCCATTGGGCCTGGTGCTCCCTGGCCCTTCTCGGGGCCGTGGCTAGGCTGGGGTAGGGATGCAGCGGAAGTGGAGGAGAGGCAGGAGAAGGGGAGAGGGGAGGCATTGCCAGCTGCCTGGGGCTGTGGTACAGCACACACAAGGATCCTGAGGGAACGCCCCATCCTTGGAGAGGTGCAGGGTGTGGGGGTGAATGACCGGGGTGTATTTTACACCACCCTGCAGGATCCAAGGATGACCCAGCATCAAGCCAGCAGGCCCTGCCTCCTCTCCAGCAGCCTGGAATCCTGAGATACCTTTTTTGGAGCCTCAGTTTCCTCATTGTCAACAGTGTCTAAAAGGCCTGGCCTACAACATACTTCCTCAAGACTGGCTTGCACAGTTAGCAGCATTTCTGTGTTACACTCATTATGTGTCCTGAGCCTCTTGTGGCCTTAGTCCCCCCAAAATAAGACGCCCCTTGCTGCCCAGTGATGCTGTTTGCAGTCCAAACAGGAATTCCTTCCAGGTCTTGGAGCTTCCAGACCCCAGCCCTGGGCATTGCAATAGACTGCGTCGTTGCAGAGGGCCAGTAACAAAATGGATTCTCCCAGGCAGAAAGCCCAGGAAAGGGACCCTGAGCAGCATGGCCCTGGCTCTAAAGGTCCACATCTACCCTCAGACAAACCCACTGCAGAAAGCAGAGCCCTTGCCTCAGTTTACCACACCCAGATACTGGAACATTATCTCTGAGAGAGGTCAGCGATCTCATCTTGCAAGGCATGCCAGATTGTCAGGAGGCCTCTCCAGAGACCCGCTTTCCCGGGCCTGCTGGACACAGCCGCTGGCCCTGCTTTCCCGGGCCTGCTGGGCACAGCCGCTGGCAGGATGCCACACCCTCATTCTGGGGCTGTGCAGCCAGCGGGCTCAGGCACTGCCTGTGCTCTTGCTCCCCTGGTGCCCTGCTAAGAAAACCACTGCCAGAACACACCTTACTAGCGTGTCGTGAGACCCCAGAGGAAGAGCTGCTCTCAGCCACCCAGGAAAAAGAGATTTCCGTTTTTGTAAAGTTTTAGTCAGCCAGGTGTGAGTGGCTCACGCCTGTAATCCTAGCTATTCTGGAGGCTGAGATCCGAGGATCATGGCTTGAAGCCAGTCCAAGCAAGAAAAGTCCATGAGATTCTTCAATTAACCACCCAAAACTCAAAAGTACAGCTATGGCTCAAGTGGTAGAGCTTGAGACTTGGGAGAAAAGGCTCAGGGACAGCACCTAGGCCCTGAGTTCAAGCCTCAGGACACTTTCTCTCTCTCTCTCTCTCTCTCTCTCTCACACACACACACACACACACACACACTAAAAGTTATTCTAGTCATTCATTCATTTTTTGGCAGTACTGGGTTTTGAATTCAGGTCCTCATACTCGCTACACAGGTGTTCTACCTCCTAAGCCACCTACCCAGCAAGATTTCCTGTTTTTCTCTAAAGAGACCGAGCTAGAAACACTCACTTTCTTCTCTCCATTCACGCTCCTCAAGGCCCAAATCCTTCACTGCTACAAATCTGCTATCATGATTCTTATCCAAACGCTCATCTTTTGCCGTTCAGCAAATTCATGCTTTGCCCTTACTCCTGGTGTGTTTTGTTCAATTCTTTTTTAAAATATCTTTTAAAAATTATTTTTAATAAAATATTTTTATTGAGTAAAAAAAAAATGTTTGCACTCATGAAAGGTGCCACATGCAAACGTCTCTCAGCAGTGAGAGGTTTAAAACAATGTGCAGACGCCAGGCGCCGGTGGCTCACGCCTGTCATCCTAGCTACTCAGGTGGCTGAGATCTGTGGATCATGAAACCAGCCCCAGCAGAAAAGTCCATGAAACTCTTGTCTCCAACGAACGACCAGAAAACCAGAAGTGGTCCTGTATTGCGCTATCCTTTAGCACAGAGAGGCTCAGGGACAGCACCCAAGCCCTAAGTTCAAGCCCCAGGACCGGCAAAAACAAAAGAAAACAAGTACAGTCCATGCATGCAACAGAATGCTATACAGCAATGACAATGAATGGCTTCGTACAATGCCGTCAGGAGAGTGAGCCACAGACCCAGAGGACACACGGCAGGACTCCGTGTGCGTGAAGTCCGCTAATTCACACGTGTGTTTTTCAATCAAAAGATGTTTTAGAAAAACAACCATGGCCAATATTTCCCGTTGGGTCCAGTACCAAAGTGACTGTGGTTCTTAGTGTGGTGATATTTAATCTCGTTGAACATTGCCTGCCCTGGCAGTTGGTGCACCAGGTATTTGCTTTGACTGTGCAGATGTGAAAACTGAGGCTTGGAAAGGCATCACCTAAATGGACAATGGGGTGAGTGGCCCAGCTGAGATTCAAGAGGAGACCCTGGCCCCCAAGAGCCTGGTCTCTTCCAAGATTCTGGGCAGCCACACACCTCCCACCACCACCATCCCTCGTCCCCACCCCAGGCCGGTCCCAACCCCGCACCTGCTTTGACGCGGATGTTGGGGCTCCGGATCTTGCCCGCAGCATTCTCCGCGGTGCAGAAGTAGTCATTGTCGTGGATGAAGCTATTGAAGGCGGAGGGGGAGAAGGGGTAGAGCTGCAGCGTCCCGTTGGCGTGCACGTGCCGAATGTGGGGCACGTCGTAGATGTCGTCCCCCGTGGCCAGGTACCATCGAAGGGCCGCGCTGGGGGAGCCCGCGGCCGGGCAGGGCACCACCACCCCCACGGAGCTGGAGAAAGTCACCTGCTGCAGGGAGTCATTTACAAAGTAGAGGCTGGTGCCGACATCCTCAGGGCGGGCTGCAGGGGAGGCAAGGGGGAAAGGGCAATTAGATGGACAGCATTTCTACCAAGGCCACAAAGGCCTGACCCCCACACCCCAGGCTCGCACTCATTCACTGGCCTCCGAGCATCAGCCATTCAATACACATATATTGAGCACTGAGTCTATACCAGGCACTGGAAAAGAAGAACGAGAGATACTTCCTGTCCTAAAGAAGCCACCAGATTGGCACGGGCCTGGCAGATGTTCAAGGGCTCACCCTCCTGGTGGAGCCAAGGTCATGGGGAGAGGCATCCCCATCTACATATTGGGAAAAACACCACAATACCTAGAGAAATCGGCATTTACTGAGCACCTACTACAGCTGGTTCCCACACACGCCCGGCTCTCTGGCACAGCCAGAAAAGGCAGGGACAGCTCTCCTTTGAGACCTTTATAGATGGGCAGCTCCCCTTCTACAGAGCCAAGATCAGTAGGTGCCTGTCTAGGATCAAGTTACAGAACTGAAACTTGAATCCATTGCTCCCGTCCCCTGCTCACAGATGAGTGGCCAAATATCTCCAAGCCATGGCCAAGAAGAATGGCTGAAGGAAGCCAGATGCCCGGCTGGGAGACAGAAGGTGGCTTGAGACTATCATGGCCCCCCGAAGACTATGGGGAGATGCCCTCCATCGCCCTAAAAGATCAGGTTCATGAACAAAAGACCCCGCTTGGCAGGGCACCAGTGGCTCCCCCCTGAAATCCCAGCTTCTCAGGAGGCTGAGATCTGAGGATCACAGTTCAAAGCTAGCCCTGGCAGGGAAGTCCATGAGATTATTATCTCCAATTAACCACCCAAAAGCTGGAAGTAGAGCTGTGGCTCAAGCCACAAAGCACCAGCCTCAAGTGAAAAAGCTCAGGGACAGCACCCAGGCCCTAGATCTGGGCACCAAAGACCCAACTCTTGTGCCAACCACAAGGGGAACTCCCTTGCACTGTGAAATGAGCAGTGGGGAAGGATGGACGGACATTTTGCATGTCACCTTCCCTCCTGCTTCCATCCAGCTGCCTAAATTAGAATCAGAGAGTGCCTCCACCCCCTCCCCGCCTCCCACCCTTGAGTCTGCCCCTTTAAGAAGGCCCAGGCCAGTGGAACAAACTCAGGGGAAGAGAGGGCCTGACCCCAGGTCTCCAGCTGGAAGCCCATCCCTCTCCACTAGGAAGATCAAGGAGCAAACAAACCACTGCTGTTTGTTCCCAGTGTGTTTCGGGAGACCCAGCTTGACCTCCATTTCCACAACTTCTTAGGGAGGGGGGGAGAAGGCCCACATCCGGACTGTATTAATATTCTTAGCTTAACTCTGAGCCCAGCCTCCCGGGAGACACCAGGCAGGTCGTTGAAGAAGGCCATTAAGCCTCATTGGCCAGAGCAATTCACATCTTCTCATAAAAAGCCATGATGAAGCCATTAGCAG
Source organism: Dipodomys spectabilis (assembly GCF_019054845.1). Taxonomy (NCBI): domain Eukaryota; kingdom Metazoa; phylum Chordata; class Mammalia; order Rodentia; family Heteromyidae; genus Dipodomys; species Dipodomys spectabilis. The sequence continues at coordinate 6,058,704 of NW_024870753.1, forward strand.
CCGCGCTAGAATAAAAACCCCATCCACGGGCTCCCGGCTGCTGCGGCAGGGGCATCTCCATCCTCATAGCGGTAAATGTGTCTCCTGTCCCCACCGGGCCCCTCACCCTTAGCTTCTGGGGAGGGGGCAGCTCCTCCTGCCAGTCCCCCCACCCAGTCTTCCTGTAGCGTTGGTGGCCAATGTTCTGGCTGCATGCCTGCTCGCAGAGGCTGTAGGATTTCTCCCGATGACAGAGCACACCCTTGCACAGGGGCCGGTGAGGCTGCCCAAGGCTTCTCGGCATCCCCACATCCCAGGCCCCGTCCCATGAGGCCACTCGCCTCCTGAGAGGCGGCCTCAGCTCGCAAGAACCGCTCGGCAAACCCCTGTTGAGTATCATCGCCGTGCCAGGAACATGCCAGGATTTGACTGAAGCCTCCCAATAGCCTGCAAAGTGGGTACCAGGTCACAGATGAGGAAACCAAGATGCTGAGGAATGGAAGCAGTCTGTAGATGATTCGCTTAACCTAATGAGTGAGCTGCGGGATGCAGACTCGGGTCATCTGAGCCACTGGGGTCCTAACCAACCACGTGGGAACACGTGGCTGTATGTGATCCCTGCCGTAAAAGAACGGGCAGCCTCGCCATGCCACAACAACCAGGCCACCAGCTTCCATTTTCAGCAGCAAAGAACAAGATTAATACACACACACACTCACACACACACACACACACACACACACACTCCTGCTGTGGTAGCCTCTGTTGGACACTTTGGATAGCTCTTGAGAGCAGGGACATCCTTCTGAGATTCCGGGTAACTCCCGAGATGACAGTCACTCACAAACCCTCACCATGGCGGCTTCGTGGATTCTGAGCGGCAAAAATCCATCACAATACAGAATGACTGCACACTGTCCCTGACAAATGGACAGGGACAGAGAGAAGTTTAAGTGAGTTTTCTGAGATGATAGTGCACACTTACAATCCGTAACTTGGGGAAGTGAAGGTAGGAGGATCATGGTTTGAGGTGTATCCTAAGTCAAAACATGAGATTCTATCCAAAACAAAATCAAAAAGAAAGAGGAGGAGGAGCAGGAGGAGGAGCAGGAGGAGGAGGAGGGAACAGGAGGAGGAGGAGGAGGAAGAAGAGGAGAGAAGGGAAGGGAAGAGAAGGGGAGGGGAGGGGAGGGGAGGGAAGGGAAGACTGGAGAGAGGGAAAGAAGGAAGGAAGGAAGGAAAGAAGGAAGGAAGGAAGGAAGGAAGGAAGGAAAGAAAGAAGGAAGGAAGGGAGTGAGGGAGCGAGGGAGGGAGGGAGGGAAAAAGGACAGGGAATGTGGTTCAAATGGCAGAGCACTTGCTCAAGCAAGTACAAGGTTCTGAATTCAAATCCCAGACTACAAAAAAAGGGGAGAGGGGAGTTGAACTAGCCCTCCATAATGACAGCCCCTCAGGCAATAGTAATAGCCAACACTGATCACACTGCTGCTATAGGTCAGGCTCTGTGCCAGACCCATTCAGATGCTTCTATTTCCATTAGATAATTATTATAGTTCCTCTCCATAACTCCCTAGGGAGTGGTATTATTATCATTATTATTAATATCATTATTTTTTTTTCCTTTTTACAAGTAAGGAAATTAAGACTCACTCTGAGAAGTTGTTAACTGACTTACCTAACTTTATACCACATGTCCAATCCAGGACCTGATTTTATGTCAGAGCCAGAAGTTAGCTCCCATTCATTCCACCGAATAACCAAGCTAAGGATCAACCGAAACCATCCCTCCCGGCCCTGGAGAGTTCCTTCCGGGCTCCTCTCTGCTCCCATCCACCACCACGGCCACTGCCTTCCTGCGCTTCTGGGTCTTGAGTCCTGACAAAGCCAAGGACGCCAAGTTCTCGGCCACTACAAATGGGTGGGTTTAATTGATGAATTGACTGGAATTGTCCAGCCACCTGTCAGAGCTAATGTTACAGCAGATTTATAGCGAAAGGCGAGCAGCATCGTATTTCTCCCACCCCAGGACATGGGCCGCTGTCTTCTGAGTGTGGGGGGACCAGACATGCCATTCATTTCTGTGTACGGCTGACAGTGCACTGCCATGGTAAAACATCACCTGCGGCTGTAAAACAATGGCAGCTTGGCACTTACGTTGGGTTTATATTTCACCGTCCCGGGGCACCTGTCAGCTCAGAATACAGAAGCCCTTAAATAAACATTAATCCAGCCTCCCTCTGCCTGCCAGGAAAAAGGAGTGAGCAAATCCAGAAAGGGGAAACTGAGGCATGGGCCACCAAGTAGCTGACTGGGCTGCTATATGCAGAGTTGAAGGCTGGGCCTCTGGGCAGCTCAGCGGGGCAGCAGCTGTGAACACTGCAGTACCCCGGGCCAGAAAGGAGATAGCCAGGAGGCAAGGTCTATAATGGGGGCTTCCTTCTCCTTCTCCATGTTGTGTTGGACTCTGTGGCGCACAAACACTATAGCTTCAGAGTTTGGAAAGGTGCGGGGAAATGGGGTACAATAGAGGTCTAAGTGGGGTCTGGTAGAGCTGGCCTTCCTCTCAGGCTCGCGCGCACACACACATACCTGCTGTGTGACCGCAGGTAAGTTACTTCACCTGTCTGCGGCTCCATCTGCTCACTTATGGAAGGAGCAGGTGAAGGAGTGCACACGGTACCTTCCTGCCCCACGGGGCTGTGAGCAGATGACAGGCGGGGTCGGCCTGTGGGGAAGTGTAGGCCCAGCCCTCCTCAAGAGGCTGACCTTGTCCCCACCCCGTCCCCTTCCCAGGGCATCTCTGACCCAGGGATTTCCTTCCCTCCAGGAAAAATCCACAGAGCACCAGGGAACACCGTGGACTTTAGGGCACCAGGCACAGAGGGGAGAGGCCAGAGAGAAGGTCCCTGGCTTCCAGAAAAGGAGTGAAGCCCTGGAGTGGGGCTTCACCCAGGGGTGGGAGACAGGCTAAAATACTGATTCAGACAGCAGCATGGGGGCCCGTGCCCCCAGTGGGAGGCACAGGAGGTTCATGGGGCATTCCTGAGAGCAGGGTGCCAATGGGTGGGGCGGTTTGGGGCACTGGCTGGACTGAAGGCGAAGAGACGGTGCCAGTCCCAGCGGCCGGGAAGCCCACCCTCCATAGGAGAAGCCAGGGACCATGGATGGAGGCCAGAAAGCAAGAGAGGGAAGGAAGACAGCCGAGGAGGCCTGGCATCCTGGGGGGGAGGGACGGCGGGACTGTAGCTCTTCAAGTGAGTTCTTACAGATCTGACCCTTAGCTTCATTTTGGCCAGACAACCATTTCCCTGAAGGCCTGTCCACCTGCCAAATGGGATCCAGTCCACAGTGGGGAAAATAGAAATGAACTTTCCCAGCGCCTACTGTGTGCCAGCACGAGGCCTCAATGCTTCATGAGCATGTTCTTATTTAATCCTCATGTGGGTGTGTGAACTGGAGATCTTCATGGTCTCATTTGTTAGAGAAGACAAGGCTCAAGAGAGTCAACAACTTCTCCATGGGGCTGGGAAGGTGGCTCAGTGGTAGAGTGCTTGCTTTGCATGCCTGAGGCCCTGGGTTCGATTCCTCAGCACCACATAAGCAAAAAGAAAAAAGCCGGAAGTGGCACTGTGGCTCAAGTGGTAGAACGCTAGCCTTGAGCTGAAGAGCTGCGGGACAGCGCCCAGGCCCAGAGTTCAGGCCCCACGACCGGACCCAAAAACAAAAAACAAAAAACAACTTCTCCAAGAGCACAGTTAGGCAGAGAAGAAGGCAGCCAGGCACTATGGCACATACCAGTTATTCCCGGCTAATCAGGAGGCTGAAGTAGGAGGCTCACTTGAGCCTAGGAGTTCAAGACAAAACTGAACAGCAATGCAAAACCCTCTCAAAAAAATAAAAATAGAAATAGAAAATCTGGATGCCAAGAGCTAATGCCTATTATCATAGCTACTCAGGAGGTTAAGATCTGAAGACTGGTTCGAAGCCAGACTAGGCAGGAAAGTCCATGAGACTGCTATTACCAATTAATCACCAAAAAGCCAGAAGGGGAGCTGTGCCTCAAGTGGTAGAGCAGTAGTCTTAAACAAAAAAGCTCAGGGATAGTGCCCAGGCCCTGAGTTCAAGCTCTAGTACTACCACACAGATATGTATGTATATACATATAGAGAGAGAGAGAGCAAGAAAGACAGACAAACAGACATATGTTTATATATACATACATATATGAGGGTGAGAGATAGGAAGGAGAGAGGGAGAGAGGAAGGAAGGAGGGAGGGAAGGAGGGAGGGAAGGAAGGAAGGGAGGGAGGGAGGGAGGGAGAGAGGAGGGAGGAAGGTGAGAAGGAGGGAGGGAAGGAGAGAAGGAAAGAGGAAAGGAGTAGGAGGAAGGGAGGGAAGGAAAGGAAGGCAGAATCAACGGAAGTCTGACTCCAAAGCTATTTTTCCATTACAGAGGTGCATTCTAATTCTGGGGGCTCATGCAGTTTTACCTTCACCTTTCTCTCCAAGCCAGCCCCAATTTGGAGAGTAAATCCTTTGTCGAGACCCCTTACATTCCTGTCCCCCTCTCTAGCCGTTTCTGCTCTGTGCTGACAGAACCAGGCAAGTTCACAGAGTAAGAAGAGGAAAGGGAATACTTCATAAAGAGAGAGACCGGCATTCAGATCAACAGCAAAGCTTCTTCCAGTCGGGGGCGGCGGGGGTGGGGGGTGGGGGGAGGAGGGGACGAGGATTTTTAATAGAAAATGGAAGTTCTGGGCTTGGCAGTCATGGGACAGTCGTCCAGCCTGAAACCACCTTATCTCTTCCACGGTTTAACATGGGGCACCTCCCCAGCGCTGCCTTTCGTAAAACAGGCTCCAAATGGCTAGGAGATTAGACGCGTAGAAATAGCACAGCAATATTTTTAAACCACAAATCGCCCGAGGGCATCTGGGCTGCCCCGGGGGTCACCACTGGAACGTAAATATCCATCGCCTCGCTCCGCGCGCTGGCCCTGTGCGGTCCGGGGAGCCAGGATTAGTTTGGTGAAGGAAAACTGATGCTGGTGTAGGCGACATGGCCCTGCTCGGCTTGGGGTGGGGATGTCTGGCTGGGGTCAGAGGCCTCCTCTGGGGCGCACACTGAATCCCCCACCCCCCACCTTGTCAGCATCTCCAATCGTCATAAATGACCACCCCAGGGGACGGAGTCTGAACCCCTCATCACCTCCGCACAGATATCATGAGCGCAAGTGAGGGGGAGGTAGGTCTTCAAGGGACCAGGAGCAGTGCCGCTGGCAGGACCAGGAGCAGAAGAGACCCCTCACCCCTCACCCCTGCAGGGCTATGAGCTCCCTGAGAATAGCAACCATCCTGGTCCAGTCAGCACTCCACCCGCTGAATCTCATCTCTGTCACTCAGAAGCAGTCTGTGGGCTGGGTGCCAGTGGCTCTCGCCTATAATCCTAGCTACTCAGGAGCTGAGATCTGAGGATTGCGGTTCGAAGCCAACCCAGGCAAGAAAGTCCATGAGACTCTTACCTCCAATAAACCACCAGAAAACCGCAAGTGGTGCTACAGCCACTAGTCTAAGCAATAGAATGCTAGCCTTAAGCAATAGAGCTCAGGGACAGCACAAGGCCCTGAGTTCAAGCCCCATGACTGACAGAAAGAAAGAAGAGGAGGAACAGGAGGAGGAGGAGAAGGAGGAGGAGGAGGAAGAGGAGGAAGAGGAGGAAGAGGAGGAAGAGGAGGTGGTGAAGGAGATGACCTTACTTTGTTGTGCCTTCACTTCCCTACCCACAAAATAAAGGTGGTATCTTACCTACCCATTTACCTCCAAGACAGTTTGCAGTAAATGCAAGTACAGAAGTAGTTTGGCTATTGTTTCTCTCCTTGCAGCAAGCAAGCAGTATTTGTGGGATACATGCAATAAATATTTACTGTTGACCAAGGATGACGATAATGATGATGGTGATGATGGTGATGATGATGATGATGATGATGATAATGATTGTCTACAGGAGTGTGCAGACATTCCTGTGTATAACAAGCATCCAGAGAGCTTGTTATAAAGAATAAAACGCAGAACCTTAGACCAGGGATTTCCCCGCGTCTGTTGTTCTAGGGCTAGAAATGCTCACCTGATCTCATACAAGGGTGGCACCAGTCTGTGGGAAAAGCAAAGGTGCCCAAGTGGACCCCGCGCCACCTTTCCCGACAGCAAGCGGCTCTCGGCGGTGGCGCTGACAAAGACCTTACCATCTTATTAATTAACTGCATTTGGCAATGGAGTTAATAAAGGCATGGCCAGGTGATCAATAAGCAAAGAGGATCACCATAGCCACCTCGCTACTACTCTTCCCGCAGGTGTGAGCTGGTGATGAGGTGTCTCCGATTGATTTGCAAGCTTGATTATTTCACTGCATTTGCACACAAAGATTTTCAGGCAAGACACAGGATGTGCCTCCCCTCCACACTCTCATCCCCCACCCCCACCCCGGGTCGGAAAAAACACAGTCCAGAGAGGAGACTCTCAGCTCAACCACCGAGTCCGCTGAAGACCCAGGTGAGCACCAGCTAGACGCCAGCAACACCCCGGGGATGCAATTGCACTGGGGAGTCAGTCTGAGCCTGCACCCTGGGGAGGAGCTGAGGGAGCCTCCCAGAAGGCACTGCAGCACTTCCCAGGCAACCTGAGTTGGTGTTATTCTTGGGCAAGATGGAGCAGCCAGGACCAAGTCCTGCTTTCTTCCCAGTGCCGGGCACCCCTGAGCTTCCCCTGTCTCCACCACCATCCATGCCACCGTTTCTTTTTAGCATTTATTTCATGCCAGGCTCCACGAAAATCCCTTTTTTTTTGCATTCTTGTACATTGAATTATTCTATCAACCCTGGTGACTACTTGACCTCATTTTTGTTTATGTTGTGTGCCCTTACTGGGGCTTGAACTCAGGGCCTGAGCATTATGCTTTGGCTTGTTTCACTCCAATATGGCCCGCTACCACTTGAGCCACACCTCTACTTCAGGCTTTTCGGTCGTTCATTGGACAGAAGTCTTATGGACCTTCATGCTTGGGCTGGGTTCAAACCTCAATCACCAGATCTCAGCCTCCTGAGTAGCTAGGATGACAGGTGTGAGCCACCGGTGTCTGGCGGAAGTTGTTTTTTTTCCATTTTTTAAGATTCTTAGCACAAACATGGTTTCCACAACCAGCAAACAGAAATCTCCGAGATCCGTGAAGATTCTGCTATCTCCCAACTTCCAAGGCTTTGCACCACGTGCCCCACGAGAAGTTATGAACAACAGCTGACAGTTGGGCAGACTCTTTAATCTCCTAGACCTTTCTAGACAGGGCCTGTCAGAAGAAGGCCCCTTATGGCCAGAGACTTCTTTCTAGGGAGGCAGCTCAGACAGCACAGTTGTCCCCAGAGAGCCCTGGATTTAGATTGTTAACGCTTGAGGGACTTAAGAGATTATTTTGTCCAATCTCCTCCATTCACGAGGCCTAGAGAGGTGGAATTACCGACCCCAGGGACCCAGCTAGGCAGGGCCCACGCTGGGCTAGCCTGGTCTCCGCTGTTCTAACCCTCTCACCTGCTAGAAAACTAGTGACCCAGGAACAGAGGAGCATCGTGAAGCACTGAGACAATGTCACGTGACACAGCGTGGCCAGGGAGGGGGGCAAGGAAGCTGCCCACCCCCCTGTAAGCGGCTAGAGAATGGCAAATGGAGGAGGGCTTTGCCGTGATCTGTGTGGTGCAAAGCTGAAGCCAGGACCAGACTGTGGAAGGTACAAGGTCAAGTCCACACTGGGTTTAGCCTAAGGATGGGCTCCAAATTGCACAGCGTTGCAGGGGATGTTTTGCAAGGAAGGCATTTCCAGACGTGCGGGGCGGAGGATGGGAACCCGAGGGGGACCAGATGTCTGACTAGGGCACACAGTCCATCTCCTTCAGTGCACCTCCAACCCGGTCAGACTGAGCTCTTCCGCTCAAGCCTAGAGCTCTACCACAGCACCACTTCTGGTTTTCTGGTGGTTCACTGGAGGTAAGAGTCTCATGGACTTTCCTCCCCTGGCTGGCTGGCTTCAAATCACCATCCTCAGATCTCAGCCTCCTGAGTAGCTGTGATTTCAGGTGTGAGCACCAGCGCTCGGCTTCCTGTGAAACTCTTACCCATGGATCTCCCTCCCACCCTCAGAGATACCCCTATGCCCCAAGTCTCATGGCAGTGGGGTGCCCATGGTGCTGGATTCTGCAAGACTCTCCGGGATTCCAGTGAGTGCTGTGGCCTTGGATGAGGTCGACCCATAAGGGGACGCTGTGCCTAGTGCTCTTCCGATCAGGCTAGCTTCTCTGCAGAGACTCATCTATGTGCAATGAGCCCAGAGAACTGCAGGTGGGCGTGTACCTCAAGACCTGAGCAAGAAGGGCAGGGAGATGGGGTGGCCTACTTCCCACTCTACCAGTCCTGGGGCCACAGCGGGTCACTGGGTGGCTGCAAGAGAACCGGGCAGCCTGACCGTGATCGTCCACTGTCCTCACGATCGATGATGGAAAGCAAAGCTGGAGAACTCACACACGAGCACAGCTCCGAGACCTTTGTCCTTGTCGCACGAGGGGATGACAGTAATTAGACCTCACATCTTGGCAGAGCATTTCTAAGGCTCAAACTGGTTTGGCTGTGGTTTTTTTACGTGTGTCTTTCTATGTTGTCTCCTGCTCCATGTGCCGAGTATCCCCACATGGTGTGTGATTTTTATGCCCTTCTTTCTTATGTTCATGCCGTGACCATCGCCCTCTGGGAGGGCGACGGCTCTGCCCAGCCTACAGATTCAGAGATCAGGTACATGAATTCCTAAGGCTTGTGGGTAAAACCTGTTGCTGCCCAAGTAGGTGCATGGTTGACGCACTTACACACACACACACACACACACACACACACACCTCTTTAGAATCCGTTGAATGAATATGCAAGTAGCATGTGAATCACTGTTCTTAATGAGGAGGGCGACCTTGGGAACTGCCGGTGTGAGCGTCCTGTGGGGTGAGGCCGCCGGGAGGGGGCGCTGCCCGGAGGAGGGGAGCAGCAGCTGGAGCGGCACGGGTGACACCCGCGGCGAATGCTGCTCATGCTGCAGCGGCACTAGGCAAACATCTGTTCATAGGGCACTCAGGCCCATGCGCCCACGGCCCAAGGGCCACAGCCTGCTGCAGGACACCCCGGACCTCTGCATCAGATGCTGCTTCCCGGTGGCAGACTGAGTCATGTGGGGAGACATGGCCAAGGATGCTCCTTCTCCCCCCCTCCCCTCCCCCTCTCCCCCCAGAGAGAGACACGTCCTGTGACAGTGAGGCCTCACCCTGAGGACTACTACACAGGCTTGGCATGGAACTACATTCTGGATTGTTCTGGAGTATTCTTATTTTGTCTTGCCACACTAGAGATGCATGCACCAACCCCAGCCTTCACTGTCAAGATAGGACACCAGCCTTTGCCCCATTATTAAATCCAAGACTGGCGACAACTTCAGCCCTGCTTCAGCTAGCCATGGCCAGCGGAAGAGAAACACCCAGGTGCCCACATGGCCTCCACGGCCTTGTTACAGAGGAGGCCTGCCGGCACTCTTGCTAGGAGACAGGTGGAAGGAGCTGACCCCTACCTTGGCCACCACTTGGTCTTCCTGTTGTTACAAAGACATGTGGGGTTTTTGGCCAAAAAATGTGTCTGGGCACCGTGGCTCATACCTATAATCCCAGCTACTTAGGAGGCTGAGATCTGAGAATCAAGGTTCAAAGCAAGCTTGGGCAGAAAAGTCCCTGAGGCTAAAATCCCATTAACCAGCGAAGTTCCAGAAATAGAGGTGTGGTTCAAGGGCTAGAGTACCAGCCTTGAGCCGAAAAAGCTATCAGACAGGGCCTTGACCCTGTGTTCAAGCCCCAGTGTGTCTGATGTCCGGTTAATTCAAGTGCCAGGAGCAGGCACAAGGTGCTGATGTATCTCAGGGAGGAGGCGGTGCAGAAGAGGCCTAGTGTTTATTGAGCACCAGCTCTATGCTGGCTACATTATGTGCATTGGCTCCCTTCTTCTCACGTCTTAAGGCTGGAAGGGTGGCTCAGAGCGTCCCAACGTCACATGACTGGTAAACGCAGAGCTGGATGTAAGCGAGTGATTTGCTTTGACTCCAGTCCCACCACACCAGCAGAATCTACTCTATTCCCACCCCTCACACTCCAATATATAAAATGGAGAAGAGCTCTGGCTGAAAGAATTGGTGTCCACTGGACCTTCCCCTCCTGCTCCATCCCTCCTGAGGCCCTGCCTCTCCCTATAGTCTGTGGGTCAGCAGAAGTACAGAAACATATTCTAGAAGGCCTTGGGGCAGCTCCCACCAGGATAGGATTTGCCTAAGGTCCCACCTGGCTCCCAGGAACAAGCAGCCAGCTCCCCGGCAGAGCCCACCCTCCAGGCATTGCTGTGAACTCTTTACCTACCCTTTTCCAGGGGGTGGGGGGCTGCAGTGCCCTCATCTCACAGTCCCAGAAGACCCCCCCACTTCCGCAAGGCACCACCCCTCTCAAGCTGGATGTGGAAGAACTGGAGGGTGAGAAAGCACCTCATCTCACCCCCCCAATCCCATCACCCAGGTCTCCCGTCTCCCCACTGCAGCCCTAAACACCCAGCTATCCCCATTCTGGGGTCCCATCACCAGAAGGTTAATGTTGGTCCTGGGTACCTACAGCTAGACTCCTATAGCACAAGAACCCCCCAAGCTTGCCCTGCCCAGTGCCACCCATCCGATGTCCCCAATCCCATCCTCTGTCCCTGGGTACAGGAGGTGGGGATTGCAGGGCTTCCCTGCAGAAGGTGAACGCAGTGCCGAGCCCTGTAGCCCAAACTCCCACCAGAGGCCAGCCCTTCTCCCTCTCCTGCCCACCCCCATTCCAGGCAAGGAGAAAGAAAGGCTCTGCCTGACACCCCCTTCCCCGCCCCCTGCCCGTGGCTGAGATCCAGTTACCCCTCACTAGACTAGGCTCTCAGCCTCGCTAGGTGTTCATGCAAATTGTATGCAAATCGCATGCAAATGCAGGGCCTGCCCTTGGGTTGCTGGCAGGCTGCCATCTCTGGCTGCCTATAGGTCAGCCTAGTCAGGCACATGGGTACCAGCTAGAACCACTGTAGTAGGGGTGAGAAAGCAGCTGGGGGCTCCTCCTCGGGACTATTTCAAATGTCCACAAGGAACACTTCCTTCTAGATCATGTGGGAAGGGACAATCTCCAAGCCTGGGACTGGTACCCTGCCCCCCCCCATTAAGCTCTGCAACCATTCCCTTTCCCCTCTCCTTACCCATGAATCAAGCCATCTGTCCCCCGGAAGATCAGGGGGCCAAGTGCTTCTCATGGCTAGGATTCCTAAAGAGATGGGAGGCTGAGGTGCGCCCCTTGCTCTGACAACTCCCAGCCCATGAAGTGCTCTGAGCAAACCTCTGCCTGGCTCTGGAGGCCACGGGGCTGGCTGCTTCCTGAACAAGCCATCCCAGGGCCTGAATCGCTGTTGGCTTGTCCCCCCTCTCCCTGCCCCCCCCAGCATCTGCTCAACTTCAGCACTGCCTTTGGGTCAACTGCTTACTTGCTTTTGTTTCTAATTGAGCTCCTCAGTCTGCTGCAGAAATATATTAAAGGCAGCTGCTTTGATGCCCAGAAAAACGAAGCATCAGAAAGGTTTGATAGGCATGGTGGCAAATTGCATCCTTCCTCATATTATTCGAGCGGCCCAGGCCTCTCTGCCCACCCATCCCCTCCCCAATCGTTCACTGGTCCTTCACCTGCCTCCTCTAAGTTAGGTTTGCCACTTAAGAGATTTTTAAAACACAGCTTCCCCCAGCATGCCCCCCCCTTTAATTAGACACTGAACAGAATGTAGAGATTTTCTTAATGGCCTGACAAAGGCTTTTAATTTGGTCTTCTCCAGAGAGAGGAACCATGAGTCCCCATCCAAGAGGTTGGGATGGAAAATGGAAAGGGGAGAAAAAAAAAAATCAATGCAACCCATTATTTGGGCTTTTAGAAAACAGGAATTTTAGTGCCGGGGAAGCTTGTTCTTTTACATAGTAAAAATGCAAATGCGGGCAACACAGATGCCGGCACGCTGGATGGAAGCGCGGAGGGGCCTCGCCGGAGTCCATCTGGCTGTCCAAACCTGGATGTGTGCTGGCAATAAGACGGCAGTTTATTGGAGACTTGATAAGCAATTATTAAACACCTTCCCGGGTTAGTTCTGGGGAACCGGGGCTGAGCCCAGGCTTCATCCAAAATAAATAAATAAATAAATGAAAGAGGTATTTTTGAGAGGAATGGAAATAACAGAAGCTTAAAACACATTCAATAACTGCTTAATTCCATCCAGAGGACGCTCCATCTCCTCCTGTTTTGTGTGTGTGTGTGTTTTTCCCTCTCCCTGCCTCCTCCCACTCCTCACAGATGGACGTACAAATTATTGCAAGAGGATATTGTTTTCTCTAACAGACTCGAACATTCCCATTTACATTTTCCTTGGTGCCGCGGGGGGTGACTGGCAACGAGAGAGAAAAATACACCCAACCCCATCTTGCTTGTTCCCTCCGCATCACCACCTACCATGCCACCCCAAGCCGAACAGTCCCCCCCCCAAGACCAGCCTTGGCACCTAAGACCCAATTAATGCACCAAGGAAAAGGAAGGCGTGTCTGGCGAGATGCCCTGGCACCCAACACAGACAACGAAGCCTCAGACTCACACAGGCACCAAAGCTCTGCAGACCCAAAAGCCACCCAGGGCCACCACACCCGGCACCTCCTGCCTGTCCATACCCTGCCCCTCCCCAGCCAGGGGCAACTTCCTGGTGGGCTTAGAAAGGGTTCTACCCCTCTGGCTGCTGTCCTGGAGCTTTCTGGACCTTTCTCTGCCCCCACCCCCAGCTGCTCCTTTCCTATCAAATAACTTGGGTTTTATTTATTCATGCTAGTCTCCGGGGTGGAGGAGGTTGGTGACCTGCAGGTGTCTGCTAACTGGCTACCACTGCTAGGGAAGGGGCTGCTCTAGAAGAACCTTCCAGAAGGGGACTTGAGCCGAGGACAAAGCAGCAGAATGTGGCAACAGTTCTGGCCTATGCTTTCTCGCCTGAAAAAAAAAAAAAATGGGAAAGGGGATGGGGGTGGAGAGGGAGGGAGGGAGGGAGGGAGACAGAGAGAGAGAGAGAGAGAGAGAGAGAGAGAACACGCTAGGGAGAGAGAAATCCACTCCTCACCTTATGTATTTTTAATATTAACGTAATTAAAGCTGTGAGCCAAACCAGCCTGTGGGGGCGGAGGGAGGCAGGTTGGGGGGGGAACAGTGGGGTGTTGGGGGGAGGGCTGGGGTTGAGCAGGAGGCAGACTTCTTGCTCTGCCGTGGTGGGATGGAGGGGTGATGAGAAGCAGCCAGGGGTGAGACAGACTGGGCTGGCCTTGCCGTGTCCAGTGGCCGCCGCTGGACCTGAGAAACTCCACTACTTGACCCTGGAGTCCAGGCCATCCTTGCTCCCCCCCCCCAACTAGATCTCCTGGCAAGCCCTAGCAGCCTAAACCAAGGGTCTGGCTTTGACCCCTGCTGTATCCACAAATAGGGGTTACTCTCCACCACCCCCCCACCCCACCCTCTGGATATTGCGATTGGCTCCAGCAGGTTGCAAATCCCAAACCCTCAGGGCTTGGGCAGAGGACTAGACCCCTCTGCGCGCCAGCCCCCCCACCCCTCCTGATTTCCCCTCCCCATCGCCTCGGGGTCTAGGGTTGCCCCTGCACCAGGACACGGCCCCGGCCCAGCAAAGGCAGCTGCAGGAAGAAAATCGCCTCCAGGACTCAAAGGAGAAAAGTTAGAGGGGTGAGCAGGTGAAGCTGAGCCTCTCGGAGCGAGCGAGCGCCCGGGCGCGGACTCCGGCCGCCCGCGAGCCCGGGGCGCGTCCGCCGCCGCCGCCAGGGCCGCCTGCGAGTCCGAGTCCGCCGGCCGGCGCGAGCCAGGTCCCCGCTCCGTGGCCAGGCGGCCAGGCTGGAAGTGCCCGGCTCTTGCCAAACCCTCGGTCCTGGCGGATCAGGTGCGCGGCGCCCCGCAGCTGGGCTGGACACGCCGTGCTGGACGCCGGGACCCACCCCTGCACACCTTTCCCGGAGAACGAGGGCCACGCCCCCCGCCGGCCGCCGGTGTCCGGTCCGCTGGTGTCCGGTCCGCTGGCCAGGCGCCCCGCCCGGGGCTCGGACCTTGGGGCGCACGGCGGCGATGCCAGAGGTGGGGCCACGAGGCTGGGGCTAGCGCCCGGAGCAGGGGAGTGGGGCAGGCCCGGGGGACGGCGAACCCGGGGATCGGAGAACAAACTTGCTGTCCGAGGGGACCCCCCACCCCGCCATCCGCGCCCCGCGTCCAGCCAAGCGCCCATGAGCGCCATGCGGTGCGCCCGCAATCGCGCGCCTGGGAAGGCGGGGAAGGGGGGTCCCGGGTAACCGGAGGGGGGGGCGGTCCCCGAGGTCCGTCCAGGTCTAGGGTCCAGATAACCCGGTCTCCTGGATGGAGAGTCCGGTCCGGAGCACCCCTGGATTGGGGGACCCCGTGGGGGGTCCCGGCCGCAGGAAGCGGGCATGGAGCTGGGGGAGGGGTCCAGGCAGAGCCGCCTCGGGGCGAGGATGGGGAGCGGTGGGGGCTCCATCCGCACCCCCCCACGCGCACACATACACACGGGCGCGCCCCAAAACCGAGGCGCAGGAGCCGGGCGGAGCGGTCCCGGGCTGACTCTCAGCCCGGCTCAGCCCCCGGGCGCTTGGCCCGGCCGGCTGCGCCCACCCAGGGCCGCGCACGGGGCGCGGGGGGGGGGGGGTCGGCGCCCCCCAGCACCCGGCGCCCGCGGAGCCGGGGACCAGGGACGGGGACGACGGGGCTGGGGCCAAGCCCGCCGCCGGCCGCGCGCGCGCACCCCGCCGGGCTCGCCGGCCAGCCGGGTCTCACCTTTGTGTAAAGAGTCCAGGAGCAGGAGGAAAGTTACCAGCCACATGCCATAAAGAGGCCCTATGCTCGGGGGAGGAGGTCCTGTGGCCGGCCGTGCGGCTCCGCGCTCCCAGCCGCCCGCACTCGGCGCCCCGCTCTCTCTGCGCCTCAGCCCGGCGCTCGGCTCCTCCCTCCGCGGCTCCCCGGCTCCTGTCATCCGCGGGGCTGGGCCAGGCGGCCGCTCTCCCCGCCCCCCCACCCCACCCCCGCGCACCCCGGGGCGCCCGGCTCCGCCGGGGCTGAGCGCGCGCCCCCCTCCGCCCGCCGGCTGGGGGGGGCAGGGGCGGGGACGGCACCCCGCAGCTCCCCCACCCCACGCCGGGCTCCACTGTCTGACAAGCAAGGGGGTTTTCCTTCACCCATCGGCCCCCATCGCCCTGGAGGAGTGCGTCAGAAATGCGCCCAGAGTCCGCCACGCGCCGGACCGGGACGCCGGGCGCCAAAGCGCACCTCCTCTTGTGGACTCAGTTTACCCCCGTGGCTGAGGGAGCGTGGATGCTCGAGCCACGTGCCCTCTTCAGCCTTCAGTGACTTCTGCGCGCGCGCACACACACCCTACCCCGCAGTGCCCTGGCCAGGCCCCCTCACCACCCCAATACTGGGCATATTGTCATGCTGCTGGACCTGTGATCCTTTCGTCTGGCCCTCTCACCCCCCGCGGCGCTCTCGCCCTGCGGAGATTGGTTTGTCCCCCACCCTTACCCCCATAACGCTGCCATTACATTAGACTTGAGTGAGGGCACCCTGGCAGTTCAGAGGGCAAATGAGCCCCTGCGGAGCCCCAGGGGGAGACCCCAGAGAGGAAAGCCCCTCCTCTTGCCTTAGATATCCCAAAAAGGGGGTCTGCACAGGACCCAGGGAAGGGGCCCAGGTGGACCAGAGAACGGACTAGGTGCGGGGATGGGACCTCCTCTTGGGCAGGGTCCATGAGGCCCCTACCTTGGGGGGCAGGGGGGTTGTTTTGGGCTTGGCTCTGTGGATGGGTGGTGAGGTGGTGGATGGGGGTAGAGGCTGCTTGCTGTTCACCTCCATTCGATGAAGGCCAAGAATTTACACACACATATGGGCATGCACACATGTACACACATCCATACACACATGCACACACACACACATACACATGGAGTTCAGGTTCCTCATCCCCAAGTATCACCCAAAAATCTCTCCAGAATTTCCAGCTCAATCTTAAAGTGAGCATTTGGTAACACACGAAGCCATACACAATATAAATTGAACCAATTTTACCCATGTTTAGGTGTCCCGTTCGGTGACACTTTTGTCTATCCACAGTGCCATCCAGGCACCATTTGGCATGTCTGGAACTTTTCCACCATAACCTGTACCAGTTAATCCATGACTGCCCACCCCCATCTCCCCTTCAACTTGGAAATCACCAGCTACTTACTATCTCTGTGAATTTGCCTGTCCTCACCATCTTGTGAGATGTGGGATCCTATAACATCACTGTCCTTTGTGTCTGCCTTGTTTTACCCAGCGTAATATTCTTGAGGTTTTTCCATGTATGTGTGTGTGTGTGTGTGTGTGTGTCAGAACTGCATTCCTTTTTATGGTCGAATAATATTCTATTGTATGTATGTATCTACCACATCTGTTGATCCATTCATCCATCAAATGAATACTTGGATTGCTTCCACCTTTTGGCTGTTGCGAATAATGCTGCTATACATGTTGAGTGTACAAATGTCTCTTCACATCGCTGCTTTTAATTCTTTGGGGGTCTATACCTACAAATGGAATTGTTAAGCCATAGGGTAGTTCTCGGCTTCACTCTGCATAACTGTAGGTGCATTAACTTTATTAATACAATATTTTAAGAGTTTAAAGGAAGACAGATAAGGTGGCTCAAACCTAGAATCCTAGCCTCTTGGGAGCGGAGATGCGGAGGTAATGGTTCAAGACCAGCCCAGGCATAAAAGTTCATGAGACCATCTACGCACCTGTCATCCTCAGAAACAAGGGGAAACACAAGTAGGAGGATTAAAGTCCAGGCCAGGCTGGGCATAAAATAAGACTCTGCCCCCAAAATAGCCAATGTAAAAAGGGGCTAGAGACGAGGCTCAGGTGACAGAGCACCCAGCTAGCAACTGCAAGCACCTGAACTCAATCTCCAGTACTGCCAAAACCCACATTTTTTTCTCTAAAAAAGAGTTTAAACTTCTACAATATCTTTTGAAGATTTTCAGTCCCTTCTGAAACTGGTGAGGAGACTGAGGGTTCACGCATCCAAGGTTACTAAGTTGGTATCAAAAAGCAAGACTTGAACCCAGGTCTCCAGACCTTGGAGTCATTGCTGGTAGCTAAACTGTGCCACCTCCCCTGGAGGAGAGGCAGAATTACTTCTGGAAATTAGATGCTTCCTCACCAGGTGGACTGTCATCGGAGACCCCAGGACAGACTGCAAGGGGTATTAGAGACGAGCCAGCCAGTGCTTCAGTGGAGACACTGCACCCAGGACCTGCTGAGGTCATCCGGGGAGTTGGCTGCGCTGCCCGCCTGCCTGCCCGCCCGCCTGCCTGCTGGCCTGCCTGCCTGCTCACCTGCCTGCCTGCCTGCTCACCTGCCTGCCTGCCTGCTCACCTGTCTGGTGTTGGCCTGGTGTTGGCTGTTTCCTTCTTCCCCGCCCCCTTCCCGCAGCCGTGGACCTCATTCTTCCATCAGGCTCTGTCTCAGTCCTGGAGAGGAATCCAGATATTTGAAACTAAGCCTATTGAACCCCAAGACCTGATCAGGCCATGCCTAAAATAAACCGCTAAGTCAGACAGGATGAAAGGGCTGGGGGCTGCTGGCAGGGGTGGGCCTAGATGGCCCAGCGTTTGGGGCTATCCGCACAGCTGCTCTGACTCCAGGTCCCCACACTGGAGACAGAAAGGGGTGCCCTCCTACCTCTGTTCACCTGAAGTGCCTCGGAGAACCCAGGGCCCCTTCCATGCTGGTTCACTGTGATCCACTCCTCCGGTCCAGGGCTGACAGTCTGGCTCTCCCCAAAGAGAGGCCACGGATGTGGAAACGGAAACGAAGACCTAGCCAGGTGCTAGTGGTTCACGCCTGTAATCCTAGCTACTCAGGAGGCTGAGATCTGAGGATCACGGTCAAAGCCAACCCAAGCAGGAAAGTCCATGAGACTCTCATCTCTTAACTACCAGAGAACCACAAGTGGAGCTATAGCTCAAAGTGGTAGAACACTAGCCTTGAGCAGAATAGCTCAGAGACAATGCCCAGGAACCAAGTTCAAGCTCCACGACCCACCAAAGAATAAAAGCAAAGACAACCAGCAGTGTGGGCAGACGCAGGCTCCCACTAGCAAAGAGGGGCATTCTAATATTGTAATTAAAAGCACACACAGAGCCAGGCTCATGCCTGGAATCCTAGCTACTCAGGAAACTGAGATCAGAAAAGCAAGGTTCGAAGCCAGCCGAGGCAGGAAAACCCATAAAACTCTTATCTCCCAAAGAGGGGGAAGTGGAGCTGCAGCTCAAGTGGTAGAGTGTTAGCCTTGAGCAAATAAAGCTAAGGGACAGTGTCCAGGCCCAGAGTTCAAGCCCCAGTACTGAAGCACGCATGTGTGCACACACGCACACACATACATACATACATACATAGCATCAGGATAACTTCTCAGCCCAGCTCTGCTGCTATGCATGTGCCAAGCCCAGGTCCTCGCACCTGTGAAGACCAGTGGGCCCAGCGAGTCAAAAGCAAGGGCTAGCCTGGGACTGCCACATCACCACGGCAGGAGGACTGGACCTGTGTGTGAGGTGGGGAGGAAGGAAGCAGCGCTGCCAGGCAGGGCTGAGATGTGGGGGTGGCATCCTGCACTGGAGGGGGGAAGGCTGGGTGGGGGAGACTATGATAAAGTCAGAGGCAAGGAATTGGGGCAGCCAGGCAAGGAACTCCAGAGACGCAGAGGCTGCTCCCGAAGCTGGGTTCGGCTCACAGGGAAGGACCTGGAGACAGAAGGTCCTGATGCTTTTTGAATTTTCCACTTCCTAGATTTTGTGTCTCCTTCGTGTTTAAGAAAATATCTTTGGAGAGGACAGTTGGCCCAGACATGCTCCCAAGTCCCTTCTTCTTCCCCTTTAAGGTGGGGGGCCAGTGGTAATCCCATTGTGGGAACCCCAAGAGGGAAAATGAGATGAGAGATTGGCGGAGCGGAATGGGCTGGCTCATTCTACCTTAAATCCTGGCCACCGCCTCCACCACCGCTGCTGCCACCACCACCCCGGCCCCCTCCCGCCCTGCTGGTGGTGGTTGACATTCTTGGAGGAATGTTGTGGTTTGAGACCAGGGTCAGTTTCTTCCCAGCCTTAAATCCAAGGGGTAACCCTCACACCCCCACACAAGCACAGCAGCACCAGAGAGACAGCAAACACAGTTGTCCGGGGAAACACATTTGTGTGTACAGGTAAACACAAATACTTAATGACGGGCACACCTGTGCTTAACTGTAGTTTGAATGCAATCCAAAAATCCCGTGTGGGGACCTCATTTTTTTTTCAAAGCCTCAGATTTGTGAAGTTTGTTTCTAGTATGGATGCACCACGCACTTGAAAGCAATACTGAGTTTTCGACTGTGTTTTTATGTCAGAATTCTGAGCATTAATCTGGCTTTTTTTTTTTAAATTTTCCTTTTTAAATTTCTTTTCTTTCTCTCTCTTCTTTTTTTAACCATAGCCAGTTTAAAGCAGCTACGGAAAGTCGGGAGAAGCAAGCCCTGTCCAATTCAGGTTAATCATGGATATTTAGGGGTATTATTTTGCCATGTTATATTAAGACGTGAGCCATCATGAGAAATGACAGATGTTTTTATTGTTTAACTCAAACAATGGGCTTAGGTCTCTTTGTATGGTTTTCTACAAAAACAAAAAAAAAGAAAGAAAAAAGCCAAAGGCTTATAATTATTTTAGCGAAAACATCAAAGGGGTTCCAAAATTTCTTGTTAATCTCAGTATAAATATGGTTTTCATAAAGGGAATCAATAATGACCCAGAGTGACCTTCAAGATGGAATATTTGGGGTTATGTAGCTAATTTGAGATCGAACTTCTTGGTATTTATTTATTGATCAGGGGAAGAAAACAAAACAAGGATTCTGCTGCTACCCCCCCCCCCATTTACAATTGACTTTAATGTTATAGAAAGAAGCATGGTCTAGGAACCTGAAATCCCAGGTTCTGCTGTCACCGGTCACCACAGCCAGCTATGTCACCTTGGAAAAGTCACTTTGACACTCTGGGCCTCCATTTCTTCGCCAGTAAAGAGAATGGGAAGCCAGGTGCCGGTGGCTCACGCCTGTAATCCCAACTACTCCGGAGGCTGAGATTTGAGAACCACAGTTCAAAGCCATCCCAGGCAGAAAAATCCATGAGACTCGATCTCCAATTAACCAGCAAAAAGCTGAAAGTGGAGCTGTGCCTCAAGTAGTACTGGAGTGCCAGACTTGAGAAAGGGAAAAAAAAATTAAAAACCAAGCTAAAGAGCAAGGACCTGAGTTCAAGTCCCAGTACAAAAAAAAAAATCTTGCCGGACGCTGGTGGCTCATGCCTGTAATCCTAGCTACTCAGGAGGCTGAGATCTGAGGATCGCGGTTCAAAGCCAGCCCGGGCAGGAGAGACCGTGAGACTCCTATCTCCAATAAACCACCAGAAAATCGGAAGTGGCGCTGTAGCTCAAGTGGTAGAGCACTCGCCTTGAGCTGAAGAGCTGAGGGACAGCGCCCAGGCCCAGAGTTCAAGCCCCACGACCGACAAAAAAAAAAAAAAAAGAATCTGAGAGCAGGGGAGGCAAATGCAGTGGGTGGAGACTGGCTTTGCTGCCTTTGTGCCCTGGGGAAAGTTTTCACGCCATGTTGCTTAAGTGTCCTCTATCCTAAACATCCTCTGGGCTTTGTCTTCACTCCTTCCCCCAGTCTCCAGGCCCTGCTTCCCTACCATTCCTTAGCAAGGCACCCCCAGACCCTCCAACAGTCCTGTCTGGGCACTGGCTGAGCTAGATGGCTAGATCCATCTAGTAGCGGGTCAGGATCTCCCATTGAGCGGCAAGTTACAGCCTCGGGCGCCATGGCCTCCTGAGGATGTCCCTCCACTGGAGTCAGAGGCCTGAGCTGTGCAGGGCTCCCTTCCGGCCTCCACAAGTGCGCTCCTAGCCGGGCGCCCGTGGCTCACACCTGTCATCCTCACTACTCAGGAGGCTGAGATCTCAGGATCACGGTTCAAAGCCAGCCAGGAGACTCTTATCTCCAATGAACCACCAGAAAACCAGAAATGGCACTGTGGCTCAAGTGGTAGAGTGCAGGGTCAGCGCCCAGGCCCAGAGTTCAAGCCCCACGACCAACCAACAACAACAACAACAAAAAAAAGTGCGCTCCTGCAGACATCCAGAGGCTCCCGCGGCGGGGAGGACCCAGCCCGTGCCTGCCCAGCCTGCACCTCCGTCCTCTCAGGACCATCATCACGGGGTGCTTTGGGGGTTCAATAGGACCAGAAAGGGCCAAAACTGGTTTTTGTTCCGCATACAACACAAAGCTCTTTGAGAGGCCGGGGCCGAGCCCTCCACGGAGCTGCGTGGCCTACATGCAGGGCCTCGCAGCCCAGGGCGGCCCGACGAGCCTGGGAAATGTAGAGAACCTCCACTGTGGTCGCCAGGCTGCCCTTCACACAGCCTTGACGTCCCAGCGGGGCTGGCGGGCCGTGGGTGCTGACCCACAGGAGAGGTGGTGCCCATCCCCAAGGGACAGCTGGCAGGAAGGCATCCCTGCCCCAGGCAGGATCACAGGGCTGGGTGAGGAGGAGCTGCGGCGTCGGAAGGGTTATCACTGTGTGTGCACACATGCACTTGTGTGTGTGTGCGTGTATGTGTGTGTGGCTGGGCTGATTACACCATAGTGTGCATGTAGGGGGAGGAGCAAAGTGTGAATGAAATCTATGGAACCAAAAGCCAGACTGTGTAAACTGCCAGCAGATATAACATTTAAAAAATAAGAACTGTGGGCTGGTGGCAAGGCTCAAGTGGTGGACCTCTGACTAGCAAGCACGATGCCCCAAGTTCAAATCCTAGTACCACTAAACAATTTTAAAACAGCAAAGCAGTAGCAGGAGGAGGAGCAGGAGGAGGAGGAGGGCAGGGAAGGAGGGAAAAAGGGAGGGAGGAAAGGAAGGAAGGAAGGAAGGGAGGGAGGGAGGGAGGGGGAAAGGAAGGAAGGAAAGAAGGAGGAAAGGAATGAAGGAAAGGAGGAGGAAAGGAAGGAAGGTAAGGAGGAGGAAAGGAAGGGAGGAAAGGAAGGAAGGAAGGAGGGAGGGAGCCAACTTGGGCAGGAAAATCCATGAGATTCTTATGTCCAATGACCTACCAGAAGTCTGGAAGTGGTGCTGTGGTTCAAAGTGGTTAGAATGCTAACCTTGAGCAAAAGAACTCAGGGATAGTGCCCGGGCCCTGAATTCAAGCCCCAGGACTAACCAAAAGGAAAAAAAATGTTTCGTTTTTACAATATAAAATTTAAAAATAATCTGTCACCTTTGTACCTAGTTTTGCACGCACAACGTTGTAAAGGTCTCTCAGGAGAAAATACATCTGTTCCCCTCTTTCAACATGCTCTTTCTCTGCTGCCCAGCTGACCTCTAAGGAATGACCCTCTGATCCTCTTGGGTCAGCCCTCAGAGGGCCGGGGTTACAGGTATACACCACCACACCCAGCTAACCTCTCCTAGAACAGACCTAGTACTGCAGGCGGGCCCCAGAAACTCAGGTCTAGAAGCTACCATACCCATAGGAGCCTCCATCTTAAGAGATTGCCCATATGCTATTGCCCTGGGGGCGGATGGACCCATGAACTGCCCTGCATCCCAGCTCCACGGCCCTGCAGTCCTCGTGTGGTCATTTCAGGGTTGGGCAATACCGCAGATCGGATCTTTCACTGATGGTTGGGGGATGAGGTGCCACCTGGTCGAGTGACGGCCTTACCCACCCTGGGGTGAGGAGGATGATGGTGCCCTTGTTCAGCCCCGTGGGGGTCGGGGCTGGTGGGCATGGCCCGGGGAGGAGCACAGAACGAGGTATCTTCAGCAACTCACCTGAATACGTGGAAGATCAATCAGATAGGCAGAATGGAATTCATGCTCCCGTTGGCTTGGAAAATTCCAGAATGGCCAACTGGAACTAGGTTTCTTTGACCAAAGCACTGGCAGTCCCACGGATGCTCCACGGAGGGGCGCAGTCTGGGTTTGGATGAGGAGACGAGGTGAACCCTTTCCTGCTTCTCCAGGCCTTCTGCAGTCTGGCCCCCTCATGACCCGTACGTAGGAAGCATTGTTCTCTTAGCAAGCTTGTGTCCAGCCCCAGGGGCGCCCTGAGATGGGGCCGCACAGGGGCGCCCAAAGCTCCGTCAGATGTCAGTGCAGGTGGACCAGGAGGCCAGCTCCATGGGAAAACGGGGGCCGGCACTAAGGCACAGTGCACGTCCCTCTGTCTGGCTTGTGATCGCGGTGGGCAAGCAAGGCTGGTGCCCGTCCGTCTACAGTGACGTCTGTGTCCCAGGAGTGGCTGCCCCGGTTCCCGCCTGCCCTGCACACCTCCTTCCACACCCAGGATGGGGCCGGGTCCCGCCCAGATCAATGAGGTCACGAAGGTGGGGTTGGGTCAGATGACTTTAAACATCTTATTTATGGCTCACACCTGTAACCCTAGCTACTCAGAAAGCTGAGGCCTGAGGATTGAGGCTCAAAGCCAGCCAGGGCAGGAAAGCTTGTGAGACTCTCATGCCTAGTGAACCACCAAAAAGCTGTAGCTCAAGTGGTAGAGCACAAAAGCTCAGGGACAGTGCCCAGGCCTCACCCCCCCTACACACACACACATCTCATTTACAGCTGAAATGTATCAAAAGAGCTGCTTAAACTCCGAGCTGGCCTGGCATGAAGGGACGGCCAAGTGTGCGCAGAGCAGGAGAGAGGCAGGCACATGGAAGCACACACCTCGTGAAGGCTCAGGACAGCCTGGCTCTGGAGGGCACCCCTGCCAGCCGGCGCCTCAAACCAGAGCACACAAGCTTCAGGACTGGGTCTTCCACGCCTCTTCCACTAGGACCACGCAGCTGAACTGAACCAGCCAGGCACTGACCTGCATTGGCTCAAGTGACTTCACCTTGTGGCAAAGTTGAACCAGCACCACGACACCTGACCATAGTGATTGTAATCGCACCCCCACTGCGGGCCCAGCCCCACACTAATTACTTCAGATCATTATTCCAGTTAATCTTCAAAACAGCCTGTAAGACCAGCGTAATTATTTATCATTCCTATAATGAAACTGACACTCAGAAAAATAAATTAACTTGTCCAACTCTTCCATGCAGGAAGCGGCCGACACCCGGGCTTGGAGCCTTGTGGCCAGACTGCAGACTCTGTCCCTTGCACGGTGAACGGTGGCTAGTGGCCGTGTGTGCGTTGTCATATTTAAAAGATTCAAGTCTGGGCATCATCGGCTCCCATCTAACCAGGAGGCTATGATCAGATGATCATAGTCAAAAGCCTGGGCAGAAAAAGGCACGTGTGTCTCTTATCTCCAATTAACCAACAAAACACTGGAAGTAGAGGTATGGCTCAAGTGGTTGAGCATCAGCTGTAGGTAGAAAACCTAAGGGATAGTGCCGTGGCTCTGAGTTCAAGCCCAGTACTGGCATACATGCATGAAATAAAAGTATAAATTTTCAAACATATACCAACGCTTCATGACTCATCCATTTCCCAGGAGCAACAGATATGGACTTAGGGTTCATCTGTGTTCATGGATTTCCCCCACCCCCAGCCAGGCACACCCCCCTAATCCCCCCCCCAGACTTCAGGTAGCCACTTCTTTCTTTCAACAGCTGTACCAGCTCAGGGGGACAGCCTCTCCCTGTGCCCTCACCCCTCAGCCCGACCAAATGGCTCCCGCCCTCAGAGCTTTCTAGACAGGAAGCCTCCACCATCAGTCTAGCTCATTTGGAGAAGGGGAACAACCGGATGTGGCGTTCTTCTGCCTGCTGGGGTTGTTACCATAAGGAGAAGACTTTCTAGACCAGCCTGGTCTTGGACCCCTATCCTAGCATGCTTCCAATTCCAGTTCCTGCTTCAGGATGACTTAGGGGGTCTCCCTGCCTGTCAGTCTGAGCAGGAAGTGTCTGCAGTTAGGTTTTCTGTCCCCCACCCCCACCCCCCATAAGCTGGAGGACTCTCTCTTCCGGCATCTGCAGATGTGGAGTAGAATACCTACCTACCTGTCTTGCAATGTGATTTAAAGTAGGTTGGCTAGAAGAGGATGCAGTACTGGCCATGGCCAGGAGGTGTCGCCCAACAACAGCATCCTGGAAACCTTTGGGCGGGGTGGGGGCCACTTCCATGAGCTTCTTTCAGTATTAAATCCCCTTGGACTACAGAGGAAGTGGAAGAAAGTTCCAGCTGTGGGATCCCCTTTGGAGCAGCCGGTTTAGGTCTGGCTCTACTCCGAGTCAGAAAGTGGAGTTTTGGAGTTTTACAGGTTTCAAAATATGCTGGCGTGCAGAGGCTTCACCACAAGGCCAGCATCGAGTCCCCTTTGACAGCTGAGGAAGTTGAGGCTTTGGAAAGGCAACTGCAGCCCCTGGAGGACAGATCTGGGGCTCCAACCCCAGCCTCTGCATTCTTGACATGGTGCGGGGGTGTATCCCCACAGACCCAGCCTTCAGGAGGGGACTGGAGGCTGCGGCCTGGGAGCCCTTGGGGAAATGGAAAGGCACCAGTGCTCCCAAAGTTTTACAGGAGGTGTGCTATCTTCTGAGTCTCTCTGGGTCTCAGATTCTGCAGTTGAGCAAGGGGGATTTGACTCGATCAGTGGCTTCACACACACACACACACACACACACACACACACACACACACACACACACACACACACACACACATCAGGAGAGGGAGAGGGAACACCCATACTGCAGAAGCAGGGGCCTGGATATTTGAATGGAAGAAATCAAGAAAGCTGGGTCACACGGCATCAGAGGAAGAGGACGCCTGGGCGAAGGGCCAGAGGGTCTTTCAGACCTGCAGGGCTGGTTTAGAGGAGCAGCGCCCCCAGGAATCTGCCCAGCCACCAGGACGGGGCAGGAAATGTTGTCCAGCTCAGAGTGGGCAGTCCATCCAGGGTGGCCCTTCTGTCACCCTATCCTCTCGGGAGGAACTGAGCATGCCTGGCCCCTGGGGGAAGGGGAGGCTCTGCTCTCTGGGAGAACAGCCCAGCCCCTTGGTCCCTCCAGGCCTGGGGGGGGGGGGGGGGGGCCTCTCTGGCTTCTGTGTAGCCAAGCTGGTGTGTGGCTCCCCCTAGTGCCACAGGGTGGGATGGCAGAGCTGGGTTCTTACCGCCCAGGCCTGCCCAGCACCCTGTCACAGACCGCCCCAAATGTGCACAATTACCCATAATGACCCGGTGCACCCAGAGCTGGAGAAACCACCTCCTGGGGACCAGATTGCGCCCCTCGGGTAAGGCCAGTGGTAACAACAACTCCAGAACCGAGAGAGTGACCAGCCAGGCCACACCTGGGACCAGGACTCGTAAACTATCTTGCCTCCATCCCCCGCCCCTGATTCTTCCTCTACCTAAACGTAATCCTTATGTCTGCACCCGAAGGATGGCTGGAAATGAAGTGCCATCTTCCCATGGCACCGTGCCATGCAATCTCCTTCCCCGTCCATCTTTCTCTTTTAATAAACTCTCCTGTCACCTTCACTACATTCCTGTCTTGCCAAAATTCTTTTCTTGCCAGACATAGATAGTTGTGCTGACTTTCTGGCAATACTTCTTAGTCCTTAAAAGAAGTGGGGAGTCCCAGCTGAGCTAGCAGATGACCCAGGGGCTGGGAACCCTCACAGACAGCCGAGCCAAGTCTGCGCCATGGTTCAAAAAGCACCAAGGAGCTGGGCACCAGTGGTTCACCCCTGTAATCTTAGCTATTCAGGAAGCTGAGATCTGAAGATTGAGGTTCAAAGCCAGCCTGGGCAGAAAAGTCCATGAGACCCTTATCTCCCATGAACTACCAAAGAGCCAGAAGTGGATGTATGATGGCTCAAGTGGCAGAGCACCAACCCTGGACGCAAAAAGCTGACCCACAGCACAAGACCCAGAGGTGGAACCCCGGTCCTGCGTGCTGGCCAGAAGTATGCAAATGCTAAAGCATCCCGCATCCTGCGATGCCCTGCAGGGCTCGGGAAGGCATCCCGTGCCAGGGCTAACGTGTGGACGTGGTGCTGAAATGAGGAACCTGTGCAGTGGGAGGTGGAGGCGGGGCGTGAGGAGCTTGGCCATCATCACCTGGTTCCTGATTGGCTACACCCGAGCTCGCGTCCAAGCCTGCTGGGGCCCCAGCCTGCCATCTTAACTGTGACACCAGGGCGGGAAGGCTTCGACGATTCCCCACCTCCACTCAGCACCCACACCGCCGACTCCCCAACACCCCGCCACCCCACCCCAGCACTGCTGCCTGTGTGTTCACCCAGAAAGTGCTTCCTGAGCACCCAGCCCGCGCCTGGACTGGGCTGGGTGACCATCCAAGGCCATCCCTGCCTCCTGTAGCTTGTTGGCATCAGGGTTCAGACTAGAGTGGGCATGCACAGGACACAGGATGACACAGGGCAGCCTGCCAGAGGCCCAGGATGCTGACAGAGGGAGCAGGAAGGGCCCTGGACCATCTAAGACTTGCCTGGGCCCCTACTCCCGCCCTGTCCCGGGACGGGTGTCTAGGGGCTCGGGCCCCTCCCGAATGACTTCTTTGACTTTGCAGAGGGCATGTGGTGGCCACTGGAGCGGAAATGGCTGTGCTGGGGATCCGAGGACAGTGGGTCCCAGGCTGCCAGTCCAGCATGTGCTCGGTTACTGATTGACAGGGGCTTCGGAGGGAAGGCAGGAAGGCGGGAGGAGGAGGAAGGGCCCGGCACAGCATTCTCCATGTTCCCGTGGCTCCAGGTCGCCCTCTGCCAGCAGCCCCTCTTTACCCTAGACGGAGGACCAGCCCCTCCAGGCTCTTTCCCGGGCAGGGAGAATGGGGGAGAGGAAACTTGCTGGGGGAGGGGGAGGAATCCGCACAAAGTCCCAAAGCATTTTTTTAAAAAATGGAGGCTGGATGCTGGTGGCTCATGCCTGTAATCCTAGCTACTCAGGAGGCTGAGATCTGAGAATCCAGGTTCAAAGCCAGCCAGGGCAGGAAAGTCCGTGAGACTCTTATCTCCAACAAACCACTCAGAAAACCGCAAGTGGCGCTGTAGCTCAAGCGGCAGAGCACTCGCCTTGAGCTGAAGAGCTGAGGGACAGCGCCCAGGCCCAGAGTTCAAGCCCCACAACCGACATAAAAAGAAAAAAAAAAAAAAAAGGAAGGCTTACACTGGGACCACCACACCTGGACATGGGCCCCACCCCATCCAGGTCCTAGTGGGAAACCAAGTCCAGGCAGGGAAGGGGAGAGGAGGGGAGAGGGGGGAGAGGAGGCCAGCGTGCCTGAGCATGTGGGCAAGACCACACCAGAGCTCATCTGCCCACACCCGGCCTCGTGCCCGGCTCTTCCTGTGTCAGGAAGTGGTGAGGAGCGGCCAAGCCTCACCAGGTTAAGCAAAGGCCCAGAGGCACCACATCCAGAGCCAGCAACTCCTGTGGACCTGTCCCTGGGGTCCTCTTGGGTCCTCCCTGCCCTCCCCCACCTCCTGGTCAGGCCGTGACTCCCGCTGTCTCCATGTTGAAGGCCCCAGGGTGCTCAGACACCAAGATGCCCATTGAT